>NC_136065.1:1365365734-1366680734 GCF_964261635.1 Lissotriton helveticus
TACATCTGATTAGATATTTTTGAATTTTAAAATAAAATAATCAACAAAATTATTTAGTATTTCTAACCAAATATTTTTTGAAAATTATGTCTAAATTTTAAAGAAGCATTTTTAATTTTTTTTTATAGTTGAAAGGTTTGTACATAACCGTTTTTAAAAAAAAATACATTTTTTAACTATTGTATGTTTTAAGGTGTTTGCAAACTTGGAATGGATTTTCTAAATTTGGAAAAAATGATACTATTTATGTTTTCCATTTCAATTTGGAATAATTGTGGTTATTCGGTGTTGCAAATAAAAGGATTTTTTATGGCAGGAAAAAAAGAGTAAAAAATAAGTAAAAAAAAAAAAAGGCTGACCCGATTAACATTTTAGGACAATTTAAAAAAAAATTCTAATATAGCCAATTGTAATTAGTGTTGTATTAAATTTAGGGCAAAGCAGGAAAGTAAGGTAAAATGTTTATTTTAGAAACTTAGAATGTTAGCCACATTTTCGAGGTAGTCTAGAGCCACACACAACGAAAACTGTTGCATTACACCCAAAAGTCTTTCAGACATCTCCTTTGTTTTTTAGGTCTCGGCAACGAGAACTATTGTCGCCGAGTAAGCTTGCAAGGGAGTACAGAGCGCTGCACGAGCCGACCAGGGTCTGTGGACGCGCTTACGCAGGCCGGCCGAAGGCACACACACGCGCAGACACACACAGCACGCGCAGAGACACACACACACGCGCAGACACACTCACACGCGCAGACACACACACACGCGCGCAGACACACTCACACGCGCAGACACACACACGCGCAGATACACACACACACGTGCCAAGCCCCCCAAGCCCCACTTACCGCATCAGTGGCCTCAGCCGCCACTCCTGACTTCTGCTGCCACCGGTCCTCTGGGCCATCCACTCCGTGGGCGCGGGCTTCTCACAAAGACGGAAGTCCCGCCCCACGACAGCCGTGAGCGTGCACATCCCGAAACCGGAAGTTCGGGAGTGTGCACGCTCACGGCTTGTATTTTCTTGTTTTGCTCTGTGGTGCGTGGTGCCGTTCTCAGCAGCCCATCGGAGAGCACTGCTTTCCACCAGACTCTCTTCGCCCGAAAGTTTTTTTTAATACTGCTTGGGAAAAAATGAAATGGCCCGGTCAACGAGGGCACTTGGGAGACCTCTCACTCACAGTGAAC
This sequence comes from Lissotriton helveticus, assembly GCF_964261635.1. NCBI lineage: Eukaryota > Metazoa > Chordata > Amphibia > Caudata > Salamandridae > Lissotriton > Lissotriton helveticus. Next base: position 1,365,366,925 of record NC_136065.1, read on the forward strand.
CCGCGGGCCGGCCGCAGCCCCCACCAGGGGCGCCCCCGAGCCTGCGGCCGCCCGATGCGCTGGACCTGGGGAGGACGAGGAGGAGACCCCGGTGCTCCGGAGAAGGAGGAGTTCCAGCTCCGTGGTCTCCACTGAGATGTCCGGCGGCGGCACCAAGTCCCACCGGAGGACCTCGCTGCCCTGCATCCCGCGGGAGCAGGTAGGACAAACTTTGGAAGTCATCGCATAACTTTCCCCCGGCATGCTGCAGCCTCCCTCCTGCCCTCTCCAGCGCCCAGAGTCTGACAGCTTGAGGCTCCGCCGGGGAGTGGCTGGCGCTTCTCTCAGACAGATGTGCTGCGCTCTCCGGGAGTCTGCTGGGCGCTAGTCCCCGTGGGGAGGCGTCACCAGGCCAAGGGCCCCGGTCCCGCAGCCGGGAGGGTGTGCTTGACAGGGGCGCTAATGCTGTAAAGTTGTGGCTCCATCAGCCGAGGGGAGGTGTGACAAAAGCAATACCCATCAAACACAAATCATAGCCAAGGAGTGTGTAACAAGAGTACTAGCGCATGGAAGACTGTCAGGTCCGCTGCGAAGCGAAATGCGATAAGGCGCTAGTAACTGCAAATGTAGGACTCGCATGCCCACGAAGTGTGACAAGAGCATTAGTGTTCGGAGTTTGCCAGTGCCACTCAAGGGGGAGGTTTGACATTAGCGCTAGCGCCTTGAGTCTATCAGTGCCGCTGAGGGGAGGTTTGACAGGAGCGCTAGCGCCGGGAGTCTATCGGTGACGCTGAAGGGGGAGGTTTGACAGGAGCGCTAGCGCCGGGAGTCTATCGGTGTTGCTGAAGGGGGAGGTTTGACAGGAGCGCTAGCGCCTAGAGTCTATCAGTGCAGCTGAGGGGATGTTTGACAGGTCAAGTATAGGGACATTGGCAGTCCCGTATCACAGGGAAATTGTGTGAAAAGAGCACTAATGCCAGGAGATCGTCTGTCCCGGTGACCTGTCCTCACACTCACAGTGCAGGTGACAGGGGCACTATTGCCTGAGACTGTTTGTGCCCCCTGGGGGGAGGTGTGTCAAGGACAGGAGCTGCTGTCAGGTTACTGCCAGTCTCACTTCACTGAGGAGTGTGACACGTTGGTGTGTGTGTGTGTGGGGGGGAGGTTAGTGATGGTCACTCCTGCTCTCAGTGCCGGGTTTCAATGGCACTAGTGCTTCAGGAGCAGGCCACTGGTGCCCCGAGAATGTAGGTGCCTTCTCGAGGTAAGGTGTGACAAGGGCAGCCACTGGTGCTGGGCACCGACGGTTCCGCATCCCAGGGGGTGGAACAAGAGTCCAGAAGACTCTCGTCCCCGCTCCCCGGAGAACTGTGAAGGGCCCGGTTGTTTGACGTGCAGAAGCAGTGTCACCCGAGCGGTACCCGGCTCTGGCCGTGCTGCCGTTTGCACCGGCCCGGGTTTTGTTGCACGCTCGTGCGCTCAGCTCTGCCCTGCCCCTCACTCTGTGTTAGTAATACACAGGACGCGGGGCAGAGGGCAGACGGCCCTTGGCCCCCGTCACTGCTCCTACTCTGTGCACGTGTGAGAGCGTGAAAGAGGTCCTGGTTAGGAACTGTCTGTTGGGTGTGCGTGCTTGATATTCTGAGCACCCCTGGGCGCTGGAGAACCGTGAGGAAGAGTTTGTGGCAGACCGCTGGGTGTTTACAGCGTTTCGAGCTAAGGATCCTGAGCCCATGGCTGTCTGTGCACAGTGAGGCCGCAGCTGGGGCCGGTCCGGGGGTCCCATGGCAGAACCCTCGCACTGCATTAGTGTAACTTTTTGTTGTTTATAACCAAAGAAGCTCTCCGGTACCACGTTTCTTTGCCAGACTTTCTGTTGCCCTCTAACTCTGGGGGGAGGGCTATGTATTACGTGCACTCCGCCGGGCACCAGGGCCCTGTCGCCCACCTGAAGTGTGTGCTGTGGCGCAGTGCACCGGGGAACAAGGGCCCTGTCACCCACCTGAAGTGTGTGGTGCCCCGCAGTGCCCTAGGCACTGAGGCCCTTGCTCCCTCCTGAAGTGTGTGGTGCTGCGTAATTCCCCGGGCACCAGGAGCCTGGCGTCCACCTGAAGTGTGCACTTCACTCCAAGGTTGTCCTTTAACGCTCCAACTACAGGGCCGCAGACTTTGCTTCCTGTGTGCCCCGAAGGTGGCACTTTTGCCAGCGTCTCAGCACTGTGCAGCCCGCGGGATTGGGGTGGGGCCCGGGCTTGACACATCGGCCCCTGAAGCTTCGACTCTTACTGTACCTCTCGAACCGCCCCCACCCCTCATACATGCGTACCTGCGCTGGCATTCATTCACCATAGACACGTAAGAGTGCAGCCCACAGACCCAAAGTAAGTAACACGCGGACAAAAGCCTCTTCGGGAGTAGTAAGCGCTATATAAATGCAATTTCAATTTCAAATAAGGCCTGCAGTTCCTGTGACCTCCGTTTCTCTTAAAAGTCTTGCTGTTTAAGAGTTTTTATAGCATGCAAAAAATAACCGACACCTTACATCCTAGACACAGTTTGTATGATACATTTTAAACCCATATTTACGAGATGTCTGCATTTATGCGTCATTTAAGAATCTGCTATACATCAAATCTAACTATGCACCTAAAAAATGAATCTCCTTTCCCGATCGAGCAGATTTGGGGCTACTACGTTACTCCGTGCGATATGAGACACAGAGTTTCCAGCTCCGGGTTTCTTCTTTGTTTATTTGACAGCAACAGAGCATTCTACAAAGCACAACAAGTGCATTGTGGGAGTTGCCGTATTAGTCAGTTTGGCACAGTACATAACATTGATTTGTAACTGGAAAAAAACAGGGCTCGACGCTCTTTATATATTACAGGTTACCCCAGTAAAGGTTGCAGTACAGTTGTGGGTGTGCGATATTGTTGTCGGGCATAAGTAAACAATTATTCCAACGTTCAGCTGTCCTTCCTGCTAATTATGTGCTGAGTGATTAACCATCTCATTATGGAATATCTGGCGACTCTGATGGACTCATTTCTACACAGTGCACACTTGTATGTGGTATAATGACATTTCTAGCGGAACATATTATCAAAATAATTTTTTTTACTGCAAATGCCCATATTTATTTAACATTTTCATTTGATTAAGTAAATATTACCACGAGGGCCATGAAAAACAGAAGGCTGACTCAGATGTAGAGTGCAGAGTGCTGTGTTCTGTAGAGTTCTGTGTGCTGTAGAGTTCTGTGTGCTGTAGAGTTCTGTGTGCTGTAGAGTTCTGTGTGCTGTAGAGTTCTGTGTGCTGTAGAGTTCTGTGTGCTGTAGAGTGCTGTGTGCTGTAGAGTGCTGTTGAGTGCTGTGTGCAGTTGAGTGCAGAGTGCTGTGTGCAGTTGAGTGCAGAGTGCTGTGTGCAGTTGAGTGCAGAGTGCTGTGTGCAGTTGAGTGCAGAGTGCTGTGTGCAGTTGTGTGTTGTGTGCAGTTGAGTGCTGTAGATTGCTGTAGAGTGCTGTAGAGTGCTGTGTGCAGTTGAGTGCAGAGTGCAGTTGAGTGCAGAGGGCAGTTGAGTGCTGTGTGCAGTTGAGTGCTGTGTGCAGTTGAGTGCAGAGTGCTGTGTGCTGTAGAGTGCTGTTGAGTGTGTCTGTGTGAGGGTGGCTCTGTGTAGGGTGTAGGTATTGGCATTGTAAATGACAATGCCATGTATTTAACAATTAAGCTATTGGCAATGTAAATGACAATGCCATTGATTTAAAAAAAAAGAAATGTCACGAGCAATGCCAATAGCTCTACCTTTAATGATGCCGAGACCATTGCATTGTAAATGCTTGTTTTGTAACTCGTGGGTTTAGACTACCACGTAATGCTTGGGAACGTCTCATTTCTTGGAAACTTTGCTCCTTCTTCAAAGTTTCCAAAAATGAGTAGAAATTAGGGTGAGGTTTTCCGATTGTATGGTTGAAGGAGTTATGCCATCCCTCAATGGCATTATTTGTTTTAGCTTCTCCTTCTAAACAGCTCGTGTAACAGTTCCACCACTCCACATGAAAACGTGGCTTCCTCCTGCGACCTGATCTGCTTAGGTGACCAATCCATGTGTCTTCACAATAATTTAGGATGGGTGCCAATTTGTCTTCATTTTGATTGTAATATTCAGATTCAGTAATGGCAGTGTAGTACTCATCTACACTATCGGGAGGAACAAAACAAAGTGCTGTTAATTTTTTTTAATTCAACTTGGAGTTTGCTGTCTGTGTAGTAATCTGTAACCAGGGATGTTTTCTGTAATTTACGCCAGAATGCCTGGGAAAAATGGAAAAAACACCCCTGAATTTGGGTATCCGTGTACGTTTTATTGATCACATTGATCATGCTCAATTCAAAATCTATTATTATTTTCCTAGGACTTTTTGTTGTTGTATTTTTAATAACTGATACAAGTTCAGTATAGGTTACAGAAGTCTTATCAGGCAGCAAACTATATACTAAGGGGATCACATTATGGTTAATTTTAGCGTGAATTGTGTAAATTTGGTAAAATGGATGGGGTGTACTTTTAAACGTCCCATCCATCATCCAAATTTCACTATTTTCTAACTTTACAAGGTTGCGGGGAGTACTAAAAATTAGAATACGTTTTTGAGGGTTTTCATTGTCATGAAGAAGGAAGGGTTCATCAGCAAAAGAAATAGTAAGTTCATGTGGAATAACAATGTCAGAAAAAGTATGAGGTGTTGTGGTTTGAGTGTTACTTGCCTGCTTTTGTCTTTGAATATTTCGTCTCAAATTAGGAATTATAGGCATATTACTAGCAACATGAGAGGGGACATGTTGTGCAACCTCTCCTAAAATGGATCCTGTAGAATCATTGTAGGTGCTTGCTAGTTCTTTCATCTCGTTAATGGTTTCCCTTACATCAATCTCCATTGCAGAGGCAGAGTGGTTGTGATCAGTAGTTTTGATAATAATATCATCATGGGTAACCGCTCTGCCGCTGCAATGGGATGTGTAGTATTGCACACATCTCCAATGATTTCTAGGAAAACTTATCCTTTCCTTACAATATATGTATCCTGCATGGTTAAGTAGTTTGTTTCCTTTTCTGGATTTGATGTAGGAAGCTCTTTCCTGAGTAGACATTATCTGTTGGGGAGAAAAAATGTTTTAATTATGTGTTTGATTAACAAGAAAATATAGAACTATATCTAACAGTTTCTCTACATCAGAATTTTTTTGCCATTTCAATTCTTAATCTCCAGTTCCTTTATTCTTGTCATTTCCTAATGTTTCTCCTCTTTGCAGTGGAAATAGTCGATTTTGTTTTACAGTTTAAAACACTTTTCCTCCTGCTGCATTTTTTATTGAGTTGAAATACTATCTGTTTCTACAATACCATGCTACACTTTCACAACTGCTGTACCATATTGGAGTAAGAATATTATTTTATACCCCTACACAATCCAAGAGTTACACTTCTGTTGCACCTACCTGAAGTTAGAACAGTAATTGATACCCCTACACCATCCCACACTTTCACTACTGCTGCTGCAGTAACCTGGAGTTAGATTAGTAAATAATACCCCTACACCATCATATACTTTCTCTACTGCTGCACTTACCTGGAGTTAGAATGGTATTTGATACCCCTACACCATACAAGACTTGCCCTACTGTTGCACCTACCTGGATTTAGAATAGAAAATTATACCCCTTTACCATCCTACAGTTTTTTCATGCTGCATGTACCTGGAGTTAGAATAGTAGTTGATACGACCCCAAAACCATAAAACATTTTATTTTGTAGGATGTATTTTATATACCTTGTGGTTTGGTTTCTTTCTATGTGGTCTTGCTTCTGCTCTGCTTTTTCTTTTCTTGGTTGGCTTTTGAGTTGTTGCCCCTTTGGGATTCGGATTGATATTTGCTGATCAGAAGATTAATGTGAATTACTAAAAAAATGAATATGCAAAAGGATATGTTATTTGAATGTAAAATGTTTTTGATGCAGTTACAAATGACAATATTGTGTGTAATTTACATTTGTCTTTACTTTGCCTTTTATACTATACTAACCTTTCCCTGTTATAGCATTTTTCAGATGTTGGAATAGTATTTTATTCCCCTACACCATTCAACAATTTCCCTACTGCTGCACTTATCTGGAGTTAGAATAGAAATTGATACCCCTACACCATCATACTATTTCTCTACAGTTGCACCTACCTGGAGTTAGAATAGTAATTGATACCCCTACACCATTCCACACTTTCCCTACTGCTGCACCTACCTGGAGTTAGAATAGTAATTGATACCCCTACACCATCCCACAATTTCACTACTGCTGCACTTACCTGGAGTTAGAATAGAAAATAATACCCCTTCACCATCTACACTTTCTCTACTGCTGCACCTACCTGGAGTTAGAATAGAAAATAATACCCCTACACCATCCCACATTTTCCATACTGCTGCACCTACCTGGAGTTAGAATAGTAATTTTTACCCCTACACCATCCAAGACTTTCCCTACTGCTGCACCTACCTGGAGTTAGAATAGAAAATAATACCCCCTCACCATCCTACACTTTCCCTACTGCTGCACCTACCTGGAGGTAGAATAGAAAATAATACCCCTTTACCATCCTACACTTTCCCTCTTTCTGCACATACCTGGAGTTAGAATAGTAATTGATACCCTATACCATAGAACAGTTTCCTTTGCAGTATGTGTTTTATATACCTTTTGGTTTGGTTTTTTTCTATGTGGTTGGTTTCTGCTCTGCTTTTTCTTTTCTTGGTTGGTTTTTGGGTTGTTGTCCTTTTGGAATTCTGATTGATATTTGGTGAGCAGAAGATTATTGTGAATTTCTAAAAAAAAATGATTATGGAAAAGGAAATGTTAGTTAAATGTAAGTTGTTTCTGATGCAGTTAGAAAACGCAAAAATGGGGGAGGAGCCAAGCTCGCGTCCGAGATGGCCGCGTTTTAGCTCGCCTCCGATCACTCTCCTGTCTGCAACAAATATCCTGTACTTTATCCTGCCCCGGGAAGTATTCCACGATGTGCAGTGGAACGACGATAACTCACAGGCACTTACCGTTTGCTCCGGTGATTCCTGGGTGTCACGGATCCTGAGTTACGCCCCTGTCTGCTTCGGGGCCTCCGGAGCGGCCGGGCCTGGCACTCCTTGGCGGCGCCCGGGCTGGACGGGGCGCGGTGGCCGGCCCTTGGTGGTGGTGTGGAGTCGGTCGGAGGGGCCGATGTGCTAATAGACCGATTGCGGCCTCCCGGGCCTGGTCCGGCGGTCCTGCGGCCTGGTGTTGGGGAGCTGACTTCCATGGACGGGGTTAACCGTACATCTGGCTCGTCTCCCCTTTGTTCTCCGGCCCGGCCATTTTGAGTTCCTCCGCCCGGACTCGGAGAACGGTGCCGGCGGTGTGTGGGGTGCCGGCGCATCGCCTTCTTCTGGTGGCTCCCCTTCCTGCCCTGGTGGCACTTCCGCTGGTGGTTGCCGGTGTCCTGTTTTGCCCCGCTGATATCCGGGCGGGGGTCGGTGTTTGCAGCGGCCCCGCCGGGCTTCTAAGATGGCGGCCAGCCCCATGATTCTCGGCCTTGCGGGGACCGGCGATGCGAGTCCGCCGCGCGGCACGTTTGCTGAATACTGTAAAGGTGAGCCTACGCTCCGCGACATCCTCGCCGCCCTGCGCTCCTGGGGGGCACCCATGACCGCACCGACCGCTATCCTGGAGGGGGGTCCCTTTGTTGGGCCTGCCGGACCCCCCTCGGTTTGTGCGGCTTCATCTCTGTTGTGTGCTGCTGGAACTTTCCTTGGGGTCGTGGACCTGGAGGCTGCTGATGGTGTGGATGTGCGGGGGTCCGCTGCCCTTCTTCGTCCTGTGCCTCCTTCTCCTCCGGAGGTTCCCCGGCTGGATCCCGTCTGGACCGACCTCGATGGGTCTCCTTTTCCTCTTTTGCCTCACATGGCCGTACGAAGATCCTGTGATGGTGCCGCTGGACCGGCTTTCTCCGTATTCTTATCTGAACTTTGCCTGCTTTGCCTGAAGTGGTTACTGTACTTTCTGGATCATCCAGGTCACGATCGCTACAACTTGAGTGTATTTTTGATTCGACTCCCTGTTATTCACCTCCTGTTTTATGTGATCTGGTTCCTGGTGCGCTGGACGATTACAGTTTGCGAAAAACGAGGACAGGGTTGAGCTGATCTTGCCTCTATGGACTGTTATTTTGTGGTATGGTTGGGTGATCCGTTCATAATTGTATGATTATGTTTGATACGTCTTTACGTTCCTGGAGCTTATCCGTGTGTTTATTATCTTCCCGTGGGCTCTGAGTATTTTCGGGCGGGGGGGTGGGAGCTGAAGGGGTTTTGATTATGTGGCTCCTCTCCCGCTGTTTTTTCCCTGTTTCCCCTTCCCCCCCTTTTTAATCTAAGTGATTCTTTCTTTCTTATATTTCTCTATATTTCGGGTTCTCATTAGGGCGACAGGCACGCTGCTGGGGGGTAGGCCATAGCCTTCTGCAGGGGTGCAGGGTGGGCTGTGCGGGGTGGTGGGGGGGTCTGTTTATTGTATCTTTCCCTGTTCCTCTTTTTGGTTCTATGGCTCTTATGTATCCCCTAATTTCGTGGTGCGGTGTCGGCACGTAGCCCCCCGGGGTGTTTGTGCTGGCATGGCCCTTTTGGTATGTCTGCTGTCACGGTTTACTACGCATTCATTTCTCCTGTTGCCACTAGTTCCATGTGCCGAATTAGTATTGGGTGCTTTGTTAGCCGTGGGGGGCGTGCACTGACGCTGCGCCCTCACTTTCCCCCTCCCCTTTTTTTGATGTCCTCTTCCTCCCCTTTTTTCCTTTTCCCCACCCCATTTTCTTTTCCTCCCTTGGGTTGTTGTAACGGAGGGCTTTTAGTTTTGTAAACGTATTTTTTGCTGTTTTATTATTATGTGCCCTGATAGTGGTGGGTGGGTGCTGAGCAGCGATTGTGATTGTTCTTGATGTGGGACTCACGTTCTGCCTTTGCCAAAATGTATTGTTCTGTTGGTCTTTTCCTGTATTCGAGACTTCGGCTTGCTCACGGCCCACCACGGCCCTCTGGACTTTACAGATTGACATTATCCTGTGACACCCTTTTTTCTATTATAAAATTAACCTACGTTTATCCTGTCCGTGATGGCGACTCAAAGACTTGTTGCCTTTGCCTTTCAAATGAGCTATTTAGAAATCCTGTTGTCTCTCCTGTATTGCCTCGTATGTTTCTTTATTGTGGTGGCCGGCCCGGTGGGTTGTAGGCCCGTATCTGTGCGCGCCTTCTGTACAATAAAGGTTTTAAAAAAAAAAAAAAAAAAAAGAAAAGGCAAAAATATTGTGTATCATTTACATTTGTCTTTACTGTAGCTTTTATACTATGCTAACCTTTCCCTGTTATAGCATTTTTCAGATGTTGGAATAGTATTTTATTCCCCTACACCATTCAACAATTTCACTACTGCTGCACTTACCTGGAGTTAGAATAGAAAATATTACCCCCTTTACCATCCCATACTTTCCCTACTGCTGCACTTATGTGGAGTTAGAATAGAAAATATTACCCCCTTTACCATCCTACACTTTCTCTATTGCTGCACCTACCTGGAGTTACAATAGAAAATAATACCCCTACACCATCTTACATTTTCCCTACTGCTGCACCTACCTGGAGTTAGAATAGTAATTGATACCCCTACACCATAACACACTTTCCCTACTGTTGCACGTACCTGGAGTTAGAATAGAAAATAATACCCCTACACCATCCCACATTTTCCCTACTTCTGCACCTACCTGGAGTTAGAATAGAAAATAATACCCCTACTTTCCCTACTGCTGCACCTACTTGGAGTTAGAATAGTAATTGATACCCCTACACCATCACACACTTTCCCTACTGCTGCATCTACCTGGAGTTAGAATAGTAATTGATAACCCTATACCATCCCACACTTTCCCAAATGGTGCACCTACCTGGAGTTAGAATAGAAAATAATACCCGTTTACCATCCTACATTTTCCTACTGCTGCACTTATTAAATTTTAAAAAGTTGCGTTATATTAATAATAAAATATTTACCTTCTTCAAAACTTGACGTTTAAATTTTCAAAGTAGAAAGTAGCTTTTTATTTGATCGAAATAGAATTTCTCTATAAAAAATTAGATGCAATATATATGGATTTAAAAATGTATTTTCATATCATTTGTGTAGAACTGTCCTTTTTTTAAAAAATTGATAAATACCTTTAAATTATTCTTGAAGAGGAGTATTGCTTCTGTAGCAAAATCCAAATTTTTTACACTGGGCTTTTTCGTCGCAGTTTAAAGTAGTTCGACTAATAAAAAAAAATTACAATTTTGTGATGTGATAAAAATAATATATGTTTATTTCATAGGAAATAATTTTAAATAATAAACACTTTTATTTAGATTTTAGTATGCTTTAAATATGTAGGGTATTTTATTTATGGATATATGTATCCATAATTTTAGTAATATATTGGTGCTATATAAAGTTGCGTTGTAAAGGTTCTTCACCATTTTCTTTAAATATGAAAAACAAACTTCTTAGGGGCAGGCTTTTAATTGTTTCTATAAAATATTTCAGACATTAGTTTTAGTAACTCACTTGTTTTTCAAGAAAAAATGATCCTGAAATATATTCGGGTTCTATCTTCATGAAGAGGTCAGAGGGTCAGCTTTTGGCGTCTGGTCACTCTGGGAGTTGAGAATCAACTGTTTTAAAAATGGTGTCTGGCTCGTATTTATAAGTTTTTGTCAGTGTCATTGTTTTTTTTGAGAAACATACCGTTGGCAATATTTTTTTAAGTAAGAATTTCTACTGTGGAAAGTTATAATTTAAAACTTCGTGTAAAGAGATGTTGTTTTCACTTATTCGTTCCGTTTTGGCATCCATTTTGAAAGTATTGTTGTGGTGTTATAATCATGGAAAGAGTTGTAGAACATATTTAGGAACTACACAGTTTAAAATGGCGACTATGTGCATGTATAATGTTTCTGTTTACGAATAGTTATTATTTTTCATACTAATATATTTTACATTTATTTTATCGTTATTTTCGTTGATTTTGTAAAATTTTAAACAGTTACGATTACATGAGTATTAATTTTTAATACTCGGGTATTAATTTTAATACTCTAGTATTCATTTTGATAAAATCGTTGTATATTTTAAAATTTACGTTCAGTTTTTCTCTACATTTTAAGACACTTCCCCACCCAAAACCCCTAGTTTCCCTGCATCCCGTGCCAGGTTTTATTTTACATTAAAATATATATTATTTAGCGTTGTAAAGGTATGCGTTGTAAATGATTTTGTTGTATTAGCACTTTACTATTATTAATAGCATCTCGCGTTGTAATAGTATTCGTTGTGAAAACATGTGTTGTAAGAGTATTTGCGTTGTAAAAAATGCGTTGTAAAGCTATGCGTTATAATAGTATGCGTTGTAACATCATACATCCACCTAGAATGATGCAATGACCAATCCTGGTAATGGACTGGGGCAAAAAGACCAGGACCAGGCTCCTGACTAATCAGGTGCCCACAGGACAAGACAGGTGAAGATCAGGACAGGTGACCTCAGCTAAGTGCAACACCAGCGACACACCCCTCCCTCTAGGAAAGCCAACTAGTACCCCGATTGGGTAATCGATTCTTCTGACAGAGTGCTCGGCCAGCACCTCTGCTCTCGATCGCCTATTGAGTCCATTGGGTCAGTGACAGGTCAGCTATTCGGACAAGTCAGACAATTTCTCTATCTAAACCTGCCTTAGTTATACCATTTCGAGGGCAATGTACCACCCCTAAATGTTGCAAATCTATGTGTTCCCCTTCAGTGATTGGTTGGAAAGATGAGGAGAGGTCATCACACCATACTAAGATGATGCAATTTCAATTTGATTCATATTGATTGAATCCCCACCCACCATTTTACTTTCCCATGATTTTATTCCCCCATCAACATTTTTTCTATTTTTCGCATACAATGTAAACACATTTGGTAAGTCGTCTTCCTTTTCCCAGGTCATGGGGTGAGGTTCTCAGGCACATCGTGGGCAAAATGCATCTTGGCCGAGGTTCAATGCCAATGCTTCAGCAATTTCAGAGTCAGTGTGCGCATGCGCGGCATCATTCAAGATGGAGGATGTGTCAGTGGTCAGGCCCAAAGCACGAGCTAGGAGCAAAGTCAAAAAGAAACATATTAGAATACAAAAATAAATTAATGCACTGTATACCACTTATCTCTACTCTAACCCCATTACTTTATTTTAACTTGTGCATTAATAGTTAAGCAGAACGAACAAGCTAAGTACAAGCTGCAGCATAAGCATTAGCATGTGAGATTTAAAGGGGCCATTTCTGCAACTAGTGAGCAGAAGCAAAGATTTCCCACCAAGCAGTAAAGACGTCACACCACGTGAGTATGGCAGACATATGCGCAGTGAAATTCCCGCATTGAGGCGGCCATTTTAATTCACTCTAATTAATATTAGTAAAAGCACATAGGCAAGCATCCCCTAGATACTAGAAATGTTGTGAAATTTAAATATTAGTAAACAAAACATGTTGGTTAATATATTACAGGTTATTTAGAGAGGGTAGAGTACAAGCAAGTTTCGGTGTATGTGAAACCGTGGTCCATCACTCACTTCAGGATTTAAAACAAAAAGGTGTAAGTTTGATATACAACTTTGTCATGCTGGCAGAGATGACCATCAAACTTACAATGCATTGTAAGCAATGGCCATGATGGCAATTACTTCCCATGCTAGAAATATTCACTGGGCTCTCAGACATTTCTAAATTTAGTAGGCAGTGGACTCCGTCAGTAATTTACTCTGTTACCCTGACAGACTTATCCCTATGCGCCAGGCCTTAAATCTTTAAATCTACCCAAGAACATGATTAACCATGACATGGATGAGTGAATCTACTCATATGTATTGCAAACTTTACCGGAAATGGGTTAATTCGAAAGAAGGATGTCACTAATACTAAAAATTACCTCACTCTCATTCTCCTCTTCACCCAATTCTTGAACAACGGTATGAAAGACATGTAATCAGCATGTTGGCTTCCTTTTCCTGATACATGCTCAATTACAAATTGGCAGCTCTGACGCGTGGCTGATAATCTAGTTAAATTGTCAGTCATAACACTTGCACCTCCTGTTGCAAGCATGTTCACTAATGGCTTGTCATCCGTCATAAGGGATGATTTGCTACCCAAAAGAACAAATGGAAACACTCCACATCTGAAGTGCAAGCAAAGATTTATTTTCCTATAACGTGGTAATTTTTCTCAGAAAGTGATTTTCAAGGGGGTGGAATTAGGTGTATTGAGTGATGTTTTTATGGTTCAGGGATGGTGGATTTTTTGGGGTAGAAAGGGCTTGTAGGCTTCAGGGATGAGTGTTGCTTACATCTGGTGAGGGTTGTTAGGGGGCTTGGATTGATGGTGTTTAGGGGTTTTGATGTGATGGGTCAGCAATGGATGGTGTATAAGGCTAGTGATGGATCAGTGAATTAAAAGCATCAGATGTAATTGTTTGACAATGTAAAAGATATACATATGAAATATTGTCCCCGGAAGTAAAGCACTGAGATAAATATCTCTGACAAAACTGGTTCTGAAAGTAAGACCTGCAACTGTTACATTTACAGTTAAAAAACATTCATTCAAAAGCCAATTTCAATCAAAAAGACATTCTATGAATTAGTTTCCACGAAACGGTAAATGCCATTCATTCTGAAAATTTCCATTAAACAGTTTAGATTAAATGGTTTCTCAGTAATGGGATTCCATGAAATTGTTTTTCTATGAAATCACACACAACCATTTGGGTTTCCTGAGGGCGTAAGTCTGCGTCAGTCCAGATGCCTGACTCTGGCACAGCTGAATGTCCTCTTTGAACTTCGAGCCAAAAACAAGCTGAGCCTTCATACACTGGTGTAACGAAACTTGAGGGGGCTCCCATGCAAGGCATGTGGAGGGGCCCCCTCTGGACTCAATCAGGAGATCTCCGACCAGAGGGGGCCTCTCGGAGCTTGGGGGCCCCTTGTACCGTGGCGGCTATGGGGCCTGAGTTACGCCACTGCCTTAATGAAGCCGCATTTATAGAGGCTCATCCCTGAGCGCCCACCAGAAGAAGGGCTGCACAGCGCTGCATTATGATTTTTTAACAGATGGAAATATTCTAAGAACCAGTGGAATGCTGTAAAGGTCCTCATTATGCTAAGGATATTTTCAGTTTCTGGTGAATTTGAAGGCTTTTCCCCTCATGCATGTTCACAGCACTATATAGAGTCTTGAGGATCTGAACCAGCCATCACACCCTGAGGTAATGAAGCGAATATAGTATGGGCTCTGTGTGAGTTTATCTGCAGCTACGTTTTTGATTTTGTGTGAATGTGAAGGTGTGTATCTCTGCTATTGTTTTGCTACTAGGTTTAGTTGGTGTTACAGAGTTATTCAGCCTGCAACAAAATCAGTCTCTTTGTTAAAGTGAGGGGAGAAGACAGTGTCAACATTAAAATGGCGTACCCAGCTTCCATTAACTAAGTGTTTTTTTCAGCAAGACTTCCTGTGTCAAGTCAAGTCAAGTCATAAGCTTTTATTCGATTTGAGAAATACAAATCATACAAGCATAAAACATATAAAAGTAATTCATTATATACATATTTGTTCTAAATATAGAATAGCTCAAATAGTCTCAGGAATAATACATAGAGAGAAAGAGCATATGTAATGGCAATCACTGATCAGCATAACATAATTAAAGGTAAAATATGAAGCCAATAAGTTATAAAGGTCATACATGTACAGACAGGAATAGGTATAATTGTCACACGATGTGCTATCCTGGCAGCTGTACGTTTAAATGCAGAAATTCCTGTATAGTGCGGGGCAAACAATAGTGCAAGGTTAAAAAATATGATTTTCATACAGACGTTCCAGTATGGCTCGGGCAAGCTATAGTACGAGGTTAAAAAGTAGTGTACTATTAAGACATGTATGTACAGACAGGGGTATATAAGATTATGGCAGCACTATACTCTTCCTGGCAGCTGTACATTTCAAGATAAAAGTGTCAACAAAGAAACAAATATCCACGTTCTCTAAGGAAGACAATAACACTAGGGCACTCTTTGAAGATCGAATATTATATTTTAAAAGAATAGGTTTTAGGTATCTTACCCTTAAGAAGTAATAAAATTTACAAAAAAGTAAAAAATGACAACAGCTCTGACGTGAAGTATTGTCACATGGGCAAAGAGTCTCGGATCTTAATTTCTGATCTGGAAATGCGACAAGATGATGTACAATGCCCAACCTGACTCGGGTTAGAACAAATTGATGAGAGGGACGGGAAACGTTCAAAAGGTAGGCTTGGAACCCCGGAGTTAGATTAAGTTCCTTATAAAACTGCACGGTGGCTAACTTGCCATACACCTTATCTCGCCCTTTCTTTTTAAAATTTAAAAATGTATGTTTAATTTCTTTTTGGGGAATTGCAACCGCCAGTTCGGGGTCACGAAGAACATCTATTTCAAATAGAGTTTTATACCAGGAATGAATATATTTCAGCCATTGGATACGTGATGAGTGGTCCAGTCCTATACAATCAAGAATAATTTCTTGAGTGAATCGAGTCTCTGGCTTAGCCCAAATAGAACGCCACAATAAGAGTGGCCGAACGGCTGCTAAGTCCGAGATAAACTCGATCCCCACCTCATCATGAATTAGTTGGACAGAGGCAGAGGGGGGGACGCATAACAATCTTTTCAGAAATTTGTTTTCATCTTTTTGGAGCGAAGGGCCCTCGATGTGACCCCACACTCCCGCCCCGTACAGTGCAGAAGAAACACAACGTATATTATATATATTGGTCATGTCAGAAATACTTCTCAGTCCGAGCTTGGATGCAAAACGAAATATGCTACTGGTGGTCCGCATCATTTTCAACCTTATATTGTCAAACTCGGCTGTCCAAGATCCGTCGCTGCCATAGGTGATTCCCAGATAACAGAATGATTTGACATATGTCATCTTGTCGCTGTCCAGGAAGAAACTGTGCTTCATTTTATTAGCAGAGTGCCCACACGACATTATATAAGTCTTGGATTTATTCACGCGGAGCCTCCTATTTTGAATGAACTGCTCGAATTTGTCAATCAGTCGCTGTAACCCATTCTGAGTACGGGATAAAAGAACAGCGTTGTCCGCATATAGTAAGATTGGGACAGGTTTGCCTCCAATCAGGGGAGCATCTACTGCGGTATCAATCAGGATGCTATCAATGTGATTAATAAAAAGGGAAACTAAAAGGGGGGCCAGTACGCATCCCTGGCGAATGCCACGTGAAACTTTGAAAAACGGCGTGCATTCACCTAGGGTGCTATAACGAACCTTACAGGATAATTTCTCGTAAAGCCTGGCCAAAAAATTGACTATTTCCTTTGGTGCACCTGACTCTAGCAAAACCTGCCAAAGAATAGCGTGATCGACTAGGTCGAACGCGCTGCTCAAATCAGCAAAACATAAAAAAAGGTTGCCTTTTTTAACAACAGTGTATTTGTTAATAATAAGGTCCAAATTAATGCATTGCTCCAGGGTGCCCATACCTTTCCTGAAGCCGTATTGCGCTTTTGTTAAAATATTCATGTCTGTGGCCCAAGTTTCTAGTCTTTTTAGCAAAATTCTGCTCATGACCTTAACTGAGGCGTCCAACAAAGAAATTGGTCGATAGTTGGAAGCCTCTGATTTACTGCCTTTTTTAAAAAGGGGTATAATAACTGATTGGCCCCAAGAGGGGGGGATATTACCCTCTGCTGCACAGTTAAAAGTCCTCACCAAAATAGGAGCCCACAGGTTAGGTTCTGATTTTAAAAGATCGATGGGTACCCCATCAGGGCCCGGGGCCTTCCCCCCCTTACTATTAGAAAGCCCTTCAAGGCCCTCCTCCAGGGTTACCTCCAGAGGTAGAGGTATTCAGGGGAAGGACTCAGTAGCTGATGCGGTTAGGAGTGTCCCTTCAGGGTTAAAGATATTAGTGAAGTGGATAATCCACTCATTACATGAAACGTAGGAGGTTATTTCCGGGCAGCCATCAGTATTTAAAAAGGGACTGTTAATTGTTTCCCAATAGAGTTTACAATTTTTTGTCTCGGCTGCTTCCTTCAACTTATCCCACGCTTCATATTGTAGGGCCTTTTTCCTTTTAGAAATGGCCATTTTATAATTGGCCCTTGATTGTTTTACACCATTGCTATCTCGGGGTTTGGTACCTAGAGCTTTTTTCAGTTCCCGTAGGGCTGCTATACAGGGTTTATCAAACCATCCCCGATTTGTAGATCTGTTTGATGGGGATTTCTTAGTGAAAATGCCTTCAATGATGGTATTAATCTTAATAAATTGTGACATCAAGAGATCAGGGTTAATTACGTTTTTTAAGCAATAACTGATCTCGGTTTTGCAACTGACTATGACCTCCCTCTGTTTAGCCATGGAGCTGGTTCCAGACCATTTAATCCTCGGACCATTAGGTCTGATCGGAACTATTGCAGTAGAGCAAATTTCTCCTGTCGCTAATTTTGCACCCCGTCCAGGTAGGGTAACGCAGATGCTGTTATGATCACTGAGGCTTTCCTCTCTGATACAAAGATTTAAAAAGTCTCCTGTACTGGAGAACAAAATATGGTCTATGAAAGTCCCAGCATCCCTCCCTGTAAAAGTGGGGCAGATAGCCTTCGAACTATTTTTGTTGCAGCTTAATAGATGTAAGTCTAATTTAGTTAGCAGATTATTAAGAATTGTGCCATAATGGCAATGTGGGAAGTGAAGAGAATCTTCGCCCTCACCCATGACCCCCCGATGATTGACAGTCTCCATTCCAAAGCCACAGGGATTCCCATTTGATAAGTGACAGGGCTGCAGATTAAAGTCCCCTGCCCATAGGACGTCTGCTCTTCTATTTGCAATACCCAAAGCCCTTATGATTTCTTTTTCCAGAGGGAGTAGAATGTTCCCTCTGGTTGCATCGAAGATATTATTATAAAAATTGACTAGGACCAAGTCATTTCCCTTGCTACATTCGACCCTTACTACCTGGCTGTGGGCTCCCACAGTTGTGCTACTTCTGACTTTACTATTGCACAACTTGTTGGACAGGAGTAGCAGAAGGCCCCCCTTAGCCCTACCTGAGCTGGATTTGGTGGCGTTGAGGCAATGGGATGAATAGCCTTCTATATTTATTTGCTCTTGGCACCAAGTTTCTTGAAGGAGGATTATATCAAATCCTTCCCCTATAAACTTGGGCCAGAATGGGGTGTTCAGTTTCCCTGCAATTCCGGCAATGTTCCAGGAAATAAGGGTGAGATCAGCATGCTCAGTTCGACCATATGCAACCTGCTTCGGTCGAGAGGCCCGGGCTATGATCAGGTTGTCCACCTTGGCACTCACACATGGGGCAGTCTCAAGAGCACTAAGGACCATGCCTGCTTCGTTACTATTACATGGATCATCACTCAACTGATACCCATCTGCAGGCCCACAAATAGGGACCTGATTATTATTACAGGGGTAGGATTTGAGTGAGAGGGGTTCTGGGGGGCTGCCTTCCTGAACGGAAACCTCCGGTGTGGCCTCGTGTCCACTAAGGGAAACGCGGTCCATAGAGGGGACTACTCGATCACTAGGGTAAATTTGTTGCATACATGCATTTAACCATACCTCCCTATTGTCAGACTGGCTTGATGATGGTAGGACACAAAGTCAATCGACCATCTCAAGGCATTCGAATCTGTTATTTGTGTGAATACCTTGCCACCCATCACCCACAAAGTTGCCTTTGTTGGGATACCAAGGGGGGCGAGGCATCCATCCCCTGCTCCTGCTCTTTTGGGTTAGCCATGGTCCTCCATAATTCCATAATTGTTCTGGAGGTAGAACCCAGTTTGGAGGTGGAGTTGGGTGATGGTAATTATATACGGGGGGATAAAAAAAGGAGAGTCGATGGGCGTCGATTCCCCCCTTCTTCTCCAGATCTGGCCACGAGCAAATATGGTTCACGGTGGACGCATCTTCACAGGTAATGATGATGCAGTCCCCCTGAATGCTCTTGGGGCTCGCCCCCACCCATGGGACTCTTCGCACAGATGACAATCTGCTGGTGTTTGGGGGCTGTAATGGCCTGTTGATACTAAGCCATTGAAGGATTTTGTTCATGAGGGACCAGGATTGTTCAGTTGAATTGGTTGCTAGTTCGGGTACCCCCGTAAGAATCACAGTAAATGGGGATACCTCTGGTGACAAATGAACCGGACGTTTAAATTTGGACCCCCTCTTACCCTCTAGAGGATGTGATTTTGGTGGCACTGGAGGTTTAGTTTGGGATAGCTGCGAAGATACCTTGGCTGAGGTAAAATTATCAGCAGTTGGTAGAACTACAGATGGTTTAGTTTGAAGTGGCTGTGAAGATACCTTGGCCAAGGTATGGTTAGCAGCTGTTGGTGGAACGACGAGGGGGGGAAGGGAAAAGTTTTGCTGACTAAGTGATGGTAACTGGGATAGGGATTTAGATTGTGGTTTAGATTTGGCACAGTTATTTGGCACGAATGGTAAAGGGGTTAAAGACTCATTTGTTTTAGACTGGACTTTGGATACTACATGCGATCTATCTGAAATAACTGGCGTAACCCCAGGATTCGCCGCTATCGGAGCTCCCCCTGGATTGGCGAATCCCGCCCTATTCTGGATGGATTGTTTATCAAGGAGTGTGGCGAGTTGCTTTTCAATTGCCATGATACTCCGTTCCAAGGGTTGGAGGTGATGTTTTAATAGGTCCCTAAATCTGGCAAACAGCTGCGAAGTATCGCAGTCAGTCGGCCTAGAGCCACCCTCTAGAACTATGTCCGGTGTAAGACATTGTGAATTAGACAAAGAATGTTGTGCAGGGTTGTTACTGTAATGGGCATGCTTGGATGGTGGTACAGTGGGCCCTTTCTTGTTAACAGAAATAATAGGGTGACTGGTGTTATTCCCCTTTTTTAGGGGTTCGGGTTGCTTCGGGACAGCGCCTTCTCTAGCCCCCTTGAGCCGGATTGCTTGTGCAGGGTCTTCTTGCTGAAATCGCTCAAGGTACGGTGTAATCTCAAGACTCCCTGTCGAGTCCGGTTGCATCGACAGGTTGTTGACAGATAAATCAACAGCATTAGGGATAGCATGAACTTGGGCTGTTGCCCCGGACTGTATGAGGATAGGAATAGGAGAATTCGATGGAGGCGGTGTTTGCGCAGATGCCAAGGGGCCCATCGAGGATATCCGGGCGATCGCAAGGTCCTGGGACACCCTACGTTCTAGCAAGGAAATACTTAGGTTAATGGCCTCAGTAGTTGTTGAGATGAACTTATCAATTGGGCCTGTGATCAGGGCAGCTTTTTGTGCAGTCTTACTTCTTGAACCCCTAGTCATTGTCAAAATGGACAGGGGCTAACTCTAATATACACAAATAACCACAGCGGTACCTTAGAATGAGTGGGCAGCTTCCAGAAAGTAGAAGCCAAGGGGGATGGCCCAGCCCAGCCTGGTACGGCCTGGAACGGCCTGAAACGGGCCCGCCCTTGGCCCGGGCTTCGCCCCACGCTTAGTCCCGCGCGCGTCCCGCGACGCGGGAAGACCCAGATGGTTTATGAGCTTGCCAACGAGGGGGCGTGACCTCCGGGGGAAGAGGCACCAGCTGTCGGCAGTGAAGGCTGCTGGGCCTCGCAGTCCCCCGGTCAAGCGCCTGGTCGTTTGTGGTCTAGCGCACACTGGGAGCGTGCAGGCAATCCGCCGAGTACGGAAATGCTCCCACCAGCAGCGTGACCTCTATGACAGCTGTCCCAAAAGAACCCCTCCTGGGGAGCTGGAAACCTTCTGTGCAGGCAGGCGGAGTGAGTGAAAATGTAGAATGAGCGGCACCCGCGGAGCGGGTGTCGCGAAAAGTAAATAGGGTCAGCGAAGGGGCGTGACCTCCGGGGGAAGAGGCACCAGCTGTCGGCAGTGAAGGCTGCTGGGCCTCGCAGTCCCCCGGTCAAGCGCCTGGTCGTTTGTGGTCTAGCGCACACTGGGAGCGTGCAGGCAATCCGCCGAGTACGGAAATGCTCCCACCAGCAGCGCGACCTCTATGACAGCTGTCCCAAAAGAACCCCTCCTGGGGAGCTGGAAACCTTCTGTGCAGGCAGGCGGAGTGAGTGAAAATGTAGAATGAGCGGCACCCGCGGAGCGGGTGTCGCGAAAAGTAAATAGGGTCAGCGAAGGGGCGTGACCTTCGGGGGAAGAGGCACCAGCTGTCGGCAGTGAAGGCTGCTGGGCCTCGCAGTCCCCCGGTCAAGCGCCTGGTCGTTTGTGGTCTAGCGCACACTGGGAGCGTGCAGGCAATCCGCCGAGTACGGAAATGCTCCCACCAGCAGCGCGACCTCTATGACAGCTGTCCCAAAAGAACCCCTCCTGGGGAGCTGGAAACCTTCTGTGCAGGCAGGCGGAGTGAGTGAAAATGTAGAATGTAGAATGACTTCCTGTCATTCTTAATTAACATGTAATATGGAATTGTATCTGACAGAATGCACTGACTCTGTGCATCAAAAATTTAAACAAAAATCATTAAACTTTAATTAACAAGGGGAGAAAGAAAGAATTATACAACAACTGAATTGCACAACACAAAATCAGAAAATCATACATCTATCCTGGCTTTCGCATGACAGCATTGTGTGATCCTAGGCATTTACTTTACTTCGCAGTGCCTCCTTATCCTTCTACATCACATGAGAGCACCTTCAAATACATCAGTTCAAGGCATGGGACGTACACTAACTTTTCTTATACATGGGTATATAAGGGCACAAGACAACTGACTTCCCCCTTGGTTCACTAACAGCATCGTCGTCAGGGCATTGGAGGAGGTGACATGAATATTAACATCTATTGCTTCTAATAACTCCCACCCAATGCAAATGAATAAAGTAATATTATAAAATGAAATGCTTTGCATTATACAGGAATACACTATTTTAAATTTGGCAGTCTCTTCATAATACATGTACTGGGCAGCCCTCAAAATGCAAAAGCAAATGCTTTTAAAGTGAGCATGGTCTTACCAGACATGATTTAAAACCATTTGTTTTGCATTATTTGTTTGGAAACATAGCCGACCTCGCGCAATAAAACAGTCCTACAGAACTAAAACTGTCCCTCACCTTTCCAGCCTCCAGAAGAAAAAAGCAGGTCAACTGCCTGAGACCAACACCACCAGACATGTTTTTTAGGTCTCGCCTGACGTAAGCAGCATGCATGAGCTGCACTCGACATGCGAGGGCTTCTTGGAATCAATATGGTTCCAGAAGTCGTGTCTCTGCTGCGCCTGCAATTTTCATTCGTGTGCGTAGTTTTGCGTAATGGATTATGCAAAACACAGTGTGATGATTGCACCGGAGGCATTTTAAACCCTCCTGGTTGCCACCCTGGCTGCTTTTGGCCAAGCCCCCATGGGATTAGATCTTTTACTTGCGGCGGGAGACAGTGTCTCTTAATTAGCCGCTAAGCACTTTATTTTGCTATTACCGCGTTTGTGTTCAACAATGGCTGACGCGCCTTTAATTTCTCCTACATGCTATCTTGTTACTATATGCTTGTGGCGCGGTGTTTTATGCTTTATTATTGCCATGTGTTTTGTTGCGTGAACTCACCAGCACATAATCCGTTATCAGAGCTTGTTTTAAAGTGATGTTCAGAAAATGATCCCCGGTTGCATTTGAGCTGAAATCTTTCCGAGCAGCAGATGTAAGTGTTCAACATGATTCTAATTATTCTAAATACAAGTTATGTATAGTGATGTTCCACTCCATCGCTGAAATACTGACAGCTCTACTTTTTTGCTCAAAGCTGTAGTTTATGTACTTTTCCACAACACTACCAAAGTTAAAAGAAACGCCTGAAGTTTTGGATAAAGGATTCAGTGCTTCTCATTAAATTTAGAGGCTGATGCTTGCTGAAATGTGATTCTTTTATGCCAACACCGGGCTGGGATCCAGCTCTATGAGGCCAAGATCTAAATGGAAGCCCTATTTACAGCGTAAGAGAGTAAATAGTACACAGCCACCCAAGTACAGTTTCTGTGCTCCGGAAGCGGTCAGGAGTTATTTACTCCATGCTTTTGGTGCTCCGTGAAAGCGGTGGGAATCAGGGGCTTATAGTAAGGGGAGGGGGGTGTTTGGGGTGTCACACCCCCAAATAAATGCATTTTTGGCTTGGTAGTTAGGCCCTGAGTCGGGGGTCTGCTGCCTGTGTTGTTTTTTCTTGTTGTCATCATTTCACTAAATTGTTTTAACTTGTTCCTTTTTGGGATTTGAAGATTAACTTTATGCAATGATCGGTTTATCAAAAAAGTAGAAAATCTGCACGCCCCCCCAGCTCCCTATAACTGACTAATCCTGTGGTTCCCAAAGTGTGCGCCGCGGCGCCTTGGTGTGCCGTGATGAGAAGCCAGGGGCGCCGCGACGCCGTGCAGGATGTGGGTCGTGAAAACTGCAGGCACAAGTCCTCCCCCTCCTTTGTGCTGCCAGGTCAATTGATCCCAGCCCTCGGCCTCTGCATCTGAATGGCTCCAGGACTGCGCTCATCAGCCCTAGCGCCTTACCTGCTCCTGCTGCCCCAGTAACGAGCTGCTAATTACTGGACTCCCATTGTCTGTGCAGAAAAGGCCGGCCAGGGCGGGGGCTCTGTGATTACAGCTAATGTCAGGTGTGCATTTTACCAATCTGCAATTGCCGTTGAATGAACTTTCTGTCCAAAACCGGAGAGATTGGACCCAGGAGAAGTGAAATGATGAAATATTGGTTTACATGTTGGAACATTAATATGAACACATTGTTCAAGATATTGCAGACGCAGGAGTGATGTTGCTTTGTCATGAAAGACTTTGAAAAACATTTCTTTTGATCATGTAACAGAATTAATTCAGCAACAGACTTTTTTTAATGCTGATTGGTAATCATCATGCACTCGTGAAATGTTATATGCACAGCACTAACTTTGTCAGTTCAAGTGGTGATTTATGTTTGAAATACTGCTTTGTATAGAATATTAGCATTTCAGTTCACCAGGACAGGGAGCATTAGTTCGAGTGTAACTTTATCTTTTGTTTGGGGCATTCTGGGTAATGGAGTTTGATGAATTAACTGCATTGGAAAAGCCAATCAGCAATCTTAGAAATCCGGTGCTGAGTTTAGCGTGTACTGGTTGCACGTGACAATTCACCTGGGGTGAGTTGGTGGAATAAAGGAAAGGTGACGTTTGATGTAGTTAAGCTGTTTCTATGCACAAGAGGAGCAGGAGCATTTCGTGGGTCTTCATTATAAAATGGACGGCAATAGAGTGAAACGCGGGAAGATACATTTTCTTGTAAATATGGTCTCGCTTAGAGACAGATCAGCATGTGGGGGTAAGCAGTCTTGCACTGAAAATTAATATTGTAAATCAATGCCAGATTAGAGGGGTCACAAACTTGTCAGTAAGAAAGCTTGAATTCTAGTAAAGTGCGGTGGTTGGACAGCAAGAGAACTGAAATACAGGCTCATGTTTAAAGTGCTGTCAGCATAATTGGTGACGTAGTAGGAACTGTGAATAGTAGCGCTTTTTGGGTTAAATAGCGCTATAGAATACAAGTGTATTTAGTACGGTTTTTGTAATATGTATAACACAAATGAATTAATGAATGTGAATCTTTTTGCATTATAGATACCACTGAAGGTTTTTCACCGAAATGCAATGGGTGACTTTTTAATAAAGCGTGACATATAGAAACATCGTCAAAGCTACATCCGCCTTGGAGTCATGTCTTTTCATAATACACATATAACCCCCCTTTATCTGCAATTGCCACTCAGTTACCTCTTTCTTAATATGTATCCCAGATTCAGGTTGTGTTTGGAGACCCTGTGGGTAAACCGAGTTATGCTGATAACCATTTCCCCTTTTCCACGCTTGTCTCTGGCAAAATTAGGTTAGATGTGTTGACAGAGAAAAAAAAAGTGGAATTTCTGCCTGTAAATGAGACAGGTGATCTATGTGACCGTGTAGTACAGTGCACAGATTATCAATATGATGGGCATTCTCCAAGATGGTTTTGGCATCTTAAAAGGGAATGCTAGTGATTTTGAGAGCTTTGGGGACCCCGATCTGTTCATTGTTCTAAAATCGCACACAAATGTTTCCACATTAGCATTGCTAATTAAGGCCACCAGTATTCCTCTGCGCGTCACCTGGAAGAAAGGTACCCTTGGGAAATGCCAACTTGTCATTTTGCTGTGCCCACAGCAGTCTTTGAGAGGATGCGGTAGTCGGTGATGGAGGGACTTAGACTTTGCGAGTTTGTTTCATGTGCTGTGTGATCACTGTTGGCCTGGGAGAGCTGCCTCGCCCCGATCAGGTTGGGCTCCAGCTGCAGATCTGAAGCAGCGTCTTGACTTGCCCAGTGCATGTAACTTGAGTACACCCAAGATCATGAATGTTGTATTTGGCACGCCCAAGAAATGCTATCTTCCTTCCGTATATGACGATTTGCTACTCTATGATGGAGTTGTATGCATTGCGATGTACTTTATAAGATCTTTGTGATTGCAAATAAAGTTTTAAATGGTGATGGCTACTCTGAATCCTTCATCATGTCTAGGCTTGATTCTTCATGTAGCCCAGTGGTTCCCAAAGTGTGCGCCGCGGTGCGCCGGTAAAAAAATGGTGGGGAGCCACGGCCAACTGCCAATTAGGTCAAGGGAGCCACGGGTCAAAAAAGTTTGGGAACCACTGGACTAATCTATAACCCTGGTGGAATTTGTGAGGGTTAAAGAACTACGGGAAGGAGGTGCCGTTCACGAATCACGATGTACAGGGAGGGAGACGACCAGGAGAGTTTACCAAAGGGGTGCACATCGACAGCTCAAGTGGCCGCGAGCTCGCCGAATTCCGGAGTTTCAAATGGCAGTCGGGTGCTTATTCAGAGTCGCCATGAAAGAGAGTGCAGCCTGACATCAGTACTTGATTAAAAATATTGTCAAGAGCGAGTTTTATTAGGTGTGCGTACGGATATAAGAAAACAACAGCAATAAAAAGATTATGAAAGCTAAACACAAAGAACGCTCTCCCAAATATTATTCTAGCTATTATGTAGAGCGGGAAAGGCGCCAAACAGAACTCCTCCCTGCCTAAAACGAAAGGTACCATATACAGAAGGATTAAAATTGAGATTATATTCTTCCATCAGGAAGACAAACCAGGCAGGCACGGTGTCTTGCGTGTAAGAAGCATTTTGTTACTTGCTTACTGTTTAACTGAATGTTTTTTTTGCAGGATAGATGTACTTGTGTTGAAAAGGTGGGAAACGCCACTCACAATGCTTGTGAATACACACAGACATAGGAAACTCTGCATGGTGTGTGCCTCTTTCATGGGAACCCTCAGTTCAGATCCCTCCTGCCCCCTCCCCCTCACTTGCCCCCACCTCCGGCAGGCAGATTCAGGACATGTGAGCTGCGCAGAGGACTTCCTTGGCGCACTTCGTCCTACTTAGGGAGTGGGTCTGTAATTGACTAACAGACACTTACCCACACTGACTCCCGGTGGTGGAAGGCACGAGCAGCACTTTACCTGCACGTAAATTAATTGCAACTTACTACAGTGTCCAAACATTACCTTGTTTTTACTTGCACATATAGGATATGATTGGAGGGGAAGGGGGGCAGGGGGCTTGAAAACAGACCTCTACTATTCATTACATTGAAGCGCCTAAAATCCACGAAGCGCTTTACGGGCGAAAGACGCACAATAGCAGTGACTTCATATAGCGCATAGTACACACTCTGTTGTTTTAGGTGCTATAAATACTCAGTTCGATAGTTCCCGTATCATTGTCTTTGTGAAGATAAAAGCATAAGTCTGGCTGCCAGGATCTAAAGGTTTGGCCTCTATGCCCCTAAATTGCGTGCAACCGAAAGAGCTGACATCAATAAATCTACCAGGAATTTAAAACACGCCTTCAAAAAGTTACATTTAAAATCACTTCAAAGTTAACTTATTTCTTCTTCATACTGCCTGGTTTATACATCCTGAGGCCCGTCGGCGCTTTTTGTGCGCTTTACAAACTCAGTTGAAGTTAAAGCCATTTGCTATACAATACCATTAGCAAAGCAAATGGCTTTAACCTAATCAAAGGCGAGACCTGTTGCATTTTCTTTTTTTGAAAACCTTTATTTCAATTGCAGTATAACACTTGCGAGCCTACAACCACAGGGGCCGGCAGTCGCTAAAACAATAGAGGAGAGTTGGTATCGCCAATTTACACAGCTTTCAGCTGACAGCCCGGGGGCCCAGCAGCAATTCAACGTATCGTTTCGACAGGAGCAGAATAGTGGTGTAGGAAATAGTGAAGGTCTTACTGTTTTAATTATTATAAAACAAGATGAAACAACAATAATACACGAAACAAGAGGCAATGCGACAAACATGCTTCCATGGGGGAGAGTCACATCATACAAACAGAGAAGTGTGGCTCAGGGGTTAGAGGCAGCAGACCCGGAAGCTGAGATCGGTCCTGGACCAGGGTTCAATTCCCCGTCTCGGCGGGTCTTGGGCTAAAAATTCCACGGACTCGATAATTCTCGCCCCGGTGCCTCCTCGACTCACGGGTTCACACTCTGCGACTCTGGGCAATAGCTTGCTTAATCTCCACAACGGCCCCTCGCGGCGGGATGCCTGACTTTCACCTTGTGGATACCCTGCTATCTCACAGGGGAATACCAGGAAGGGTTCCCTAAGCAAGCGCCGGGAAACCCACTGCGGGTAGCTGTGCGCTATATAAGCTCAACTACCTACATACATACATACATACAGAAATAAGGATGAAATGAAAAGTGGGAGGGGGGGCCCCCGGGTAATCGGGCACATAATACGAAAATCTAAATAGTAGTAGGAACGTCAGGTCACGGGGACTGCGGCAGTACCGGGGCCCCCGCGAACGGGGGGGCACAGATGTCCCCACAATACGAATTCCATTGGTTCCAGACCCTACCCCACTTCTTGGGCCTACCACGTGCAACATATACCGTTTTTTCCCTGAACATGCACCAGTCTATATTTTCTTCACACGCAGAAGCCGTAGGTGCCCTCTGGGACCCCCATAACTGTGCTATGTCCCTCTTAGCCACCATGTTACCAAGCATAGCTCATTGCGTTTGTGCCACAGTGTAGTCATTCGGCTCCTATATATTCAGCAAACAACGGCGGGCCTCAGGCAGCAGAGAGACTCCCGTGACCTCTTCCATAATCACATGCACACGGTTCCAGAACAAACCCACAGCCGGGCATTCCCATATAATATGTAGGAAGGTACCCAGCGCACCACAGCCACGACTACATACTCCATCAGCAGCGAGACCCATACGAACCAGACGGGGACCAGTTACATAGATACGGTGTAGGATCTTTAGTTGCACCAGTCGGAGACGAGCCGGGATCGCGACCTCTTTCGGGGAGGATACCGCTGCCTGCCAATCTTCATCGTCCAATTCCAGTCCATCGCCGGTCCATGCCTCACGGAGCTGCAGAAGCAGATCCGTTCGGTCGTTAATCAGTTTTTTGTATATGAGAGATATGGTGCTATCATGAGTATGGCCATCAAGCACCCTATCCTCAAGGGGGGAGGATTCCGGAATGACTGTTCCGGTCGGGAAGACCGAGTGGAGCGCATGTCGGATCTGCATATAGCGAAAATGCTCCCTAGTACTAAGAGCATATTCCGACTGCAGCTCCTCAAAGGTCTTTATCCTATCTTTGACCCATAGATCCCCAATCGTACTGATACCGATAAGGTCCCATTTCTCGAAGCTCTTCGTCGCCCACAGGCTACCCAGTCTCTCCGCCGCATAAAGCATGGTCGCCCTGGTCAATTTGCCAGACCATCCCATCGCTGCGTTCGCACTCCTCCACATCCGCACGGCCACTGCGGTGGGCCCCGACAGTACTGTATAATTCGATTTAGAATATAGTGCCCTGTTATAATTCCCTCCCGGCAACTGCCATTTGTCCATTTCGAACGCGGGGTTCGGCGTTGGGCCGTACATGGCATGGTTAATTGCACTCAGTTGAGATGCCCAATAGTAGCGCCTGATGTCCGGCAACGCAATGCCCCCGTCGTACCAAGGCAACGTCAACTTAGCAAGAGCGATACGAGAACGCCCGCCCCAAACTAATTGCCTCTGTAGACCCTCCACCTCGCGGAAGTATCGTGCTGGCACGAGATCAAGTGTATTCTGAAGGGCGTATAAGAACCGGGGCAGGGACATCATCTTAAAAAGGGAAGCCCTTCCGAGCGGGGACAACGGCAGGCCACTCCAGGCCGCCACATCAGATTTAAGCCGGAGCAGCGGGGGGAGCAGATTGCGCTCGTAGCGTACCGCGGGGTCCAATGATATAAAGATCCCTAAATATTTGAATACAATCTGCGTTACCTGTATCGGGCAATTGAGCGGTAGCGGGGGCATATCGCCAGTGAGTGCATAGACGCAGGATTTAGCCCAGTTAATCACCAGGCCGGAGTTTTTGCCAAATGAGCTGAGGACATCAAACAGCACACCCAGCGATTTCCGTGGGGAGGTGAGGTATAGCAAAATATCATCCGCGTACAGCAATAGGCGGTCCTCAAAGTCAGGGGTCCATCTGATTCCCTTAAGTGATGGTTCCCACCGCAGCCAAGCAGCTAGGGGTTCCAGGGCGAGCGCAAACAGCAAAGGAGATAACGGGCATCCCTGTCGAGTACCCCTCCCAAGTACAAAGGACGTCGAGACCCTACCATTAACCACGACCTGGGCAAGCGGCTCCGCATACAGGAGTCTAACCCAACCGATAAACCCGGGGCCGAACCCAAACTTCGCGAGGGCGGCCCATAGATACGGCCATTCTACGATATCAAAGGCCATCGTGGCATCCAAGGACACCAAGATGGCCGGCTCACGTAAGGTCCCCGCCCTCGCCAGGACGCCATGGAGACGACGCAAGTTGAGCGCTGTGTTGCGGTGCGGAATAAATCCGGACTGATCCGGGTGTATCAAGTCGCCAATCACCTTTATGAGGCGATTAGCCAACAGTTTCGCCAAGATTTTGGGTTCGGCGTTCAAAAGTGATATCGGTCGATATGAGGCACATAAATCCCGGGGTTTACCCTCTTTGGGCATCACAACGATGGATGCTAGTCGCTGGTCTCGTGGGAGCGACCCAATCTCACGCGACTCCAGGAACATCTCGCGGAGATAAGGCGCCATTTTGTCAGGACGTAACTTGTTCAGTTCGATGGGGATACCATTCGGGCCCATAGCCTTACCCGAGTGGATGGAGCGGCTAGCGAGAGCCACTTCATCATTGGAGAATTCCGACTTCATGAGTTCTGTGTCCAAATCAGACAGACAGGGCAAGGCAATATCCCTAAGCAACAGATGCGAGTCTTCCTCCGGTCTGTCTGAGACTGGTGCGTACACCTTCTGGAAATAACACGCAAAACTCTCCACAATGTCAACTGGGTCAACCACTCGCACTCCATCAGCACGTTCTACCACAGGCACAACACGACTCGCCCTTTCTTTCTTATCCAAACAAGCAATCAACTTTCCCGCTTTATCCCCCACATCATACAAGCGTCCCCGCTGCTCCCGGCTCATAGCCTTTGCAGCGTCTGTCACCAGAGCACGATAATCCGACTGTTTAAGGTGCAGCGCATGCCGTTTTTCCTGTGTCGCACTAGACTCCAACTCTCTCTCCAAGCTACTGAGGTCAGCCTCCAATCTTTCCACCTCCTCAATCTTCCTTTTCTTAGCATCGGCAATCAGAGAGAGGGCTTGACCACGGATCACAGTCTTAAAAGCCTCCCACAAGGAAACAGAAGAGGACACAGACCCCACATTCTCAGCAAAGTATTGATCGATGGACTTGACCATACCCGCCCTGGTTTTGGGATTACGAAAGTGCCAGGGATTAATCGGGGCCACTCTACCCTCCGCCCCAAACTGAGCATCAATGGAGAGCCACACTGGGGAGTGATCGGATATACCCCGGACCAGGTGTCTGACCTCCCTAACCGAAACGGCCTGCGCCGCCGGCATTAGTATGTAATCAAGGCGGGAGAGGCTCCCGTGCGCTCCAGAGTGAAAGGTGTACTGTGCCTGCCCAGGGTGCATCAACCTCCAACAATCCACTAGACCCAGCGTCTCCAAAAAGTTGCTCAACCAAGACTGCGATTTCGCAAGGTCTCTCGGGGGGCTACGATCCTCTTTGCCACAGACCACCGAGTTAAAATCTCCGCCCACAATTAAAAGACCCTCTGGGA
Organism: Lissotriton helveticus; assembly: GCF_964261635.1. Lineage (NCBI taxonomy): Eukaryota > Metazoa > Chordata > Amphibia > Caudata > Salamandridae > Lissotriton > Lissotriton helveticus. The sequence continues at coordinate 1,365,398,387 of NC_136065.1, forward strand.
GTCCCAGTATTATCTCCCCCAAGTCCGCAAATGTCGTAGTTTGTAAGCCAGGCGGGACATAGACAGAGAGTATGGAGATCGTCTTCCCCTCCCATCTGCCGGTGACGACAGCATATCTACCTCTATCATCTAGAATGGTCCCATCTATTGCAAGGGGGAGGGAGCTTCTGACTAGAATCCCCGGCCCTCTCGACCCAGTGGTGAATCCGGAGTGGGCGACCAGACGATACCCTCGGCGGTTCATTGCACGACATGTGTTCCCAATCAAATGTGTTTCCTGTAACAACACCACATCAGAGGAAAAACGTTTCATGAATTGCGACACTATACCCCTTTTGATGCCATCTCCCAGGCCATTGACGTTCCAACTGATGACCCTCAGCCCCCTACCCCCCATCCCGACAGTAAGGATCGACTCCCCCTTCCAGTGAAGCAGACGACAAAATCAAAATAAATCGTAAAGCATTGCCTTTAAACCCAACTAAGCCTAACAAAAGTCCCCAGTCCACCCCCAAGAAAACTCCCAGAACATATCCCCCCACCCTGCACCCCTGTGCTAGTCCAAAGAACCACCCCAACTTGCAGTGTGCCTGTCGCCCTTACAAGAAACTAGTCTACAAAAAGAAAGAAACCCAGGAGGAGGAAGAGCGCCGTACCCCCCCCGCCACCCCCGGGCTCAGCAAACAAGTGTATTCACATAAAAAGTCATCAAACCACTGCTGCAAAGTCCAGTCACTTGGCGTGCCGTAGTCACCTCTCACTCCTGTTCCTGCAGGCCACCTTCTGCGCCCTCCGAGAGATCCGGGAGATCACGACGCGCCGGTAACGTGTCTAGCCAGTCACTGACGACCCCAGGCCGGTCAAAGAAAAGCGTTCGCTCGTTGTGCTCAACTCGAAGCCGGGCAGGAAAGAGCATAGAGTACTTCACTCCCATGTCCCGCATCCTCCGCTTGACCCCCATGAATTCCATTCTCTGCTTCTGAACTGCTTGGGTAAAGTCCGGGTAAAAGCTAATGGTTGCATTCTCAAATTTCGTGGGACCTCCAGTTCGCGATGCCTGTAGAACAGCATCCCTGTCCCTGAAATTGAAAATTCTAGCTATTATGGGTCGCGGCGGAGCACCTGGCTTATGAGCTCCACCCGGGAACACGGTGGGCGCGCTCAACTGCAAAAAAGTTACTGAGGCCTTTGGGGGCCAGATGGTTCAGTATCAGGTCCTCCACGAGGAGATCTGTAGTCATCTGAAAGGACTTCTCCGGAACCCCAATAATGCGGACATTGTTGCGCCGTGCACGACTCTCGGAGTCTTCCAGCCGGCGGGCGAACAAGTCGTTAGTGGAGCGTAGGTTTCGGACCTCAGTTTGAAGATCAGACACGTCGGTTGTAAGACTGGCGGTCATGATGTCCAAAGACTTGACCCGTCCATTGGTCTTTGCCAGATCTGCCCTGATCAAGTTAATATTGATCGCCACCGTGTCTAACTTCAAGGCCAGTGTCTCATACTGCTGGCCCACGGAAGTCTTAATCTCCGCAATGGCGCCCATGACGTCCCGCAAGGTTAGCACGCCGTCGCCGCAGAACCATCTCTGGTCTCGTCCAGTGCGTTGCCTGCACCACTGGGGGAACCTTTAGGACGGGTGTAGCGATCCATGTTGTTCGATTGAGAGACACCCCCTCAGTGTGTGTTCTTGGTCATCCGCTTATCGCCTTCAGTCTTGCACACCATAGTGTGCAACGTGCCCCTGAGGGCCCTCTGAGGCCTGGTATGAATGGCTCCTCGTCAGGTCAATCTCCGAAAAGTCTAAAGCACAAAGAGTGGCGGACCAGCGCACATGCCAAGTGCAGACCTCGGGAGACTGGAGTAAGATGGAAACTGGGTTCAGCCCAGAGAGTCCGAAAATGAAAACGAAAGTACCACGAGGGCACAAGACAACCTCCACAGGCCGTTGTTGTTCAATTACCACCGGGGCACTTCGGGGACCTGAGTCCCAGGCTGCTCCCCGGTGCAGGCCGCCAACTTGCAAACGGAGTAAGTCGGGTTCCCGGCATCCAAATCAAATTCGGAAAAGAGCATTCAGTTCAGCAGGGTTAAATCTTCAATAACCCGTCATCTGTGGCAGGATTAGTGACAGGATATATGCGGGAGGCGGCGAGGGTCCCGGGAGCCCTGTGCTTACGCGACCATCTTGGATGCGCGCTAAGCTCCTCCTCACCTGTTGCATTTTCTATGCTTGTTTAATATGGAGGTCTTCTTTTCATGCGTGCACTCTTCAAACTCCAAAATGTCAACATAGGCCAAAATTATTTATTACCACATATTCGATTTAATCGCTGTTTGGGTCAGTGAGAAGAATGGAGGTATGAGAATGCTTAACATCTTGTTGAATCTTTATTAGCCATGCTGGTTGACCAATATACGTATCATTGTCTCAGTCCTGCCATGACTTGAGACTGCAGCTAATTAACTACCTTTGGGTGTTTCCTACTGTGATGAAGTGAAGTTTTCTGAGGAGTTCATTTGGTAGAAAGTAGACTTGACTACCACTTCTCTTCTGAGGTTCAGGACGGTGTCCCACACTATGACTGGTCTCATGTTCTTGGTTTGGAAGCAGACATAGTGAGCACATTTATGTCACATGTCCAGTATTTTAATATTGGAACGGTCGAGCTTCAAACTGTTTGGGACATTCATGTTGCAATTATTTTGAGGCCTTCTGCCACATTGGTACATTAGGTGTGTGTCCTGTGATCGACATCACATGGGAGTCATCCATGAAGTTGTGGGATCCGAGTGTATCCATAAGTGGCTTGATGTAAATATGTGGGGAAATAGGAGAAAAGACAATTAGGATACTCCACACATGACTGATAGGACAGACTCTAGAGATTGACATTTTGATTAGGTTATGCAAGGAACAATTTCAACCATTTATTGGTGTGGTCTAGCATGTTTCCAAGAAGAATAGGAGGAAGAAGTATCAAAGACAGCAGCGACGTTAAGGTGGATGCTAAACAAGCCTTAGCCTGACCCTCCTTGCACACCATTCCAAACAATGACCAGCATAGTTTTTGTTCACTGTTTGTGCGAAAGCTGTGCTAGACAGGTTAGTGTGTGCGATTTTGTTTGCTTCTTAGTGGAATTGGACAGTAGTTACTTCTCCTCACTGACAAAATGTCACAGATCTAAAATGATTTCAAAATGTAATTTCCTTACGTTTTCAAAACAGGCTAGGCTACCATAATTTCTTTGAAATATTGTTTGCTCTGGGTATAATACTTATACGTCACAAACCCCATGAAAAGGTATACTCAAAAAGAAGACAAAAAATTATTCTCCCCTGCTTGCACAACACTGTCTACTTGCAGTTTCTGGTGGCGGTGGTGCACCCTAAATTGCAAGCGCATATGTCACTTGAGCAGCAGTAAATTGAAAACAGGCATCATGCCGATAAGCTCTGATATACACGAAGTTTCGATTTGTTTAAATTCTGCATTGTGATTCTTTTGGGTACCTGAATAGACATGCTGTCAATGAAAACACATGGCAAACCAATTATCAGCAAGTTGATCCAACGTATACGTTTTAAAGTCAGTTAAAAAAATACTTTATTCGGTTAAAAACAGAAAATAACCATAAAAGTAGCATGAGAAAGTACAATTTACAATGGGTCCGGTGATCATTATTTAAAATCTCAACAAAAGAACATATAAGAAGACAATACATAGATACAACATAAGAATTAATTCATTTGAAGGGTTTTACGACAGTTAAAAACTGATTTAAAAAATTCAGCAAGTGATGCTACCATAAAAACAGTTTCCATTTTTTGAAACTCTAAAAACGCTAGGCGACATCTATATACATTTAAGTCTTTAAGAATGGGGATAATAAGTTTCCTACGATAAAAAGTATAAAATATACAAAAGAATACAATGTGAATATCGGATTGTGGGGACACATCATCACATGGGCAGGGACATAAGTCTTTCGACCAACAATTCATCACAGGAAAAGATAATAACCTAAAAACGATGTTAAATCTAAACCGGGTTAAAAGGAAACGTTCATGATTGGACATGTATAAAGATAGATATGGCTGTAATTTCTCTCCACATATAATTTCCTGATGGGCAGAAACAGTCTTTTTTTTTCACTTCCTCCATGTCTTTTTTCCCTGAGGTGAGTAATACACAGATTTTCAGTCCTCTTCTTGAGATATGTGCCATCGATAATGGATCCTCAAAATATTGGGCACAACATAATTCTTCAAGGAAATGTCTGACATAACATCTCCATTTAAAATTATTAATATTGTCCAATGCTAGAATGTCCTTTAAAATAGCCCGGTTAACCACACACTCATCATTTGTCCAAACCCTGTGCCATAGAAGGGTCGGCTGGATCTTGATTGTGTCAGTGACAAACACCAATCCCAATTCAGCATGGCATATGAAGGTCGCAGTACTTTCCGGGACGGACAGGATGTGACGTAGAAACTTATTTTCCATAATTTGGATCGTACTGACATTTGAGTAACCCCACAATCCTGAGCCATAAGTAGCTACTGCTATACAAGTGGCATTATAAATAGTTAAAATTTCCTTTATGGGCCTTTTCCCTAACTTTTTTATAAAACACTGTAAAGCCATAATAGTTTTGGAAAATAACAGGGTTCTAGCATTAATTGCAGTAGTCCATGAGCCACTTTCGTGAAACAAAATGCCCAGATAAGGGAAAGTAGAAGTCTTCTCTAAGGGATTGGAATTTATAAAAATAGGTTTCATATGCCTGCTTCTTCTTGTCCCACAATACATAGACAGTGTTTTGGAACAGTTAGTTTTTAAGTCCAGGCTAAGCATGAAACTATTAAAAGATGTAACCAAAGTTTGAAGTGCCATTGGGGTGCGTGCCATCAAAACTGCATCGTCCGCGTACAGTAGGGCAGGGACAGGCCTCCCACCCACCATAGGCATGTCCCTGCCCTCCTGCACAAGGCGATGCTCCAAACCATTTGTATACAATAAAAATAAAAAGGGCGCTAAAACGCACCCTTGGCGTACGCCACGACCAATCCCAAAGTGTCTGCTACATTCTCCATCTTTCCCATACCGGACAGTTGCAGTGGCCCCAGAATATAAGTCTCTCAGAAAGCATATAATAGCATTATCTACCCCCAATTCGGCCATAATTGCCCACAATTTATTATGTGACACGCAATCAAAAGCCGACGATAAGTCGACAAAAGTGAGGTATAGACATTGTTTTTTAACCCTTATATACTTCTGTTGCAAGGTGAACAAATTTAGTCCTTGCTCAATAGTTCCTAAGCCCCTTTGGAACCCATATTGAAAATCACTTGGCACCCCATTTTCTTCTGCCCAGCTTTGCAATTTACCTAAAACCACTCTCCCAAGAATTTTTATTGAGGAGTCAAGTAGCGAAATTGGCCTATAGCATGTGCAGTTCTGCCTATCCCCTTTCTTGAAAATCGGGACTATAACTGATGTAAACCAGGTAGGGATTAGGCCTTTTGCCAAAGCAACATTAAAAAGCTGGACTAGGATTGGCCCCCATAACTCAATATTGGCCTTATAAAGATCGGCTGGTATGCCGTCCGGTCCAGCCGCCTTGCCCCCCTTAGTTGCCTTCAGGCTCGCAAGGACTTCAAGGAGAGTTACAACCAATGCTTTAGGTAGATCTAAATTAACCATCGTGGGATCATAACCTGTATCGGGCACTGATTCAACTGCCCTATAAAGGGAGGAAAAGTGAGCCACCCACTCATCTTCTGTTACGGCAATTTCCATGCATGCTTTTTTATCATACAGGAGCGGAGTATTTATAACCCTCCAAAAAACAGCCGGATCCTTTGATTGTTATGCCGAGCATAATTCATCCCACGCCTACCTTTTTATCAGGTCTTTCCTATCCTTCAGCACTGTGTTATAATTCCTCCTTGATTCTCTAATTAGGGTAACGTCCCGCGGTCTTTTATGAATCGCATGTCTAAGATTTGTTAAGGCTTTAGTGCACTTCTTGTCAAACCATTTCCTAGTAAACTTTAAGGAATTTTTTCATGTAACCCACAAGACCTCCTTAATTGTGGTAGCAATAATGTTAAAATGAGCTAAAATGTCATTGCTCTTAGCATGTTCATCCAGACAAATCGAGAAGCTGTTCATACATTTGTTCATCACTTTGGACAAAAAGTCATCCGGGACCACTTTACTCCATTTAAGAGTATATCCATTTTGAGAACCTAACTTCACATCGTGCGCCATATACTTAATACTTGCTACGTTTTCAGGTGGAGCAAGTAAGTTCTCCATTTTTATTACCTGCGGAAAGTGGTCACTTAAAGCTAAGTCCATTATACTAGAGCTAATCAATCTTCCAGCAGAGCTATTTGTGCATAGACTAAAATCAATAATAGTCGAGGCCCCCGACCCACAAAAGTTGGAACAAATGACATTGGGTGGTTGGCTATCTCATTCGTAAACCCAAAATCAAAGTTAAAAATCATCTCATTTAGTGAGTCTCCAAGTAGGGTGTGTTCAAAGTGCGTTAGATTGATATCCTGTTCCAACATCAGGCCGCATATACCCTTCTGACCCTTTTTACACAGTATACAGTTAAAATCATCTCCCCATAATATCATTACTTCACCCCTTTTTTTTGTCAATTTCAGACTGCATGTCTACAGTTATTGAGGCGAGTACTTCCTTAATCATGCTACTTGGAAAATTATTATAGAAGTTAAAAAGGACAATCTTTGGACCCTTCTTTGTATCTATCACTATTATCTGATGATAACTGGATCCAGGAAAAAAGAAAATCTTATTGTATACTAGCAGGTTGGATATATACATAGTCAATCCACCCTTGGGTCTACCATATGAACCCCCCACCGCGGGGGTGAAATGGGTTTTGTAGCCATTTAGGTGTATCGGTGCGATGGCCCAAGTTTCTTGTAGAGCTAGTATGCCTACACCGTTAATTACATCATCCCAAGCTGGATTGAGGATTTTTTGTTTTAAACCTGCCACGTTCCAAAAAACCACCTTACAGGAATCTTCTATGGGTGACGCTGCTACAGCAACCCCAGCTTGGCCACCCAGCATCCCTTGTGTTATCCCGGGCACCGTTCGCATTTCATTTGCATACCGTGGGTGATGGAGTAAGTTTAATGAATCCCCTGCTGAGCTAGATGCAGTTATTAAATTAGCTTCCCTTATAACTCCATTCCCTTCAACCACCTCAGCTCCTGCTAACTTAGGGATAAATGCACCTCCACTAATTTCCCCTTTGTTCATTAATCTTCAATCGCAATCATTCAGGCCACTGAACACATCATACCTATTAGTTGTCTCCAGTGGCGTGAATGGCACGAGATGGTCCATTCTCCCTAGTGCACTTATGTTAGATCTGAGAGGTATGGTATTCCACCCAGATGTATCTGGGACTGCTACTGAATGATACATATAAGCAGAATTCCTAACATTCTCCATATTTGAGGGATAGTTAGTGGAGAGGGCATGACTATATGGAGTTAATGGTGGAAATACTACAGATCTTGGGTAGAAGTATGTTAGGGGGCGAGGCATGATACAGTTATTAGCATTGCCCTGTGGCCAGTTTAATATATATTGGACTGCATTTGGATCCTTAAAATTAACTACAACCACGTCTCCCCCAATATCCTTTGATCTTCTACCTAACCATTGGAGGCGACGGACATGAACTATGTCGCCGTTAATATTACTGGCTATTGGCCTATACAAAGTCAGCCAATGCATTATCTTGTTCTTCAATTGGAAAAAGCCTTCCCGTTTATTGTCGGACAGTTCTGGAACCCCAGTGAGGACTACCACATATGGTGCGGCTTCCGGCGGAAGTTCTGTAGGTGGTCTTCTACCTTGAGTCCTCCTGGGGTACCTAGAACCATCTTCCTCCGTTCTTAATGTCCCGATTGGTATAATACCCATATCCCTTACAGGCTTACTGACAGAGATAGCAGGAGTGCTGTTAGGTTTTACGGTCGGCCTTGTTATAGATTTAATTGGCTGGTTCGGAATTGAGATTTGGGACTGTTTGGATACTGATGTTGACTTAATAGATTGATGGTTAGTGGTTATTGGTACGGATGGTTTCGTATTGATATGTATACTGCTGGTGGCTGGTGCTACTATAGAGAGTGCTTTTTGAAGGTCATAGATAGATGTATTGGCTTGTGAAGGGGCTACTAGTGGTGTAAGTTCTTTATTTTCAGATAACCCAATAAGATTGCCCTGTCTTCCCAAATCTACCTCAATTTTCCCTAGTCTAACCTCCATACTTTGTAATCTTTCCACTATAGCCAGTGTATAATTTCTGACAATAAGTTCAATACTATCCAATAATTTGTTGGTATGAACTGGTTGTATGCCATCGACTGTTCGGTCAAGATCAATAATAACCTCATTATCTGGGCATATTAGAGGAGGCAATGGTGGGGATACTAAAACAGTTCCTACATCATCCGCAACTACTGCAACAACTGAGGTACCTGTAACATTAGTACTTGTAAGCCTAAGCTTCTTCCCAAAATCAGAGTGGCTCAGCTTGTGTTTTATTGATTCCACCTTTTTACGTCTCTTTTTTGTAGGTGGTGGGCCGATAGTTTTGTATTGCGTGGTTCTTTTATTTTTACCTCGAACTATCTTGCCAGACCTAGGTGTTGGAGAAATCATCATCTTCGATGCGCTGTAGATTGCACTAATATTGTGGGGTGAAGTGCCAGCAATGGTCTGATTATGGCCAGTAAGGGGTGCTAGGCATTCTCTGAGCAAAAGAGGCACACTATCTATGATTGAGTTGTCATTAATAGGATCAAGACAGGGCTCGTTATCAAAGTTAACAACAGGGGTTGGCTCAGACATAGTCCTGCTCTTAATACAGTCAATTGAGCGACGTCGCTCAGCCCGCCGTTCTGCTAGAAAAAGTTCCTTGGAGCCTTCATCAATGGTTTTAATGAAATATTTATCCAGGGTTCCATTCGTCAAGACCCCATGTTTTTCAGACACAGCCCCTGCCATGCTGAACGCAATGGTGGACACTAAAATGCAATGGGAGACAAATGACCTTGCAGGAGAATATAAAAAATAAAAAAAATTTAAAAAAACAGCTTACTCTGACGCGGTTGTGATGTTTTGTCGCTCGGCCAGGGGGACCGGCCCAGTCCAGGCTCCTCCGGCCTCTGAGGGCCACAGAGGGCCCGCCCTTTGCCCGGGCTTAGCCCCGGGCGTCACGCTCGCGTCCCGCGAGACGGGGATGACGTTCTATTTGAGCGCCTCCTGGCGCCAAACGCTGTAGTTTTACCCCGCTGGGGCTGCTGGGATTTGTAGTTTCCTAATGCCCGCCCACGCTCCGCTCGGCGGCCCTACTCCACGTTGGTTGAGGGAGTTAGGCGGCGGGAGGCGGGCAGGCAAAAAGACCCCTGGCGCTGTATGTCCGCTTCCCTCCAAGCAAGGACACGAAGAACAAGAAGCTGGCAGGTACAATCAGGCTCGGCAAAAGGTTCCCCCACTCGCCAGGGATGACGTTCTATTTGAGTGCCTCCTGGCGCCAAACGCTGTAGTTTTACCCCGCTGGGGCTGCTGGAATTTGAAGTTTCCTAATGCCCGCCCACGCTCCGCTCGGCGGCCCTACTCCACGTTGGTTGAGGGAGTTAGGCGGCGGGAGGCGGGCAGGCAAAAAGACCCCTGGCGCTGTATGTCCGCTTCCCTCCAAGCAAGGACACGAAGAACAAGAAGCTGGCAGGTACAATCAGGCTCGGCAAAAGGTTCCCCCACTCGCCAGGGATGACGTTCTATTTGAGCGCCTCCTGGCGCCAAACGCTGTAGTTTTACCCCGCTGGGGCTGCTGGGATTTGTAGTTTCCTAATGCCCGCCCACGCTCAGCTCGGCGGCCCTACTCCACGTTGGTTGAGGGAGTTAGGCGGCGGGAGGCGGGCAGGCAAAAAGACCCCTGGCGCTGTATGTCCGCTTCCCTCCAAGCAAGGACACGAAGAACAAGAAGCTGGCAGGTACAATCAGGCTCGGCAAAAGGTTCCCCCACTCGCCAGGGATGACGTTCTATTTGAGCGCCTCCTGGCGCCAAACGCTGTAGTTTTACCCCGCTGGGGCTGCTGGGATTTGTAGTTTCCTAATGCCCGCCCACGCTCCGCTCGGCGGCCCTACTCCACGTTGGTTGAGGGAGTTAGGCGGCGGGAGGCGGGCAGGCAAAAAGACCCCTGACGCTGTATGTCCGCTTCCCTCCAAGCAAGGACACGAAGAACAAGAAGCTGGCAGGTACAATCAGGCTCGGCAAAAGGTTCCCCCACTCGCCAGGGATGACGTTCTATTTGAGCGCCTCCTGGCGCCAAACGCTGTAGTTTTACCGCGCTGGGGCTGCTGGGATTTGTAGTTTCCTAATGCCCGCCCACGCTCCGCTCGGCGGCCCTACTCCACGTTGATTGAGCGAGTTAAGCGGCGGGAGGCGGGCAGGCAAAAAGACCCCTGGCGCTGTATGTCCGCTTCCCTCCAAGCAAGGACACGAAGAACAAGAAGCTGGCAGGTACAATCAGGCTCGGCAAAAGGTTCCCCGTTTTAAAGTCACTTCCTAGTGCCAAGGACCCCTCCTGGGTCTGCTCTATCTAGAATCTAGGTAAGAAGATGAAGAAGACCCTCTTTTCAGAGGTTGTGTACACCGTAGAAAGAGCAATTCAACACCTGCCAAAGCCAGTGCTCAGAGAAGTATTAAGGCATGGGCAAATGTGGCAAATTCCAGGGCCCACACTTTCCAAGGGGGCTCTGATAATGTGATCTTTCACCTTTCTCTCACTCTAGCTTCCCTTTGTTGATTTTTCTACAAGAACTTCTCTACATTTAACTTGATTATGTTGCTCTTTTTTAATATATATGCCGCGATATTGATGCAGGCTTCAATTAGCAGAAGTAGGCAATAAAATTCAAAGTTGCTCCGAATAGGGCCCCAAAATATGTCTGGCCTGGGCCCAACAAAATCTTATGATGACAGCAGGTGCTGGTGTTAATATGGAAATTGGTGCAATCATCGATGGAAATGAAATCTCGTCCTCATTAACAGAATCGCCTATTGTGAACTCCACATCAACCTCCACTCGCAAATATGTACTCAAGCAGGGCCTTAAACCAAGGCCCAGAATTGGTGATTGATAGGTCACAGATGGGAGGGTGTGTAGCTGGCAGGCAAATGCTCGGTCAGGAAACTCTTTATCACTCCCACAGATAGGTGCAGCGACATTACAATGGTCAAGGGAGATTGCCCCAAGAAAGCTAGCATGGCTGAAGGGGTTAGACGTGGCCCTAAAACACCATAAAAAGTCAGATGCCACATGAGATAGGAACACATAACCAATCAGGACCTAGCACACTCAATGATCACATGCTCCCCATGCCGAACATCTGGACACGTTATCCACAGCCCACATTGTGTTCATGCTAGTTCAAGGCCCACCTGTGGTAAGCAGTAGACAATTAATTTATGACTCCAGAGGCAGCAATCAATATTACTCACCATATATGGTATGTCAGAAACTTTTATAACCCATCATGTTTTGTATTAAAGGACACATACTAATCGTAAATTGAGACAATCATCAGACTTTGTGCCTGTAACTGTTCTCCCGGCCGTAATGTTTAATTAAACAAACTGTTCCTGTTTTGCCAAACGCCTCTTGTCTTCTGTTTTTCAAGGGATTTTGAACTCAAGTTACATTTTGGCGACCATGAAGGACCTCGAACCGTACTGCAGCTGAAGCAAGGAGACCCCGTCCAGATGGATTCATGATTGTGCAACAGGAAAGATGGGCAGACACCACAATAGATTGGAAGTTCTTCTGAATCCCGGGGGCAGATGTCCTTCCTGAAGCAGCCGTCATAGAGGGTAAGAGACTACTTCAGATACTCAAAGATAGTCTAAACCATTCGGTGTATGTTAAACTAGGCAGAAGTGTAAAAAGATAACCCAGGTGTTTGTGCCACTGACAGGGTCTGGTATATTACGTATTTTATAAATCCTAACTGAAACAGTTTTGAGGTGGCCTTGGCGGCATTCCCGTGAAACTCACCTTTTTCCGATAGCTGAGTAGGCTAGTTAAGGTGAAGATAGCCTTGATAACTCCCAGGATGTTCATTTTTTTAGATATAGCTATCCTGATAGGACGGCATTGATGCCTCAGTCTCAACAATGTCCCAGGGCTAAGAGGTTTCTTATCACCCATAGTATCTGGAAGGAGTGTGGGAGGTACATCTAGCTTGGACCCTGGGCATTTAACAGGGTGGAATTTGGACACAGGACAAAATTGAACCCAGTAAACTGGGTCTAACTTGCGTACAGCCAAGAGGGGCCGGTGATTCCCGAGCTATTACAGTATGGTTTCTATGATTACCACCTTTGTTTATGAGCGGATATTGGCAGACTATCCAGCTCCCTTAGAAACGCGTTCCATGCAAATCTTCTTTTTTTAGAGGATAACGTGCTGAGAGCATAAAATATTTTGACAAAGTAATTTTTTCTGTCAACAATTATTGAACTGTATTATGTATGCAATGCTTTTGTATTGATTGTTGATTGTAAACTGTATAGTTTAAAAAAATGAGATCGTGCAGATGCTATTCTAACATATTGCATAATCGCCCTATTTTGTAGTACTACATATGTATTTTATCTTGTTTTTAGTGACGTTTTCAGTCAAACTGTTTGATACAAATATTGTTAAAGCGCTGAGCATCTTGTACGTAATTTGTAAGAGTGTACCACATTACGTTGGCCCCTACACTTAGACAAACAAAACTACAAAACGTAATTTGAGTTTTCTTTCACCAAATTACTACAATTGCTATGGATTCCACATTGAAGCATATAGATTTTCAAAGCAAGGTTAGTGGTATAAATGATAGGTGTATAGGTGCTATAGGGTATTTTCAATACAGGTTATTCATGTGGAATTGACTATTAGTAACGGTGCTAAAGGGTTGGTGAGAACCACCAGCCTCCCTAAATCTCCATGGTGAGACCAACAGAACAAATCAAAAGTTATACCCTACGTAATTTTCAAGAAACAATCTTTTCAGAAGTTATTCATAAACACATAAAACAAAGTGAACGGATTATATCAAATCTTTCTTCTTTTATTCAATCTTCCTGATGTCAGGCGTTTTCGTTTTCCAAGCCAACACTTGTTTCGTCGCCCCTTGTAAATTAGTACATGCGACTTGTTCATGGCTGTACGTATTCCCAGTATTATAGTCTTTCATGTGGTGATAATTTCAGGCCACATGGTCCCGTGGCGTGAGGTGAGCTTCCAAGAAAAATGTATCCAAAGCAGTATTTGCAAGTAATAAGCAGTTCCGCCGCTAGCCAGTCTCCAGAAGCTCTTCCTCACGACCTGAAGCCTATCTCGCGTCCTCTGTCCCCACGCCGGACTATGTGGCCACTGGATTCAAGCAATCCTGGCTGAAGACGGCTGAAATGCCAGAAACCGGTCCTAGGAAGCTTGTTTCCGGTCCATGGAAGGCATGGCTTGGCAGTTCGGGCTGGACTGTTACCATGAGGCACAGGGTCAGACAAATTTGCATATGGCCATGTCTGAACTGGGGTGGCAGAGTGGGCTAAAGACGGTGATGGATTAAACCCAGATCTTTCGACTGGGTGTGAGTGTTTGATTGGTTCAGATGCTCCGTCCATCACAACCCCCTTTTATACCGCTTTGGTAGACTGATGGGGCTGCCCATCCCAACAACCAGGAAGTTAAGTACCGAGGCTAGCTCCAAAGCATTGGGAGATTAACTTCATGTATATCTTTCGGAATTAACAAAAACTACTAGGTTCTTGTCCAAACAGGTCAGTCACAGAACATAGAAGTGCACCAACTCCAAACTACCAAATCTAACACGTCAGCCTGGACAAGAGGTGTACGTTCGGAGCTTTGTGATAAAATGGAAGGAGGCTAAGTTCAGGGAACACTACCAGGTGGTCTTTTTAACATCCACAGCCCTTGAGGTGGAGGGAAAAAGTATGTGATTCCACCTCTCCAATATGCGGTTGAACCCTTCTACAAAGTAACCTCCATGAACTAAAAATGGCGAACTTTCATAAACTGTTCAAAATGAACACATCCACCGGATGAGCACAAACGACTCCATGGGACCCATACTTAGAGCTGCAGTGTTACAACAAATGTATGTATATTTATATGATTTTTTTTTTTTTTTCTTTTTTTTCTTTTTTTTTTTTTTTTTTTTTTTTTTTTTTTTTTTTAGTCCTCATATCCACCATGGTTTTTGAAAGCCATTTAGAATAAGCATCAGACAAGTTTACACAGTATAGTAACTGGAAGGAATCATTTCATTCGAGAGGAGAGCCACAGATCCCGCAACTGTCTCAGCTTGAAATTCTTTTAGGCTACCAGTGGGGAGGCCTACTGCTGGGCCAGGGCCGGGATATGACCGGATACGATTGAGTTGGCACCATAGTAGTATAATCATTGGACCCGGGGGAAAAAAAAAAAAAAAAAAAAAACCCCGGTCTTTATTGAGACCATGCAATCGAATGCCAAAAGGTCCTTTTGCATTGGTTTCCTGATCTGGCTAGATCTATGCGTGCAGTCTGTAGCGTTGATGTCAGCCAGTCCCCGTGGGAAGGGGGGATGGAATCCTTCCATCTCCTGCAGATCTCTCTTCTTGCTAAAAGGATCGTGTAGAAGACCAGGTTTCTAGCTATGTTTTTAGTTGTCCTCAGAACTCCAAAGATCGCTAATGGTAAATCTATACTAATTGGGGTACCTAATGATGCCGTGAGAGTCTTACCTATGGCCTCCCAATAAGGTGTTATACGGGGACACTCAAAAAACATATGGATATCTGAGGCTGCCATCAAACCACATCTTGCACATGCCGCTGAGGTTCCTGAGGTAAATTTAGATAATCTTTGGGGGGAATAATACGCCCTGTGAAGGGTAAAGAGATGGTTTCTACGTAACCATGAGGGTTTCACCAAATTTATTAAAAGTTCAAATGAGGTAGACCAGAGTTCTTGTACGTCTTGAGTCAAAATTACATCGGCCCAAAGTTGAGTTGGTAACTCAAATTCCCCATCAGATTCATCTAGAAGGAGTCTATACCATTGTGAAATCTCATGTTTTGGTGGGGGGGTACCAACCAGGTTAGTTATTAGTTGGCTGTGCCCTCCAAGTGGAAACTTGTTGCGTTTGGATTGTGGATCGTTATATGTCTGTGTCCAACTTCTGATTTGTATGTATTTAAACCTTGAAAAGGTTGGACCTATTTTGTTCTGTAAATACTCCCACGAAAGCAGATCCCCCTCATAAAAGAGATCCCCCCATTCTTTGAGGCCTGCTTCTCTCAAGGGATTAGCTAAGGAATCTTCCAACCAGGCTGGACTATCCGGCAGCCCCCAAAGTGGTGTTTTATCGCAGTAGTATCCCTGTTTAATAGGTTTAATTAGCTCAGACCAGGTTTTAGCCAAGCCATACAGGACCTTCAACTTGATCTTCTTGAAGAACTTCTGGTTGCCGAATTTAAATAAAAATCCCGTCTGACTGAGGCCTTCCCCATTTAGCATTGCCGAAAACATTAATCCTATCCCATAATCAGCAGGTTTATTTAGAAGCATTCGTATGTGAGATAGCTGAAAAGCCCACAAGTATAATTTTAAATCTGGTGCGGCTATTCCTCCCTTCTTCCAACGCCGTCTAAGCTTTTTCCAAGCTATTCTAGGTAGTTTTTTATTCCAAATGAAAGAGGTGATTTCTGATTGTATTTTGGTTATTTGAGTTTGGTTAAAGTAAAGGGGAATAGTATTAAAAAGAAAAGAAATTTTAGGCAAAATGACCATTTTCACAAGATTAGCCCTCCCTATCAAGGATAATTGCAGGTGCGACCATGCTTGCAATAATTTTCTACATTGTTTAATGATTGCTGTCATATTTACTGTGGCGAGGGTATTGATATCTTTTGTGATATTCACGCCTAAATATCGAAGCGACTCGCTCTCCTGTATTTCCAAGGAGCTAGGGTTGTCATTCCAGACCAACATCTCTGTTTTTGATGTGTTAATCTGGTAGCCTGATAATTTCCCGAACCCCTTGGCAATTTCAAATATAACCGGGAGTGCAGTTGTCACGTCTGATGTGAGAACAAGTAGGTCATCAGCATATAATGCTACCTTCTTTTCCCAGCCACTATGATGAAAAGGGACAATCGCATTCTCTCTTCTCAGTTGCTGTGCGAGAGGTTCAATGTAAAAGTCGAACAGAAGCGGGGAAAGCGGACATCCCTGCCGCGTCCCTCGTGTTATATTAAAGGGGTCTGACAATTCACCATTAATCAATAGGCTAGCCGATGGATTGGTATACAATAGACTTACAGTATGACGAAATCTCCTCCCCACTCCAAATTTAGCCAGGGCCCTCGACAGGTACACCCAATTAACCCTGTCGAAGGCCTTGGTCGCATCCAGAGTGAGGGCGGTCAAGGGTAAACTATGTGTCACTGCTATATCCATAGCCCCTATAAGTTCGTATGTCAATTCATAGAGCTGTCGGCCTTTGACAAATCCTTTTTGATCTGCATGTAGAACTGCAGGGGCTACCAAGGCTAATCTAGAGGCTAATATAGTGGTAAAAATTTTATAATCCACATTCAGGATTGATATGGGCCTATAAGATTCGCAGGCGTCTCTAGGCTTCCCAGGTTTTAATATAAGTGTGATGGATGCTTTGTCCCATGATGAAGGGGGAGTCTGGCCTTCAAGAAGGATCTTATTAAACATCTCAGTAAGGAACGGGGCAATCTCATCTTCTAACAATCTGTAGATCTCTGCTGGTAAACCGTCAGGCCCCGCTGCCTTCCCCTTCTTGCTTTTTTTTATAGCGGCCCTAACTTCACCCTCCGTGATAGAGTCATCCAATGCTTGAGACTGAGCCTGTGTAAGTCTAGGTAGGTTAATATGGCTTAGCCAATCATCGACCTCCTCAGATGTATATTTATATGATTATGTGCGATCTGCCTACTATGGATAGTCCTACACTTGATACTACTGAGGAACTGCAGAGGCTGCGTAGGAATTTCTCATAAATTACCTACAATTACGCCAAACAGAACACCAGCCTCCCACATTCACTGCACAGCACCCTTTTGCAGAACACATGGTGTCAGCATATGATCATAGTCGGCTCCCAAGCATCAGCCAGGTTATGTTACGTCTGATCATTAATCCCACATGTGGTAGGCGCAGATAGGCTTTACTTTTCCCAAGAAGTAGCCCGAGAAAGCAAAATTCCTAATGCACCTCAACGTATGTAAAATAAGGGCCAAGATTCAACCCAACAAGATAGAACCACACAGGGTAGTTTTAAACATAACCGAATATGACACCATCCCAACAGCTTTATATATCCTAACTGAATCCCCTGATATCCAAACCAAGCTGGATAGGATGTGAAGAAGGGCACATAGGGGACGATATCACATGGCCCTGAGATTTCCCAAAGAAAAGAATTTAGGTGGTGGCAAAACCCCCACCTCAGTGCACAAACACGTCTGCTCCAGTGTCAATCTGTGGACTGAGAGAGGCTCTTAATGTAACCGGGGCAGTCTTCTTAAAAAACAAATGGTCTCCTGACATGTAATTCCTATGTAGGGTCATCCAGCGTTGGGATAAAATGGGGAATGGGTTACATGGGTGAGGGTTGAATGATTGTATGACCACCACACATCAGGAAATTTGGCACACAGAGGTGGGTGGATACACTTGATTATCATTTATGGCAGAAACATCAATAACCTCCGCTAAAGCCGAAAGTCTCAATCAGAAAAACAGTAATTCTGGGAAGGATCAACCAATGAATAACAGCGAAGGGATAAGGATCTTAGACAATAACATGATCCATGAAAATGCAGAGCAGGCCCTACAAGATGGCCAAAGCAAAACAGAGATATGTTGGCAAACAAAGAGGCAGAAAAAAAGAGCGAGGAAATCTAGGAAGAACAATCCTAGCTCTAACACTATAGGTGTGGCAGGGTATACTCAGACATGAGTCCCCTGCTCACTGCTCCATCAGGATTCAAGCAAGCCGGGCCGACGAGGCTGAAATGCCAGAAACCGGTCCCCGGTAGCTTGTCTCCTTTCTGGTGAAGAATTGGCTTGGTAGTTTGGTCTGCCCTGTTCCCATGATGCACTGGGCCAGGGACAGACTAATTTGCATATAGCCAGGTTCTGAGCTGGGATGGGGCAGTGAGCTAAATAACGGTGATGGATCAAGCCCTGATCTTTGGACTGGGTAAGAGTGGTCTGCTTAATTCAGACACTGTGTTCATCACCACCCCCTTTTCTGAATCGTTTTTGGCCACTATAGGTGTGGCAGGGTATACTCAGACATGAGTCCCTTGCTCACTGCTCCATCAGGATTCAAGCAAGCCGGGCGGACGAGGCTGAAATGCCAGAAACCGGTCCCCGGTAGCTTGTCTCCTTTCTGGTGAAGAATTGGCTTGGTAGTTTGGTCTGCCCTGTTCCCATGATGCACTGGGCCAGGGACAGACTAATTTGCATATAGCCAGGTTCTGAGCTGGGATGGGGCAGTGAGCTAAATAACGGTGATGGATCAAGCCCTGATCTTTGGACTGGGTAAGAGTGGTCTGCTTAATTCAGACACTCTGTTCATCACCACCCCCTTTTCTGAATCGTTTTTGGCCACTATAGGTGTGGCAGGGTATACTCAGACATGAGTCCCTTGCTCACTGCTCCATCAGGATTCAAGCAAGCCGGGCCGACGAGGCTGAAATGCCAGAAACCGGTCCCCTGTAGCTTGTCTCCTTTCTGGTGAAGAATTGGCTTGGTAGTTTGGTCTGCCCTGTTCCCATGATGCACTGGGCCACGGACAGACTAATTTGCATATAGCCAGGTTCCGAGCTGGGATGGGGCAGTGAGCTAAATAACGGTGATGGATCAAGCCCTGATCTTTGGACTGGGTAAGAGTGGTCTGCTTAATTCAGACACTCTGTTCATCACCACCCCCTTTTCTGAATCGTTTTTGGCCACTATAGGTGTGGCAGGGTATACTCAGACATGAGTCCCTTGCTCACTGCTCCATCAGGATTCAAGCAAGCCGGGCCGACGAGGCTGAAATGCCAGAAACCGGTCCCCGGTAGCTTGTCTCCTTTCTGGTGAAGAATTGGCTTGGTAGTTTGGTCTGCCCTGTTCCCATGATGCACTGGGCCAGGGACAGACTAATTTGCATATAGCCAGGTTCTGAGCTGGGATGGGGCAGTGAGCTAAATAACGGTGATGGATCAAGCCCTGATCTTTGGACTGGGTAAGAGTGGTCTGCTTAATTCAGACACTCTGTTCATCACCACCCCCTTTTCTGAACCATGAAAATGCAGAGCAGGCCCTACAAGATGGCCAAAGCAAAACAGAGATATGTTGGCAAACAAAGAGGCAGAGAAAAAGAGCGAGGAAATCTAGGAAGAACAATCCTAGCTCAATACAAGTTACAAATACCAGTAGGAAATGGTTCCATATCTTCGAAATAAAAAATAAGACAGGTACTGAAAAGCCATTTACACAAACAGAGCAAAGGTCCACAGTAGAGGAAGATTGTCAACAAGGAGACCACACCCTGCTGACCTCATCAAGTCATAATATACAAGCAGATGAATCACTTAATGACATGCAGATAAATCAAACACTAAACCAACGTCCATTGGAAAGAACTCTCAAAAAACGATCACCCGCTAGAAGGAATAATCCTGTACAAGCAATGGGTTGCCCAGAGCTGGAGCAAGTATACCACCCACATGAGGTGGAAAAAAAGGTAAACCACACAATTAAAAGCAATAAATCAACAGGGGTCATCTCAGGAAAGAAACAAAGAGAAGTATTAAACCTGATTCAAGAGAAGAGATCATTGGACATCAGGAGAAACGTAGTGGAGGGAACGGGCATTACTGCAACGGGGTCAAGAGATTTCCCTATCCCAAAAGAAGAGAGGTTGAAAGAAAATGTGGTCATTAAAATTAATACACAAACAGGTGACAGTCAAGGAAGCATTCAAAGAGAGACATCAGAATTTACTCCAGTGAAGCAATCAACTGATGATAGGAACAACCCAGCTCTAATAAAGGACATCACAGAGAGGGAGTACACAAAATCTCCAGTAGATGATGCACCTAAGGAAAAACTAACAATCAACATTAATAAGCGACCAGGTGACAGACATGGAATCAGTCAAAGGGAGGTACTTCCATGTTCAGCACCTATAGTTAAACCAACAGGAAACAATATAGAAAATATATTGAACAAACAGATCATACTGACTCTCCACTATATCTCACAGGGGCAACAAGATCTCCTCAATAGAGGTAACATATTAAGATTAATAGCTGAAATCTCCACCTTAAAGCATTTGACCACATCTGACCTGCTGTCAATTGAATTCATTGAGAAAGAAGAAAATAGTAGCATGGAAAAAACATTATCTACCTGGAAAAACGAGGAAATAGTAGCTATAATAATGAATGCCAGACAAGAGTTCGAAAGCTGGGGTATCACAATGAAAAGACCAACAATGAGACGTTATCCCTCACCTCTACTAACGGTACTAAAGAATTCAAAAGAAGAACGACGGAACTTCCCAGTATATTCAGTACTACAAAATGCTATAGGAAAAACCAACCCTGTCAAAAAGGCTACGGGGAGCACCATCAAACAACAAGATGATAACGAATGGAATTGAATGGCAACAGCCTTAAATGTTCGGAAAGTGGAATGACTTCCCACAAAGGGTAAATGCGCCAATAATAGTACCGTAAAATTTCTCTCTTGGAATATCGCAGGTGCAAAAAAGGAACTAGAGGAAGAGAATGCACCAGCATATTGGGAACATTATGACATCATCGCCCTCCAAGAAACATGGATGATGGAGAGTAAGGATGTGGCTAACTACATACTCCATCAAGTAAAGGCAACTAGAACACACAAATATGGAAGGCCGAAGGGTGGCTTAGCAATTTACTTTTCAACTGCTCTAAAACTAAAAACAGAACAACCACCGAGTACGACAGCAGACCTACAAGTAATTAAAATGGTCCAGGGGACTAAAAATCAAACACCAGTAATATTAATAAATCTCTACCTTCATCCAAACGCAAGAAAAAAAGAGGTTCAATCTGAACAACTGATGCAATTAGTCACGTCCATCAGATTTGAAAACTCAGCATGGGAGATAATAATAACCGGGGACTTCAATTCATATCTAATTTATACACCAGATGATGACGACCAGCTCACGGCGGACAACGAGCAATGGTCTGTTCCCCCACAATCATCCTCACTACTAAAGAGACATGACTTAAATGGGCAAAAGCTGGTCCTGACAATAGAACATCTAGGCTTGCGAGTCTTAAAGGGAGAACCGAAGACGATACTCCTCGGCGCTGGACCTATCAGGGTGCCCACGCGCAGTCAATCCTAGATTATACAATTTTAACGCTTCCTCTACTCGCTCGCGTGACGAAGTATCAGATCAAATATTCCACCAGAAGTGATCACTCATATCAGGTATTTGAACTGGATACAGGCCATAAAAAACATCATCTAGCCCCCATTGAGATGGGCCAATTGACCACAACAGATATGAAAAGAATAAGATGGTCAGCAGAAACCCTACCAGAACTAACAGCATTATCAAAAGAAATATTTGAAGCTAAGATTACATCAGGTAAAAATCTAGTAGAGAGCTGGCCCATATTTGCTAACGCACTATTGATTAATTCACCCAAAGTTAACTATGCCCAGACTAGAAGGACCAAGCCCGATATAAAAATGTCCAGGAAGGCCTACGCGCTAAGAAAACAGCTGAGAAAGATGGTGAAGAAAAACAATACACAGAAAGTCCCAAATCATACATGGCGGGATATAAAGACCATCAAGAAGCGGTATAAAAACCAAATCTGGAAGGACCAGATAGCGCAGCAGGAGACCTTCTGGACGAAGCTACTCTTTAGTGCTAAGCAAGCAAACAATAAGCTCTTTTGGCAACTAGTAAATGGCACAATAAGATCAAAAAAAGTGATCAACAATGCCTTGGTATCAGAGAATGTATGGGCAGTCCATCTAAATAAAATATTTGAAGATCACACATCGTCCACGAAAGGTGCATTCAATGTTAATAGCAAAATCCTTACTACAGAACTATCAGGGAAGAATCACCTTCGATCCCAAGATGCAGGAACCATTATAGCCCTGGAAAGGCAATGCCACACAGTAGAAGATACTGTCAGAATAATAAAAAAGGGTCGCAATGACGGAGCCCCAGGCCCAAATGGCATCCCCCAGGCCATATTCAAGGCTGATCCCGACTATTGGGCAAAATCGCTATCACGTCTCTATAACGAAATCAGTTTAACAACGACCATCCCCACAAGCTGGAAGGGATCAATCATAAATCTGATCTTCAAGGGAGGTGATAGAGCTGATCCGGCAAATTATCGGTTAATTGCACTTATGGACGTGGAAGCGAAATATTTTGCCTCAATAATCCTGGAGGACCTGGTAGAATGGTCAAATACAAACGGGCTGATTCCATTAAATCAAACCGGATTCCGCTAAGGATGTGGCACTACAACAAATATCTTAGCTCTCGCCATAATAGCTGAAAAGGGCAAACACCAGCAAACACCACTACAATTGTGCTTTATAGATTTCAAATCCGCATTTGACTGCGTGAATCGCGGGCTACTTTGGACCAAACTACAGAATCTGGGTCTCCCAAAAACAATATTACGTCCCATTATACAACTGTATATGGGTACGTGGGTCCGGGTAAAATTGGCGAATGGAACTAAATTATCCAAAAAGATACAAACTGAGACTGGATTAAAACAAGGCTGTGTATTAGCCCCCCAACTTATTTAATCTCTTTATGTCAGATCTTTCACCCCAACTGGATCAAGCAAATACACATCCACCCCGCTTGGGAACATTGCCCATAATGCACCTCTCGTATGCAGATGATATATTTTTGTTTAGCCTGACCCGAGTAGGTCTCCAAAGAGCACTTAATGAACTTTTGATGTTCACTAATACCAACGCATTGGAAATAAATAATACGAAAACCCAAACTATGTCACTCACGAACTGCACACATTATCAATATGAATGGAAAATTTGCTAACATTCGTGCCAAGAATTTTCAATTCTATTAAGGACAGGAGGCGAGGATTATGCTTACTCAATTTCTTTACTGACAAACAGCAGCCAATCAAAATGCAGTAAAGAAAAAACTACAATACCCAGAAACACAGGGTAACCATAGAGTATGATAAGGTATAAATAGGGTCATAGAGGTGAACACTTCCTCTTTCTTTGTCCATAGTCAATAATAAGTAAATCAACATCAAGGTAACAGTCCATCAAAGGAGTCCCCCGGAGAGGTCATCGTCCGGCTGACGTGGAGAAGGAACTTCAAAAAACCAGAGGAACAGCAGGAGACCAATCAGGAGAAGAAAATCCCGGCACACCTCATTTAAGGTCGGAGCCTGAGGGAAAGAGACAAAGGCCGTAAAAACTGTTCCCCAAAAGTTGAACATAGTAACCATTACAGGGAGGGAAACATTTCATAAAGAAGAACCAGAGTTATACAGTATAAAAGCAAAATGCATTAGATAAAGGCAATCATGAAATAAGGGTGGGATAATCCTCGCCTCCTGTCCTTAATAGAATTGAAAATTCTTGGCACGAATGTTAGCAAATTTTCCATTCTATGGCAGGACGGAGGCTCCGATTATGCTTGTTTAAAGCTTCGCCACCACAACAGATGCAACATCAAGAATAGGTTTAAAGTAATAAGTCTTAAACACAGTTTCAGATGACCAATCCGCAGCCTTCATGATGTCTTGAAGGCTGGCACCCATGGAGAAAGCTTTAGAAGCCATGGCTCCTCTAGCAGAATGAGCACCAAACAGAGAAATGTCAATGCCCGCTTCATGCATGAGCCAACGTAACCAACGTGCCAAAGTAGCCGGAGATACCGGTTTGTAAGGTTTCTGCAATGCAATAAGCAATTGGCCTTGTAAATCATGCCAAAAAGACGCGGTACTTACCTCATAATCTTTAATACACTGAACCACACACAACTGAGGATTGTGGGGAAAAGAAGGGTAAGAGACAGAGGGCGTATTACACTTAGTCCTCCTTGAAATAATAAAGGTAACACCTTCAGGAGAGAAAGACCGACCAGCGAGATCTAAGGCCCGCACATCAGAAACTCGTTTGCAAGAGACCAAGCACAAAAGCATAGTGAGCTTGGCTGACAGTTGTTTGCATGTCAAAAGAGAATTAGAAGGCCAGGCTGACAGGAAACGCAAAACAAGTGAGACATCCCAAAGGGCTACATATTTGGGACAAGGAGGTTTTACCATCCGGATGCCCCTTAACAACTTAGAGATCAGGGGATGTTCTCCCGCTGGTTTACCATCAAGAGGCACATGGACTGCAGAAATTGCAGAATGGAAGTTATTAACCGTTCTGTAGGCTAGCCCAGAGGATGCTAGGGACGCCAGAAAATTAAGAATTAAAGAAAGATCCGCTGAAACGGGATCCACCGACCGCTGTGAGCACCAATCACACCAGCGCTTCCAACTTGATGCATAACGCTTGTGTGTGTTGGGTGCCCAAGCCTCATTGATAAATCTGGCAGCGTCGCCCGATAAGCCCTGGATTTGCCAGCGTCCCCCGAAATTCTCCATGCTACCAGAAGGAGTTGACCGGACAGCACCAGTGGGTGAGGCTCGCAAAGCGGATCCAACAGGAGGTTCCACATGTGAGGAAGTAGAAGCGGCGTCGAGCAGCTCATCTCCAGAAGAACTGGAAACCACGCTTGAGCCCTCCAAAGAGGGGAGATTAGAATCAATTCCGACAAGAAGAGACGTGCCCGGGCCAGCACCCGGGGAATCATGAGGAACGGCGGGAATGCATAACACAGATGACGAGGCCACGTCTGGAGAAATGCGTCCGTGGCAAGCGCCTCCGGATCCGGACGCCAGCTGTAGAATCGGGGAAGCTGGGTGTTGAGCCGGGAGGCAAAGAGATCCAGATGACAAGTCCCCCAAAAGCGGGTCAGCTTGCGGAACACACGAGGATGGAGTCTCCAATCGCTGAAATCTCTCAGGTGACGAGAGTTCCAGTCCGCGATCAGATTGCGAGAACCCGGCAGGTATTCCGCAATAATCGTGATCTTGCGCTCCAGACAAAGGTGCCAAAAATCCTTCGCAATCTCCGAGAGGAGCTTGGATCTGGTACCCCCCAGTTTGTTCACATAACGAACCGCCGAAACATTGTCCATTCGGAGAAGAATGCAACAATTCGTTGTCTGAGGGGTGAGGCACCGAATCGCGAAGGAGCCCGCCAGCAGCTCCAGGCAATTGATGTGTAGGGTCAATTCCTCCGGAGACCAACGACCCCTGGTTGACACTGATCCGCAACGGGCTCCCCAGCCCCAAAGGCTGGCATCGGACTCTATCACAACATCGGGAGTCCTCCCAAACAGAGCCCGGCCGTTCCAGGAATCCATGTGGTCCAACCACCACCTCATTTCGGTTTTGGCATCCTCCGAGAGGAGGATGTGATCTGAATAACGAAGACCCTTCTGCAAATGACGGATTTTGAGGCGCTGAAGAGCCCGATAGTGCAGAGGTCCTGGAAAGATCGCTTGGATGGAAGACGATAAGAGACCTACAATCCTGGCTACTGACCTGAGCGAGACAGTCTGTTGAGCAAGAAACGATCTCAAGTCCCTCTTGATGGACCTTATCTTCTGACCTGGAAGAAGAAGCTGACAAGAGACCGAGTCTATCTGAAAACCCAGGAAAGACATAGATTGGGATGGAGAAAAGTCGGACTTCAGGGGATTGATAAGAAAACCCAAGGATTGCAGAAGGTCTATGGACCAGTGCAAGTGAGACTGCAGAAGAACAGGACATTGAGCCAGAAGGAGAATGTCGTCTAGATAGACAATAAGACGCACTCCGCGTGACCGCAAAGACTCCATCACTGGACGAAGGAGCTTTGTGAAGCACCACGGAGCGGAGGACAGGCCGAAAGGAAGAACCTTGTACTCGTACCACTTGCCCAACCATTGGAACTGAAGGAATCTGCGATGAGGAGCATAAATCGGTATTGACAGATAAGCATCTTTTAGGTCGAGACGAACCATCCAATCCCCTTCTTGAAGAAGGTCTCGCAGAAGATGGATGCCCTCCATCTTGAAATGGCGATAAACCACATTGCCGTTGAAGTCCTTTAAATTGAGGACTAAACGAGATCCTCCCCCTTTTTTCTCCACGAGAAAAACAGTGCTGACGAACCCTTGGGGATGAGGAGAAGTAAGAGTGATTGCTCACTTTGTCAAAAGAGAGGAGACTTCCGCGGAGATGAAGTTCTGATCTAGTTGGGAAAAAACAAGGGGGCGAGGCCGAAGATCTTGGTGAGAGCGAGAGTAAAATTCTATTTTGTACCCTTTCACCGTCTCCAGAATCCAGGCATCGTTTGAGATCAAACGCCAATTGTCGTGAAAAAATTGAATCCTGCCCCCCAGAATTACATTTGAAGCTGAAATCAAGCTCACCTGATGGGGAAGAGTCTTGTCGTCCTCCATGACCTCCGGAGTATCCACCTTTGCCCGGTTGACCTCTATTCCTCTTAGAGGGGTAGATGGAAGACTTGTTTGCGGAATATTGCTGTTGACTACGTTGGGACTTGTTACCTCGCTGGGGAGCATTGTCGGAACCACGGCCGGACGAACGCCCCCTTCGTCCGGCCCTGCCAAAAACCGTCCGGAAAGCCTGTTTCAAATTAGACTGGGCTTTATCAAGGCCACTAAAGGTGGAAACAAAGTTTGACAATTCCTTCAGGAAGGGGGTACCAAAAAGTAAACCTTGGGCCAAAGGGCCCGACTCCGAAGAGGCCAAATCCGTAAGTCTTGGATCTAGTTTCATGAGGATGGAGCGCCGGCGCTCAGTGGACAAGGCACAATTAGCGTTGCCAAGCATACAGATAGCCCGCTGAGACCAACCGACCATATCATCGGGGTCAATGATGGAACCAGATTCTGTGGCTTGATAGGCCAAGTTCAGAATTTTCGTAAGTGGGCCCAAGAGATCCAAAAGTTTGTCCTGGCACAAACGCCACGATCTATCTAGGCCTTTGGTAGGGTCCTTTGAATATTTTCTCATGTAAGTGATCATAGTAGGATCCACATCAGGAGTAGCGGCCAACTTGCTTGGTAAATCAGGACGAGGGCACTCAGAGCGCAAACGCGCTCTCACATCCTTGTCGTAGGAGTGACGGATGTGGGACTGAATGTATTGAGCCACCTCAGGGGCAGGCATCCAAGAAGAAGAATGTGGGTGGATAATGTCAGAGGGATTGAAGGTTAACAATTGCGGGGAAGAAGGCGCGTCAACAAAATGCTCCTTCCGTGATTTTTTGGAAGGAGGAGGCTTTGAAGGCTCGGAGGAAGAAGATGAGGACGTATCGTCATCCGTGTCAGACGGAGGGTCAGAACGAGAGGACACCTTGCGCTTCTTTGCAGAAGGAGCAGAAAGGGTTTTTGCAAGTTTCTGAAAATGACTGGAATGTGGATTTTTTGGCAATTTTTTGGAACGCCCTGAGGCAGGAGGCACCCAGCCATGCTGCGCAGCATAATCTACCAGATGTTTCTTCAGAGGCGCAAATGCTTGAGAAAGCGCCTGACCCATGAAATCATCAAATGAAGTAGAGGATTCCTCCTCCTCATAATATTCATAACTTTCTTCGTCGCAGTAATCTGCCATGGCGACAATGTCCACCAAAAAATTGCCCAGTGAAGGTTAAGACTTTAGAGGCAAAGCCAATGAAATTGGGGGAGTGGTACCCCTTGCGCAAGTCTGATAAACACAGAAGTCTGTGAAGAAACAATAAATTGAATGTGGAGGGAGCAGACCTGCACGATGAAAAGAATAAACAGAATAGTTTTCACCACTCCAGGCAAAGCCTAGTCAAAATTTTACAACCCCCAAACTTTTATGTGGTTGAGGGCGTCAAGGAGCTCAAGCGGCAGCAATTAGGGCGCAGTGAAATCCAGTCACCAATTCTGTGAGGCTGAGGCGCAGGCGGCGTCTGAAAGAACACACGCTCGAAGACGTGTAAACAATCCGGCGCGCATGCGCGAACAGTCGCTGCCGCCTAGAAGGGTTGCGCGAGAGACGCGCGTCCCTTCAGCCCCGCTCCCGCTCCACAAAAAGACCGGGTTAGGAAGATAACCCTGTCGGGAGGTGCCGCCCACGCTCCCAAAGCACCGGCACAGAAGCCGAGTAAAGGTTGTAGAACGCGTTAACACAACGCACAAAGCGAGCGCAACAAAGCGGCAAGGCTAGCGCTGCAATAAGCACAGAGCGCACAACAATTATCAATATAAAAGCAATGAAGCGGTAAGTAAACACATTAACAATAGAAAGCGAGTAATGTAAAAGCACTTAACTGGCTGCGAAGCAGCAAAGAAAGAGGAAGTGTTCACCTCTATGACCCTATTTATACCTTATCATACTCTATGGTTACCATGTGTTTCTGGGTATTGTAGTTTTTTCTTTACTGCATTTTGATTGGCTGCTGTTTGTCAGTAAAGAAATTGAGTAAGCATAATCGGAGCCTCCGTCCTGCCATAGAATTCAAAATGGGTGAGACGTGCCTTGGAATAAATAGTAAGTACCTACAAGTACTTGGGGGTATACATAGACAAAAAATGAAACTTTCAATTTCAGAAACAATATCTTGAAAAAAAAGGAAATGGAATTATTTATGCTTTTTGTGCTATCGGAAAAAAGCTATATGGTCCTTCATTCATGCCACTAATCTCAGTGATGGCTGCGAAGCTGCTACCGGCAATAACCTATGCTAGCATAGTGTTAAATGATAATGACGGAAAAATCCTTGACTCTTTACAAATTAAGGCCTACAAAAAAGTTTTCGGTCTACGCAGTCAGCAGTCCCGGCACAAGTCCGATTGGAATTCGGCCTTATCAAGCAGGAAATTGGGAGAAAATATGCTGTGATTAAAACTTGGTATAAATTGTGGCAGAATCGATCCAATTTACTAAATGACGCCTTGTGGCAAGCCCAGGACGACCCAAACTCAAGTTATGGCAAATTTTTGAAAATGGCATTGAACGACACCGAGACGATGGATCTATGGGCAAAAAACCCTTCCTTCCAAGTCTTCCGTAGATTAACAAATAAGGCGGCTAAACTACAATCACTACTGGAAGATAAAGGTACCTTAGCAAAAAGATCCCACGCCTGGATGGTTCTGCAATCCTATACATCACTCCGACCGGCGGAATATCTCGGCGCAGCATACTCGCCCCAACGCAAACTAATGGCAACTAGATTTGGGGTATTACCAAGCCTGGCTGAACAACCATCATGGAAGCATACCAGCGTCAAATCATGTAGCCTATGTGGCGTAGCAAATCAAGATATTATCCATCTACTATGTATCTGCCCCTGCCTAAAAATGAAACGCGTTGCTCTACTAAAAAAGGCTTTTAATGATAGAGGTATTCAAACTTGTAGATCTGCAATCATTAGAGGACTTGGCACTACAGACCCGCAGCTGACTTGTAAAATGATGAAATTCCTATTGTTTTATGAGAAAAATAATGTTGCACTACAAGATCAATAATGTTTAGTAATCTAAAGGAACATAATAACAATTATGTTCAGAACTTTATTGCAATTTTATGAAAATGTTTAAAATGTTTTATATGTCATTTAGTAGCAAAAACCATAATTTGACAATAATATGATGTTTTTAGATCTAAAATAATTAATACGTTTTTTAATACTTGTTTATACAGTTCATATGGATACCATATTTGTACTATGACATTGTTATGGTTTTAAATAACTTAAACAATAAAGATTACTTACTTGATACACTTGATGAGAAGGGAAAGGACAAATCCTGATTGTACAGAAATTGTATTCCTTATGTTTCACAGGAAAAGGAACACTTCTGATGGGCATGAATGCTGACTGCAGAGTGATATTATGTATTCAAGATAAGCAATGGGGCATCTTCACAGTGATGGACTACTACTGGCAGTGTGGCGAGCACTTCTACACTCAGTTTATTCCTGGATAGATGGGATTGTGTTCTCTGATCACCATGCACAACCCACCCTGGTCATTCCTAAAGAAGAGCTATCAGACTTGGACCTAGCACAAGCAGTGATCACGCGCTCTCTATGCCGGACATTGGGACATGTTATCCACTGACCACATTGTGTCAAAGCGTGGTCGAGACCCACCTGTGGTAACCAGTAGACAATTAATTTACAACTTCAAAGGCAGCAACAAACATTCCTCACCATATATAGTACGCCAGAAACTCTTATAACCCATCATGTTTTATATAAATGAAACGCACATACTGATAGTAACTTGAGACAGTCCTCAGACTTTGTGCCTGTAACTTTTCTCCCCTCCGTAATGTTGAATTAAATAAATTGTTCCTATTTTGCCAAACAACTTTTGTCTTCTGGTTTTTTTAAGGGATTTCGAACTCAAGTAAATCGGGCAAAAAATGTGTGAATTTATGAGAACCATTGGAGATCGTCTGAGGGTATTTATCACTCCAGTTATGGATAAATTGGAACAAATAGATTTTAGATTAAATACCATTGAAAAATACATCACAACCCGAGAAACTCCAAAACCTGGGGCGATTCAAACGGATGGGCATTCTCTAAGTGCACTCACAACTAGAGTATCTGACTTGGTAGATTCAATGATGACCCCAGTACCCCAAGCCATAGCACCATTAACCATCCATACAGGCGTAGGAGTGGGAACTAATCAAGGTCCGAAACTGGGTCCGACGGGTCCAGTGGGGAGATTAAGTCCCCCAGTGCGGGCCTGTGCGCAAGAACCATCGTTGCACCTTCCACCTGAAGCTTGCCCATATTCGATAATTTTGGCAAATGTCCCGAAACCCCAGGATGGCAGAGAGGAACATTGGACCACCCGTAAGAATAAGGCCCTCCACTTTTTGAGTGTTAAAACAGTTCTAGGTGGCCACTTGTTTAATAACTTTAAAATGATTAGAAGGGTATCATGGGTGGGAAAAACTAGGAAAACGCTTAAGGGCGACTGTGTCGTCATAAGCTTTGGTTGCCCGAGATTAGTTGAGCACATTCTGAATCAGGCCGGATCAGTTAGGATTCAGCCGGATTATGTGAATGTACTCCCACTGGGGTTTTTCTATCCATCTCATAACAGCAGAGTAACTGGGGAATGTAGCCGTTTTATTACTCAGTTAACCGGTTCTACTGGGGTTGTTGCTTTGAGCAATAGATATGAGGCCCTAAACTCACTGAATACCAATGATTGACTCCGTGCTATGACAAACATAGAATTAGGAACAGTTAGCCCAGTGGACGATCGTAGAGTGCGTCCGCTTACTGGATCTGACTCACAGGGTACGGCCCGCACTTTAGCGAGAGACAGGGTCACCATATTTGGTGAAAAGCTTTAATCAGTATACCTAGTGATACAGTTGTAATGAGAGATAGGTCTGTGCTACACCCTATGATAGAAGGGTTGTCTTTGGACACAGAGGCTCAGATCGTGAGGCCGGAAGAGGAACCCGGTGTTATCAACTCACCACTATTGATCCCTAGGGTCATAGAGGCTAATAAGTGTATCCAGACAAGAGCTCTTTCTTCTGAGAATAAAATGATGATCCTATCTTGGAATATTGCGGGATTACGATCAAAAAGAGGGGATCCGAACTGGGAGGCCTTTCTTTCACCATATCATATTATTGCCCTGCAGGAAACTTGGGATGCTAGAGAATCTTATTTGCTGGATGGTTTTCAATCATTTAGCAAATTTGCCATACCAGCTCCAGCAGGGAGAGCCAGGGGGGTCTTCTGTTATTATTTAGTCTTAAACTTCTTTACAAAGCAGTGTTAGTTGGGACATGCTCCCCAAACATTTTAGCGGTGAGACTTGAGGCTGATGATTTGCCCAAAATTCTAGTGGTCAATTTTTATAATTCGTTCACTAGGATTGATGAATTGGACCTTCTAAGGGCACTGTCGGTGTTTCTAGATGATTACGATGCAGATAATGATGCTTTTTATTATCTTTTAGTTTTGGGAGATTTTAATACCCATGTTTTTCACCTAAAATGACTGCAGGATATTGATGCTGACGATGACTCGAGGGGGAGTATTCATTTCGAGCATACTAAAAGTGGCACGTATCTTGAGAGTTTCTTAGCTGCACACCATCTGTGTGCTCCATTACAAGGAGAAACTTCTTCTACTGTTCCAACTTTTATTGGACAAGGCAACCATTCTACAATAGACTATATTTTAGTGTCATGTCTTTTGAAAGACACAATAGAATTGTTTGGTGTCTCATATAACGGTCTTAGCGATCATAATCCGCTCGCTATGGACATAAAAATTCGGGCGCTCAGAGGCAAAGAAGTATCGGCCCTGATCTCTGACTCAAAAATAGATAGTGTATCCCAGGGGCGGAGATTAAGGTGGGAGGTGATTAACCCTGCAGATTTTCAGGAAAATCTGCTCAGGAGTAACATCGAGGACTTGAGCTTATGTTTGGACATGTTTACTGATCCTAAAATAATCCTTGGTGCTTTTAGTCGCATACAGATTATGTAGCAGTAAACTTAACTAGAAAAAGCAAACCAAGGCCTATAAAATGGAAAAGTTGGTTCAATCAAGCTTGTAGTGATACTCACATGGTCCTTCTAGTATTAAAAAAATCTAGCAGGGACCCACAGAAGATTGCTGAGGCTAGAAGAAAATACAAAAAAACTATTAAATTGAGGAAAAACGAATTAAAAGACTTGGCATGGGAGGAACTGTCCAAGGTGAGTGTACTGAAAAGTAGTACTCAATTTTGGAAAGTTCAACGAGACAGACAATACAATCAGGGAATGTCTCATTGCTCCTGAAAAGTGGGTGGATCACTTTAGTGGCCTCTACGCGGAAATAAATCAGTCATCTTCTGCCTTACGAGGTGTATCCACGCAGGCTGTTAAAATCAACTTTACAGAGGAGGAAGTTTTGGAGGCTTTTGAGTCCACTGCTAAGGGGAAAGCGCCGGGCCCGGATGGGGGCCCGGCGGAACTGTATAGGGCCGATCCAGGTTACTGGGCAAAGGTATTAACTTCTGTCTTTAATACGGCTTCCAAAGTTGGCCCTCCAGCATCTTGGGGCAAAGCTGTCATCGTCCCAATATTTAAGAAAGGTTCAAGAGAGGATCCGGCATGCTATCGGCCGATCTCGCTCTTGGACTCGGCCGTAAAAATAATGGGGAAAGTGGTATTACAGCGACTGACAGATTGGTTAGAAGATAACTCTATCGTCTCGGACTTGCAGTACGGGTTTAGAAAGGGAAGAGGCACTGTAGGACAATGCCTCAATTAACATCTTGTCATAGGGAAGTACACAGTGGAAAAGCAGGGGGACATACATTTAGCATTCATGGATTTGTCCACTGCATTTGACCTTGATAACCGAAAAAATTGTGGACTTCCCTGTTACACTTGGGGCTGGACCCGGTGTTGATTTCTTTTCTTGCTGATATGCATGAGAACACCAGTGCAGCAGTCCGTTATGATGAGAATGGGAGCTTGACTGATGCATGGCCAGTAAAGAGAGGGGTAAGACAAGGGTGCATACTTGCACCCTTGTTGTATACGCTCTATATTAATAATTTGGGGGACACACTAATCGGGGCATGTAAGGACATTCCGACAGTTGGTCAAAAAAAGATTCCGGCATTGTTATATGCCGACGATACTGTCTTAATAGCGAGAACGGCAAGAGGGATACAATCCATATTAGACTGTTTAATTAATTTTATAGATTCTTTAGATTTGATGACTAATTTTAAAAAATCACACGCGATGTCAATTGGTGGAGGGCACGCGAAAAAGGCATCATTCTTCTGCAAAGAGGAGGTACTTAGTAAAGTACCAACCTTCCCGTACCTAGGGATTGTCTTTGATGACAGAAGGTCATGGGTTATGCAACGTGCAGTGAAAAAGAACACACTAGCGAGAGCCTCAAGTGCCCTGTTAGGGTTTGCGAGACGTTTGGGTTGCAAGCCTCTACCGGCTCTTATGAAAATCTATAACGCTAAATGTGCACCCATGGTATTGTATGGGAGTGAGGTGTGGGGGTATACTGATGTGAACGAGATCCAACTTACGGAAAATGTTTTCTGTAGAAAAGTGTTGTCGCTCCCTCAATCTGTATCTTCTTTTAACGTTCATGAAGACTTGGGGGCGGGCTACATTTCTGATAAGATCGCTCTGGCCCCGTTGTTAGGGTGGATGAGAATATGGGCACAACAAGCGCCAAACTTAAACCAACTAATTATCCAAGATTGTCTGTCCCTAGATAAGGCCCTTGCAATACCTTGGATTTGTTATATTACATCTCAAACAGATCTTATGGGTTGTCCTGATCGGTTCACGAATCCCAGTCGGCTAAGCAAAATGGCCATTAAGGCCATAGAGTCCCAATTCCTGAATAGGCTAAAGCTACAAAGGGAAGAAGAGGAATTGTTAAAACCATCAGTCAGAAACTTTATAATGTTAAGTATAGGGAGAGACATCCAGCCGTACTTGACTTACATAAGTAAACCGTTCCATTTGTTTCTGCTGTTAAGATTTAAACACAACATACTACCTTGGTTGTTATCCTTCACAAAAGGTTTTACTAAAAAGGGGACCTTGGGGCCATGCCCATGCGATAACCATTCTGAGCAAAATATGCTCCATATGATCTTTTTCTGTAAGTTTTATGTTTTGCCCCGCAAGAAATTTATTTTGCCGTTATGAAGGGGCTGCAATTTTTGAGCAAGTTAGACCAGCTATGGCTTATCTACAAATGCTTGGGTCCGCTGTGGTGTGTTTTGGAGTGGCGAGTTACATTACAGGGGCCATTAGGTGTAGAAATAAATTGCAGCCAGCCCTTTCCTGAACAGTCATTTTTATATAAATTTGGATCACTTTTAGGAAATGACTAACATTGGGTAATAAACTGTTTTTAACTTTTTATAGCCAATTATATTGTATATTAATTACATTAAAACGTATTTAGCAGTGTTATATGTTAGTATGTAATCATCTACAATTGTATGAGGTAACACTGTGCCGTGTTTGATGGTTTTAAAGTTTTAACCGAATAAAGCAAAACATTTTTGATTTGATTTGGTTTGCTAACCAAACAGTAAATCTTCGAGAACACTATACCCCCCCATCTCCGTTCCCTCGAGGGTCCCTCATCTTGAGAGTACAACAAATACCTGCCCGCGCCTCAACAGGATCTGCCCATGAGACCAGAGATGGCTCGAGGGTGGAAGCAAGCAACGATGAGAATTGAGGCTTCACTGGGTTTTTAAAAAACAAAACACAACCACAAAACCTGCTTTGAGGGCCGACACTTCCAAACCACCTGCAATAAGCAAACAGTCATCCCCAACGAGGCAGACTTCAAAGGTATTCTGAGGCACTGAAGTCGGTACCGCCACGGCTGGCCTGGAACCAACCTGAGGAGACATAAAGATGGGCGCTTAGCTAAGAGGCATGTGCTATAATACAGCTTGGTTATATAGAGCGCAACACCGTAGTCCTGGCGTTTCTAACCACTGTGCATAACGTGCTGTACGATTACCAGGGGTGCAGTTATCATTGGTGCAGCAGGTGCAGTGGCAGAGGAGCCGAATAAACCCTGAATAATAGCTGTATTTTACAACCCCAATTGCAGTGAAAGGGGCCATGTTCATTGCTTGTATCAGGGTACTAGGCATCCTTGCTTCTCTATTGACTAGTAAACAATTTGCCAGTTTTCGGTGGAGGAAGCCGGAAGTTGCCTTTGAGGGATTTTGAACGCTGATGGCCTGGACACTCAACCGCCGCAGCGCGAGGACAGCCCCAGCTCGAGGACAGCACCAGCGCGAGGACAGCTCAGCCAACCGTTGTGCAAGGAGAGGCGAATCACATACATCCAAAGTGGTTTAATTGCGGATCTCTTCCTGCAGACCTCAACAGCTGTTGTGCTATATTGCACCGCTCCCGAAAGCACCTATTAACAGGAACGCTCAGACATAGAAATATTTATTTCCATCTATTTACCTGCACCTCGGCTTGAAGGAAGCGTCTACTGAGTCAAATTTAACCTGAATTTGCTGTTATCACTGGTCTCCTAATCTATTTAAGATTTCCGTCAATTTGAAGTTTTTGATACCAACACGTCTCGTAAGGCATATAGGTGGCTATATAAATATGTTCATGTACACAAGTGATATTTTTAAATGACGTGAAATCAATGCTAAAAACGCAGGGCTGCGTGTTAAAGGGGAATACAAACACCTGGCAGCATGCTCTTTGCATGTTAAATGAGTTAAGAGCACACTATGCAAACTAAATCACCTCGAGGTGTTGTAATGACGGACAAACTGACAACCGCTGGTTGAGAGCAGGTGATTAAAAACATCAGATTTAAGAAACCAGCGGAAGGGGGCTGGAAGTCTGGGAGCTAGAGTGATACACAACTAGGTCTTAGAAAAGAGAACCACAAACTGCCTGTGGAAAAATCCAATGTATTTATTGTTATATCACGCAAATCCAAGTTAATGGTGACAGGGAGTTTTACAGCATAAGAGAGCATGAATACAACAGACCGCACGGCATACAAACCCTATAAGTATAACTTACCTTGCAAGTCGAGGCGCCATTAACCACTTTGGATATGGTGCTTTCGAAAGGGGACAGATTAAATGCGTTAAGGGCTAACGCACTCAGTTGTACTGCCAGTACACAAGTCCTAAAATAAGAAGTGGGGGGACGCTCCAAGGCAGGAAGTGACGTCACGACAGGTAGTCGACCTCTTATTACAGGGAGTCCCGCCCGGCAAGGTTACTACACACGGTACTGTAAGCAAAACTATCTGCCCTCTGTGTTAACGATGTTTCGAAAACGAAAGAATTTCTATTTTGTGCTTCGATTTTATGGCTGTTTGAATTAGTCTGGACTCTACTGCCATTAAGTGGTAAAGAAAGTCATCGGCAGCCGTCACAAAAGGCATGTCGCAGCCAGGAGCGTCTCACCCCAGCCAGATATTCACCATGTTCATTATCTAAAGTGGCGATTGCGCCAGAAATCACCACGTGCGTCATCCAGTGAAGCTTCTGCCGAGAACAGAAAGTACTTTTCCTGAAATACTAATCAGTTATCATGTAAATTTTAACATATATTTCTTCCCAAACTAATTTCGACACGAGGAAGTGCCATCATTCAAACTCCACCTTTTGGGCAGGGGGGAACGGCGTCCACCCACTAAAATAAGTGGGGGGATGCCGTCCACCCACTAAAATAAGTGGGGGGACGCCGTCAAACTGCGTGGTACCCTGACTCGAGCCCTGTGTACTGCAAGCTTCTTACATTTATAATTAGGTCTCGTGACCTACAATGCGCGCAAGCGCATTGAGGGATCGAGAATTCAAGTGCTCGAAATCCTCGTCAAACCAAGGGCTTCTTGCGCTGCGGTTTTCTTAGAGTTCACGGGAATCACGTGAGCAAACAAGCACGCGCATTCCCGGCAGCACAGCACATCAAAGGGCTTCTCCTCCCCTAATTATGCGGCCGGCCGTACTTTCAGTTTCCCAAAGGGCTTCTCCTCCCCTAATTATTCATGGCCGGCCACAGGCCGGCCGTACTTTCAGTTTGCTGCAGCCACAGTTCATACTTCTCCTTCTCTTATGTCGTTTCTCGCTCCTCCACTAAGCATGGGCGTAAAATCCGTTACGCTCGCGGATTTTTCGTATTTTCGGTAAATCCGCAATCCGCGAACTCTCGCGGATGTGGCGAAAATACGCAAATCCGTGCGAAGCGGATTTTTTGCTTGTGTTCGCACTGCTCGCGGGCCGCGGCGCGGGCAGCAACAATCTCGCACTCGCGAAAGTACAAAAATTACAATTGGGGAGGGGTGAAGGAAGTGGCCCAGTCTCCAACTTCCTGTTCCTGTCCAGCAAGCTCCTCCCATAGGGGTGGTGTGAAGGAAGTGCCCCAGTCTCCAACTTCCTGTTCCTGTCCAGCAAGCTCCTCCCATTGCTTAGTCCATTTCCTGGCCACTTTGATTTCGATCTTGACTGGGAAGGATTACTTTTTGTGGATGCTGCTGGATATTTGGATTTGAGGCCTTTTGGATTACTTTTGGATTCGAAATTTTATTTCACAAGGAAGTAAGTTGATGTTGTTTGTTTGTGGTGATTTTTGTGTGTGTTGCTTGTTTTTCGACTTTTTTTGGGGGAAAATATGCAAGTTCGCGAGCTGAGGATTTTTTTGCTTGTGTTCGCACTGCTCGCGTCCCGCGCAGCAACAATCTCGCACTCGCGAAATTGTAAAAATTACAATTCTGCACATGAATTGAAAACCACCAGGCTTAGTTATGGGTGCATGGCTGCATGCATGTATAACTGTTTTGTTGAATTTTATTTTTAACATGATTCTGGCCAGGGCATGGATGGCATTGGATTGTGGTGATTTTTGTGTGTTTTACGACTTTTTGGGGTGGTGTTGGGGGCTTGTTATGTGGGTGGGGGCCATTATATTGCCTGGTCCCGTGTGGGTGGGGGTCTATGGGCCATTTTTAAGCCAGTTTGAGGGCTTTGTGCCATAGGCCTGCACCCAGTGTGCTCTGATTTCATCCATTATGGCCAGGGGGCCCAGAATCGGTCTGTTCGCGGATTTTGCTGGTTTTTCGGCACGTTCGCGCCGTGAAGCAACAATCTCTCACTCGCGAAATTGTAAAAATTGCAATTTTGCACCAGAAAACCACCAGCAGGCAGCATAAGCCTTCTGAAACTTGATGGATGGCATTGGATTGTGGTGATTTGATTTGTGTTGTGTTTTTTTACTTTTTGGAGTAGGGGTTGGGGGCTGGCTATGTTGGTGGTGGCCATTTTGAGGCATGGTCCTGGCCATGTGGATGGGGGTCAAGCGGCCATTTTGAAGGCAGGCAGTGAGCTTTGTGCCATAGGCCTGCACCCATTTTGCCTTGCTTTCACCCATTGTGCCCAGGGGGAGTCAGTGGTACATGAAACTATAACCCTCTCTGTGTGTGCTCTCTTGGATCAATGTTAAATTCCTGTTTCCCAAAAATTAAGCAATTCTTAATTTTGAAATTTCCATATTGTGTGGTGTGCACGAGTGTATTCATAAATGCCTACTTGCAAACTAATTATTGAAGTGCTACATATGCAACATATATTTACTGATGTTCCTCTGTCTTCGTTTGCTTGTAGGTGCATAAAGTCAATAAATCCGCATCATCGTTGAGCATCAGTGCCAGGAAGAAGTCCTGCTGCGGCCTGTTGTTCCGACATCTGAAGAAGATGGCTCCAAAAAGAGGTGCCCGTAGGTCCTCTAGCAAGAAAGATGTCTCTACTAAGGAGAAGAAGAAGCAAGTGGCACCACTTACCAAGGAGACTGGTGGCACCACCACTAAATTGACTTTGGAGCCGGGGTATCATGTCAGGAAGACGAAGGCACTCCTCCTGATGATTCATTTTCTCCCAGCTCCCCACCAAAGAAAAGATCAAGGAGTGTGTGTAGAAGTTCCTCTTCAAGCCCCGCTCCATCAGATGATGATCTGGATCTAGATTGGCAACCATCTGCGACGTCTGAGAGGGAGGCACACCATGAGCTGCGAAAGGTATCAAATGTTAAAAGGAAGGGCCCCGGAAAGCTCATACTTATGGATCCGAACGTCGGACTTGATGAAGTGGTTCATTCTGATGTTGATGAACAGGATGACAGCAATGACCTAGTCATCACACACGTCATTCCAGCCACACCGGCCATGCAGCAGACAGACATTTATACCCTATCCCGACGTCAGGCTGAGCGTGACCCTGGCGACGTGCCACTGGTAGCACCACCAATGCAGTCAAGTAGTACAACAAGTTCAACAAAACCTACAGCTCCCATATTTTCTCCCCAGAGGGGGACTCCATCCAGCTCGACTCCCTCAAGTAGGGTTGCTGAAATAATTGCACAACCCAGTAGATGTCTGCAAGGCTCATCCACCACTGCTTCATCTGGCATTGGCAGTATCATCTCGTGCGCCAAAACCAGAGGTTTCAAGTCCCCAGTTTTGAACTTTTTTAGTGTCCATGCAAAGTATGATAACATAGCCGTTTGTTGCATTTGTAAGACTAGCGTTAGCCGTGGTAAGACTGGTACCAACTATGGAACCGGAGGCCAGATAGGTCATCTTGAAAGAAGGCACGCTGTCGAATGGTTTGCGCACCTAGCAAACATCAAGGGAAAGCAATCCCAAAGGGCAAGTGCCCAAAATATACCCATACTAGGTGTTTCATCTGAAGATGACGGGGAGGTAGAAGAAGCGTCAGACATGAGTCCAGTTGCACCCAGTACCCCTGGCAGCACCACACCCTCCGGAACACATAGGAGGCACACTGAGAGTCTGGGAGACACACCAATGCGGAAAATGTCAACACTGATCAGAAGTGGGTCGAAGAAGGCATCAGCATCATCCCGTAAATTTGTCCAGCACACCATTTCAGCCATGTTCTCCTCAGATGTGCAATTTCAACGCAACCACCCAATTGTACGCCTGTATAACACTAAGCTGGCTAAAATGCTAGCGGTGGACCTTCTCCCTTTTTCGTTTGTCGAAGGTGTGGGTTTCCTTGAACTCGTGGCAACACTGGCCCCTAAATGGAAGGTTCCTAGCCGGTTCTATTTTGCCAGGGTTGCTGTTCCAGCACTATATAAAGAGGTGCTTGAGTTGGTTGGGGCAGCTTTGCAGAAGAGTGCAGTTCACACTATACACCTGACAACAGACATGTGGACCAGTTGCCAAGCCCTTGATTACATGTGCATCACTGCACACTGGGTCTCCTTTTCAGGGGTTGCACAACAGATAAATGCAGGTGGTGACTTGGTCGAGATTTTTAAGGGTGCTCGTAAACATGCAACATTAGCCATGTTTGGCATGGAGAAAAGTCATACTGCAGCCAACATTTTGGATGACTTTAACAAAAAGGTCTCGCAATGGCTGCCCCCAAGAAAATGCAAGGTTGGTTATGTTTCTACTGATAATGGCAGCAATGTAGTTAGGGCCATGGAGGACGGTTTCTATTTCAGAGTGCCGTGTTTGGCGCACTGTATGAACATTGTCGTGCAAAAGTTCTTGAAAAAAGAACTTGCAGTCGACAAAATACTGACCATCTGCAGAAGAATATGCACACATCGTTTAAGGCCCGGAAGGAGCTGAGGCGCAAGCAAAATGAACGTAGTATGCCAGTGAAAGCACTTATCCAGGAGGTGGCAACACGTTGGAACTCAACCTTCTACATGCTTGAGCGTCTGCATGAGCTGTTTCCAGTAGTCAATGAGTATTTCTACAACCTGGGTGGTGATACGACAGAAATGATGCTAGCGGTGGAGCAATGGCAGCTAGTTAAAAGCCTGACAGACATGCTTCGTCCTTTTGAGGTCTTCACGCGTGACGTCAGCAGGGAGGACTGTTCTTTGAGCAAAGCTATCCCATTGTTGCTGAAGCTCGAGCACCAAGTCAAGGTGGTGTCTTCACAATTAAAAGATGCTGGAAAGAATGAAGCATATGAGTTGGCGCAGAGATTATTACAACGCCTAGTTAGCAATAAACGGCTTGTAAATATCAAGAAACAACAGCACTACATTTGTGCTACTATTCTGGATCCACGTTACAAAAAGCCATTGTTTGGCAAAGTAATAATTCCTTTTGAAACATCAGATGTTACAGAGTACAAAGGTTGGCTAGCTCAGTCAGCCATTCGTTTTGAAAGAGAGCGGAAGGAAACTGTACGAGAAGACAGTACTACTAGTGAATCAGCAGGCCATCAGGCGTCCCAAAAAAGCACTTCTGCATCTGTGCCTCTGGCAGAAGTGAGTGACTTTTCCACTAAGCCGTTAACCACACCAGCAACCGTATCATCTGCACCAGGCCCAGGCGATATGTCTGAAGCGGATTGGCTAAGTGAGCTAGGGTTTCCTTGTCCCGGAAAGGACACAGAAGTGCAAAGTACAGGAATGCGGGAGGACATTCTTTCAATGGTGCAGGCCTATCTGGATGACTCCACAGCGGTCAATATTACTGAGGACCCATTGGCGTATTGGCATGGGAAAAGAAAAATATGGCGAGAGCTCACCAACCTGGCTATCAATTACTTGTCTTGCCCACTCGCAAGCGTGTCTTCAGAACGTGTGTTTAGTTCTGCTGGTGGCATTGTGACTTGCAAAAGGTCCCGCCTCTTGCCCGCAAATGTGGAGCGGCTCACCGTGATAAAGATGAACCAGCACTTCATACCACCAGATTACAAAGTACGAGAATGCACGCAGGAAGAAGAGGACACCGACCTACCTGAGGAAAGTTCTCCTCAGTTACCAGATGTAGAACCGACTGATGAATTAGCAGAGTATGAGGACGAGTTCTGCTTCCCTGACAGCGAGTTCTGAAAATGAGTCAATGACTCATTAACTGTAAATTTAGTCCTCCTTATTCACTTTTATTCCTGTGTGTCTGTCTTTCTTTGTTTAGCAAGTGCTTCATCACATTCACAACAAAACTGTAATCACCCCATCACAAGCAACAACAAGCCCATCAGCAGAACTGTCTTGATTTTGATGCCGCAGCATTCCTCATGTTCACAACAGTTAGTTGACAAGAACTCAGTCCTGGTCGTCTATCCTCCTCCTCCACTCATCCTATCCATTTCCCGTAATGCTGATGCCTGGATTCTGCACAATGAAGAAACTTACGTTGAGTCCCCTAAAGAGGGACTGGAAGTAGTGAGTCCTCATTTAAATACATTTTGCTAAGTGTGACTTTTTTTCCCCGATTTGCATTTTTGGCTGTTTGGGGGTGTCAACTGTCAAACTTGTTTGCGCTTGGGTTTACGGGTCTTGGCTGGGCCATTGCTGGCAAGGTCTATTAAGGGATGAAATTGGCCAGTTGTGGCCCTGCTGCAGAACGCTTTAGGACTCTGTGAATTCCAGGTGGAGCCAGCCCTCAAACACAAGTTACAGGTAAGATAAGCGTTTGGATGGGAGGTAGTATAATGGAGTGTTCGGAGAGGCGAGAGAGTGACAGTGGTACTAGTAGTAAAGTCCTAGGGCTCTTGAATTAACAAACTCTGTGACAGGCATTTACTTTGGAAAACATTTGGCCTATTGCACGTGAACGTTTAGGCGTTATTATTGCTCTCTTGCCTGTCTTAGGGGTGCTGTCTGTGGGGCTTCTAGGTTTTTGTGGTGTGTGAGCACCGCTGCCACATTTCTAATGTTGATTGCTTTTGTTTTGCAGAAAATCCACGCCGGGAAACTCCAGTTGTGGCCCTGCTGCAGAACGCTTTAGGACTCTGTGAATTCCAGGTGGAGCCAGCCCTCAAACACAAGTTACAGGTAAGATAAGCGTTTGGATGGGAGGTAGTATAATGGAGTGTTCGGAGAGGCGAGAGAGTGACAGTGGTACTAGTAGTAAAGTCCTAGGGCTCTTGAATTAACAAACTCTGTGACAGGCATTTACTTTGGAAAACATTTGGCCTATTGCACGTGAACGTTTAGGCGTTATTATTGCTCGCTTGCCTGTCTTAGGGGTGCTGTCTGTGGGGCTTCTAGGTTTTTGTGGTGTGTGAGCACCGCTGCCACATTTCTAATGTTGATTGCTTTTGTTTTGCAGAAAATCCACGCCGGGAAACTCCAGTTGTGGCCCTGCTGCAGAACGCTTTAGGACTCTGTGAATTCCAGGTGGAGCCAGCCCTCAAACACAAGTTACAGGTAAGATAAGCGTTTGGATGGGAGGTAGTATAATGGAGTGTTCGGAGAGGCGAGAGAGTGACAGTGGTACTAGTAGTAAAGTCCTAGGGCTCTTGAATTAACAAACTCTGTGACAGGCATTTACTTTGGAAAACATTTGGCCTATTGCACGTGAACCAACACGATGACAGTGTTCAGTTAAATGAACTTACTGCAAAACCACCACCCACCAAGCTCAAAAGTAGTAAAAAAACAGGTATGCTCAGATAAAGTTTGAAAAAGTATATTTATATCCCTAACAAAATAATCTCCCGCAAGACCCTCCCTAACCCCAACAAATAAATAGTTCTTCAAAAGTCCCCAAAAAACCCAACTCCCAATTCCCACCCCCCAAAAGTCTCTAAAAAAGGGGCAAGGGACACTCTAGGGATGCAAGCTGTTAAGTTTGGCCTCCAGGGCATCATGCCTTAGGGCCAGGGCATCATACTTCTCCTGGAGGGTGGCGTGATCTAGGCGGAGGCCCTCCACCACATTCTGATACTCGTTCCATTTCTGGACCTCCGCCTCTAGGTCGGACACTCTGCGGAGTGCACGGCGCAAGCGAGCCTTAACAGTACTGTGAGGTGCAGCTTTTGCTGCTCGGCGGTGGCGTCTTCCAGCACGGCTCCGGTTCGCTGGGGCACTGCGCTTACTGGCAGAACATGGGGTCACGGAGGAGGATGTAGATGTTAGATTTGATGCACTGGAGTGCGTGTCGTCCCCCTCCAGTTCCACCAGCCGCCGATATTCGGCAACAGTTGCTTCCAGCCTCCGTTGCCGGGCCAGTACAGCCAGCATACTCCTCGTCGGTTTGGAGGTTTTAGTATTGCCAACTATAT
The DNA here is from genome assembly GCF_964261635.1 of Lissotriton helveticus. Lineage (NCBI taxonomy): Eukaryota > Metazoa > Chordata > Amphibia > Caudata > Salamandridae > Lissotriton > Lissotriton helveticus. The sequence goes on from NC_136065.1 coordinate 1,365,443,250, forward strand.
GAAGAAAGAAAGACATAATATGTAACCAATGCTCTTTAAGAATATGATTAACACAAAATAATTCAGCAGGAAGTTGTGTCAAAGTACAACTAGCAACTAGCCAGCGCAGTACAAAACTATTCAGGCCAGTATCATGGGCATCCGCAGGGAGGGGCAAGGGGGGGCGCTTGAATCACCATTTCCATTCCCACAACTCACTTGTATCCTTGGTTTGATGCTCTTTCATATGAAAGAGATCTGGCAGAAGCCCAGGCGATATGTCTGTTTCCCTCTCTCTCTCTCTCTCTGTCTCCCTCTTTATGTCTCCCTGTGTCTCCCTCTACCTCGCTGTCTCTCTCTCTCTGTCTCCCTCCCTCACCCTCCCTCTGGCTCCCTCCCTCTCTCTCTCTCCTTCTGTCTTCCTCTCTCTCTGTCTCTGCCTCTATCTGTCTGTCGGTCCCAGCCTGCTGTAATTACCATATTGTAATTTGTCACTGGGCCACCACTGGATACACATCATATCCTATCTAAGAGTCAGATAGTACCATGATCCAGCTTACCTGTACTCGCCACCGCCACTGTCTCCTTCCTCACAGTCTGTACTTCTTGGTCCGACTCCTCTAGCGCCGCCTCCTCCCCAGAGTGATCCTCGGACTCAGAGTCAATGATCACCACCACATCCGAGCTGGCCCCGCCACCAGATGTTCCACCTACAAAGTAGATTTAAGAATGTTAGATTACACCACTCACTAGTATTTGGTCTATGAATGAAAAAATGTGAAAACAACAGAAAAATTAATTGACTGTCTACTCTAGTCTAAAGTAAAAATGTCCCTCCTTCCAGGGAAGGCTGTTGTCTTGCTTCATTTTTTTGTCACAATTGTTGAATGCTTGCTTAATTTTAACACACACCATTTTTCTCTGAACAGACAGAAACTGGACTTCTAAGGACAAGAGCAACAGCAACTTCAAACCAGGTGAAAGCTCGGCTCGACCACAAGAAATGTGTTCCATTACTCATCAACTCAGCACCAAGCACTTTTCCATTTCCAACTAACTTTATTTTAATATATGTGTTTACTTAAACTTTTAATAAAGCTTTTAAACTTGAATAGACTCTGTGGTTTTTGGTCCTCCAGACTAGAGTGACTGAGCGAAAAGTTTTGCAATTTTTGCAAGGAGGAGTCCGTGCCGCTGACACTACCAGGTTTATACAGTGTGCCAAACACGCCACTCTGAAATATTATTACTCTGGTCTTTGGTGTCCATAGTTCGGTTTGTGGAGAATTGTCCCTGCAACAGTAGGATTATTGATTTTGCTCCTATCGAAACACTATTTCGAAACAATTAAATTAGGAACGCTTGGACAACAATAGGTCCTCTATATTTAAATGAAAACTTACTGGGGCCAGCAAAGGAGCACTCGCCGCCCTGGCCTGCATCCTCCTCCTTTGGAGCCACTGCATCCGATTTTTCGGTCCGCTTGCCCCTGGGCGGACCTGACGTACAACATGAAAGAATTAACAGAAAACATTGATGATTGCTGCTTGCCGATGTCCTTGTCAACCAAATCAAACATTTAGAAAGAACAAGAACCAACTATTTCAACCAAAATGAGGGCTACAAAGGAAGGACTGCACCTGAGCCTCTACTCTAGGGGCAGATTTACAAGCCCCTTGCAGCTCTTTTGCTCCATTCTTGCGTCAATTTTGTGACGCAGCGCCACAACAAGAGAGGCGCCATGGTGTGGCGTATATTAACAACGTGACGCATATGGGAGATGCATCCCATTCTAAAGCCCTGCGCCATTAGGGAGCGTTCCAGCGCAAGGGAGGGCGTTCCTGCGCAGGAACGCATGCTAAAAGTGGCTATGGGGAATATATAAAATTTCAATCAGTCATTTAGGACAATGATGCGTCACTGAAACCCTGCGCCTGCATGAAGCAGACTTACGGCTTGACGCAGCATTGCTGGAGCTGCGCCATCGTTGCAACGCAACTCCATCAATGAGCCGCCTTTACGGCACCGATGCGTAACGCTTCGGTGACGTTTTGGGACCATGGTGTGCAGCATTGTAAATACGGCGCACCATGGGTGGTGCTGGCATGCCGCACACTTTGCAGGGATGCGCAGGTAATTGCTAATCTGACACTTAGGGGCATACTTACGAGTTCTGAGCTGGACACCTCCAGATGTGCACCAGAACAAATGCGTAACGCAAAACTAACCTTGCGTCACGGCAGATGCGCCGCTATTACAATGCGGCAAACCCTGGCGCAAGGGTAGGAAGATGCGTGACGCATCTCGTGACGAAAGAGGGGCGCATCTCTAGAGTCGCGTCGCGGGCGCGATGCAACTATAGCAATGCTCAGGGCTGCCCAATACTCAACATACCGCATCAGTCCTTACGCCTGCTTCAAGCAAGCAGGCATAAAGAATTGACATAGCAGCGTCGCGGAAGTGCCTGCGTTAAATCTTGTAGATTTCACGCAGGCACTTTTGCGAGGCGCACAGCTGCCTGACCGCCCCCCCCCCCTTGCGTGGGAACGCACCCATTGTGGCGCAGGCCCAGGCCTTCACGTGGCGCATCTCCTTAGATGGATCACGTTGTAAATGACTCGCAGGGATGCGCCACGTTTACGTCGCTGTGCGTCAGGTAAGGCAGCGTAAACGTGGAACAAGGGGCTTGTAAATCTGCCCCTTTGTGTCTAGCATTACGCAGTTCTGTAAAATACACTCATACATTACTCAGCCCAATTAAATGAACACAAAATAGAAAACAAATAAGCAGCGGCACCGCCACAGAGAAGGAGAACAGTGCACCTGAAATGCACAGAAGATTTTGAAATATTAATTTACCTCTCTTATCAATGTAATCAGCAGCATTATTGCTCTTTGTAAAAAAATTAAAGCAAACATTTGCAATATAACACAGTCACACAGAGCAGGAGAAAAAACAGAGTAGTGAGTGATGAAAAAATTGCTACTACTACTCACCAAGCCCGGGGACCTCCACTCCCAGCACGTCTAGCAGGTCACGCTCTCGGTCCAGGATATCGGTCCAGCGGTGGGTGACTTGATTGTAGGTGCGCTGGACCCCTGTGATCTTAAAAAGGGCCCGGCACACCTGCCCCCACCGCTTCCGTCGCTCCTGGCTGTTGGTGTAACCAGCAGCGATCCTGCCGCCTGCCGCGATGGTCCTGGGGAGACGGCGCTGCACATAAAAAACAAGTGCGCCCACCTCCTCAGGGCTGAAGATCTCCCGGGGCACCACCATTTCCGCCCTCAAGCGACCACACGGGAGCCGGGCACGGGCTGCGGTGCCCGTCTTGGGCAGCTTGACAGCTGTCTTGACCATGTTCTGGGCAGGTGTTAGCAGTAAAGAAGAGACAAAATGAAAAAGAATAGGAGTAGGGAAGAAGGAAATAAAAGTTTTAAAAAGTAGTTGAAAAGTAAACAAAAGTAGCCTAAAACACAAAAATATAGATCTAGAAAAATAGAGGGATAGAAAATAAGTTAAATAGATCAAAAAAATATTAAAACAAGCAAAGGATGGAAGAGATATACAGAGGATAGAAACACCATACCCAGACACATAGGAATGAATGAAAAACAAGATGGCGGCCCGATCACGTGCGCGTAAGTAAGTTCGCACGCGATTTCTCTCGCGAACTCGTGCGAACTTGCATTCGCAAGGCGCTCATTGCGCGAGATTACACATAGCGGGCGGAAACGGAAATACGTCACGCAAACAAAATGGCGGCGCCCATACTCAACCTTGGGGTAACTCGCACGAGTTCGCGGCTTCCACGGTCGAGTTCGCACGACGCCGCGCCTCGCGAATAGGGCGAAATTACCGAAAAACGAGTTTTGCAACAGCAAAACCAACGAGCAGGTGCAAAAGTTCGAGCTCATCATTTGTAACCATTTACCTGTAGTGCTTCCTGAAGGGGCCCTCCAGAATCCGGTTGCCTACTTGCAACTATTGTGTGACCCTGCTCTGACAGTCACAGAATAGTTACAAGTATGCCATTGCATCCTGTTATTGCAACAAAAAGGAAAGGGAGCAGACAAGCAGGTGCCAGCCTTCATTAATGTCAGTTGGGGCAGGGCAGGTGGTGTTGTTTGCAAAACTTAGTGCAGGTGTGCTTGGCTTTGCCACAATAATGTACACTCACTAGTCAATCAGAGGGTGCTGTGATGACACCGAGGGTGGCATGGGTGTGCCAGCCAGAGGGTGGCATGGGTGAACCAGAGTGCCAGTGTTGACAGAGGATGGCAGTGCTTTGCTTTGCCCCAATAATGTACACTGGTGAACCAGAGGGTGCTGTGATGACACAGAGGGTGACATGGGTGAGCCAGAGGGTGGCATGGGTGACCAAAGAGAGTGCCAGTGGTGACAGAGGGTGGCAGTGATGAAGAAAGCCTTGCAAACAGGCTGGGCACGTAGAAACAACAAGTTCGCAAAACTGGCGACCCGACAAGTAAGTTCGCAATTTGCGAAATTGTACAAAACCCTCGCGAACTTGCAGAAATCCGTGCGAACACACCCCCCAAAAAAATCCGCAAATCCGCAAAAATTCGCGGATTTTGCGTATTTTCGCAATACGCAAATTCGCGGATTGCGAATCCGCAAAATCCGCCCATGCTTATCCTCCACTATCCTCCTCTCTTTTCCTACATTTACACTTTTAAACTGTTTCTTTCTCAATGTTTCCTACAAGCGCCATTCCTTCATTCATCTTTGTTTCTTTCTTTTCTTCCCTTGTGTTCGCTTCCCTTTTTTCATTTCCTCTGCCCTTTGTACCTTTCTTCTCTTGCATATTGCTTCCTTCTCGTTCATTTTCGTTCTTTGCCCTACCTACATTCCCACCTACCCTACTTTTCACCTTCCTTGTTTAAACATGGCCTTTTAGTAAATAAACGTCCATGCACTAAATGACGCACTCAGCTGCTGTTACAAATCTACCTATATACTCACCTATCAGTTATAGTCTAATATTTACTGTATCTTTCTGCAGCCACGTTCATGAATGAACAAAAGGGCTGAGTAATTTCTTAAATACATAAATTATATTTTTATCAGAGAGATCTCTAAATTCAATTGCATCTTGGGACACAATTACTTTGCAGCCGTGTGTCTCTGTTTTGCAGTAGATACAACCTAGAGTTTCCGTTTTGAGGCTCGAATTCGTGTTATTACGAATCAACTTTCAGTGTCCCACCACAAGGGCGGTGCGTTCTGTTTAGCGCCTTCCACGAATAGCGCTCTCAGGTGAAGGCACTTTAGAAAGTGCCGCAGCGGAAGGCGATTCATTCCGCGACCGAGTGGTCGTGAAGTCGGAGACCACTTCCGGGTGCTGAGCATGACTTTCCCACCGTGTGAGCGTCCCCACAGGGGCTGACATCAACCAATGGCAACTCGAGGCCAGGCCGCCATTTACTTTCAGTATGAAACCTTAACACCGCCCTGGCAAACAGCGGCAAATGCTCCATTTTCACTCTCAGACTGAAACCACAAAGTCACTTTACTTTGCATGTCACAGATTTCACTGCTTTGGGGGTCAGTGTGTGAGGCTCTGTTTTCCTTTGTCATTCTACTTCTTGTAGCCAGTGCAGAATGACTACTCAGTGTAGTCGGGGATTCAGGGCCATTTCTAGGCATATGCACAGCCACCGAAATTATGCGGATGAGAGGACCAAATTGAGTGGCAGAATTGAGTAAATTAAGCACAAGAAAAGGCGTAATGCAACAGGCTGCGTGACAGTATTACTTCATTATTTTGCTATTTTCACCAATGTTAACCCTGCCTTACCAAATGTGTCTGCAACAATAAGCTACTGAAAGGGCCCAGTCAACCTTCGCAATTAATACAGAATGAAGACAACATGGAACAGCCCTTGCAGCAAACACCGATCCCAAACGCATCACGTAATCCTTATTCTGACGTTTTTCACCCCAGAATCAAGGCACAAGCATTCCTAACTGTTCAAGGGGTAACGGGAAGAGACGGATTCCTGAAATGCTTACACTTGTTTTCCTCTGCGAGCGCACACCACTTGCATACGCCCCAATCGCAAATTATAATGACATTCAACACTATTAAGTAGGTGAAGGAAAAATCGCAACATTTTCATTTAAATGAGAGGTTAACTCGCAGTCTCACCGCACCATACAGCTTCATGTGCTTTACTGTCTGCATTTACTTGTAGCTGCATGGCTTGCGCATCTTTTTGAACATGGCCTGGAAAGCTTGATAGATTTGCGGGAAGTTCTGCGGCAATTCAAGCGGGGTAACTATGGCGAATGGTATCTGCGGGCTGGTTGAGTGATATTGTTCACCGGGGTAGTTGGTTAATGGATAATGTTTGCTACTGAAAAGTACAGGTATTCTCATTAGAAATACTGCATCCCTCCTAAGAAGTGCAGGCGCTCATACTTAAAGTATTGCATCCAGAACCTGCTTATGCTCTGCGCACCCTGGGGGCCTGCAGAGGGGAACAGAATTACATTTGGGCTTCTTGGGCCCGCAACATGACCAAGTGACGAATTAATTAGGGACAGTCCACGGACCCAGGCATTAAACACCGAGGGGCTCTGTGAAAACAAATGGGAGTGGAGGGGAGGGGGGTGTTTTAAAACAAGCAGACGTTTGAGAACTCATCCCAGCACAAAAAGCAATTTCCAATAGTGTTATTTTTTTTATCAGCCTTTTATGCGCACCCTCCTACATTTTTTCACGGCCGCACAGCACATCAAAGGGCTTCTCCCAGCGTGTGCTGTGCGGCTTCTCCTCCCCTAATTATTCATGGCAACTATCAATCAGCTGCTTCCGCCAGCGGCTATAAATCTCTGCCTGTCTCTCGCTGTGTTTCCAGCTCCTCTCGCTGTGTTTAAAACTCCTCCTGTCCTTCAGTGCATCAGTATATGCCGGTGTTTTTTGTTTTTAACACAGGCAAAATGGCTTTGTGGACATACATATTTCTAAACATCTACATCACCGACTGACAAACCGCAAGACTGAATGATTAGGACGAAGGTGAGCATTTCATCCGGTCACAAAGCAAATCAAGATATTCACCGTTAAGAGGCCCGCGCACCACAAGTAAAGAGAGTCCTGAAGTGATTCACTAAAGGAAACATAAATAACTTCCTCGGTGCCTGCTCTTGTTCACGCAGAGGTTGAATAACAGACATGTTTATTGTTTCTGTCTCCCCGCCTCCATGTGTATTTTTTTTTTAATTTGTCTCTCCCCACCCCCACTTCGAGATCCCTGATTATTTTTTAATAATATAATAATGCAGCCCACGCTGAGGCTCGAACCCTGTTCTCCAGCTCCAAAGTCAGCAGCTTCAGCAGCCTGCCATCTGTTTTGGGTCGGGTTACGAAAGCTTTCTCTTCGCAGCTTCCCTGCCCCACTTGTTTTCCTCTGCGAGCGCACACCACTTGCATACGCCCCAATCGCAAATTATAATGACATTCAACACTATTAAGTAGGTGAAGGAAAAATCGCAACATTTTCATTTAAATGAGAGGTCAACTCGCAGTCTCACCGCACCATACAGCTTCATGTGCTTTACTGTCTGCATTTACTTGTAGCTGCATGGCTTGCGCATCTTTTTGAACATGGCCTGGAAAGCTTGATAGATTTGCGGGAAGTTCTGCGGCAATTCAAGCGGGGTAACTATGGCGAATGGTATCTGTGGGCTGGTTGAGTGATATTATTCACCGGGGTAGTTGGTTAATGGTTAATGTTTGCTACTGAAAAGTACAGGTATTCTCATTAGAAATACTGCATCCCTCCTAAGAAGTGCAGGCGCTCATACTTAAAGTATTGCATCCAGAACCTGCTTATGCTCTGCGCACCCTGGGGGCCTGCAGAGGGGAACAGAATTACATTTGGGCTTCTTGGGCCCGCAACATGACCAAGTGACGAATTAATTAGGGACAGTCCACGGACCCAGGCATTAAACACCGAGGGGCTCTGTGAAAACAAATGGGAGTGGAGGGGAGGGGGGTGTTTTAAAACAAGCAGACGTTTGAGAACTCATCCCAGCACAAAAAGCAATTTCCAATTTCCCCCCCCCCCAAAAACAAAACACTGGCGTTGCCAATAGGTCTCGCAGTAGGAAAGTTGGAGCTATTACAATTGCAAATAACAATGCCTTTTATTTTTGTTTTCAGTTTAAAAACATAAAGGGCTTTGTCATTTACAAAACCAATAGCTCCAACTTTCCTACTGCGAGACCTATTGGCAACGCCAGTGCTTGTTTAATCTTGTATCCCAGCCTCTAGGGGCAGCCGGTGGAGATTTTTCAACATGGGGTGGTGTGATCGGATTTCTTGGTGCCCTGGAGGAGTGGGAGGGGGGAAGGGTGGCGGCTATGTTTAGGGTGGTTTTGGGGTGCAAGAGTAGACCTGAAAGTAAGGTATTACCGTCAACGAGGAGTGATAGGACGGACCAGGACTTGAAACATGGTCCTGGAATTTTAAAATGGAATCAGGGCTCGAGTCGGGGTACCCCGCCGGTGGACGGCGTCCCCCCACTTATTTTAACGGGTGGACACCGTCCCCCCTGCTAAACAGTTGGACTTCACTTTTTGGCCTCTTTGGGGCGAGATTGGAGCTCACAGCAAGCTGCTCAACTCTGCTTTTGAGAGGGGAGGAGGTGTCAGACAGGGGCAGCTCAGTCTGATGCTGCACTGTGTCTTCGGTGTTTGCCTCCATGCATGGAACCCGCGACCCCCGCCTGCTCCTCCTCTGTGCCCGTCACCCCATCCCATCTCTCGCTTGTACAAGCCCCCCTCACTATATCCCAGAACAGCGTCCTCTCCTCGTTGGAGCTCCTCGTCGCCTCCTGCACAGACCCCCCTCACCCCTTCGCTCGCTTCAACAAGCCCCCTCACTGTATCCCAACCCAGGGCACATGCGCCAATCACCCCCGGCTCCCGCCCCTTGCACCTTTTGTGACGTTACTTCCTGTCGTGACGTCACTTCCGGTGACAGCGTCTCCCCCCCACTTCTTTTTTTAGGACTTGTGCCCTGGATGGAATGGAGGGTTTGATTTTTTGGGGATGGTGGCACGGAATGAGGTCATGTTGGTTAGTTTGGAAACTTGGGTTTTGCAAGTGTAGGAGAAGGAATTCTTCTTTAGAGGAGCGGAGTTTAAGACAAAATGTGTTTGTCCATTTTGCAAGAATTTCTAGAAACGTTTGAACGTGGTGATCCCTGATGGAGTTGATATTTTTAATAGAGCGACTCCTCCGCAATGGCGAACAAGCATCGCCCCACTGCCTCTGCCTACAGCCGGAAAAAAAACAAGCTCATTTTATTTTTTGGTTGCTGGCTAAGCCAGAGTGTGTGGGGATGGGTGGGGCCAGGCAACGGGAGGAGGGCAGAGTGATGAGCACAACTAACTGTGTATGTCTGCTTGCCCCCCCCCCTCTTAGGTCAGCCAGACATGCGCAGTTAGGTTTCTCCAACTTAGCTGCATTGTACAGCCAGGTTGGAGAAAGATCACAGACTCCCTGAACTGAGCCGAGCGTCAAAGCAGCCCATTCAGGCCAATCCCTGCACTGCTCTCATGTAGCATGAGAACAGCGTGGGTATTGGATGGGGAGTCTGATGCTGTCCCAGTGTCTGCTGGGACCAGGAAGCAGAGGATCTCTGAGGCGCGAGAAGAAGTATGTTTCATTATTATTTTCTCCCCCCTTGCGCTCCCTCCACCCGCCACACCATTGTCAATGTGTATCAGTCGCCACTGATTTTAAAGTATTTTTTGGTGTCCTCAGTTTACTGGTTAATTGTTATTCCTTCAGTTTTTAGCAGCAGTGGCGGGCGATACATATTGACAGTGGTGGGTGCGCGTGGGGGAGGGAGCACAGGAGGGTGCGGTGGGAGCTAGGAGGGAGAAAAAATAATAAAACTGACCTCATGCTGCTTCTGCCGCCTCGCGCCTCGGACCTCCTCTGCTTCCTGGTCCCAGCAGACACTGGGCCAGCAGCAGAAACCCCATCCAGTCCCTGCACTGCTGTCATGCTGCATGAGAGTAGCGTAGTGTGAGAAACAGGCTTGATATTTGGTGTACACTTCTGTAAGTGAGCAGCTTGCACCAATCCAGACAACCCTTATGGTGATTGTAGTGGTCTTAGACAACCTTAGAAAGCTCTCTAAGTGGAAGCTGTGGAGATCAGCCTTCAGGCGTAGCCCAGAAGGAGTTTAAAGGAGCTTGTTTTACCAGAACATAAACTTATAGGTATGGATTAAGTGAAAAAGAACCACACAGTGTATTTATAAAAATATGCATTTAATATAAGACCCTCACTAACACATACAGATATCTCCTAGCCAGAGATATACACAATGCGCACAATACTTTGCAATAGAAACAGGCAAGTAGCACGAAATACACAGTGGTCACCAGAAGGAGACCAAACCATATACTAAAATAGTGGCATGCAAACCACGACTCAAGTAAAGACTATACCCAGAATACGTAGAAGTGCCAGGGACCAAAGGAACCACCCAAGGTAAGTAACCAGGAATCCCACAGCGGCCGTGCATAGAGTGGGAGCCCGGCCGTGGGATCAATGCAAGTCAATGGGTAAGTTCCGGTTGCAATTTTAAAGAAGGAGGACCCTTCCCAGCGGACCCTTAAGAAACCCCAAGAAAGACAGAAGTTTGGAGAGCAATCCCATTCTTGGATACCTTAGGAACCAGGATACCAGTACCAGGGAAGCCGGGTTCATTGGTGTGAAGTGGCATCGGAAACCCCAGTCGAACCCAATGGAGGACTTAAGAAAGATGCCACTGCTGGAGATCGTGAAAGTGTCCGGTGGAACGCAAAGTTGGATTCAAAATGTGAAGGACCTGTGAGCAGAGGGGACAGAGTCTATTCCACTCACGAGTGACCAGGGGACACGGAAGACGAATGCCCACCGATGTCAAGTGTTGCAGGGAAGCTGACGGTGACCTTGAAACTGCAGCTGTACGGACCAGGCGATGCTGTAAATATCCAGGCGCCGGATACGAGCTGTCCCATGTCGGATGTCGCTGCGGGGACAGGTGAGCAAGGCCACTGGCTCATTGTCAGTGAAATTGCTCCCCCACCCTAGCAGCTCCACCATTAAGTGAGGCATGCCCCTGCACTCTCGAGTGTTGGTGATCGAAGACTTCCTCCACCCATAGGTTTCCCTGCGCCTCATCCCTGGTGCTCCAGGGGACCTCCGTCTCCTTCCTCTCGCTCCACTCTTTCACTAGTTTTTCTACCCTCTTATTTTTCACCTTTCTGCACTATTCTGCATCTCTGCTCTTTTCTGCTTTATTTCTGCCTTATTTCCCTTTTTCCTTTACTCCTTATTTCCTCCCTTTACCTTTCCCCGCCGCTACTCCCCCAGCAGTCCCACCCCCCCAGCGTGACCTGCCCAATCCAGCTCCCCTCCCCGCATCCCAGCTGTCCAGACCTCCCCTACCCCTACTTAATGGCGACTGTGCACCTTCACCCTCCGAGGAACCCTCATCTACTGGCCCCTGGACCCCACGGACCTTTCGCCAACTCCATCACGGACATCATCTCCCTGCATGCCATCGCATTCACCAACTACACCCTACTGGGAGACCTCAACTTCCACCTCGACAACCAACTGGACCCCAGCACCACATCCCTCCTGGTCAACCTCCACAACATTGGACTCTGCCAGATAGTGACAGAACCCACGCAATCAGTGGGACACACACTTGGCCCCCTCTTCACAACAGGAAACTCCATCAACTTCAGCCACACCATGAACTCCCACGGACTGACCATCGATGCGTCCACTTCACCATCAGAACACCCACCATCCACAGACACCAGCACCAGCTCCCACGAACAAACTGGACCAGAATCAACGACGACCAGCTAACCTCATCACTCAGCAATTCCACCCCAACCATCGCGGAAAAGGACGACCCCAACACCGCAGCCTGAACCCTACACAGATGGATCTCCGAAAACAAGAAAAACAACAACAAACACGACAAGAAAGCTAGATGATTTACCACCAAACTTCGAGAGTCCAGACGCACTTGCCGCCGCCTCTAGAAGGCCTGGAGGAACACAAATCGACAGAAGCCCACAACAACTTTAGAGCCCCCACCAACGCCCACCACCAACTCATCCCAAAAATGAGGAAAGAAGCGATTGAAGACAGAATCTCCACTCATGCACACAGCAGCAAAGAACTCTTCAACATCATCACGGAGTTCGCCCATCTCACCAGCGAGTCCACTGTCATCCCTCCCTCACAAGACCTCTGCAACAAACTCAGCACCTTTTTCCACCACAAAATCAAGAGCATCTATGACAACTTCGACAAAGACAACCAAAACTGAACCCTCACCAACCATCCTCGACACCTTAAAGCCAGCGATCGACAACTGGACAGCCTGACCACCGAAGACACACTGAAGACGATGAAGTCAATCCACACCGGGGCCCCCACGGACCCCTGCCTCACCACATTTTCAACAGAGCAGCCAACACCATCGCACCCATGCTCTGCCACACCATCAACCGCTCCCTGGCAACTGCCTCTTTCCCCAATAACAGGATACACGCTGAGATCAACCCCCTCCTAAAGAAACCCTCAGCTGACCCCACCGACCTCAAAAACTACAGACCCATCTCCCTGCTCCCGTTCCCAGCGAAAGTCATCGAGAAAGGCATCATCAGCCAACTCGCCACATTCATCGAAGAGCACAACATCTTCGACTCCTCCCAATCCAGCTTCAGAAAAAACCACAGTATGGAAACCGCCCTCCTCGCCGCAAAAGACGACATCCACATCCTACTGGACAAAGGAGAAACAGCATCCCTCATCCTCCTCGACCTCTCAGCGGCGTTCGACAGTCTCTCACCGCACCCTAATATGCAGACTGCACGACGCAGGGATCCAAGACAAAGCCCTCGACTGGATCCGCTCCTTCCTCTTCGGCAGAACACAGCGGGTCAGACTCCCCCCCCTTTCCTCTCAGACCCTACACCAATCACCTGCGGAGTCCCCAGGGGTCCTCCTTCAGCCCTACGCTCTTCAACGTCTACATGGCTCAGCTCGCACCCCATCATCAGAACCTATGGTCTCAACATTGTGTCATACGCAGACAACACCCAACTCATCCTCTGCCTATCAACGAACCCAACACCGCCAGACACAACTTTCGAGAAGGTATGGAAGCCGTTGCTAAATGGATGAAAAACAGCTGTCTACAAGTAAACCCCAACAAAACGGAAGTACTCATCATGGGCCCAAATCCCGACGCCTGGATCAACACCTGTTGCCCCCTGCCCTCAGAAGCCCACCCACCCCCACGGACCACGCACGCAACCTAGGAATCATCCTGGATTCAGAGCTCAAAATGGACCGCCAGATCAACCCTGTCTCGTCCTCCTGCTTCCACACCCTCCGCCTCCTATGTAAGACCTTCAAATGGATCCCCCTCGAACACAGAAAGACCGTCACTCACGCCCTGGTCACCAGCAGACTCTACTACGGCAAAGCTCTCTATGCCGGAATAAACAAAAATGTCATCCGCAAGCTAGAGAACATCCAAAATGCCGCTGAAAGACTTGTCCTCAACCTGCCAAGACACTGCCACATCTCCCAGCACCTGTGCACACTCCACTGGCTCCCCATTGAAGCTAGAGTCACCTTCAAGATGCTCACCCATGCTCACAAGGCCCTCCACCACACCGGATCAGCATACCTGAACAGCCGACTCAAATTCCACGCACCCCAAAGGACCCTACGATCAGCCCAGCTCTCCTACGCCGTGGACCCCCATGCCAGAAAGACCAGATCGAGAGGCTGCTCCTTCTCCTTCCTCGCGGCCATAGCCTGGAATGACCTTCCGCTCCACCTCAGACAGACAACATCGCTCCCCATCTTCGCAAGAAACCTCAAAACCTGGCTCATCGACAGACCCCCTCCTTGATGGACTGGAACCTGCGAATACCCTCCCCCCCCCCAGTGCCTTGAGACCCTTACAGGTGAGTAGTTGCGCTTAACAAACAGCTGATTGATTGGATGTCTAGAGTTGAGTGGTCGGAGTCCGTTGGGAGCACCAACAAGCCTTTGCAACTACAACCAACGTGGCGCAATGTCGGGACCAACAAGGTCCAGGAGACTCACCACAAACAGGGAGGAGTCAGGGCAGGCCCAAAGCAATCAGAGAGCCCAAAGAATTCAAAGATGTCCCTCAAGGGGACCCACAGGACAGAGGCACTGGAGTCACAAGAGGACCACAAGCAGCTCACCAAAGATGCAGGCCCACAGTACAAGTGATGTGGTCAAGAGGAAGACCTTGGTCATGGAAGATGCTAGAGACTACTTGAAGCCTGAAGATCTTGGTGAAAGGAAGCCAACAAGCCTTTGTAACTGCAAGTCAACATAGTTCAGAGGGGTTTGCCTCCTGCCGCTCTGAGTAGGGATACTGGCCTCAAAGTTGCTGAGAAGACAGGTTAGGCTTTGAGGAGTGTGAATACCCACCACCTGTGTTGCTGAGCCTTTTGGAGTCTGTGGGATCCCAGGATCTGCAGACCAGTCAGCTTTGTTGCGGTGCCAGAAGATGCAGGGAAGTGATTCATTCACTTCAAGGGAGATTCCTTCAGGTGTCTTAGATGCCCACAGGCCTTGGAAGGTTCCTGTGTGGTGCACAGTAACCCTGGGCAGAAAAATCGGCTCCGGGAGTTTGCGTATTTTTGGCAACTCTGCGCTCCACAACAGAGCAGAGGTTTTATTTTGTTTGCACTTTCAAAATTCGTTTTTGTGCGAGCGGGAGCGACTTACCAGTATGCCTGCGTTCGCCGACGAGATTGCCTATCCGTTCGCGTGCATCACAAGATTTGGTAGCCGGCCGCTTGGTCCCACGAGAGTCTGCGATCGCTAACACGTCATTCGGATGTGCCATCGGACTTCCGGCTGAAGTTTCGTGAATATCGCGAACATGCGGAATTTGCAAGCAGGAGGAGATATCTCTCGAATATCTCTCGAGCAGCATAAAACCTTCTCGAAATGATGATTTGGATTGAAAAAACTCATCAGATTGACATTTGGCTGTACTTTTTTTTGCAAGGAGTCCTTTTTTTAACTTATTTTTTGAAGAGGAAGGAAGTGCCCCAGTGTCTCCAACTTCCTGTTCCAGTCCAGCAGGCTCCTCCCAGTGCTCTGTCCACCTCCTGTTCACTTTTCATTTGGATTTGGAGCTGGAAGGATCCCTTTTTTTGTCTGCTGCATCATATATCATTGGATTTGAGGACTTTTGGATTTGAGATTTTACAAGTAAGGTAAAAAATTTGTGTTGTTTGTTTGATTGGGGCATTGCACCTACTTTTTTGTAGTTTGCATTGGTTTTTTTTCCAATGTATTGTGATGGGTGGCCTGTAGTTTCATTAGGGGCCTAGATGTTTCTTTGTATGTCATGTTTCTCCTAGTTTCCTTTTATAAAGGAAACATGTTGCAAAGTTCACGACATTTTCTCCAACCGTTTGCAATCAATTTGCAACATTTATTTAATTCACTAGCCCAGTAGTCTGCCAATTGGCCGCTTTCTGCCAGTAGGCCCAGAGCTACTCATGCATGCATGAAACAACTGTTTCTGTTGAATTTAAACATAATTTTGGGCCTGGATGGCATTGGATTGAATTGCAAAATGTGTTATTCCACTTTTTTCTTGTGTGTTAAATAAATGTCTTTGTTGAATGTGTGTGGTGTGGTTGTTGTGTAACTTGCAAACCTTTTTGATCCCTGTGGTTTTTCGTTGTTGCATTGTTGCATTAAAGCTGTGTTGTTTAGCATGCCTCCTTTGCCTGGCCATATAGGCCTGCTTGAGTTAATTGTTTTACAGGCCTCCTACTTGTTGTTGTGTGAGCGACCATGTGCTCCATTACATTTGTATTTTTGTTTTTGTTCTTCTTCTTTCCTATCCTTCCTGAGTGTACGCAGTGCACCATGAAAGACCTTGTTGTCAAAGTCTCACAAATGGCTACACCGTTGTTACGTTTTTTTTTTTAAATAACTGAGTTAATACAATTTATTAATAAAAATAATAACACTAACAAGTGTGACCACACACTAAGTTACATATTATATGTGTTTGTTTGTACAGTAGTAAATTGAACCATAACAATAAATGCCATGTTTCACTGATGTTCTTCTTGCTTGTTTGCATTTAGGTGCACAAAAGAGGAGGAGGGGTCATCACCCATTGTACTGCCAGACAGAAGTCATGCTGCACACGACATCATGTGACGTGTGACCACAGGTATCTCTTACTTGTGCCACTGCGTGCTGCTGACATCTAAAAAAGAAGACCCCAAAGAAAGGTATCAGGTCTTCTAGTACCAAGAAAGTTGCCAGTGAGAAGAAGACGGAAGTGCAACTTACCACCACTTCTGGTTTGCCGACCAAGATCTTTTTTGGGAAACCAAAAAATGCACCTGCAGCAGCGGTGTTTGGCAATCAAGCTGGGAGCAGCAACCACGCATCAGTGGACCCACCTCACCAACCTAAGCCCAAGCCCATGTCTGTCGCAGAGGCAGCCAGTCTCATCATGACAACGCCAACGAGCAGCGATGTTGAAATTGACTTATGCTTTTCGCAAAGTAGTACCTAATCAACGCAAGAAACTCAGATAAGTGGACAACAACATCCACAGCCACCACCCACAATAGTAGTTGTTCCTCCCGAAGTAGGGGCAGTTCAGGAAATCAAGCGTCCTGCAGAGGAAGAAGAGCAAGCCACTCTTTCAGAAGATCCATTGTCTTCCAGATCCCCAACAAGTTCTTCTGCAACCCCCTTCTGAAGATCTAGATGCCACTTGAAATCCACCACCTCAGTCTGAGAGTGAGAGACGCCATGAGACAAGGCTAGGGAAAAGGAAGGTTCCAGAAAGCCTCAGAGTTATGGAGGTAGATGTAGAAGATGGAGGATGATGACAAGCTAGTCATCATGGACATCAGTCCTGCCCCAGTGGAGACTGACATTACCCCATCCCAAATTGCTGTGAGGGATGTGGCATGGATACCACCATCACAGGTAACACCAACATCACCTCCAGCTTCCATATTTACATCTGCAAAGGCCCGGCAGCGACCTACATCCAGCACAACCACCTCACTAGAAGTAGGTAGTGGTAGTGCACAGGGTCAAATTTCACGCCCACCCTCCAGTTCATCCGGCATTGCAAGTGGCACCTCCAGCAGCTCCAGAAAGTTCATCTCCCCAGTTTAGGACTTCTTTTTGGTTAGCAGTAAGAAGGAGAACGTTGCTATATGCTCCATTTGTAAACAAGGTGTTAGTCGGGGTAAGCTTGGTACTTACTATGGGAACAGAGGCCACTTGATCCAGTGGAAAGAACACCTTAAAGGCCAAAAAAATAAAACTGCACCCACTGCTGTTGGTGGTGATTAAGAAGTAGAAGATACAATCGTGGTGGAAGATGACCAAGGGGGAGACATTTTCTCTGGAACGCAAAGTAGCCCTGTCCCCAGCAGAGCAGTGGCACTGCCCACATCCTAATCAGCCTCAGCAACATCTCAGAGGCACAAGAGTAATAGTCAGGCTGAGAGTGAGACACCAAGGCAACAGAGTACTGCAACAAAAAAAGTGCGGCGTTGAGCCTAACAACATCTGACGTCAAGAAGTCACCTGCATCAGTGGCACCATAAAGGAAAATATCCAGCCTACCATTCTCAGCATGTTTAGGTTGGAGTGGCAGTACTAATGCAACCACCCTGACATGTTTGTACAATGCGAAGCTGGCTAAAATGTTAGCGTTGGGCCTTCTCCCCTTTTCCTTTGTTGAAGGGGTGGGTTTTCTTGAATTTGTGACAGCCATCTGCCCAAAATGTATGGTACTCAGCCGGTCCTAATTCATTTTCACACAAAAATCTGGCAATTGGTACAGCGTTAATAATACTCAATATACATCATAACAACAGCCCCTCAGATCGCCTGTCCCATTGCCCTTCAGCATTACTAACATACGGCGCACACGCTTACATTCCTTAGGCTATCTCCCACTAGCTGCACATCTCTGCAATACTCAGCTATCGTGAAGAAGACCATTCTTTACTAACAGACAAAGTGAGTCATTACTAATTTAACTGAATAATACTCTAATCACCAATCACGCCAGCCCCCTCCCCCTCCCTCCCGACTCACCCCCTGCCACTGGTGTGTCCAATCTACTTACAGCCGAGATTAACTAATGCTACAAAGTCCTCAGGGTCACTCATCCCAGTAACATCAGGACTACACAACCCAGCCACTAATCATTCCTTTTCAACAGCTGCACTACGTTGGTATGTCAGGGGTTCCCCTATTGAGCCTGTGGTTCCAGACGTCCCCGTCTATGTATCCAAGTCCGAGCCTCCATCCGATTCTACTTCAGGCGCTTGTAGTGACATAATTATGGTCTCCCATGCCCTCCATCGCTTTATCATTATTAGACCGCTTAGCATGTTGGAACCGTATTGTACTTTCACTTTTTGCCCATTTAACTAATTCTGCCTTCCACCTCACAATGTTGGGCCCTCGCCTGGATTTCCAATGCACTGTAATATCTCTCGTAACCAGCAGCAAACCTAGGTCCAAGAACTTACTTGTGACCTTCGTCTTAGGTGTATGGGGGAATCAATGCAATAAGCATGTGCCCATGTTGGGCTCTATTCGTCTCTCTGTAACTCCGCATAGCAGGTCGACTACCTCCTCCCAGTACGTTCCCAATTGCGGGCATCCCCACATCATGTGGTGAAACCCCGCCCACTCTCGATCACAACACGGGCATTGAGCAGTATCTACTTTAAAATACCTATTCATCTTAGCAGGGGTTAAGTACGCCCTGTGTAATATAAAGAAATGAACCAGTTGAAATCTGGCATTTCTTGTACTCTTCCATGCTCTCTTAACTAGCTGAGCCTATGTCGTCTCCGGGATTTCCTTACCAAGATCTGTCTCCCATTTCCTTTGCAAATGGCTCAACGGCTGCGTTCCCTCCCGCACCATACGCCTATATAAACACGTAATAGCTTTGAAGGTCCCCGTCACCATTACTACATACCATAGACGTCTGTGGTTCCAGAAGTCCTCCCCTCCAGTGCTGCTGTATTGCCGAGACCAGGGCCGAATGCAGAAGGAAATCCCCCCGAGGGAGGCCATACCTTTCCTGCAGGGTCTGGTAGGGCAAGAGAGCTCCATCTTCATATAACTATCCCAATACTTGTACCCCCATCATTTCCCACTCAGCCAGCGTGGTCCAGTCCCCTCCATACGGGAGAGCGGTACACATACCCAAGGGTATCTCCGGAGCATAGGGACGTGTAATTCTAGCTCTACACAGGCTCCGATTCCAGCACAGCCTCAGCCAACGCCCGCTACTCGTAAGAGAGCGTCCCAAAGTACAGCTGCTGCTGGCGTACGATAAAGGACAGTATATGACGTGGGAGCCACTGTCCCTCTGGGCTGTCTGGGCCCCTGAACTCCCTGGCCACTGCCTGAGTAAGCCACTGCAACTGAGCTGCCAGATAGTAGAGCTTGAAGTCTGGCACTGCCAGTCCCTCATCCACCCTTGGACGCTTTATTGTGGCCAGTGCCACCCGTCGCCTGCCACCCCCCCACAGAAATCCTCCAAGCATTGAGCAAAGCTATCTGAAAATTGATACCGGAACCCAAATCGGCAGTGTCCTAAAATAATACAACAACCGGGGGAGCTCCACCATCTTCAGGAGCGCCACCCGACCTGCCACCAAAAGCAGCAAAGTGCCCCAAAATGTTAGGCTACCCCTAAGTCTTCGTATAGCTCTGCCTATGTTACCCTCTAACAAGTCATTCGGGGTATGATAAATCTTGGTTCCGAGATAAGGCAAGCATCGAGACTCCCACCGAATGCCTTCCACCTGGGTGATACCTGTCACCGACGGAACCACTGGGAACAGGCAGGTCTTCGCCCAGTTCACCCCAGCCCCGAAGCCGCACCGAATGCGCGAAGTAGGGTCCTTGCCCCGTTCAAAGCCTCCTCCGTGTTGGCCAGAAACATAAGTAAATCGTCAGCAATTAGTGTTATATACTGCATGTCCCCGCGTAAGTCCAGACCGAGGTAATGCAGCCGCAACCTGGCATGCGCAACCAAAGGCTCGATGGCCAATGCAAATAATAAAGGAGAAAGCGGGCACCCCTGTCGCATATCCCGTCCCACGGAGCAGGAGGAGGAAACCATCATCCCCGTCCGCACTTGAGCCGTCACTGACCTATAAAGGTTCTCCGTCCATCCCATAAAAGCCGCCCCAAGACCAAACAAGTGCATAGCTCGAAACAAAAATGGGCATTCCAGGCTATCCAAAGCCTTTTCAATATCTACCGAAAGGACCGACGCAGAGAGCAAATGACTATGATCCCCCCCAAGATACGGAGCAACCGTCGCACATTAGTGGACGTATTCCGGGTGGGCATAAATCCCGCTTGATTACAGTGCATCAGCTGCACCTTATATGGGAGGAGCCGAGTCGCGAGGATCCTATCAAATATTTTATAATCAGAGGTTAACATGGATAAAGGATGGTAGGCTGTCCTATCTGAGAGGTCCTTCCCGGGCTTCAGCAATGGGATAATGACAGCCTTCCGGGTAGAAGCCGGCAACATTCCAACCTTCCATGCCTTCTCAAATACAGCCAGCAGCGTGGGGGCCAAACAGTCAGTGTAAACCGAATAAAATTCTATAGGTAGCCCATCCATACCCGGCATTTTGTTGCATGCCATAGGGTTGACTGCACCTCTTATTTCCCCTAATGTGATCTCCTGTCCTAACAGGTCTGCTTGTTCCTGTTCCAGCCGCACTAGCTCTAAATCTGTCAAGAAGTCCCCTATGGCAACTCCAGTATCCTATGATTTGCTCCGGTACAGCTCGGTGTAGTAATCTAAAAACAACATATTTATCCCCTACTGGTTATATACCGATGCCCAGCCGGTCCTATTTTGCCAGAGTTGCTGTTCCAGCACTAAATCAAGACATGCTGGAATTGCTTGGACTAGCTTTGCAGCAGCATGCTGTTCACAGTATCCACATGACAACAGACATGTGGACCATTTGCCAAGCCACTGATTACATGTGCATCACCGCACACTGGATCTCTTTTGTGGGGGTTAGAGAAAAGATATCTGCAGGTGTTGACACTGCTGAGATTTTAATTGCCACTCGGAAACTTGCCTGAGGGCAGTGCTGTTGGCTCACAGCAGTCATAAACACCATCATCACCAGGATCATCACCAGCCCAGTAAAATCATCACACAAATGGTATCTACAGCAAGGGCTTGTTAGGTCCAGTTCTGATGCAAATGCAAAGGCAAAAGAGGCCGGGCAAAGCGGGGCACCCCTGAGCATTGAGCGGATGGTCCAGGCCTATCTGGATGACCCAACAGACATCTACCTTGATCAAAACCCATTGCTGTATTGGAATGGGAAAAGTTGCCATTGGCCAGTGCTCAGCAGGCTGGCGATAAACTATCTGGCTTGTCCTGTCGCAAGTGTCTCTTCTGAGCGTGTTTTCAGTGCTTCTGGTGCCATTGTAACTGAAAAGGACCAGTCTATCGCCCCAAAACTTGGAGAGGTTAACCATGATCAAAATAAATCAGCACTTTATACCACCGGATTACACCATACCTGAATCATAGCAGGAACAGGAGTACAGGGACTTGGGTGGCGAAAGTAGTATGGTAGATGACCTACTTTTGGGTGAACCACCAGAGTTTGAGAACAAGCTCTACTTCGCTGACAACTAGGCATTCAACTTGTGTCTCTGTTTTTTGGTTCGAATCACAACAAATCCATCACCACCGTCTTGTCTTTTTATTGCTGTATTGGAGTTGCAACTATGTGCATTTATTAAAGAAGACTACTCCACCGAGTCCTGCTCCATCCATCCTGACTCGCCCTACATCCATTTCCCTCAAGCCAGACATTGTATGGAGAATAGTACAAGAAATGTGTGCCTGCCTTGTCGAGCCCCTCCAAAAGTACGACTATAGCTATCCTCTTTTCCGAGCTGAGAGGGACTGCCCCTCAAGATGAGAACAGGTAATGATGAATCTGATGGCATGCATTGGACGCTGACTCTGAGTTATTGATGTTTGTGTTGTTGTTGTTGTGCATGACGTGTACTGGTATTTAATCAACACACTAAAACAAAGTGACTCAAGTAAATGCTTCCTTTCTTGTTGTTTAATAACCAATTGTACTTCTACTGCAGGGCGATCCATTGCATTTTTGAATCTGGAATCTGGACTCACTCAGTACAACACTGCAGACTGACTGACTGACTGACTGACTGAGATACTTATAAAGCGCTCTTATGCCGAGGCGTCTTGGCGCTGAGTAAATATGATGCAGACAACAACAGCTAGTAAGGCCTTGAGAAAAGCCAGGTTTTTTATCATTTTTCTAAAAGCGACCCTATTGGATTCTAACCTGATTGTCAGGGGGAGGGTGTTCCATACAATGGACGCTTGGTAGGAGAAACCTGTTCCTCCCCATCTAACTCTTTTTGTTCTAGGGACACAAACCAATCCTGTATTGGCTGACCTGAGAGAGCGTTTGGGCTGGTATACCGAGAACAAAGTTTGAATATCCCCAGCCCCTCCACTGTGGAATTTTAGTTCGTGTACTGAACATCATCTACGCCATCTTGCAGACTCACGTATGAGCATACACGACAGCCATTTTAGGTACCATGGTCTCCCTGTTCACGATCGCCCGTCAGCACACTTCCCTGAACCTTGCAAGCCTTCCCCGCGCGTCCTGGCTGCCCCCGCACTCACATGCACAAGTCATGAACCCTCCCCTCCCATGACTCTGTCTCAGGGAATCACACCCCGCGCCTGACCAACACCTCCTTTCCGTCCATGAATACCCCTCCTTTGATGACCCCTTCCTCTGAGCCCGACTGCCTGTACGAACCGCTGGTCATCCTTTAGCCCGAGGATACAGTTTATTGCCCACTACTGTATGCACTCGCCTTTCCTGAAAGGAGCCGCTATTGATCACGACCTCCCCACCCCCTGAGATTCGATCAGGCGCACACATTCCAAAGGAATCGGCAGAACACTCAGCTGCGTGATAGCCCCCTCCCAATCATATGAGGGGAAAGGGCCTCTACTGTTGTCATGTGTTGGAAGGGGCCGGAACTGGGGGGGTGCCGGGGATGTCGTTCTCATACTTCACAATGTCCTTGTTATAATAAAGAACGTTCACATGTCTTAAACCAGTGTATAAAAGACCAGGTCTCAAAGAGGCTGAGAGAGCACCTCGAGACGATACCTTGTTGTCTGATCTGATGTGTTCTACTCCGTCGGAATAAAACTTGTTTCCTGTCTTCCTGTCTCCAGCGCCTGCCTCTTTATTGGATAACTTCGTATGGTATTAGAGGCGTTTTACGCCGGGCAAATTTAACTTAGGAAACATCAACTGAAATCGCCTGACCATTTTGAATTGATCTTTATCAATTGGCGCCCAACGTGGGGCCCGTCAGCGGCACGTGGATCCAGTGGGAGAGGTCCCGACGACAGAGTGAACGACTGCAACGATCGGGAGAGCTCCTGTCCGATAGACCCTCGTCTGACAGCCGATCATCTGAACTTCACTGATTCCGAGCAGACCTCTCCCGAGTGATCTACGGTCCTGACTGGGAACCACCAGGAGTGCTGCGATAGCAACAGAGAGTAGAGGACGATCGGGCGCTGGAAGCGGAAGACGAGAAACTGTCCATACGGTCCGGGTAAGGTCGTGACACACGACAAATTGCGAAATTGATTGATTGATTGTTTGAAAATACTAGTATTACTTATTGACTGTTTCTGAGAGATTCTCTATTTGCAAACAAGCACAGAATCGCCATACTCTGTTTAGTCTTTGCAGATAGTGAAGGATAGGTAACGCGGACTTTTGTCCCCCATTGTAATCTGCTGTGCCTATTTTTCTCCCCATTGATTGATTGATTGAATCGAGCATTGAATTGTTCGAAGTTGGTTCTCTTAAGGAGCTTCTCTGCCTACAAACGGGGAAGAATAGGAATATTCTCTCTCCCTTTGCAGATAGTGAAGGGTAGGTAACGCAAACCTTTAACACGTCGTACCTATTTCGTTCCTCATTGATTGATTGTTTGCCCGAACATTGACTGTTTGGGAATTGGTTCTTTTTGGAGGTATTCTCTATTTGCAAATAGCGTAGAATAGAATATTCTGTCCAGTCTTTGCAAGTAGTGAAAAGATAGGTAGTGCAGGCTTTTGCCCCCCATTGTAATCCGTCATGCCTATCTTCTCCCCATTGGTTAGTAGTTGGGTCAACCCGGACCGCCTATTAGAGATGAACCATCCAGCTCCACTGGAAGGCACCCCTAATAAGGACATGTTTACTAAGCAAGGACTAGTCGCTATAGCTTATAGTAAGTTATGGCATAAATATACAAAAAAGGATCCTGAAAGTCAGTGGCCACTGATAGGTTCTTTTGATGAAAATAAAATAAAAACACTAGAAGCAGCTGTAAAAATAAATAAGGCAACGCCCACTATGCTCGATAGTATTGGCATTTGGCGCAAAGAAGCAGAACAGCGAAGGAAAAGAGAAGAAGCAAGAATAGTGAAAGAATTACGAAAAGCAGCCCATCTGGCTGCAAAAGAACTAGATGAAGAAATAAGAAGAAGAGAGGAAGTTAAACAAACACAAGAATCAGGACTGACAGGCCAATGCCCTGTCAGGACCACCCCTATGCTCTACCCGGAGATGCCCTCCAAACAGCGGGCAAATGACGAGTTACTGCTCGGTCCTCCAATTATCTACATGCCTCCTCCATATGCTCCCTGCCAACCTCTAGCACAACACTCACCAGTTCAAAGTGCAGGCGTGGGTGACTCTAGCGCTAGTGCCCCGGCTCTTACGGCCTTCGCACCAGCCGCATTGGTAACAACACCAGATGAACTCGAGACTGGCAAACAGCTAACAGCCAGACCAAATAGGTTGAGCAAAGATGAGCGGGATGGAATCGACCAGATAGCAAAGACCCTGGTAGAACGGAAGGAGAGCGAAGAATATACGATGAATATGCATAATTCACATGCCGGTAGTCACAGACGGCATTTCATTTTACGGTTCAGCTACCACACCCTGAACGCATATGAGGATAGGTACCAGAATAAGGGTCCTGCAAAACTGACGGCTCTATATAGAAGGGTCGATGTTGGAGATGGGACTGAGAGCGATGTGACGGACCTCTTCATGCAAACGCTTGAGGTTTTCCGCCACCTCGCGGAACAGAAACCAGAGGTCAAGATCACAGTCCCTGAGACGATTGAGCCCTCATTAGAAGCAGCCAACACTATGATGCCTATCAGAGAAGCCGCCCCCTACTGGGTTCCCCCAAGAGGTCAGGGAACAAACGATGATATCAACCACGCAGATGCAAAAGGGAGGGTTGTGTACAACTGGGTTTACCAACCATGGGATCGGCAAGATATTTTAACTTTTAGGCAAACCCTGCCCGATTTAAGAAAGAACCCTACAGCATTTTATACCGAACTAGGCACAGCCTTGGGCTCAACCATAATGACTCTATCGGACATTGATTTGTTTTTCGGGTTGTGTCTGCCGGCTGATGTGTGGAAGCAAATCCGGAAAGCCGACCACACAGATCTGTTCGGACACACCTGGAAACAACTCGATGAACTAGATAGGCAGCGAGAGCCCGGAAAGAAACCTGTAAAAGACATACTGGAACTCCCCGACAAAATAGTGCAGAAGCTAAAGACGTTGATCCCAGAAAAGAAGGTAGACTGGTCGGTAGTCACGGCTTGCCGCCAGAAACCTCAGGAGGACGTTTCAGAATACTTCTCCCGATTTGAGACGGTTTTCTCCGACTACAGTGGCCAAGACATGACCACCGCAACCGGACAACACCTATTTGTGCAAAACTACGTAAAAGGGCTACCGCAAGAGGTCTCCCAAAAGTTACAGACGAGCGAGAGTAGTTGGGGAGCCTCCAAACCTGCAGCTATCCTCCAGATGGCTCAGTATTATGAGCACCAAAAGAACGAGAACGAGAGGGCGAATGAGAAAAAGAAAAAGGACTTAAAGGAACGAGTGATGATTGCTCAATTACATGAAGTGACTACAGGAAGGGAACGGTATAGGGGAAACTACCAGTCAAATGCCCCTAGGAATTCGCCCCCTAGAGGCCGCAACCCCACACCTGGTGCTCCACGAACCGACCTCGATGAGAACCAGTGTGCATTTTGCAAAGAATTTGGACATTGGAAGTCCCAATGCCCGGCCCTACGGGAAATGATTAAAAATAAAGAGACAAGGGACATGACAACTGGACCAAAAACTGGAGGGCAGGGACGAGGGCAGACCTACGACACCACCAATGACAGACCTGGCAGACCGAACACATTTGACCGCCCCGACAGAATCAGTGCCAACAGTCCGACTGCAACAATGCTCACGACTCTGCATAGGACTGCCAGGGGCAAGGGAGGGATCCAGTCGAGTTCTGTGTTGACCAGCAAGGTCCTTACGTCACTGCTAAGGTCCTGGGTACAAAGTCTCCATTTTTGGTAGACACTGGAGCGACACGTAGTGTATTATCAAAACGACTGATTCCAAGGGCACCCTTGTCTGGCTCACACATTACCTCGATAGGTTTCGATGGAACGCCCTCCACTAATCCCCTGTCTGTACCTATCTCCTTTGACCTAGGAAACAATCCCACTGACACCACGTTTCTGCTCTCCTCCAACTCCACTGATGCCATTATGGGTATTGATTTACTGAAACATTTCCGAGCTACTATTAGGTGTTCCCCGGATGGAGTCCGAGTCATCCTGTACGACAACCCGAGCATGTCCAGACCCTACCCCGCACGACATATGTACACGATAGCAGATGCTGACCTATCCTTGCTCGATACCCTACCCCTGTACCTATGGGCCAGAAACGACTCGGATGTAGGACGAATGATGATCGATCCTGTACACATAACTGTTCGACCAGATGCAATACTCCCGAAACTCCCACAGTACCGGATATCGCCCGAAGGCGAGAAGGCATTGGTAGCGATTATTCAGTCTTTGGTAGATGCAGGAGTGGTAGAGGAAGTGGTTAGTAATGTCTGCAATAGCCCTACCCTACCCATTGTTAAGAAGCAAGGTGAGGGAGATGAGAAAGCGTACCGCTTCATCATCGACCTGCGAGAAGTCAACAAAGTGGTGGTGCCACAGTACCCCGTAGTCTCAGACATCGCCACCATTCTGACTCTCATCCCGTCCACTGCCACCACCTTCACCGTTATTGATCTTAAAAATGCATTTTTCTCTATCCCCATCCATCCAGACAGCCGTTATCTCTTCGGCTTCACTTTAAAAAACCGTTCATACCGATTTTGTAGAGCTCCCCAGGGCTACACTGAAAGTCCAAGCATTTACAGCCAGGCCCTCAAAAGACAGCTGGACGCCGTCCAGCTACCGGATGGAGTGGTGTTGATCCAATATGTCGATGATATCC
Source organism: Lissotriton helveticus (assembly GCF_964261635.1). NCBI lineage: Eukaryota > Metazoa > Chordata > Amphibia > Caudata > Salamandridae > Lissotriton > Lissotriton helveticus. The sequence continues at coordinate 1,365,470,813 of NC_136065.1, forward strand.
TTTTGGCGGCCGACACCACTCCACTTGCAATCACAGCCACTATCCAACTCTTGCACTTTCTTGCGGAGAATGGCCACAAAGTCTCCAAAAAGAAACTGCAGTTCTGCCAGCCCCAAGTAACATACCTAGGCCATCTCCTGTCCAAAGAAGGGAGGAAACTTACGCCCGACCGAATCCAAACCATCCTAGACACCCCCATTCCAAAAACACAGAAGCAAGTCCGTTCATTAGTGGGCCTTACCTCTTTCTGCCGACAATGGTTACCGAATTTCAGTCTCATCATAAAACCCCTACTTTCCCTGTTGGCCAAAGATGTTCCGTTCCCACTCCCTTGGACTCCCGAATGCCAAGCATTCTTTAAGGAGTTGCGGGATGCCCTTTGCTCGGCACCCGTTCTAGGAACACCAGATTACTCCAAGCCCTTCTCCCTTTTCACTCACGAAAGGGAGGGATGCGCATTGTCTGTTCTAACTCAGCCCATCGGCGCCAAACAGCGCCCTTGTGCCTACTTCTCTGCCACTCTTGATCCAGTCGCCAGAGCTCTACCTGCCTGCCTTCGAGCAGTGGCTGCTGCTGCTGTCTCTATCCGCCAGAGTGAGGGAATTGTACTTTCGAACTCTCTCACGGTATTAGTACCCCATGCAGTTGACACCCTTTTGAACCAGACCAAGACTCAACACCTGACCAGTGCACGACTGACAGGGTACGAACTGACTCTACTTGCACCCCACATCACCGTGAAGAGATGTACGACATTGAATCCTGCTACACTGTTGCCCTTGCCTGAAAATGACCCCGATGTGCCCCCTATACACGACTGTGTGACCCTCACGGACGAACAGACCAGGAGTAGAATTGACCTCCGAGACGTTGCTTTTACAGACCCTGACGGAGAACTATGGGTAGATGGCTCTTGTATCAAACTCCCAGACGGCACCACTTCTGCTGCCTATGCGGTGACGACAGCTCGAACAGTAGTTGAAACAGCTCGCATCACACAACGATCCGCACAGGCAGCAGAACTAATTGCCCTCACACGAGCATGTATCATAGCAGCAGGAACCACGGCAAACGTTTACACGGACAGCCAGTACGCCTTCGGGGTGGTTCATCATTTTGGGCTCCTGTGGAGGGAAAGGGGATTCCTGACGTCCCACGGTACGCCCATCCTTCACGGAGATTTAGTCTCCGCCCTGATTGAAGCAGTTCTTCTCCCCAAACAATTAGCAGTGATCAAATGCCAGGCACACAAGAAGGTGACAGATTTAGTTGGACAGGGAAACGCACTAGCCGACATCACTGCCCGAACCACAGCTGAGAATAGGACAACGACACGCATGTATGTGACCAGGTCACAAGCAGAAAAATGGACCGACGCTAGGGAAACGATCAGGGACATCCAATCGGCCAGCACACCACACGAATTGACTGAGTGGGCGCGGGTGGGTCTAAGGGACGATGAAGGCTGCTGGCGGACAAAAGACACGAACAAATGGTTGCTGCCTGATGCATATTTGATCCCCATACTGACAATGGCACACTCCCCTGCACACATAGGCTCTGCCCCCATGATTGAACTCATTTCCAAAGTCTGGCACAATAACAAGATCCCCGATTCGGCCAAACGCCTAGTCCAGCAGTGCCTTATCTGCCTACAACACAACCCCGGGAAAGGAACTGTGGTACCCCGGGGAGGGTTTGGGATCCCCGACCACCCCTTTGAGGTCCTCCAGATGGACTACATCCAATTAGAGAGGTGCCAAGGCTTGAAGTACGTATTAGTCATTGTATGTGCCTTCAGCAAATGGGTGGAAGCCTATCCGACCCGAGATAACACTGCCATGACTACTGCCAAAGTACTACTGAAAGAGTTTTTCCCTCGCTACGGCCTTTGTCGAATTTTATGGAGCGACAATGGCCCCCACTTCATAGCTGAAGTTATCCAACTAATCCTGAAGGGGTTGGGGGTAAAACAGAGGTTCCACGCAGTCTTCCACCCCCAATCTGCTGGCCTGGTTGAACGACACAACGCTACACTGAAACTGAAACTGTCAAAAATAGTGGCCACCACAGGACTTAAGTGGCCAGATGCCCTTCCACTGGCATTACTATCGATGCGCTCCACTCCCACTAAGCACCACTTGACCCCCTACGAAGTTGTGTTTGGGTGGCCTATGAACCTCTGGACTGCCCCCAAACCGACCTCCATTCACGACGTCCCCGACGTCCTGCTGTCAGATTATTTATACAAATTAACTAAAACGTTGTCTGTCATTCATCAACAGGTGCAGCAGGCCATCCCCGATGCTTCCAGGGGTCCCGGTCACGATATCCAACCGGGGGACTACATCCTAGTCCGGAACTTTCAACGAGCGAAGAGTCTGGAACCCCGGTGGACGGGCCCCTGGCAAGTACTGATCACCACTCGGACGGCTCTTCGAGTGGAGGGGAAGAAGAACTGGCTGCATGCACACCACTGCAAGAAGGTTTCCACGACCCTGGCCACGACAGACAACGTCAGCACCCAAGAAGAGCTCCTGAACAAAGACCGACCATCACTGAACTGCTATCCTGATACCGAGGCACTTGAACTTGCAAAACACTCTGATCCCACTGTGCCTTCCCGAGAAGGGTATTTCCTGCGTCGAAAGGAGGGAGCTTCGGCTAAGTAGGCCACTGACTAAGTTAAAAATCTCAGAACGGTGACCCAAAGCAACCAAGGGTTACCCGGAGAGAAGCTAAACAAAGTCTGTGGTTCTGCCCACTACCGAGCACCTTGAAGATGAAGATGATGGAAGCGCCAGATAAGAAGATGATGGAAGCGCCAGATAAGAAGACGTCGGAAGCAACAGGAAATACCCACTACAGGAACCCAAAGACTGATAATTTGCACAAATCAAAGACAATCGCTTTCTTCATTGTCTTCCTCTTTTGCCTCCTCCTCATGACTTCCTTCTGGATCTTGGAAGAAAGCACACCCGCTCACCAGATGTTGCCAACCACTGTCCAGCCAACCACCATGAAAGAGCACCACCTGATCACCCTTTCACCTCAGCTCCGAGAAAGGCGTAAGGAGTTCTGGAACAATTCCTTCGTACAACTGTTGCACCAGCACAACCTTGCTGCAAATGCCACGAACTGCTGGATCTCTGGGTTGCTCCCACATGCTACCGGACACTCCATCCCCTTCATCCCTTCTCCTTTCTCAGTTCACGGCTCCTGCCTCGCCTGGTTGATCCTCATGCAGGAAAGCCACAAGGACAACGCCGCTTCCGGTCAAACAGTGTCACACTTCTACTATGGGTTCTGGCTGAACAAAACAGGAAAGACGTCTGCCCCCTTTTGTCCTGCGATTTCAGGTTCAACCTTCCTTACGAACATCCCTGCCAAAGAAAGGGTCGAAATGCAAGTGCTCCACAATCCAGCCAGACCCACCTTCTCCCACCTGCGGAAACAAACGGCTGCCACCCTGACCGTGGCCCTGTCTGTCATCAACGTCACAGGACTCGTATGCCTCGAAGGACAAGGAACGCAGCTGGTGGGTCACAGTTCTTGTCGCATCACCAAAACATTGGTCTCAGCTGACCCCCCCTCCTTTGTTGCTTCCCCGAATATGTACTTTGTTTGTGGCACCAAAGCTTACACTTGGCTCCCAAAAGGCTGGAGGGGTACGTGCTACATCGCCTTCATTCTTCCTCCCACGTATGTGGCTTCAGCCTACCACCACCGGCAAAAGCACGCCGGAGATGTTGAACAAGCCGACTCCACCGGAGCACAGTTCCTGGATGCAGCAAAGGGACTTGTTCCTCTGTGGGGACCAATGGCAAATAGCCGCGCTATCCGACACCTGACTCAGGCAGTAGAAACAACCATTAACATCACCGCTGGCATCCTTGCTAACAACACGGCTGAGCTTCAGGCAGTCCGCCTGGTGGCTCTTCAAAACCGCCTTGTTCTAGATGTAGTTCTGGCCGACCGTGGAGGTGCATGCCGCATCATCGGCTCCAGCTGTTGCACCTACGTGCCAGATAACTCACCTTCAGTCTACAAAGCAATCGAACACCTCCACAGACTGTCCTCGGAGGTTCACCAGGAGCAGGAAGGATGGTCGCTTGGAGGCTGGTTCTGGGACACTTTGAAGAACTGGGGATGGAGATTGTTCACGTTTTTATTGATACCAATCATGATTCTATGTGGGTGTTGCTTAGGTATTCAATGTTTACCACCTTTATGTGCACTCATTTCCAACTGTATGTGCCCAAAGACTTTGAACTTTAAAACTGAGCACATGAGTCCCCTATACGAGATAGAGGTGCATGGTCTCATGGGGATTGATCCGAACTGACAAGCTGGCGAGACATGTTAAAGGGAGGACTGTGGAATTTTAGTTCGTGTACTGAACATCATCTACGCCATCTTGCAGACTCACGTATGAGCATACACGACAGCCATTTTAGGTACCATGGTCTCCCTGTTCACGATCGCCCGTCAGCACACTTCCCTGAACCTTGCAAGCCTTCCCCGCGCGTCCTGGCTGCCCCCGCACTCACATGCACAAGTCATGAACCCTCCCCTCCCATGACTCTGTCTCAGGGAATCACACCCCGCGCCTGACCAACACCTCCTTTCCGTCCATGAATACCCCTCCTTTGATGACCCCTTCCTCTGAGCCCGACTGCCTGTACGAACCGCTGGTCATCCTTTAGCCCGAGGATACAGTTTATTGCCCACTACTGTATGCACTCGCCTTTCCTGAAAGGAGCCGCTATTGATCACGACCTCCCCACCCCCTGAGATTCGATCAGGCGCACACATTCCAAAGGAATCGGCAGAACACTCAGCTGCGTGATAGCCCCCTCCCAATCATATGAGGGGAAAGGGCCTCTACTGTTGTCATGTGTTGGAAGGGGCCGGAACTGGGGGGGTGCCGGGAATGTCGTTCTCATACTTCACAATGTCCTTGTTGTAATAAAGAACGTTCACATGTCTTAAACCAGTGTATAAAAGACCAGGTCTCAAAGAGGCTGAGAGAGCACCTCGAGACGATACCTTGTTGTCTGATCTGATGTGTTCTACTCCGTCGGAATAAAACTTGTTTCCTGTCTTCCTGTCTCCAGCGCCTGCCTCTTTATTGGATAACTTCGTATGGTATTAGAGGCGTTTTACGCCGGGCAAATTTAACTTAGGAAACATCAACTGAAATCGCCTGACCATTTTGAATTGATCTTTATCACCTCCATAAATAGCCTTGTGAAGTAGGCATAGGGCTTTAAAGTTCACTCTCTGATGGACTGGGAGCCAATGTAACTCCTTGATCACTGCAGATGTAGGGTGATATTTGGGTAAGCCGAGTAAAACCCGAGCCGCTGCATTCTGGAACGATTGAAGTTTTTTAGTCTGTCCCTTACCAACTTCTAAGTATAGGGCGTTACAATAATCGATTCTTGACAGAACCAGGGCTCCGACCACTGTTTTTCGAAGAGACAGAGGAATGAAGGGCAACATTTTCCGTAAAATTTTTAAGGTGAAATAGCAAGATGAGGAAACTTGATTTATTTTATATTATAAGGTCCTTGTCAAACACAATTCCCAAGTTCCTAACTGGACAGGTGCCTGCTTCAGGAGGCCACCAGGCTTAGATCGAAACCGAGGGTAGTTGCCCAAACTCAAGGACAATAAGTAGTGCACACATCAATGTGGGCGCATCCCTGTATTTGAGGCACTCCTTTGGGTACATTAAAGACTCTTTAATGAACCCAAAGGAGTGCCTCAAATACAGGGATGCGCCCACATTGATGTGTGCACTACTTATTATCATAAAGTAAGCGTCACCGGACGGAGACGCCACCTGGGAGAGCACCCAATCATTCGAAGTTGAGCCACCACAACTTGTCTTTGAAATTCAATACAACCACCAGCTGTGCACCCTCCACCCATCACTTATTGCCAAACTCAAGGACCTCAGTTTTTTCTGTGCTTATCTTTAGAAAGTTTGAATTCATCCAGGTCATGACATCTGTGAGGCAATTCCGAAATCTCTAAGCTGTAGGCCCCACATTTTGTGTCACAGAGACCACTAGTGAGTGTTGTCAGCGTACGACACCAACATTATACCGTGCTCTTTGATTACCCGAGCCAGAGGCCTGACATATAAATTAAATAATGTTGGAGACAAGGCCGAGCCCTGAGGGACTACGCATGGGAGATGGAAGATTCCCGATTGCAGGCCATTCCAGTGGATTCGTTGTTCTCGTGAGGTTAAAAATAATGTCAGTAGAGTCAGAGCCACATCTTCTATACCCGCTTCCCTTAATCGACGCAGCAAAACTGCATGATTTACAGTATCAAAAGCTGCAGTCAGATCTAACAGGATGAGTGCAGCTCTGCCTCCCCCATCCATCACTTTAAGGATCTCCTCTGTGGCCATGATTAAAGCTGACTTAGTGGAGTGCCGCGAGCAAAAGCCATGTTGTGTGAAGTCAAGAATGTTACTACTATCCAGATATTCTGTCAGTTCTAGATTCATGGCTTTCTCCAAAATGTTTGATGGTAATGGAATAAAGGAGATTGGGCGGTAGGGTTTTGGCTCTGAGGGATCTAATGAGGCCTTTTTATGATAGGCCTGATGCATGCCATTTTCCACAAGGAGGGAAACTCCCCAGAGGTAATGATCGAATTTAATAAAGGAGTCAAGGTGGAACTTACTTCTTCCAATACCAGATTTATTTTATACGGGGGACATGGGTCCAGAGGTGAACCTGATTTAGTATTTAACAACAGGTTGGCAACTTTAGCCTTCTCCAGTGTGGAGAAATAAGATAACCTTGGCAGAGATGCCCGGTAATCCACGGAATCTACACTATTTATTTTTGAGACACAAGCAGCAGTGGATAGCCCATTGTATACTACTTGAACTTTATTCTGGAAGAACAAGGCCATCTGTTCCACAAAATTTTGGTCAGGCAGAAATGCTCTGTCACCCGGACATTTTGATAGCGCTGTCACTGTTTTAAACAGCTCCTTAGAGGAATTTTTTGCCTCCAGGATTTTTTCCATGAAGTAGACTGATTTGGCAGATTTTATGGCTGCCTTATATTCTTCTAAGGCGCAATTATAGTCTTTTTTATGTTCAGCGCTATAATATGATCTCCAAATACGCTCCCTGCGGCTACAATTTATTTTAATTTGCCGTAGCTCAGTCGTATACCAAGGTGAGCTTACACGTTTATTATGGAGTTGTTTGGTGGTTTCCGGGGCTAAGACATTTACTGCTGAACTAAGCCAGCTGTCAAAATTTCCGACAGAGGTATTAGGGTCAAGAGTCACCTCCGTGGGATTATTCGCCAATGCGGTTGCTAGATCTCCCTTTTGGATTGATTTCCAAGGACAAGATTTAAATATACCTGACCTTTCCCTACGACCCCTAATGATAGGGGAATGGTTTATACAGAAATGTATTGCAGAGTGATCCGACCACGTTAAAGGGTGCACGCTGACTACCTTAAGTTGTTCGTTGTTGGTAAAAATGCCACCCAACGTGTGGCCAGCCACATGTGTAGGCTCTGCTACGAGCTGACTCAAAACATAACTTGCAAGATTGTCCAACAAGTGAGAAGTATCTGGGTTATTATTAGCCTCCAGATGGAAGTTAAAATCCCCCAAAACAGGAAATGTTGGAGTATCCAAGCAATACTCCAGAAACGTCTGGAGCGAGCTAGAGAAAGGCGATCGGACCCCTGGTGGTCGGTAGATTAGTAGCCCCTGAAAAAGTTGGAAATTATTATTTCTAATCTTAAAAGACAGTGCCTCAGACTGAGTTGGACACCATGATGAAGATGATCACCACATGCTCTAAACTCTTTGCAGTCAGTCAGTAGGATCGGAGATGATTGATAACTCAGGGCGTGGCATAAAGTTAACAAGTCAATCAACAACAACCACAGCAGACTTACATGTCTGTGACTGTGTAGTGGTGGAGCCAAGTCAGTGGAGTGAAGTGGTATGACTGACAGCGGTGCTTTGATTTAGTTACTTAATTTGAAAAATGCTATGTTGCTGTATATGTGTGCGCTCACTGGCTCAGTCAAAATCTAAGCTAACTACAGTTTTGGTGGGTGCCATGGGCATGTTGTAGCGTGGTGATTGCTGGAAAACAGAGTAGACATGATTTAGCCTTGTCACCTCTGAAACTGTTCTTTTTGCACTGCTCCGTAATTTATGCATTTTTTCCCCTTGATTTTTCAATATCCCTTTGGGTTTTCCTTCTACACTTGCAGGCCGGCCTTTACCCTGTGCTATACTGAGAAAAAACAACTCACACTTACCTTACCAATCCTCATCCGCCAGGTAGGCAGTGAGGCAGCCAAGACTGACAGACGGAGCGTCCATGGAAGGGAGGAGACCAAGATGAATAACGAGATGCAACTTCCCTGTTTGACCAGGATAATACAGTAACTTAGTATCATTCATCATCTTTTAATTAATTTGTTTAATTTTTTCTTTGCTATCTTTAAAAGGCAGCCCGGTACAACATAACATAAATAACATGTATGTAATTTAGGTCTCTCTGAGGGTAGACAGGCAATGCAATTGCATAATAATAATATGATAATATACTGCTGCCCTGTATCTACTAGTCGACTTAGTAGTAGTAGTAGTAGTAGTAGTAGTAGTAGTACTTATCATTAACCACATCATGCATGCATTTCCTTTTTCTCCCTTAACAGATTTATGAATATGATGGTCGTCTGCCAAGATTGTGTGTTGTCCATGTGTAGTGTTTGTCTTTGTCAAACCTTTCCCTCAAATACCCCTTCTCAACCATTCATCAAACCCTAACCCTCTTCCCTAAATTAAATTTACAACAATAATTGATCACACCCATGCTGGGGCGGTTGTGGTTCAAGCAAGTAAGCAACACTAATTCAAGGCAGGTCGAGGATCTTCTAATTCTTCTCTAAGTATATATATATATATATATATATATATATATATATATATATATCTATATAGATATATATATATATATATATATATATATATTGTTGGCCACACTGGCAACAGATTAAGGGCCAGATGTAGGTCGCCAAATACCGGTCGGTAACGGACGATTTCGGCCGTTACCAACCGGTATTTGGGATTTGACATGTAGGTGGCCTTAATGTTACAGAATCGGTATATTTACCGATTCGGTGAATTTACAGAATCGGTAAAATACCGAATCGGTAATATTCGGTATTTACCATTCGGTAATTTGCTATTACCTACATCTAGGCCTAGATTGCCCAGTGCCCACCTACGCTCAGTAGTATTCTCTATTCTCTTTTTTTTCCCAGAGGATCATAATTATATTATTATCCCATTATTAATTATTAATCGCCGTTATGGATTTCATCCTTCCAGCACTAAAGGTTACTCTTGTCCACTTCATAGGTCGAGTCCACTACTTCAGTTTGTTTTAACTTGTACTAGGCTATCCCTGCCACCATTATGTTTTATTTTAGTTTATCATTAATAATATCAATATCATTCATCATCACTTTCTTCTTGTTTGGGAGTCTTCTTCTTGTGTACTTACTACTTACTGTACTTCCACTACTCGTTCCCTAGTCTCCCTCAGGTGACTGACTTGTCTCATTTTTTTTTGTGCAAATTCAACTGTCTACTACTGCTACCACCCCCCACCATGGCACCTTAGGAAACCAAACCATCACCATGCAGCCATTGCTTCGGCTAAACATCAATCACAGGTAAGAGAAGAAATGTGCGGGAGTCATTAATATCCTATGGAAATGAATTAATTGACATACCCACATCCTTCCGAGTACATACCACAAAGGGGTTTTAGTTGCAGAATGCATAGATTAGGAGGAGAGACTGACAGTAGTAGGACAAGTGAGGGTACTGCATCTATCTGTCTGTGTGTTACACTATTGGTAGATTTCAAAAACGGTCTGCGGCCCTGCAGCAAAAGGAATAAACAAAAACAAACAGGGTGACGTAAAAGAGTAACCACACCCCCAGAAAAGATTTGCATTATATCATATGTATTGGAAAACTATAAATCATTTATTACCCTAACAAATAAAAAATATAAGAAAAACCCACAACACCTGACCCACCCCTCTCCCTAACCCCAACCCATGTCCAGTAAATTAAATAAATGTTGTTGGACCAGGCCCTCTTGGCAGGGTCATCACTAAACTTTTTGCCTTCCTCCAATATTCTCTCTGACCTGTTTGTGTTGGTTTAATGACTCTGGGCACTTTACCACTGCTGACCAGTGCTAAAGTGCATATGCTCTCCCTATGTAAAATGTATATGTGATTGATATTCCTGATTGGTTCATTGGATTTACTGTCAGTCCCCAGTAAAGTGCACCAGGAGTGCCAGGGCTTGTAAATGCCAATGCTGCTAGTGGGCCTGCAGCGCTGGTTGCGCCACCCACAGAAGCAGCCTGTTAAAATGAGTCTAGGGTCTGCCATTGCAGAACCTGTGTGCATTCTGGTACTGTCATGCTAGCTGAGCAAGTGCACACACTTGCCAGCCTCTAACCCTTCCCTTTACTTCATATTAGTCACCCCTATGGTAGGCCCAAGGGCAGGGTGCATTGTAAGTGTAAGGTAGGACATGCCCTGATGTGTGTGGCATGTCCTAATAGTGAATTACAGCCAAATTCGTTTTTCACTATTGTAAGGCTACCTGTTCTCTTAGGCCAGATGGGCTGCTGGAATTATTACACTCTATAATCCCAGCAGGCTCAGGGAACATGGTAGAAAATAAAGTTTAGCATGCCTGAACTCAGAATAATAAAATACTTATTTTAGTAAAGTTTATTTTAATATCCTGTGTTTGCAAATGCTACTTTTAGAAAGTTAGCATTTGCTTGCCTAACCATTTCAGCCCGCCTCTGCTTGGATGTGTATCTGACTGTCTGGGTTATGTGAGTGACAGGGCTGGGGGGTGACAGGTGGTGAATGCAAGGATTACACCTTAGTGGGAGGTGGGAGTGCCCCTGGACTCTGAATAGGGCTGTGCTCTGCCACCACAATGCTGGCTCCGCCCCCTGGGGAGCGACTGATGACTCAGCCGGCACCTAGCCCAGGAAGGGCGAAGCACTGTCATCAAGGTACTCCTGGCTGCCCCTGTCCACACAATGCTGGCTCCACCCCTTGTGGAGCGTCTGATGTGCCTTCCCTCACACTGAAAGCAGAAGCCAGAGTACACCCAACAAAGTACTCAGAGACTGAAAGGAGTTATGCAAAGGCCCCCCTGGCCTGTGAGAACAAAGAAAATGCTGTATAAAAGTAGGAGCCCTGCTCCTTGTAAATCAGAATCCTGTTTCCCACAAAGAACCTCTGCCCAACTAGAAGGAGAAGAAGATGCTGGAAGGACTGGCCTGCTGCTTGCCTTGCTGAGGAAGGAGAGGAAAAGACTTTGAAAAGACTTTGCAGACTTGTGATTTGAAACATTCTCCAAGGGCTTGATTGAGCTTGCCCCCTGAACTGAACCCCAGGACCAGTGGGTTCTCCTGTGCTTTGGCTCGTCTGATATCTGAGGCCGAGTATTTCCTCCCGCCGGAGGTGAAGTCTGCCCCCTCTCGCCCCCTCCTAGGGCCGTGGTACCCCGGAGTCAGCCTGCCCTCTTGCCCTTGAGAGCCTTGCTCCGTTCGGAGTCGCTCTCTGCCCCAGGGCTAAGGCCTGCCGCTCCTCTATCCCCGCCTGCTAATAGGAGTGCCTGAGTGCGTCTTCAGCCCCTCCCGCCGGAATCCCGGGGACGTGAGCAGCCTGCTGCCTGGACAGCCGACGTGCATGTGACTGCACTCGGCCGCCCCGCTTTGCTCTAGTACCCCCGGAGAGGCCGCGCCGCATTGAGAAGGGACCCCCTCTCGGTACTGTCGGTACTGAGGGCTCCCGTGCTGCGCCCCACCTCCCAGAGATCCTCCGTCGTCTAAAGTGACCCCGAAGCACTCTCCGGATCCTCCGCACCCTCGAGTGTGCCGTGGGACCCGTGAAAACATCACCAGCAGTACCAACCGCTTAGGACGCACAGGGCTGTCTCGGGCTCGGGCCCGCAACGTTCTTTCTTCCCCGTTAGCCCTGTGCGACTCTACGAAGGACCAGGTACGTCTCTCCCCTAAGCCCGACTGAGCGCTTCCCGGGATTGCACCCGAAGCCGGCTCAGCCTGACGTGCCCCGCAGCGCCTCTCTCAAGCGCACTCGAGCTGCCCCACATCTCCCCTCCCAACGCGCCCTCAAGCCCGGAGCCGCTGGGCGGCAGCGCGCCTACCTGAAGAACGGTCCCGTACGCTTCGTTGCCAGAAGCAGTACGTCGCGAACCTCGGCTCACGCGGGAAGCGTGAGGCTTGGAAAGGGGTCGGGATTTCACCCGTCCGAGGCGCCGCGAAGCGCTACGGACTGCAGGACCGAGTTTCTAAAGTCCTAGAGGGGTGGACAAGTGCCTAGTCAGGTTAAAAACCACCAAGGAACTGAGAGAGCTGTGGGGAAGGGAAAAGAGACTGAAAGAACCATTTTTGAAGTAAACTAAGAAGAAACGCTTGCCTATTTTCAATCTGTGGCCCAACAAAAAACGTTATTGGTCTTGTGATAAGTCTTGTCTGCATATATATATAAATTTTTACATAAAGGAACGTATTTTTATATATTCACAGCCTGGTGTCCATTTGTGGGGGGATTGGTACATTTTACTGTGTGTGTTAATACAAATGCTTAACTCAGTTATGCCTGAAGAATAGCCTTGGCTGCTCACGCCACGCACCTAGAGGGTGAGCAAGGGTAATTCTAAGGGGTCATCCTTCGCCCTGACTTGGAGGAGAGGGTCCCTGTTTGTCACAAGTGAATACTTGCGCCAACCAGAGACCCCCAATTCTAACAAATGTCCATGTCCAAGTTAGTTCAATAAAAAGTCCCCAACTAGTCCCAACCTCCCAACTTCCCAACCACCAAAAAAAAAAATTAAAAAAGGGGCAATTGTCAAAGAAGACTGAGGTCGGTGATGTGAGATGAGTCTGATGTCTAGCTGCGGGGGTGCCGGCTAGTTTTCTTTAGGAACTCCTCCACCTGGGCCTCCAGGCGTGCCGCCCTGTGGAGCATGTGGTACCGAAAGTTCCTGCAGGAACAACAGGGGTATGCAGCATTAGATGTTGGCAATGGTAATGGGGGTCAGGCAGCTGCCAGACCACGGTGCGTACCACCGGAGGCATAGGGGGCTAGCTGGGCCCCGAGGTATTGGAGGAAGGAGCTGCTGCCTCCTCCTCCTACTCCGCCAGAACAACTAGCCGGCGATATTCATCCTGGATACCTCCAGCTTCCCTTGCCGGGTCCTGGCCGCCAACTCCTGCCTACTGGTTGGGAAGAAGTAGCTATATCAAGAATGGAAAAAAAAGAGAATTGTTGTAATCAATACTCTTAGCAAAACAGTAACACAAAATTAAATTACAGTCCACACATAAAAATTATAGTGGCACAGTAGTAACAGTAGCACTAGAAGCTGTCGTATCCTCCTCTCCTCCTCACTTCCTTTGCTCTGCCCCTAAGATTTGGATGTGATCATTATACTTTCAGGCACTAAGGGGCTCATTAGGATGGCGGACGGAAGAGCCACCGCGGCCCTGGAGTAGGCGGAAAAAGCCTTTTCCGTGTCCGCCTGCCGCGGAAACTCCGTCCGCCATATCAGGATAGGAAAACGTGTCAAATTTCCGTCCGCGACGGAAAAGCACGCACCGCCGTCGAACTACACACGACCACGCGGCGGACGGAACGCATCCGGAGGCTCCGCCGTACGTACTAACGTCTAAGACCGTCCCCCAAATCAAGATGGCGGAAAATACACATAAAACCGCAGCGGAAACACAACCTGTCTGAACACGGCGGATTCCCCACAGCGAGGAAAAGAGACACAGCAGAGAGACCCACCACAAGCTGCTCGCCACCATGGACCCAGCGCTACACACTTTCCCGATGCTCTTCGCGATCCACCATGTCCTAGTCTTGGCCCACCATGGACGCCGACGCAGGTAAGGCACAGACCATTGGCTGCATGGATGGGAATACCTGCAAGGGTCGTGACGTAGGGAGGGGGAGTGTCATGTTACCCAAACCACTGATGAGAAGCAAATAGAAATACACATTTGTAGTACGCAAGCATGAATGACAACGACAAACCACGAGACTTGATAGACTACCTTTATTGTACATAATAGGGGTATAATCACAGTGTATGCGTGAGCATGGGCAAAGTGGGCACCAGAGCAGCTACATCAGAGGCAGCATGTGAGAGGGCAGAATGCAGTATCAGAACATCAACAGGGCATTGTGCCCAACCGAGCAGGTACATCAGAGGCAGCACATCAGAGGGCAGAATGCAGTATCAGAACATAAACAGGGCATTGTGCCCAACAGAGCAGGTACATCAGAGGCAGCTCATCAGAGGGCAGAATGCAGTATCAGAACATCAACAGGGCATTGTGAAGTACAGAGCAGCTACATCAGAGGCAGCATGTGAGAGGGCAGAATGCAGTATCAGAACATCAACAGGGCATTGTGAAGTACAGAGCAGCTACATCAGAGGCAGCATGTGAGAGGGCAGAATGCAGTATCAGAACATCAACAGGGCATTGTGCCCAACAGAGCAGGTACATCAGAGGCAGCACATCAAAGGGCAGAATGCAGTATCAGAACATCAACAGGGCATTGTGAAGTACAGAGCAGCTACATCAGAGGCAGCATGTGAGAGGGCAGAATGCAGTATCAGAACATCAACAGGGCATTGTGCCCAACAGAGCAGGTACATCAGAGGCAGCACATCAGAGGGCAGAATGCAGTATCAGAACATCAACAGGGCATTGTGAAGTACAGAGCAGCTACATCAGAGGCAGCATGTGAGAGGGCAGAATGCAGTATCAGAACATCAACAGGGCATTGTGCCCAACAGAGCAGGTACATCAGAGGCAGCACATCAGAGGGCAGAATGCAGTATCAGAACATCAACAGGGCATTGTGAAGTACAGAGCAGCTACATCAGAGGCAGCATGTGAGAGGGCAGAATGCAGTATCAGAACATCAACAGGGCATTGTGAAGTACAGAGCAGCTACATCAGAGGCAGCATGTGAGAGGGCAGAATGCAGTATCAGAACATCAACAGGGCATTGTGCCCAACAGAGCAGGTACATCAGAGGCAGCACATCAGAGGGCAGAATGCAGTATCAGAACATCAACAGGGCATTGTGAAGTACAGAGCAGCTACATCAGAGGCAGCATGTGAGAGGGCAGAATGCAGTATCAGAACATCAACAGGGCATTGTGCCCAACAGAGCAGGTACATCAGAGGCAGCACATCAGAGGGCAGAATGCAGTATCAGAACATCAACAGGGCATTGTGAAGTACAGAGCAGCTACATCAGAGGCAGCATGTGAGAGGGCAGAATGGAGTATCAGAACATCAACAGGGCATTGCGGAGTACAGAGCAGGTACATCAGAGGCAGCATGTGAGAGGGCAGAATGCAGTATCAGAACATCAACAGGGCATTGTGCCCAACAGAGCAGGTCCATCAGAGGCAGCACGTGAGAGGGGCCAAGTGCAACAACAGTCCATAGCACTGAACATGTCCATCAGAGGCAGCACGTGAGAGGGGCCAAGTGCAACAACAGTCCATAGCACTGAACATGTCCATCAGAGGCAGCACGTGAGAGGGGCCAAGTGCAACAACAGTCCATAGCACTGAACATGTCCATCAGAGGCAGCACGTGAGAGGGGCCAAGTGCAACAACAGTCCATAGCACTGAACATGTCCATCAGAGGCAGCACGTGAGAGGGCAGAATGCAGTATCAGAACATCAACAGGGCATTGCGGAGTACAGAGCAGGTACATCAGAGGCAGCATGTGAGAGGGCAGAATGCAGTATCAGAACATCAACAGGGCATTGCGGAGTACAGAGCAGGTACATCAGAGGCAGCACGTGAGAGGGGCCAAGTGCAACAACAGTCCATAGCACTGAACATGTCCATCAGAGGCAGCACGTGAGAGGGGCCAAGTGCAACAACAGTCCATAGCACTGAACATGTCCATCAGAGGCAGCACGTGAGAGGGGCTAAGTGCATCAACAGTCCATAGCACTGAACATGTCCATCAGAGGCAGCACGTGAGAGGGCAGAATGCAGTATCAGAACATCAACAGGGCATTGCGGAGTACAGAGCAGGTACATCAGAGGCAGCATGTGAGAGGGCAGAATGCAGTATCAGAACATCAACAGGGCATTGCGGAGTACAGAGCAGGTACATCAGAGGCAGCATGTGAGAGGGCAGAATGCAGTATCAGAACATTTACATGGCATTGTGGAGTACAGAGCAGGTACATCAGAGGCAGCACAAGTACGTGTCCCAACCAACCCGTCCCAGGGACCACAAGAGTGCAACGCAGTTCTCAATGGACACACCATGTGAAATAACATTTGAGTGAAGTGATCAGCACCTCACATCACAGAATCAGGGGGACTGCGTGAACTACCTGCCTCGGATACACTGCCAGCACCAGCAACAGGAGTGTGAGACACAGCCACAGCCCGAGTGACAGACACATGGGCCACGGACCCAGACATACTGCCAGCACCAGCAACAGGAGTGTGAGACACAGCCACAGCCCGAGTGACAGACACATGGGCCACGGACCCAGACATACTGCCAGCACCAGCAACAGGAGTGTGAGACACAGCCACAGCCCGAGTGACAGACACATGGGCCACGGACCCAGACATACTGCCAGCACCAGCAACAGGAGTGTGAAACACAGCCACAGCCCGAGTGACAGACACATGGGCCACGGACCCAGACATACTGCCAGCACCAGCAACAGGAGTGTGAGACACAGCCACAGCCCGAGTGACAGACACATGTGCCACACACCCAGACACACTGCCAGCACCAGCAACAGGAATGTGAGACACAGCCACAGATGTAGTCACTGACACGTGACCCACTGACCCAGACAGACTGCCAGCACCAGAAACAGGAGTGTGCAACACAGCCACAGATCTACTCACTGACACGTGAGCCATAGACCCAGATACACTGCCAGGACCAGCAACAGGAGAGGGCACAACAGAGACTGTGCCACTACATGATGCATGAGAGCCAACAACAGACACAGTGCCACTATCTGATACATGAGAGTCAACTGCACCTGCGCCACTGGGACCACTGAAATGATGAGCCACAGGGCTGTATGGGCCAGGAGGCAGGGTGGCCCTGGGAGCTGGGGATAGCTGACCTTGAGCGACATCGGGGTGGGCAGGTGTCAATGGTGTGTGTCTGCGTTTCTTAGGGATGTGTGAGTGCACCCTGGACAGGACAGGACTGCCAAGTGGTGGGGACTCTAAAGAATTATCACCCACCATAGGTGGAGCATCTGCAGCCGGGGAACGGGTATCTGGGGACGTGCTGGAGCCTGCTTGTTGTTTGCTGTGTGCCTGCCGCCTGGACTCAGAATCATGTGTAATGGGGGATGCAACAACAGGGGACTCCCTCCTCTGCTTCTGACTGGGCCGGATGGGAGTGGAGGTATGGGGGACTCCGCCGCGGAGACATCTGTTTGGCGTTCATTTGAAAACATCAGCCTTAGTGCAGCCAGGGGTGAAGTATGCCTGTCCTTGATTGCGTCATTGTCCATGCTAGAAGCCTTGTCCGTAGGATGTGCCTTATCCTTAGGTGGAGTGTTGTCTCTGGATTTTGCCTGTGCCCTGGTCGCCGCCCTGTTCCTGCCAGCAGACTTGTCGTCTGTGGTGCACCTGTCTCCAGTAGACACCTGCTCTCTGTGTGTGTCCCTGGCCTTGGGAGAAGGACCTTGCTCTGTTGTGTGCCTGTCCTTGGGAGTTTCCCTGCTCTTAGGAGGTGCCTTTGTCTTCTGACTGTCCTTGTCCTTGGGAGGGTCCCTTTCCTCTGTTGTGGGCCTGCCCTTGGGAGTCTCCCTGCTCTTAGGAGGAGCCTTTGTCTTCTGACTGTCCTTGTCCTTGGGAGGGTCCCTTTCCTCTGTTGTGGGCCTGCCCTTGGGAGTCTCCCTGCTCTTAGGAGGAGCCTTTGTCTTCTGACTGTCCTTGTGAGGGTCCCTTTCCTCTGTTGTGTGCCTGTCCTTGGGAGTTTCCCTGCTCTTAGGAGGTGCCTTTGTCTTCTGACTGTCCTTGTCCTTGGGAGGGTCCCTTTCCTCTGTTGTGGGCCTGTCCTTGGGAGTCTCCCTGCTCTTAGGAGGAACCTTTGTCTTCTGACTGTCCTTGTCCTTGGGAGGGTCCCTTTCCTCTGTTGTGGGCCTGCCCTTGGGAGTCTCCCTGCTCTTAGGAGGAGCCTTTGTCTCCTGACTGTCCTTGTCCTTGGGAGGGTCCCTTTCCTCTGTTGTGGGCCTGCCCTTGGGAGTCTCCCTGCTCTTAGGAGGAGCCTTTGTCTTCTGACTGTCCTTGTCCTTGGGAGGGTCCCTTTCCTCTGTTGTGGGCCTGCCCTTGGGAGTCTCCCTGCTCTTAGGAGGGTCCTTTGTCTTTTGAGTGGCCTTGTCCAAGGGACTGTCCATGGACTTGTGAGTATCCCTTGCCTTGGGAGTACCTTTTGTGTTGAATGCCTGTGTAGCTCCTGAAGGCATGTCCCCCAACAACACGTGTGGATCGTGTGTGTGTACTCCAGTGTATCTGACGTTGTCTTCGTGAACAGATTTAGCTGATCTAGGGGATGGGGTCTGTGCCCTGCGTGCCCTGACGTGCTGTCTGACGCTGCTTCTAGTGCAATAACCTGTATTTGAGTCCTGCTCTGAATAATCACTACCCCCTGAGACATCCAGTGGTGTAGATGGGGAAACAGAAGTAGCACCCTGTCCATGCGACTGTACTATTGCAGACGACACACTGCTTGCCAATGACTGCACTGTCCTGTGTAGACCAGCAAGATCGCCATGCATCCCTTCCATGAATGCCACCACCTGCCCCAACTTCCTATCATGGTCTTGGAAAGCATTTATCATATTGGTCTGCCCCACACACAGCTGTCGCAGCAGATCAACGGCCTCAGCACACAGTGCATTTTGGCTCACCATGGCAGGGGCAGCGGTGTCTGCACCGAACGCCACTCTGCTCCCCCTACTCCTGCGGCCACGAACAGTACATGGTGCAGTTGGCGGAAGTATGGGCCCTGTGTGCTGTCTTCTGACAGAATGTGATGATTGCCCACTCCCAGTCTGTGACAACAGTGCAGGCTCACCAAGAGTTTCCGAAGATGAGGACGATGGTGTCTCCACATGCGAGTCCTCAGGGACGGTCCTGTCCCCCTCTCCGGCGCTGCCCTCCTCTGTGTCAGTCTGCGTGTGTGCGAAGTCTGACCCGGACTCATTTCCTCGACTGTTCTCCTCCGTCTGTGACCGAGTGTCCTCTATCATAGCTGAAATGCACATAAAAGAGGTGTAAGTCATGGGCACACTCACGTACAGAAGTACAAGGATTGCCAAATTCCATAGCTGACAAAGTAATTGTAGCCCCCATCCTGCACACGGCCCACCTCTACCAGTCATCCTCACATTACATAAGCGTTGGTGGCCGTGACACATGTACAGCATGCGGACAGGGCAGGAGCACGTACATCTGCACACATTTCCTGCCATGGGGCCATGGACCACTAGGGGATGTGCTTCAACACTCAACTACTAAGCAATTGGCGTGTCAACATTGCGGACCTGGATGTCAAATGACACCCACCCAATGGGACCAACATGGCATCACAGAGATACATACGCAACACGGAACTCAATACTGTGTCTGTGCACCAATACATGCATTGCGCTCACAAGTTTCCTACACAGACAGTATGCTCACCGCTAGTTTGCTGTTGATCGACACTCAGACGTTCGGACAGTTCAGGATGCGTCACTGCAATGATACGGTGCATGAGAGGGGTCATGGAGCGTCGGGCCAGACGGGGCGTCCTTGGAATCATCCCCAGTGTCACTTCCGCTACATTCTTGCTCAGCCTGGAAATGTCGTCCCAGCGTTTGTGGCAGTGTGTATGTCGTCTGTTGCACACCCCCAATGCCCGTACTTCCAGTGCAATGCTCCTCCACACATCCTTGCGAAGGTGCAGCTTGACCTACCATGATGGGAGACAAAAGGGTGTAAGTCAGTGGACAGTTGGCCTGTCACACACATAGGGGCAACACGTATCTGTCAGCAACCATGCACAATCCGGAACATATGTCGAGCCCACAGTACACAGCTAAGATAGCAGTATGCACGATCATTTGGCCCCCTCATGCACACCAACATGTCCCACACTGCACTTATCACCCGTCCGGGTGCGCCGTAGAGTCGTCCATAGTTGCGGAGCACACCGTCCACGAGGACATCAAGCTCCGCGGCGGTGAAGGGACGAGACCGGATCTCTTTGCCTCTCGACATGGCAAGATCACGGAGTATGGGACTAGAGCAGCAGTCGTTGGTCAGCTCAGCAGCAGCAGCAGGTCGAGGTGATGGTCACAGGCAGCAGTCGTTGGTCAGCTCAGCAGCAGCAGCAGGTCTAGGTGATGGTCACAGGCAGCAGTCGTTGGTCAGCTCAGCAGCAGCAGCAGGTCGAGGTGATGGTCACAGGCAGCAGTCGTTGGTCAGCCAGCAGCAGCAGCAGGTCGAGGTGATGGTCACAGGCAGCAGTCGTTGGTCAGCTCAGCAGCAGCAGCAGGTCGAGGTGATGGTCACAGGCAGCAGTCGGTGGTCAGCTCAGCAGCAGCAGCAGGTCGAGGTGAACAGGCAGCACTGGTTCCCAGGGTAGGATGTGTGCTTTTGGACAACACACATATATAGGGCCCTCAGCACGTGTCAGTGGCATACGTCGCCAGCAATTGGTCAGCCCTGGAAGCGTGTTCGTGAAATGGGCCAATGACTGGCCCTGTTGTTGCGGTGCACTGCTTCCGCTACTTGCGATTGGGCATATGCGGCCAGCGTCCCTCTTCCCATTGGCTGCATGTGCACGGACCGTCACGGGCACACATCGGCCACCGCACGTGCAAGCTTCAGGCACGGATGCTTCAGTTGCAACAATGTTCTATCACTGGCGCCACCATGGCGGTGCACGTACTCAGCGGGGGAGGTGCAGGCCTATACACCCTTTAGATGTACTCAATGGACATGCCAGTTCATGTCCCCTCTTACAGTCACATTGCATCATTGTAGCGATTGCAAGCAACAGAGGTGGAAGAAGACTATTCCGCTGCAGCACTACATCTCCCAGAAAGCTCTGGGGCCAGACGAAACGGAACGCGCCCTCTGGGCGGCGTCCATAAAGACCCTCCTTTCCCTGCAACCGGTGCTTGTCAATCCTTCCCGTCACTCTTCGAGTTGGAGTGGAGCCTAGTTGTACTTTCCAGTTAGCCAGAGGAGCCGTTGGGCGGACGCTTGCCTTCCCGCAGGAGGACGCCGCCAGAGGAGCCGTTGGGCGGACGCTTGCCTTCCCGCAGGAGGACGCCGCCAGAGGAGCCGTTGGGCGGACGCTTGCCTTCCCGCAGGAGGAAGCCGCCGTGTTGAAAATAGCAATGTGTATGTACATAAGCGGCGTTCATTTGTGTTCACTGTACCTCTTGTCGTAAGCAGAATGGACATTGCAGAACACAGACTGTGTTATCCCGCCAACATAGTCCCATACACGCATATATACAACAGCCATTTTAGGTACCATGGTCGGTCTGTTTTCGATCACCAGCTCCCTTCCCTGACCCTGCAAGCTTCCCCCATGCACCCTGACCGCCCCCGCTCTCACATGCACAAGTCATGAGCCCTCCCCTCCCGCATGACTCTGCCTCTGAGAATCGCACCCGCGCCTGACCAACACCTCCTTTCCCTCCATGAATACCCCTCCTTTGATGACCTCTTCCTCTGAACCTAATTGTCTACATGGACCGCTGGTCATCCCTTAGCCTGAGGATACAGTTTACTGCCCACTACTGTATGCACTCGCCTCTCTTGAAAAGGGCTACTATTGATCATGACTTCCCCACCCCCTGAGATTCGATCAGGAGCACACATTCTAAAGGAATCAGCAGAACACTCAGCTGCGTGACAGCCCCCTCCTATTGTATGGAGGATAAGGGCCCCTACTGTAGCCACGTGTTGGAATATCTTCGCACCTCACAATGGCTTGATTGTAATAAAGGATGCCTGTGTGCCACAAACCTGTGTATAAAAGGCGAAGCCTCAGAGAAACTTGTTAGAGCACCTCCTGAAGACACTATGAGAGTGTCCGAAATGACATGCTCTCCTCATGAGAAATAAACTCTGTTCTTGTTTCCTGCCTTCAGCGCCCGTCTCTTTATTTTAGGTAATTATTCAAGATGAGAAAGAAGAGTCGCCCTGCACCAGCAGCCTGGGCATCAGGTGCGATCTGGGCTGACTTTTCCACAATTGGCGTCCCAACGCGGGGTCCATCAGCGACATAAGGTCCGGTAAGAGAGGTCCAGACGATGGGGTGAACATCTAAATGATTGGAGTATAGCTGCCTTGAGAGGGCCCTCGTCCGGCTGCCGATTGAATGAACTTCACCGATTCCGAACTGACCTCTCTCAAGTGACCTATTGTCCTGACTGGAATCCCACAGGAATGCTGCGGTAAAAACATGGAGAAAAGAGAACGATCGGGCGCTGGAGAAAGGAAGGCGAAGAACTGTCCACATGGTCCGGTCCGGGTAAGGTTAAGTAGGACGTCTTTACGTCTAATTGGTAGGATGGCTTTATCCATCTGATTGATTGATTGATTATTGATATTGGAAACGGTATTTAGATACTGGTATTGTTCATTGATTGGTTCATTTAGCATTGGGTGCTACTTGAAGTATTGGTTCTCTTGGAGACATTCTCTGTCTGCAAACAGCGACAGATAGGAACGTCTGTCTCCCTTTGCAGATAGTGAAGGATAGGTAATAAAGACTTTTGTCCCCATTGTAATCCGTCATGCCTATCTTTTCTCCCCATTGATTGTTTGTTAATCGGTTTTTATCGATTATTGCTTTTTGAGATATTCCCTGTCTACAAACGGGGACGAATAGGAATATTCTGTCTCCCTTTGCAGATAGTGAAGGATAGGTAATGCAGACTTTTGTCCCCATTGTAATCCGTCATACCTATTTTTTTCTCCCCATTGATTGATTGTTTGATCGAGCATTGAATTGCTCGAAGTTGGTTCTCTTAAGGATCTTCTCTGCCTACAAACGGGGAAGAATAGGAATATTCTCTCTCCCTTTGCAGATAGTGAAGGGTAGGTAACGCAGGTTTTTGCCCCCATTGTAATCCGTCGTGCCTATTTCATTCCTCATTGATTGATTGTTTGTCCGAACATTGATTGTTCGGAATTGGTTCTTTTTGGAGGTATTCTCTGTTTGCAAATAACATAGAGAAAATGCTCTGTCTAGTCTTTGCAAGTAGTGAAGGGTAGGTAATGCGGACCTTTGTCCCCCGTTGTAATCTGTCATGCCTATCTACTCCCCATTGATTGATAAACCAGTTCCACCCGGACCATTTACTAGAGGTAGGTCATCTGGCCCGACCAGAGAGCACCCTAGTGAAAAGGACATATGCAATAATAATGAAGTGATCACTATATCCTGTTAACAGAAACTTTAACACAAAAACAAACTAGAAAAGAAAGAAATAGGAAAACGAAATCAGTAGGCCACTGTTGGAATTTTTATTAAATAACGAATAAGGAAACGATAACAATACTTAACAATGAAACATATGATTGTCCTAGAAACAAGAAACGTTAGAAATAAGCCCGTAATAAGAAACCTGAAAAATGATAAGAGAAGCCAAGCTTGACATTGCGACGGCCACGAGGCAACGAAGCTTCATCGCCCCTCACTGCTCCAAACATGTCTGTCCCACCGCCTGCCACGCCCCAATAACGGCAACCTGGGAAAAGATACAAGTCGGCAGACATCCGCCCCCGTTCTGGGAAGTCCCAAAGTGCAACAGGTTTGCGGCTCCGTCCAGGCGGAAGCAACACATGTAGGGCGGGTCCTGCTGCCAGCCGTCGGCCGGAGGTCATCGCATGAGGTGGGCCTGAGGAGAGGCTGGGGCCGACGGGATCCGGCCGCGATAATGGCTACGACAACCCTGGAGAGTTGCAGGGGGGGGAATGTCCATGTCCCCGACCCCCCCCTCTCTCAGACAGTCTGGACCAGCGTCCATAAGAGGCGTGGGGGTGGAGAGGCCACTGCACAAATAGCCCGAAGGCGGCGCCACGCGCCAAGGTCTGCCCCACCGGATGAACCAAGAGACCCGTTCCTGGGGCCAGAGAGAAGAACGTCCGGCCGCCATCAACCGGAGGCCCGGCCCGAAACGTGCCAGGCGTCGCCACTTCTTCCATAATGGCTGCGACAACACTGGGGGGGGGATGTCTTGCACATGCCTCCGACCCCCCCCCCCTCGTCCTCATCGCCTGGTCCGGCCATAACAAATGTCAAGCGAGACGCCGTGGGGTGCACCGGGAGGGAGAGGCGGCGCGAACGAGCCTCCCCCACCTCCCCAGGTGGAGGTTCCCCAGCTGCACCCCCAACGCTCCTCGCACCCAGCAAAGGGTTCGTCCACTGTGGCAATGCTGCAACGCCTCGCCCGGCAGGTTGGAGCCCGTCCGCTCATTTGACCCCGCGATTGCCGGTAGCTGCCGAACTCTCAAAATGGCGGTCGACCTTGCAAGAGCGGGCCCAGCATGAAGGAATGGCCCGGTTGCTTGCTGATTCCACCATCATAAAAGTTCTCCTCGACCTTGAAGATTCTAGAGGAGCCGCGGGAGTCCCCGACTCCCGCAGAAACCCCCGATGGGGAATGACTGCCATGATTGCCCGCGGAACGATGGAAATGTAGCCGCAGGACGTCGGCGCTCCCATGCTGTCGCCAGCCTCGGTTTGAATGACTAGAATCCTGCAGACTGCAGTTCGGAACAGTTCCGGCGAAAACCCCAGTATGACCCGGTAGGAAAAGTGTTGCCTCCCTCCCCCTTTTGACTGATGGTTCAGACCACCGATCCTTTCTTTTGCCCTTTAACGGAACTTTTTGGACTGCCAAAAGGAAGCTCTAGGCCAACCACGAGTTAGTGGAGATTTAGACTATGCCTGGATCTGCCTGACTGCACCCAAAATGGCGCCGATGCAAATGAAACTCTCAACTCCTTATTGTACCCCGATTGCTCAGCCTTGGTGTCATGGGATATGTATGACGTTTTTAATAAAAAACATATAGATTGTTATAGGATGTGTACTGATTATATGTTCGGACAATGGATTGATATAGGATGTATACTGTCAGCTCGGACAATGAATTGATATGAGATGGGTACTGATTATGTGTTCGGAAAATGAAGGACCATGAATTGACATGAGATGGGTACCGATTGAGCATTTCGGACAATGAATTGTTGTTAAGTTTTAGCGCATCATGATTATTGAAAGTTCGAAATTTCAATGCTTATGATACTCGCTCACACTAAAAGATTCGATATGATTTTTATTGCACTTGGCGCACTTTCTATGAAATTAACAAACACCGACTCCATTAAGTTTTCCACTAATAAAGTACCCCCGCATGTACAGTTCCAGCCTGCTCCGTGGCCGGCCCACGGGGTTGTAGGCCCGTATTTGTACACCGACATTCTTATTAAAGATTTCTGGAAAAAGCAAACGTAGTTGTCACGCGTAAGTTGATAAGTTTCAAATGAATGACCACTATTTCCGATAACTAAAATGCAGATGAAATGACTCAGCTCGATTAGATAAGGGTTAAAAGGTATAATATATAGAGATATTGCAGATATGGAGGGTCCAAGTTTTAGTTGTGTATTTTTCCCTTTTGTACAGCCAAAAGCAACCGCTAAAGATCCTGGTATTTAGCCTATACTTTATATACTACCTGTATAAGAAGAGTCACACTAAGGGTCCACCTGAGCTTGAACGCCCAATTGGCAGGGACTGCATCCCGTGGAGATAGGCCGAGTATGCAGTAAGTAAAAGCCTTTCTGGATTTATGCACGCTAAATGTGTCTATCAATGTAGCCCCCCCCCTTCTTTTTCCCTCTCTCTGCAGGTCACATCGAAATGTCGATTAATGTATGAAAATGGTGATCTAACGGACGAAGAGACGGGAAAAAGGCGTTTGATTATAATACCTAACCGCGACCAACCCCGAATAATGCAACCAAAAATGACGTACAATAATGAATACATTCCCACGTTTAACTAAATAGGGAAAGTTTAAGGAATATTCCGAGGTAAGGTTTACACAAGTATCCTCCGCCGAAAGGACTAGGAATATTGCCAATATTTGAAAACCTACTACCTCCTTTTTCACGTCCTCGTAGACATGTAACTCAAAGCTGCCCCATTGTTCTCCAACTGACACCGACTATTGTCTCAGCCTGGAAAACACATTTGCTAAAATGACTCGAAAATACCACCGTGAGCATTAGCCCGACCAGGTTAGTTCATGACCAAGTGGCAGAGACGGAAGTGTGTGCAACTACACCATCCAGTAAAGGCAGCCGACAATAAAAAGAAAAGAGAAGGGGGAGGAGCCAAGATGGCGGCGGAGACGGACGTGTAGTTGCCCGGCTCCCCGAGCCTGTTCTACTAAAACTTCATCCTGATTGTTATCCTGAGGCGCGGTGGCCGCGAAAAGACGAGGGAGGTGCGCTGTCGCTGGTGGCGTTTCTCCGGTGCTCTTCCCGGCCCGATTACTGGTGATAAATGCGGATTTCCTCGACGACCGGTGCCGAGCCCTGGACCTGTGCCCCGGGTGGTTGTGCTCCGCTGGAGACGGCTAGAGCTTCTCGGAGCCCACAGACGGATGCTGAGCCTGTGTCCCCTGCTACGATTTTTGGCCGGTTCGGTAACCGTGCCGATTCCTCCTGTGACGGAGCTGCTTGACCGGCACTGGTCTTCGTCGCTTCCTCCCTTCATGGCGGTGTGTGGTGAGCTGCGCTATATTGTGTGGTGAGAAGAGGAAATGGCCGCTACAGCTCGCCTTTGTTCCACGCAGGATCGGGTCTCCATGCCGAGTCCTGCATGCGTTGTTGTACACTATTGAAGGGAGTTCTGGACTTTGCCTGTGCCTGCACCCCAGCTACCTATCCTGGGACCCATTCCTATGTGTAGTTGCCCCTGTGTTGGTGCACAATATGGCGATCGTCCCCTCAGTGGCGCGACTGGGTTCCGTCTTTGCCCCTAGTGATGGTGCCCTCCATGGCTCTAAGTGGCGGTCGGCACACCTCGCTGAACTCCGCGCTGCCGATTCATTAGCTCGACCGCCTTGCATCACTCGCGCCTCCATCCTTGCAGCGCTGGCCGATTTGAGGGCAGAATGGCGCGATTGCTCCTGTGCGCTTGGCGCGAAGTTGGACGCGGTCGCTCTGGGATCGGGGAGTGCCCCGCCAGCCGGACCCCCTTCTGAGGTTGATCAACTTTCTCCTGGACTTGCAATCGAGACATTGTTGCGGCGTACTTCTCAGCGGGTGAAACGCTCTGTGACTGGATTCTTTTCAGGACTGCCGCCACTGTCTTTCGTGCAAGCTACATTGTTTCCTATCCTGTGTGGACCCTTATCCTCGTTTGCGGCTCGATTGGAGACGCCATGGTGTTCCTACGCTGCTCAGGATGGCGATGCTGAGGGTTTCTATTGCTGTTTCATGCTGGACTGGGTGGATTTTGGTGCGGCGATATACTGGATCTGTGCCACGCTTAGTGACTGGGTTTGTACTATTTGTGCAGGGGGCCCTTCTTCTTGTAGAGGGCGGCCATTTTACCCCTTTGTTCTCTGTGGGGCGATGTGCTATCCGGGGTCGTATTTGGATGGCCGCTTGAAATCTGGCCAGGGTTAGGGGTGATCCTGTTTGTTTTCTTGTTCTTGATGGGCGGGTGGGGGGCCCGGGTTGGGACGCTTCCTCGACGCGTGCTACACTAATTCTGACGTCTCTCCCTGCTTCTTTCCGTATTGTCGCTCTAATCCTGTAGTTCTGGGTGGTGGAGAGACTTACCGGCCAGGGAGTCCGGGTGCTTTGGAATTCGGCCCTCCTCTGTTATTAGGGTATTCTTTTTCTGTTTCTTTCTTCTTTTTCTATATTTCGGGTTCTTTAGTGGGCGAAAGACACGCTGCCGGGGGGGGTAGGCCATAGCCTCCGCTTTGTTGTAGGGTGGGGGGTGGGTTTTCATTTCATACAGTTCATTTCTATGGGCCTTATCTATTTTCTGAGCTTTTCTTTATCTGTTTCTGTTCTGGGTCCGGGGGACGGGTCAGTGGAAGAGGGTGGCGTGCTACGTGGCGCGTACTTGCTAGTCGCAGCTCTTGTTCTTTGCCCCTGATTTGCCATGTTGTTTTTTGATGCTCGCTTATGGGTTTGCTTCCACACTATGCTGTTGTTTCCTCCTGTTCTGACGTAATGTTTCGGACTCAGTACTCCTTGATCTCTCTCCTTACTGTTTAAGTTCTTGTTATAACTTTTAAAACTAACCTTTAATGCTCCTGTTTCCTGGTGACACGTACTCGTTTGCAGGGCTATTTCTTGATTGTTGCTATAAATCCTGGTGCTGCTGGGAATTTGTCCTATTTGCTTTTGTGCTTACTGTATCGTGCCCGACCTGTAGGTTGTGGGTCCGTATTTGTTACTTTTTGTGCACAATAAAGGTTTTAAAAAAAAAAAAAAAAAAGAGAAAGTAAGGAGAGCCTAGGATGCTGAGAATGCGCAGCGTACAGGAAGAGATCAATTTGGCCAATAACTGTTCTATGTTTTGTCTTGGATTTTTGTATATAATACATGTACTGTCTCCCCCGTCTGAGTTTGTGTGTATGTGATGCATGGATCTACGTCATCCCTCTGCCTGTGTTTCCGTATTACTTAACCCCTGTTGTTTTGTGTTGTGCGCGCACTGAATGGCCCATTATTGTACACGTCTCTCTCTCTCTCTCTCTCTCTCTCTCTCTTTCTCTCTCCATGTCATACGTGTACCGAATGGACCATTTAGAGTGCGGTCTCTCTCTCTCTCTCTCTCTCTCTCTCTCTCTCTCTCTCTCTCTCTCTCTCTCTCTCTCTCTCTCTCTTTCTCTTTCTCTCTCTCTCTCTCTCTCTCTCTCTTTCTCTCTCTCTCTCTCTCTCTCAAGACCCCTGTTCCCTCTTTCCTTGTATGGTGACATTGTGCCCCCCCCCCCGGCACAAAACTTAATTGGGTCTCCTCGAACACAAAGGTGTTCGGCAAAATTGATAGGTACTAAAAACGATTGTGACTTGCCATATCACTACCTCTCCTTTCTGCAAAACAATAGGACCCGAGTTGGTCATGAAAGAAAGGACGGGTCAGACGACTAACGTCCCCTAATCTGGCTTTTATAGGGGGACTATAACGTCAATGGCCTTCTGTTTTAGCAGTTGATTAGAAATACAATTCCCAATGCCCCGATTGACCCCAGCTCCCTGTCCAAAACGTCCCCGTTTCCCCCGATTAACCCAGCTTCATGTCATCTACCCTCGAAAGCGAAATTGATGACCTTGATTAACGGCCACTCCCCAAGAAAAGCATGTTTAACATCTGTCCCCCTCCCCCTTCTTCATGGCGATAACGCCCCCGCTCTACAAGAGTTAGCCGACCCCAAAGGGAAATATAAGATTGTCGACACTTGGGTTAAAGGGAAAGGCGATCTCTACATAAGGACTCGATTTTGAGTTTTTATATACACTGTGTATAAAGGTCCAAATTTCTCTCCACGTACGTCACGAATGAGCACCAAACAGGGTTATGAATTCCATGGCAATGCACTCCTACAGACTCCATACGTGACGACTTCTGACTGTGACCGATGAACTTTTCCCCCACCTACATAGGATTGGGGACGGAATTGAAATGTATAAATATCTTCTCCTACCAGTTTTCTAAAACTTGCTTTTTTGTACTCATTTAAAGATACAATCGCCGGAGGAGAGGAGCTGGACGTGACGCACAGCCTGGCCACAGATCATGGAGCACGTGTGACCGCGACCAAGGGTGGAGCCACCGAGCAACGAGACGCGGGACGAGGCACCACTCTCAAACTCGGCAGATTAAGGAATAAAGGGCTGCCTTGAAGCCCTCGATTTGCTGCCCCACTCGTGCCTGAAGTCCCCGTCCCCTTTTTGAGTCCGACTGATGGGCCTGCCTGCTCGTTATCCTTTGCTCCCTTGGTCCCTTGGTGTGTTCAAAGATCTGGCCCCACTCCGCCCTCTCTTCCCTTGATTATTCAACAAACTCACCCTTTTCGCACAAACTTTGACTATAGAATTAGGTTTTGCCACGGAAGAAGAAAGACACGCAGGTGCCCAGCATAAGGCACCCCTAAGAAGATCAGTTAGGAAACAGGACTGTGATCTAACAGCAGAGGACTGATCGCACCCTGCAACGCGCAAGGATGATTCCGAGCTGGACTTATAGCTCCACCGCCGGTGCTCAAAAGCGCCAACGAAAAGAAAACGGACTACCAGAGTCTACCAGTGGTGGCTCGTCGTTGAAAAGACATTTTCGCTAAAACCCCCCTTCCTGAACTTTCTACCCACCCCTTGACTAGTTGCTTACATCGAACTGAATTCCTCCCTCAACTATTTTATTGCTCTTAACAATGTTTCATCGATCACTCAAGTCCAAAAGTCTCATATAGCACTTTTTACTGTATGTTGATGTCATCGGAGAAAAAGTCAGAACCTGATTCCTTGATTGTCCCCGACAAAGTGTTATGCCGATCTCTAGATTTGTATGAATAACGCAACGACTGTGAATTCATATGTACCGCATTCTGCCAATTTTATCGACTGCATATGGTTACACGCAATTTACTAGCATTTGTCGAACGTTATTTCATTTTGCCACGCATGACTATACGTACACCCCGTCAGTTAGGATAAACACAAAAGAACTAGCTTACGTTAAAAAGCGGCGACTGTTGAAAATAGCAATGTGTATGTACATAAGCGGCGTTCATTTGTGTTCACTGTACCTCTTGTCGTAAGCAGAATGGACATTGCAGAACACAGACTGTGTTATCCCGCCAACATAGACCCATACACGCATATATACAACAGCCATTTTAGGTACCATGGTCGCTCTGTTTTCGATCACCAGCTCCTTTCCCTGACCCTGCAAGCTTCCCCCATGCACCCTGACCGCCCCCGCTCTCACATGCACAAGTCATGAGCCCTCCCCTCCCGCATGACTCTGCCTCTGAGAATCGCACCCCGCGCCTGACCAACACCTCCTCTCCCTCCATGAATACCCCTCCTTTGATGACCTCTTCCTCTGAACCTAATTGTCTACATGGACCGCTGGTCATCCCTTAGCCTGAGGATACAGTTTACTGCCCACTACTGTATGCACTCGCCTCTCTTGAAAAGGGCTACTATTGATCATGACTTCCCCACCCCCTGAGATTCGATCAGGAGCACACATTCTAAAGGAATCAGCAGAACACTCAGCTGCGTGACAGCCCCCTCCTATTGTATGGAGGATCAGGGCCCCTACTGTAGCCATGTGTTGGAATATCTTCGTACCTCACAATGTCTTGATTGTAATAAAGGATGCCTGTGTGCCACAAACCTGTGTATAAAAGGCGAAGCCTCAGAGAAACTTGTTAGAGCACCTCCTGAAGACACTATGAGAGTGTCCGAAATGACATGCTCTCCTCATGAGAAATAAACTCTGTTCTTGTTTTCCTGCCTTCAGCGCCCGTCTCTTTATTTTAGGTAATTATTCAAGATGAGAAAGAAGAGTCGCCCTGCACCAGCAGCCTGGGCATCAGGTGCGATCTGGGCTGACTTTTCCACAGCCGTGTCTCCGACCTTTTGTTTTCTTATGGGTTCGAGGTAGGACCTTTACTTAGAGCACGGCCGTGCTAGTTATTTCTTTTTATGTGACGTTATAAACACTACGATAGTGACCCTTGGGACAAAGATACTCAGAACTTGTTGCCAGTTAGCGGCCAGTAGTGATTGTAACTACCTAAGGCGACACTACAGGGACTTCAGGAGGGGGCATACTAACCCAAGAGACCTACGTTCTTGCATCATTCATTTATCCTGATTTCAGACTGCCAGTGAGCAGGTTTTCAGTAAGTTTCTGCCTACGTGATGTGTCATGGAAGTCAGCTTGTCTTCTATAGATTAATCTACAACTAGTGTTCTTGTATTTCCAGAGCAGCGTTAAGACTAGACGACATCCGATTCCTTAGACCAGACCAAGACGGGTGTCTTCACTGCTACCTCCCCAATCAACCTCCTTCCCCCTACCCCGAGGGCTACCTGTCCCTGGTGTGTGTGTTCGCACAGGGAGGGTCAGTGCTATAGGGTATAGGGAGGATAAGCGTCTAGCTGTGGTCCCCGCTGGTTATAGACTACAGGTTAGTGGCATTGTACTTGTATTTCATATCGGGTGAGTTGTCTGCTGCTAACCTTGACAGATTGACAAGCCCACGAAATACGACTAGCCTGGACCATGGATACGAGCGCTACTTTGGCCTCGTTGCTAGAAGGAATCAGCCTACTGCAGCAGGAAGTTCATGCGTCCCGAGTGGAGAACCACGAACTTAGAAAGGACATGAATACCATGCGTAGAGAAGTTGCTGGCTTATCCCGAAAGACTCCCGGAGCAGGATCATATATAAGAGAAGCCACTCTCCCCCCTCCTGCACAAACCATAGCGCAGCCTCCATCCCCTGGGGTAGCGGGGGGTGGGTTCTTCTCTCCAACCACCATACCTTCGTCCTCCACCGACCATTCCCCTACGGTGCACGTCACTCAGAGTACTGGTATACCTCTGGCTCCCCCTGAGAGGTTCTATGGGGATCCCAGGAAGTTCGAGACGTTCCTGAACCAGTGCCGCCTCCACTTTTTGTGTAAGCCTTCTGTGTTCCAGGACGACGCAGCCAGGACTGCGTTTATGATGTCGTACATGGGCGGAAACGCTGCAAGCTGGACTATCCCTTTAATGGAAAGGAATGATCCCATTCTGCACCACTTCCCAGACTTTTGTTCAGCCTTGAGAAAACTGTTCGACAGAAAGACTCATATGTTATCCTTGGATAGGGAGCTCTTGACGCTACGTCAGGGGTCACAGGATCTCTTGACGTACATCACGTCCTTTAACCGGCTCATAGCAGAAACCGACTGGCCTCCTGAAAAGAGGATCTCTCTGTTCTATCAAGGCCTAAGAAGCGAACTGAAGGACGTATTGTCGCAGGTGGTCCAACTGCCTGCTACTTGTGAGGAACTCATCGACCTGACAGTCCAATTAGATCATCGGCTGCTGGAGAGAAGAGGTGATCGGAGCAGGAGTGATGGACGTGCATGGTTTCCCAAACCAAAACCCCCTCCTGCTGAAGATGGCGCCAAAAGTACGGACAGTTCGGAGCCTATGCAGATCGGAGGTGTCAGAGGTCCTCTGTCTTCTGAGGAACGAGAGCGACGGCGAAAAATGAAGCTATGTTTATACTGTGGCAAGGGAGGGCATTTCATCAGAGAGTGCAGGGCCAGAGCCCAACAACCCGACAGGAATCCCCCGCCACGAAAACCTACCGTCATGGGAACAAAAGAGATGCCGGAAAACTAGAAAGCCCAGACCAGGTTGAGATCTCTGGGATGGGCATACTACAAACTACGATCTCCTCATGCCTTGCTAACACGATGATGCCCGCTGTGGCTCATATGAACCTCCCAGTGTCCCTGTGGACCACCGAGGACCATGTCATGCCTACGGATGCTCTGTTGGATTCGGGAGCCACAGGCAATTACATGGACATCGATTACGCTACCTCCCTTGGGATTGCTTGGGAGAAGAAGGATCAGCCGGAACACGTGAAGGTGGTGGATGGGTCCGTTTTATCTTCTGGGCCTGTTTCAAAACACACCGTCCCTCTGCGAATGCAGCACGGAGAACACTCCGAAGTTATCCAGTTCGATTTAATCGCCGCTCCCCAGTTCCGCCTTATATTAGGAATGCCTTGGCTAACCCTACACGATCCAGTGGTGAGTTGGTCTGCACGCACCGTGGAATTGATCTCCTCCTATTGTATGGAACATTGTTACTCCTCTTCGCCCTTGTCCCTTGAGGATGAAGTATGTCACAGTAGTAGCCACCTGGCTGTGGCCTGTACCGACAAAATCATTTGCTGTGTGTCCAGCCTACCAGAACCCTACAAGGAGTATCGTTCCCTGTTTGATAAACAGAAGGCCACCAGTCTCCCCCCGCATAGGGTTTACGATTGCTGCATTGAACTACTCGCAGGGGCGGCTATCCCTTGTAGTCGGGTGTACGCTCTGACAGAACATGAGAATGCATATCTCCAGAAGTACATTGAGGAGAATCTAGCGTCGGGATTCATCAGTCATTCCACGTCCCCTGCTTCGTCGCCCCTGTTCTTTATCCCGAAGAAGGACTGTGCAGAATTGAGACCATGTATCGACTACAGGGCGTTGAATAACATCACGATCAAAAACAGGTATCCCCTTCCTTTGATTCCGGTGTTGATGGACCAAATAAAGGGAGCTCGTTACTTCACCAAGTTGGATCTCCGAGGGGCCTATCATCTGGTTCGGGTCAAAAAAGGGGACGAGTGGAAGACGGCGTTCCGAACGAAGTTCGGATTATTCGAGTACAATGTTATGCCCTTTGGACTATGTAACGCCCCTGCGGCGTTCCAATTTTTCATGGACGAAGTGCTCCGAGGCCTATTGGATACCTGTATGGTGTACATTGACGACATCCTTGTTTACTCCAGCTCTCTCCTAGAACACGAACAACATGTCAAGGAGGTGTTAAGTCGTCTACAACAGCACCAACTGTTCGCCAAGTTGGAAAAATGCCTTTTCCACGCAACGGAGGTCTCCTTCTTGGGGTACGTGATCAACGCCGAAGGCTTTCAGATGGAAAGCGGGAAAGTAGATGCCATCACGAAGTGGACCACCCCTCAAAACGTCAAAGCGGTGCAGAGTTTCCTCGGCTTTGCGAACTATTATAGACGCTTTATCAAGGACTTCTCTAAGATCATCCACCCCATATCTGCTCTGCTACGGAAAAACGTTCCGTTTAAGTGGGATGCGAAAGCAGAGCAGTCATTTCGGATCCTCAAGGAAGGATTCACCCAAGCTCCCATCTTGCGGCATCCGGATGCCCAATTAGCTTTCATATTGGAAACCGATGCCTCACAGTATGCCCTGGGAGGGGTGCTCTCACAACGCCACCCTACAACAGGGCAAATCCACCCAGTGGCCTACTACTCAAAGAAACTTAGTCCTAGTGAAGTCAATTATTCCATCACGGACAAAGAGCTGCTGGCCATAAAACGGGGTTGTGAGGAATAGCGACACTACCTGCTTGGAGCCCGTCACACCATCGAAATATACACCGACCACAGGAACCTGCTATTCCTCAAAACAGCTAAGGCCCTCACACCCCGACAACTGAGATGGACTCACTTTTTCTCAGATTATGACTTCGTTATTAAATACCGTCCTGGCCCTCAGAACGGAAAGGCCGATGCACTCTCCAGGAATCAAGATACCCAAGATACTCAGTCGGAGGGAACCGTGGAACCATCGTTTATCTTGCCTGAAAGCTCCTTTCCCAAAAGCACCATCGCCTTACTCACCTCCATGGATTTCATTGAGGACCTCCGGGTGGCATTAACTGAGGTCGATGCCCAGTCATGGCTTCAAGAAGAACCTCAAGGGCGATCACAAACGGACGAACTCCTGTACTACAGACATGCCTTGTACGTTCCTGACCCAGGGTTGCAAATACAGGTGCTCCATTGGGCCCACGATTCTGTGTTGGGAGGACATTGGGGGGTGTACAAGACTATAGCTACCATCGAACGATCATTCTGGTGGCCTGACTTACGAAAGGATGTCCAAAAATACGTCAGGAACTGTGCGGTGTGCACCCAGGGCAAAACCATACATACCAAACCGACGGGTCTACTCCGCCCTATTCCAATTCCCCCTGCACCGTGGCATACGGTCTCCATGGACTTTATTGTGGAGATGCCAGTATGTCAAGGCAAAACTACCATACTCGTGCTTATCGATCACTTGACCAAAATGGGTCATTTTGGGCCTTTAGAGGGCCTTCCTACATCTGCTGAATTGGCCATGGTTATTTTGCAACATCTCATCAGAGCCCATGGCATACCGAGGGTCTTCATAACAGACAGAGGAACACAATTCACATCCCGTTTTTGGAAAGCCCTTTGCAAGTCCTTGGATATCGAAGTCAGGCTTTCTACAAGCTACCACCCGCAGACTGACGGCAAGACCGAGAGGCTCAACCAAACCATTGAGCAATATCTTCGTTGCTTCACATTGCAGAATTCGACGGATTGGGTCACTCTTCTGTGGTTGGCAGAATTCACGTATAATAACACTGATCACTCCACCTTGGGTTGTTCCCCTTTCTTCTGCCTTTTAGGGTATCACCCGAACATCCTCCCCTTCGATTGGCCTGTGACATCCAAACTGCCCAGCATCCAAGAACATCATGGGCATCTACAGGCTGTGCAGATCGACGCGAAACGTCACTTGGCGGACGCTCAAGCCTCGCAGAAACGCCAAGCCGATAAGAAACGCATGCCGGAACCGGTCTATCAGGTGGGGGACAAGGTATGGCTTTCCACAAAAAACATACATCTCAGGGGTATTAACAAACTAAAACCGAGATATATTGGTCCCTATAGTGTAGAGGAGATCATCAACCCTGTGGCACTGAGGCTGTCTATCCCCCGTACCTGGCGGATCCATCCCGTCTTTCACGTCTCCCTACTCCTGCCTTGTCCTATGGATACTAGACTGCCCATTCATCCTTCCCCTTTGTTGGTGGAGGGGTTGGAAGAGTACGAGGTGGAAGAGCTGTTAGATTCTAGGATCCACAGGGGTCGAGTGCAGTACCTGGTTAGTTGGAAGGGTTTTGGGGCAGAGGAGCGAACGTGGGAACCAGAGCAGAATCTCCACTGCCCTGATTTGGTTACGCAATTTCATCTAAGACACCCATGGAAGCCTGGTCGACCGCCGGGACGGCGATCCTCGAGAGGGGGTTCTGTAGCGATTGCAAGCAACAGAGGTGGAAGAAGACTATTCC
Organism: Lissotriton helveticus; assembly: GCF_964261635.1. NCBI lineage: Eukaryota > Metazoa > Chordata > Amphibia > Caudata > Salamandridae > Lissotriton > Lissotriton helveticus. Next base: position 1,365,507,968 of record NC_136065.1, read on the forward strand.
GCTGCAGCACTACATCTCCCAGAAAGCTCTGGGGCCAGACAAAACGGAACGCGCCCTTTGGGCGGCGTCCATAAAGACCCTCCTTTCCCTGCAACCGGTGCTTGTCAATCCTTCCCGTCACTCTTCGAGTTGGAGTGGAGCCTAGTTGTACTTTCCAGTTAGCCAGAGGAGCCGTTGGGCGGACGCTTGCCTTCCGCAGGAGGACGCCGCCAGAGGAGCCGTTGGGCGGACGCTTGCCTTCCCGCAGGAGGACGCCGCCAGAGGAGCCGTTGGGCGGACGCTTGCCTTCCCGCAGGAGGACGCCGCCAGAGGAGCCGTTGGGCGGACGCTTGCCTTCCCGCAGGAGGAAGCCGCCGTGTCTCCGACCTTTTGTTTTCTTATGGGTTCGAGGTAGGACCTTTACTTAGAGCACAGCCGTGCTAGTTATTTCTTTTTATGTGACGTTATAAACACTACGATAGTGACCCTTGGGACAAAGATACTCAGAACTTGTTGCCAGTTAGCGGCCAGTAGTGATTGTAACTACCTAAGGCGACACTACAGGGACTTCAGGAGGGGGCATACTAACCCAAGAGACCTACGTTCTTGCATCATTCATTTATCCTGATTTCAGACTGCCAGTGAGCAGGTTTTCAGTAAGTTTCTGCCTACGTGATGTGTCATGGAAGTCAGCTTGTCTTCTATAGATTAATCTACAACTAGTATTCTTGTATTTCCAGAGCAGCGTTAAGACTAGACGACATCCGATTCCTTAGACCAGACCAAGACGGGTGTCTTCACTGCTACCTCCCCAATCAACCTCCTTCCCCCTACCCCGAGGGCTACCTGTCCCTGGTGTGTGTGTTCGCACAGGGAGGGTCAGTGCTATAGGGTATAGGGAGGATAAGCGTCTAGCTGTGGTCCCCGCTCGTTATAGACTACAGGTTAGTGGCATTGTACTTGTATTTCATATCGGGTGAGTTGTCTGCTGCTAACCTTGACAATCATCCACCGTACACCGGCCGGAGCGGCCGGGCCTAGGATGGCCGTGCCGGCCATGTCCACAACCGCCGTGCCAGTCCGGGCCTGGCACGGCGGTTGTGGACATGGCCGGCACGGCAGTTGTGTACATGGCCTGGCACGGCGGTTGTGGACATGGCCGGCACGGCCGTCCTAGGCCGGGCCTGGCACGGCGGTTGTGGACATGGCCGGCACGGCAGTTGTGTACATGGCCTGGCACGGCGGTTGTGGACATGGCCGGCACGGCCGTCCTAGGCCGGGCCTGGCACGGCGGTTGTGGACATGGCCGGCACGGCAGTTGTGTACATGGCCTGGCACGGCGGTTGTGGACATGGCCGGCACGGCCGTCCTAGGCCGGGCCTGGCACGGCGGTTGTGGACATGGCCGGCACGGCAGTTGTGTACATGGCCTGGCACGGCGGTTGTGGACATGGCCGGCACGGCCGTCCTAGGCCGGGCCTGGCACGGCGGTTGTGGACATGGCCGGCACGGCAGTTGTGTACATGGCCTGGCACGGCGGTTGTGGACATGGCCGGCACGGCCGTCCTAGGCCGGGCCTGGCATGGCGGTTGTGTACATGGCCGGCACGGCAGTTGTGGACATGGCTGGCACGGCCGTCCTAGGCCGGGCCTGGCATGGCGGTTGTGTACATGGCCGGGCATGGCGGTTGTGTACATGGCCTGGCACGGCGGTTGTGTACATGGCCGGCACGGCAGTTGTGGACATGGCCGGCACGCCGTCCTAGGCCGGGCCTGGCATGGCGGTTGTGTACATGGCCGGGCACGGCGGTTGTGTACATGGCCTTGCACGGCGGTTGTGTACATGGCCTTGCACGGCGGTTGTGTACATGGCCTGGCACGGCGGTTGTGTACATGGCCTGGCACGGCGGTTGTGTACATGGCCGGCACGGCAGTTGTGTACATGGCCGGCACGGCAGTTGTGGACATGGCCGGCACGGCCGTCCTAGGCCCGGCCGCTCCGGCCGGTGTACGGTGGATGATGCAATGTGACTGTAAGAGGGGACATGAACTGGCATGTCCATTGAGTACATCTAAAGGGTGTATAGGCCTGCACCTCCCCCGCTGAGTACGTGCACCGCCATGGTGGCGCCAGTGATAGAACATTGTTGCAACTGAAGCATCCGTGCCTGAAGCTTGCACGTGCGGTTGCCGATGTGTGCCCGTGACGGTCCGTGCACATGCAGCCAATGGGAAGAGGGACGCTGGCCGCGTATGGCCTTTGGGAAGTAGCGGAAGTTGTGCACCGCCATGGCGGCGCCAATTATATTATCTTGTCAGACGCTGCACCGTGATGTGTTGTGTGCAGTTGCGTCATGAGGGTTGTGAGCGTGATAGGGAAAGGTCATATGTCATACACTATTGCATGTGTGTCCATACTATGCCCATCGGTGGGCACACAATGGGCAACAGATGTGCATTTGGACGTGTTGACGTCGGGTGTGACCCTACAAACGTTATTACATCTTCACAACTACACAGTACATCACGGCTGTATGGCCAAATTATGCATCTGTTGTCAGTGTGTGGTTCTGGCGAGGTGACTTCAGTGGTGGTGGTACACATGCATTCAGTGTATGTGTTTTGGACGTTGTGTCACCATGCATGTAATTACCGTATGGACAACATTATTGGTGTTGGCATTGGTGCATGATGACATGGTGCGTGTGTATCATTATCGTTTGTGTGCATGCACTTGCATGTGTGTCTGTGATGTGGCTATTAAACATTAGGGTAAAGACACACGTATTGTCAGTAAGGTTCACATGTGACTACGTTGCGTTGACACACTTCCTGTTGCAAGTGGCTGCACTTTGTTAAAGGGGCACTACGTATTGTATAGAGTATCAGAGATGTCACACATATGACCATTCTCCCTAGAAAAGTTGTTGTTGCTAATGTTGGCTCACATGTGATGGAGTTGCACACGTATGTGTCATTTGTAAGTTGACCCAAGTTACATTTCTCTCCCACACAGGAGAGCTCCAAATGTGCATCGGCCATACACTGTGCTGGAGGATATGGTTGACGAGGAGGTGATTAGGAAATTCCGGCTGGATCGACGACGGTTGATGGAGTTTGTTGCCCAATTGTCTCCTCATCTGCAGCCACGAAGGACTTATCCTGGTTCCATTACACCCACAGCAAAGGTGATGGCTGTCCTACACTTTTTTGCTACTGGCACCTTTCAGTACACAGTTGGATATGCCGGGGGGATGTCACAGTCCATGTTCAGCACGGTACTTCGGGATGTTTTAAGAGCTATGATGCTGTACAAGAATGACTACATACATTTCCCACGGGCGGAAGAGTTGGCAGCTGTCAAAGCAGACTTCTATGCACTGGGCCACATACCACACGTTGTGGGTTCAATTGATGGCACACATATCGCTATCATTCCACCACGGGCACGTGAGCAGGTTTTTAGGAATCGCAAACACTTCCATTCGCTGAACGTGGAGGTGGTGTGCCTGGCAAACAACATCATCTCCCATGTGTGTGCAAGATTTCCTGGGTCCGCACATGACGCCCACATCATGCGGAGCAGCATTGTCCCCCAACTGATGGCAAATCTGCGACCCGGTCAAGCGTGGCTTGTTGGTGAGTGTGCAGTAGGGACTTTTGTGATCTCTGTGTGGCATGGGGTAACCACCATTTCTTGTTGTGATATTTGTGTCTGTCATCCCCCTACTTAGGCGACTCGGCGTACCCAAACAGGCCCTGGCTCCTGAGTCCCCTACGTAATCCTACGACAGCGGGTGAAATGCGCTACAATGATGCACATGGAAGGCCACGGAGAGTGATCGAACGTACCTTTGGACTGCTAAAGTCTAGGTTTAGGTGCCTGGATAAGACCGGAGGGGCCCTGCCTTACTCACCAGGAAAAGTATGCAGGATCGTGATTGCCTGCTGCATGCTCCACAACCTGGCAGTGCGCAATGACATTGAACTGCTCTTGGACCCTGAAGACGAAGAAGTTCCTCGGCCTCCCATCCCACCCATGTCGACTGATGAGGATAGTGGTGAGGAGGAAGGTGTGGACCAGAGGCGCCAGCTCATTGATCGCTACTTCCCTTGAATGTGAGTAACTACCTCTTGTGCCAGTTGACAATGCCTTATGTATGTTTGCTGGTGTTGTGTGGATGTGGGGTGCATCAGCTGTGTGTTCTTGTTTGTGATGGTTGCATATGTGTGTCTTCATTTCTTTGGACATACAAGTCTCCATGATGTGTGTCCTCTCATCCCATGCTTTAGTGATGAGTGTAGTTTGTGTAATGTTGCTGTGCAGTGTGTTGTGATGTGTGTGAATCTGTTTCCTGACGTGTGTTTGCTGTCTCTGATTTTCCCTAGGTCACTCCCGCAGCGCCATGATCATGTACGACTAGGATCCCTGCACCTGTTTACGTCTGTTTCTGAAGGCAATCATGTGAATAAACATGGAGGCAAAACATCATTGAGTGTGTAAGTGAAATTTATTTACAGGTTGTGCTTTTGTGCTGGTGAATATTTACAAGTAAGTGGGTGGGGAGGGAGTTGGAGTTGAAGGTAATGGCAGATGAAATGTCCGTGCTGACACCACATTGGGGGGTGTCAGGCTAGTCCAGCAGACCAGTGGCTATGATTGTCTATGTGGGACAGGATACTTTGCAGGGTGAATGTCTGGCACAGGCAGTGACAAAGTCATTGGCGGCCCCTCTTGGAGCGTGTGGATGGCGCTCCAACACTGCTCTCACCCACTTCCAGCCTCGGGCGGCCCCTCCGTCTCTGAGGTGGAACAGAGTCAGCTGGGGGTGCAGGTTGGTCATGGGCCACATCCTTCGCCAGGGGCACAGGTGGTGGTGGCGGCGGTGGAGGCGGAGGTGACGGTGGCGGTGGAGGCGGAGTTGACGGTGGAGGTGGAGGTGGAGGTGACGGTGGCGGTGGCGCTACGACAATTGGTGGAGGGGGGGGGGTTGTTCCGGCCAATCCATTCCCTCCACATTGTTGTCTGTTGGCCCATGATGTGCACGATCTGGCCAAGGTACCCAGAGATTTCGCGCAACATGTTGGTGTTGTCCACTGAGTCCTGGTGTGCACGATCTGCATGTTCCTGGGAACGGTCGTACGACGCCTGGCACCTGGCAAGGGCTTGTAGGGACTCTGCCACAGGATGGGGTAGCTGTCCTTCCTCTGTACGGCGGGGTGTGGCTCGCCTTATTGCCTGATGTCCCGTCGCCTCTCTCCTTTGTGGCCCACTCACCCTGCTTGGGTGTGAGGCCGATGGACCTGCATCGTGCGCTGGGTTAGGCTGGGTGGCACAGGCAGGAGTCGTGGTACTGGTGGTACTGGTGGTACTGGTGGTACTGGTGGTGGTGGTGGTGGTGGGGACTCTGCAGATCACAGAGGCAGGTGTCGCTGGAGTCACACATGCGACGGTTGTCGGGCCCGGGAGTCCCTGTGAGCCAGATGGCCCTGGCTGTGTGCTTGGTCCCGCTCCATCCTCCGCACCGGAGCTGCCTGTGTCCTCGTCACCAGAGAGTCCGGTATGTGTGGGAGGCGAGGCTTGCGGCCGGGTACTGGTTTCCCCAGTCAGTTCACGATCACCTGAGTGACAAGATAGAGCTGGTCAGTAATGTGGACATTACATGTTCATATCGATTTGAAAACATTTCTGTGTCCTGTCGCACACACCCCACATACCACACCCTCCACCACCACCACCCTCCCCGTGTACATGGGGGCCTGTTGGGAGTTGTAGTTTGGACCTCTCACACACCACACCCTCCACCACCACCACCCTCCCCGTGAACATGGGGGCCTGTTGGGAGTTGTAGTTTGGACCTCTCACTCACCCCACCCTCCACCACCACCACCCTCCCCGTGAACATGGGGGCCTGTTGGGAGTTGTAGTTTGGACCTCTCACTCACCCCACCCTCCACCACCACCACCCTCCCCGTGGACATGGGGGCCTGTTGGTAGCCATGTACATGTTTTTGAGTAGGTGTCCGACGTGCATGGTTTGGGGCGTAGGTGATGTGTCTTCTCAGTTGTGTGAGCCTGACCATGTCGTACTGATCGTGGGGCTTGGTTTGTACTTACCAGCCTCTTCTCCTTCATCAAGTCCGTCTAGACTCTCTGGGTGAAGTATCACCAGCACCTTCTCCTCCCAATCGGTGAAGGGTATGGGCTCCGGGGGTGTTCCTCCGCCAGTATGATTGGCTCTTGCATAGTTTTTTGCGCGGATGCCTTTCACCCGGGTCTTCAGGTCATGCCACCGCCTCTGAATGTCATGCTTCGTCCTCGGCACGGTCCCTGAAGCATTCACCCGAGTGACGATCCTGTCCCACATGTGGTTCTTTTGCGCCACGGACGTCTGCTGGACTTGGGCCCCGAAGATGTGGGGCTCAACACGGATGATTTCATCTACCATTACCTTCAACTCTGTCTCCGTGAATGTAGGTTTTTTTTTTGGGTGCCATGGTGTGTGGTGCTCAGTGTGTGGGTTGAGTGAGTTGGTGGGTGCAGGTGTGTGGTGTGTGATGTGTAGGAATTGTGTGGTGGGTGTTTGTGTGGTGGGTGTGGTAGGGTGGTGGTTGTGTGTCTTCTATGTGAGTTAGCTGTATCTCGATTAGGGCCTCTTGCTAGCAGCAATGCTGTGATGCAAAGGATTGTGGTAGTGTGTGGGTGTCATTTTATAGTCGTGTCTCAATGGTTGTTGGCAGTCAGGTGGTAGGTGGGCGTGTTGACTAGTGTGCATTATTGGGTACTTGGGGCGTGTCATGCTGGCTTGTGCTTGGTGTTGGTGTATCGGGAGGGGGCCTTGTCAATGTTCGTATGTTTGCTTTGTACTTGCGGTACACTTTCTGACATTTGTTTGACGTTAGGGATGTTGTGCGTGTTGGCCTTCCGCAGTGATGCACTATTTATCGTTGCATTCTTTCCGCCGCGGACGTGGATGGCTGTGCGTTCCGTGGTACGGGCGGATTTATCCTAATTGCGGACACGGAGTATTCACAGGTATGGCGGTACATGTGTTTTTTTCCGCGGTCATTTCCGTCCGCGGCGGGGGTTGTTCATTGGGCTCCGTCCGCCGCGGACGGAGTTAGATGTGTTCCGTCCACCGCGGACGGTGTTTGTTATGATCAGTCCGCCGCGGTCGGAGTTTCGTGACATGATTATCCTAATCCCAACCGCGGAATCTCCGCGGCGCAGCCGGGAGTAAAATTTCCACGACCATGGCGGACAGTACCCATTTCCGTCCGCCATACTAATCGACCCCTATGTATGGAGGAGAGTAGAAGTATTCTTTTTCTCTCTCTTGTTTAGCACAATAAATCTTGTAGGCATGCCAGCTCAGTCAGCTTGTGCCATAGACAGACATACTTGTGTCGCAGTCTCGCAGACACATGCACTTTACTACTGTCTGCATGTGGGGCAGCTGTACTACACAATTATATATTTCGATTACGGCCATACTCTACTAAATCAATGGCAAATGCTCAGACAATTTAACTTTCACCCTGACTGCACTACTGCAATAAGGCACATCATGATGGTTAATGATCACAGGCTTACGGATGATGAGAAACAGTGGCTCGACATCATGTCACTCACATCACGTGATGATGATGATGACACACTGAGTGATTTGTAAGTACTAGTTACCAATTACCATGCAGCCGATAGGCCATACATGGCTGGAACTGGGAGGGAACTGGAGCGGAAGTGGGCCTTGGAGTCAGAGGGTGGCGATAATGGGTAGGGTAAATATTTAGTCATGCACAATATATATGTTGTGCCTGCAAACTACTGCGAGTCAAGGAAGTATTCCATTCTGAAATACAAGTACAACCTCAAACTTTTGTATCAAAAACATTGCAAAAAATCAGTCCTTGTTCTTCTCAGGGCTTGTTTTTTCATTTACATTCAGTGGATTGCTCTTCTAACATTATTATTATTTTATACGTAATATTCTTCACCCTTGGCTTTGGCACTCTCGCACGGTTTAATTTTCTTTTGCATTCTCTTCATCCAGTCTGACTCTGTTTTCACCTACTATGATACCATCCGGGCATCCATCCATCCAAACATGGCTATCATAAACCGGCTTTCACCGACAACAACATACATTTTAGATATATAAGCAACCATCACCCATGCCATGCGTCCTTGCTTGCCTTAGAGTTTGACCCCTCAAATCCCCCCAGAGGATTCCTTTACCCATACAGTTTCACCCACCCAGACAGGTATCCTTTCTGCATTCTCTTTCACCTTTTCACCCATCCTTCAACTACCCATGCATCCTATTCCTATCATCTTCATCTACCACCTATGCATCCCGGGGCCCCTTCCTTCACCCGTGCATCCTTCTCTGCTAGTCATACATGTCGTCTGACTGTTTGTCTTCATCTTAAAACTGTCTTTGCTGAGTTGAAAATAGAATATGCCATTAGTTACTCAACCCCCACAGCTAATGCTAATGTTTAAGTAAAGGCCAGGGTATCTTCTTCAACTGTTCAGTGTTCTCACAAGCAACAACTTAGCCTCAGCAGAAGTACAGTGTACTACTAGTACTTAGTGTACACCCTTGCAGCAAGTGTATTCAACATTCTCAATAATTAAGAAATATGACTTACCACCTCTAGCCACTGCTGCCGGCTCACCCCCTGTGGCTGCTGCATCCGCTCCCTCCGGAGTGGCATGGTGGCCCTCACCGCTGACCCCGGCAATGGTGGTCGGTATGCCTGGAAAAAAAATGTCCTATCAAAAATAACTAAATAATATCCGGTTGGGCATTTTGTAGGAGGCAATTTTTGAAAAGCCTCTCAAGAAGAGCACAGCCCATAGGACTGGACTCAGTGACTAGAGCTAAGGTGCATCTCATTTTTTGAAAAGAAGATAGAGTGGCCAACTGGGCGGTCATGAGGTCTCTCTTAGTTGGAAAATGGTTCCGTCCTCCTACTCCTCTCATATACTTGCTTCCAGCCATGGTGCACGGTAACAGTTCTTCAGTGTTCAATTGCTGCTACTAAAACAAGCATTTGCAATGCAATAGGTCTTGCATTAGGAAAGTTTGAGCTATTGGTATTGTAATTGACAAATTTTTTATTTATGTGTTGGTTTTGAAAATAGCGAAATTAATAGCTTTGTAAATTTCTATGCCAATAGTTTTAACTTTCGCAAATGTGACATCTATAGCATTTGTAATGCAATATGTGTTGTATTTATGTGACTTAGATGTATTGATATTACAAATAACAATGGCTTTTAATTTCTTTTAATAATTAATACTTAAATAAAAGTTATTGTAATTTATAATGGCAATATCTTAAACTTTTGTAAATAACTTTTGTGAAGATTATGTTCAGTGTATTTTATTGTGACGAAAATCCAAGAACAGAAGTGAAAAAATAACATCTTTTTGTGACATTTGTAATAAAGCTTGAAACATTGAGAGAACATATTTGAACCAGTTGTTGTTGAATGGTTGCACAGATTGATGCTGTGGTGGCGCTGAGTGATGTTGTGGTGGCGAGGAAGTGATGCAGTGGTAGCGTATAGTGATGTTGTGGTGCCCTTGAGTGATGCTGTGGTGGTGCTGAGTGATGCTGTGGTGGTGCTGAGTGATGCTGTGGTGGTGCTGAGTGATGCTGTGGTGGTGCAGTGGTAGTGCTGAGTGATGCTGTGGTGGTGCTGAGTGATGCTGGGGTGGTGCTGAGTGATGCTGTGGTGGTGCAGAGTGATGCTGTGGTGGTGCAGAGTGATGCTGTGGTAGTGCGGAGTGATGCTGTGGTGGTGCGAAGTGATGCTGTGGTGATGCAATAGATAGATAGAGTGAGGGCGATAGATAGAGTGAAGGCGATAGACAGACAGATAGATAGATAGATAGATAGATAGATAGATAGATAGATAGATAGATAGATAGATAGATAGATAGATAGATAGATAGATAGATAGATAGATAGATAGATAGATAGATAGATAGATAGATAGATAGATAGATAGAGGGCGATAGTTGAGAGTGTGGGCGATAGATAGAGTGAGGGCGAGATAGAGTTAGGGCGATAGATAGAGTGAAGGCGATAGACAGACAGATAGATAGATAGATAGATAGATAGATAGATAGATAGATAGATAGATAGATAGATAGATAGATAGATAGATAGATAGATAGATAGATAGATAGATAGATAGATAGATAGATAGATAGATAGATAGATAGATAGATAGATAGATAGATAGATAGATAGATAGATAGATAGATAGATAGATAGATAGATAGATAGATAGATAGAGTGAGGGCGATAGTTGAGAGTGAGGGGGATAGATAGAGTGAGGGCGATAGATAGATAGAGTGAGGGCGATAGATAGATAGAGTGAGGGCGATAGATAGAGTGAGGGCGATAGATAGATAGATAAATAGATAAAGTGAGGGCGATAGATAGAGTGAGGGCGATCGATAGAGTGAGGGCGATCGATAGATAGTGGGGACACGGCCAGTCAGAGGATGAAGTGTGAAGGGGTGTGAGGAAAAGAGGGAGACGTCAGGGGAGGGGAGGATGCCTGGGATATGGGAGAGGGGGGGAGATGGAGGGATGAGGTACGTAACTGAAATAGAGGCGAGAGGACAACATAGAAACCGTAAAATGCAGAAGGGAGAGGGGGCAGAAATATGAAAGAAAATAGCAAAGTGGGGAATGGAAAAATAGGAATGACCAGCAGGATAGAGGAGTGATGTGGAAGATGCAAAAATGGATGAGACGGCCTGAAAGGAGAAGGGGAATGAAAATAAAGGAAACAAGCCTGACCTAAAAAGGGCCAGATTGAAGATGATGTCCAACAGTGTTCCATATTCTACAGATCCCTCCGGCATTTTGAGCCCCAGTTTAGCATCATATGAAGACTGCAACACATTTCACAAATGTGCCCGTTTCCAGAAGTAACCTGCCCACTAGGGGTGAGTTCTCTGTACCATTCATGCTGCAGATCAGGGCTAAACACCCAGCCCATGTGTTCAAATTGACGGTTACATACTCACTATCACCATATTTATTCATGTATTTTATTAATGGCTATCAAAAAGCACACTGTCACCTCGAGCGGTAGCTGGGGTTCTGTGCATTAAAACTTCAGTAGTTGTAAGAAAAAGCATTATATTTGACCACAAATTAAAGTGCAATAAAACTATATTCAAAAGATTAGAAGCAAAATTCAATACAAAAGCCCTATATATCACTTTGAAAATAACGTCTGACAAATAGTTGTTACCGGTTAACAAAATCTGAGATGTTCTAGGCCGGAGAAGAACAGAATAGGAGAAAAACACTGCTAGAAGCCTAGGTCTGGGGATTTCTAATTTAGGCAGCGTCTGCCTGCGAGCCAACCTAGACGGATCCTCCGGACAGGAAGAGTTTTGGGGATAAACAAGCAAGTGGTTTTTGTGGGTAAGCACCCGTATGTTATCCATGTACATTTAAATTGGGAAGGGAAGTGCACAGCCAATGACGAACAACAATTAAAAAAGAGTGTTGAGATTAAATCTCTGGTGAGTAACAGGGTGAAAAACGGTTTCAGAGGCTAGAGGGGGGACACAAAATGACCTACAAAAAGTGCATTAGCATTTTCCAGCCAAGAAATAATTGCAGCTGAGACAGCATGAAAAAGTTATTTGTGAAAAGAAAAGGCCTGATACTTGCAGTGTTCTCCAGTTCCCAAGTTCAGATCCCGACAAGGGGGACACAGGCCTCCATCCTTCCAGGGTCGGTAAATTGAATACCATTGTAGTGAGTGAAAGTAGCACCTGTCTTAAACAGCGCATCGAAATGACCGAAGTGTGATATGAAGCACTATCTAACAAAAAAAGTCAGTTGCTTGCGGGACAAATTCGAACAGCCAAATAGTAAGGATGTTGGCTGGACACCCTTAACTCCACGTTACCCAAATGGTCTGTCTGGCGGACAACAGAGCTTCCTGGCTGATGGTGGCAGAGATAGGGCCGGGCGAGACATCCCTTTGTGAGCTCCCTGGGAAGTGGCTATCTGTGTGCTGGCCCTGGAACAGAAACACGGCTGGTATGTGTAAAAAAGACTGTCAAGAAGAACAAGCATTAGCCGCAATATATGGTGGGGGAGAAGCGTGAGTGGTGCGAACGCACGCGCGGCGGCAAAAGTGAAAGCCGCTGCGCGTGTAAGGGCTGCTGTAAGGCGCGGACTGTAGCTGGAAGAGGCTTGCGTCCGTCACTTTATAAAACAAGCATTGGCTGCAATATGTGGTGGGGGAGAAGCACGAGTGGTGCGCACACACGCGCGGTGGCAAAAGTGAAAGCCGCTGCGCGTGTAAGGGCTGCTGTAAGGCGCGGACTGTAGCTGGAAGAGGCTTGCGTCTGTCACTTTATAAAACAAGCTCTCGGCATTGCTGTGGGGGTGGGGCGGGGGATCAGCGGGGCAATTGGCAAAGGTGTAGATGAACAATGGTGAAGTGCTAAGAAATTCGCATCGGCTACGTAGAGGTAAAGTGCATCAGAACAATCCTTCTAAAATAACTTGCGAGCCGGACTGAAAAGTAAACCTGGGCAGATGTAAACCGAGGGAGAACACACAAGAATTACCCTGGTTCCACTTGCGCCACTACACATCTAACTCCATAAATGTAAATAAAACTAGGGAGGTGGGGAAGCGGGGAGCGGATCCCTTTGAAGCACGACCTCGCGTCCGTGAAAGTGAGTGAAACAGCAGGGTTGTAATTAGGGGGGAGGAGAAGTGAGGCCGAGCGCGCGCTGGGGTGAATGCCTGAGGCTGCTGGGGAAGCTTCAGATGCCTGTGGGAGGGAGGCTGATGGGTTTGATGTGGACGCGCTTTCCGCACGAGTGCACCAAACGAACTGTCCGAAATCCGCAATGGTTTCAGACCTTGGTTTGGCCTCTATACTCTCGTCTATTATCCCTTGCGAGATGAATAGGCGAGACCTAAAAAGTACTAGGGCCGGATTATAAAAAGTTAAATACACCACTTTGGGGGGTCCTGCTCCTGTCCAACGTGAGTGACCACCATTACTGATTGAGCATGATGAGACAGTAAAAGAAACTAAAGCCTTCTCATCTCACAATTCACAAACCTAAGGATATACCTTACTTGTCTTTGGCATGCAATCTGCAGTCTGCACAGCACATTAGTGCTGCGAGTAATAGTAAGGAGTCCTTACTAGTACTAGTATTAACCTTGGCTAGTACCAATGGGTTCTCTGAGTCTTACAGTACCACTACTAGGCAATCCACATAAGGGGGAGAGAAAGCTCAGTGAAACACAGAAGAAAGCAAGCTACAGACAGACTGTCTAATACAGAATCAGAGCAGAGGTTAGTCAGGTGCAGTTTGATTTGATGTAAAAATAAAAACAGACACTAGAAGAAACAATATTAGTAGTAGTAGTACTTAGTTAGTAGTCGGTGGAGCAAAAACAAGAATTTAAAAGCAGATAAATTGAAGAGGATATTGGAAAAAATAAAATGAGGGAATGGAAATAATAGAGCGGTAAAAGTTAGGGAAATAATATATTACAACACCAAGAGGACTTACTGGGGCCAGCTGCAGAGCCATCTGTGGCTGCCCCTGAGGACGCTTACTGCTGTTCCTGGGAAGCCCCTCCAATTACGTGTGTTAAATATATAAATATAATTGCTCTAAAAATATTTAAGACAGGAAACGGCAATTGCAATAACATTGAACTATGCTAAATCTATCAGATTGACTTATTCAACTAGTAGTAGTCAACTAGTATGTATCGCAGTTGAGTACCACCCGATCATTATTATTACACAGTTCAATTCCGATTCCTCAATCCTAAACATACTGTAGTGTAGTTCCTATTATCCCAATAGGCTCTGCGCATTGGAATAATATCTTCAATAGTATAGACCTAGGGCAGAGGTTAACTAGGTCTTCTACCGACGATATTAGACTTAAAGTTTTGTGTTTGCCAGCTAGCTCAGAGTTCACTAGAAACTTTCTCGAATAGGCAAGGAGGATTTTAACCTCCCTGGATAGACAAGAAGGGATTTAGTTTCTGACAACCATAGAACATGACAACTTTGCTCTCCCCTAATCAAGAGTGTATCTCTAGAGTCGTGTGAAAACAATAGACAACTTATTTTACTCAGTCAGTTCAGTGCATTCTTAGTTTCACCAGATTGTAGAGAAAAGGAAGAGACGGGCGTGTTCAATAAAAGATGTTATTTATTGATCAGTCTCTTTTCTCATACAAGAGAAATGAATCGCTATTATTGCAATACTTGTAGTTAAGTAAAGTGCATACAGTAAAGACAGAATTATAAAATAATACTGTAAAAGCATTGATATGGTTTCTGAGCCATATGATACTTTAAAATGGATAAAATAGATACATACATATATACATTTGACTAATCATACTCAACTGGTGCTTCTAACCACGCCTACCCCAGTGTACCTGACCTAAGCCTAATACGTGGGCGGGAGTAGATAAGTAGCAGTTTAAGTTAAGTTTGTTTTGCCAAGGGACTGACTCGAGAATTCTCTGCAAGGGGTTATTCAGTTCTGTACCTGAGATCTAGAATGATGGAGGGCTGGTATCTCTTATCCCGGGTCTTGATATTCCAGCTGCCTGCGAGGGCTGCTTGGAAGCGCCGGAGCTGGATTTCTCAGCAGGAGAAAGGCAGCGTCTCGTTCTCAGCGGGTCAGGAAGGCGGGGCAGCGTCTGTGGGCTTCGCTCTCTGCTGGGCTCCTCAGCATGTCTCGCTGCTCCGATCTCGTCACCACCGCATGTGTTTGCTTAAGGCAATGTCGGTAATATTTATACCTGAAAGGTGCCGAGATTGACGTAAGGATGGACATATATACGTCAATAAGGATGTCATATGAACGGGCTCGTTCGCACATTCTTTTGCTGAAGTTCTCGGTGAAATCAAAACAATGGTTATGGGAATTTCCCAGGTCGCTGTAGGTTTGATTTGTTTTGAGAACTCCGTATGCCTTATCAGGGGCTGGAGGAATATCGCTTGTCTAATTAGATGGCATGCGTTATGACCTAATCAGATAACGCTCTTCTGTGCCGTGGTGTGGCTTAATCAGATAACGGTTTTTGCACCGTTGGATGGCTGCTAGTTAATTATTAACCAGACCAGGGTCAGGAATAGGGGAATCGATACAGTACCTATAGGAATACATCACACCCACTCCACGTAGACTATGTCCATATTTACAAATCTAGGCATAGTGAAACCAGTAGCGTTTGTGTATATCGTACCACCCCAAAATACATTCATATGTATCCTGAAAATTTTGAAACATAATCACATGTACTATATGCACAAGCAGTCTAATAATGCTAAACATATAACGCATATTTCTAAATTCAGCATGAATAAATGAGAAAACCACACATGAAATGGCTCTTAATACAGAAAAAAAGTGCGAGACCATTTCATCACAAACATAAATTTATGTATAATAGTGCTAGAGGATAGCGAATGTCTCGTGACTACCTAAAATAGAAATTTAGTTCTCTAAGAATAATGTCTACTTTAAGCAGAAGATAAGTGTCCCAAAAAATCGTAAATATTTTTGAATTGGGAAAAAAGGTTCTTGGAGTCTGAAAAACTGATGAGAAAAAATTTTAATATCGCTTTTTAAATGTTGAAGGCCAAATTCAGGATATAGGGAACTCCGAGTTCTAGTTTGCTCAAAGTTATTCCTGCTGCTCTGGTGAAAACATCATATCATTTAGACTGTTGAAAAAACTGTCAACAGCTTCTTGCGTAAGTTCCACTAATTCGGAAAAGGTTGTTACCATGCATTCATGAGCCTGAGCATGATTGCCTCCATTGATGTTTTGATCAGCATAGCTGACTGAAGGTCGTACCTGATCGATGCTGCTTTCATCTTGTGCTTCACTACCCCTCAATCGTAGTGGTGAAGTCTCCACGAATGCCGTCATCAGGATTGGTAGCCGCTGGGGACAGCACAATGCATGAGCCGTTACCGGACCCAACAAGGTATCTGCGTCCATTGGCACATCCGATTGTAGTGCCAGACAGGTGTCCAACACGCATTCTTCGCCGCATAGCAAGCACCTTAATACAGGCATAACACAACTTTGCCACATTGGTCTAAATGAAAGAGACCAAGTCATGTTCAGGTCTCTAAGCCGGGATAGTCCAAGGATTTTAGTTACCCGGTCCCGGTAGCCAATGGCTAGGATCATTTCTTCCCTTGTCGCAGGTGTTTTGTCTGTGACATGGTTTGCCATAGCGAAATAACAGGATCAAAAATAGAATACCCAGGAGGAGCTTGGCGGGCATCAGTGATGGCCGCGTGAGCACAGCGCTCTCCGGACCCCCGCCACTCCCGGCATGATATCCTGACCATATCCTGATTCTTTGCAAGGATTTGTGTAGAGGGCACTGGGCTGATCTTCCTGGGACTTTTGGAATTTGATTTGGACCCGGGACGCCGAAGATACGACGGCTTGAACTTTCGGGGTCCGCCCTTGAGGTGCGCCCGGGACTGGGTGCGGCGTTGTGGCCGTCTTGGAGTTGAACAACAGCGGCAGGGGGATTGGACTTGTGGGTCCCCCTCTTAAGTTTCGGTTTCGATTCTGCCTCTGACTGAGACATCTGGCAGAAGAGTCCGGCCTTTGCTGGGTCCGGCGCACGAGACGGCTGTCGGGCCTTTGGCTTGCTTACTCTCCTTCCAGGCTAGTTCACTCCTAGTGGTACCCTCGTCGCTGCCTTTTGGTCCCGACGCCCTACTTTCCTGCGGCCATTTCCATCGGGTCGAGTGAGTCTCCTGGTGACGCGGCCTCCGACATGGCGGGCAGGGGGGACCGAGAGACCCGAAAGACCAAGACGCCCCTGCGTGGGGGCCCGGTCCAGTCTAACGTTATGGACCGTTACACCCATACGAAGGGGTCCCCTGGAGCCGCCCTGCCTGGTCCAAGTGCGGTTGACCACATCGTGGACGCGTCAACGGAGCCGTCCTTGCAGGACATCATGGGCGCCATTTCTGGCATGAAGGAAACAATAGGCCAACAGTATGAAGCTCTGGCCCACAAAATCGACACCGTGGCCATTGAAGTGAACTTGATTCGGGCCGACCTATCTAAAACCAATGAGAAGGTGAAATCATTGGATCTCAAGTCATCCAGCCTCACGGCAGACGTCTCGGAGATACAGACGGAGATTGGCAATCTCCGTTGGGGGAAAGATTTCATGACCCGGCGCTTGGAGGACTTTGAGAACAGGGCACGTCGCTGTAATGTGCGTGTGGTTGGCGTTCCGGAGAATCCAGACCCGCACTCTGTTGATCTCCTGGTCGAGGACCTGATCCAGAACTACCTCTCTCCGTCTGGGTTGAGTACATTTTTCGCAGTGGAACGTGCCCATCGTGTTCCGGGAGGCCAGGGTAAGCCGGGCGCCCCGCCGAGGCCTATTGTTGCAAAACTCTTCCACTATAGAGATCGGGACGCTATCCTGCAGGCATCGCGCGTGAAGGGCCCGGTGGCCTTTGAGAATGCCACGGTGAACTTTTACCCGGACTTTTCTCAACAGGTTCAGAAACAGCGTATGGGTTTCCGTGGAGTCAAGAAGCGCCTCCGAGACATGGGATTGCGATATGCTATGCTTTTTCCGACCAGGCTGCGAGTTGAGTACAATGACCGAACCTTTTTCTTTGATCGGCCTGATTCAGTGAATGACTGGTTGGACTCTCTGCCGGACCGACCTCCTGTGACTGAGCCCGCCGACCACCCGGGTGGTGCTGAGGGTGGTGCAGAGAGCTGAACTACTTGTCTATGCCCGGGTCTTCGTGTAGAGTAACTTCTTCTGGGATTTTATGCCTAAGTGCCTCTACTGTCTGTGTGTTCTCCTCGTTAGTTGTCTTGATCGGGGTGGCGGGTGGGTCAGGGCCTTTCCTCCTCCGGGGTCTTTTTGTAGAATGGGGGTTCTTGGGCGACAGGCACACTGCATGTTGGGGTGGCTTTTTAGCTTCTTGCAGGGGTGCAGGGTGGGGGGTGTTTCCTTGATCGTTGGGGGGTGGGTGGAAGGGATGTTTGATGTTTGTGTTTTGTTTTATCAAGGCGATTCTATCTTGCTAATGATGTTTTTGATGTCATGCTCATTGAGGGGGGGTTTCGGCGTTGCTGTGTGGGATGGGGGTAGCGGGTTGAGGTTTATTTCGTGGAATGTCAATGGTCTGGGGGATCGTATTAAGCGAGGTGTGGTGTTGCGATGTCTACGACGTTTGTCTCCGGATATTGTTTTTCTACAGGAGACTCATTTGGTGGGCAATACATGTCGTGCAATGAATAGGTGGGGCTATCGCCTCGCCGCACATTCGGGGTTTACCACGGGTTCCAGGGGGGTGGGTATCCTTGTTCGGGCTTCCCTCCCCCTGGCTATTGATGATGTGATCCTTGATGATCGGGGGCGTTACGCCGTCCTCGTGGGACGCTATGAGGGTCGGACCCTTTCCTTGCTTGCCGTCTATGTGCCCCCCGGTCTACAGACCTCTACTTTTTCCGATTTGGGCCGGGTGTTGTTGAACCTCCCTGATAGTACTCTTTTTATAGCGGGGGACTTTAATTCAGTGTTCTCCGGTCTACACGATCGTCACCCCCCTAGGGATACTCCTTCGGCCCAACAGTGGCTGGGTGGGTTTCTGGATACGTTTGGCTTGGTGGATTGTTGGAGGCTTATGCATCCTACTCAGCTTCAATACACTTTTCATTCTGGGGCCCATGGGAGTTTGTCTAGACTGGATTATTTCCTGATGCCTGCGGCGCAGTCGCCGGCGGTTCGCGAGATTAGACACCTCCCCCGGGGCATCTCTGATCATTCACCGCTCTGGCTTTGTTTTGAGGTGGGGGTGGAGGCGGCGGGCCGTGTGGCTCCTATTAACCCATGGTACCTCACCTCCCCCGAGACCCGCGGTCTCTTGATTAAGTCTTTGGACAATTATTTCCTAGACAACAAGGGGTCCGTCTCATCGGCGGTATCCCTGTGGGAGGCCTTTAAGACAGTGATTCGCGGGCAGGCCCTTTCCCTTATTGCTGAATCTAAAAAGGCGAGGAATCGGGAGGTGGTGGACATTGAGAGGGAGATTGCAGAGATATAGGCTGACCTGGAGTCGAATGTCACACCTGGTAAACTCCACGCCCTGGGTCTGAAACAATTTGCCTATAGGTCTTTGGTTACAGATGCGGCTAAATTGATGTTTCGGGAGCAACAGGGTCGTTTGTATGATGTGGGGGACAAAGCGGGTAAATTGCTGGCATGGCTGGATAAGAAGGAGAGGGCGAATCGTGTGGTGCCTGTGATTCAGACTTTGAATGGTGTGAGAGTGACTGACCCGGTTGGAATAGTTGAATGTTTTGCGGACTATTTTCGTGTGGTTTATTCCCCTGTGTCTGCACGGGATGTTGATGACTCTCTCCTTTTGTTGCGTGATATAGCTCTGCCCAGTGTTTCCGATTTAGACCGAGTTTCTTTGGAGTCCCCTTTCACTACGGACGAGATAGCGACGGCTATTCGCTCACTCCGTTCGGGCAAAGCTTTGGGCCCGAATGGATTGCCTATTGAATTGTACAAGCTAAGTCCTGATAAGCTGGCGCCCTATCTTCGCACTATGTTTTTGGAATCCCGGGAGCGGGGTATTCTCCCATATGATCAGCGTCTGGCTACGATTGTTGTTATTCCCAAAGAAGGTAAACCTCGGGACCTTTGTTCGTCTTATAGGCCCATTTCCCTGTTGAATGTTGAACCCAAGGTCCTGGCTAAGCTTCTGGCTACCCGCCTCTTGACGGTCATTGGTGGCTTGGTTCATCCGGATCAATCCGGATTTATCCCGCATCGCAACACGGCTCTTAACCTACGTCGTCTCCACGGAGCTGTTGCGAGGGCGGGGCTTCTGACAGAGCCGGCCATTTTGGCTTTGTTGGACGCCTCGATGGCCTTTGATACGGTGGAGTGGCCCTATCTTTGGGCAGCTCTTGAGAAATTTTGTTTCGGACCTGAGTTTATTGGTTGGGTGAAGTTGTTATACGCCGAACCCTTGGCACAGGTGGTGGTAAATGGTCGGGTTTCTGTCCCCTTCTGCCTTGGTAGAGGGACCCGTCAGGGATGCCCCTTGTCTCCGTTGCTTTTCGCGCTCGCCCTGGAACCGTTAGCTGCGTGGCTTCGATGGGAACCTTCACTCAAAGGGATCCGTTGGTCACCGGATTTTGAAGACCGCGTCTCGCTTTACGCGGATGACATTCTTCTGTATCTTACTTCCCCGCGTAAATCTTTAAATGTATTATTTGACGTTCTTACTTCGTTTGGTGCTAACTCAGGTCTGGTTATTAATTGGGCTAAGTCTTGTGTGTATGTTCTTTCAGGTGTGTTGCCCCCCTTGCCAGACAGATTTCCTATCCAGGTTGTCCAATCTGGCTTCAAGTATTTGGGGATCTTTATTTCACTGGACTCTTCACTCCGGTTCGAGCGTAATCTCCTCCCCCCGCTTCTTAGACTGCGACTGGACGTGGCCCGCTGGCGTAAGCTACCCCTGTCTAAAATGATGTCTTTGCCACGATTCCTATACGCACTTCAAAACTCTTTTGACGACGTTCCCGCTACCTATTTCCGAGAGATCGAGAGTCTTCAAAGACAACTGATCTGGGACGGGCGTCCACGTATTGCCCTGGCGAAACTTACCATCCCTTGGTACGACGGGGGCATGGCGCTCCCCGATATCAAGAGATATTATTGGGCCACCCAGCTGTCTGCCATTAACCACGCAATGTATTCCCCGGGTCGCGATCCGGCCTTTGAGATGGATAAACTCCAGCTGCCGGGAGGGGATTTTAATAGAGTGCTTTATTCCAGATCGGCCGGGCGCCATCTTACGGGCCCGTCCAGGATCGCAGTCAATGTGTGGCGCGCCGCGAATGTGAGTTTGGGATGGGAGAATCGACTGACAATGGCGACTCCGCTTTATGCTTCCGAACGTTTGGGATGTCTCTGGTCCTCTAAGGGCTTTGACCGCTGGGATATGATTGGGATATGTAAAGTGGGTGATGTCTGTGTGAAGGGTGGAGTGAAGTCTTTCCAGGCCCTTAAGGCCGAGTATGACTTGAGTGACAGAGAGTTTTTTCGGTATGTGCAGGTCCGGCATGCCCTGGCCTCAGTTCTGACTCCTGATGTGCCACTGCCCGAGTCCTCCCCCCTTGAGGACTGCATTCTGGATGGACACCTGCCCGATAGCACTATCTCCCTGATTTACAAGAAACTGATTAATAATCGCGCTGACTTACTGGTCCGACTTAGGGAGGTTTGGGTCGGGGACGGGTTGGACTTAGATGACGAGGATTGGCAGTCGGCACTCTCTTCTCCGAAAGAGGTCGCCATCCCAGCCCGTCTTCGCTTGGTTCAACTTAAGATCCTCCACCGGGTGTATGTAACTGGTCCGCGTCTGGTAGCAATGGGTTTTTCCCCGGATGGTTTATGCAAACGTGGTTGTGGGATGAGTGCTACATTTCTGCATATTCTTTGGGAGTGCCCAGTGGTGGCAGCCTATTGGACTGATGTGCTTGCGGTGATGACTGCTGTGACTGGTATTGCCCTGCGGCCTGAGGCCCGACGATGCCTGTTGAATGTGTGGGAACCCACCGACTGTTCTGTGGCTCAGACCCGATGGGCGACCTTGGGATACATGGTCGCGAAACGGGACATTGCGCAACTCTGGGGCACTTCCAGACCTCCCGAGGTCTCGGTGTGGGAAGATAACATGGACTGGTCCATGTTTCGAGAGAAGACCGTCTATGTGGCTAGGGGCAGACCCAGGGCGTGGACGAAGATTTGGAGTCAGTGGAACGAATATCGTGGTGACATCTGTACCCCTCCCTTGGTTGAAACTCCCGATGTTACCCTATCTCCCTAGGCTGGCGTTCCCGAAATTTTCATACTGTTCTAAGATTTTCCTGTCCTCCCCGCTGTCCCCCCCCCCGGCCTTGCCGAGTCCCATTGACTGTGCTTTCGTCTTCCTGATTAGTGGCTTTCCCCTCCGCCTTCTGGGCTGACTTTGATTATTGTGCATTCGCCTTGTTTAGAGTTAGTTGTTTCTATGTTTGAAAAAACAAAACATTTTTATGTCCTGTCCTATGGTATGAGCAATACTTGATATCTGATTTGTGCCTGGCCACGGAAGTGTTCGTTTGCTTCTTATGTTGTGCGTTGCTATTAGCGGCCAGCCCTTGTGGTTGTAGGCCCATCTTTGTACTTTTTATTTTAATTGCTCAATAAAAGTTAAAAATAAATAAATAAATAAATAATAGAATACCCGCTACTAGTCCCAAAAGGAGTGGAAGTCCGTCAAAAATGGAATGGACAAAGTCTGGAAAAATACCCAGGATGGCTTTGAATGGAGTTAAAGCACCCGAAAACACTGCTTTAAATACACTGGAAACACAACAATGATGGACAGAATGTGGATCAATGTCACACATTCACCCCAGTCCAAAGATCTGGGCCCAAATCCATCCTGGACCGGCCCGGTTTCGAGGTAACACCTCTCATCAGCCCGGCTAGCTCGGATGCTTGTTTCCGTTCTGGGAAGGACATGGCTTTTGTAGTTCGGACTGGACTGTTCCCATGGGGCACAGGGTCAGCGCTGATTTGCATATCGCCATTGTCTAACCCAGGGTGGTGTGGAGTGGAAAAACGATGGATTTGGGCCCAGATCTTTGGACTGGGGTGAATGTGTGACATTGATCCACATTCTGTCCATCATTGTTGTGTTTGCAGGTACCGCTCTAAGTGTACTGGGGATGCTCAGACGTGAGTCCCAGGCACTCCACACCACTGGAATCAAACTAGCCGTGCTGATGAGAGGTGTTACCTCGAAACCGGGCCGGTCCTCGGATGCTTGTTTCCGTTCTGGGAAGGACATGGCTTTTGTAGTTCGGACTGGACTGTTCCCATGGGGCACAGGGTCAGCGCTGATTTGCATATCGCCATTGTCTAACCCAGGGTGGTGTGGAGTGGAAAAACGATGGATTTGGGCCCAGATCTTTGGACTGGGGTGAATGTGTGACATTGATCCACATTCTGTCCATCATTGTTGTGTTTGCAGGTACCGCTCTAAGTGTACTGGGGATGCTCAGACGTGAGTCCCAGGCACTCCACACCACTGGAATCAAGCTAGCCGGGCTGATGAGAGGTGTTACCTCGAAACCGGGCCGGTCCTCGGATGCTTGTTTCCGTTCTGGGAAGGACATGGCTTTTGTAGTTCGGACTGGACTGTTCCCATGGGGCACAGGGTCAGCGCTGATTTGCATATCGCCATTGTCTAACCCAGGGTGGTGTGGAGTGGAAAAACGATGGATTTGGGCCCAGATCTTTGGACTGGGGTGAATGTGTGACATTGATCCACATTCTGTCCATCATTGTTGTGTTTGCAGGTACCGCTCTAAGTGTACTGGGGATGCTCAGACGTGAGTCCCAGGCACTCCACACCACTGGAATCAAACTAGCCGTGCTGATGAGAGGTGTTACCTCGAAACCGGGCCGGTCCTCGGATGCTTGTTTCCGTTCTGGGAAGGACATGGCTTTTGTAGTTCGGACTGGACTGTTCCCATGGGGCAAAGGGTCAGCGCTGATTTGCATATCGCCATTGTCTAACCCAGGGTGGTGTGGAGTGGAAAAACGATGGATTTGGGCCCAGATCTTTGGACTGGGGTGAATGTGTGACATTGATCCACATTCTGTCCATCATTGTTGTGTTTGCAGGTACCGCTCTAAGTGTACTGGGGATGCTCAGACGTGAGTCCCAGGCACTCCACACCACTGGAATCAAGCTAGCCGGGCTGATGAGAGGTGTTACCTCGAAACCGGGCCGGTCCTCGGATGCTTGTTTCCGTTCTGGGAAGGATATGGCTTTTGTAGTTCGGACTGGACTGTTCCCATGGGGCACAGGGTCAGCACTGATTTGCATATCGCCATTGTCTAACCCAGGGTGGTGTGGAGTGGAAAAACAATGGATTTGGGCCCAGATCTTTGGACTGGGGTGAATGTGTGACATTGATCCACATTCTGTCCATCATTGTTGTGTTTGCAGGTACCGCTCTAAGTGTACTGGGGATGCTCAGACGTGAGTCCCAGGCACTCCACACCACTGGAATCAAGCTAGCCGGGCTGATGAGAGGTGTTACCTCGAAACCGGGCCGGTCCTCGGATGCTTGTTTCCGTTCTGGGAAGGACATGGCTTTTGTAGTTTGGACTGGACTGTTCCCATGGGGCACAGGGTCAGCGCTGATTTGCATATCGCCATTGTCTAACCCAGGGTGGTTTGGAGTGGAAAAACGATGGATTTGGGCCCAGATCTTTGGACTGGGGTGAATGTGTGACATTGATCCACATTCTGTCCATCATTGTTGTGTTTGCAGGTACCGCTCTAAGTGTACTGGGGATGCTCAGACGTGAGTCCCAGGCACTCCACACCACTGGAATCAAGCTAGCCGGGCTGATGAGAGGTGTTACCTCGAAACCGGGCCGGTCCTCGGATGCTTGTTTCCGTTCTGGGAAGGACATGGCTTTTGTAGTTTGGACTGGACTGTTCCCATGGGGCACAGGGTCAGCGCTGATTTGCATATCGCCATTGTCTAACCCAGGGTGGTTTGGAGTGGAAAAACGATGGATTTGGGCCCAGATCTTTGGACTGGGGTGAATGTGTGACATTGATCCACATTCTGTCCATCATTGTTGTGTTTGCAGGTACCGCTCTAAGTGTACTGGGGATGCTCAGACGTGAGTCCCAGGCACTCCACACCACTGGAATCAAGCTAGCCGGGCTGATGAGAGGTGTTACCTCGAAACCGGGCCGGTCCTCGGATGCTTGTTTCCGTTCTGGGAAGGACATGGCTTTTGTAGTTCGGACTGGACTGTTCCCATGGGGCACAGGGTCAGCGCTGATTTGCATATCGCCATTGTCTAACCCAGGGTGGTGTGGAGTGGAAAAACGATGGATTTGGGCCCAGATCTTTGGACTGGGGTGAATGTGTGACATTGATCCACATTCTGTCCATCATTGTTGTGTTTGCAGGTACCGCTCTAAGTGTACTGGGGATGCTCAGACGTGAGTCCCAGGCACTCCACACCACTGGAATCAAGCTAGCCGAGCTGATGAGAGGTGTTACCTCGAAACCGGGCCGGTCCTCGGATGCTTGTTTCCGTTCTGGGAAGGACATGGCTTTTGTAGTTCGGACTGGACTGTTCCCATGGGGCACAGGGTCAGCGCTGATTTGCATATCGCCATTGTCTAACCCAGGGTGGTGTGGAGTGGAAAAACGATGGATTTGGGCCCAGATCTTTGGACTGGGGTGAATGTGTGACATTGATCCACATTCTGTCCATCATTGTTGTGTTTGCAGGTACCGCTCTAAGTGTACTGGGGATGCTCAGACGTGAGTCCCAGGCACTCCACACCACTGGAATCAAGCTAGCCGGGCTGATGAGAGGTGTTACCTCGAAACCGGGCCGGTCCTCGGATGCTTGTTTCCGTTCTGGGAAGGACATGGCTTTTGTAGTTCGGACTGGACTGTTCCCATGGGGCACAGGGTCAGCGCTGATTTGCATATCGCCATTGTCTAACCCAGGGTGGTGTGGAGTGGAAAAACGATGGATTTGGGCCCAGATCTTTGGACTGGGGTGAATGTGTGACATTGATCCACATTCTGTCCATCATTGTTGTGTTTGCAGGTACCGCTCTAAGTGTACTGGGGATGCTCAGACGTGAGTCCCAGGCACTCCATACCACTGGAATCAAGCTAGCCGGGCTGATGAGAGGTGTTACCTCGAAACCGGGCCGGTCCTCGGATGCTTGTTTCCGTTCTGGGAAGGACATGGCTTTTGTAGTTCGGACTGGACTGTTCCCATGGGGCACAGGGTCAGCGCTGATTTGCATATCGCCATTGTCTAACCCAGGGTGGTGTGGAGCGGAAAAACGATGGATTTGGGCCCAGATCTTTGGACTGGGGTGAATGTGTGACATTGATCCACATTCTGTCCATCATTGTTGTGTTTGCAGGTACCGCTCTAAGTGTACTGGGGATGCTCAGACGTGAGTCCCAGGCACTCCACACCACTGGAATCAAGCTAGCCGGGCTGATGAGAGGTGTTACCTCGAAACCGGGTCGGTCCTCGGATGCTTGTTTCCGTTCTGGGAAGGACATGGCTTTTGTAGTTCGGACTGGACTGTTCCCATGGGGCACAGGGTCAGCGCTGATTTGCATATCGCCATTGTCTAACCCAGGGTGGTGTGGAGTGGAAAAACGATGGATTTGGGCCCAGATCTTTGGACTGGGGTGAATGTGTGACATTGATCCACATTCTGTCCATCATTGTTGTGTTTGCAGGTACCGCTCTAAGTGTACTGGGGATGCTCAGACGTGAGTCCCAGGCACTCCACACCACTGGAATCAAGCTAGCCGGGCTGATGAGAGGTGTTACCTCGAAACCGGGCCGGTCCTCGGATGCTTGTTTCCGTTCTGGGAAGGACATGGCTTTTGTAGTTCGGACTGGACTGTTCCCATGGGGCACAGGGTCAGCGCTGATTTGCATATCGCCATTGTCTAACCCAGGGTGGTGTGGAGTGGAAAAACGATGGATTTGGGCCCAGATCTTTGGACTGGGGTGAATGTGTGACATTGATCCACATTCTGTCCATCATTGTTGTGTTTGCAGGTACCGCTCTAAGTGTACTGGGGATGCTCAGACGTGAGTCCCAGGCACTCCACACCACTGGAATCAAGCTAGCCGGGCTGATGAGAGGTGTTACCTCGAAACCGGGCCGGTCCTCGGATGCTTGTTTCCGTTCTGGGAAGGACATGGCTTTTGTAGTTCGGACTGGACTGTTCCCATGGGGCACAGGGTCAGCGCTGATTTGCATATCGCCATTGTCTAACCCAGGGTGGTGTGGAGTGGAAAAACAATGGATTTGGGCCCAGATCTTTGGACTGGGGTGAATGTGTGACATTGATCCACATTCTGTCCATCATTGTTGTGTTTGCAGGTACCGCTCTAAGTGTACTGGGGATGCTCAGACGTGAGTCCCAGGCACTCCACACCACTGGAATCAAGCTAGCCGGGCTGATGAGAGGTGTTACCTCGAAACCGGGCCGGTCCTCGGATGCTTGTTTCCGTTCTGGGAAGGACATGGCTTTTGTAGTTCGGACTGGACTGTTCCCATGGGGCACAGGGTCAGCGCTGATTTGCATATCGCCATTGTCTAACCCATGGTGGTGTGGAGTGGAAAAACGATGGATTTGGGCCCAGATCTTTGGACTGGGGTGAATGTGTGACATTGATCCACATTCTGTCCATCATTGTTGTGTTTTTAAATACACTGGAGACACCAGTGGTATCAGAAATATTTAAGATTTCGTTCAGTATTTCTGCGAAATGTATGGGGGAATGAGTTGATAATAATGAATGAATCTCTTCTGTTGTCCTTGCAACTTGGAGATCATACGTTTCTTTTGATGACGTGAGCCTGGTCGGCGTCTGTAGGAGCACAGTCTTCATTCTGCTTAAAGTATCTATTCGAATAGAAGCAATTTTCAAATCGGGCCATAACCTTGCCTCCCTGTCTGGAGAATCGTTCGGGAACAAAACTCGTTCACAGCACATGACCTTCCTAGTCACGGTTATGAGATAAGGTTTTCCGGGCAGCAAACTACAACATCTGCGATCTACTATTAGAATGTAACTCCCGTTCGAGAGTCTCCTAAAGAATGGTTCTATTCGTGTTGCAGGTGTGCCTAGCTGGTAACATGAAAGGTTATTTGAAGTCCCTTCACAGGCTCCATGCAAGCTAATACCCTGACACAGAAGTGTACCGCTTAGTGATTTTGCACAATTATTGCCACTGAGAAACACTTTCTGGCCTTTATTACTGACACATTCGTGTGTATAGGGCAAGTTCCATATTGACTTAATGTATCCTTTACCCAACCTTTCATACTGGCCTGCCTGTATATATTTTTGGCAGAATTGAAACTGGAAAGTAGTTATCGGAATATTTATTATTCCATGTATTATCCATTCAATGACAGGTCGTTCTGACATTGTCAATGGTAATCTCTCAAGTTTTTCAATGCTCAGAATTGTATAGTCAGCAACCTTCTGTGCCAAACTGATTTGTTTATCAGTAAGGTTAAAGATATTAAATAATGACGTTGTGTTGATTAAACGCCAAGGCACATAGCCAGAACGCAGATTTTGTAACGTCCAGCCAAGCTGTACAATAGAATGCAATTGGGACTGACCGTGTTGTAACATCAGTAAGTCTTGCGATATTATATCGATTGCTGAAGACACAATGCTGTCCAGAGAATATATTCTGGAGGACAGTCATTAACCCATTGTCCACAATAGAAAGTGATTTTTCCAAATTAATACGGTCAATTTCCCGTATTTTTTCTGCTGTCTCAATTTGAGTTACTTTCCAAACTTCGTTATAAGCTGCATATATAGAGGCCGCTATGAAACGTTTTTGACGCTGTTTGCGTGGTCCCAATATGAAATCACGCAAGTCAGCACCTTCTGTAAGTAAAGTTAGGTGTTGCTTAATTTCAGCCAGTGTGGACGTTTGTAGCCATTGAAGGCAGAGCTTGCCCACGCTGTAGGTGGTTACTATCCCTGGATGTTGTCTTTGAGAATATCTAGGGTTTGGCCTAGTCAATGTGAACCCCTGTTTTTTGTTCAGGAATCTGTCTTGACAGTTATTTGTATCTGTGGGCCAGATCAACCATTTTTTCCATTCAGGATGTGTTCTGTTTTGGTTTAATATATGGTTTACGTCTATCTCATAATCTATAGAGCTATTACTGTTCACTGTTGGCTTTGGAATAGACGGTTTGTTCAAATCTTTGATTTTTGCTAAGCCAAGACAGGTAGTTTGTTGAATAGTGTCATTCCAGAATATAATTTGTTCTGGGATCATGCAGGCTCTAAACAATGATTCTATACCTTGTACTTGCCAATCTCTTGTACCCCAAACAGTTTTTGCTTCAATATTATTGTTCCAGAAATCAAACCCAAATGTATTCATTTGTTCAAAGAATGAATCGGAATATATCAATTTTGTGTTTGTAAGCATGGTCTTCATACCTGTCTTATTTGTCAATTTGAAATAAAATGTTTCTGGATTACTTGTGTTAAACCCTGAAAAGTATGAATATTTATCATAAAATCTTTTTGAGCTGTCTTTTGGAGGAGTAGCACAATGTTCCCATTGGTTATAATTTAAAACATTTCTAGGTTGAGCAGATTTATGTAGATAATGGTTACCATAGTGGTTATAGCAGAACATCTGATCATAATTAGACGAACCCTGCAAATAATCATGTTCTGTAAATTTAGAAGACATCACAAGATCAGACATCATATCATTAATACTTTCAAAGTCCCAATCATCAGCAAATGAGCTTGGTTTTACAAAGTCACTCAATGAGATCTTGAATTGGTGTGGATACTTCAGGATTTCAACCGGACCATAGACTTCATAATCCGTTTTGTCCCATGCTACACCGCCTGGTATAGGATTGGCTGTGAAGTTCACTGAAGAAAGTTCTCTTTTCTCGATGTGTGTGGTTTAAGGACCAAGTTGATTTTCTGGCTTGCTGTGTCCATTTTAGTATATTTTCCTTCAATGAAATGTCCCAAGCATAGTACCATGATGAGCCAAAGAATGAGGATAAATGCACCGAAGGCTACCCAAAACTCAATCCATGGAGAAATCAGATAGGTTTCTTTCAGCTGTTGAAAAAGTTCCATAGCTTTGTCTTTAATAGTTTTTGTTGATGGCTGTTTCTTTGCTTCACTCAGGTCTTCAGATGAATCATCGAAGTTGATGAAGTAGCCGGATGCTGTTCTGTCAATTGTTCCAATTGTTTTTGGATTTTGCTTTGTTTCATTAGCAAAGTCTGCAGTTACATCATCATAGGTTGTTGTTTCTTGATGAAAAGTTTTAATTTGGGTTTTAAGAGGTTCAAGTTCCATTGCTTTGTTGCATAGTCCTTGTTGATTCACTGTAGATTTTCCAAAGGTGATCAGTCTTCCAGTTTGAGCCTCTGTATTCGTAGCAAACATTGGTGTTCTGCTACTTCTTGGGAGTCCACTTGGCCTACTGTTTGTTATCGGCCACATGATTGTGGTTTAACCAGGTCGATGGATACAACTCGGTTCTCCTTTTTACCAGCAAGGGGCGGTAGTACTACTGATCTTGTCCCGTTGATAGACAAGACAGGAACTGCTTTTCTGTAAGAAGGCCCAAATTCCTTCTTTACCGCGATCTTCTCTCTGACTAGATCCCCGACTTTTGGAATCCAGACAGGCCTTGCTGGGACAGGTGGTTTCTCTTCAGTGGTTGTTGGCTGTTGTTTCAACTTTATGTTGCTCAGGTCTTTTCTTGTTTCATTTAAGTCCTGTAAAATAGCCAAACGATCTTTGATATCAAAGCTTTTGTCTTTAACCACTGAAGTCTGACTATCAAGATCTTGGATCATCATTCTAGTCCCGAACAATAGTTTGTACGGACTGAACCCTTTCAGAGAATTCCTTGGCAGGTTATTTAGACTACGTTGGACACTTATTAAATGTTTGACCCACCCAGCACCCGAACCTAATACCTTTTCCGTTATAGATTGCTTTATGTCTTGGTTTTTTCTTTACACCATCCCGTATCCCTCAGGAAGGAAGTGAGAAGAGTCCCGCTATGCTATGCTCATTTGGTCATGCTTCTCTTTAAGCCTGAGGGCTAAAGGGAACACATTATTCAAAACGTAGCATGCTCCTAGCGTATATGCCATTATAGACTTGCAAATCCTTGTATAACAGTCCAGGCGTCAGCCGCGCGCTGGGGTCTACATCATAGGTGAAAATTAGTCTTCTTATGTTAATATAACGCTTTTTCGTGATGGGTACATTCTTATTGTTGTTGTTTTTCTGGAGCGAAGTGCCATGGCAATAGTCCTCCTCGCTCGCCACTGCGATCTCTATTGCAGTCTGGGCAGTTTTTTACAAAAATGTGATGATGCAGGCTCATGCCTGCCCACCAGTACACTGATTGTAATTCTTCCAGAGAATCTTTTTGCTTAAGGTGTCTGAGACCCTCACCCATATGTGCGTCTGCTATTAACAAGCCTCTCCTGTCCGTGTTTGGAATTACTCTATCCCCCACTCCAGGGATTCGAGCAAAAGGGACTGAGTTTGCATCGATTATGTATGTATAATTGAGTGGATAATTGATCGGTAGCGCCGAGCAGTCGCCTTTTGATGACGTTTTCACCGCCAGCACAGTTTCACCGTCAATGTGTTTTACTGTACGCTTTTTTGTAGCTACGGAAGCCGGTTTAGTTGCTCCCGCTGTGGCTGTCTCAGCCAATGAATTCCCTGCAACGTGAACGCCATCACGCTGATGACTCAGTGAATGTATCACGTGAGTTTTTGGTAGTTCTTTCTTTAAAAGAACTAATTGTTCCCAAAGTGCTTTCTGCTTTATTGTGGCACCTGTGTCATCTTTGTAACCGTTTTGAATCCATTTCTGCAAATCGTTATTGTATGTTTTGACGCAGTAATACGAATCGCACACAATAAGTGTCGGGAATTCGCGATCGGCATTATCTAGCGCCATTTTTAATGAAATTATTTCAGTTTGTTGTTCTGAATTATTTTCCACTGAGTGTGTTTTTGTAAGTAGAGGTCTTAATTTACCTCCGCGCCACACTTCTTTTACAATTTCGCATGTGGCGTTGTAAGCCAGCTCTCCCCAAACTGAGGGTTGAGCATACCCGTCTGTATATATTACACAGGCGTACTGTCGTAAAGGCAGAATGTCGATTGGCAGAGGGTATTCTCTCTCATATTCTAGATATTTTAATTCTTTCATTTCTGGGTCAAAATAGTATTTTACTTTGTCTGTAGCAACAGAATTTACCCATTGTATCCATTCTGGATTTAGTGCAGTTGTCGGTAAATTACATGGTGTTGTTAATGCCTCAAAAGCTGATTCTGCTGTTCTGACTGTAACCTGTCTACCGTCTGCTTGGTATTTTTCTTTTGCTACAGCTGTTTGAACCGCATGAACAATATTTTCTTTAATGCTGAACCTTTTTTCAGCTTCTGTGTACAAATGTGATTTGTATGCTATTGGTACCTTCTCTCCCTCATTAGAGGTCAGGTATGTGAATCCGCATCTTCCTGGGATGACTTGAATCACAAGGTTGCGTGTGTTGTCACGTGTTTGTAGTTTTGTTTTAACTAACATATCTGTTTGTAACGATCTCAAAATTTCTGTGTGTTCTTGAGTCCAATTGATTCTTTTAAAATCTGGTTTTATTAGATCATAGAGAGGTTTAATTCTCTCTGCATAATTTATAATGTAAGTTCTTCCGAAGTTTAGGAAGCCTAGAATTGATTGTAAGTTTTTCAGTGTTCTAGGTGCTTGGATTACAGCACATTTCTCTAGGAAATTGTCGGCCAGGCTTTTGCCTTCACTTGATAGTTCATATCCTAAGAACAGGACTGTTAGATGGGCAATTCTTGACTTTTTAAAGTTGAATTTGTAACCCTCTGCTGCGAACCCAAGTATTATGGTGTTCACTCTCTTCAAGTGAGTATCCAAGTCATCGTCTGTTAGATAGATGTCGTCGACATAAGATAATGCCTCGTCATCATATGTTTGTAGTAATTCAGTTACTCTCTCTGAGAATAATCCTGGGCTGTTCTTGAACCCCTGGGGCAAACGACAGAAATTCTTTTGCGTGCCATTTATTGAGAACGCCGTCAAATATCTGCTTTCTGGTGCTATATTTTGACAAAAGAATCCATTAGAAATGTCTAAGGTTGTTTTGTATTTTTTGCGCACTATGTTATTCATTAGTGCAGCACTATGCGAGTTTTGTACCGCAAATGTTTTGCAACATGAGTTAAGGTGTCTGTAGTCCAAAACAAGACGATATGAATTGTCTGGCTTGGAGACAGGAAACAAAGGGTTGTTCATTTGTGAGGTGCAAGTTTCAATCACCCCCTGGTATTCAAGTTGATCTAGGATCTCTTTTACCTGTTTTTTAGCTTCTTGCTTAATCGGGTACTGCCTCTGTGCAGTAGGTTGTGATTTTAACTGGATTTTGTGAGGAGGAGAGTCCTCATCCCATCCCACATGATTTTTATATAAGGCAGGGGCTTGAGCTACCTACTGCCCACTTTCTTGCAAGTGTATATTTTTTATGAATTGGAATATGGTTTGAGAAGGCAGGCATAATTATTTCTTCGCCATGTGGGCACTCCCTGACAAACTCTGGAGGCCAGTCTCGTTCAGCTAGAAGGATGTCATAGCCGTTGGAGAGATTATCCCAAAATAGACCCCTTTTTTTTCTAGTCTTATCCCCTTCTATACGCAATGTTATTTCATATATTTTATGAGGTTTGCTAACTCTGGTATCTGCAGTTTCCACCTGAATGTATTCATTCGTGTCCACTGTCTCCAGATGATTCATAAGGACTTTGCGAGCTATGCTCACTTCTGCTGCGCTGTCTAGCATTGTCTGAGCCCATTCTCCGTTTTTCAGCTGTGTCCTCAGTATTCACGGCATTGTTGATTACTTTAATACTGGCTACCTTCTTTTTTGGAAATTGTAATTTTTTATTCTGATGAGCAGGTTCTTTGTCTTTGGACTTGACGTGCTCTTCCCTGTGTTCTGATCGTCCTCTTCTTTCCGATTTCTGCGAGGAAGTCTGAAAAGATTGAGAGGGACGTGTATCAATATCTTGATATCTATCAGGTTTTTTTTATATTTTCCCTATTTCTAAGGTTGTATTTTTTCACAGAGGGCTCCCTTTGGGGAGACTTGCATCCTTGATCAGGAGATCTTTCTCTCCGCCGAGGAGACCTTCCTCTGGACTGGAATCTTTTTTCTTTAGGATTGGATTGTTTATTTCCATCCCAGCTCTTTTTTTGATTGTTTAAATTATTTTTTATAAATACCTTTTCAGGACTTTCAACTAGGTGGGGTTTCACTGGTATTCCACCCAAACTATCTCTTCCTAGTTCTTCATAGGATTTTTCTATGATTCTGGCAATTTCAGATGGTTGGTCTGCTATATTTGTCTCTTTTAACCTCTGGCGAATCGCCACATTTGCTGCTTCTCCCTTTATGTTCGCTAATAATATTGCAGAGACCTGCTTGAAATCTTTCAGTAGTTTCATACCGAGAGTTAAAGCGGGTTCTGGACCGTATTCATCTTGAATCTGTTTTAGCACATCTGGTATTACTGACATGGATGGTACACCATGTGTTTTTGTGTAAATGGAGGCAAAGACTGTTCCCCAAGTGTCACAGTCCTCCACATGTGGTGCGATTCCCATTGGGAGACAGATAGTCAGAATCCTATGTTTCTCAACAGGGGTGGTATCTGGAAACACCGCCTCTATTTGAGTGATTTTTTGTGCTAGCCAGAAAGGAATTTGTTCCCGTTTTGCGGGTACTTTACCTAGACAGGACTGTATGTTCTGAGGTGTAATTTTATTTGTGTTCCCCAGATGATTGGTCAGCTGTGGAATTTTAATTGCTGGTTGGATTGTTGAAGTCCGCATTACATATTAGACTAATTGTCTATGTATTTTTATTAATTGTTTTAGCTGTGCTAAAAGCTCTGGTGCAGGCATTTCTTCAATGTCTGGATGTGGTGTATATCCGGCTAGGACCGGCCACGTTGCTCCTGGTCTACCTAGTGGACCGAGCCTGGTGATGTGATTATTATGTTTTAGGGCGCCATGAAACAAGAGCAGGTGCTCTTGGAATTTGAGTGGTATTTCCACTTCCTCGAAAGGAGTGTACTCACTAGGAGGTTCCTCTATTTTGTAATAGTGGAAGTCCTTTGTTACAGCGTTTGCTGCTGGAAAGTTTATCCATGAATAGAATACCTCTGTCTGCCGATATTCGTGTGCCTCAATTACGAATATGACTGTACCACCTCTTGGTGTCAGTCCATTTTCTATAAGTTTTAGGGTTATAGATTTCCTTATGTTGACCGGGATGAGTATTGCATCTGGGTCATTTTCCAGCAGAGTATTGTCTGCTACTAGGAGTTCAGCTGCTAGTCTAACTGTCTCCATTTCTTCTTCACTTTCTGTCATTTTACTGACAGGAAGGTTATTCTGTTTGTTTGCAGATCAGGTTTCTATGGAAACAAAGATTAGATGCACAATATTTTGGAACAGTGTATCCTTCAACGTGGAATCAACCAAGAACCATACATAGGAGTCTCCTCCTGTGAGGTTTGGCGGATATGACCTTTCACCCACTCCAGACGTCTTTGGAGTATTATGGGAAAAAAGGGGTTCTGTGTGAAAAAGCACGACTGAGTTACTCTAATGTCTTGCGTTAGTTTTATCGCCTATCCAAACGTTTGGGCGCCATGTAGTGTAGTTCCTATTATCCCAATAGGCTCTGCGCATTGGAATAATATCTTCAATAGTATAGACCTAGGGCAGAGGTTAACTAGGTCTTCTACCGACGATATTAGACTTAAAGTTTTGTGTTTGCCAGCTAGCTCAGAGTTCACTAGAAACTTTCTCGAATAGGCAAGGAGGATGTTAACCTCCCTGGATAGACAAGAAGGGATTTAGTTTCTGACAACCATAGAACATGACAACTTTGCTCTCCCCTAATCAAGAGTGTATCTCTAGAGTCGTGTGAAAACAATAGACAACTTATTTTACTCAGTCAGTTCAGTGCATTCTTAGTTTCACCAGATTGTAGAGAAAAGGAAGAGACGGGCGTGTTCAATAAAAGATGTTATTTATTGATCAGTCTCTTTTCTCATACAAGAGAAATGAATCGCTATTATTGCAATACTTGTAGTTAAGTAAAGTGCATACAGTAAAGACAGAATTATAAAATAATACTGTAAAAGCATTGATATGGTTTCTGAGCCATATGATACTTTAAAATGGATAAAATAGATACATACATATATACATTTGACTAATCATACTCAACTGGTGCTTCTAACCACGCCTACCCCAGTGTACCTGACCTAAGCCTAATACGTGGGCGGGAGTAGATAAGTAGCAGTTTAAGTTAAGTTTGTTTTGCCAAGGGACTGACTCGAGAATTCTCTGCAAGGGGTTATTCAGTTCTGTACCTGAGATCTAGAATGATGGAGGGCTGGTATCTCTTATCCCGGGTCTTGATATTCCAGCTGCCTGCGAGGGCTGCTTGGAAGCGCCGGAGCTGGATTTCTCAGCAGGAGAAAGGCAGCGTCTCGTTCTCAGCGCGTCAGGAAGGCGGGGCAGCGTCTGTGGGCTTCGCTCTCTGCTGGGCTCCTCAGCACGTCTCGCTGCTCCGATCTCGTCACCACCGCATGTGTTTGCTTAAGGCAATGTCGGTAATATTTATACCTGAAAGGTGCCGAGATTGACGTAAGGATGGACATATATACGTCAATAAGGATGTCATATGAACGGGCTCGTTCGCACATTCTTTTGCTGAAGTTCATGGTGAAATCAAAACAATGGTTATGGGAATTTCCCAGGTCGCTGTAGGTTTGATTTGTTTTGAGAACTCCGTATGCCTTATCAGGGGCTGGAGGAATATCGCTTGTCTAATTAGATGGCATGCGTTATGACCTAATCAGATAACACTCTTCTGTGCCGTGGTGTGGCTTAATCAGATAACGGTTTTTGCACCGTTGGATGGCTGCTAGTTAATTATTAACCAGACCAGGGTCAGGAATAGGGGAATCGATACAGTACCTATAGGAATACATCACAATACCTAGCCCACATATTGCAAAAAATGATATTTGCGTTTTGCTTCTAAGTTCAGATCTCATTCCCAATCATCTCTCAGACAGTCTCAGTCTCAACTCCAACAACCCCCTTTGACGGGCCAATTACTAAGTCTTCATTTATTCATCTTAATGCTTAGATGGATGCATGCATAATTGAAGCATGCACCAAATTGGTGGTTGCTATTATTCACTCACTATAAGAACTACAAAGTTCTACTAGGAGTAAGACTGAAGTCATGTGAGAGCCTGAGGACGCGTCACTCATGAGTCGTGACACAGGTCGCTAAATTACCAAATAATACTAACTAACTAACTACTACCACTATCTCAGTGACAAGAGGAGACAGGACATCCTAACAGGACAAAGAAAAGGACTGGAGTCTTTCCTATGTGGATTAAATATCTACCTAACTTAAAATCTCTGACCTCTCTAACATAACCAGCCCAAGTGAGCACAAAGTTGCAAACAAGTAGGATGATTAGTTAGTAGCACCGAGGATCTGTCTGGAAGTAACAATCACACAATATAACATTGTAGGGTGCAGTTGGATTATCAGAATTCACCAATACTTAGAACTGGTCTTTGATCGTATTTTTAGCATTCGAGGTGCATTGCATATAGCTATTTTTCAGGCTTTTTATTTGCAAATATAACATTTCTATATTAGGTTTTAAAATTCCTGATCCTGTTTTCTGCCACAGTCTTTCTACAATACTCATTTTCCTTTTAAATAGGCCTGGGAGGAATTTGTAATTCCGCTCGCTGATTTGGAGGAATTTGGCTTCTCCACATTACTCTTTTAATGCTGAGTTCAGACCAAATTTATGCCAATTGCCACATGGCAAGCAAGATTTGGCGTCCCCCACTGCGATTTCTGGTCACTAGGAAGCCTTCCGGAGTGATTTTGTATTGCAAGCTGTCACAATCAGACAGCTGCTTCTCGAGTAGATCTTATACCTCAGAGGCCACATTCCTTGATTAGTTTTCATTTGGATGGGAAAGGATCACTCTCTTTGTCCTCAATCCCTGTTTCATATACCATTACATTTTGAAGATTTCTTTGAGAAAA
Organism: Lissotriton helveticus; assembly: GCF_964261635.1. Lineage (NCBI taxonomy): Eukaryota > Metazoa > Chordata > Amphibia > Caudata > Salamandridae > Lissotriton > Lissotriton helveticus. Next base: position 1,365,545,892 of record NC_136065.1, read on the forward strand.
ATCAAGCTAAAGAGCCATTGAATAAGTTTATGATTTGACAGAGGGCATGCACCAGGATTTATTTTTACCTTTCTTGTTTTTTCCTAGTTTTTTAAATTTGATTGTGGGTGGCCTGGAGATGCAGTAGGAGCCTAGTTTGTATTTACGTTTTTAGTTTTTTCAAAGGGAAAAAGTTTGCACATGTTTAGGAGGGCTTAAGATCTGGTTTTGTAGTACCTGTCTCCATTTTCTTTACGTGTTGTTTGTGAACTGTGCACTGTTTTGCTCATTTTACTGTCTGTGGCCTAGTCTACACATGGGCCACAGCCAGAAAGCACTAGGCATTGGGAGTATATTCACAAAATGTTTCTGTGCTATGTTTTTTAAAACATCTATTGATTTATGGATGGCCTTGTATTAAATGCAAAAGGTTGTTTTTTTGGTATTTAAAATGTTACTGAAAAGTATTAAGTGTATTTTGGTGGGGTACTTTTTTTTTTTTTTTTTTAAGAACCTTTATTGTCATAGCACGGAGATACAAACATGGGCCTACAACCAGTCCGGCCGGCCGCTATTCAAACCGATTAAAAAGCAATGCAATACAAAAACATACAGCGGTCCGGAGGTCAAAAGCTGAGTAGCGTCCAGGATATATCATATAATTAAAGTACCATGCTATAATAAGGATCTGAGACGGTTCATTTTGTAATAACGAAAAATAAAATGAAAGTCAATGTCGCATAAACACACACACCCCAAGAGAGCCAACTAAAACAAAATATTTTACGCCAGCAATGTACATAAATGAAAAGACGGGGGAGGGGGTATATGAGTCAGGATAGATGCAATAAACACTAAGCAATCATGGCGAACTAGCCCCACCCCTCAAGGCGAAACACAACATGGGAGACATGGAAGACGACGACATCGAAAAGGAAAAGGGCAAAGGGCCATAGAAACAAAGATAGAACAAAATAACAAACCCATCCCCCAACCCTCAACCCTGCACCCCTGCAAAAGGCTATGGCCTACCCCCCCAGCAGCGTGCCTGTCGCCCTAAATAAGAGACCCGAAATACAGAGAAGAAAAGAGAAAAAGAAGAGAAAAAATACAGGAGAGGGGCCATCGATCTGGTCATCCGGCCCCTCCCACCCCCGCGTGCAAAAATCGTATAAACAGTAATGATAAAAGAAGTAAAGGTAGCAGCAATCACGTATAACGTAATTAATAACATCCCCGCTAAGCGCCCCTCAAATCACCATCAATCAGCCATGAGTCCCTCCATGTTCCAATCGAATTCACCCCTGGCCTCGTTTGTCAATAGTACCAACGTTGAACCATCCCTCAATCGGGATACACAGAAACACAAAGGGTCCGATTACACCGGGAGGGTAAGGCAATGGCGCCGCTCCATAGGACCCCAGCCACCAACATTTCGCCCAGGAGGCATGGCGGAAGTCTGATTGGAACAATGTCAACACCGCCAACAGTCTCGAGTCCGAACACAGTCCCGCCACACACGGAAAGGGAAACACACGATGCGGGAAGCGCCAAAGCCCCAACGGGGCCGCCCAAGCCGTGTATCGTCGCTGTTCCTCCACTTGCAGATCAAAGAAAGGCCCCGGTGAGACAATCACATGCGCCACAGGTGCATCCACAGTAAGCTCACGAACCAAATCTATCCACGGCTCTAAGAATTTAGACTCATCCGGGGAAGACGTCGATGAAGCAGAGGCAGACACAGCGGCGCCTCCTTGAAAGCGATCCGTACCGTTACAAGATGGCGGGACAACAATGGCGGCCATCCTTTGTCCCAAATCTCGGGCCTCCCGGATCAGGGCTGTCTGCAGGGTTGTTAGTGCAGCCAGTATATATTTGGGCGTGGGCGGTTTATCACAGAGCCAGACTCCGGGACTCTCTTGTGCACCGGTTTCTCTGCCCGGGTGAGGGGTGCACAGGAAAGTATCATCCGCCATTTCAGCCGTCACGTTCTCTTTCCCCTCCACCGCGCCTCAGGAGCGGGTCCGACCCCCGGGATCAGCAGGCTTCACAGCGGGATCTCAATAGTCAGGGCAGGCAGCAGAAAAGAGAGTCACCGAAATGCTAAACAAGCTCCCCACCACCCGGGAGTCACCCACCGGTGCCCAGGGAAGGCTGGTAACACAACCGGGTATCTCACCGAAGGGGAACTGGGCACCATGGACTCTCTCCGTCCCAGCTATTTCGCATCTCCCGCAGGGCAACCCACTATTGGGAGTGGGTTGGTATCATCTCTTCCGGCTCGCAGTTCTCAGGTTCTCTCCGACCGGCTTCCTATCTCAACCAAAGGCCGCTGGTGTTGCAATCACGGCCGGACACTCCCCTCACTCGAGATCCCGGCCTCAGCACCTCGAAGGCCGCCAAAGAGACGGAGACAATTCTTCGGGTCTACTGCGCGGTGGAGCCTCAAAAGCAGATGGTAAGTGAATGCTTCCCTTCACCTACGTAAATTAGCAAATATTACTCAGGTTTATCGCCAGGATATATGTGCGGGGCGGGAGGGCTCACGGAGCCAAGCGGTTATGCAGCCATCCCGATCGCCATCTTGGCTCCTCCCCCCGGTGGGGTACTTTTTTGATGCTTTTAGATGTTTGAGGTTGGTGAATTTTTAAAGTTAACTTAATTTTTGTATTTGGCTTTGCTAAGTTTATGGTAGTGTTTTCTTCTTTGTTTACCATACCTCTTTTGTTTGCTGGCCAAGTGGCCAGTTTTGTGTGGCCAATGTGTGCATGTGCCAATCCGCTGCCATTTTGTCTTTGTTCTAGGCCTACTTTGTTTTCCATGCCATGTGTGCCTTTGCCATAGACCTCCATGTGTTCTTTGTTGTCTATACCTGCGACCCTTGGTGGCCCTGTGGTAGGGTAGCCATTTTGTGTAACCAGTGTGCTTGATTTTGCCATAGGCCTGCATGTGTTCTTTGTTGTCCATGCCTTCGCCCTGGGTGGCCATGTGGCAGGGTGGCCATCTTGTGTAGCCATTCTGTTTGTTTGCTTTTGTTATAGGCCTACATGTGTTCTTTATTGTCCATACTTTCGTTCTCGGTGGCCATGTGGTAGTGTGGCCATTTTATGTAGCCAGTGTGCTTTGCGTTTGCCATGGGCCTGCATGTGTTCTTTGTTGTCCATGCTTCATCCCTTGGTGGCCATGTGGCATTGCGACCATTATGTGTAGCCAGTGTGCATTGCTTTTGCCATAGTCCTGCATGTTTTCTTACTTTTCCAAGCCTTTGTCCTTGGTGACCATGTGGCAGGGCAGCCATTTTGTGCTGCCAGTGTGCTTTGATTTTGCCATAGGCATGCATGTGTTGTTATCCATGTCTTTGCCATTGTAGGACATGTGGCAGGGCCGCCATTTTGCATGGCCTGTGTGCTTTGCTTTAGCCATAGACATGCATGTGTTCTTTGTTGTCCGTGTCTTCACCCTTGGTGGTCATGTGGCAAGGCAACTATTTTGTTCAGTCATTCTGCTGGTTTGCTTTTGCTGTAGGCCCGCATGTGTTCTTTGTTGTCCATGCCTCCACCCTTGATGGCCATATGGCAGGTCAGACATTATGTGTAGCCAGTGTGCTTTGCTTTTGCATTGGCCTACATGTGTTCTTTTTTGTCCATGCCTTCACTCTTGGTGGCCATGTGGCAGGGCAACCATTTTGGGTAGCCAGCATGCTTTGCTTTTGCCATAGGCCTGTATGTGCTCTTTGTTGTCCATGCCTTGACCCTTGGTGGCCATGTGGTAGGGTGGCCATTTTGTGTAGCCAGTGTGCTTTGCTTCTGCCATAGGCCTGCATGTGGTGTTTGTTGTTTATGCCTTCGCCATTGGTGGTCACTTGGCAGGGTGGCCATGTTGTGTAGCCATTGTGCTGGTTTGCTTTTGCTATAGGCCTGCATGTGTTCTTTGTTGTCTATACTTTCGTCCTTGCTGGCCACGTGGCAGGGGGGCCATTTTGTGTAGCCAGTGTGCTTTTCTTTTGCCATTGGCTTGCATGTGCTCTTTGTTGCCTATGCCTTCGCCCTTGGTGGACATGTGGCAGGTCCCACTCATCTGACCATAAATTATATCTGCAGGAGTGAAGGCAGTCCGTCCTCTCAATGCTAGGCTAAAACCCAGTGCCCCAAGAAACAATGAGCACGGGCAGGTATTCCTTAGGGGGAAAGGTAGGGAGAAGAAAGACATGCAGGAAGATATGTATTGATTCTGTATTGCTTGATTAACAAAAAACATTGCAATTAAAACCTTTTAAAACAACATAATATAAAAAAGAAAAACACTATTCCAATTTTATTAGACAATAAGCGCCTATAGAAACAGTGAATCTAAGATTACATGCTGTAACGGTACAATAAAACCACGTAAATTCTTCCTCTAAAGCAAACGCATTACAGTCTATTAAAAAATTGTAGTCCGACTTTGGCTGCAGCAGCGGCGGCTCACCCTGCATCGAAGATTGGGATTGCAGCGGGGGAGCTCCTCGGTGACCCGGATGTCAAAAGGAGGTCCCAGAGAGGAAAGGGAAAGGAGAAGTGACCGGCCCGTCGATAGTGGAACTGCATGGCGGTTCCAAAAAGCTGGAGGGATGTACAGGGACTGTAACGCCAGATCAAGGAGATGCTCTGGATAGGGAGAGGAGAGACTCAAGCACTCTACAGACCCTGCAGGTAAACACGCAAGAGGGGGAGAATATATTGCTGGAACAAGATAGACTTGCAGTGCAAGAGGTCAGCCCTCCCTTAGTATGGGGCGACCAAATGGAGGAAAGTGAGACCAGGGATTTGCAGCTAACTACAGGCGATGAGGTGCCAGAGGTTGGAAAAGACAAAGCTGTGATTGAGGGTTTGAATGCATTTCCTAATGTTGAAACTGATCAAACGGGGGAACAGAAGTACTATCAACTGCCCCATCGTATATAAGGCAGTCCCCTAAAGACCCTTTGCAAATAAAACCAGGAGAAAATACAACATTGGCTACTAAACCGAAGACAGGGGGCCCAATTCAAAATCGGCAGGGGCCTAACTTCAGGAATCAAAGTAGTCAAAGGGCTAGAGATATAGAAGTAGAGGCAACAGACTATTTCTATTCGTTATCGGATGATACTGGGTCTGTGGTGGATTCACCGCTCCTGATGAGCTCAAGTGATGCGTAGAATGAGATACAAAGCCAATCCACAAAAAGCAACAGCGGGCCCTTGGTGCCGCACCTCACACCAGTTCCAGAGGTTCTCTCTCAATACCGTGCAAACAACCCCTACGCCAGCTGCTGGTTGGCGTACCTGTGCTCCAGATCAAAACGACTAATGAATAATTTTGGGGGTGCCCATTTTACAAAGTCCAAGGAATCGGAGTAGTATTATCAAATCACTTCTTTATTGGTTCCAGAGTAGCACCACGTACCGCCTCCGCGGTACGCGGTGCTACTCTGGAACCAGAGATTGCAGTTGGGGGTCAACGTGATGAAATACATATGCCCCACTTGATTCTTGCATTACTGGTGTTGCTGTTCTGACTCACGACATTGAAGTTGGGGGTCAACGTGATGAAATATACACGCCCCCACATGATTAGTTTGTTACTGGTATTGCTGTTCTGATTCACGACATTGAAGCTTCTACCACCCGTGCTACCATTAAGCTATTTTGACTGAATACTTTACTACCTTGGACTATATCGAGTGCACTAACTCGGACCCTATTGGGGCTCTTGGGGAAGTGTGTTTTTCCCTTGAATTGGCTGCTGCTCGCACCCGGCGTACAATCGGAACAGAAGTTACAGAACCAGAGAACTACTTATTATGTGTTCGCTGATACAATCAAGAAAGGATCCAACTATTGACGTATCTAGGACTTTCTTGTGGATGGCTGCCTGATTCCTTTTGATGTTCTACTGAAATAAGTACTACTATACTACGAGACAGCTTCTGAAATTTTGAAATCCGGATAGACCGACTGTTACTATTTTTTGCCCTGTAGAAGCTCCCAGCTAGAGAGCGAAACGCGTTGGCTGATATCGTTACCTGAATGTTTTTTAAATTTCTAATAAAGAAGTGATTTGATAATACTACTTCGATTCCTTGGACTTTGTTAAACGTGCACCCCCAACATTATTCATTGATGTGGAGAATGAGAGCTTACCAGACACTAGCAGAGGGGATTCTGCCGCAACTATGAGGAAAGCTAGCAGGGCAGCTGGTATCTTCGGCCTTGGGAAAGGGAAGAAAATGCAAGACCTAAATTGGGATTATACACCATCTAATCTGCTTATTGGGGATGTAGGGGAGCAAGTAACCGGTTCAGAGAATTCAAATACTACAACCCTGGATGCTCTCCTGCAATCAGTCTTGGCCCACCAGGGGGAGACCAGACAAGATAATAGACGCTCCCAGGCAGCTATCCATAAGGTGCAGGGGTCAGTTCGGAAAGTTGCTAAAGGCTGTAGTGAGATTTCAGATCAGATAACCACATTGAAGACAAGAATGGGAACTCTTGAGACAGATATTACAACAACGCAGCTCCAGGCGGAATCACATGAGGCTAGATTAATTGATATGCGGTGGAAGCTGGAAGACCAGGAAAACTGCCAGCATAGGAACAATCTGTGATTCTTGGGTATACCAGAGGACAAAGGGGGCGTGGACATCCGCCTCTTTATGGTTGAGTTATTAGCAAAAGCTTTCCCTGAGGTTGTAGGATAGAACCGGGCCCAGGAAATCCAACAGGCTCATCGAGTCCCTATGGTAGTGAAGCACCCTAATAATGCAGATAGTCGGCCTAGAGCCGTGTTAGTTTATTTTGGGAACTTTCTCCTCAGACAGATTATATTTGAGAAACCTAGACCGGACAAGAAGTGCCAACAGGACGTCATAGAATTCTTTACTCGACCAGACTTCTGCCATGTAACCGTAAAAAGATGCTGGCGGTTGCGATAGATTATTAGTCTGTTCCGAGCAAAGGTTGCACAGGTCTACCTTATGAACCCGGCCAAATTAAAAATTGTTGTTGGAGATGGATCCCGCTCTTTTACATCCGAAATTAAAGCCAAGGAATTCCTAGATGAACTAAATGGGAAGATATAAGGAATTTAAGAGTATAAGAATGTAAGATGTAAGCCTTGACAGTAGCTTTATTGGCGTAGGAGGAGGGATGGTCAGCAAAATTGTTTATACTTTCTACTTTTCTTTCCCTCCTTGCTCAGATGGTCTCTACTTTCATGGCTACCCTCCGTATAAAAAGTTAATATGGCTAGGCTTACACTCTTTTCTCTCTTTTGACATCTGGGTGGGTGCAGCTTGTTGGTGGGGTGTTTCACGGATCATGGGGCAACACTGTTTTATCTCACACCAACCTACGGTCTGAAAGCTTCTAGGGGAATGTTGAGGGAGGGTGGAATTGGGGGGGTCTGAGGGAAGTGAGAATGCAGCTCCGGAGGGAGTTTGGGGAAGCATAGAGGGGGGGAAAAGCCAGTCAAGGTACATGGAAGTGAAGATAATCAAAATAAATTGGAGAAGGACTCAGTATAGATGGCTGCTTCCGATTATTTGGTATGGATAAAATACGGATCTGTTCGGTAAATGTGGGAGGGCTGAACGAATAAAAGAAAAGGGCCAAGGTATATGAGATTTTACAGTTCTGGAATCCAGAGATTATTTGCTTAAAGGAACCCCATGTCCCATGGAGCAAAAAAAGACTCTTCAGATAAGAGGCTACGAGTTGATAGCTTGCTCTACACAAACAATTACAATAAGGGGAGTTGCTATATTTATTAGATACCATGTGGGTACTGTGAAGCTTAAAATGGCAGACAAATGGGGAAGATGGGCCATTGCTACATTAAGCACGGGGCTTACGATTGTGACTATCTATGGCTCAAATCAAGATGACTCTAGAATCTGGGAGGATCTCAAGGCTGGCCTCCTGGTCGACTCCATTAATAGTATGTGAGGATTTTAATATTCACCTTGGGATGTCTCCAGATACTGGTTTACAGTATAATGGTAGATAACACCAGGCACTAAATATAAATACTTTTAAAGACAGCCATGGACTGTCGGATGCTTGAGTTTATAAACATACGATAGATCCTGGGTATACCTATTTTTCACACCAGCATAAAAAAGATATGCTTGATGAGGTGATGATAACTAAACTACCCCGGATTTTCTCAGACCACAGACCGCTTTTGCTGGATATAACACGGCAGGAAATAGAGGGGAACCAATGCTGTTGGTCTTTCAATAGAAAGCTTCTTGTAGATGAGGTATTTTGGTCTCATATTAAAAAATGGGTTAAAGAATTTTTTGATATGAATCTGTATAGCGCCCCACGTATTATAGTGTGGGACGCCTTTAAGGCTGGACTGAGGGGCAAGGTGATAGACTTTGTAGGCCAGCAATGTAAGGAACGTTGAAATAAGGTTAACCTTTAAATGGTATGGCTGACGCAATTGGAGGTAGAGCGAACTCAACTAATTAGTCAAGGGGGGCGGGAGATAGCAAGTGAAGTGATGATTAAAATAGCCATCGCTAGATCAGATATAAACAGCTTTTTTCAGCTTCAAGTTGCCCAGTCATACAAGGCATATCAGAGAGAGATGTATGAGTATGGGGAAGCGGCTGATAGGTTATTGGCTCTTCGAACCATACAGAGGATAGCTAGAAAAAATATAACAAAAATTAAGAATCATGAAGGGCAGTATGAAACCAATCCCACAGAGATTATGGGGGTTTTTGATCAGTTTTATCAGAAAATATACCAAGCAGATCCGACTGATCCTGCTCAACTATCTTTTGGGACAGGATGTACAATGCTGAGCAAGATCGATGAAGATATGCGGATAGAAATGGAAGAAGAGTTTACACTTGAAGAAATAATAATTGCTGTAAATTCCTTATCTTCTGGAAAGGCTTCTGGGCCGGATAAAATTCCAATTGAACTGTATTAGCTACTTCAGCATGATTTGGCTCCACTATTGCATGATCTCTTTTTAGATGCGCAATACCAAGGAACCCCACTATTTCCTGGCAGGAAACTGATATAATAATCTTCCCTAAGAAAGGAAAACCACCAAAGCTGTCCCGTTCATATCGCCCCATCTCGTTGATAAATACTGATGCCACGATTTACTCAAAGGTTATAGCTAATAGGCTAAGAGGGTCATAGTCAAACTGGTCTTGCCATGGCAACATGGATTTATACCAGGTCGTGGAACTACTGATCACATAAGATGGGTGATCTCGCTATTGGACATAGCAGAGGCAAACGGGGACAGAATGGCTGGGATCCTTTTAGATGCCGAGAAGGCTTTTGATCGTGTGGCCTGGCAATACTTGTGGGATTCATTATCAGAGAGGGAGTTTGGTCCACGATTAATTACAGATATTCGGGTAATGTATTTTGGACCTGTTGCAAAATTGCAGGGGATGGGGAGTGCTTCAGGGGTAATTGAGGTAACTGGGGGAACAAGGCAGGGATTACCATGCTCCCCAATTCTCTTTGCCATCTATTTGGATCCCTTCATAAACCAACTGATTTTGAATCCCAGGATTAAACCAATAATAGCCAATGGCTATGAGACCAAGATACTGGCCTATGCAGATGATATGGCAATCACTAGGTCCGAGCCAGAGATGGCAATTGAAAAAATTGAGAATCTGGCAAGGGAATTTGGGAGTAGGTCAGGATATTTGCTTAACAAAGGAAAAACACATATAATTTGTATGAAACAATACAGGCTGCAAGATCAGTGGGATATTGATTCAGCAGTATACCTGGGAGTTAGGATAGGAGCGCATCTGGAAGTGCTATGGTCGAATAACCTAGATCCTGTGCTGGATGATATAGGTATGGAGGTAAGGCAGCTGGACAACTTGCAACTAACAATACTTGGTAGGCTTAATGTGTTGAAAATGAACATTTTCCAGAGAATATTATATTTGCTTCACTCTATCCCTTGAAATTGCCTGATTTAGGTCTTATGAAATTATTTTATAAACTGTATGGAAACAGGAAATAACAAAATTGTGTTTGATATTTTGGCTGAGTTTGATTCTTTCACTGATGTGTAAAATGGCTGATTTCATAACAATCTTTTCCAATATGTGCCATTACATTTACCCACAGAGACTGGGTAAAAACCCATGATACATCAGCCCCAAGTTTCTAGTGAGTCAGTATTGAAAGTAGGTGAATTGCCAATACCTCAGGCTTTAAACGTTCAATGCAAGGTAAAGTGACAAGTATATGTGAAAATAGTGCTATCACCAAGTATTTGGGATAGTGGTGAAAACATGACACCAGACATTTGGAAAACATGGAACACAGTGCCACTTGAAATGCTGCTGCAAAAAGGTTCTTTCCAAGTTAAACAAAGATTGAAGTGATATTATTTGTATTTGCAGTGATTCAGCTATGTATATGAAAATGTTGTGTGATGACCTGTCAAAATCAATACCTGAGCTTAAGTACTTCCCTGTAAGAGATCCTTGCCACTTGTTAGATGGTATGCCGGACCCATCTTTACAAGCTTCGGAGTTAATGAAGAATGCTATTGACTCTTTAGTCCAACTTGATGTACTGTTTTGTTATGCGCGGGAACTAGAACGTAAATAATTCTAATTCTGTACTTTGTGTGGCATCAAAGAGTCATCCCAACTGTGTCACTTTGTTGATGGTTCTCTTTCCAAGGGAAGAGGCTGTGAATGCTATATTATCCATGTGGCAACTGTTTACAGAATTTTTGATGAGTGATGATGCCAAAGGCAAGAAATGTAAGGATCTTTCGTCGCATATGGATAGTGAGGTTGAAAAAAACCTCTACTGCATTCTTAGATTTTTACAGGAAAACATAACTGCTCTAGTGTACATAATAAAAGAAACTAGACATCTGAACATACCCTTGTCTGCCAAGTGTTCAGTGTGAGAAGTTGGCCTGATATATGATGTTCACTAGTTCTAGTGATCACCTTGTATCAGTCCAAAGAACCCTTATGGTGATTGGTTGTAAGTCAGCCTTATAGACCAGCTATCCTAATGGTAGCATGGACAAAGCAGTCTTAGGCTAAACTCTTTTGGCATGTGAAGCCAGCTGCTTTACCACAATATAATCCCTTGAATACCAAGTGAAAGGACACCACACAGGTTGTTATGAAAGTAAACAATATATTTATTAATAACAGCACCTCTGAACTCTTTATGAGGTCAGAGGGCTAAGCACGTGACAATCTCTTCTGAAAAATACTACCAGTTGCACAAAATTACAATGGTGCCCTAGGGGCACGACAAACCATATACTCAGTAAGTGGAATGTGAAAGTCGATAAAGGAAATGGAGCTGTCCAGAGGCTGTAGGATCGATGGGACCACGCTATACTAACTTCAGGTAAGTACTAGGAGGCCCACGGAATGCGTGTGCAGAGTGTGAACTCACACGCGAGACGCGTAACAGTGTCTATGGACAGTACAGTTCAAGAAAAAGGTGAGTACGGACAATCCTGACTAGATAGGACGACAACGACTGTGGAACTGAACACTAGAACAGTGAAACTACCCTTGAGCACCGAAATGCTCTTGTTACCTCACCCACGGGCCGCGGGTGCATAGGGTTCAAAGTGCGTCGGGTTCTCGCGTTGAAGTCAATGGAGCCTGAAAGAAAAGATGCTGCAGGCGACCAGGAGGAAGATGTCCGGTGCAATCCAAGGGTGGATTGTTGAAGAAGGAGACCTGAAAGCAAAGGGGACAATGTTCACAGTCACTAGCCAGTGACTGGAGTGGAACCAGGAAGGAACCAGATGTCGATGTCGCGATCAGGTGAAGAGTGGACGCTTGACTCTGCAGCCACGTGGACCAGGAGGTATCTTCGACAACCAGGATGGAGGCACGAGCTGTCCCACGCAGGCTCTCGCTGTCGGCGGTGTCAAATCCGGGCTGGGACTCAACAGGCCTTGGCAAAGGCAACCCACGCGGTGAGTGAAGAAAGCGTCTGGTGCGGACTAGGAGAGTCCGGGGTGCCCCTCTTTTGGAAGGGAGCAAGGGCCAATCTGGAGCAACCAGATCAGCAGTGAAGATTTCAAAGTTAGTCGTCTAGGAGGCCACTAGCCAGCCGGCAAGTGACCAGACAACGCGCCAAGCAGGAACCAAGCAGAAGGGCCCCACGCAGATCTCGTGGATGCTGGAGGGCTGATCTTCGGTGCAGGGGCTTCTCGGGGCTGGGGCTTCTCAGTCCCCAAAGCACTTGGTCGAGTTTACCTCGGGAGTCGTGCTGGAAGCGAAGTGCAGGTTCGTTCAAGATGGCCGGTCCCACGTGTCTCGTCGCACCCACGGGTCTCAGCTTTGCTGCAGATGTGAGTTGAGGTCGGAGAGGTCTGGGAATCCGGGTCTCGTCGGGCTCTGAAGTCTGGATCCTCGAGGGAAGACGACAAAGTGAAGCCGCTGGACGCTTGATGGTGCCTGCAGTTGCAGGGTGGACACTCCTTGTCCACAAGGGAGATTCTTCAGTCTTCTGTGGAGCAGAACGTCGAAGGCCAGAGTTTCTTCTTGTTGAATAGCTCAGGATAATCTAATTTGGAATGGGACCAGCTCCTACCTTTATTCTCCTAAAGGTGGCTGCACTACTGACTAGGTCCCTCCCCTGGGTGGGACCAGGAAGGGGGGTGGCTACACCCCCTATCCTTTGTCCGGTTTCCCGCCAGAGCTGAGGCTGGGATGCCCCAGCAACTGGTTTGAACCGGTGTATGCACAGGGCACCTTGTGTGCCCCAGGCATGTCTCATTCCTTTCAGGCCTCCCTACCTCAATACACAAAATCCTGTCTGGGGTGGTGCTAGCACCTCCCAAGGCAGGAAACCCTTTGTCCAGGCCATCCTCGCTGGAAGGACTCCCAGCAGCAGGAGGTCAGACTTGTGTCTGTGGTGGCAGCATCCATTTTGTGATGCTGAGGCTCGAGTTAACTTTAACGGGGGTTCTCAGTTACATACATGTCGTGTCCCTCTAGAAGGGTGGAATGCTACCCCCGTCGCCAGAATTGGCGAGGGGGTAGTATTCCAAATCGTATGACACCTTACTCGACATGTTTTGATAATGTTATACCAGAGTTAGCCTTTAACCGCGAGGTTGATAATGCACTTAAGAGTATATGGTATAGCGTTATCATGGAACAGCTATTAGGACTTGGTTCCGCAAGCTGCAAACGGGCTCAGCTCATGCCAGAGCACCATCTCACATAATTCCAAGCACTCTGCCTTCAGGATTGATAAGGCCTGCCATAGGAGTGACTGATAGGAATATATGTGTCCATTTTAGGGTTAGATATAGGTATACTATATCTACAGCAAAGGGTGTTTACACCACCTTGCCCCAGCTGTCATGCAGCCAGTTGTGTCAGATTTAGATGGCCAGCCAGGGGTGGCATAATACATGCTTCAGCCCCTGGTAGGCCCTGGGTACACCTATGCCCTGGGTACAGGGACTGATAAGGTGGCCCAGTACCAATTGGTAAATGCACCTAATGTACATGGTTGTCAATTTAGAGAGAGAACAGCTAGGCTGTGGGTCTGATTAGCAGGACATGAAGCACCCTGTGGGGGCTCCTGGGAGTTCCCATGTCCACCAAGTAGGTGACCTCTCCCTTTTGCTCAATGATGGTATGGGGTCCAGACCATTTGTCTTGGAGAGCTGCTGGGGCCACTGGCTCCAACACCCACACCTTCTGTGCTGCATGGTAAACAGTTAGGACAGCCTTTTGGTCATGCCAAGCTTTTTGAAGTTCTTGGCTGGCCTCAAGGTTTTTAGATGCCTTCTCCATGTACTCTTTTTTAGCACATGGGGTTGTGTCCTGCACTGTGGCTTCTCACACATTCGCTTGAATTTCGAATGTTTTTTTCTTTCATATAAGGCTTGTTTAATGTGTCATATGAAATAAACTGAACATAATATGAATCGCATGCCTGTATGATACCAGACCAGAGCGTTAATGAAAATTGTACTAGAGTGGTCTGGTTGTAATAGGTAGTAGGGTACTATCATAAGAAATGACTTTTCTGATCTGTTCGGTCAAAAGTGCTTAATGTTTTGTCTTTTTGTTTTGTAATAATTGTGTTTGACATCTGTAAATATATCGTTTTGAGTACTTGTAAATATATGCCTCGGTGCAGGACAACGAGTAAACCTCGGACTTTTTGCTAAATTAAAAAAAACTTCTATCTAATTTTTCATATTCTAAAAAAAGTGAAGCGCCCAAGGATTGAATCACTTAGGGTGCAATTCTGCTCTAAAAAATAAAGTTGCAGAATTGAAAAACAGTGACCGGGTCTCCTCTTTTCTTAAACAATTCTCCATGTACGCTGCCATCATGGAGCGGAGACCAAGTACATAGTCCACTATGTCAAGTTTAGGCTTTTTGAGAGATAACTCCCATCCTTCCTTTACGAGACATAGGGGTCCTCTTACAGGATGCCCAAACAGAAGCTCAAAAGGGCTGTAACCAACCCCCTTCTGTGGGACCTCTCTGTAAGCAAACAGGAGGCAGGGTAAAAGGATATCCCATCTTCGCCTGAGCTTCTCAGGTAATCCTTTTATCATCCCTTTGAGGGTCTTGTTGAATCTCTCAACAAGCCCATTGCACTGTGGGTGATAGGGTGTGGTGAATTTATAATTGACACCACATTCCTTCCACATAGCAGTCAAGTATCCTGACATGAAGTTTGCACCTCTGTCAGAGACAACCTCCTTAGGAAACCCCACTCTGGAGAAAACTCCAAGTAGGGCCCTGGCCACAACAGGAGCTGTAGTGGTCCTAAGGGGAATAGCTTCTGGATACCTGGTGGCATGATCCACTACCACCAGTATAAATCTGTGCCCAGATGCTGTTGGGGGGTCCATTGGTCCAACAATGTCAATCCCCACTCTTTCAAAGGGAACCCCCACCACAGGTAGTGGTATAAGGGGGGCCTTTGTTGTGCCACCTGATTTGCCACTGGCTTGGCAGGTGACACATGAGCGACAAAACTCTTTTGTGTCTTCAGACATATGAGATTTTTTTAGGCTTCAATACAACAGCAATTACCCCAAGTAGTATAGTTCAACCAACACTAACAACTGTATGTATCAAAATATAGTTTTTATTTTGATATTATCAAAGCAAAGAAAGTACCATCATAAAATTTGCTAAACACATTAAAATCCTAATGACATCATCATAGTTACATAGAATCATAAAAATCCTTTCATGTACAATACATTTTGGACAATACATTCAATTCTTAAAAAAACATAATTTTCAAATATACAAAAAAAATCAATTAATAGTGCATATTCATTAAAAAGTTTGTCGACGCGTTTCGGTGATGTATTCTTTAGAACACCTTCTTCAGGACTTTCTAAAGGATCTTCTTAATCTAAAAATAGATACATAACAGTTTGTTAGATATTGAACTATCGGGGAGTTGTACCGCATCACTATTGACGGAGTCCTACTTTATCTTACATTTTCGAGTGGTCCTTTTATACATTGCCACATCGGGGTACTGGAATATAATAATTGATCATAATGTAATCCCTCGCGTTGCGTCAGGGAATCTGTGCATAAAAAGTACAGGTTTTATTTCAGACATGAATATATGCTAATAGTCCCTAAGTGCAATTTTGCGATAAATTAATACGGGTAATAACTTGTTCACCTACTTGTCTTTGCATCAATAGGTCAGCTAGTATAAACAGCTTATCCCGTTCACATTTAGGATCCTTGTATCTCTGTAAATTGATACTCGGGTGATTCTAGACTCTGCACTCCGTGGATCCGTTTGCCTGGCGTATGCACCTCTTTTTGTATTTAGGGTGCTGTCACCAACAGTCTAGGTAGATAACATATATGGTATTTACTATCTAGAGTATTTATATAGTTTGTTCATTACACAGATGGTTCTCACTGACAAAAGCTCATTTCTTTCATTATAAGCGTGGATACATACAAGTTAGAAAATCTCTACAGGATGTGCTATGCAGACCCTACATTTTGATATTAATATTAGAGATTTTTAAACATGACAGAAACCATCTATGCTATAAGTAAATAGTGCAGTGTGTTTGGCTATAACACTGAACTATTGTTCTGGCACTCTTTGGGTAGTACAATACCATTTCATATCGGGTATTGCTCTTCATTTAGTGCTAGATAAAAGGCTATCAATTTGAGCCCCTCTTCTACACTTCATATTGATCTAGTCCCTAGGGCTTGGCCGCTATCTAAGCAGTATCGTATTTTGATCAGGGTTATCTTACCGCTAAGGCTACACCGGCAGTTAGAGGCTCCCGCCCCTGCCCACCGCACCCTCGTGCTTTAGCCCCTGAGATTACCTAACTTAAAAAGAGCCTCGACCGTATAAACCTAGTGACGGTCCCTCTTACCTCCTCTCTGGCGTCCAGTCGTCTTGGCCCTTCTGTGTGGTGTACGAGCCTGTACCCAAACAGTGCGTTTATATACACCCACGCGCCCGGTGTTACAAGGCTAATTAAAAACACCTGAAGCTCGGTAGTTACGGTTTTGGCGGCCATGTTGGTAGTTTTTTACCGTGCCATCAAGACGTACACATTCGAAGATGGACACAACAACCAAAGACACTCCTGTCCACTTCATAATGTTATATACGACACTCACAGCGGTTTTTATAGGAAAATCACGCTAGTGTGCGAACACTGTTTCTAATGCGCATTGTGGTAAACATTTTAGCGATGTATGAAGAGTGTTCACTCTTATTGTGTTCTTCTATTTTAATAAAAGAATCACGTTGGTGTACAAAACGCTCTTACTAGTGCACATTATTATAGGCTTTTTTAGCGATATCTAAAGAATATTTTGGTGTTTAATGTTCGTGCACTAAGCAAAATGTTGTCGGCCATTTTAGTAGTTTTTAGTAAAAATTTCGTCTCGTGACACCAATAACCCATTAACAAGGAGGTCCTTACACAAATATGGCATATTATTACATTTAGATTTTACACTTATATATACCTTCTGTATTCTGAGTATATGTTCAGCAGATAACAATACATAGGCTATAACCTGCTAACAATTGCAGAAGTCTTATTGAATTATCCACACACCACGTTAACATATATCCACTTTTAGGCTCTGCACATGTTCACTCAGCACATCCTGTAGAGATTTTCTAACTTGTATGTATCCACGCTTATAATGAAAGAAATGAGCTTTTGTCAGTGAGAACCATCTGTGTAATGAACAAACTATATAAATACTCTAGATAGTAAATACCATATATGTTATCTACCTAGACTGTTGGTGACAGCACCCTAAATACAAAAAGAGGTGCATACGCCAGGCAAACGGATCCACGGAGTGCAGAGTCTAGAATCACCCGAGTATCAATTTACAGAGATACAAGGATCCTAAATGTGAACGCGATAAGCTGTTTATACTAGCTGACCTATTGATGCAAAGACAAGTAGGTGAACAAGTTATTACCCGTATTAATTTATCGCAAAATTGCACTTAGGGACTATTAGCATATATTCATGTCTGAAATAAAACCTGTACTTTTTATGCACAGATTCCCTGACGCAACGCGAGGGATTACATTATCATCAATTATAATATTCCAGTACCCCGATGTGGCAATGTATAAAAGGACCACTCGAAAATGTAAGATAAAGTAGGACTCCGTCAATAGTGATGCGGTACAACTCCCCGATAGTTCAATATCTAACAAACTGTTATGTATCTATTTTTAGATTAAGAAGATCCTTTAGAAAGTCCTGAAGAAGGTGTTCTAAAGAATACATCACCGAAACGCGTCGACAAACTTTTTAATGAATATGCACTATTAATTGATTTTTTTTGTATATTTGAAAATTATGGTTTTTTAAGAATTGAATGTATTGTCCAAAATGTATTGTACATGAAAGGATTTTTATGATTCTATGTAACTATGATGATGTCATTAGGATTTTAATGTGTTTAGCAAATTTTATGATGGTACTTTCTTTGCTTTGATAATATCAAAATAAAAACTATATTTTGATACATACAGTTGTTAGTGTTGGTTGAACTATACTACTTGGGGTAATTGCTGTTGTATTGAAGCCTAAAAAAATGTTTTGTTAAATATAAAGTGATAATACTCAGAAAGGAATTCTCCTTTTTTTGATTTATTTCCCGGTCCTTTCTGGGTTGTATAGGGAAAGCTCTCCCCTTTTTTCAGTTCAGACATATGAGGCCAGTGATAGTGTGGGGCAAGCCAGTCCCAAGTCTTGTTCTGGCCTAAGTGACCTGCAAGGGGAATCTCATGGGCTAAGGTGAGAAGGAAACCTCTAAGAGACAAGGGGATGACCAGCCTCCTGGTTGCACCAGGCTTGGGGTCTCTTGCCTCAGAGTATAGGAGTCCGTCTTCCCAATAAACTTTATGGGCACCTGTAGCATTCCCTGCAGCCTCAGCAGCAGCCTGCTGTCTGAGGGGTTCAAGAGAGGAACAATCTAATTGGGCCTGCCTCAAGTCTGCCCTGGAAGGTCCCCCCTCCCAAGAAACTCAACCTGTTCAGGCTCAAGTTCTTCTAGGACAGTTCCTTCTGGGGTCTTTGGGTCAGCCTCCTGAGAGGGCTTATCCTCAACCTGAGGCAGGGGGGGAGGCTCAGCCTTACCCCTACTGCTCTTTCTCTTGGTTAGTGTCTGGTCCATTCTTCCAGGATCCAGCACTAGTTCAGCTGGGCATTTCTTGGCCTGTGACCTGGTCACAGCAAGGACATGTGAGGAGAGACCTAGCATTTCTACATGAGTCCTGTACTCCACATCTGACCACAGTGAGGATTCCAAATAATTGCCCAAAAGACAATCTACTGGGAGGTCTGAACTAACTACAACCCTTTTGAGGCCAGTTACCCCTCCCCAGGAGAAATTAGCAACTGCCATACTGTGATTGGTAGTGACATTGCTAGCATTGGTCACTAGGTAATCTGAACCTAGCATGATCTGGTCAGGGTCCACAAATGTTGGTGTCACCATGGTGACACTGGCACATGTGTCCCTGTAGGCCTGAGCCATTTTTCCATTTATCAAACGCGTTTGTCTGTATTTGCCCAGAGTACTAGGACTTACACTAGGGGTCATATCCATGTCCCCAGTACAAACAAGAACTGCCTGAGTAGGAATTCTAACTAAGTCAGAACCCACCTCAGTTCCCAGGGTTAACCCAACTATAGCCTTGGGAGGTACACTACCACTACTAACTGTACTAGGGGGTGCAGGTGTCTTAGGGACAGTAGTGGTAGGAGTTTTGCCTTTCTTGGTGCACTCACTAAACCAGTGAGTCTTACTTTTACAGTATTGGCACCGTGGTTTCTTAGGACCATCATTCTTTTTCTTTTGGAAATTTTGGGACCCACCCTCCTTAGGTTGTTGGGGCCCTGTTGAAGACTTCTGGTCATTTTGCTTATTCTCATTACCCTTCTGGTCTGCTTTCTTCTGGCCACCACCCTGGTTCTGGTTCTGTTGCTTGACCCTTGTCCTGACCCATCTGTCTGCCTTCTTTCCCAATTCTTGGGGAGAGGTCAGATCTGAGTCAATCAAGTGCTGATGCAACAACTGGTTCTGACAATTATTTAAGATTTGCTCTCTCATAATTAGATTATACAATCCTGTGTAATCAGTAACTTTACTTCCCAGTAACCAGCCTTCCAGAGCCTTAGTGGCACAATCCACAAAGTCAGTCCAATCTTGAGCCTGAGTTTTCTGGGTATCCCTGAACATCAACCTGTACTGTTCAGTGGTTAAGCCAAACCCATCAATCAGAGCAAGTTTCAAGACTTGGTAATCATTAGCATCCTCATCTCTAACAGCGAGGAGCTTGTCTCTTCCTTTACCTTCAAAGGAGAGCCACAATATAGCTGCCCACTGACTCTGGGGTACCTGCTGTACTTTGCAGGCTCTCTCCAAAGCAGTCATCAACTTGTGGATGTCATCCCCTGTCTTATAGGGGGGCACTATTTTACTCAGGTGTCTATTATCAAAACTCCTGTCTCTATCCCTAGGGATAGTGCTGCCACCAGTGGGGACTACCCCACTTAACTGTTGCTCTCTAGCAAAGGCAAGCTTTTCTTTGGCAAGGGCAAGTTCTTCCCTCTGGATCCTCAGATTAGCCTGTCTCATCCTTGCTTCATGTTCTCTCCTCTGAGGGGAAGTTATTCTCCTCTGGGGAGAAGTCATTCTCCTCTGAGCAGAGGCATGAGAGTGCACAGATCTATTGGAGTCCCTAGAATGAGACCTATCTCTTCTAACTCCAAAGTTAGGCCTGCTCAGGGTCAGTACTGGGGGTCCCCCAGATCCTTCCCTATGTAGGTCTAAGTTGGCCCTTGTAAGTCTGCTGACTAACTCAGGACCTGTGTCTGCCTCATCCCCTGAGGTTTCCTCTTCTTCCTCCTCCTCTACTACATTCTCTGTTTCAGGGAGGTCTGGATCTCCAAGGGTGCCCTCTAAGGCTGGCATGCTCCCCTCTGTGTTAGAAGCCTTTCTAGCATCATATGTCTCTAAGAGACCTAACAGAAAAGGAGTGGTAGGGTTAGAACCCTGTTTCAATTTCCTGGAGGTACACAATTGTCTCATCTCCTGGAAACTGAGAGCTGCATATCTGGAAAGGACCTGTGGAGGGTCACTAACCAATTGGGGAGTCTCTGAAGACTCTCCATGGGTAGACATGCTTCTAGTGAGGTGTAAGTGATGCACCTACCTACACTATGGGTTTTCCTACTGATCCCTTGCTAAGAGTTGTAGTCAGGGTGTGCTAGGCCCTTTCTACTACAACAACTGGTTCAGTAGAACTCAGAGTATTTCTAAGCTTGTTATATGTACCTAGGTACCTTATGTGATCTTTCAAATGATATTTCAAGATTATATGTGGTAAAAACAACAGCAAGCTCAAATCCCAACCGCTGCACACCAATGTGAGAAGTTGGCCTGATATATGATGTTCACTAGTTCTAGTGATCACCTTGTATCAGTCCAAACAACCCTTATGGTGATTGGTTGTAAGTCAACCTTATAGACCAGCTATCCTAATGGTAGCATGGACAAAGCAGTCTTAGGCTAAACTCTTTTGGCATGTGAAGCCAGCTGTTTTACCACAATATAATCCCTTGAATACCAAGTGAAAGGACACCACACAGGTTGTTATGAAAATAAACAATATATTTATTAATAACAACACCTCTGAACTCTTTATGAGGTCAGAGGGCTAAGCACGGGACAATCTCTTCCGAAAAATACTACCAGTTGCACAAAATTACAATGGTGCCCTAGGGGCACGACAAACCATATACTCAGTAAGTGGAATGTGAAAGTCGATAAAGGAAATGGAGCTGTACAGAGGCTGTAGGATCGATGGGACCACGCTATACTAACTTCAGGTAAGTACTAGGAGGCCCACGGAACACGTGTGCAGAGTGTGAACTCACACGCGAGATACGTAACAGTGTCTATGGACAGTACAGTTCAAGAAAAAGGTGAGTACGGACAATCCTGACTAGAAAGGACGACAACGACTGTGGAACTGAACACTAGGACAGTGAAACTACCCTTGAGCACTGAAAGGCTCTTGTTACCTCACCCACGGGCCGCGGGTGCATAGGGTTCAAAGTGCGTCGGGTTCTCGCGTTGAAGTCAATGGAGCCTGAAAGAAAAGATGCTGCAGGCGACCAGGAGGAAGATGTCCGGTGCAATCCAAGGGTGGATTATTGAAGAAGGAGACCAGAAAGCAGAGGGGACAATGTTCACAGTCACTAGCCAGTGACTGGAGTGGAACCAGGAAGGAACCAGATGTCGACGTCGCGATCAGGTGAAGAGTGGACGCTTGACTCTCCAGCCACGTGGACCAGGAGGTGTCTTCGATGACCAGGATGGAGGCACGAGCTGTCCCACGCAGGCTCTCGCTGTCGGCGGTGTCGAATCCGGGCTGGGACTCAACAGGCCTTGGCAAAGGCAACCCATGCAGTGAGTGAAGAAAGCGTCTGGTGCGGACTAGGAGAGTCCGGAGTGTCCCTCTTTTGGAAGGGAGCAAGGGTCAATCTGGAGCAACCAGATCAGCAGTGAAGATTTCAAAGTTCGTCGTCTAGGAGGCCACTAGCCAGCCGGCAAGTGACCAGACAACGCGTCGAGCAGGAACCAAGCAGAAGGGCCCCGCGCAGATCTCGTGGATGCTGGAGGGCTGATCTTCGGTGCAGGGGCTGCTCGGGGCTGGGGCTTCTCAGTGCCCAAAGCACTTGGTCGAGTTTACCTCGGGAGTCGTGCTGGAAGCGAAGTGCAGGTTCGTTCAAGATGGCCGGTCCCACGTGTCTCGTCGCACCCACGGGTCTCAGCTTTGCTGCAGATGTGAGTTGAGGTCGGAGAGGTCTGGTAATCTGGGTCTCGTCGGGCTCTGAAGTCTGGATCCTCGAGGGAAGACGACAAAGTGAAGCCGCTGGACGCTTGATGGTGCCTGCAGTTGCAGGGTGGACACTCCTTGTCCGCAAGGGAGATTCTTCAGTCTTCTGTGGAGCAGAACGTCGAAGGCCAGAGTTTCTTCTTGTTGAATAGTTCAGGATAATCTAATTTGGAATGGGACCAGCTCCAACCTTTATTCTCCTAAAGGGGGCTGCACTACTGACTAGGTCCCTACCCTGGGTGGGACCAGGAAGGGGGGTGGCTACACCCCCTATGTATGTATGTATGTATGTTTGGATTTATATAGCGATTATAACCCAGGGGTCTCTAAGCGCTTTGCCTTGGGAACCCGTCCTGGCTTTTCCCTGTGAGATAGCCCCTACAGGGCATCCCCAAGGTGAAAGCCAGGCATCCCGCCGCGGGGGGCCGTTGTGGAGATTAAGCAAGCTTAATGCCCAGAGTTGCAGAGTGTGAACCCATGATTAGGTCAGGCACCGAAGCGAGAATTATCGAGTCCGTGGACATTTGAGCTCGAGACCCTGCCGCGTCGGGAATTGAACCCTGGTCCCGGGTCTGACCTCTGCTTCAGGGTCTGCCTGCTCTAACCAGTGAGCCATCCTTTGTCCGGTTTCCCGCCAGAGCTGGGGCTGGGATGCCCCAGCAACTGGTTTGAACCGGTGTATGCACAGGGCACCTTTCAGGCCTCCCTACCTCAATACACAAAATCCTGTCTGGGGTGGTGCTAGCACCACCCAAGGCAGGAAACCCTTTGTCCAGGCCATCCTCGCTGGAAGGACTCCCAGCAGCAGGAGGTCAGACTTGTGTCTGTGGTGGCAGCATCCATTTTGTGATGCTGAGGCTCGAGTTAACTTTAACGGGGGTTCTCAGTTACATACATGTTGTGTCCCTCTAGAAGGGTGGAATGCTACCCCCGTCGCCAGAATTGGTGAGGGGGTAGTATTCCAAATCGTATGACACCTTACTCGACATGTTTTGATAATGTTATACCAGAGTTAGCATTTAACCGCGAGGTTGATAATGCACTTAAGAGTATATGGTATAGCGTTATCATGGAACAGCTATTAGGACTTGGTTCCGCAAGCTGCAAACGGGCTCAGCTCATGCCAGAGCACCATCTCACATAATTCCAAGCACTCTGCCTTCAGGATTGATAAGGCCTGCCATAGGAGTGACTGATAGGAATATATGTGTCCATTTTAGGGTTAGATATAGGTATACTATATCTACAGCAAAGGGTGTTTACACCACCTTGCCCCAGCTGTCATGCAGCCAGTTGTGTCAGATTTAGATGGCCAGCCAAGGGTGGCATAATACATGCTTCAGCCCCTGGTAGGCCCTGGATACACCTATGCCCTGGGTACAGGGACTGATAAGGTGGCCCAGTACCAATTGGTAAATGCACCTAAAGTACATGGTTGTCAATTTAGAGAGAGAACAGCTAGGATGTGGGTCTGATTAGCAGGCCCACAGCCAGGGAAAGTCGTAAACCAGTGAAGCAAAAAGCAAAAATCTGGGGTGACCATAGGATTGCAGACCCCACTCTCCTACATTCAGCATAATTGGTGTAGATGTGAAACATCTCATTGAGAGTAGACTGGGTGACACCTTTAGTGAATTTGGCACTGGAACATTTTCCATGTTTGAGTACTTGCCACTTGGTAAGCAAAGCAATGTTTAAGAGAAATTCAGGAACTTTTATTTTACAATGTATGAGAAATGGCTTGCAATGATGCATTGAAATGTCCCTTCACCAACCATTGCAAATAACACAGTTGATGGACAGAATGTAGAACAATGTCATACATTCACCCCAGTGACTACAAGCCAGTGATGGTCTGTCCGATGGGAGGCTCAGAGGACAACAAGATGACCCCTCCTATTTAACCTGCACAGAGGGATATGGCTACACCACCACTACCGCCTTCCATATTTGTAAGAACCCCTTTAGAGACCAGCATCCACCGCTACCACTGTGGAAGTGCGTTCTAAAGAGAGAAGCAAATGGCATCCTATCTCCAGTTTTTCAGGCACTAGCACACTGAAAAAGTTATCTTCCTAGTTTGAGACTTCTTTACCATTAGCAAACAGGAGGATAACATTGTACTATGCTCCATTTGCCACATGAGTGTTTGTCAAGGTAAGGGGGCGTTGCCAAGTATCTAAGATGGTCGGACGCTTTCTAGTGGAGCTCTGGGTTGGCTATCCATTTTAAAGAACTTTTTTGAATAAAGAATCCATTTTAAATTGAAGAGACTTCATTTGAACTTCTTGGGAAAACATTTGGAACCACTAATGAGATGAACAATGTTATCAATTGTATCAAGTACTGTAATAATATTTGAAGGGTGCAGGGTCATTTCTGTGCAGAAGTGGCGAGACCTGCAGTCCCTGGGGTACTTGTGAGGAACATTGAGTAGAAAACATCACTAAGTTCTCCCCCGCTTGTTGGCTGTCTCAGATGGGATTCACGCATAATCTGCTCCCTATGCCCACTGCACAGCAATTAGTCATGGGCCGCCTTCGATCAACCACCCAACAGGACAATGCCGCACGCGGCAGAGGTTGGGGATTGCCCGGGACCACGGGAAATCTTCGGGGTCTGGCCACCCGGACCTCTCGGCTAAATTGGACACAGCTCTGCCAGCCGTCGAAAAAAAAAGGCCTGCGCTGGAGCAGACCCGTGCCTCCCTAGAGAGCAGAGTAGACGGCATTACAACGGAGTTGACGCTCTTATGGGCAGATCATCACAAGCTAGCCGACCACGTGCATGACAATGAAGTTGCACTGTGGACCTCCAGCCTAGATACCATAATCATACGGCAACCCAGCAAGACCTAATGGATCGGATCTGCACCCTAGGAAAAAAAGGTTCATGATGCCGAAGGGAGGTCATGTCGCAACAATGTGTGGGTAATTGGACTGCCGGAGGGGGCGGAGGGTCGGGCGCCAGAGGGCTAAATGAAGTCCTGGATGAGGGAGTTACTCCTCCCAGGCTTGCTCTCCCCTCAATTTATAGTAGAACGTGCACACAGGGTCCCTGCCATGAAGCCTCCACCTGGAGCTAACCCACGTCCTTTCTTATTTCGCCTGCTGAACTTCCGGGACCGTGATACAATTTTAAGGGAAGTGGGGAAGCACCCTGGCCCTAGGGTGCAAAACGTCACCATCTCCTTCTTTCCTGACCTCTCAACTGGAGAAGAGATGTGCCACCTTTGAGGCAGTCAAAATATAACTAAGAGATTTGGACCTCCAGTACTCCCTATTTTTTCCAGCTCGACTACGGGTCATCTGGAATGGCAACACCAAACTCTTCGACACTCCAATGGAGGTCTGGGATTGACTGGAGGAAAATGGACTGGCGACTGTGCCCAGGCCTATCGACAAATTCCAGATACAGAAGAAGGCCAGTCGTAATCGTCGGAGAGGTAGAGGCAAAGAAACGCGACATAGCGCATCTCCTGTAACCGCCCCAGACCCATAGCAGGTTAGATCAGAATGTCGGGAGGTTCTGCAGGTGGCAGCCTCCCTTCAGCCAGTGAGATCATCGCCACCGGAAGGCTTTGCGGCTTCCCCATCAAGGTCTAAGGGGGACGCTGACTCTGCACATGAATGGTCAACTGACTCTAGCTCACCTCACCTGCCAGACATCACACCTAAGACAGCAGATGAAATCATTTGACAAATTTACATATGCTGTTCCACTAAGAGTCAGATTACCTGTAATGGGGGCGATATCACTTAATCATTGTGCATGCCCGCTTCGGGCTTCTCATATCTCATACTTATGTAGTGACATGCATTAGCAAAGTTTGTCACCTTACAATTTTACTTACACAGGGATAGGCCACTCAGGTTCATTCATGCCTTACACTCCCCTTTCCGTAGTCGTTCTAGAACAACAAGTTAATTGCCACAGTTTGGGACAATTGTTTGGGCCGTCCCCCAAACTTGGGGGCCGCTCTCGTGATGTTACAAGTTTTCCGACTTCAATATTGTTTTTCCCCATAGAGTTAATGTCTTACTCAGAGACCTGTTGTCGTCATACACACCCCTGTTGTGCAAGCCAGCTGCGTAGGTTGAGATTGTTAGAACCACACCGCCTTATGCCTAGTCTTACTGTCATAACCTGGAATGTTAGGGGATACACACGCCAGCCCGGAGATACTCTGTCTATGCCTACTTACAACGTGGAGCAGCTAACATTGCTCTACTTCAGGAAACACACCTGACTAGTTCCGAGGCTGCCCGGCTGCACCGCCGCTGGTGAGGGCAGGTGTAAAGCCCCAACTCTTCATCCCTAGCGAGAGCTGTATTGATATGGGAGAGGAGGAGGTGGTGGCGGATCCTGCAGGGCGCTATGTTTCCTCAAGGGGAGGCTTAATGGGCAACCCATTCTGTGGGGCTCCATTTATGTACCTAAGATGGATCAGAATGCCTTCCTTTGTGGATTTTCGACACTGCTGGCCCACTGGCAAGATGCCCCTTGGTTACTGGGGGGTGATTTTAATTCAGTCTTGGCCGTCTCATTAGATCGCTCCTTCCCTCCCCATAACCGCACTATAGCCACTTCAAATGCTCACTTCCTGCTCGCTTGGTTGGGACACTGGTCCCCGACGGATGCCTGGCGTGAGCGCAACCCTGAAAGGCATATATACTCTTTCTACTCATCAGTCCATAATTACATGTGTGATTACAATCGCAAACTGTCCTCGGCCGCCCTGATTCCCCTAATCCAAAGCTTGTACTACCTGGGTCGTACACATTCGGATCATAATCCCCAGGAAATGCATCTGGGCTGGGAAGCAGGGCCCCCGGTCCCTACCTGGCAGCTACAAATAGCAGCATTGGAGGATCAGGCATTCCGCAGTTCACTGGAAGCAGCAGTGATTAACTATTTGGAGCATAATATAGGCTCCACTGATTCGCCCCTGACAGAGTGGGAAGCAATTAAGGCCGTGACCAGAGGGCAGTGTTTGGGCCATACATGGAGCATCCACAAGCAGCTAGATGCTTTCCTGTCTACCATCAAGCGGCAACTACTCCGCCTAGAGACATTAGTCATCACCAGACCGGAGGCAAAAACGCAGCTGGATGACATTCAAACCGAACAAGCAGAACTGCTACAAAGGCTGCGCTGTTACAACTATCTGTCTCACTCAGCTTGCACTCACTCAACAGCGGATAGAACAGGCAAGCTACTGGCATATTTAATCCAACAGGAAGACCCACACCATCCCATACAGCTGTTAATCGATGAGTCAGGGCAAATGAGATGCACACAATGCGACATTCACGCAGTAATGACGAAACATTTCGCCAGACAGTATGCATCTAACTCGAGAGGGGACGGTCAGCATATAGGAGCCTTTTTGGATACGGTCGAATTGTCTACACTAACAATCGATCAGCACCTAGAGTTGGACTCCCCCTTAACAGTGGATGAAATCCGGGATGCACTAAAGTCGCTGGCATCTGAGAAAATTCTGGGGCCTGATGGGCTCCCAACTGAATTCTTTAAGACTTATGCGGAAACCCTGGTGCATCGACTATATGACTTACACACTGCGGCAATCAGACCTCTAGCAATCTTAAATACAGACTATAAAATATTAGCGAAGATCCTAGCAAACCGTTTGCGCCATGTATCTCCACCCTTGTGCACTCGGACCAAAACGGTTTTGTCTCGGCCCGTAACACTGCCCTCAATCTCCACCAGTATTTTAGGGTGGCAGAATATGCCCCTTTGAATAGGCCTCGATTGGGCTGCCTGGTGCTGGACCTCGAGAGTGCTTTTGAATCTCTTGAGTGGGAGTACTTTTTTGCATCCTTACCTAGATTTGGCATAGGGCCTTATTTCCTCAATATGGTTAGGCTACTATACAAACACTCAACGATCAGGGGTTAAGACGGGACCTTATGTCTCAGTTTCTATAAAAGTGGGGTGTGGGACGAGACAGGGCTGCCCGCTATTCCCTCTCCTCTTCTCGCTAGCGGTTGAGCCACTTGCAGTATACATTCGCTCACACAGTGAAATGGGAATCCTCCTAGGAGATGACACACATAAGGTCTCCCTATACAAGGCTGACTTGCTGTTGTATGTGAGAGATCTCCATGCGATCCCACCATCCTTGGACCTAGCGCTAACATTATTCGCCTAAGCATCAGAACTGTGAGCAAATGCCGCTAAATCCATCCACTTTCCTTTCTTACAGACAACTGAAGACCCAGGATACATCCTCAGAGGGGTCTCGGTGGTGTACCGAT
Organism: Lissotriton helveticus; assembly: GCF_964261635.1. Lineage (NCBI taxonomy): Eukaryota > Metazoa > Chordata > Amphibia > Caudata > Salamandridae > Lissotriton > Lissotriton helveticus. The sequence goes on from NC_136065.1 coordinate 1,365,574,593, forward strand.
GCTTTTAGATACCTAGGAGTACGGGTATACAAAAACAAAGAGGACCTCTTTGAGGGTAATGTTATCAGAGCCACCACTGCCATTCGGGCACAAATGAGCTTCTGGAGGACCCTTCCGTTAGCCGTCTCAGGTAGAATTGCCCTCACAAAGATGGTGATCTTCCCTCGCCTCCTCTATTACTTCTCCACCCTACCTATTTTCATCCCCCCCCCTTTTTCCGTAAGTGGAAAATGACAGTCAGGAATTTTATCTGGGGGACGTCTAGACATAGAGACAGGCACATGCATCAAGAAAAGCTTTTGTGAGTCCTTAATTGGGATTATTAAGGAATCGCAATTAAGGACTCTCAAAAGCCTATGCATGTAGGATTCGCTATTAAAATAGCGAATCCTAAACATTCCTTAATTGCAAGACGCAAATTGCGACTCGCAATTAAGGAATGCCTTCAAATTCATTCCTATGGGCCTACAGGCCCACAGGAATGAATGGGAAATTTCATGAACAATATGCCAGTACCAAGAGGTACTCGCATATTGCACATGCAATTTCAAGGGTACAATGGTGTCAAAATGACACCCTGTTGCACCCCTGAAATTGTGATGTACACCAGTGTTGCGCACACACATGCCCAAAGGGCATGTGTGTGTGTAACCTGAAACCTTGAAAAATGCATTTTATTGGATTTTTCAAGGTTTTTGCAAAATACAGACCAGAGTAATTTCTCTGTATTTTGCGGCCCCAAATGGCGAAATCGCTATTTGGAAGTGCTTCTTGCATTGCATTTAAGGAACCGTAACTTGCGATTCCTTAAATGCAATTGCCATTGCAATATAAGAAAGCGCTATATAAATTGTGATTTCTTAAATTGCGAGTGCCTATCACTATAATGCATTGCAAAAAGCCTTTTTGCGGGAGCAAACGGATGACTTTTGCAAATTACACAGTTTGCGCTCGCAAAAACCTTCGATGCATGTGCCCTAGAGTCTCCCTGAGGAAACTATATTTGCCCACGCGGCAGGGATGGCTGGCAGTGCCCAATGTCGAACTCTATCACCTAGCCTCCCAACTGCAGTGATGGCTGTCTTCCCGACACCTGACCGATACAGCTTCATTGCAACCACCGGTAGCGCCGCACACCTTACTTAGGGCATTCCATCCATACGCAAAGCTGGGGACCTGGGCGCACCATCACTCAACATAGCAATCAAATGCTACTGTAGATGCCTCTTTCTCACTAAAGGTAGCATACCATATGCCCCAGCCATCCCATTACTGGGAATGCCACGGGGAAACACATGCACCACAGCAGTCGAACTGCGAAGCTGGGCCTCGATAGGTATTCATGACATGGGGCACCTTTTTCTGAATGGCTCCCTCATCCCATACTCAGAGCTTATAGCTGAGGAAAATATGGACCCTGGACAATTCCTACTACATCGTGCACTCATAGCCTCCCTGTCAACCATATGGGGCATTCTGGCCTCAGAACCACCCACTCATCATAGAATACAATACATACATGTGATGGGAGATGGGGGACATCTGACCCGTTGGTTTGCATCATCATTACACCAACACACAGCAATTACCCTGACCCCCTGAGACAGGTCTGGGAGGAAGATCTGGGACACGCATTCACAGACAAGGAGTGGGTGACTGCTTGGAAGGGCCTACATATGTCCCCCGTAATCAGCATTTCAAGCAGATTCTATTTTTCATACTGCACCGGGGCATACCTCTCCCCAGCCCAGAATAATAAGTACTTTCATCTAACTGATGCAGGTTGTCCCGGATGTTGCTTACTGAACATTGACATATTACACATGTTATGGCATTGCACTGCTCTAGGTGAGTATTGGAATAACGTAGCAACTACACTGGCCAATTGCACAGGACACAATATCCCCTTTCAGTGGGAGGCATATATTTTACATCTCTTCAGTAGGAATAAGAAGAACAGAGCTACATCCAGTTTTTTAGATCTGAACCTGGTCACAGCGAAACGACTGATCACCAAGATATGGAAATCTCCAATAGCCCTGACATGCCGCTGCAGACATGTCGCTGCAGACATGCCACTGCAGACACCACTCCTTACAAACCGCTGCTGACACAACGCTGCTGACACACCGCTGCTGACACGCCGCTGCTGACACCTGCTGCTGACAGGCCGCAGATGACACGCCACTGCTGACACCACTGCTGTCACACCACTGCTGTCACACCGCTGCTGACCCCACTGCTGACACATCACTGCTGAAATGCCGCTACTGACACATCGCTGCTGACACGTCGCTGCTGACACGCAGCTGCTGACATGCCGCTGCTGACACCACTGCTGACATGCTGCTGCTGACACACCACTGCTGGCACACTGCTGCTAACATGCCACCGCTGACATGCCACTGCTGACACGCCGCTGCTGACACACTACTGCTTACACGCCACTGCTGACACCCCACTGCTGACATGCTGCTGCAGACACCACTGTTGACACACTGCTGCTGACACGCCGCTGTTGACACTCTGCTGCTGACATGCCACTGCTGACATGCCGCTGCTGACACACCACTACTGACCCGCCGCTGGTGGCACGCCACTGCTGACACACCACTGCTGCTACAACACTGCTGACACACCTCTGCTAACCCAACTTCTGACACATCACTGTTTAAATGCCACATATCTCTGCTGACACGCCGCTGCTGACACGCCGCTGCTGACACGCTGCTGCTGACACGCCGCTGCTGATATGCTGCTGCTGAAACGCCGCTGCTGACAAGCCACTGCTGGCACACCACTGCTAACATGCCACAGATGACACACCACTGCTGACACGCCACTGCTGACACACTGCTGCTTACACGTGACTGCTGACACCATGCAGCTGACACCCCGCTGCTGACATGCTGCTGCAGACACTGCTGCTGACACACCGCTGCTGACACACCGCTGCTAACACGCCACTGCTGACACGCCATTGCAGACACCACTGCTTGCGCACCACTGCTGACACATCACTGCAGACACATCGCTGCTGACACATTGCTGCTGACACATCACTGCTGACACATCGCTGCTGACACGTTGCTGCTGACACGTTGCTGCTGACACGCCACTGCTGACATGCCACTGCTGACACACTACTGCTTACACGCCACTGCTGACACCCCGCTGCTAACACGCTGCTGCAGACACCACTGCTGACACGCCACTGCTGACACGCCGCTGCTGACATGCCGCTGCTGACATGCCGCTGCTGGCACACCACTGCTAACACACCACTGCTGACACACCACTGCTGACACGCCGCTGCAGACACACCACTGCTGCTACAACTCTGCTGAAACACCATTGCTGACATGCCGCTGTTGACATGCCGCTGCTGACACACCGCTACTGACACGTTGCTGCTGAAACCACTGCTGACACGCCGCTGCTTGACACACCACTGCTGACACACCACTGCTGACACACCACTGCTGACGGGCCAATGCAGACACCCCGCTGCTGACACGCTGCAGACACACTGCTGCATACACCTCTGCTGATACACCGCTGCTGACACACTGCTGCTGACATGCAGCTTCTGACACGCCGCTGCTGCTGCACAGCTGCTGACACACCGCTGCTGACACGCCTCTGCTGATACGCTGCTGCAGACACACCGCTGCTGACACACCGCTGCTGACACACCACTGCTGACACAGCCCTGCTGACACACCACTGCTGGCACACCACTGCTGGCACACCACTGCTAACACGCCACAGCTGACAAACCACTGCTGACACACCACTGCTGACACCAGTGCTGACACGCCACTGCAGACACCACTGCTTACACACCTCTGCTGACACACTGCTGCTGATACATCGCTGCTGACATGCCACTGCTGACACCACTGCTGCTGACACCACTGCTGCTGACATGCCACTGCTGGCACGCCACTGCTGACACACTGCTGCTGACACATGGCTGCTGACACACCACTGCTGACATATTGCTGTTGACACGCTTCTGCTGACACACTGCTGACATGCTGCTGCTGACATGCCACTCCTGACACACCGATGCTGACACACCGCCGCTTACACATCGCTGCTATGTCTCTGCTGACACACCGCTGCTGACACGCCACTGCTGACACGCCACTGCTGACACGCCGCTGCTGACATGCCGCTGCTGACACCACTGCTGACACCACTGCTGACACGCCGCTGCGGACACGCAGCTGCTGACACGCTGCTGCTGGCACGCCACTGCTGCCACAACGCTGCTAACACGCCACAGTGGTGTGTCAGCAGTGGTGTGTCAGAAGTGTCATGTCAGCAATGATGTGTCAGCAGTGGTGTGTCAGCAGTGGTGTGTTATCAGCATCATCAACAGTGATATGTCAGCAGTGATGTGTCAGCAGCGGCGTCAGTAGCGATGTGTCAGCAACAATGTGTCAGCAGTGGTGTATCAGTAGTGGGTTGTCAGCAGTGATGTGTCAGCAGTTGTGTGCCAGCAGTGATGTGTCCGCAACAGTGTGTCAGCAGTGGCATGTCAGCAGTGGCGTGTAAGCAGTGGCGTGTCAGCAGCGGCGTGTCAGCAACGGCGTGTCAGCAGTGGTGTGGCAGCAGTGGTATGTGAGCAAAGGTGTGTCAGCAGAGGTGTGTCAGCAGTGGTGTATCAGCACTTTGTAGCAGCAGTGGTGCATCAGCAGTGGTGTGTCAGCAGTGGTGTGTCAGCAGCAGCCTTTTCAACAGTGGCATGTCTGTAGTGGCGTGTCAGCAGTGGCGTGTCAGCAGTGGCATGTCAGCAGTGGCGTCAGCAGAAGCATGTCAACAGCAATGTGTCAGCAGTGGTGTGCCAGCAGTGGTGTCTGCAGCGGCATGTCAGCAGTGGTGTGTCAGCAGTGGCATGTCAGCAGAGGTATGTTAGCAGTGGTGTGTCAGCAGTGGTGTGTCAGCAGTGGTGTGTCAGCAGTGGTGTGTCAGCAGGGGTGTCTGCAGCAGCGTGTCAGCAATAGGTGTCAGCAGCAGGGTGTCAGCAGTGGTGTGTCAGCAGCGGTGCATCAGCAGCGGGGTGTCAGCAGCGGTGTGTCAGCAGCGGTGCGTCAGCAGCGGTGCGCCAGCAGTGGTTTTTAGCAGTGGCATGTCAGTAGCGCCTTGTCAGCAGTGGCGTCTCAGCAGTGATGTGTCAGCAGAGGTGTGTCAGCAGTGTTGTGGCAGCAGTGGCATGTCAGCAGTGGCGTGTCACCAGCGGCGTGTCAGCAGCGGCATGTCAGCAGCGGTGTATCAGCAGTGGCGTGTCAGCAGCAGTGGTGTCAGCAGAAGCGTGTCAACAGCGATGTGTCAGCAGTCGTGTGTCAGCAGTGGTGTCTGCAGCGGCATGTCAACAGTGGTGTGTCAGTAGTGGTGTGTCTGCAGTAGTGTCAGCAGTGGTGTATCAGCAGCGGTGTGTTAGATGCGGGGTCAGCAGTGATATCTCAGCAGCGGTGTGTCAGCAGCGGCATGTCAGCAGTGGAAAGTCAGCAGCGGCATGTCAGCAGCGGCGTGTCAGTAGTGGTGTGTCTGCAGTGGTGTCAGCAGTGGCGTGTCAGCAGTGGCGTGTCAGCAGTGGCGTGTCAGCAGTGGCGTGTTAGATGTGGTGTCAGCAGTGATGTGTCAGCAGTGATGTGTCAGCAATGGTGTGTCTGCAGTGGTGTCAGCAAAGGCGTGTCAGCAGAGGCTTGTCAGCAGAGGCTTGTCAGCAGAGGCTTGTCGGCAGAGGCTTGTCAGCAGCGGTGTGTCAGCAGCAATTTGTCAGCAGTATTGTGTCAGCAGTGGTGTGTCACCAGCAGCATATCAGCAGTGGTGTGCCATCAGCGGTGTGTCAGTAGCGGCATGTCACCAGCGGTGTGTCAGCAGAGGTGTGTCAGCAGTGGTGTCAGCAGTGGTGTGTCACCAGCAGCATATCAGCAGTGGTGTGCCAGCAGTGGTGTGTCAGCAGCGGCATGTCACCAGCGGTGTGTCAGCAGAGGTGTGTCAGCAGTGGTGTCAGCAGCAGCGTGTCAACAGCGATGTTATGTTATGTTATATGTTATATGAGTATTTATTACGCGCACAATTACTCTTGAGTATCCTGGCGCGAAAACCACAGAGAAATCACATAAGGAAGCACAGCATAATTTTTGTGAACTTGGTTAAAAAGGTGAGTTTTAAGAAGCTTTTTAAAACGGCTAAGGTCTCTGGTGTCCCTGAGAATGAACGGAAGGGCATTCCAGAGGGTAGCTGCTCTGACTGAAAAAGATTGGCCGCCCAATCTGGTGCGCCTAAAGCGCGGTATTACCAGCAGGCGTTGGGAGGCAGATCTGAGATGTCTGCTTGGCACATGAAGCGTCACTCTTTCCCTGAGATAGACTGGGCCGTTATCATGTAGTGCTCGGTGGGTGAGAACCAGAGCTTTAAATTGAACTCTTTGGGCCACTGGAAGCCAATGAAGGGAAGCCAGTTGGAATCTTATGCTAATGCGTCTAGGAATGCCCAGCAAAAGTCTCGCCGACGCATTTTGTATGATCTGCAGCCTGTTTAGCAAATAGGAGGGGGAGCCCAGATAGAGAGCGTTGGCGTAGTCTAGGCGGGACAGTATAAGGGCTCTGGCAACCGTTTCTTTTGCCGGTTGGGGCAATAAGGGAAAGAATCTGCTCAGGGATTTAAGGGTCCCAAAGCAGGCACCCGTCAGTCTTTTTATCTGCTCTGAGAACCTCAAATCTTCATTAAACCAGATGCCCAGATTCTTGGCCGGGCCCCCCTCAGAGAGGGGACGGGGGAAATCGGGAGGCCAGATCAGTTCAGTAAATTGGTTGGGAAAGTGGCCATATAATATGATCTCCGATTTACCCTCGTTGCATTTCAGCTTGGCCTGAGCCAGCCAGGTGAACACGGCCGCCAGGCACCTTTGTGCTGCGGTCGTTTCTAATTGTGAGTTACCCCAAGTGAACAAAAGCTGGGTGTCGTCGGCATATGCCATTATTTTCGCACCCAGCCTCTCGGCCAAGTAGATCAGCGGGGTCATATAGATGTTAAAAAGTAGTGGGCTCAAAGTAGAGCCCTGTGGGACCCCCGTCTGAACTAGCCTGGCCGAGGAAGAGTGTGGGGGCATCCAAACTTGCTGGTACCGTGAGTCCAAGAATGACTTCAACCAAGACCAAGCGGCCCCCGTGAGGCCGATGTCAGTGAGGCGGGCTAAGAGGAGTTGGTGTGGGACCGTATCAAAGGCAGCAGAGAGGTCCAATAAAATCAGCGCCGCTCTGCCACCCTTGTCCGTGCACTCCCTGATGGCTTCCACCACCTCTACCAGGGCTGTCTCCGTACTGAAGGAGGCCCTAAAGCCTGATTGAGCTGGGTGAAGTACCCCAGACTCCTCCACAAAGGTGTTCAACTGCCGAAAGATTACCTTTTCGCAGACTTTGGCCAATGCCGGGAGCAAAGAGATGGGACGGTAGTTTGCAGCGACAAGAGGGTCAGCTGAAGGTTTCTTTAGGAGGGGCAGAAGTTTCGCTTGCTTCCATAGCCTGGGTACCGTTGCGGATTGCAGTGACCAGTTAATTATATCTGTAACTTCTGTCACTACATAGTCTGCAACTCCAGCCAGAACTCTTGCCGGGCAAGGGTCCGCAGGGGAGCCCGATTTAAGAGATTTCAACACAGTAAGAATGTCCGATTGATCGGCCAAAGTAAAGTTGGCGAGGCAGTTATTCGAGAGGGAGCCGGACGTCTCCTCCACCGGAAGAGTTGTAACGGGACTCAAGGCAAATCCCTCCTCAATAAGCTTAATTTTGTTAATAAAAAAGGAGGAGATCTCCTCACATCGGTCTGCGGAAACCGGAATCTTTTTTTGCTCTGCAAGAGGCGACAGAAAGCTTTGTACAATAGCGAATATCTCCTTATCATTATTATCTGCCTTTAAGATTCTAGTCGCAAAGTAGGTGCCTTTTGCAGTCTTAACTGCGATATAATATTCTCTTTGGACTAGACGGAGGGCGGCTTTAGCTTGTGGAGAGTAAGCAGCCCTCCAGAGCCTCTCCGATTTTTTGCATGACCTTTTTAACTCTTTAAGCGCTGGCGTATACCAGGGTTGAGAGGGCAAAACCCGTCGGTGGCTTTGTGAGGCGGGTTTGGAGGTAGCCTCTACTCCTCGCCTAACCCAGGCATTAAAGAGTTCCACTTGGGCCTCTAAATTGCTTGCTAGGGCCATATGGGAATGCGTAAGAGCATCGACCAAGCCCGGGAAATTAATTTTCCTCGCTGGGGGGCCAACCAAAGGGGGGGGTGGCGTGGTGGTCGTGCCATATCCCAGGAAAAATAGACAACCGCATGGTCGGACCAGGTGACCGGCTGGGGGTCTTTCAGAGCCAGATTAAAGTTGGAATATACCAGGTCCAATAAATGTCCATGGGAGTGCGTTGGTTTGGTGACCCACTGAGTCAAAAGTGTAATACCTAGAAGGCCTTGTAGGGTCAGCACATCTGGGGAACCGGTGGAATCCCAATGGATGTTGAAATCTCCCAGTAGGAGAAATTTTGGAAAGCGTAGCACACGTTCTGCTACAGCATCTCCTAAGGAGCTTAGAAAGGAACCCATCGGCCCCGGTGGGCGATAAATCAGAGTACCTCCTACGGTGAAGTGAGGGGACAGAATAAAGGAAAAGTCAGGATGTGCCAGCAGTGGTGTGTCAGCAGTGGCATGTCAGAAGTGGTGTGTCAGCAGTGGTGTGTCAGCAGTGGTGTGTCAGCAGTGGTGTCAGTAGCGGCATGTCAGCAGTGGAGTGTCAGCAGTGGTGTGTTAGCAGCAGTGTCAGCAGTGATATGTCAGCAGTGATGTGACAGCAGCGGTGTCAGCAGCGGTGTGTCAGCAGCAGCGTGTCAGCAGCAGCGTGTCAGCAGCAGCGTGTCAGCAGCAGCGTGTCAGCAGCAGCGTGTCAGCAGCAGCCTGTCAGTAGCGGCGTGTCAGCAGTGATATGTCAGCAATGATGTGTCAACAGTGGTGTGTCAGCAGTGGTGTGTCAGCAGTGGTGTTTCAGCAGTGGTGTGTTATCAGCAGCATCAGCAGTGATATGTCAGCAGTGGTGTGTCAGCGATGTGTCAGCAACGATGTGTTAGCAGTGGCATGTCAGCAGCGGTGTGTCAGCAGTTGCATGTCAGCAGCGGCATGTAAGCAGTTGTGTGCCATCAGTGATGTGTCCACAGCAGTGTGTTAGCAGTGGCATGTCAGCAGCGGTGTGTCAGCAGTTGCATGTCAGCAGCGGCGTGTCAGCAGTGGCGCATCAGCAGCGACATATCAGCAGTTACATGTCAGCAGCGGTGTGTCAGCAGCGGCGTGTTAGCAGCAGCATGTCAGCAGTGGTGTCAGCAGAAGCGTGTCAACAGCAATGTGTCAGCAGTGGCATGTCAGCAGTGGCATGTCAGCAGTGGTGTGTCAGCAGTGGTGTGTAAGCAGCATTGTATCAGCAGTGGTGTGGCAGCAGTGGTGTATCAGCAATGGTGTGTCAGCAGAGGTGTGTCAGCAGTGTTGTGGCAGCAGTGGCTTGTCAGCAGTGGCATGTCACCTGCGGCGTGTCAGCAGTGGTGTGTCAGCAGCGACGTGTCAGCAGTGATGTATCAGCAGCAGCGTGTCAGCAGTGGTGGCAGCAGAAGCGTATCAACAGCAATTTGTCTGCAGCGGCATGTCAGCAGTGGTGTGTCAGTAGTAGTGTGTCTGCAGAAGCGTATCAACAGCAATTTGTCTGCAGCGGCATGTCAGCAGTGGTGTGCCATCAGTGATGTGTCCACAGCAGTGTGTTAGCAGTGGCATGTCAGCAGCGGTGTGTCAGCAGTTGCATGTCAGCAGCGGCGTGTCAGCAGTGGCGCATCAGCAGCGACATATCAGCAGTTACATGTCAGCAGCGGTGTGTCAGCAGCGGCGTGTTAGCAGCAGCATGTCAGCAGTGGTGTCAGCAGAAGCGTGTCAACAGCAATGTGTCAGCAGTGGCATGTCAGCAGTGGTGTGTCAGCAGTGGTGTGTAAGCAGCATTGTATCAGCAGTGGTGTGGCAGCAGTGGTGTATCAGCAATGGTGTGTCAGCAGAGGTGTGTCAGCAGTGTTGTGGCAGCAGTGGCTTGTCAGCAGTGGCATGTCACCTGCGGCGTGTCAGCAGTGGTGTGTCAGCAGCGACGTGTCAGCAGTGATGTATCAGCAGCAGCGTGTCAGCAGTGGTGGCAGCAGAAGCGTATCAACAGCAATTTGTCTGCAGCGGCATGTCAGCAGTGGTGTGTCAGTAGTGGTGTGTCTGCAGTGGTGTCAGCAGTGGTGTGTCAGGAGTGGTGTGTTAGATGCGGTGTCAGCAGAGATATGTCAGCAGCGGTGTGTCAGCAGCGGTGTGTCAGCAGTGGCGCATCAGCAGCGACATATCAGCAGTTACATGTCAGCAGCGGTGTGTCAGCAGAGGCGTGTTAGCAGCAGCATGTCAGCAGTGGTGTCAGCAGAAGCGTGTCAACAGCAATGTGTCAGCAGTGGCGTGTCAGCAGTGGTGTGTCAGCAGTGGTGTGTAAGCAGCATTGTATCAGCAGTGGTGTGGCAGCAGTGGTGTGTCAGCAATGGTGTGTCAGCAGTGGTGTGTCAGCAGAGACGTGTCAGCAGTGATGTATCAGCAGCAGCGTGTCAGCAGTGGTGGCAGCAGAAGCGTATCAACAGCAATTTGTCTGCAGCGGCATGTCAGCAGTGGTGTATCAGTAGTGGTGTGTCTGCAGTGGTGTCAGCAGTGGCGTGTCAGGAGTGGTGTATCAGTAGTGGTGTGTTAGATGCGGTGTCAGCAGTGATATGTCAGCAGCGACGTGTCAGCAGTGGCGTGTAAGCAGCGGCGTGTCAGTAGTGGTGTGTCAGCAGTGGCGTGTCAGCAGTGGCTTGTCAGCAGCGACGTGTCAGCAGTGGCGTGTAAGCAGCGGCGTGTCAGTAGTGGTGTGTCAGCAGTGGCGTGTAAGCAGCGGCGTGTCAGTAGTGGTGTGTCAGCAGTGGCGTGTCAGCAGTGGCTTGTCAGCAGTGGCGTGTCAGCAGTGGTGTGTCAGCAGAGGCTTGTCAGCAGCGGTGTGTCAGCAGCGGTGTGTCAGCAGCGATGTGTCAGCAGTATTGTGCCAGCAGTGGTGTGTCAGCAGTGGTGTGTCAGCAGTGGTGTGTCAGCAGTAGTGTGTCACCAGTGGTATGTGCTACAGCGGCATGTCAGCAGCAGCGTGTCAGCAGCAGCGTGTCAGCAGAGGCGTGTCAGCAGTAGTGTCTACAGCAGCATGTCAACAGCGATGTGTCTGCAGTGGTGTCTACAGCAGCGTGTCAGCAGTGGAGTGTCGATTCAGAAAAGGGGGTGGTGATGAACAGAGTGCCTGAATTAAGCAGACCACTCTTACCCAGTCCAAAGATCAGGGCTTGATCCATCACCGTTTTTTAGCTCACTGCACCATCCCAGCTCAGAACTTGGCTATATGCAAATTAGTCCTGTCCCAGTGCATGATGGGAACAGGGCAAACCAAACTACCAAGCCAATTCTTATACTGGGAAGGAAACAAGCTTCCGGGGACCGGTTTCTGCCATTTCAGGCGTCGTCGGCCCGGCTTGCTTGAATCCTGATGGTGCAATGAGCAAGGGACTCACATCTGAGTATACCCTTCCACGCTTATGGTGGACAAATTGATTCAGAAAAGGGGGTGGTGATGAACAGAGTGCCTGAATTAAGCAGACCACTCTTACCCAGTCCAAAGATCAGGGCTTGATCCATCACCGTTTTTTAGCTCACTGCACCATCCCAGCTCAGAACTTGGCTATATGCAAATTAGTCTGTTCCTGTCCCAGTGCATGATGGGAACAGGGCAAACCAAACTACCAAGCCAATTCTTATACTGGGAAGGAAACAAGCTTCCGGGGACCGGTTTCTGCCATTTCAGGCGTCGTCGGCTCGGCTTGCTTGAATCCTGATGGTGCAATGAGCAAGGGACTCACATCTGAGTATACCATTCCACGCTTATGGTGGACAAATTGATTCAGAAAAGGGGGTGGTGATGAACAGAGTGCCTGAATTAAGCAGACCACTCTTACCCAGTCCAAAGATCAGGGCTTGATCCATCACCGTTTTTTAGCTCACTGCACCATCCCAGCTCAGAACTTGGCTATATGCAAATTAGTCTGTTCCTGTCCCAGTGCATGATGGGAACAGGGCAAACCAAACTACCAAGCCAATTCTTATACTGGGAAGGAAACAAGCTTCCGGGGACCGGTTTCTGCCATTTCAGGCGTCGTCGGCCCGGCTTGCTTGAATCCTGATGGTGCAATGAGCAAGGGACTCACATCTGAGTATACCCTTCCACGCTTATGGTGGACAAATTGATTCAGAAAAGGGGGTGGTGATGAACAGAGTGCCTGAATTAAGCAGACCACTCTTACCCAGTCCAAAGATCAGGGCTTGATCCATCACCGTTTTTTAGCTCACTGCACCATCCCAGCTCAGAACTTGGCTATATGCAAATTAGTCTGTTCCTGTCCCAGTGCATGATGGGAACAGGGCAAACCAAACTACCAAGCCAATTCTTATACTGGGAAGGAAACAAGCTTCCGGGGACCGGTTTCTGCCATTTCAGGCGTCGTCGGCCCGGCTTGCTTGAATCCTGATGGTGCAATGAGCAAGGGACTCACATCTGAGTATACCCTTCCACGCTTATGGTGGACAAATTGATTCAGAAAAGGGGGTGGTGATGAACAGAGTGCCTGAATTAAGCAGACCACTCTTATTTATTTATTTATTTGTGTATTTTGTAAAGCGCAACAGCTGCCCCAATGGGGCGTCCCGGCGCTGATAAATCATGGAACTTAGAGGCTAGGCACCAATGGGGCATTATATGGGGAAGAGATGTGTTTTCAGGGACTTTCGGAATGCTAATTCAGTTTGACAGGCTCGTAATGCAACCGGGAGGTTATTCCAACACCGAGTGGCACAGACCTCGAATGTTTTCCCTCCGGCGCGAGTACGTTTAAATCTAGGGGTTTCCAGCAGAAGTAGGGAATTTGAGCGTAATGTCCTGGTGTTGACATACGGTCTCAGAGTGCTTTTCAGATGGGCCGAGCCTTTGCCCTTGGAGGCCCGGAAAGCCAGGGTCATGGCCTTAAAAATACATCTCTTGGAAATGGGGAGCCAGTGGAGTTTACGGAGGTGTGGGGAGATGTGATGTCTGGCAGGAATTCTCTCCACCAGCCGAGCAGCAGCATTCTGGACAGTCTGTAACTTGTGGCATAGGCCTGCTGTGATGCCAAGATATAGTGCGTTGGCGTAGTCCAGGTGAGATATTATCAGGGCTTGTACCACAGTCTTACGGCAGTCCATCGGCAGGTAGTTGATGAGCCGTCTAATTGTCTTGATCTTAGCAAAACAGGATGCTGCTACTGTTTGAACCTGGGCGTTGAAACTGAGATGATTATCCCAGCGCACTCCCAGGTTTCTCACCGAGTCTTTAGGCGTGGGGGCATGGCTGAGATCATCCGGCCACCATAAATTAGAATCAAGAGGGGATGATGAGTTAAAAAACAAAATCTCTGTCTTTCCAGCGTTGAGTCGGAGGGAATTGGAGTCCATCCAGCTAGAGATGTCTCTTAGACAGTTTTTCAATGGGTCGAAGGCAGAGGCAGTGGGGGTATCAAAGGTGAAGAGTAACTGAATGTCGTCAGCGTAGGAGGTGGATTTAATCCCAGTTTGCGCAATCAGTTTAGCCAAGGGGGAAAAGTAAACATTGAACAAGAGCGGGCTCAGGGAGGAGCCCTGTGGAACTCCCCATTTAAGTGGTCTAGCGGTGGAGGTGTAGGGAGGGGTGTATACCTGCTGAGTACGGTCACCCAGGTAGGAAGAGAGCCATCTCAACACTGTACCGCCAATACCCAGGTCTCCCAGCCTTCTCAGCAGGATCTTATGAGAGACGGTGTCAAATGCTGCTGAGAGATCCAGCAGCACTAACACCGCCCTCGACCCTCGATCCAGCGTCCATCTCACCGAGTCAGCCATTTCAACAAGGCCCGACTCCGTGCTGTGGCCCGATCGAAAGCCGTGCTGAGAGTCGTGCAGGAGCCCATGGGATTCAATATAGTTGGCAAGCTGGGCGTGCACCAGTTTTTCCAGGATCTTAGCTGGGGCAGGCAGGAGAGAGATGGGCCTGTAGTTACTAGGGTTATCTGGGTCAAGATCAGGTTTCTTAAGGATGGGGACTAGGGACGCATGCTTCCATTTTGCGGGAAAAATGCCCGTTCTCAGGGATTCGTTCCAGATATGGTTAAGGAATGGGTTGAGCAGGGGTGCCAGTTTTTTATATTGTTTGGCTGGCAAAGGGTCCTTGGGGGAGCCAGATTTACAGTTGAGTAATTCTACCAGTGTGTCAGCCTCAGAGACAGTCCAAAGATCAGGGCTTGATCCATCACCGTTTTTTAGCTCACTGCACCATCCCAGCTCAGAACTTGGCTATATGCAAATTAGTCTGTTCCTGTCCCAGTGCATGATGGGAACAGGGCAAACCAAACTACCAAGCCAATTCTTATACTGGGAAGGAAACAAGCTTCCGGGGACCGGTTTCTGCCATTTCAGGCGTCGTCGGCCCGGCTTGCTTGAATCCTGATGGTGCAATGAGCAAGGGACTCACATCTGAGTATACCCTTCCACGCTTATGGTGGACAAATTGATTCAGAAAAGGGGGTGATGATGAACAGAGTGCCTGAATTAAGCAGACCACTCTTACCCAGTCCAAAGATCAGGGCTTGATCCATCACCGTTTTTTAGCTCACTGCACCATCTCAGCTCAGAACTTGGCTATATGCAAATTAGTCTGTTCCTGTCCCAGTGCATGATGGGAACAGGGCAAACCAAACTACCAAGCCAATTCTTATACTGGGAAGGAAACAAGCTTCCGGGGACCGGTTTCTGCCATTTCAGGCGTCGTCGGCCCGGCTTGCTTGAATCCTGATGGTGCAATGAGCAAGGGACTCACATCTGAGTATACCCTTCCACGCTTATGGTGGACAAATTGATTCAGAAAAGGGGGTGGTGATGAACAGAGTGCCTGAATTAAGCAGACCACTCTTACCCAGTCCAAAGATCAGGGCTTGATCCATCACCATTTTTTAGCTCACTGCACCATCCCAGCTCAGAACTTGGCTATATGCAAATTAGTCTGTTCCTGTCCCAGTGCATGATGGGAACAGGGCAAACCAAACTACCAAGCCAATTCTTATACTGGGAAGGAAACAAGCTTCCGGGGACCGGTTTCTGCCATTTCAGGCGTCGTCGGCCCGGCTTGCTTGAATCCTGATGGTGCAATGAGCAAGGGACTCACATCTGAGTATACCCTTCCACGCTTATGGTGGACAAATTGATTCAGAAAAGGGGGTGGTGATGAACAGAGTGCCTGAATTAAGCAGACCACTCTTACCCAGTCCAAAGATCAGGGCTTGATCCATCACCGTTTTTTAGCTCACTGCACCATCCCAGCTCAGAACTTGGCTATATGCAAATTAGTCTGTTCCTGTCCAAGTGCATGATGGGAACAGGGCAAACCAAACTACCAAGCCAATTCTTATACTGGGAAGGAAACAAGCTTCCGGGGACCGGTTTCTGCCATTTCAGGCGTCGTCGGCCCGGCTTGCTTGAATCCTGATGGTGCAATGAGCAAGGGACTCACATCTGAGTATACCCTTCCACGCTTATGGTGGACAAATTGATTCAGAAAAGGGGGTGGTGATGAACAGAGTGCCTGAATTAAGCAGACCACTCTTACCCAGTCCAAAGATCAGGGCTTGATCCATCACCGTTTTTTAGCTCACTGCACCATCCCAGCTCAGAACTTGGCTATATGCAAATTAGTCTGTTCCTGTCCCAGTGCATGATGGGAACAGGGCAAACCAAACTACCAAGCCAATTCTTATACTGGGAAGGAAACAAGCTTCCGGGGACCGGTTTCTGCCATTTCAGGCGTCGTCGGCCCGGCTTGCTTGAATCCTGATGGTGCAATGAGCAAGGGACTCACATCTGAGTATACCCTTCCACGCTTATGGTGGACAAATTGATTCAGAAAAGGGGGTGGTGATGAACAGAGTGCCTGAATTAAGCAGACCACTCTTACCCAGTCCAAAGATCAGGGCTTGATCCATCACCGTTTTTTAGCTCACTGCACCATCCCAGCTCAGAACTTGGCTATATGCAAATTAGTCTGTTCCTGTCCCAGTGCATGATGGGAACAGGGCAAACCAAACTACCAAGCCAATTCTTATACTGGGAAGGAAACAAGCTTCCGGGGACCGGTTTCTGCCATTTCAGGCGTCGTCGGCCCGGCTTGCTTGAATCCTGATGGTGCAATGAGCAAGGGACTCACATCTGAGTATACCCTTCCACGCTTATGGTGGACAAATTGATTCAGAAAAGGGGGTGGTGATGAACAGAGTGCCTGAATTAAGCAGACCACTCTTACCCAGTCCAAAGATCAGGGCTTGATCCATCACCATTTTTTAGCTCACTGCACCATCCCAGCTCAGAACTTGGCTATATGCAAATTAGTCTGTTCCTGTCCCAGTGCATGATGGGAACAGGGCAAACCAAACTACCAAGCCAATTCTTATACTGGGAAGGAAACAAGCTTCCGGGGACCGGTTTCTGCCATTTCAGGCGTCGTCGGCCCGGCTTGCTTGAATCCTGATGGTGCAATGAGCAAGGGACTCACATCTGAGTATACCCTTCCACGCTTATGGTGGACAAATTGATTCAGAAAAGGGGGTGGTGATGAACAGAGTGCCTGAATTAAGCAGACCACTCTTACCCAGTCCAAAGATCAGGGCTTGATCCATCACCGTTTTTTAGCTCACTGCACCATCCCAGCTCAGAACTTGGCTATATGCAAATTAGTCTGTTCCTGTCCAAGTGCATGATGGGAACAGGGCAAACCAAACTACCAAGCCAATTCTTATACTGGGAAGGAAACAAGCTTCCGGGGACCGGTTTCTGCCATTTCAGGCGTCGTCGGCCCGGCTTGCTTGAATCCTGATGGTGCAATGAGCAAGGGACTCACATCTGAGTATACCCTTCCACGCTTATGGTGGACAAATTGATTCAGAAAAGGGGGTGGTGATAAACAGAGTGCCTGAATTAAGCAGACCACTCTTACCCAGTCCAAAGATCAGGGCTTGATCCATCACCGTTTTTTAGCTCACTGCACCATCCCAGCTCAGAACTTGGCTATATGCAAATTAGTCTGTTCCTGTCCCAGTGCATGATGGGAACAGGGCAAACCAAACTACCAAGCCAATTCTTATACTGGGAAGGAAACAAGCTTCCGGGGACCGGTTTCTGCCATTTCAGGCGTCGTCGGCCCGGCTTGCTTGAATCCTGATGGTGCAATGAGCAAGGGACTCACATCTGAGTATACCCTTCCACGCTTATGGTGGACAAATTGATTCAGAAAAGGGGGTGGTGATGAACAGAGTGCCTGAATTAAGCAGACCACTCTTACCCAGTCCAAAGATCAGGGCTTGATCCATCACCGTTTTTTAGCTCACTGCACCATCCCAGCTCAGAACTTGGCTATATGCAAATTAGTCTGTTCCTGTCCCAGTGCATGATGGGAACAGGGCAAACCAAACTACCAAGCCAATTCTTATACTGGGAAGGAAACAAGCTTCCGGGGACCGGTTTCTGCCATTTCAGGCGTCGTCGGCCCGGCTTGCTTGAATCCTGATGGTGCAATGAGCAAGGGACTCACATCTGAGTATACCCTTCCACGCTTATGGTGGACAAATTGATTCAGAAAAGGGGGTGGTGATGAACAGAGTGCCTGAATTAAGCAGACCACTCTTACCCAGTCCAAAGATCAGGGCTTGATCCATCACCGTTTTTTAGCTCACTGCACCATCCCAGCTCAGAACTTGGCTATATGCAAATTAGTCTGTTCCTGTCCCAGTGCATGATGGGAACAGGGCAAACCAAACTACCAAGCCAATTCTTATACTGGGAAGGAAACAAGCTTCCGGGGACCGGTTTCTGCCATTTCAGGCGTCGTCGGCCCGGCTTGCTTGAATCCTGATGGTGCAATGAGCAAGGGACTCACATCTGAGTATACCCTTCCACGCTTATGGTGGACAAATTGATTCAGAAAAGGGGGTGGTGATGAATAGAGTGCCTGAATTAAGCAGACCACTCTTACCCAGTCCAAAGATCAGGGCTTGATCCATCACCGTTTTTTAGCTCACTGCACCATCCCAGCTCAGAACTTGGCTATATGCAAATTAGTCTGTTCCTGTCCCAGTGCATGATGGGAACAGGGCAAACCAAACTACCAAGCCAATTCTTATACTGGGAAGGAAACAAGCTTCCGGGGACCGGTTTCTGCCATTTCAGGCGTCGTCGGCCCGGCTTGCTTGAATCCTGATGGTGCAATGAGCAAGGGACTCACATCTGAGTATACCCTTCCACGCTTATGGTGGACAAATTGATTCAGAAAAGGGGGTGGTGATGAACAGAGTGCCTGAATTAAGCAGACCACTCTTACCCAGTCCAAAGATCAGGGCTTGATCCATCACCGTTTTTTAGCTCACTGCACCATCCCAGCTCAGAACTTGGCTATATGCAAATTAGTCTGTTCCTGTCCCAGTGCATGATGGGAACAGGGCAAACCAAACTACCAAGCCAATTCTTATACTGGGAAGGAAACAAGCTTCCGGGGACCGGTTTCTGCCATTTCAGGCGTCGTCGGCCCGGCTTGCTTGAATCCTGATGGTGCAATGAGCAAGGGACTCACATCTGAGTATACCCTTCCACGCTTATGGTGGACAAATTGATTCAGAAAAGGGGGTGGTGATGAACAGAGTGCCTGAATTAAGCAGACCACTCTTACCCAGTCCAAAGATCAGGGCTTGATCCATCACCGTTTTTTAGCTCACTGCACCATCCCAGCTCAGAACTTGGCTATATGCAAATTAGTCTGTTCCTGTCCCAGTGCATGATGGGAACAGGGCAAACCAAACTACCAAGCCAATTCTTATACTGGGAAGGAAACAAGCTTCCGGGGACCGGTTTCTGCCATTTCAGGCGTCGTCGGCCCGGCTTGCTTGAATCCTGATGGTGCAATGAGCAAGGGACTCACATCTGAGTATACCCTTCCACGCTTATGGTGGACAAATTGATTCAGAAAAGGGGGTGGTGATGAACAGAGTGCCTGAATTAAGCAGACCACTCTTACCCAGTCCAAAGATCAGGGCTTGATCCATCACCGTTTTTTAGCTCACTGCACCATCCCAGCTCAGAACTTGGCTATATGCAAATTAGTCTGTTCCTGTCCCAGTGCATGATGGGAACAGGGCAAACCAAACTACCAAGCCAATTCTTATACTGGGAAGGAAACAAGCTTCCGGGGACCGGTTTCTGCCATTTCAGGCGTCGTCGGCCCGGCTTGCTTGAATCCTGATGGTGCAATGAGCAAGGGACTCACATCTGAGTATACCCTTCCACGCTTATGGTGGACAAATTGATTCAGAAAAGGGGGTGGTGATGAACAGAGTGCCTGAATTAAGCAGACCACTCTTACCCAGTCCAAAGATCAGGGCTTGATCCATCACCGTTTTTTAGCTCACTGCACCATCCCAGCTCAGAACTTGGCTATATGCAAATTAGTCTGTTCCTGTCCCAGTGCATGATGGGAACAGGGCAAACCAAACTACCAAGCCAATTCTTATACTGGGAAGGAAACAAGCTTCCGGGGACCGGTTTCTGCCATTTCAGGCGTCGTCGGCCCGGCTTGCTTGAATCCTGATGGTGCAATGAGCAAGGGACTCACATCTGAGTATACCCTTCCACGCTTATGGTGGACAAATTGATTCAGAAAAGGGGGTCCCCGGTAGCTTGTCTCCTTTCTGGTGAAGAATTGGCTTGGTAGTTTGGTCTGCCCTGTTCCCATGATGCACTGGGCCAGGGACAGACTAATTTGCATTTAGCCGGGTTCTGAGCTGGGATGGGGCAGTGAGATAAATAACGGTGATGGATCAAGCCCTGATCTTTGGACTGGGTAAGAGTGGTCTGCTTAATTCAGACACTCTGTTCATCACCACCCCCTTTTCTGTATCGTTTTTGGCCACTATAGGTGTGGCAGGGTATACTCAGACATGAGTCCCTTTCTCACTGCTCCATCAGGATTCAAGCAAGCCGGGCCGAAGAGGCTGAAATGCCAGAAACCGGTCCCCGGTAGCTTGTCTCCTTTCTGGTGAAGAATTGGCTTGGTAGTTTGGTCTGCCCTGTTCCCATGATGCACTGGGCCAGGGACAGACTAATTTGCATATAGCCGGGTTCTGAGCTGGGATGGGGCAGTGAGATAAATAACGGTGATGGATCAAGCCCTGATCTTTGGACTGGGTAAGAGTGGTCTGCTTAATTCAGACACTCTGTTCATCACCACCCCCTTTTCTGTATCGTTTTTGGCCACTATAGGTGTGGCAGGGTATACTCAGACATGAGTCCCTTTCTCACTGCTCCATCAGGATTCAAGCAAGCCGGGCCGAAGAGGCTGAAATGCCAGAAACCGGTCCCCGGTAGCTTGTCTCCTTTCTGGTGAAGAATTGGCTTGGTAGTTTGGTCTGCCCTGTTCCCATGATGCACTGGGCCAGGGACAGACTAATTTGCATATAGCCGGGTTCTGAGCTGGGATGGGGCAGTGAGATAAATAACGGTGATGGATCAAGCCCTGATCTTTGGACTGGGTAAGAGTGGTCTGCTTAATTCAGACACTCTGTTCATCACCACCCCCTTTTCTGTATCGTTTTTGGCCACTATAGGTGTGGCAGGGTATACTCAGACATGAGTCCCTTTCTCACTGCTCCATCAGGATTCAAGCAAGCCGGGCCGAAGAGGCTGAAATGCCAGAAACCGGTCCCCGGTAGCTTGTCTCCTTTCTGGTGAAGAATTGGCTTGGTAGTTTGGTCTGCCCTGTTCCCATGATGCACTGGGCCAGGGACAGACTAATTTGCATATAGCCGGGTTCTGAGCTGGGATGGGGCAGTGAGATAAATAACGGTGATGGATCAAGCCCTGATCTTTGGACTGGGTAAGAGTGGTCTGCTTAATTCAGACACTCTGTTCATCACCACCCCCTTTTCTGTATCGTTTTTGGCCACTATAGGTGTGGCAGGGTATACTCAGACATGAGTCCCTTTCTCACTGCTCCATCAGGATTCAAGCAAGCCGGGCCGAAGAGGCTGAAATGCCAGAAACCGGTCCCCGGTAGCTTGTCTCCTTTCTGGTGAAGAATTGGCTTGGTAGTTTGGTCTGCCCTGTTCCCATGATGCACTGGGCCAGGGACAGACTAATTTGCATTTAGCCGGGTTCTGAGCTGGGATGGGGCAGTGAGATAAATAACGGTGATGGATCAAGCCCTGATCTTTGGACTGGGTAAGAGTGGTCTGCTTAATTCAGACACTCTGTTCATCACCACCCCCTTTTCTGTATCAGCAGTGGAGTGTCAGCAGCGGCGTCAGCAGTGATATGTCAGCAGTGGTGTGTCAGCAGCGGTGTGTCAGCAGCGGTGTGTCAGCAGCGGTGTGCCAGCAGCGGGGTGTCAGCAGCGGTATGTCAGCAGCGGGGTGTCAGCAGCAGGGTGTCTGCAGCGGGGTGTCAGCAGTGATGTGTCAGCAGTGGTGTAGCAGCAGTGGTGTGTCAGCAGTGGTGTGTCAGCAGTGGTGTATTATCAGCAGCATCAGCAGTGATATGTCAGCAGTGGTGTGTCAGCAGCTGTCGGAATTGGCCGCAGCGCAAGAATAAGTAATCGCCACTAACCTTGTTCTGATGGCCAGCAGAGACGATGTACGTAGATATTCCTCCCTATCCCTCCCAGCCACAATTCCCAGAGTGTAGATATAAACCCTCTGCGAGAACTTGTGCCAAGGAGGGGAAAGGGAAGTGGATAAAATAATAAACAGGTCGTGTAAGCTTTCTGTGGGTCCCTCAAGGTTGAAGAAAAGGACTGTGAGATCTCAGGAGGATAGTCCACAGTATATGAGGGGAACGACAAGAAAAAAAGAAAAAGATTAATATCTATCCTTTTGTAAGCTTATTTTTTAGAGTCTCAAAAACCCTTTTACTTTGACTCACCAAAAGGTCACACACCCGAAACTGTAATTTCTGATCCTTGCGTCCTTACAGAATACCACCAACAAAGGGAAGAGTCTGGCAGACCAAGGAAGGCAACTAAAAAGGGGTTCCCCTTTTATAACAGCAAGTCTATACGGCCATGGAGCAGAAATAACAAGTTTCATAAAAATAAAGTCGGGGTCAGAAAATCACCACCACGTACTGGACAAAGTCTCGAAGGTGTTCCTCTGTTACTGCACAAACAAAAACATCCGGATTCCAGATCAAGCAACACAAGCTCTGGATTACTTCTCACAAGTTCATAGGGACTTTCGTCACCATCACGTGACCACAGCTACTACTAAAGGAATTGCAGAGGAAGCGTCTTAAATATCAGACGCTTACTCTTTAAAATTCCCTTTTTTAATCGTAATGCCCATGCAAGCGCAAACCGCGCGATTGCAAGACACCGCGACTTCCTTTTAACTGAGGAAACACAACAAACAAAACGTAACACGGAGGAGGCGAGCCCGCACTTCTTCCGTTACGGTACTTAGCGTTGTTTTCACGAACTACTTCAGGAGTTTCAAAGTTCAAAGTCCAGGGCACCTTCCTGACACGGGGAGCTTCTGTCTTCCAGCTGAAATCCGGCGGGGAGCACCATCCGCCATCCAAACACGATCAAGATAGTTTGACAAGCACCTTTCCATTGGAAGGGAGGTGCTTATATAAACTCCTCCCTATGACTCCGTGTGCCTGTCCCATGGCACGCTGGTTGTTGTAGTTCTTCCAGCTATTGGAATTCTCACTGCTTCGGACAGACATACGACGGGAATGCCTAGGAATGAATGACTTGCGCCCCCTTGACCATAGGATCGCTACAGCAGCGATGTGTCAGCAATGATGTGTCAGCAGCGATGTGTCAGCAGCGATGTGTCAGCAGTGGGTTTTCAGCAGTGATGTGTCAGCAGTGGATTGTCAGCAGTGATGTGTCCGCAGCAGTGTGTTCGCAGTGGCATGTCAGCAGCAGCCTCTGTTGACATGACACTGCTGACACCACTTGCTGACACACCGCTGCTGACCCCACTGCTGACACATCGCTGCTGAAATGCTGCTGCTGACACATCGTGCTGACACGCCGCTGCTGACATGCCGCTACTGACATGCCGCTGCTGACATGCTGCTGCTGACATGCTGCTGCTGACATGCTGCTGCTGACATGCCGCTGCTGGCACACCGCTGCTAACACACCACTGCTGACACACCACTGCTGACACACCACTGCTGACACGCCGCTGCTGACATGCCGCTGCTGACATGCCGCTGCTGACATGCCGCTGCTGACATGCCGCTGCTGACACGCCACTGCAGAAACCACTGCTTACACACCTCTGCTGACACACTACTGCTGACACATCGCTACTGACATGCCGCTGCTGACATGCCGCTGCTGACATGCCGCTGCTGACAAGCTGCTGCTGACACATCACTGCTGACATGCCACTGCTGACATGCTGCTTCTGACATGCTGCTGCTGACACACCACTGCTGACACACCGCTGCTAACCTGCCACAGCTGACACACCACTGCTGACACACCACTGCTTACACACCACTGCTAACATGCCGCTGCTGACATGCCGCTGCTGACACGCTGCTGCAGACACCACTGCTTACACACCACTGCTTACACACCACTGCTGACACACCACTGCTTACATACCACTGCTGACATGCCGCTGCTGACACGCTGCTGCCGACACCACTGCTTACATACCTCTGCTGACACCACTGCTGACACACCACTGATACACCACTTCTGACACTCTGCTGCTGACACGCTGCTGCTGACACACCACTGCTGACACATCGCTGCTGACACACCACTGCTTACATGCCACTGCTGACACACCACTGCTGACACGCCGCTGCAAACACCACTGCTGACACACCACTGCTGACACATCACTGCTGACACGCCACTGCTGACACGCCGCTGCAGACACACCACTGCTGACACATTGCTCTTTACATGCTTCTGCTGACACGCTGCTGCTGCTGACACGCTGCTGCTGATATGCTGCTGCTAACACACCACTGCTGACACACCTCTGCTGACACACCACTGCTGACACACCGCTGATGACACACCACTGCTGACACACCACTGCTGCTACAACACTATTGACACGCCACTGCTGACACCCCACTGCTGACACACCATTGCTGACACACCATTGCTGATACACCACTGCTGCCACACCACTGCTGACACAACGCTGCTTACACATCACTGCTGACACACCACTGCTGGCATGCCACTGCTGACACGCCACTGCTGACATGCCACTGCTGACACACCACTGCTGACACCACTACAGACACCCAGCTGCTGACACACCACTACAGACACCACTGCTCACACACCACTGCTGACACACCACTTCTGACACACCACTGCTGGCACGCAGCTGCTGACACCCTGCTGCTGACACCCCGCTGCAGATACCGCTGCTGACACACCACTGCTGACACGCCCCTGCTATGCCGCTGCTGACACACCACTGCAGACACCACTGCTTACACACCTCTGCTAACACACCGCTGACACTCTGCTGCTGACACTCTGCTGCTGACACACCACTGCTGACACATCACGGCTGACATGCCGCTGCTAACATGCTGCTGCTGACACACCACTGCTGGCACACCGCTGCTAACCTGCCACAGGTGACACTCCACTGCTGACACACCACTGCTGACATGCCACTGCTGACACGCTGCTGCAGACACCACTGCTTACACACCACTGCTGACACACCACTGCTTACACACCACTGCTGACTTGCTGCTGCTGACATGCTGCTGCAGACACCACTGCTTACACACCACTGCTGACACACCACTGCTTACATACCACTGCTGACATGCCACTGCTGACACGCTGCTGCAGACACCACTGCTTACATACCTCTGCTGACACCACTGCTGACACACCACTGATACACCACTTCTGACACTCTGCTGCTGACACGCTGCTGCTGACACACCACTGCTGACACATCGCTGCTGACACACCACTGCTTACATGCCACTGCTGACACACCACTGCTGACACGCCACTGCAAACACCACTGCTGACACACCACTGCTGACACATCACTGCTGACACGCCACTGCTGACACGCCGCTGCAGACACACCACTGCTGACACACCACTGCTGACACATTGCTCTTTACATGCTTCTGCTGACACGCTGCTGCTGCTGACACGCTGCTGCTGATATGCTGCTGCTAACACACCACTGCTGACACACCTCTGCTGACACACCACTGCTGACACACCGCTGATGACACACCACTGCTGACACACCACTGCTGCTACAACACTATTGACACACCACTGCTGACACCCCACTGCTGACACACCATTGCTGACACACCATTGCTGATACACCACTGCTGCCACACCACTGCTGACACAACGCTGCTTACACATCACTGCTGACACACCACTGCTGGCATGCCACTGCTGACACGCCACTGCTGACATGCCACTGCTGACACACCACTGCTGACACCACTACAGACACCCAGCTGCTGACACACCACTACAGACACCACTGCTCACACACCACTGCTGACACACCACTTCTGACACACCACTGCTGGCACGCAGCTGCTGACACCCTGCTGCTGACACCCGCTGCAGATACCACTGCTGACACACCACTGCTGACACACCACTGCTGACACGCCGCTGCTGACACGCCACTGCTGACACACCACTGCTCACATGCCGCTGCTGACATGCCGCTGCTGACATGCCACTGCTGACACCCCTGCTGACACACCGCTGCAGACACACCGCTGCAGACACACCGCTGCTGACACACCGCTGCTGACACATCACTGTTGACACACCGCTGCTGACACATCACCACTGACACATCACTACTGACATGCCACTGCTGACACAATGCTGCTTACACATCACTGCTGACACACCACTGCTGACATGCCACTGCTGATATGCCGCTGCTGAAACCACTGCTGACATGCCACTGCTGACACACCACTGCTGACACACGACTACTAACACCCCGTAGCTGACACCCAGCTGCTGACACACCACTGCAGACACCACTGCTGACACACCACTGCTGACACACCACTGCTGACACACCACTACTGACACACCACTGCTGGCACGCCGCTGCTGACACTCTGCTGCTGACACCCCGCTGCAGATACCGCTGCTGACACACCCCTGCTATGCCGCTGCTGACACACCACTGCAGACACCACTGCTTACACACCTCTGCTGACACACTACTGCTGACATATCGCTGCTGACATGCCGCCGCTGACACCACTGCTAACACACCGCTGACACTCTGCTGCTGACACTCTGCTGCTGACACACCACTGCTGACACATCACTGCTGACATGCCGCTGCTGACATGCTACTGCTGACACACCACTGCTGGCACACCGCTGCTAACCTGCCACAGGTGACACTCCACTGCTGACACACCACTGCTTACACACCACTGCTGACATGCCACTGCTGACACGCTGCTGCAGACACCACTGCTTACACACCACTGCTGACACACCACTGCTTACACACCACTGCTGACACACCACTGCTTACACACCACTGCTGACTTGCCGCTGCTGACACGCTGCTGCAGACACCACTGCTTACACACCTCTGCTGACACACCACTGATACACCACTTCTGACACTCTGCTGCTGACAAGCCACTGCTGACACGCTGCTGCTGACACACCACTGCTGACACATCGCTGCTGACACACCACTTCTTACATACCACTGCTGACACACCACTGCTGATACGCCGCTGCAAACATCACTGCTGACACACCACTGCTGACACACCGCTGCTGACACGCCACTGCAGACACCACTGCTGACACATTACTGCTGACACATTGCTCTTTACACGCTTCCGCTGACACGCTGCTGGTGACACACTGCTGCTGATATGCTGCTGCTAACACACCACTGCTGACACACCTCTGCTGACACACTGCTGATGACACACCACTGCTGACACACCACTGCTGCTACAACACTGCTGACACACCACTGCTGACACACTGTAGCGATTTCGTGGTCACGAGGGCGCATGCCATACCATCCCAGGGTACCCCGTTGCTTGTGTACTCCACATAGCATGAAGGACATTGGCTGGAAGCACTACAACTACCAGCATGCTAAGGGGCAGACATACGGAGTTACTGGGCGGAATTTACAAAAGCACCTCCCTCTCATGAGGAAGGTGCTTGTCAATCAACCTGGATTGTTTGGAGATGGCGGTTGGTGATCCCCGCCGGATTTCAGCTGGAAGATAGAAGCCTGTTACACCTGGATAAACAATTCAGATTTTGTTTCCTGGATTTCGTGTGCAAAAGTCCTCAGTTGCGTTAAGTACTATTACGGAAGGAGTGCGGGTTCGCCTCCTTTGTGTCTATATTAATCCTTTGTTTACTTTGTTGAAAGATAGCCGCAATGTCGTTTAAACGCGCGGTCAGCGTTTATCCGGCATTTGCGGGTAAGGAAGGTTATTATTAGGGAACGCGTCTGATGTTTAAAGACGTGCTAGCTGAAATCCCTTTCAGATTTAGTAAGAGTCACGTTTTATACGTTAAGTTCCTGACAGACTCTGAACGGCAAGGGTTACGTGAACAGGGGAATCCAAATTGGATGGATGTTGTTTTGCTGTGTACTTCGCAGAGGAGCATGACAAACAGACATTTATTTTTTGAATTCGTGTTGTGCATTGAACAACAAAAAACTATAATCTTGACGAACTGCATTTCGAGTACGCTCCTGTTGTTCTGCTAACCGGTGGCACACGTAGACTGTCCTTGGGGAGGAATTATAACTCAGAACTTCTTCTACGAGCTAACAACTACTTCCCTGTTTGTCACGTCTACCGTAGTGCAAAGAGCCGGAATTACCAGTTTGGGTTGGGTGCCTTGTTGGTGAGTAGTAGAGAAGGTTTTCTGGACTTTGTTATAGCTTACCAGAGGATTGGTGTTAATCCTTCTGTTTTGTCATTTCCCCTATGCAGTGTGGACATTCCTTCAGATACCCCGCAGTCCATTGGCTTGAATATTGAGGGACCCCACAGACGACCACCACAGCCCGTTTATTATTTTATCCACTTCCCCTTTTCCCCCCTTGGCACGAAGTCACGCAGAGGGTTAGTATTCCGCTGTCGGGCTCGTGTCTGGGCGGGACTGGGGGCTTAGCATCAGACATCGTTTCTGCTGGTCATCAGAACAAGGTTAGTGGTGACTATTTATTCTTGCGCTGCTGCCAATCCCGACACACACCATTGCTGACATGCCACTGCTGACACGCCGCTGCTCACACGCCGCTGCTGGCATGCTGCTGCTGACATGCCACTGCTGACACTCCTGCTGACACACCACTACTGACACACCGCTGCAGACACACCGCTGCTGACACACCGCTGCTGACACATCACTGTTGACACACCGCTGCTGACACATCACCACTGACACATCACTAGTGACATGCCACTGCTGACACAATGCTGCTTACACATCACTGCTGACACACCAATGCTGACATGCCACTGCTGACATGCCGCTGCTGAAACCACTGCTAACATGCCACTGCTGACACACCACTGCTGACACACGACTACTGACACCCCGTAGCTGACACCCAGCTGCTGACACACCACTGCAGACACCACTGCTGACACACCACTGCTGACACACCACTGCCGACACACCACTGCTGGCACTCCGCTGCTGACACCCTGCTGCTGACACCCCGCTGCAGATACCGCTGCTGACACACCACTGCTGACACGCCGCTGCTATGCCGCTGCTGACACACCACTGCTTACACACCTCTGCTGACACACTACTGCTGACATATCGCTGCTGACATGCCGCCGATGACACCACTGCTAACACACCGCTGACACTCTGCTGCTGACACTCTGCTGCTGACACACCACTGCTGACACATCACGGCTGACATGCCGCTGCTAACATGCTGCTGCTGACACACCACTGCTGGCACACCGCTGCTAACCTGCCACAGGTGACACTCCACTGCTGACACACCACTGCTGACATGCCACTGCTGACACGCTGCTGCAGACACCACTGCTTACACACCACTGCTGACACACCACTGCTTACACACCACTGCTGACTTGCCACTGCTGACACGCTGCTGCAGACACCACTGCTTACACACCTCTGCTGACACACCACTGATACACCACTTCTGACACTCTGCTGCTGACAGCCACTGCTGACACGCTACTGCTGACACACCACTGCTGACACATCGCTGCTGACACACCACTTCTTACATACCACTGCTGACACACCACTGCTGACACGCCGCTGCAAACATCACTGCTGACACACCACTGCTAACACACCGCTGCTGACACGCCACTGCTGACACACTGTAGCGATTTCGTGGTCACGAGGGCGCATGCCATACCATCCCAGGGTACCCCGTTGCTTGTGTACTCCACATAGCATGAAGGACATTGGCTGGAAGCACTACAACTACCAGCATGCTAAGGGGCAGACATACGGGGTTACTGGGCGGAATTTACAAAAGCACCTCCCTCTCATGAGGAAGGTGCTTGTCAATCAACATGGATTGTTTGGAGATGGCGGATGGTGATCCCCGCCGGATTTCAGCTGGAAGGTAGAAGCCTGTTACACCTGGATAAACAATTGAGATTTTGTTTCCTGGTTTTCGTGTGCAAAAGTCCTCAATTGCGTTAAGTACTATTACGGAAGGAATGTGGGTTCACCTCCTTTGTGCAAATAGTAATCCTTTGTTTACTTTGTTGAAAGATAGCCGCGGTGTCGTTTAAACGCGCGGTCAGCGTTTATCCGGCATTTGCGGGTAAGGAAGGTTATTATTAGGGAACGCGTCTGATGTTTAAAGACGCGCTCGCTGAAATCCCTTTCAGATTTAGTAAGAGTCACATTTTATACGTTAAGTTCCTGACAGACTCTGAACGGCAAGTGTTACGTGAACAGGGGAATCCAAATTGGATGGATGTTGTTTTGCTGTGTACTTCGCAGAGGAGCATTACAAACAGACATTTATTTTTTGAATTCGTGTTGTTCATTGAACAACAAAAAACTATAATCTTGACGAACTGCATTTCGAGTACGCTCCTGTTGTTCTGTTAACCGGTGGCACACGTAGACTGTCCTTGGGGAGGAATTATAACTCAGAACTTCTTCTACGAGCTAACAACTATTTCCCTGTTTGTCACGTCTACCGTAGTGCAAAGAGCCGGAATTACCAGTTTGGGTTGGGTGCCTTGTTGGTGAGTAGTAGAGAAGGTTTTCTGGACTTTGTTATAGCTTACCAGAAGATTGGTGTTAATCCTTCTGTTTTGTCATTTCCCCTATGCAGTGTGGACATTCCTTCAGATACCCCGCAGTCCATTGGCTTGAATATTGAGGGACCCCACAGAAGACCACCACAGCCCGTTTATTATTTTATCCACTTCCCCTTTCCCCCCTTGGCACGAAGTCACGCAGAGGGTTAGTATTCCGCTGTTGGGCTCGTGTCTGGGCGGGACTGGTGGCTTAGCATCAGACATCGTTTCTGCTGGTCATCAGAACAAGGTTAGTGGTGACTATTTATTCTTGCGCTGCTGCCAATCCAGACACACACCATTGCTGACACACCACTGCTGCCACACCACTGCTGACACAACGTTGCTTACACATCACTGCTGACACACCACTGCGGGCATGCCACTGCTGATACACCACTGCTGACATGCCACTGCTGACACACCACTGCTGACACCACTACTGACACCCAGCTGCTGACACACCACTGTAGACACCACTGCTCACACACCACTGCTGACTCACCACTTCTGACACACCACTGCTGGCACACCACTGCTGGCACACCACTGCTGGCATGCCGCTGCTGACACCCTGCTGCTGACACCCGCTGCAGATACCACCGCTGACACACCACTGCTGTCACGCCGCTGCTGACACGCCACTGCTGACACGCCGCTGCTGGCACGCCGCTGCTGACATGCCACTGCTGACACCCCTGCTGACACACCACTACTGACACACCACTGCAGACACACCGCTGCTGACACACCGCTGCTGACACACCACTGTTGACACACTACTGTTGACACACCGCTGCTGACACATCACTACTGACACATCACTACTGACTTGCCACTGCTGACACAATGCTGCTTACACATCACTGCTGACACACCACTGCTGACATGCCACTGCTGACACGCCACTGCTGACATGTCGCTGCTGAAACCACTGCTGAAATGCCACTGCTGACACACCACTGCTGACACACGACTACTGACACCCCGCTGCTGACACCCAGCTGCTGACACACCACTGTAGACACCACTGCTAACACACCACTGCTGACACACCACTGCTGACACACCACTGCTGACACACCACTGCTGGCACACCACTGCTGGCACGCCACTGCTGACACCCTGCTGCTGACACCCCGCTGCAGATACCACTGCTGACACACCACTGCTGACACACCACTGCTGACACGCCGCTGCTGACATGCCACCGCTGACACGCCGCTGCTGGCACACCGCTGCCGACATGCCACTGCTGGCACACCGCTGCCGACATGCCACTGCTGACACCCCGCTGACACACCACTGCTGACACACCACTGCAGATACACCACTGCTGACACACCAGTGCTGATACACCATTGCTGACACATCACTACTGACACATCACTACTGACATGCCGCTGCTGACATGCTGCTGCTGACACATAAGTGCTGACACATTGCTGCTGACACATCGCTGCTGACACATCGCTGCTGACACATCGCTGCTGAGGGAAACAGCCTCAAAACAAAGTCTTAACAACAACTGAACTGAACAACGAATCCAAAACAACGACCTTTATATGAACCACGACATCATCAACCACGACTTACAAGAAGAACGAAACACTAGACAACAAATTAAATGAACCTCAGAATGACCTACTTACTGGGCAATAGGTGGCACTAATGTTAAATATATATGAATTTCGTTGTGCGCACTGCTTTGCATTTGGGGATGCAGTGCACGCAACGAAAACCGTTTGATTTATTTAAATGTTTACTTACCTGCAAACCTCCATTATCCATACATTACTAACCCCCACCCTGCCCCTCCCCCATCTCACGTCACCGCCCCGGCAGGTCCTTTCTACCGACTGCGGCTGCTGCTGATACATCACTGCTGACCCCTTCTGTGCACCCCGCTGCTGACACCCCACTGTTCTACACCTCACTGCTGTGAACTTCACTGCTGACACACCACTGCTGACACACCACTGCTAACATGCCACTGCTGTATGACTCACTGCTGACACACCACTGCTGTGCACTTCACTGCTGACACACCACTGCTGCTGACACGCCACTGCTATGCACTTCACTGCTGACACACCACAGCTGTGCGCCCCAGTGAAGGCAGAATTGAATGCAGCCAAATTTTGAAAAGGTGGGCATGCAAAGCACAGACCCGCGTCATCTGAAGGAGTCAGGGCAAGGAGGAGGGTGCAAGAAGCTGCCAGCACAGCTATATTGGAGGAACATTAGACAGGTGCATGAAAGACAAGGACGAAATCCATTTGATCCCAAAGCGGAGTCACGCGTGCAGGGTATAAGAAGGTGGGTGCAACTAAAAGAAGTGGAGTAGGAGGAGGCAAGAGCTCTGATGTAAAGAAACAACTAGCTCCTTAGAGCAGATGGACGACAAGGGGTGCCACCAGGTGGAAGAGGCTTTACAGAGCAGATTAAGGCTGCTCGGCCCTCACTAAGGATAGTCACAGGTGCAGGTAGAAGTGACGTTTGGCAAGGATTGTAGGAGGAGAGGACATGGGAGAGTGACACGAATAGAACAAGCATTGAAAATGCAATATGTCTCGCCTTTGATTAAGTTAAAGCCATTTGCTTTGCTAATGGTATTGTATAGCAAAACAAATGGCTTTAACTTAATGAAAGGAGAGACCTATTGCATTTTTAATGTGTGTTCTTTTATGGAAGGAGTGGGATTTTTAGAATTGATGGTGGCCATCTGCCTAAACTGAAAACGTTATCAGCCAGACCTATTTTGCCAGAGTTGCTGTTCCAGTGCTCCATCATGCTGTGCTGTAATTGGTTGGGCAAGCTATTCAGACTATCCACCTGACGATACGTTAAGCAATTCATTACATGTGTATCACTGCAAATTGGATCTCTTTTGTTGGGGTCAGGCAACAGCTATATGCAGTTTTCAGCACTGAGGAAAGTTTTTGGGTGACAAGTAACAGTAGCAATGATCTCCATGGAGAAATTCATAACAGTGTAAACATCTTGGAACGGCAAGGTATTTGAATGGCTTTGATCCAGAGGCCGCAGAATTGGATCTGTTGTCACAGACAATGGCAGTAATTTAGTCATGGCCATGGCAGATGGTGGATATTTCTGGATCCTACTTTTGGTGCATTGCATCAACCTGATTTAGCAAGACTTTTCTCAAACAAAAGAAGACATAGTCAGGAACATACTGGGTACATGCTGAAGAATTTGCACTCAATGTGGTCATTCTTTTTGAACCAGGAGCCAGTTGAGGATCATTCAGCATACTAATAAGAGTACCAGTTACAGCTGCCATACAGGAGGCACCAACACATTGGAATTCGACTTACTACATGCTGTTATGTCTGTTTGAGCAGTACAGACCAATTAACTAGGTCCTTCAAAGAGGAGCGGATGCAACTAGGAAAAGTATGACAATGGAGGTGGAGAAATGGGGCTAGTCAAGTGTCCTTACACAACTGTTACTTCCTTTTGATGTTTTCACACTGAAAGTCAGCAAGAAGAACAGTATGATGAGCCAAGCAATCCCGTTGTTGCATCTGCTACAGGACCAGTTGAAAAAGGTGGTGTAAAGGTTCGCCTGTGTGAACAAAGAAGCATATGAATTGGTTCACAGCGTCATCCTTCCCTTGGATGTTAATCCAAGGCTGCAAAAAGAGAACTTGTCCTACAAAGAGTAGAGTACATATGTTCCACAATACTCAATCCACAGTACAAACGAATACTAGTCACTTTCATTCCTGTTACAGAAAGGGATGTTTCACTCTACAAGGCTTAGATTGTTGATCAAGCAAGAGCTGGAAGTACAGGGCCCGACAGAAGTTCTGGCATGCAGGCTTCAGCCTCCAGAGAGGGCAGTGCTGTTGCCTCATCATCACCAGCAACAGAAGAATCTGACCAAACCTTTGCAATGGCTTGGTTTCAAGTGGCAGGGCTTAAGTCAAGTACAGAGGCAAAGACAACAAAGGTCAAGCAAGTGGCAGCACCAACGACCATTTACAGTATGGTCCAAGCCAATCTGGAGGACCCAAAAGAGGCCTACCTGAATCAAAACCCTTTGGTCTATTGGTTTGTGAAGATACGACAATGGCCAGAGCTTCGCAGGCTCCCAATAAAGTATATAACATATCCAGTACCCAGTGTGTTTTTTGAGCATGTGTTCAGTGCAGCTGTTGTAATTGTCACAGTCAGAAGAACCAGTGTCTCACCTCAAAACGTGGAGTGATTGACTATGATTAAAATGTCTGGCATATGTTGCCCTATTTAGTCAGATATATGGAGTGGACCAGTGTATACACAAGAAGCCTCCATTCGCTTGAAGTATATGAAGTCAATGCTTCAATCCCTAACCTTCTGTTGTCATTCCCTAGCTGGGCTGCCAGTAAAGATCATAGTTAATTATACAAGACTTCCCTTGTGTATCAATTCCATGGCAAAAGAGATACAAAGGCAAATATGCGCCACTCTTTGAAAAGCTAACTATTGTACCAATGAGCAATATATTGAGCGATTGATGATCCATGTGGTGGCTGGAAGGTGTCGGTGTTGTAACATTTTTAACATTGATTTGGAATGTTTGGGGTCCTTGGATGATTCGGTTTGAATGCATGTCTCTCTTTCACATTTCGCTATATTTAATTACATGGTCCTTTCATGTACTTATTTTTATAAGTTTTTCCGAGACCAGTCGGACTTATTACCAAACCGACACAAAATGCTCAAATTCTTTTGATTTTCTTGTCCATCAACACTACTGGTCTATCTCATTCGGGTCACACGCGGGACAGGACTACAATTACAGCCAGAAGAAGGAAGTTGGGAACACTGCGTAACTACTTCGATAGGAAACAACATGACTCAAAGACTAAGAGCCTAACCCTGTGGACTGAAGAGAGGCGTGTTGATTAGGAAAATGCAGAGCAGTGCCTTCAATGTCAAACTATAAGTGGTTGTGGTCTGGGGGGGACTGTCACTGGACACATCACATGATGGACACACACAGCTAAATGGTATGTATATTCATTAGATGGATCACCCAGGTACATACTGGTATTTGTCTGGGATTGGTGGAGAGAATATTCCCACTTCTCATTTTATTGCACACATCTGCACCAGTCTATGCTCTACCTTCTTGATCCTCATCCACTAATAAGTTTACCTTCACTCTACAATATTGACATGTTTTACATTCCACTTCTCTTCTTCTGCAAAAAAGCCCCATAACACTCCTGCGTACCAGATGGTTCAGCCCTGCACCCAAGACAGACATTCCAAGAAGAAGAATGCAGATGCACTGTTCATTTTGGTATTTTTCTTCTTTTAACAATAACAATTTTTACAAGTGTGTGGCTCCTCCCTATTTTGTATTTTTCAACCACAGGTAACATAACACTTCAATAACTTGGTACTCTAGGGCTGAAGGACTGTTTGCCATTGGTAACTGAACAGTCTTCTTTCTTCTACAACAGATGAGATGATGTGCTGCTCATTGATGTGATGAATATTGTGCTTGTTTTTGTCTGACCTTTTCCAACTGCCCCATTCCCATCCATTCATTCATTCATGAAATCCTCAACCCTCTTCACCAGGTTGTGTGATCGATTGAGGTGTAACTTCCTAACTAACACCATAAATGGATCACACATTTGGTGGGGCGGATGTGGTTAAAGCAACACCAACTGTTACAGGATTTTCTTAACAAAACAATAGCCCACGTCAGCTCTACTACCCACCCAGGCATGAAAGGGACATCATCATAGTGCAGATTGAGAACAATATCTATCCATGGATAGGCAGTACTAGTGTGCACTATGGCGCAATTCATAAAGGTAAAGTAACACTTTGTTGTAAATGTATTCTTGTAGTGTAACTGTATTACCAGAAACTTTATGACTGATAACTTTACAATTGGTAACTTACTAGTAATAACTATTAAAATAATAGGAGTTACTTACTACTCACAAAGTTACTACTCGTAAAGTTTCTGATGGAAACGTTACTAGTTGTAAACTTGCACTGCAAGAGTAAAGTAGCAACAAAAGTGTAACTTTACCATTGTGATTCAGGCCTTGTGTTGCTTACAAAATCTATGCAGCATGAAGTAACCTTATCCTGAGACCTGACTCGAGGTTTCCGTAAGTTTAGTTTTAATTTTATAAATAAATTCAATATGAGCTCCCCCAATTGCTTGCTAGTAGTTGTTTGTTTCGGTTCTATGTCATGGTGATCTAAATCTTGGATAATCCACTGTGTTTTATTTCAGTCTAGTTGACTGTGATGGATAATCCTCCTGAGTAGGTGGGACCTCGTTTTGTGATGTCTTCACTTTGGAAAATCCTGCAATTAGGCTTGTGAAGTTTAAGAGAGGTAGCAGCAGACACAGCTTAATCTATTCAGGTAAGAACTAGTTATGAACTGTGTACTAAAGTTGTTCTCGGGAAGGAGAGATTGGGATTTTTGTATATGTTGTTGCCACTTGGCGACCCAATTAGTGGTCAATAATTACAAGGCATAGGACAAGCACAGTAACTAACTAGGATACAAGTATCACTGATAGGTATCTGGGTGCTGCAAAACGTCATCAAGCAGTAAAGTTAAGCATATAGTCAGTTTTCCCGTCCCACTCCAGTAGTGTAATATACAGGACTGCAGTAAGAGTTAAGTAACCTACAAAAGAATAGATACATGGCAAGGGACTTCAGATTAGAGAACGTTGAGGGGGAAAAGAGGATGTACAGTATAATGTGTGACAGTTTCAGAGGATATCTATTCGTCTCGCTCTCATCACAAAACCACAAGGCTACACTAACTAGCAATGCAAAGACAGATACTAAAGATAAAGGCCTCATTATGTTTTTTACATAGGAAACCCACCCTCTCCACCCTCAAAAGGCCCACCCCGGTCTCCAAGCAAAATCCTAACCATTTCCCTTTCCCAAACGCCCCTTCTCACCCTCTCCATTGACAACAGACCCCCCCCCCCCCCACAAACAAAACTCCCAAAATGTTGCTTTCCTCACCAAACCAACAACAGGGCCCACCCAAAAACAATAAGTTCAATATAAGGTCTTTAAGGGCATCTAGATTGTTTCGGCTGTCAGCCACCGCCCAGGCCAGGTTCTGCCTGTCATGACTGATGAGCACCAGCTCACGGAGGATGGAGTGGAGGAGGCTGTCTGTTGATGATGATAAAGTGGGGGAAGGGGGCTCTTGGTCTTCCAGCCCTGAGTTGCAGCTGTGGACCCCAGCAGCATGCAGCGGTGGTGGATTGCCGGTATTGGAGGCAGGCCTGGCTGGTGGCCCAAAGAACTAGAGGACTGCTACTACATATCCTACTGTACTATGTATTTTCTGTTGATTGTTACACTGAGTTAAAAAATGAAATGTACTTAACAGAAGTATATATCAAAAGATTTACAATGTTAATAAATGTATAATTGCCTAGGGATTTACATTACACAGTATGTTGTCTACAGTGGCACAGTGGCAAAACATTGCTGGTCCCCTAAGGCCATTGAACATTTTGTTGTGACTAGTCACAGGGCCAAGTTTTCCCATACATGCATCACATAATGCAACAGCTCTGACTGCAAGGAATGAAGACACCAATATAATCAAAAAGTGATTTTAGTTTTAAGGGTTTCATAGGGTGAAACTGAACATAGACTTTATGTGTTAATAAATGACTTTGGCTGCCATAATTAGCAAGCGCTATACATGCTGCACAATTACTTGACTAAATGTGCAACATTAATGGAGCCATGCGGGTGGGTCTGATAATCTGTAGCATGTTTTTGGGGAAGCTGTAATGGCATGTTAATAACTTATCATTAATTCCAATGGCCCATCTCTTCTCGCACTCCCTTTTCATTTGTACAACAGACTCCAAATTTAGGGGATGATGGAGTCTGGCAGATGGGATACTCTGTCACACAGGTGGCAGATAATGGATATCTTGTCTGCCGTAGTACAGTAGACAGTGAATAGAATCTAAATGATGCACTGTAGTACAGTGAAGGGAATATATTATTTTATTCCGCAGGTTTGTCACAGAGTTCCCCATTCGCCAAACTTTAAATCAAGATCTTAGTCGCACATTAAACCTTGGCCTCCACCACAAATTATTTTCAACAAATACCTTCACTTGGCAGTGGGGAGTAAGTTTACGGGAAGGTAAGTTATAGGGACTGGGCTATGTAGAGGTTTAGCTAGGAAATGATTGGGTGTCCCTGATCATGTATTACGCTTTTGCTTAACACATTGGTTTACTAAAGAAAAAATTAGCACCGTAAATCATGAAAGCAATGAAATATAAGTCACTTGGGCAGAAAGATGTGCCACATGCTGAAATGGAACTGACATTCTTGGGTAGGCTGGAACAGAAAGAATGATAAAGGGCCTGATTACAATGGCAGAAGGACACCTTCCGGTGATGGGAACTGCCTGGCTATAAGGCAGGCAGTCCCACATATGGCATTACAATGCGGCCAAAGTGCCATGTTTTCCATTGCCACAGGTACTGCTGGCTGCAGCATTCGCCGCAATGGAAACAAAATGCAAGTTTTGCATTTCGCTGCACTACGTGGCAGACACCATGCGGTGCCTGCCACACCCAAACCAAAGTGCCCGGGGGGAAAGGGGACCCGCTACGGGCCCCCAAAGTCGATCCCCACCATCCTTTCCATGGCGGGTGAACCCCTATGGAAAGACTAGTGGGGAGGGGCATTGTAATCCCAACAGAAGTGCCTGGGAGGCACCGTCACCATTGTTGAGATGGGAGGGCCTCCGCCGCACCTGCGGGCGCCTAGAGCCCGTCGGACACATGGCAGCTGGATTCTCCGCCTGCCACGAACCCACCCACCACTATAATATGGCAGGCAGAAAATGGCTTCACAATGGTGATGAACCCGCTACGGTCAGCCTGTCGGTGACAGATTCCCCGCCATCGTAATGACCCCCAAAGTGAAGTACTAGTGGGTGACTGAGTGAGCACTGGGAAACACACCTTGTCTTTAGGTTGTATTCATTGCAGACTTCATGCCGCGCTATTAACTGAAGTAGAAACATTTACAGTCTACCCTGCAGGGCCAAATTAAACCGTTCTGCAGTTTTAGTTGGTAAAATGCCATGGGCAGAGAGGTGATGGGCTGGATATCTACCTCCCTTGACAAATACAGTATTGTCAATAGGAAAGCAAGGTGACTTACACCACTTATCCCTGCTCCCTCGACCTTCAGGGCCTCCTCCACCCTCCCTGGGTGGCTGGTGCTGGTGGCAGCACAGGTAGACTGTGTGCCTAGACCAAAAATAACACAACCATTTTATATACAAGATTAGCCACTGAAATAATTATTTTGGACAAGGTACTACAACTACAACAATATATCACTTAAGTTATGTTAGCTATCAGTATCTTCTATCAAAAGTATCATTTCGGGAGGTTGGGTTGACAGCATTTTCAAAACCATGTAGTCAACCAAAACACCTTTTTCTCCGAATGGAAGGATAAGGCTATGAACGGATAGGAATGAAACGCAATGAAGGGGTGGAAGAGTAAGCAAAACGGAACCACTCAGTCATTAGCACAGCGCGTCCGTGGCTGGTGACAAAGTGATTCTGTCACCAGCACGCAAAGGGTCAATCAAGAAAGCCTTCTCAACCAACTTGTTTGGAGAATACTTGGGTTTTCCATCCTCCTTATGTGACATGAATTTGTACTACAAAATACATGTAAAAGAAGAGGTGAGAGAAAGCTTACTAAAAAAAGGGAGCAGATGAAAGCTACAAACAGGAGAAAGTTGGCTGCGGAAACAGGAAATATAGAAAACACAGGGGAAGGCAAAGACAGCAAACATTAGGTAGGGGAGTAGAAAAAAAAGTAAATACAGAAGGTCATAATACATTACTAGTGGGAATAGTTAAAAGTAAGAAATAATAATAATCATGACTTACTGGGGCCACCAGACCCAGCGCCACGACAGTGGTGGTTTAGTGGTGATGGAGGCCCCACTCGCCGCAGCGCCTGTGGCCTCGGATGCCCTCTTTACTTTGGATCCTTATGAAAGTAATCCTTTTGAAAGGAACAAGGACAAAAAAAAATTATTAGTGGTACTGTCTACAAAAAAACAGCATCTCACTACTTAAATCAGGCAGCCTATTCCTAATTTCCTACCTAAAATTACATTTTGAACTATTCCTTCATTCCAACAAATGATCTTTACTTCTCTGCCATCTTTAAGTATTGATTGGCCAAGTCAGTCTCCCTTTGCATACTGCACATCAGGGAGATTGGAACTGCAAGAGCTACATAAAGCCACAGAGAAAAACACTAACACCCCTGATACACTACTTTTTTAATCGTAACATCCCTTAAATCACCCTAAGCGAGCACCTCGCTCATACAGGAACAGACTCCTAGCAGTATCAGTCACTTGACGCCCACTCCACTCCTATGGTCCTACACCCTCCCTGTTAGGCGGACACCATGCACCAGTACTCTGGATAACAGGGCCCAGCTATATCAAGGGTTTGTGTTGCCCTTGTGCCACACAAGGTGGTAAAAAATGCAACGTAAACCCTTAAGTAATATTCACCAAGCCATGCAAAGCACTGCCCTGCATGGTTGGGTAAATCTGGAGTAATGTAATAAAGCAGCACGAGTTGCTGGCTTGTGTTACTCTGCATTAGTGAAGACATTCCACATTATATGGGTGGAGACTGAGAGTGCATCCATGCATACTATTTTGGCGCATTCCCAGATTGTCCATCACTAGTAAACCTAGGAATACATAAAAAAGCTACCCATTCCCAGTAGAGGTGTGTATAACGAGGAGAATTATGTTTATTTCTCCTTGTGTTTTCCTCTTTCTAAGTGAGCTGTATTATGCCTTCTTTTTAAAACTGTTGTTTTCTTCTACCCATGACTGTTTGAATTTCTCTTCTGGCTTTCCCCTAAACTGTGATAAGGCTACTTAGAAGGGAGCACTCCTACCCCCTAAGCCCAACCAGAGGTGCTTATGAGACTGCTAACTCTGTTTGTGGTTTAGATTGTGTTTAGGAAGTGTATTTAGAACTCATTTTTTTAAGCGAGAGAAAATCTTAGGGCTCAGGGCGTCTCAACACAGATGGAGAGGACAAGGGCCGTTGCTTGTTCAGGCCGAGCCTAGGGCTAGAGATGCGATTCAATTTACCATTTATCAGTCATCCACATCCTCAAAGAAAGACGATTTCAGCAAACAGACACTGCTCATTTACAACAAACAAACTCTAACCACATTTCAGTGTCCCAATAATCACTATACAAAAACCCCAAACCATATCTATACACCTTTCCATCCCTACTATCACACACTGGCACTGTCACACTAACTACCACTCTGTACTAAACCACTATCAAATCTACACATCACCAACACAAACCCACATTATTGAACATTATTAATTTGTTCAAATACACACTCCATGTTTCTACAAAACACCAGCTCTACCCTCTACTTACTCCTAACAGATCCCTTACCATCACCACCAACCCTCTACTCAACCCGCTCTCATATCATCCACCGACACCTTTCTCCTCTTTTTACCAAAACACATAACTAAACAATCCTTACACTCTACTCCACCCCACATATCACCTCCTCCTGCTACAAAACTTAATACAAACACTCATTAACCCTCATAAACCCTGTCCATCCCCTCTCCACCATCGTTCATTACCACACGTATTTGCTGACACACAACCTGACTTGCTCTTTATAACTAAATCATGGTTGGCAGATGGCATGGCTCCAGTATTGCATAAAGCAGTTCCTCACACAAAGTTGCATATGCAAATGAGGAGGTAGACTAGCTGTTATATTCAAGGAAACAATAATTCTCACCAAAGCTGATGAAATTTCCACACAAGATAATGAGGTCCTCATCAACAGATGCAACTGTACACAAACCACCTCCTGTAACTTCCTCCTGCTTTACAGACCACCACCTAGCAAAGCAATATTCCCATACACAGATCTATGCACAGTTTCCTATTGGCTCTAGCTAGGGTTCCCATTGGCCAAAGGTCACCTGACCTAGGGCTATTTAACAATAGGGCTCAGGGCGTCTCAGCCCGGGCATCGAGGCTAAGGGCAGTTGCATGTTTGGTCCAGGCCTCGTGCCAGAAATGCTGCCCTTTTTTACCATTTACCAGCCACTACCTTAACCCATCCATAAATATAATACACTTTCAGCAAATGCACACTACTCATTTACAACAAACAAACCCTATCCACATTTCAATGTCTCAACTACTAGAAAACCACCCATCCCACATCTACACACTTGTCTACCCCCAACTGCCACACAAAACACCACTCTGTCCTATACCACTATCACATCCACATTATACATAACCTTAATCCCTTCAAATATATACTCTCTGTTCGTGAATACTAGCTCTACCCTCTACTTACTCCTTTCGGTCGCCACCAAACCTATTCTCAACCTTCTCTCATATCCTCTACCAACAACACCATCAAACTCTTTTTTTTATTTTACCAAAAACGCACAGCCAAAAATCTTTACACTCCACTCCACCACACATTACCTCTTCCTGCTACCAAATCTAACACAAACACTCATAACCCCTTTCAATCTCCTTTCACACACCACATACAATCTCCTCCAATGCACATCACCACCCCCTTGACCACTACACTTTTACTCACCAACATTACTTTACAACCAAATCCTTCACAGAAATTCACTACATCAAAATCTCATCTCACTACTCTACAGAAACAAAATATAACACACACCCACCAGCACATCAAAATCTCACACACAATTTCATAGTATATTCTGTCATACAACAGAAACAAACACCCAATCCTACCCTCATGACTACACAAATACAGATCCTAAACCATCTTTACTCCCA
The DNA here is from genome assembly GCF_964261635.1 of Lissotriton helveticus. NCBI lineage: Eukaryota > Metazoa > Chordata > Amphibia > Caudata > Salamandridae > Lissotriton > Lissotriton helveticus. The sequence continues at coordinate 1,365,618,073 of NC_136065.1, forward strand.
GATTTTTTATCTTCACCAACCACAAACATCCTAACACCACTCATTCACCCACCTCTCATCCATTGCACAATTTTAGAGCATTAAAACATGACCCACATGCTCCACCACCATTGCTAACCAACACACCTTCCACCCTAAACCGATATTACAAAATAAAATAAACAATATGCTAAGCTTCATAATTTCACATTTCTTTGTCTGTTACACAAGAAGGCCACTCTAGAAAAACAACAACACAGCTCCCCAACTCACCCTCAACCACCATCTCCATCACCTACACACGCTGACCCAACAAAATCCCTTCTAAGCCTGCTGAACGAGGATTACGATATAGACAAACAACACTACGGCTATCTTCATGCAGGCAGTACTAACACTAATTGTACACCTGCTCTAAATTCAAACAATACTACTCAATCTTCTAGAAAAACAAAGTCACACCACCATCAAAACATATTCTCTAGACCACATACTAAAGAATGCTCAACTATTCTCTAAAAACAAGCATCATATCTACGACCTACTCACTGACATACAACCTAACTTACTCTTTATAACTGAATCATGGTTGGGAGATGACATGGCTCCAGTGTTGCATGAGGCCATTCCTCCGGGCTGTCAAACTGTCACCAAAACCACATAGGCAAAAGAGGAAGAGGACTAGCCATTATATTCAAGAAAATAATAAATTCTACCAAAGCTGACACCATTTCCATACAAGATTGTGAGGCCCCCATCACCAGATGCAAGCCTATACCAACTTCCTCCTGTAACTTCCTCCTCCTTTCCGGACCACCACCTAGCAATGCAACATTCCCAGACGCATATCTAGCCACAGTTTCAAACATTATGACACTACACTCCAACCTATGCATCCTTGGGGACCTTTAAATAGTGTTTTACAAACCCAATATACCCCACTCAAGAACTACCATCACTGGCCTAGACACACTGAACCTACATCAGATCATCCACAAACCCACACATATTAATAGAGACATCCTAGATGTCATTTTTGCAATTCCAGAACTAGTTACTTTTCAAAGGATTACTCCAGTCATATGGTCAGACCACCAACTGGTAGCTTTATGACACAATACACCACAAATAACCACACCTAAGTCCCCCTTACATGCAACCACATACTGACAATCACCCATATAGCTACTCACACAGCCAAATAAATCACTTCCACACACAGTCATACAGCCACTCACACACTCATACAAACACTCACATACCCATTGACACACACAGCCACTCACACAACCGCTCACTCACTCATCTATACAGCCACTCACTTAGCCATACAGCTACTAACAGAGCTACCCATTCAAATCTGAGCCTAACTGTAACGCCCATGTAATTTTTGGTTTTTTTCAGTGAAAAAAAGACAGACAGACAGATAGATAGATAGAGTTACCAGGTCAAACAGGTCCTGTTCCCCTTGTTCCTGATGCAGGATGTCTCCCCAGCGGTGCATTAGCTGCTGCTGGATGCGCGTGACGCTGGTGGTGTGGCACATACAATGCAACAGGATGCTGATGGTGCAGCACACACAGCAGGCACACTTGTCCCCCAAGCAGCCAACACTCCCACAGGGCGTAACCCTTCCTTGAGCTAAAGAATGATGATGGATTCAAACCAGATCTGTGACTGGGTGCGCTGTCCATCATCTCCTTGTGTTTGCTTTGTTCGCCCTAAGTTGGCTGGGTACACCCAGATGTGGGTCCCTTGCTCACTTTGCCACTGTATTCAAGCTAGCCTGGCTGATGAAGGGGGTTACCCAGAAACCCAGGATGCTTGTTTCCGGTTCAGGGAAGACCTGACTTGGCAGTTCGGGCTGGACTGTTCCCATGAGGCACAGGGCCAAGACTGATTTGCATATAGCTGGGCCTGAACTGAGGTGGCAAAGTGTGCTAAAGAATGATGATGGACTCAACCCGGATCTGTGACTGGGGTGTCTGGAAAGTTTCAGCACTCCGTCCATCATCTCCTTGTGTTTGCTTTGTAACCCATCCCAGGCCTGCCCCTGCCGGGGAGGAGGTGTTGCCCTCAAAAGATGAGTACAGCCACGTCTTTCTTGCCAAAAATAGGGCAAGGCTACACCCTGTCCATTGGCTTCACCCACATGGGGTATGGATGAAGTCAGACTGGGATGGGAAGGGAAACGGGACAGAGATGACAGGTCAGGAAGGAAAACAAAAACAAAGTACAAAACTATCACAAAAACCACACACAAACTTATTTATGCACAGTGAAAATCAAAAAGTAATACAAATAAAGTAAAGAAAAGGCGATATTGCGGGAAACAGTGATCAGATGTGGTGGATAGGATGGGATTGGAAAAGGAGACGTAGAAACTGTCAGGAAGGTGATTAGATGGGGTAGATAGGATGGGACTGGAAAAGGAAGAGTACAAACTAGCAGGAGCAGACCAGATTAAACAATATGGTCTCATGCTTGTGCAAAGCGTGGTGCCGTTCGCCCTGAAAAATGTGCTACTGGCAATGAATTGCAGTGCACATACATTTTCTTCCCATTCGTGGAACTCTACAAAATCGTGTGGAGTTTTTGTTTTTGTTTCAAAGTATTTTACAGTTTTTCAATAGGAACATACAGAGAATAGTACTGAACAAGGGTTAGCATAAGACATCTGTACGGTAAACATATCACATATAATATTGTACAGTGCGGTTATTACTGCTATAATAGGATCAAGGGTCTAACCCTAATGAACAATAAACAAGGAAAAGAGACAGGCAGAACGAAAAGGTAAAGAGTAAAGAAGAAAGAGAAGGAGCCAGAAGAGATCAAGGGCTAGTCTAGTGAAATCCGAATTTATGCAGGCCTAACATATAGCATTTTGGTGCGGTGAGTAGCAGTTAGATGCAGAAAATACGCATGATAGCATCCTTCAAGATAGAAGATCTATGCAAAGGGCCTGCAATACAGTCTAAGGAGGTTTGTAGGAGTTAAGGTAAGTGTCCAAAGAGTGCCACATCAACCTGGATGAAGGCTTCCATGGAGAATTTTGTAGTGCAATGTTATCCGCCCCTCTGAGGTGAGTGATCCAGTTTATCCAGCCTTTGTATGAAGTCTTACCTGTGTTCTTCCAGTTGGCAAGGACCATTTTCACCGCCAACGTTAGAAGTAGATAGAGTAGAGAGCTTTGTCCGAATCAAACCTTACCTCCACATGCAAGAAAGCCATTGGTAAGGTGATAAATTCCTTGACCAGAGAGCATTTAAATATACCAGTTATGATGGCAAAACATTTTTCCCAGAAGGGTTTTACCAGTGCACACCAAACGTTTAGGTGGGCCAAGTCCCCCCGTTTCTTGGTTACAGTTCCAGCATGTCGCGTACTCTTGAAGGCCTACAGAAAAGAGTCAGGCAGGAGTCCAAAATGCATTGTGCAGTAGCCAGTATTTGGTTTGGGAGAGGACCGGGGAGATCTTATTGTGTGAGACGGAACTCCATAGTGCGGGCCATATCTGCTAGTTAAGTGGGCCTGCAGATTGCTGCTGTGGAGTTCTTAATGTACTTCAGTGGAAATTCATGGAGTTACATATTTTAAGTTCTGCCCACCCCTACTTTTTCCAGATTTGTGTCCAAACTGTTCCAGTCGAGTGACGTGTGTCTGTGTCTAGAAGCTTTTAAAGGAAATCTCTGATCCAACTGGACATCAATGGGCTCAATGGCATTGCTACTGCGAATTCTCTAGGAATGTGTCTAAGTTAAACCTCTTCCAAGGTCTGTTAAGGGACCTGGTGTAATTTGTTGCTGGTAATTGTGGGAAAGTTGAGTTTTAATTTGAAGTAAATAAATAAGGTGGTTGCTCCAGGCTATGGGCAGTTTTGCTTTGACTGAGGAAAAATACTCGGAGGCAAATATGGGCCCCATATATGGTCCCAGTGACCATCTTGTGGCAATTGTGTGCTTTAAAGTTATTGACTAGGTCTGTGGTAGCAAGGCCCTTTCTTCTTTAGTGAACAGATTCGTCAAATTTATGGCATCACTAGATTTACAAATACATTTGAAAAAATCTTTTATTATGTCCTGTGGCCCTAAGAAATATAACACACCATCCCTGAAGTTAGGTGACAATAGGCTATTCAGCACAAGCACTTTCACTTATTTAGGCATGACTTTTAATGACAATGGCCCCTGGAAAACACATATAGTAAACAGTGGGAAAAAATTGTTAAGAGCGGTAGGTTCACTACTCAGACTGCCACGCACTAAGAAAGGAAATGTCTTGATTTACTAACTACAGATCTATAGATCACAGTGTCTACCTTATGCGACCTATGGGGCTGAGGTTTGGGGAACCGAGAGTTGCCATCCTGTGCAACTAGAGGAAAATAGATTATGTAGAAAGATACTGAGGGTCTCGATCTCTAGCTCTGGTTTCATCTGCCACAACGAGCTGGATCTCACCTTTGTTGAAGATTATATTAGCGCCCGCCGGCTGCTCTTTTGGCATGCAATTTGGCAAAACACAGAGGGAGCACTTACGAAAGATATCATAAAAGATTGCCCCGCGTGTGATAATGGCAGGGAAATCCCTTGGCTAAAGTATATTGAATCCTGACGGCGCACGATTGGTCTCAACCAACTAGTTGAAAACCCTGAGGGACCGTGTCCAATCACCAAACAACATTTGTAGGAATGTTGGTACCAACATATGCAGGCGGAGAGAATAAAAAGGGAGTGAGCAAAACCGAGAGTATCGGCCTATCTAAGTAGAAATCAGGGGCGTACTGGTTCACCCCTTAGCTACTTGATCAGTCACACAAACCACTGGGAGCGCAGTCTACTTTTCTGTTTTATAGAAAATACTATAAAATATTTATTGTGCTTCCCATGAGGCTTTCAAGCTAGCCTAGACACCCACCCTTGTCCTTATGATGGGAAATCAGGTCAATCAATGCGGCACTTTTTATTTTTCTGTAGTTTCTATTCTATAAACACAAACACCATTTTGTTTCCCGTGGTCAAGAAGCTACCCATTAGTAATTTAAGAGAAGCCAACAGTGTATTACTCGGATTGGATGAGGAGGTCATTATAAATTGTGTCACTTTGTTTTTAAAAGTTACAGTGCTGTCACGCAAATCAATGTCTGCACCAGAATTCTTTTTTTAATATATTTTTTATTAAAGAACCGGTATCAGCATAAGACAATCAAGAAAAGTTTTACACAATAAGTACAATATTTACAAGGGGAAAACATTTATAACGGTGTAGGAGGAAGAAAATTAAAACATAATACTTCAAAAATGAATAGAATATCATTTCAAAACAATGGAGAGCCATGGAGCGATAAGGAAATCAATACATTTGAAAGTAAAATGTTGTTAGTCTCAGCCGATTCCACTAGGAGTTAACCCAGCTTTCCAAGTAGAGATGGCTCGCCATAACATCTTCCCTCGAAGCTTTGCTTTACATCCTCTGGTGGCAAATATAGCCGATTCGTAACTATAGACCGCTAGAAAGCGAGCTAGCCACATTTGAAAACTAGGAGGAGAAGCTTCTTTCCAACGGGCAGACAGAATTAATCTCAATACCGCTGTACCAATGAATAATAATCTTTCTTCAGATTTAGAAAGTTTTAAAGAATCATCATAACCTAAAACAAACAGGGTATCGGACTCAGGAAGTTTACGACAAAATATTTTCTCCCAAAAAGAGGCAATCATACTTTTTATGACAATAAGTTCAGAGCAGTTACTAAACATATGTATTAGAGTTGCGAGTCCTTGTGAGCATCGCGGGCATCGATCGGTTTCTTTTTTGCCCCACGCGAAGAGTTTGGCGGGGTAAAGTAGAGATCGAATACTGTTTTGAACATCTGAGCTTTTAGATTACTAGCCATAAACAAATTATTGCTCATCTCCAGGACTCTGTCTATGTCAACATCTGGATTGTTAAGTTTCACCGCCCATTTAGTTTCCGTCTGTTCAATATCATCGTGTGTATTAATCAGAAGTATGTCATAAAATGTTCCTATTTTAGTTTTAAGACTGGCGAATGCCTCAATTAAATCAATTTTTTACAGACAAATTGGAGCACTTTTTGCCCTTAATTTAGCATGTAGTTGTGCAAACTTAAGAAAATCCCCATCAGAAAGACCAAATTTTAACTTTACGTCAAGAAAAACAGTGTCTAAACCTTTTAACAAAACATCATTAACTGTTTTAATACCCATCCTTTGCCATTTCTTTGCGGTTGAATCAAAGTCAAGACCGAGTGTAATAGTGGAATGTAGCAAGGGAGTATAGCGGTTGATTTTACCAATCTGCATATGTTTGACTACTTTATTCCCAATAATCCAAGCACTTTTTAGGACTTCTTCCTTGTTCTTCTTATAATAACTTGCTTCGGTCTTTCTTAGTAATAGACCTTTGGCATCTTGGCCGATTAAAAGCTCATATATTGAGGGGATTAAGGTTGTGACTGTTCCAATGACTTCGGAAGAATCTAACACCATAGGATTTAGCTGTTTAAGGAAAGCTGCCCAATGATAAAAGGTAATATTCGGTAACGTAAGCCCACCCCTATCTAATGGAAGAGACAGAAAAGAAAATGATCGTCTAATTTTCCCGTGTTGCCACACAAATTTAGACAAAAGCGTGTTGATCAATGTAAGAATTTTCGGATCAACAAATAGAGGAATAGTTCGAAAAAGATATAGACATCTAGGCAGTATGTTCATTTTCAAATAGTTCACCCTACCTATAATAGAGAGGTAAAGACCATTTACTCTATCCAGATCCGACTTAATCTTGTCCAGAAGTGGATCAAAATTATTTTTCACTAGAGTCTTAGTATTAGTACAAATAATCACTCCAAGATAAGTAGCTGTTTTAGCTCTTCTTTGATCTGGACAGACAGTATTATCAGTGCATAAAATAATAGTCTTTCCTCTGTTGAGAGAATAACCCGAGCAAATGCCAAATTCTAAGGCCTATCGCTCAATTTCGTGGATCGCCTCGATCGGGTGGGGTGTTAACACCGCGATGTCATCAGCGTAGGCTAGGACTTTTGTTTCAAATTGATTACAGAGAACTGGCTTAATATTATTACTTTCCAAAAATTTGAGGATTAAGGGGTTGATGTAAAGAGCGAAGAGAAGAGGCGAGCAAGGACACCCCTGCCTTGTACCTCTTGCAATATTAATATAGCCAGACTCTGAGCCTAACATTAAAATTTTTGCTTTGGGATGTTGATACATAGATTTTATAGATTTCAAAAATGTAGGGCCGAAATTGACACGTGCCATGGCAACCCACAAAAAGTTCCACGAGACACGGTCAAAGGCTTTCTCAGCGTCGAGCAGGATCATTGACATCTGGTCCCCCGTGACAGACATGGCATCAAATAGGGCAATAACCCGACGGGTATGATCTGTAGTCCCTTTACCCGGGACGAAGCCATGTTGCCACGGAGAGACCAGATGCCCTATGACCCTACTGAGTCTGAGAGCCAGCACTTTTGCATATAATTTGGAGTCCGAATTGATCAGAGATATTGGGCGATAGGATGTTAATTGCTCGGGTGATTTTCCCTTCTTTGGAAATACAATAATGCTAGCCTCGTCCCAAGAGCATGGAGGAATGCCATTGTATTGAACCCCCAAAAATAGGTCAAATAAAAGGGGACATAATTGCTGGCTGAGAATTTTATAAATATCGATCGGCAATTTGTCTGGGCCCGCTGCTTTGCCAGACGTTAACAGCAATAATGCAGACTCTACTTCTGCGATCGTGATCTCAGCTTCTAGCTCTTCTCTTGCAGTATCCTCTAATAGATTAACGGCTGCCGGATTGTTGAGAAAGCTCGCCAGAAAATTATCGATATCTTTTTCAGAGGTAACAGCTTCTTCAGAATACAACTTTTGATAGTATCTTTGAAATTGGAGAATGATGTCAGCAGCTTGCACATAGGTCTGCCCGCCGTCTACAATTGTAAAGATGTTATTTGATACATTTTTTTGATGGGTTCGAAGGGCAAGCTGGTTGCCCACCTTTTCACCGCTTTCATAGACCTTCCTACTATAGGCTCTATATGTTTGAGCGGCTTTCTGACTGAGATTGATATTAAGCTCAGTTTTAGAACCACTACCTGAAGCAATTGGGTACTAGCATCTCTATCCTGTGCTATTAAGGAAGTGTGTTCTAACTCAGCTTTAGCCAGTGCTGATAATTTTACTTCATGATCCTTTCTTAGTTTTGTTCTAGCAGAATATTGAAAGCTAGTTATCTCTCCCCTTAGAGCGGATTTATACGAGTCCCAGACTGTATTTCTAGAGGCACTAAAGCGATTTATATTAAAGAACTCTTCAGTCCAGTTTTTAATGTGAATAATAAATTCATTATTGGACAGGAGTTTCCTATCAAACGACCAGGACCGCTGTTGAGTCTATTGTGAATTAACTGTAATCCTAAGAATCAGTGCGTTGTGATCGGATATTATTCTTGGGGGTTTGTTAATTGTTGCATGAGGTGCTAGGTCTCCAGTAACAAATATGTAGTCAATCCGGACTTGTTTTTGATGGGGATGTGAAAAAGAAGTAAAGCCTGAATCGTGAGTATTGTTTTGTAGCCAGACATCAATTAATCCATAATTAGCTATAAGCCTTTTACCAGCCTGATACACTCTGGGTTTGCGACCATTATATTTTTGATTGGAGGTGGTATTGGACAGTATTGGTATAAGTGAGATATTAAAATCAACACAAATAACTAGTGGGCCCTGCCAGGTGGCCAATTCAGCCTCGAGTGTCTCAAAAATGGTGGGATCGTCTTGGTTTGACCCGTATATAGTACAGATAGTAATTCCACAATCAAGTTTAACAATAGCCCACCTACCCTGAGGGTCTGAAAGATAACGTAATCCTAACCCAAGATTTGTTTTGGCTAAAACTGCCACACCCCTTATATTCGAGGACTGAGTAGAGGCTACCAATAAATTATACACCTTCAAATTTAGCCATGATTTCTTAACCCATGGAACGTGGGTTTCTTGAAGGCAAAGTATATCGACAGGATTTAGTTTCAATAGCTCAGCCAAACGTCTTTGTTTATCCCCAGATAAAAGCCCTCCAACATTCCAAGTTTGAACGCTTAATCTACCCATTGTTTATAGGAAAAGATAGTAAGGTCACTTTAAGCAAATAAGTCTTTGCTTTGGACCAAATATCTAACTCCAATTCTGTTCCATTTAATTTCCCCTTGTTTAAGCCTTCCGCTGATAAACCTGGTTCTTTTTTTTCCTTTTGTGCTTTCACCCCCCCAACTAACCCCCACTTGCCCATCCCTACCTCCCTCCCCACCCTTCCCTCACACCCCCCATTGCACCCCCTCCCCCCAATTAGTAGGCAATCAGACTCAAACAGAGTCTGGGTGATGCAGTCGCAGCACAACATCTAAGCTACCGCCTTTTTACAATACTTAAACAATGACAAATAGGAAGAAAAGCCAGAAGTTGAGAGTAGAAGGAGCCCGTAATAGTACCCAAAACTAACAACAAACTTTTAGATATTGAATGAAAACCGTTAACTGATTGAATTAGATTTTAACAATGTCTCTTTTCGTACCAAGTTATACCCTGATTACAGCATAGTCACACACACAACAATAATAATAATATTATCAATTCTAAGAAAGTTCATCAAGGTACGCTTTTGCTTTGATTTCGGACTGGAAACATTTTGTGAGGCCACCATATATAATTTTTAGCTTCGCAGGATTATTCAAATAAGCTTGTGCGCCTTTTTCTTGGAATGGCTTAATCAGAGAGCGAAGCCGCCAACGTCTCTCCACAGTAACGTGGCAAAAGTCTGGTCTTGCAAAAAAGGAGAGCTCATTATGTACCACCTTATGATCTGGTCTCGCTCTATCCGCCACTAACTGCCTGAACAAGAAATTCCCAAAATATACTAGAATAGCTCTGGGATAGATCCCGGGTTTCAAAGGCATGTTAAAAGGCATCCGATGGGCACGTTGAATTTCGGCTTCCAAGTTCCAGTTTTTAAGGTCGGTAATAGACTCCCTGAGTAGTTTAACTACAAAGGCTCGAGTGTCTGCCCCCTCCATTTTCTCCGGGATTCCCAGAATGCACAAATTGTTGCGACGCTGTCGATTTTCGAATTCCTCCAGCTTCCATTTAATGTCTACGAGTTCAGCTTCCTGTAGTTTAATTCGCTCAGCATTCAGAGTGGCCTCTCTCTCATTCGTCACAACCCTGGCTTCCATCTCAGTAACTCTTTCCCCTATCATATTGCAGGACTTAGAGAGTTTCCTGACAACTCCTTACATTTTCCGGAGTGCAGCCCGGAATCTCTTACCGTCCAGAGCTGTCTCCTCCCTATGGGCTGCAATAGCCTGCAAAATAGTCTCTACTGCTGATTGTGATATCTCCGAGGTAATTGAGTTAGTAGGGATCTCACCCGATTGTGAGACTGGGTTAGAAACTGTGTGATTTTCGATTTAGCCCCTCTGTATAATCCTAGTTGTCGGTTTGGGTTTAGCTCTGATCGTATTAACATGTAAAATCTGCTCATCAGAGTTAATCTCAGAAGAGCTGAGCATTGGTTCTGATTCGGATTCTCCGTCTACCGAGCCTTCTACGGAGTCACCTTCATCTGACCACTCATCCACAACATTAATACCATTCTCATCAGAAAAGGAGTAGAACTCGCTTGGCTCTTTGTTTTTCTCTTCTAACAAAAGAGTCTTTAAAGAGCTCTCCCCTGACATAATTTGTTCTGACACAGGATTCCCAGCCGACAGACCAGGATTGTCAATAGAGCAAAAAGAAGGGGGTGAGTTCGAGAGCCCGGTTGATATAACTGGTATTGGTGCTGTAGGGAGCCCAGCGGACAACGACTGAGTTGAATGGTTTGCCCCAAACGGAGTAAGATCAGCTTGTACCCCCAGTACATTTTCCCCTGCCCCTGAAAATGACATGCATCGTCCTTCCAACTCTTGGACTTGAGCAACATCACTCGCTGCATCGGGTGTAATAGGGAAGGGGGTATGGAGAGCTGTTTCAGTGTTACTTACAGTTATAGTGTCCATTGGGAGGGGCTGTCCTGGAGCAGAGGTAGCAGAGGTAGAAGCGGAGGTATCTCCAACCAAAGGGCTTGGTGTAGTCTTTGGAAGTTGCTCAAGCTCAAGCTCTGCTACCACAATAGAATTCGTGGTAATAGCACAATTTGCATCCGGGCTGATATTAATTTCCTCGTTAGCTGAGTTATTCAATGTATCTTGAATGGTCTCTTTTACCGGAGTTTTCTGTGATCCACTCTGCAAACCTTTTTTGAGAAATAAATCCAAAACAGTACCCCCGGTTGAATTTAATTTTCTTCTGGCAGCATGCACGTCCTGTCTTGCAGTTTGGTCAGAGATAACTTGTTGTTTTCTAACCTTAGATTTCCCGGAATTAAATGAGGGATTACCTCCTTCTGCATCAACGAACAATTCCTCATGTTGTTCGTGTTGTTGACGCTCAGCCTCTTTACGAAGTATTCGGGCAGCTTTCGCAACACGGGCTCTGGTAGCAGCAGCTGAGGCGGCGGTCTTCGACGGCATGATTGCATGAAAGTCCGAGTCAGGATCTGGAGCCTCTGTATTACCCTCGCAAGCAGAAGGTTGAAACTGTAGGGTAATCCCGCGTAGTCCCGCCGTCGGACAATCGAGGGAAACAATGTAGCCTTGGTTTGTAAGTGACGACCGCTGTAACTGAGTTTGCTGTGGCGGCCAGAGTCGTGGGCGGGTCGCTTCCTGCCGTGTCGGATCTGGGTTTCTGGCAGAAGCTGAGACTGAAGCCGGAGCCGCAAGAAGACGAAACCTTGAGGCGTAACCAGTCGTGGTAAGCGGCTCTCCTGTAGTACTGTGGGTGTATGGGAGTTGAAGTGACTCGTAAAACTCGAGTAGCAACATGCGGAATTTTTTCCCTCATCCGAGCAGCTTGTTTTGGATTTGTTCGTTCGTTTTGAAAAAGCAAAAGCAAGAGCGTGGGGTAGCGAAAACTATAGCTCTCCTTCTCTCACATCCCCCTGGAGCACGGAGCGGAGCTCAGGCGTGGTGCTGCTTACGCGGACTACGGACAGACCGCCATCTTGCCCGTCTGCACCAGAACTCTATCTCGTCTTTTGAGTTTATTTGTGTATTTTATAATGGATGTTCTATGATTGATATGAATTTTCACTATATTAACTTTTACCCCGATGGTGGTCCTGATTTAAAAAATGTATAATGTATATTGTGTTGTTTTTATTGTGCATTTTATCTTGTACTTTTATGGTTTAAAATGTTGAAATCGAATAAAGAATCTATTGATTGATTGGTTGATTGACTAGTTCTGTTGTGGCAATCAGGTTGGTTAAATCAGTTGCTGAAATTTCCTAGGCTACAGAGATTAGGGTGGTCAATCATGACTGCCGATACAGAGTCCAAGTGAATTTCTGTTGATGTGGTTGTGGCCAGTAGACAAAAGGGAATTGGCCAGAGAAAGTTAAACAAGGTGAATAGTAAGGAAGGATTTGCACTTCGGTTTTTTTGTGATCTTTGATCATGGTAGTCACAAGAGGAGATTGGGCATTACTGCTGGTCTCTCACAATGTTTTTGATCAGCCTGTGTAGAGCGTTAAATAACTAGTGAGCATTGTTTCATATAGAATTTGCTAAGGGGTTTCCCCACATCCAAGTTTATTTGTGTTTTGGTACGGCTGATGAAAATTTCCAAGGAGTGAGGGGTCATCACTGTAAGAGTATCTCATTGCTATGCTCTTACATTTTCTCAATACTGAAAACAACTGCCACAGCCACTTTAAGGCAGCAAGGCAGTCCTGCAGCAACAGAGTCAGGAGTAGTTGAAAAATATGCTACAGGTCTTCAGGAGTTTTCATGCAACTGAGAAAGCACTAAGATTGCGTCCTCCCTTTCATTGCAAAACAATGTGATAATTTCATTGTGATCAGGCATTCCCAGTGCCAGGGCACAACAGAGACTTTTTCTCAGCACTAGGAACTCTTTCAAACAATTGTTGTCCAATGGAAGCGGATATGGCACATCTTTGTGTCTTAGCCTCAGAAAAGGCTTGGCCACTAGGGAAAAGTGTGGTATTCACTGTCTACAGTAGCCAACCCTTCTCGAGAATATTCTGACTTCTCTCTCAGTTCAGGGTGGGTTCGTTTTCAGTCTTGTCTTTATTGTCTCCTGTGACACCTCTCTCATTCCCTTCTCAATGAAATCTCTCAAATATAGGACTTTTTTGACAGTATTGTAATTTGTTCAGGACACTTTGTGTCCATTCTGGGCCAGATGATTTAAAATTGTGCCCTGTTTACAAACTTCTTGAGTACTTGATGCCACAAGCAGGTCATCAATGTACTGCACAAGAAATACATTGCAAAGTATCTGCATGGTCTCAATATTCTTTTTCAAGATCAAATTAAAGATTGAAGGGCTCTCTGTATACCCTTGTGGAACTCAACATAATGCCAAAATTCTATCTCTAAATACAAATAAGAACAAGATTTTGGTGCCCTCATGCAACGGGCTAGAGAAAAAGGCCCGGCAAAGATCCACAGCGGTATACCATTCTGGAGTGCAGCCAATCTGAAATAGTATTGTTGCTGGATTCGGTACTAAGGAACAACTTGGGACAACTATATTGTACATTTTTCGAAGAGCCTGTACAGTTCGATACTGTTGGACTTGGCTCTTCTGGCAGGTTCACCCCTAAACTTTTTGCCTTTAATGGTGAACTGTGTTAGTGATTTTTGGGTCTCTGCGCAGTTTTTCCCTGTGTACCAGGGTAAAGTGTGTGCGTGTAGTGTGGCTGGCCTGCACTCCCATAGGAACGCATGGGGAATGTGTGTGTCCATGTTAGTTCCTGATGTGGGGGGAGTACAGGCTCGAGTTTGGTATGTGCGAACTCGTGAGAGTGAATGCTGCGCAATGGTATGTGCGGCTTGTATGTGTCTAGTGGGGAAGTGCCACTTCTAGACATTGATGTGTGTGTGCAGTGAGGGTGCTGGAGCGTGATTGGCTGGAGCTGGCTGGCAAGCCTGGCTCCAGGAAGTCTGGATGGGTCTGCCCTGGGGTGAGTGGAGAGATCAGCCTGAGTGATGTGAGGGAGGGCTGCACCTGGTTCCTGGATGGGGCTGGGCTTTCCCCACACAATGCTGGCTCCACCCCATGTGGTGCGTCTAACGGCCCTAGCCTCCCTAGTGAATGAAAGGGGTGGTTGAGCCATCAAGGGTGCTCTAAAACCAGCTGCGACTGGTTTCTCCCCCACCCTGCACCTACAAACAAAGGATTTTACAGTATAAGAAGGGGCTGTGTCCCCATGAAAGTGGTTCTGTTCTGTACCAGGATCCTGAGGGGGCTGCTGCTGTTGCTGGGGCCAGGAGGACCGCCACTTGGTTTGTCTCCCTGCCTGGCGACCCAGTGAGCTGGCTCTGGGCCCAGCCTTGCCCCCCTGCCTGCTTTAAAGGACTTTGCTGGACTTTTTGATGCCCTTAGCCCTGGGAGCGCTTTACTTTCCCCCATAGCGCTTGGGAGCGCTTTACGTGCTGTGCAGGTGCCCACCCTGCGTATGGTTGCCCAAGCGAGTGCCCACCTCGCTTATTTGCCAATATTTTGTCCCATGGCAGGTGCCCACCCTGCCAGGGACCTTGCCGATATTTTTATATTTTAACTTGAGGGAGCCCACCCCTCGGTTAATTCATCCCCCGCCTACGAGTGCCTGAAACGGGCCGCCGCGCTGCCCGCGGCGACCCGGAAGTGTTGGGCCGGCCGGCCAATTGCAGCGCGGCCCCGTAGGAGAAGGACCGGAAGTCCCGCCCTCGGCGCCGCAGCGCGAGAAGGAGTCTTCGGCAGCCGGCCGGGGCCTAGCGAGGGTCCCCCGAGGAAGAGGAACCCCGCCCGCGGCCCCAGCAGAGCCGCCGCCGAACGGAGACCCGGTGAGTAGGGCCCGAAGTGCAGAATCGGGGAGGAGGGCGTCAGGGCACATTGCCGGTGCCCGCCCCTACCCTCCAGTGTGTAGAGCCGGTTGAGGCTCTTGGGGCATTTGTATTGTTCCTGAGTCCCCCGAGAGGGGCTCCAACGTGCCCGCAATTGTGTTACGAGTCCTGAGAGACTCGAGGGGCCAGTTCTTTGTTTGATGAGCCCGAGAGGCTCCAGCCACAGTTAATTTACGAGCCTGCGAGGCTCGAGGCGCCATTCTATGTTTCCGAGTCCCCCAAGAGGGACTCCAACGTGCCGGGCTTTGTGTGTTGAGCCCAGAGAGGCTCTGAGGTGCCATTCTAGTTCTGCGAGCCCACGAGGCTCCACGCCCGCATCTGGTGTATTTACGAGCCCAGAGAGGCTCCTGTGTGCCATCCTGTGTTCTTGAGCCCACGAGGCTCCAACGGTGGCATCATCCTTGCTTGCACCAGTTGCCCAGGACTTTGTGGGCAACTGCCACGTTTAGGCTTGTGTTCTTGGCTGCCTGCGCAGCCTGCCTGACTTTGGGACACAGGGCGGCCTAGCCCTAGAGAGGCCAGTTGGCCTAGAGACTGTCACAGGTGGTGACTAATGTGAGTTTTGCGCAACGTGTGATTTACTTGCTATGGGGATTTCTGCGCACTTGTTATTTCTTACACCTCTGAATGTTTTAAGGCCTCATGTGTTTTCCTTCCCTGCACCTCTGAATGTGTTGTTTATGCATCATGTGCCTTGTTCTTTACACCACTGAATGTATGTCTATGCATCATGTGTTATGTGCTTACACCCCTACAGGTATTGTGATACTTAGGTGGTTGTTCTCCTAGTACAGGTGGTGCTAGTGAGGTCCTGGTTACCAGTGGTTACTGGTTGTGTGCTATTTCTTGCTACAGTGATTTTACATTCTATGTGCTATGTTCTAAAAGTGTTACTTCTAAAAGTGCCGATTCCTGACAGTGGTCCAGGTGGCCCTGTCTTGTACATATCCCCTGTAAACTCTGCCCGTGCCTCTTGGCACATTGTAAAGTATGTGTTTTTATCTAATGTGTTTTGGTGTAATACAAAGGCTATTTTTATATAAAACCTTGTGTGGAGTTTCCTTTGTGGTGGGCCTTGGGTGTTGTTGCTGGGGGTGCTTGCGCAAACAATTAACTCACATTGCCTCCGAGTTTAGCCTTACTGCTCGTGCTACGTTACCAAGGGGGTGAGCAGGGGTTATCTTGGCGTGTAACTCCCTTGCCCTGACGTGGAAGTGGTGATCTCTGACTGACTTTGGCGCAAGCCCTGGCCAGCCAGGGATCCCATTTCTAACAGATACTTTTCATTGGGCTTCTATTAACCCATGATAGGTGAATTGTGAGGACTTCTGGCAATTTCTTTCAAGATCCCTTGTTTTAGCATGCACAAAAGATCCGTTCTTAACAGATTTACTGGACTTGAATCACATACCACAAATTCTTTAAAGTGGTGCTGATGTACGTGACCGCGAATCAAATGAAATTAAATTAAATTAAATGAAAAAGAAATGTATAAAGCGTGAAACATTCACCCGAAGGTGTCAAAGCGTTAGATCGGCACAGGACATAAAAGACCAATTTGTGACCACCTCAAAGATTAAAAAGCTACGTCTTTAACGCCTTACTAAAAGGCAACAGGTGAGTTTCTTCCTTAATCCGCACTGGAAGTATGTTCCAAAGTCTGGCCATACTGACCAGAAAACTCCTGTCACCCCAGGAACACTTTTAAAACTGGGGACCACCAAATTATGAGAGCGCGCCGATCATAGATGACGGACTGGAACATACGGCTGCAAATTCTGTTTGAAAAAGGCCGTCCCTGTGTCATGAATAGCTGTGAATGAAATGCAGGGAGCCTTAAACTCTATCCGCCTCTTCACTGGTAACAGTGTAGTCCTTTGAGCACCGTGGAGGCAGATTTATGTTTTGAAATGTTCAGCAATGGACGCGCTGCAGTGTTTTGCACAATCTGCAACATAGTCAAGCATTTCTTGCGAAGGTTCATGAATAGACCATTACAATAATCAGCTCTAGATAAAACAAGAGCAGAGACCACTAACTTCCTCAATTCTACTGGAATAAATGGAAGAATCCTTCTCAATAACTTTAGTGTATAGAAGGAAATAGATGTGACCTGGTTTGCATGGCCCTCAAAGGAAAGCATGGAGTCAAATGTAACATTCAAGTTCTTTACCTTGTTCTTAGGATTAAGTAGTGAGCCCAACTCCGAGGGCCACAAAGCAGGGGACAAGAAATGTGTGTGGCTACCAAAGAGTAAAACCTCAGTCTTCCCAGCGTTCAGTTTCAGACAATTAGTGGCAATCCAGTCCCCCACCTAGCAAAGACAGGTATGAAACTGTGCCACTGTGTCAGCTGGAGAACCAGTCACTGAGACCACAATCTGGGTGTAATCTGCATAGGAAATAGCAGAGAAACCCAGGGATCTAATTAGCCTTGCCAGCGGGGCAATATAAATATTAGATAGAGTGGGGATCAGCGACGAGCCCTGTGGCACTCCACAAGGCAATATGAAGTTCGGCGACTTAAATTCAGCAAGAGCCACAAACTGTTCTCAACCGAACAAGAATGATTGTAGTAAAGCAAGCGCTTTCCATTTAATGCCAATCCCCTCAAGAACTTCCAATAGTTTTTAATGATTCACCATATCAAATGCGGCTGTCTGCTCTTCCAACCTTGTACTTCAAGTCATCTACATCAAGACTCCAATGGCTCTTCCATCTTGTTTACTAAATTGCTATTGACATTTGTTGCTTATTATATCAACTTTTTGTACTTGTTTTTGGGTTTAATAAAACCGCACTGACTACTTAGTCAGATGTGAGAAACACTAGTGGTTGTGCTCCCTAATTTATATTTGCAAGAATTGCAGAATGTTTGGTTTATTGGTGAATGAGTCACCTCAGGGCATTTAGATAACTTTTTCACTGTAGCAAACAGTTCCTTCGAGGAGTTTTTTGCAGTTATTATAGCTGAAGTGAAATAACAGGGTTTCTCCTTATACACAAAAATGTTATAATCAAATAAAGCTTGTATATATACCGTCCTGTAATTAATTTCATAGAAAGATCTCCACTTTCTTTCCAGGCGGCGCCATTTTTGGTTTTGCAGTCTAAGATGCTCCGAATACCAAGGTTCAGAGTGCCTTGACCTATGGCTAGTTATGGATTTGACCGGAAGCAACTGATCTTTGAGCTCCTAAGCCATTCCTCAAAGGCCGCGGTTGCCGCACATGGATTCTCTATAAAATTGGGTGGATTCTGGGACAAAGAACTTACAAGGTCATCAATTGCGATCTTGTTCCAAGGTCGAACCCTTTTCGACTGATTGTATTTCGATTTCTCTGCCTGAGGGTTTTGGACAAAGAGTGCCAACATAACCGCTTTATGATCTGACCAAACAAGTAGAAGCGATAAATGACAATGCAAGGATTTATTGTTTGTGAACAATCCATCAGCAGATGTCCCCCTGAATGCGTGCAACCTGTCACCTGCTGAGTGAGGCCTAAACTGTTTGTAATGTCAAGAAAACGCACTGCATCTCTATCTAAAGGATCCTCAAGGTGAAGATTGAAGTCACCAAAGAGTGGAAGGTCTGATGACTGAGATATAATATACAGGGAGCTGCCAATGGTGTTCCGAAACTCTGCCCGGGGGCCAGGGGGTCGATATAATAAAATGCCGTTAAAGGTTGAGGTTGTCTAGTAGAATTTTAAACATTAAGGATTCCAAAATTGGTCCATTATTTTGGGAGTTAAAAATCCCTTTCCACATACTTCTAAATATAACAGCTAGCCCCCTGCCCCTTTTTCCCATCCGTTCTTGTCTAAACATTGTAAACCCGGGAGGGACCGCCAATACTAAATCTGGGTCTGAGGATGCTTCCCCCCAGGTTTCCATGACAAAGGCTAAATCTACTGCATGTGCCTCAACAAACATAGCAAACTCGGATGCATGCTTACAAAGCGAGCGAGCATTGATTAAAGAGCCTTATACTGTCCTCGCCCCACTCAACTCAGTCGGGGCTTGTTTACAATTAGGTAGTGTCACTTGTGTTTTAAACGGGAGGATTAAAAAACTGCACTCAGGACATTGGAAAGGTACCTTGGATGAATAAATACTAGAGCTGGCCTTCCGGCAGCACCTATCGGTTTTATTATGATGTAATAGTTGATCCCTGGAATACGTAAGCCCAATAGCCGAGTGGGGGCTGAAACCGGTAGCATCACTAGCACTAGACATGGGCGAGGCACAGACAGGCGCAGACGGATTTGCCTTTGGCGTGCCTTCGGTGCTCCCGCTGCACGCGGCCACTTGGCAGGTGTGCTTTTATCTCCCCACCGGTTCTGCATCTAGAGTGGAGACCCGCCCATGAGCCTTCCTGGTACAGCAGAAGTGCTACAGCGTAAGCAGTCCCCGTTACCAACCCAGGGAGATGCAAGTTCTACTGGCAAAGGTAACAGTACATTAAAAATATGTAAGATAAGCGATTTGTTTAAAAACTATTTAAACACAAATCAGATTCAATGACAATAACCGGCAGTATGATACAAAGTGCAAAAGTGCTACATAAAAGGAGCTAAAAACGTTGCTCAATGCAAAAGAGAGACACACTAAACCAATGAGGTGTTGTGTTAATACATCAAGTGCGAGGAATCAGTGTGTCCGCTTGGCAGGTGTGCTTTTATCTCCCCATCAGTTCTGCATCTAGAGTGAAGACCTGCCCCTGAGACTTCCCGGGACAGTGGAAGTGCTACAGCGTAAGCAGCCCTCGTTACCAGCCCAAGGAGATTCAAGTTCTACTGGCCAAGGTAACAGTACATAAAAAATATGTAAGATAAGCAATTTGTTTAAAAACTATTACAACACAAATGAGATTCAATGACAAGTACAGGCGGTTCGATACAAAGTGCAAAAGTGCTTAATAAAAAGAGCTAAAAACATTCCTCGATGCGACAGAGAGACACGCTAAACCAAGAAGGTGTCCTGTTAATACATCAAGGGCATATTAGCAAGATCCTCATTGAAATTATCACATATTAGCAAGCCCATTATCTCCGTTTTAGCGGCAGTTTCCTGCCGCTAGAACGGCGATAATTTTAACGAGGTAAGAAAAAGAGGGTAATCGCCGGTTTTCAGCAGGTGAGGGGGAGCGAGATAGAGACAGAATGAAGGGGAAAGACAGAGAGGAGAGTGAGAAAGAGGAGAGACCAGAGGAGGGAGGAGAACAGGCAAAAATAAGCGACCAGCTAGGTGCATTTATAATATTTGCTCCGGTACACATTTCATCTTCCACAGGCCATGCTGAGCACACGCCTCTGCCTCTGACCTCTTTTGCAGAATGACCAGACAAGTTCTCTGAACAAGTATAGCAAAATGCTCCAGCCTGTCAGGTTAGAGGTACCTTGGTGAATATGCGTGCATCTTAAAAGTAGAGCTGCAGAGGCGGCTGCCTGTCAGGGTTGTTGAGCATTGATTTCGAAGACCTGCATGCCTTGGCCCCAATGCTGTTGAAAGAAAGGCAAGAAAGCGAAAGTAGCGCTTCACTGGCAAACTCTGTAAAGTGACGCTAATGTATTTGGGTGTTGTGGTGTGCCGGCCCTGGGGTGCACACGTGCCTTCACGGGGCATAGGAGGCTAGCGCAGGGGTGGGAACGCGCTAGCCAGACACAAGGACTACACCGGTCGTATAGTCGGAAGTGACGTGCCCAGAGCGGCCGCCTTCCATTTATTGACTCCCCGCAGGCCACGCCTGGCCTGCGGATGTGGTGTACTGCAGGACGGGTGACCACTAGACCGCCAACCATTACATCCCTAACCAACTCAATTCTTTTATCAAAACATTTTCAACGTGGTTACACACAATAACATATCAACATTCAGTCCAGTTCGTAACGGAGGTACTTGCGAGAGTCCCAGCCAGTGAGGTCCAGATCTTCAGCAGGCATAGTCTCTCAGCCGCTGGCTAGGGTGGGGGTTAGGCCTCAGGCTGTATCTTTGGGTGCCAGTTCGCCATTCCGCTCCGCTCCGGCCGGAGTCATCGGAACAAGCTTTGTGTTGTGGAGAGGGGTTTAGCTCTGGGGTTTCCTCCACTGGGTCATTCACCGAGTCATCCGTCCGTTCTTCCGGTTCACTCGTGGCCATGGGACTTGGGGCACTGCTGGCCATCTCCTGGTGTTGTTCTGGTAGGATTTCTTTGAACCACGAGATATTTCTGGACACCTCCTCCGTTCCTCTGCACGCCGTCACCATGGAGCCGTGACTGGCGGTGACTGTCCAGGTGCCCGGCTCATAGGCTGTTTGGTACTTTCCTCCCTGACGCCGGCTCCGAAGGATGACTGTCGCCCCCTGGCTAAGCCTCCGCTGGGTGGCGTGGCGTCGGACACTTGCGTCCTGGTTCTGACGCGCCCTCCTCTCTTGTCCTTCCTCGACGTTCAGTTGAGGCGGTGACCAGTCCGGACAGGTGGGGAGTAGGTCACGGCGGAGGCCACGGATCATTAGGCACTGAGATCCTTCCTTTCAGCGGTAAGGGCGTGTCTGCCCCATATGCGTAGATCCTCGTTTTGGATGGTACCACCGGAGGGCGAGGGCGTAGGCTTCAGTATTGTTGTAAACCCATGACATTCACTGTCGTTCCTGTATCGATAACTGCTTTCACTTCAGTTCCTGCGACCTGCACTATGCACGTGGGCTGTGGTTGGCGGCGTTGCTTGAGCTCCCTTGCAAAAGACACAATGTATACTTCATCGTTGTCCTCTGAGGAATCCTCAATGATTGATAGGTGCCTTGCGGGTCTTCTCTGTGCGTGGTCAGGTGGTGCGGTGTCTGTTACCGACAGCTGTTGGACGGCTCGCGTTGGGGGCTTTTGCCCTCGGGCTTCTCGGTTTCTGATACGCCTCCTACAGACAGATGCGAAGTGGTTGGGTATTCCGCAATTGGTGCAGGTTTTTCCTTGGGCGGGACAGTCTTTTGCCGCATGCGGCTCGTGGCCACAGTATCCGCATCTTGACTTGGAGGCATCTCCTTTTGGCCTTCTGTACATGTCTCCTCAGGGCTTGGTCCTTACAGTATCGGCTCGCTCTGTTTTGATGGAGACTGGCTTGGCGTGGGGCTTGTCCATTTTGTTTGCCCTAGCCGAGGACAAGTCGTGTGATCTGGCCAGTATCAGTATGTCCTCTAGTGGGATTCTCAGTTTACGCAGTATGAGGCCTCTTAGGGTCTGGTCGCGGCACCCTTGGATGAGTTGTCTCCTGATTTCTTTCGGCTGGTCTTCATCTGTACATGGTCAGCTCTCAGAGTCGTGCGTAGAACGAGTCCATAGACTCTCCTTCTCTCTGGCGGGCTTGTCCGAGCTTGAAAACCTCGAAATACGGGTTTAGCTGCGGGTCAAAGTGGCCGTTTAGCGCAGTCACTGCCGCGATGTAGTCATTCGCAGCCCCTGTGTTGGGCAAGTGCTTGAAAAGTTTTAAAATGTCATCCCCGGCGTAGTGTAGTAGCAGGGATCTCTTTACCTCCTCGTCTGTCTCACTGGTCCCGACGAAGTAGTTCTATCAATGTCCTTCACCGGGGGGAGGCTGACGCGGGATCTTCCAGTTCACTGAAAGGGGGTAGGACCCCTGACGCTGCGTGCTGGAGTGGAACGCGTGCTGGTGCATCCGCGTTGTTATTATCCACCATGGCGCCTGGTAGTGAGTGTTCTGGAGTGCTCTGGGCAAGATGGCGTTGGGTGCTGCACGTGGTACTGTGTCGCAGTCTTCTCCCACTCCCTGGGCACTCCATACTTGGCTCCCCACTGTCTAGTTACTTGGCTTGCAGGCTGTCTTGTTGCACCTTCCGGGTAGTGTCTTTCTTATTTTCTCCTGTTCCTTTACTTTTTCCTTTCTTCTTCTTGCTTTTCTTACAGTTGCTAATGCTTGCTGGGCAGCAGGAGGGGTGGGGCAGCTCCACTTGGCAGAGGCAGGCAGTGCTGGAGAGGCAGCTTTTCTGGGCAGAGGCAGGCAGTGCAGGGGAGGCCTCTCTGCAGAATGGGTGCTAGGTCACAATCAGAGATGGTGCAGACTGGCACTGGCAGGGTGCGGTCCACGCAGGCAGCCCGACTCAGGCCTTCCAATTTCCAGACAGCCGGTAGTCTTCCCGGCAGTAGGGGGGGGCGTGTCAAAACAGCAGGCGTGACTGCTGCTGGACCAGGGGAGGCGGCGCGCATGAACACTGCGGACACGCGGCAGCAGAGACTACACGCACCGCACTGTAGCGGTGCCGCGCACTGGCAGCAGACGTTCCTTCACGCCCGGTGAGGTGAGAGCGAGGGTTGGGCCCCCTCCGCTCGTCGCTAATGTGGTGTGCCGCCCCTGGGGTGCACACGGGCCTTCGCGGGGCATAGGAGGCTAGCGCGGGGTGGGAACGCGCTAGCCAGTCACAAGGACTACACCGGTCGTATATTCGGAAGTGACGTGCCCAGAGCGGCCGCCTTCCATTTACTGACTCCCCGCAGGCCACGCCTGGCCTGCGGATGTGGTGTACTGCAGGATGGGCGACCACTAGACCGCCAACCATTGCAGGTGTGACTAAATCCAGCCTGCCCATTTGCAGCCACTTTGCTTTGTTTAAATATTTTTTTCCCTACTTTTGTTTCACTGTCGTGAGGCTGCACTTTGGAAGGGAAAAATGTGTGGGGAAAAAAACACATTTTCAGCAATGTGTCTTTTCTTTTTTGCATCCATTTCTCAGGGGAACGAATGAAGGAAAGGTGATGAAAAATAGGGTAAGTTCTGTTTCTTGAGGTCACAGTTTTCAGCAGGCGAGAAGCGAGATAGAGACAGAATGAGGGGAGAAAGAGAGAAGGAGAGAGGGTGGTAAGAGAGAGGGGTAGAGGGAGCAAGAGAGAGCTGCAAACGGCCTCAGTGAAAAAAGCAAAATATGAATACAATGTTATTAATGCCCCTCAATCTCTGTTAGATAGGCTTTTGGGAACATAACATGGGGTGAGGGGACACATTCAGTCCATATGAAGCAGCTGGAAAGATTCACAAAGCAGGACCTCTGGTAAGAGTCCCAAAGAACTGAATCATAATAAGCAGAGACTGCAACAGCCGAGGAAGGTGCACAGTGAGGGGCTTATGGGAAGGAAGCTATAAAATCGAGTTACGATTCATAACCCAACATTTTAATTTCAATAATGAATTGGAATACATTCACTCACAGAACTGTGAATGCTGATTTCTCCCTGGAGTTGGGTTTTCCACGGTGCACTTATCGCTGTTGACCAACTGCTTTGAGTTTGGCATTCAGGTTATGCCATTGGCTGTCAGACAGTGTTATGTATCTTTTATCTTTGGTGGTTGAAGATTAGCACTCAATGAAATGCTTGAGCAAACCCTAAGGATGGAGTTCTAGGGATGTGAATAAGCGACTAGAAGCAAGCAATGGACATGTGTCTGAAAAAGGCTAGAGTGAAGCCGCAGAGACAATGTGTGATCTTGCCCAAGAATCTATAACAAACATAACCAGGAACAGTAGGGCAGAGCACTGTGCACGTGTGGCGTCAGAGCCATAAGAACAGAGGGGAAGACCGTAAGTGAAACAGAAGATCGACTACTAACAAGAAGTCAGTTTAAATTGAAATATCCAGTATATTCTGTTTGGAGTGTTGGTACACAGAATGCAAGAAATCTGTGAAGAAACCTCTGTGTGTGATAAGGCCAGCAAAAACTGAGATGGAGGGCAAAAAACTAAAAGGGGCCAAATTCAACCAGCAAAGAGTAACCGATGATGAGGGACGAAGAAAGAGGGGAGGAAGCGCTATGACGGGAGCAGTGGGAGTTATTTTAAAGATACTCTTTTGTTCAGACAAGAATGTATATTTTAAGAAAAACCTGTATTTCAATTAATTATAAGTAAAAAATACACACTTTTTATTTTCATTTATTCGGCCGTGTGTGTAGCTGCGAGGTGGCATATGCCACGTGCTTTTGGACATGTTTTTTTATTTGACACATCATTTGTGACAACTTCAGACACTTTTGCCATTAGAAATTCGCATGTTGAGGATTGTGTATCTGTCTTTACAGTAAAACACACAGGCTTAGAAATCCCAGTAAGCAAATTGTTGCCTACAAAAAAATCTCAAACTGGCTGTAGGTGTCACACTTGACCTGGGTCACAGCAACACAGCCCCCCTATTGTACATCATCGTGTACAACCATTGTAATCACACTATGACCCTGAACTGCACATCCTCCTCTGATGCAACAAATCTAGTGGTCAACTCATGTACAATGATCAGTGCTCCCCCTCCTCCCCTTAGTGGAATGTGCGATTTTATGTTAGCTTGGCTTCATTAAAATGGATGGCGTTGACCTGTGGTATGATCTATCTGTGCATTTGTACCTGTTTGTTGTGTACCTCTTCATACATGTTTTATACACATGCCATGCCTACTCTCTTTGTCAGTGACTGTTTCGTTAAGCAATTACGATTTTCCTCAACCAGTCTGTTACATTTCAAAACGTGGTGACCAACAGCAGACGGCTCTATGGCTTGGAACCGCTAGCCCCAAGTCAGCACAATGCCTAGCAATCCTGTGCTACTGTGCTTGGCTTGACCTGTGATCCAAAATGTTACCACAAAGGAGAATATAGCAAAAATACACTCTCTGATACTTTAAACATGCCCATTTCAAAGTGCTTGCTTAAACAGTTTTCATTGATTTAAGGCTGAAATGGAATGATTACACGTAAAATAAAGTGGTGCAATAGTGCCGAAATTTTTTTATTTTTGTGCTGCAAAATATCAATGTTTGTGACACACAATTTGCAAATCTATGCCGCAATATACTGGGGGGGGGGGGCTGAAAAGAAGCAGAAATACCGGGAGCGATTACCGTAGGGGCTGCTTCAACAGGTGTAATCAGATTTGAATCTATTATGATGGCAAGTTATTTTATGGAGTTGCATAAGGTTGGAATACAATTTAGCGAATTGAGGTACTGAGACTATAGTTGAGGTTGTTAGGATCTGAGGGGTAGGGAGAAGAGAAAGAATTTAGGTTTCTGCTGATTGTGTTTTAGATTATTGTGTGCCAGCCAGCTCTGTTTTTTCTCAGGGTATCCTCCAGCTTCTAAATGTACTCTTGAGAAGAGACTTTGATGTCGAGTTGAGGGTCATCCGCATGCATGTGGTGTGAGATTTTTGATTGTTTAAGAATTTCAGTTAGTGCCTCAAAGTACAGATTAAAGAGCAATGGTGGAATTATAGAAGCTTGCAGAACGCCCCTGTTGATGTCTGCAGCATCAGATAGGGTGATACCAATTTTGATACTTTGTTGTCGGTTCTGCTGGAAGGAGGTGAACCAGTTAAGAACTGCTCCTGATAGGGCCACTCTGAGTTCAAGAGTTTCTCTGAGACATTTGTGGCTGACCATATCGAACACCACAGATAAATCCAGGAGTATTAGGAGGCAGGATTTGTTTTGGTCTAGTGATGTTTGAATGTTATCTAGTATGTTTAGAATGGTGACCTCGGCATTGTGTCCAGGTCGGAAACCTGATTGGTGATTGTCTAATAGGCCACAATTCTATATGTTTTCACATAACTGATCATGGGAACATTTTTCTACCAATTTAGCCAGGAAAGGCAAATCGGCTACCGGTTGGAAATTAAGTCTTTCAGTTCAGTCCCCATTTATTTTTAGTGGGTCGAGATACTTGGCCCTTCCTTAGGCATTCTGGGAGGGATCCTTGGAGAAATGCATTCACAATTTTCTTCCGGAAGGGAGACAGATTTGTGGATCTCTTTTAGTATGTGAAAAGGAATGGGATCGTAGAAATGTGTTGTAGGTTTCATTGACTGAATGGTTTTCTGGATTTCAACTCAGACAGAGATCTAACAATGTTCCAGAAGGCTGTTTTTCCTTGGGACAGTTGGGGTGTATAGGCCAGTTTTCCTGCGTATTGTGAGAGTGTGTTTGGTGGATTCCCTAGGGTGGGCACTAGCTTGGCTGGGAATCGAGTTGCTTATCCTTTCAAATTTTTGACTAAAGAAAGTGGAGAAGGCATTCCAGCTCTCCATCGAGTTGATTGCAATTGCGGGTTCTGCAAATTTTTCTAATGGTTGCTTTATTATGCCAAAGAGTTTTTGGCCCGGTTCTTTGCTCTGACTAGTTGAGATCTGATCGCTGTTTTGGCTTTCAGGGTGGCCTTTTTGTATGAGCTTCTGTGTATTCTTCATTGTTCGAGATGTGTAATGTTGGGGGCCTTCGTCCATAGTCATTCCAGATATCGGAGTTGTCTTCTTTCACTGTTTATGTTTTGGTTGAACCACAGTACTGACTTTCTTCTTTTGCCTTTTTAGACATAATGGAGCAGCATTGTGGACTATGCAGGTCATACTGCTGTTGTAGAGATGCGTTAGATCTTGCACCGATGTTAAGTCAGTTCGAGGTGCCAAGGAGATTTGGCGCAGACCAACCCGTCCTGATCTGTTTACTCTGCAGTAATCCCTCAGCCATGTTTTTTACCTTCTCGTTTGACCCTTGTTTTTAGTTTCATGCACAGATATTTGAAAAATAATTTTATGGTGATCTGGACAGTCTGTTGTGTTGATGCCCAGCATGCTTGATGATCCCGGTCTAGTGATGATGAGGTCAAGTGTGGCAACTTTGTTGTGGGTTACTCCTTGCAAGCTTGGATCAGGTTGAGGTTCTGAAGCGGCTTACTGAGTGCAACCACTGTGGGGTCTTTGGCATTGGTCCATTGCAGGTTGATTTCTCTTAATAATATTGTATTAGAGGGAGAGGTAGCATTGATTGTGATGGTTTCTATGAGTTGGTCCAGGAAGACTGTGTTGTCACCCCATGGTCTGTACTAAAGGAGTTTTTACTAGTAGTTTCTTTTCAAGCTTGATTTGAGCTCCCTAGAGCTCAAAAGAGGATGTATCTTCTAGCGAGAGTGCATTTAAGGTTAGGAAGTTTCTGTAGATTATAGCAAAACCTCCCTCCTGCTTCAATGTGTGTTCTATACATAAGATTGAAAAATCTGGGAAAATGAGGTCCAGTATTGGAGCTGCCGTTGCATTGACCCAGTTTTCCGTTATAAAGAGAATGTTCAATTCATGTGCTCAGATCACATCTGCTATATCAGCTGTGTGTTTTAAAACTGTTAGCAATTCTGAAACATGCATGTCAGGTTTGTTACTATTATTTGGGTCCCTGTGGTGGACATGGTGTTCATTACTATCGGGATCAAGTTGTGTGCGTGATTTGTAGAGGGTGTTCTCTCCGTTTTTTGTGGTTGAATATCTTGATGATCGGTATGTTAGATGTTGTGTCAGGGGAGTTTTTCTGTGAGCTCTGATAGTAAATTAGCTGAGTGTTTATCTCTTCTTCTGGGAGATGATTGTTTGTTCTTCTCAGCCAATGAAACTTCCTGTGTCGGGGAGTTGTGAATCTTCACTTGTAGAAACGTTTTCTGCTGGAAGGGGAGATAGTGCATTTGGTAGAGGGCGTGTACATCTTTTCTAGGGTGAGTAGAAGTGTTTTGTTTTTTTGACCCATGCTATGTTTTCCCTGAGTAGTTGCAGGTTGTCATTGATTTAGTCTATAGGAAGTTGCTGTGTTGGGCACGGACAGACTGCATTATCGTTATATGTAGATATTTGCGAATTTTCGTGCTCTGCCTGCATCTTTGTTTCAGTCACCTGCACTTTCATCAGTGGAATGTATATTAGACCCTGACCCGTTTCCTTTTTTTGAGTAGTTGTGCTTCAGCTTGGAAGGGCTGTTTGTAAAAGGGTCATGTTGGAGTCTCTGTAAAGCTTTGTAGACTACAGGGCCACAATTATCGTTCGGCGTAATTCTTTGAGCTGTGTTTGCAAGTTTAAGATGCTGGCTAGGAGTCAAAGTGTAAGACAGATAGCTAAAGAGGATTTGCTAGGGCTGCTACTTGCTTTTTCTGATCACTAAACAGTGGGTTAAATGCTTGTAGGTCATTGTCCACTGTTTGGATAAGGATGTTGCCATGTTTAGGTCTCGCCTAGGCAGCGCGCATGCCCTGCTCTAGGAGATGACCTGCTCCTTTTCAAGCACACTAGTGCTTGTGGTGGCATCCACCGTGCGGGAGCGAGCAGCGGCGCACCGACCATCTGTTTTCAATTAGCATGGCCGCGCGCGCCGCTCCTCGCTCCTGCAAGCACGAGTGCATGAAAGCAGCTTACCCTCCCCCACCGTACCTCACCTCCCTCTCTCTACTGCAGTGTTTTCACCCGCTCCTCTGGCAACTGTGCGCGCCGCTCCTGACTCCCGCATTACTTTTCTTTCTGTCCATTTCTCTCCTTTTTTCGCTGCCTGGTATACTTTTCATATTTTCCTTTTCAGATGCTTCATTTTCGTGTTCCCCCTGTCCCTCACAGTCCCCATCTCACTCTCACTTGTTCCTAATAAACCTGCTGTATTGCTAGATAGGCTTAACCTAATTAGACCGAAAGTAACCTTTCGAGTAATCTTTCATCTATTCAAGCTCCTTGATTTTCTTACCTGTAGTGTACCTTAAATAGAGATTTTCTGCCAGACTCAATTAAACTATTTTTCTTTTCAACTTCAGCGAACCATATCAGACTTGTCCTGAATACAGTACAAATGCTTGTGTTGATTTTGTATTAGACTTGCAGGGTTAATGCCACTAATGTATTTCTTCCCACAGACGCCTATTTTGTTGTCAAACAACCGACGAATAAAGCTTAAAATAAAAGGTGTTTTAGATCTTTCTGTATGGTGTTTCATGGTTGCTGTCTGGTGGTTGGGATACGTATTAAGCCCGCCCGACATATTCAGAATTCCCCATTTATTTTTTTCTTCCCCCTTCCTATTTGGTTGTAAAGCTAGCCAGGCAATGTTGCAGCGACTGCTTTAAGATTTCGTCATCGACTTCAACACACAGTGCATATACCACTGCCTTCAATACCCGCCCCCCAAATAGACTAAAAACAACCCGGAATGGTGAGCTGCCCTATAAAGATGGTATTTCTGTTAATTATTTTTTTGTACAGCATGCGTATTTCTTGTTTGAATGATATTTTACAGCTCATGCGTAGACCTTTTTGTCACAAATATTTTTCGTTGACTGGCAATTTTTTTATACTATGTTGAGGAATTTTCAAATCCCATAGTACAATTGGTTGCTCACTTGATATCACAACTATCTACGTTTCCTAGATTTTTTAATAACTTACACTGGGAGGGGTTCCAGCGTGATCTAGTTCACCCTCGCCTGAACTGATTAGTAATCTCAGACCGGTAATGTAGCTGTGTTTCCCCATAATGTGTTTTTTTGGTCGCCAGTTTTGGAAGAATCCTGGCAAGAAGTAGGGGGAACTTCATTTTAAAGTTTAGGCATTTAATCAACCAATAAGGGGGAAAAAATCCTGGACGATCGTACCAGATATCTTTTTTTTTAAAACTTTATTTTTCATTTTTTGTTTAACAGTTACAAAGGGAAGATCCCCCCCCTTCGTTGGCATCGTTACAACACATGTACACAAATCGACCTTCTCATTATGGCACTTGTGGATATAGGCTACACCTGGATATACACTGACACATGAGGAATCACAGCATAGCAGGCAAATAAATAACATTGTGAGGAAGTAACCAGGCCTCGTACAACTCCCCATAATAAATAAACACTAGGAAACACCCCCCCCGCCCTCTTCATCATATCCTGACCCCCATGGCGAGAACAATTCGTCACTTGCCCCATCAGACTCGCTCTGGGGAGACTGCCCTCTCTCTGCTAGTCCCGAGATACACATGCTACGCCAGGCAAGTAAGTCCTCCTGCAGTTTCTCATCCCTCCGAGTGAGCTGCATACGTGTTTCCTCGGCCAGGGACCACTCTCTCACATCTCGAAGCCAAGTGGGCACCTCCAGCGCCCTCTGCCCCATCCAGGTAATCTCCACCCTGCGCCTGGCTAGCACCAGCATCAGTTGCAATAGTTTATAGGAAAGTTTCCGTTTCTTGGGCTTGGGGACTAACATCAGTAAACAATGCAAGGGAGTCATTGCAATCTGAAGGCCCATAGTGGTGACTATGTGATTTACCACGCCCACCCAAAAGCTCTTAATCAACGGGCAGTCCCAAGCTAAATGTAGGAAGCCTACCCCCTCTGCACTACATCTAGGGCAGCTGTCCCCCCTGTCTCCAGACAAATGCCTTAACGAGACTGGGGTTAGGTAGGTACGGTGCAGGAAGTTAGAGTGTATCAATTTGAATTGTGCATTGCTCGAGACCTTACGCGTGAGAGACCCTATCCGCTTCCGCTGCCCCTGCTCCACTGGAACACCAAGGTCCGCCTCCCATGCTGCCCAAGCTGGTGGCACTGGTGGGGTGGAGCCCTGTTTCATAGCTGCATATAGCAGGGAGATCAGTCTGCGTCCCCTCCCACAGGACAGAAGAATGTGTAGGGTGCGAGTCATCGGTGGTGCATCCGGACACTGGGGCCAGGTCACCCTTACCACATTGTGCAGTCCCGGATAGTGCAGATACTGCCCTCTTCCTAGGCTGAAGGTCTCCTCTGCCTGCTCATAGGTCAAGAAGGACTCCTTGGGGTATAGATTGGCCAGGACCTCACATCCCCCCTCTCGCCAGTTGTGGAAGGACATTTGTTTTTCCATTGCCACTAAAGGGGCCAGTTTCCAGATCGGGAGTTTCCTATGGAAGGGCGCCTGCCGCAAGAGCCTCTCTACAAACTGCTGCCAGACGCCCACTGTGTGATGCACAATATAGGGCAAATTTCCGTCGGCCCCCCCTTCCCTACATCAATGCGACCGGTAGCTCCTGCACGGTCGCTCTACCCGCCAAGAGGCGAGTCTCCCAATTTTGCGCGTCTGCGAACCATCTGGCCGCAGGCTGCAATTGTGACGCGTAGTAATATAAGTGAAAACGCGGTGCCTCTAGGCCTCCCTCCTCGTAGTTACGCACGACAGTGTGGAGAGCTACCCTACTGCGCCGGCCCACCCACAGCAGGAACGTGAGCAGCATGTTTAGAGTGCGAAAGACTAGTGGGGGAAGAGGTCACAGCGTATTTTGGAGGACATATAGCGTCCTGGGGAGCATTACCATCTTTGCGACGGCCAGCCGACCCATTAAAGATAGCGGCAAAGAATTCCAAAAGGACACCGATTGCTGTAGGGACTTGATTATCCTATCGATATTCCGGGCTAGCAATTGTGAGTCTGCCGAGGCCACCTGAATAACGAGATATTGGACTCCCTCCCGTTCCCAGCGCAGCCCAAGATCCGGCAGGTCTTCTAGTGGCACTGAGTCAAAGCCCGACAGCGGGAAGATCAGAGACTTGTTGCGGTTGAGTTTCAGTCTCGACGCCTCACCGAAACGATCCAGGTGGTACAACAATATCGGGAGTGCCTCCCTCGGGGTTGTCAAGTAGAACAAGGCGTCATCTGCATATAAAGATATGACATTACATGTGTCTCCCGCCGGAATGCCCCACTGTGACATCTCCGTGCGGACTAGAACAGCAAAAGGCTCTATGGCCAGGGCAAATAGGAGTGGCGAGAGGGGACACCCCTGTCGTGTACCCCGTCCCAGCAGCCACTCCTCTGATCGTGCAGCTCCAAGTCTTATCCTGGCACGAGGGGATCTACATAGGATGCGAATCCATCGGCAAAAGTTAGGTCCCAAGCCCACTGCTCGGAGTACCTCCTGTAGATACCCCCAATCAACAGTATCGAATGCTTTATCGAGGTCGATCGATACCAGAACCATCTGCTTCTCGTTGCCATGCACCTCATGTTTAATGTGATTCAAGCGCCGCAGGTTCATGGCTGTGTTGCGCCCAGGAATAAACCCGCACTGGTCTGCATGGACCAGATGGGACATATACGGTGCCAGGCGTGTGGCTAGCAGCTTGGTCAAGATCTTCACGTCAGTATTGATCATAGTGATCGGACGATATGAAGAAGGGTCTTGCTTGTCCCCCCCCGGTTTCAGGATCATACAGATTTCCCCCCGTGTCATACTCAGTGGGAGAGTTCCGCTCTCAAACGCTTCGGAAAAGACCTGCAAGAGGAGGCGGGAAAGTGTACCTCCGAACGCCTGATAAAATTCAGGTAGGAATCCATTGCTCCCGGGTGACCTAGCACTCGGCAGACGACCCAATGCTGCACGCACCTCACCCTGCGTTAGGGCCTCACCTAACTCCTCCCGTGCAACCTCGGAAAGGTTCTGCAGGGGCAGCTCCCGGAGGTAAGGGAGATAAGAGGGCCTCGGTGATAGCGGGGTCCGTGGCATACACCTGTTGTAAATGGGACTGGAGAACCCAGAGGATGCCCAGTTCTGAATGAATCATGGCCCCGGTAGGGTCCCGCAGGGCCACAATACGCTCCGGGGCCTGCTCCCGCCGGAGGATCCAAGCCAAAAGGCGCCCTGATTTATCACCCTCCCTGTGAAGGCGCTGCCTGTATTGGCCGAGGGTATATTTGTCAAGCCGATCGAGAATATCATGTACGCGAGCCCGGGTAGTCTGTTCTTCCCCTCGCTGTAAGGCGTCAGGAGACGTCGAGGTTTGCACGTTCAGGAGAGTATCCTCCGCCCTCTGGAGGTCATGATGTAGCTGTTTCCGGACCCCATAGGTGAGCCCCATGCACGCCCCTCTCACGACCGCCTTCAGGGCAACCCACCTGGCGGCCAAGGTAAGTCCTACCTCCTCCCAGTTAAGGTCCACGTAGTCGTTGAGGGCTGTCTCTACATGAGCTTTCCCCATCTGGTCCTGAAGGATATCCGCCGGCCGTACCAGATATCTTAATTACATCTCAAACTTCCAGGCTGCTTTTTTATTTTTAAAGTACAAGGTTCAATAATTATGTACTGTAGGTTAACGAGTCAACTGGTGGCAGAAGGAAACCATGTAAGCAAATGGAGGCAGTACCATCTCAGCATAATGTTTCCAGTTTAATGAGGCTGCAGACTAATACGACAGTTGATTTCATTTATTTTTGTTCTGTATATGGGTTCCATGACTTGTGCAATACTGTCCAGTTCCTCCTCTGTTGGTGTGATTAATTTATTGATGGCTAGCAAGTTCTTCTTTAGTAGGTAAATAGTAATATGCATGTGGTATTTTTTAAAATATACATTTATATAAGCAAAGTATACTTGGTTTTCCTTCTAAAAAAAAACAAGCTTGTCCCATGAAGTGATGTGGAAATTCTAGAACGCTATGCCACAAAATATTCATAATAAACCGTAATTACATGTGTACTCCACGGTTTAGGTTTCCTACGGAAGGTCAGTGACTGTTCACTGTTGGGTTCCCCACTTGGTCACGTTGTTTAATTTTTTGGACAGCACACGTCACCTTAATGTGCATCTGTCACATACGTCGAGTACTATTTCAATTACAGTTTTTCATTTTTAAACCTGCTGGTTTCTCTCAGTCAAAAAGTTATCTCAAAGCTGCTTATGCACGTAAACTTGGTTTGCGTGTGTTCGCATTGTATTGGCCCGGAAAAGATTATTAACAGAATCCATATTTGTATGCATAAAATTTACTAACTGGCGGTAGCAAAAATGATTCTGCTGTTTGAGGCAGACTTTACTATTCCAGTGGATAAAATAACAAGCATTGGCATAGCCAATCGGTCTCGCCTTTGGGACCTTATAAGTAAGCAAAAATAGGAGTCAGATATGAGAGTTTCATAGTTGCTCCTTGGAATATTGTGCTTTCATTATTTTTGCTCCATTTTTGGATAAGTAAGGTGGGTAGTTGTTTCTGAGTGAGTTCATTCCTAAGGGGGATAGGGTGGGATCATTTGTATTGTTGTGGCCCGACATCTTTCTTTATTAGAGAGGCCAAATATTGTTTCCCATCTACTAGGAGAAAGAACCGGAGCTTTGCTGTTACTAATGACAACCAGCAAGTATGTAAATGAAGCCACTGTCCTAAAAGAAAATATTTACACATTCCTCTTACCTACAAATTGTCTTTTATAGGGTTCCCCTATTCCCTTAAAGTTATGTGAATTGTATTAACCAATGGCTGCAATTGATCGAGAATCAGTGTGTTGATTCAGGTAGAGCATCTGATTTCCAGCCGATTTGTTATTGTAAAAGACCTTGAACTAGAGAGGGAGGTTAGCCGAAGATGCCTATTGCAACACGGCCGCCTCAGGTAGGAACCTTGTCTTGGTAGGATGGCAGAACTCATTGGATTCTCAACACACGGCTTAGTGACTTCTATGTATGCAGATGATGTCGCATTATATATCCGTGAGCCCCAAGAAAATCTGGCACCAATGACTAGAGAGGTAATCAGGTTTGGTGGTTACCCTGGGATAAAAATAATTTGGAGTAAATCCACTCTATTTCCCTTAACTGAGGCGACCCAACCCTTCCCCATGGAATACCCAAAAGAATGGGCTGCAGGTCCGACTAAGTATCTCAGCATTTGGCTGAGTAGAGACATGGAGGAGCTCTGGAAAGAAAATCACAGCAAGACTATGAAATAGTTGGAAACCAAAATCCTTTCATGGAAAAATCTCCCATAATCACTGGGGGGGACGCATTGCAATCACCAAAATGGTGGTTCTGCCTAAGTTTCTTTATTTGTTTTTAAATATTCCGCTGCCACTCACCTCCCACTTCTTCAAAAGGCTAAGGTCCAACATGATCACTCTACTGTGGGCAGGCTGACAGCCGCGTATTGCCTACAAAACCCTGACGCTGCCTTTTTCGTGAGGCGGGACGGGCGGTCCAAATTTTAAGCTCTAAGCATATTGTGCCCCGGCCAGCTTCCTCCATTTTTGGCTGCACCCTACGCAGTTCCACCCACAAGTCGCGGTTGAGACTGGTCTTGCTTCCTCCGGCCACTATCAACAGCACTTTTCTGCCATACACTGCCCCAAGAGTCAAAATCAACACTGTTCAATGTATACGCTGAGCTTGGGAGGGAATCCGCAGACACATAAGGGATAAGACCCTGCATGGACCACCAATGAAACTTGCTAACAACCCCTCCTTCCCTCCACTGCAGACCAGTGGTATGGTGCGCCGGGCAGCGGCACTGGGCATAGGCAAGAACACTTATCTCTAGCCTTATGGACAGTTCCTTCCTCTCCTGAGAAACACAACTCCACTAGACAACCTGCTATATTATCAAATAAGAGCAACCTGCAGAAACACGAATGACGCATTCCCGGAATCCTCAACAACAAACACAGGACTCTAATATATCCACATTGTGACCTCCCCGTGCAAACTTGTCACTAGACTGTACGTGCTGACCCTCGTGGTCTCACCGGTGGACACTGAGCGGGCACGCTGTGCATGGGTGGCAGATCTAGTTGGTGGACCTTCACCAGAACAGTGGGAATACTGTTGTAATCAGTCCCAAAAATTCTCCAATTATTGATAATTGAGGGAGAATTTTTGGGACTTTAAATTTTTGCACAGACTATATCGCAATCCCAACAGCACTTCACAAAATGGGCCTGGCGGCAGATGCAAGATGGGTGAGATGCTCGGCATCCAATGCAACATTTACATACTTGGCCTGGACGTGTCAGAAAGTAGTGAACTGCTGGCAGGACGTGTGCAGATCTATTAGTGCCATCACTTCCGAAACCATCACACCGACCCACTCACATGCCTTCTGGGATATGTCAATGACATCTTGGATGCTAGCTGCAGACTGGTTGCGATCTTGCTGGCCAGGCGCAGGGTGGCTACCCACTGGGGTCATAAACTGGCACCACTGACCAAATACTGGCTGGCAGACGTGCCACACTGCCAGACGCTCCTGAGTAAATACTGGAACCTAATCTACGACAATTGGATGATGCTGAGTAATCGCCTGACTGAATGCCAGGCTCCTCGGCCGCTAACGAAGACGCAATCACTGACAGCGGCGGATCCGCACCCCCATGACAGAGAGATGTTGTGACTAACATACATGCTAGCCCAAAATGATGTTTGCATGCCAAGATATTTATTAAGTTACCATGTACCATCGACGTGCCTTGTTTCAATTATGCCTTATTAATGAGCTAAAGATCAAACTGTGTAATTGAATGCATAAAATGTAATATGCTAGATTCTAAATAAAGTTTTATAAAAACCAAAAAAAATGAAAAAAAGAGGGATCAAGGAGCCTGTGCTCTTTCAAAAATGCAGAAAGGTGCTAGTTTATGTTGTCTCTAAGAATTTGCTTAAGAGAGGGAGCAATGAGATGAGACGGTAATTTGAGGGATTTCCTGGATCAGTGTTAGGTTTCTTTAAAATAGGGGAGACTTGAGCAGCTTTCTATGCAATGGGATCTAAGGCTGAGTCCATGGAGAGGTTAAAGGATATGATGGAGGGAGTGATTGAGCTGGAAAGACTCACCATAATACTGGGGAGTACAGGTCCAGTGGTGATCCCGATTTGGCTGATTCTAACAGCCCCTGGGTCTGCTCTGAAGCACAGTGTACAAAACTCTCGTGATAAAAAGTAGCCTTAGGAGAAAGCAGACTAAAGTCAGGCGGATTATCTTTCTGGCTCCGGGTTACAAGAAAGTTTGCTTAGATTCTATTGATTTTCTCCTAAAAAAAATGCCCAAAGTGTTACACAGTTCTTGTGATGACGGGCACAAGCAGAGATGTATTTTGGGATTGCCTGCTTGCTCAATTTTATTAGCTATGAAATTTCTCTGGGCCTTTTTAATATTGTTATGGTAACCCTTGAGCATCGACTTAAGTTCTTCTTTGTCTGAAGAGGATTTGGTCTTTCGCCATCGCCTTTCAAACATTTTACACTTGGATTTCTCTAGTTTTAAATTGACGGAAAACCAAGGGGCATTGATAGTGGCTAATGCCTGTTTAAGGGACCGGAGGGGAGGATTTTATCTAGTGCCCAGGAAAAATGACCATGAAAATTTCCCAGAGCAACATTCAAGTTAGGGTTTCTAAGAAGCTCAGATGGAAGATATGCCTTAGCAAAAGAGGCCGGAGAGCCAAGTTTCCATTGTTCTGTAGCCTGTCTAGTCACTCTTTTATATATATTTTGAACACATTTACCTTGGGAATTTGAAAATGAATCAGGTAGTGATAGGACCAAAGAAGAGGTAATGGGGGTTCACACCTCAGCTCAGGGGAATTAGTAAAGATCAAATCTAAGGTGTGACCTACTGAATGGGTAGGCCCCACCACAATCTGAGACTTGGCATTTCCATATCGGCCAGAAGATGGGCCACCTCGGTATTTTCGGCAATTTCACCATAGAAGTTAAAATCCCCAAGAGCAGAAAGTTGTTGGATTCCAGAATGTGAGGAGCAATGCGTTCTGCTAAGATGACTAGAAAGGGAGATCATTTCTAAAAACACAGTGTAGGTCTAAAATCAGTGTTGATGCCAGAGAGGGGAAGAGTTCACTTGAAAATAGAGTGCATGATCAGTAAAGCCCTAGTTAAAGAAAAATCCATGTTTGGAAGCTTGAAGGAATTTATGGTCTCAGTGTAAGCATGTATTCTGTTGTCCCAGTAAATACACAACATGAATGAAGAATAGGAGCATGAGATTGAATTAGCTAAGAGTACACAGAATCGGTAAACAACCTTTACAACGCAACTTTTACATCGCAGAGCCTTTACAATGCAACCATTACAACGCAAACTATTACAACGCATTGCTCTGGGGGGCGCTCTAGGATAGGGAATAGGTTAATTTACTATCCAATAACCTTCCCTAGTATCCACGGGGACTGGAGTTGGAATAGTAAATTAAACTATTCACTATCCAGCACCCCAAAGCACTATGCGTTGTAATGGACTGCGTCGTAATACTTGCGTTGTAAAGGCATGCGATGTAAAAGCATGTGTTGTAATGTCATACATCCGATTTCTGATAAGAATTCTTGGGAGCAGAACGATAAAACACACACAAATACATATGCCTTCAAAAGAAGTAAATATATGGTCTATTGAGCATTGTTAGAATTACAAGGAAGAATGTGTAGGAAATATGTTAAGAGATTAGGAACACAGGTGATGCAATGTTTTCTGTAACGAATATTTAACTTCGGAGTAACCTATTATTTGACCTTTCGCAAAGTGTCTTCCTGTGAAGCAGCAAATTGAGACTGACTGTTCACCTGTGTGGCGATAACTGCTCTCCCTGCTGTGGCAGTAAATCCATTTGTTTGGCTTGCCAAGAGGAGTCTTGTTTTTCTTCTTTATTTTAGTTACCCCGCAACAATCGGTGAGCTAGCATAGGGGTCCCGTTTGCCCTCAACCGACTGCTGTCACCAGAATACTGCCTACCCTTGCTGCTTGGATCATTGTGCATCTTTGATGATATAAGCAGAAACCGTGTTGACTAAAGTTCTGTTTATGCACAGGCCAGTAGAACACTGCTATTGCCCTCTTTAAAATGCGGAGTTTTGTATTCTTTATGGTGAGGGAGATCCAGACTGGGATTACCCCTACATGTGGAAGTGTTTGCGTGTGTGGTAAAAATATGCCAGACAGCACAACCCCCAGCACTCTGTCACTCCCATATATTAGATGCCACTGATACGTAAGGAATCTGGGTCACCTCATTATGTGCCTTGGCCACAAAAGGATAGGGAGAATCTCAAAAAGCTGTTATTGTCACTTACAGAGGGAGCAGGGAAATTAATTGGAACTTTTGGAAAGCAAACTGCAGGCATCACCTTAGCAGTAGGGGACATAACATGTTTATATAGTTCTGTCATTGGAGAGGAGACGGATACTGTTATCCAGAAGGCTGGAGTGAGAAATGCTACCTTCATAGAGACTAGGTATGATGGTTCCCCATTCAACTTAGTTAGGGCAATAATTTGGGAACAGTTGAGGAAAATGTATCCTGACAGGCCAAATATTGGGTCCCTCATGGCTCAATCAAAGTAGCCGAATGAGGACGCCGCTCAGTTTCGTAGCAGGATGAAGGAAAAATGGACTCAAAAAGTAGATCAGGAGATCAAATCAGAGCTCGTCCCACTGATTTAGAAGCATTTACTACAGCAGTGTATACAATAATAGCAGGAATACCAGAGTAACTGGGAAGAGAGGTCCAGTTATCTAAAGAGTTTTTCTGGCGACAAGGGCAAGATTTTGGATATTGGATAATGAATTGATATTGCAAATAGAAGTCTTAGTGATAGCACTAACTTATGGTGCCCTGTTAGCCAGTGATCATAACCATGTCTTGTGGCATGTGTTATATATTTATTGAGCCAGGTTAGGGAAATGGTTAGGGAAATACTGGATGATCAATTGTTTAGTGATGATTCTAAGAAAACTGTTGTAGTCATTCATGATTGTTGGACCTGGCCCTTTTGGCAGGTTCACCCCTAAACTTTTTGCTTTTTCCTAGCCTGTTTCTGTAACCTGGTGTTAGTGATTTTAGGCCTTGGCGCACTTTTTCCCTGTGGTACAGTGTAAAGTGCTTGAGCTCTCTGTGTATGTGTGGTGAGTGACCTGCCCTCCCATAGGAATGAATGGGGAATATGTATGCCCATGGTAGTTCCTGATGTGTGGGGAGTGCAGGGTCGAGTTTGATATGTGCGAACTCGTGAGATTGAATGCTGCGTAATGGTGTATGCGGCATGGTTGTGTCTAGTCTAGAAGTGCCACTTTGAGAAGTTGGCATATTTGTGTAATTTGTGCCTGGCGTGTGATTGGCTGGTGAGCCTGGCCCAGAGTGCCTGGGCCTGCTTGTGGATTGACTGTCTGGTTTGAGGGTGACAGGGGCTGCAGAGCCCCAGGAGGTTGTCTGAGTCAGCCCGTGGATGAAAGGCAGCATCTGCTGCCAAGGAAGTGGGTGGAGATAGCACCTGAGAGTGAATGAGGCTGTGCCTGTCTGCCACAATGCTGGCTCCACCTCCCCGCTGGGCGACTGTCACCTCTGTCCCTGATACTGAAAGGACTTCCCTATAACCAGTTCTAGCTGGTTCTCACACTGCCTGCACAAAGACTTCAAAGACTTTTCTGTGTATAAGAAGGGGCTGTGTCCCCTTCCAAAATGTTCTTGTTTTTGGACTTGAATCTGCCAGGGGCGTGCTGCTGCTTGGGCCCAGGGGAATCCCTGGGCCCTGCCCAGCCCCTGGACACCTGATGGACTTTCCTGGATGACTGGACTGCTGAAGGACTTCCTGGAACCCTCTGCCTTGCCTGGGGTGATGGGAGACTTTCTTTTGGCCCTGGAAGCCTTGTCCTGTAATGCCCTGCAGCTGCTGGGGCCCTCCTTGCTGTGGGGGTCCCTTCTGGGGCGTTTTTGGTGATTTCTGGGCTCTCCAGCACTTCGTGGGTGCTTTTCATCCTGATTTCTGGCAGAGCGCTGTGGTTATCCCGTGGGGGAAGTGCTCCTGCCCTTTGGGTGGCCCGAGTGCTTCGTGTGCACTTTATTTTTATTGTTATGGTATTCTCCCGTTTATTAGCACCCTTTGCGAGTGCCCACCTCGCTTGTATGTTTTGTTGGAATCTCGAGGGTGCCCACCCCTCGGTTTGCCCCCGAGAATCACCGCCGCGGCTGGCCCGAAAACAGGAAGTCAGGCGGCATCGCGCCTGACTCTGGGCGGGACTGCCGGTTTGAAAAAGGAAGTCCCGCCGGCCGCCGAGCACTGATTGGGTGTCCGTCCGATGAGAAGAGGCGGAGAGGAGTGATGGCCGCCCGGGGCTCCCGTGATCTGGAGGGAGCCCCGGGGAGAGAAGAGATAGCGCGGCCTGTTGCGGGGCTCCCGTGTACTGAGGGAGCCCCGGGTTGAGGAGGAGAACCCGTGTCCGCGAGAGGAGGCCGGCAGCGAAGAAGAAACCGGCGCGTCAGGACTCCCGGTGAGTGGGGCTCCATTGATATGGCCGAGGAGGGGCGTCGGGGCACATTGCCGGTGCCCGCCCCCTCCTCCAGCAGTGTGAGCAGCCATGTGGGGGCCGGGCAGAGTGGGGCATATCTGTTTACGCTCCCCGTGGGAGCAGAAGAAGCCATTTCCGGTTGAGAGGCACAGAACCAGGGCGGCCCCGATTGGCAGCGGGTCGCCCCAACGTTGTAGAGCCCTGAGAAGGCTCCCTGGGGGGCATGTTGTCTAGAGCCCCGAGAGGCTCCCTGAGGGAAGGTGTGTTTCCCGAGCCCAGACGGCTCCAACGACGGGGCCATAATTGTTTAAGAGTCAGAGAGGCTCCATGGAGCATATTTGATTAAGAGCCTGTGTGGCTCCACCGTTTGGCTATGTGTATTGTAAGAGCCTGTGTGGCTTCAACGTTTGTGGACACGAGTGTCTTCAGAGCCTGTGTGGCTCAGCAGTTGGCGCAGACTTATTCTAGGGGCTAGTGACAGCCCCTGGCGCAGTTTTTGATTCACAGCTGCCCAGCAATTAGTGGGCAGCTGCACCGCTTAGGTCTTGTGTGGTTCCCAGGTGCCCAGCAAGTAGTGGGCACCTGCAACTTTTAGGTTTTGCGCCGTTGGCGCACCCCTGACTGGCGCTGCATGGCATCGCGCCCTGACATTCTGGACACAGGGCTCTGTAGGCCTTTTATTGGATGGGGGCTGGTATGTAAGTTTTGCGCAATGTGGTTACCTGCTATGTTTAGGATGGTAATTGTCTACTGTGTGTTTTTGCGCTATTGAGTTGGGTTGGGGCACCTCTGAATGTTTTTAATGCATCATGTGTCTTCCTTGATTTTACACCTCTGAATGTTTTTATGCATCGTGTGTCTCTCTTTCCCTGCGCTGCACCTCTGAATGTTTTAGGCATCATGTGTCTTCTTGCGTTGTACCTCTGAATGTATTTTATTGCATCATGTGCTTTGTTCTGAACACCGCTGAATGTGTAGGTTTATGCATCATGTGTTTTCCCATGTCTTACTCCTCTGAATGTGTTTCATGCATCATGGGTAATGTGTTCTTGTTTATACCCCTAAATGTATTTTATTCTT
Organism: Lissotriton helveticus; assembly: GCF_964261635.1. Lineage (NCBI taxonomy): Eukaryota > Metazoa > Chordata > Amphibia > Caudata > Salamandridae > Lissotriton > Lissotriton helveticus. The sequence goes on from NC_136065.1 coordinate 1,365,661,033, forward strand.
AGGTTGTTGTTCTTTCTAATACAGGTGGTCCTAGTGAGGTCCTGGTTCCCTGCGTGACATTCTCCTAAGGTGTTTAGGGTTGCGTAGGTGGTACTTACCTGTTCCCAGTATTTACTGGATGTGATTTATAACTGTTATTTTGTGCTACAGTGATTTTATATCTTTTATTCTAATTTCTGACAGTATTTCTATTTCTCTAACTGCTGATTATGACAGTGGCCTATGTGGCCCTGTCTTGTAAATAATCCCTTGTGAATATTGCCCGTGCCAGTTGGCACAATGTACATGTGTGATTTCTATCTGATGTGGTTTTGACAATACAGAAGTTATTTTTATATTACCTTGTGTGGAGTTCCTTTTGTGGTGTGCCTAGGATGTTGTTTCTGTTGTGCGCTGGCGCAAATGCTTTACACATTGCCTCCGAGTTTAGCCTCACTGCTCGTGCCAAGCTACCAAGGGGGTGAGCAGGGGTTATCTTGGCGTGTGACTCCCTCGCCCTGACTAGAATGGTGGTTTCTGCCTGGCTTTGGTGTCAGCCTTAGCCTACCAGAAATAGCCAGTTCTAACAATGATGACATAGAGTTGAGGACAATATTGAAAGTAAGGAAGCCCACACCAGGTAGAGCTTTTGATTCTGTCATGGACGCAGCTCTTTCCCAAGTACCAGACACCTTGTGGGGAAAGGACCCCATGATGTAGGCCTTATTCGTACAGCTACACCATTCAACATAACAATAAAGGAAGGTGCTATTCGACCTAGGGTGAGACAGTATTTTTTTTCTAAAGAAACAGATGAGGGCATTGCCCCTACTATACAGGCATTGCTATAGCAAGGAGTAATTTACCCTGGAGTGTCTCCTTGTAACACCCTTATTTATCCGATCAAGAAATCTAAGAGTAACTGGTGTATGGTTCAAGAACTACGACCCCTGAATGATGTAGTAATACCAGAATTTCTAACTAGTCCAGACTCTTCCTTTGTTTTGACAAATATACTTCAGGAAGCTAAATATTTTTATTATAGATCTCAAGAATGCCTTTTTTAGCATCTCTCTCTACCCAGACAATCATTGTTTGACAGTGTTTTCCTATTTCGGGATTCAGTATTTGTATTCTCATTTACCTCAAGGGTATCGAGAGACCCCTAGTATTTTCAACAGTGGTGAAAACTTACCAGTTACACTTTCAATGTGACACTACAGTGTTGCAGTATGTTGACAACATATTAATGTGCAGTCCTACACAACAGCAGTGTAGGAAAGATACCATATCTATTTTGGTTACTCTCGCAGAGAGGATACGAGGTAGAAAAAGGCATAGTTCAGTATTATCAGGAGGGGGTCCATTACCTAGTACAATTACTGTCAGATTGTGGTAGAAAGGTGACTCATGAAACAGCGGCATCTATTTGTCAAATGACTGAGCCACATACGGTTAATGGAATTCAGAAGTTTCTTGGTCTCAGTAATTAGGTGAGACAATGGGTCTTTGATTAAAGCACTTTAATAACGCCTTTGCTGGCTTCTAATACACAGGCGAAAGACAGAAATGATAAGATAATGTGCACGCCAGAAATGAGGGGGAGTTTCCGAAAACTTAAACACTGAGATACCAAATACACCACTTTTGGAGACTCCTGACTACACCAAGGAGTTTTATCTCTTTTGTCATTGCAATGGTCAAGTAATGACCGATGTCCTTACGCAGAAATATCTTCTAGGACATAAACCCATAGCATATTTTAGTAGACAGTTGGATTCAGTGATGAGAGGACATTATTATTGCAAGTAAGCTCTTGCCCTGCAGCCTTTACAGTTCAGAAGAGCACCACGATTGCTATGGGGGAACCGTTGACGCTCTATGCACACCATATGGTGTTTGCCATTATTCCGAAGGCTAAGACTACTCTAATTACACAAAGCGTCAGGATATGAGGTAATACTGTCACTACCATCTTTGAAGGATGTGAAGTGTCATAAAGTGAGTTCTGAGACATTCTTTGCTCATCCTAAATTAGACTGAGGATCATGCGCATGACTGTGCAACGTATATCCCTAGTCAAGCAACAGAGGATCCTATTCCAGGTAGTATTGCCTATTTTGTGGATGGTTCCTCTACTACTGACCAGGATACAAGAGTAAGACATTCAGCTCCAGCATTATTCAGGGCACAACAGCATGATTCTTCAGACACACTCCACATAGTAGAGCAGTTAATACTACCAGCACATTATTATGCAAAAGCAGCAACGTTGGTAACCTTGATAGCAGCGCTTATACAGGAAATAGGAAATGTCAGCACTATCTATTCAGATACCACTGTACGATCCAGTATTATGAGAAGGACCAGGAGAGGTTTTCTTAAGTCAGACGGAAGTCCTGTTATGCATAGGAATCTTTTAGAGGCTTCAAGAGGCACTTGCGTTACCACAGGCAGTCGCAGTTGTGAAATGTGTGGCATTTACAAATAGATTGGATTGTGTCCCGGGGAAATGCACGAGTGGATGGGGAAGCTAAAGATGGAGCTAGGCGCATACCCCCGTCAGTACCATCAGTTTCACAAAATGTCCCTGTTTGGTGACCTAGACAGTCTCGCCGTCGGAGTCTGAACCTGACACTACCACAGATAATGTCACACCTAATTATGCCAAAACAGTGCGTTTACATCTTTGAGAATCGCAGTTGGCTGCTGCACCACATTAGAAAGTTATGGGAGATTAGAGGAGGTTTCCAGTCAGGGGATGACTTAGTTTATAGACAAATCTACAGGTAAACCAGCGATGCCTCAGGCTTTACTTATGTTAGCTCTAGATCAATCGCACTTACCAGCTCACATCTCAAGAGGTCATTTGTCTATGCAAATACGAAATTGGTTTGTTCCCAACTTACATGATATGCTTACCATGTACCTTTATAATAGTACTGTTTGTCAACAATTCTCTCTAAATCCTACATTGAAGGTGACAGATTCTACCATAACACAAGTCTTTTTAAGGCCCTTAATATTGAATATGTGGACAAGTTACATACAACAACTATTAGTATCTAATAGTTTTAGTTTGTCTTTTTTTCCTCGATGGATTGAAGCAGGACCATGCGTTCACTGTGATCTTGCTAATTTTCGGATTTGTGAGATGATTCTCCCCTGGGGAATTGCAGAAGGGATGAGATCTGACAACAGTACACACTTTGTTAATGCAATTTTCACGCATCTTATGACAGTTATCGATAAAACATAAGCTGTTTATCATCCCCAGAGCAATGGCATAGTTAAACGCCTAAATGGCCTGCTGAAGAATTAGATCAACAAGCTATGCACACCGTTGCATAAAAAGTGGTTGTATGGCTTACCATTGGCACTCTCTTCCCTTAGGAACACAGCTAGCTCTGATTATCACCTGACACCCCCATCAGATAGTGACAGGGAAACCTATGAATATACAAATTCCTGCCACTAGAAGTAATGTACAGGGAGAAAGTACAACTTAAATCTTGAATGATGAAATGCATGTTTATCTCTCTGAATTAACCAAAGTTGCAAAGTTAATTTCTAAAAAGGTAACCATAGCAAAGGAGAAGTATGCCACCACAAAGGTCGACCTTCCAGTTGTGCACATAGGTGATACGGTCTTTGCTAAAAACTTTGTCTGGAACTGTAGAGAAGCCAAGATCGACAGGACTTTCTCTGTGACAAAGGTAAACCCCACTGATCTCAAAGTAGATGGCAGGAAACCTTGGATTTATCTATCGGACATTCGACTAAACCCCGCATCACGCCATATACTGCCAGCAATGTAAATGGAACGGGGGAGGGCGGGGAGATTGTGACCGTAAAACTACCCCCCTCTATCTCCGCCTTTGGACTATTATCTTATTTTTGACAATTCTTTGGATCAATAAAATGAAAGTTATGTAATTGTTTCTTTTTCCTTTTTTGTCTCAACACTATTACTTTTACTATTGCTTTTTCATAGTAATGTACATTTTAGCTCTAACATCACACAGCTGCATAGAGAACTATTAATTCATGTTAATTTGTCCCATAATATCCCTACCAGATTATTAGATATGTGTTATCAGCACGTCAGACATAGGTTCAGAAAGTACTAATTAATCATGCTTTGTTTGCTCTTTAAGTCCTCATGCCACAGGATCAGATAGGCTACTATCAACTAAAGAAGTACTCACAAGCACCGCTCTATGTTTTTTGCATCTCTAACTGTGTAGGATTAAGGCCAGAATGCAGACAGGAAATTTGGGTAGTACAGTTTCTCGGTAAGGTCACAAAATATGACTCTTCGGCAGAGGTTTTATATATTTTTACAGATAGACAGGACATTAAAGATGAGATAGCATGAATTAAGAAAACAGGTTATCCTAACGCAGAATGGATACAAATGGTCTTAAGTTTGGGGTTATAGTGTTCGTAGGCCACAATTTAGTTACAGGATCAGTTTATGACCATGCATTTTGATTTCACATTTTCATGTAGGGTCACGTCTTTATGGAATGGCACTGATACTAGTCAGGATGTAGTAAAAAAATAAATTTAAAAAAATGTGCACGTATATGGGATGGTAATGTTGCGCATTACACTTCGATAGATAGTACAGTAAGCCCTCAGCCAGTCATGAGGTTGTCCGTTTCTTTAGGTTTCAGAGGAAACAGCACCATTAATGTAGCAGTAATATCAATTGCAGTGCCACAATAGATAACGTTGACATGCACGGGGATGCCTCATGGAATATTATTGGCAGTGTGGAGATCAACTAATATAATAATAATAATCAACATTTGTAAAGCGCACAATCACCCGTAAGGGTCTCTAGGCGCTGGGGGCCGTCGGAAAGATTAAGCAAGCTATTGCCCAGAGTCACATGGTGCTGGGCTAATCTGCCGCCGGTGCCGGGGATCGAACCCTGATCCCCAGATTCCAGAGTCAGTCTCGCCCTAGCCGCGGTGCCACACTTCTTCCCTGCACGTTCTGTACTGTACGTTCAGCTGCCACCGAACTGGAGTGTACCATGGTCACCTTACACACCCGTTTCGGTACTTCCTGGAGTTAATCTAGCAGTAATTACATGAACACCCCATCAGCCATCCAACGACTTTGTTACATCATCATCATGGAAGGAAAAGAGCTGCAGAGTATTATGGCACTATCACTTAGAATGATTTTCTCCAAAAGTACTGTTTGTTTAATGACGAGGTTGTTCTTTGGAAGTATTCTGCCGTTTATTCAGGCAAAGGCAACTGCTCAAAGACTACAGATAACTCAATGGGAACTCACAAGAACTATAAATACTGCAAAAGATGGATTTAATGCCATAAAAGAAGAGCTGCGTGCCATAAGAATGATAATGATGCACCACTACGTACTTGACCTTATGGCGCCAATGAAGGGGTATGCACAAAAACTAGGGCTGCTTACACTTATGTCCCAGCAAATGATGCAGAAAATGGAACATTGTCAGAGGCTATACAAACTTTGCATAACTTAAGAAGGAAATGGAAGACAAAGGAGGTGCCTCAGATAATTGGCTTAGTGGGTGGTAATTTTTACTACCATCATGGATATCGGGACTGTGGGGAGACTTGTTGCATGCTTTTGATATGCTTTGGAATTCAATTGATATTAGCATGTTGTAGGAGGATTAGAGCAAAGGCAAGTGAGATGTTTCCAGTTAGGACACCAATATTAGTAGTAGATGCTCAAGTCAATACCTATCATCTAGTGCCACATGAAGACCCAGTCGATGAAATATCAACTAGAGGGGGAGAATGTTGGAGAGCAAATTAAACTTGAAGAATTTATGCTAAAGCTGACCGCAACTTTTTTATATAAAATTACATGTGGTGAAAGTGCAGGCCTAAAACCCGTGCTGATGCCAGAGAGGTAAAGAGTTCACTTGAAAATAGAGTGCATGATCAGCAAGGTCCTAGTTAAAGGAAAGCCTGTGTTTGTAAGCTTGAAGGACTTTCTGGTTCCAGTGCAACCAAGTGTTCTGTTGCCCTAGTAAATTAAAACGTGATTGAAGAGTAGGAGCAGAAGATTACATTTGCCAAGAGTACACAGAATCTGATAAGACTTTGGAGTAGAACAATAAAATACAAATGGACATGCATTCAAAATAAGAAAATACATGCTCAATAGAGCACTGATAAAATGACAATGAAGAATGTGTAGGAAATAGGTTAAGCGGTTAGGAACACAGGTGGTGAGATGTTTTCTGTAACCAACATGCAATTGCTGAATAATCTATTATTTGACCATTTTCAAAGAGCATTGTTCATGTTGCTATATAAGTGAATGCCTGTGAAGCAGGAAATTGAGTCCACCAGTTTACCTGCATGAGATAGCTGCTTTCCCTGCCATGACAGTGAAGAGATGCATTTGCCTTGCCAAGAGAGGTCTGATCTTTTTCTCTTTAATTTTAGTTATCTCCCAACAGGACTGGAGGCTTCAGATATTGGTTGTTCAAAGCTGTCCCAAATCAACGGAAGCCACATTCACGATTAGCTTATAACAGAAAATCTTAAAGGTAGTATCAGATGACGAATCGCTTGCAACCATAATATCCTCCAATCAGGATCCCAGAGAGTATCATTTTGATGCCACTGTTCTCGGAAGGAGTGTGCACCAAACAAGGTTGTATCTATGCTTGCCACCGCCAGTAACCATCTAACCCATCTGGCCAATGTAGCAGACTTCTTTGGGCTGAAGGGCTTTTGTAAAGTAGTAAGCAACTGCCCTCTCTTAGACTGACGCAACTCTCTGGTGCAATCCTCATAAGCCTTTACACCTCTTACCACACACAGTTTACTTTAATTTAGAATTTTAAAAAGTGCACAGCTACCCCTGAGGGTTTCCCAGCGTTAAACTTCAGGCAAGGGACAGTCAGAACCAGCAACTCAGAACAACCATGATTTCAGCTGTCTTCGCAAGATCGACAGTGAGGGACATTGGCTCAGCTGTTCAAGGAGGGAGTTATATAGCTTGGGGCCCTGATAGGCAAACAATAGCCCTCCCTCTGCCAAAGGTGACCATTTCACTATCTGGATCGCACACAGGGCAAGCCTACTAGAATGAAGAGATCTGGAGGATGGTATGGTTTAACAAAATCCTGCATATAGCGTGAACCAACCCCTGCTCTTTCTTTGTGCACATAACATAAAGTTTTAAACTGGATTCGCTTCTCAATTGGCAGCCACACAGTTTATGACTAATTGGAAAGTTAGGTAACTTACGCAGCATGAATGCACCTTAGCACATTAGAGTTCTTAAACGGGAACCCTGATGGTAAAAATAACCTCCACTTATTAAGTCTAGGGCTTTTACATCACATACTCTCCGACAGGAAATGTGATACAAAAGTACAATAAGCTTTGCTGTTTCCTAGATAGATCTCAACTCACCAGCCAAGCTCTCAGAATTGACGAACTGCATCCACATCCTATAAGACGGAGTGTCTTGGCTAGGTAGCCAAATAACTCATCGAAGTTTGCAAACTAAGGGATGCTCCCCTACTGGTTTACCATTCACCAGGTGGTGTCCTGCAGCTATAGCAGACCAAAATTGTTGACTGATTGGTACGCAAATCTTTGCTTGGCTAATTGATACAGAAAGTTAATTATGCAAGTCAGCTCCCAAGGGATCCACACCCCTTTTGCCGCACTAATAAGCCTATCATCGCCATGCTGCTGCATATTTGATGAGTGCTGGGTGCCCAGGACTGACGTAGAACAAAGGCTCTTCTGAAAGTCCTGGCACTTGATAGCATCTCTCGAAAGGCTCCAAGCCATGAGCGATAAACTGGCTTGTTAGGGTGAGGCAAGACCACCGGGTTTGTTAGAAGCTCCAGGAAGTTCGGAATCCGAATCAGCCTCTCACATATCATTTTGAGAACCAACGCCGAGCCCTCCATAAAAGTCTCCAGAATCAGTTCCACCCTTTGTCATTGCACCTAGGATATGACTCTCAGAATCATTAAAAAGGGGGACAAGGCATTCTGTAGGTTTCCCTTCCAGCACTGAAGCAAAGCATCAGAGCGCACTGCTAGATAATCTGGTCTCCAACTGAAGATTGGCAGTTGCATGTTCTGACGTGAAGCAAACATCTGCCACTCATGGATCCAACAGGTGATTGAGGAAGAGGCATGGAAAGATTGCCTGAATGTAGGAATGACACTAACAAACCCACAATCCTGGCAAGGACTCACAAAGAAACTGTGACCTGAGAGAGCCTGTCTCAACTCCTTGATAGAAAGTATCTTCTGAACTTGCAATTTCATGTGTGCTTGTACAGGAAGCCCATAAATTCCAGACACTGGGATGGGATCAGGATCAATTCTGAGACAGTGATAATGAACCCCAAGTCCTGTAAAAACTGAATTGTCAAGAGTAGGGGAAACATGACTGTCCTGATCTGGAGTCATTATAATAACATTGTCTAAACAGATTATCAATTCATATCCCCTCCTCCTCAGAGTCTCAACGACCGGTCTTATCAAGTTAGTGAAGCACAGAGGGGCTGCTGAAAGACCGAAGGAAAAGACAGTGAACTCTTACCAATCTGGACCTCATTGAAACTGCAGAAATAGCAAGTGATGTAGGAATATTGGGACAGTTATTCTCTTTTCTCTAAAAGTACGTCACTCAGGAGGTGAATGCCCTCCATTTTGAAGTGACGATAGACTACTCAAGTATTGACATATTTGAGGTTTAGTACCAACCAGTAGCAATCAACTTTTTTAATGCACTAAGAAGATAGTGTTTGTGAAGCTTCTGGGATGAGGTTGGGATGGGACAATTGCCTCTGCGCAAGAGCTCGAATTTCAGCTTCTATGAATTGTGTTTCTTGTTGGGAAAAATGGAGATGGAAGGGCAGAGTATCTTGTTTGGGAGTTCTGTAAAACTCCACTTTGTACCCTTTCACCGTCTCTAAACCCCATGCATTAGTCAATCTGCTGCCAATCGGGAAGAAAATGATGCACCCTGCCCCACCAAATGAAGCCAGATGGCATAATGTGTATCAGAATAGGTGCCTGTCGTTACTGAAGTTCCAAATCCGTGGTTGTCCCGGATAAAAAGGCCTCCATCACCTCTAAATCTGAGGGGGGAAAAGGTATTATGTCCCATGGCATTAGCCCAACCCCCTCATCCTCTGAGGTGGAAACCTCTGGAGAAGGCCTGGACCTAATCACCGCCCAGTGCTCAACCTTCAAAACATCTGGTCCTGGCAAAAATGTTTATGTGAAACACTTTTTTAAGGGACGATTGGGCCGTGAGCAGCACTGAAAAGGTTGAGGCAAACTTTCCTAAATCCTTTACAAAGTTGTCTCCAAAGAGCTGTCCATTGGCCAACAGTTAGGCCTCTGATGGGGCCACCGCAGTTACCTTGGGGTTAATATGCATAAGAATGAATCGCCCTCCTATCAAATGAAATGGAAGCATATTGATGCTGCGTCTACCCCATAAGGGTATCTGGGTCTAAAGGGGACCTCGTTTCACTGGCACGGACCACCATTTCCTGGACTTTTGTTAACAGCCCATATAAGTCCAGAAGCTGAAGATGTGGGTTCTTCTTTCAAATCAATAGTTTTCTCTGCCTTTTAATGGAAGTCTATGTGGTGCACAACTCTGGCTCAAGGGGAAGTTGCTCCCATCTCTCCTCCCAGAATGGTTGTTCGGGCGACCATTCATATACTCCTGTTCCTGCTTTCTGCAGTATGTGTCGTGCTCATGCCAGGAAATATCTTGCCACCCAGGAGACTGCTTTTTTCATGCGGAGCATGTGCCATTTTGCACTACAGCTTCACAAAAGCAGCAGCTTTAAGCGTCCAACAGATACACTGGGTCTAATGACATATATGGCGTTTTTGCCCCAAGCACCCACTTCTGCAAACCGCTGTGCTTACAATTCTATGTCACGTCTGGAGGCTTCAGATTATGCTTCTGTTTACTGAGAAAATACAGCAGCCAGTCACATTACAGTTAACGTATCAAAAACTTCATTTATCATGACATCTGTACCCATCCACCAATGAAGGTCCTGCTGGCCCTATAAGACCTGTGCTCCCCGCAGACAAGTGCCTGTTAATGTATTGTCCTATTAAAGAGAAACTAGAATAATATTAATTTACTCACATAACTTTTGTATCTGCTTTTCATATGCACCAAAGTCTTTTGATTAGCTTCGCAGCGCTACTCACATGCTCTTTTGATTTGTGCCTCTATTTGGGCTGGGGGCTGAATTATGACAGTTTTTGTACTTTGATTAGAGACCGCAGTCTCTGGTGAGCTCGCCTGTTATGGTGTTGGAGTTGAGGAGGCTTGAGGACGCACGCTTCTCTCTGAGCTTGTATGATGTATCAGGAAGCTGATTTGGTGTAGAGCAGGCTATTGTACTTGGCAAGATGATGGTTAGAGTCAGCAGGGCTACATCTCCATCACAGTGCACAGCGTTCCAGGATATTCCCCGCAGAAGTGCTCCTCTGCCAAATTTGTCTTAGCAGCAGTTTATATAACAGGACTGTTCTGATCACACTGTGTCGAAGTTGCAGAGCTGATGCTATAGTTAGTCTGTAATCTTGGAGCGGTGTCCAACCGGACAACCAAATGCAAGGGCATTGCATTCGATGTTTCTTATCTTTCCAAAGGGTGTACCGGCAACATAACAAAGAAATGTGCTGAATGCAGAATAATTTTTAAGGACAATGTTGTATTAGTGCATTTAAAAAGTCACCATTAGAAAAAGATGTCTAGTTAATACACAGGTATGGGGTTTAGGCTGTCCGAAGGGATCTGGCAGAGGGTACTCCTACTATGCTCTCGATAATGTAGGTAGAAGGGTAAATCTAATCATGATCACACAGAAATGTTATAATGAATGAACTGCATTTTTTTCACCATTCTTGTAATGCTGGTTAAAATGCTTTGTTTAATTTCTTATTCTTATTTGTTGTCATTGCATTCATGTTCTTCCTTCCACCCTATTGTAAAGCGCTCTGATATCCTTTGGAATCTTCTTCGCGCTATATAAAACTTTATAAATAAATCCTCCTGATAATTGCAGCTCAAAAATACGATTATTTAAATAAATGTTTGAAAAGCCATTTTTTAATCTTTCTTGCGTTTCCATGGGAATGCGAAAGGAAACAGCGAAAGGGTACATTTGTATCCACAATTTCCTTGGGGAATTAGAGTGGTCATGCTCTGAGGTTGCAGATACCATCTGGTACCCTGGTCAGGTTAGGGGTTCAGATGGGGCACTATGAACTAGCTAGGAACTGGGCAAACATACTTTGATATATGTGGACTCAGTGCCACATTCTGACGTTTATGTTGTCTAAATACACAGCCCTACTTAATTCATAGAAACCGTATGAAAGAGTCACCGGTCTTTCCTCTACCTCCCGGAGCTGTTACCCCTATACCCCCCACTGGAATAGCCCTGTGAAGGGGTTTGCTTGCTCTACTGCCTCTGAAAGGGGGTAGAGACTTCAGAAGTGGACTTGATGCTTATATGGTACTGGGACCTGCGAAATGAGCCACGGGAGGTGGTGTCTGGAGCGCACATATGGCTTAGGCTGCTCGAGATTTTCTTGAATATCTGGTTCGCGAGCATTCCAAAGAAGTGCTCCCCTTCAAAGAGCAGGTGCTGTTGCACTTTGGGCTTGAAGACAGAGACATGCAAACAGACGTGGCGTTGGAGGAGAACACTCAAGTTGATTCTGGATGCCACATTGCCAATGGCGTCCAGGGCACACTGAATGGTAGTGTTGGATATAATTTTACCCTCAGTGACAAGGTTATCGAATCGTTTCCGGTATGGCTTTTGGAGGTGCTGGAAGAGCTCTTTCATTTGATCCCAGTGTGCCAAGTCACAACTGGAAAGCAGGCTGATTGAATTGCGATACGCCAATGGGTGACTGTCTGGGCCTCAGCACATGTACCAGCCATGTCAATCTTCCTGCTCTTCTTACTCAGGTGTGGAGTATCACCAGTACACCGAGCATTGCCACACTTGCAGGCTGTGTTGACTTTCAAGGAGTATGCAGGAAGTTCACTTCTGGTGTAAGGAGGATCTGATTGAGAAACTTTACACTTCTAGTCTATGGAGTTTAGGTGCTGCACACCAAATGGCTGAGAGCTCTTCAGTGATGCTTGAGGAAACTGTGGGTCTAGTACTAGCAGAGTAACTTGGCTTGTGTGTACAGATTTATAGCTCTTCTCTTGAATCTGTTGGTGGCTCTTCCCCTCCAATCTATTTTGTATCTCGTCACTTCACCCCTCTGCAATGGTTATGGATAGCTACTTGTTGATTGGTGGCGCTCATCTGGGTGACATCACAGTAAAGAGCCAGTTTTTTCTTTTGGAGTGGTATCTGTGCATACATTCACCTCTTCTTTTCCATCTTTAAAAGTGATCCCGTGTGCTATTACACTATCAAGAAGAAGTTGGATGCTCTTTGTATAAGGATGACACCCAGCTTATTCTTGGTCTGCTACACCAAAAGGCTCGAAATCTAGCTAAACGTCCACCTTAGAGCGCTCGTCGGTTGTTTGGTGGTCTAGGGTGAATATTTTTCTGAGGCTAAATTATACAAAGACTGAGATTCTGTGTGCATATTAAGAGAATGTCAATGTGGTTGGAAACAATGGGATCCCCACACATGCCCTCGAAATTGGAACACAATCTGGGACTGCTCCTGCACCACATTATCGCTGGTGGCCCTAACTACGAGTGTTGCCTCCAAATGCCTTGCCCAATTGTGCTTTCTTAAACACATTTTTACTGTTATTGATTTCAGCTTACACAACTCAGTAACAAATTCCCACATCCAATTAAGGATTGATTATGCTAATTCTACTTACCTGGAATTCCCAGAAAAATTCCTCCATCGCCTTCAGCTAGTTCACAATATTATCATCCGGGACAGTAGAAAGAAAATATCACTCGCGCCTGTGCTCATATCCCTACATTGGCTGCCATCCACTCATGTGTCTCTCAACGCACTGAGTAGTGGGCATAAAGTAAGACATGAGAAGTAATCTTCAGTACTGCCATAAAATGACACTATACTAGTCCATGCATTCCTTGAGATCTTTCATCTTTTTGTACTCTGTTGCAAGAACTGCTCCCTTGGTGATAATTCCTTTCCTCTAACAGGAGCTTAACTCTGGAACATCTTGACATCTCTGCGTTGAACCTGCTCTAACTTCAAACACTCCCAAAAAGTTCGTGTTTTTAATAAGAAATCACACTTGTTTATCAGCAGGTTTTTATTCATGCTATATATGTCCCTTTATAATCAAAAAGCAGAAACAAGAAGTTCAATGCTCTACATATAAAATCCTAACATACTCACCTAGAAGTTGACTGTGCAGAAGTATATAAACTAGAATGAATGGCCCCATACTTTTTAAAGAATGGTTTTGATTTTGTGATGTAACTTGGTTCTATCTGAAGGGATTCACAAACACCTTCTAACATCCAATAGGAGTAAAAAGGACTTTGCTGGATAGGATAGATTTTGAAAGAAAGGCATCCAGGGCACACTGAATGATAGTGTTGGATACAATTTTACCCTCGGTGACAAGGTTATTGAATCGTTTCCGGTATGGCTTTTGGAGGTGCTGAAGGAGCTCGTCCATTTGATCCCAATGGGCCCAGTCATAACTGGAAAGCAGGCCGATTGAATTGGCGATACGCCAATGGGTGACTGACTGGGCCCCAAAACATGTACCGGCCATGCCAATCTTCCTGCTCTTTTTGTTCAGGGGTGAAGCATCACTAGTACCCAGAGCATTGCCACACTTGCGGGCTGTGTTGACTTTCAAGGAGTATGCAGGAAGCTGACCTCTGATGTAAGGAGGATCTGATTGGGAAGCTTTATACTTCTTGTCCAAGCCAGGCATGACTTTCCTGCTTTGACCGGGTCCTTGAATGTTTGAAGACAGGTCTTAAGCATTTCCTTGAGCATGGGTAAAAATTGAAGGAAGCACTGTGTGGAGGAGAGCGTCTACACTAGTAAATCCTCTACCTCTTGAACATTATGTAAGTCCTCCTTGTGGAAGGCGGTTCTATGAAGGACCTCATGGTACAACATGGTGTTATCTGGAGGGGTTGGCTTGGAAATGCAGAGGTCCGAGTCAGTGTCCCCAAGTGGATCAATGCCAAGCATCCCAGGGGTCATCCTAAGGCTCAGTTCAACAGAAACCTCATAGGGATCTATGAGATAGGAAGGGCTATGCATCATTCAACACCCCAAGTGATAAATGTGTGGAACCTCAGTTCAATGTGGTGAGGGGAGACCCTGTGGAGTAGAGAAAGGAAGTGGTGGGGAGGGGTCTAGGTGGGAGCAGACTAGTGCCCAATCCTGGAGCTTCCTGATCTTGGCTGGAGGCTCAGGCTCCACAGTGAGAGCCTTCTCAAACGTCAGCTACCTCTTGGGAGGAACTGTATCCAAAACCTTGCGAGGACCCAGCCAGTCTTTCCAGATCGACACCTACACATACCACAAACATAAATTTTTTTTATCTTACCACACAAAGCACCAGTACTGCTGTAAATTTAAACTAAGCTGCTAATATACACACAATATGACTGACCGTGATCGCATCCATTGTTTTGAGTTTTGCACAAACCCAACTGTACAATTAGTGAAGACTTTTGTAGCTCTGAGTGAAACTAGGAAATAGACCCTAGGGTTTACCTGATGCAAGTATATTTTGTACCTTTTGTGTAATATATGAAAACACCAAACAAATGCTAACTATTTCAGCAGTCTTTCTACATCTTGTACACACATAATACATTTAATTGCATATTGTTCAATCACTATTAGATTTAGGTCTCACACCTTCCAACCCAGTAGAGGGTTCACAGCTTTTAGTGAAAATGACTCTCTTACTGTACCCTAGACACAGACCTCAATTGCACCTAGTGTTAAACAATCTTATTATCCATCAACAAGCACAGTAACATTTAAACGGTCTCCCTAGTATTACATTTGCATATAGCTATTTTACCTTTCTTGGAGATATACAGTGGGGGCTTCAACTATATCTAGTGCTTGTGAGACATGCACAGTATGCATTATAATTGCTCTTACACATTGGTGCCATAGATGAGATCATTGGTGGTGATGTGCAATATAATCACTGATCAATCTGTCCAAAACGTTTTACCCAAGTCCTAAGAAAGAACTGAAGACTCTGCTCCTCGGAAAACAGTTCTCTGTCCAGTAGGTTTCATCATCCCCACATTCTGCCCAATGGTTCCCATCCATGTTCGGTGCTTCAATGTTTCATGCTTTGCAAATACCCATATAGAACAAGTTCCCGCTCTGCAGAGCTTATGCATTGCAGTTTTGGCAGAATTTGCAGAGTTAATTTATTTGTGAACATTTATTTTACAATTCGTAGAGCTCCGTCATACCAATAGATTTAGTGGGGATCGCTGAAAATATATTAGAAGCTCAGTCACTGATTCCAGCTCAGCAAGCTGAATGCCTACTAGGCCTGTGGTCTTATGGATTTTAGGTGCTGCACACCAAATGGCTAACGAGAGCTCTTCAGTGACAAATTCCCAAATCCAATTAAGGATTGATTATACTAATTCTACTTACCTGGAATTCTCAGAAAAATTCCTCCATCGCCTTCAGCTAGTTCACAATATTTTCATATAGGTCAGTAGAGAGAACATATCACACCTGTGCTCATATGCCTACATTGGCTGCCATCCACTCATGTGTCAACGCACTGAGTAGTGCGCATAAAGTCAGACATGAGAAGTAATCTTCAGTAGTACCATAGAAATTACACCATACTAGTCCATGAATTCCTTGAGATCTTCCCTCTTTTTGTACTCAGTTTCAAGAACTGCTCCAGCTTTTTGTACTCAGTTTTAAGAACTGCTCACTTGGTGATCATCCCTTTCCTCTAACAGCAGCACACCTCTGGAACATCTTGACATCTCAATCTCTGAGCTGAACCCACTGTGTCTAACTTCAAGCACTCCCAAAAAGGTTGCCTTTTTAATAATTAATCACACTTGTTTATTTGCAGGTTTTTATCCATGCTATATATATGTCTCTTTATAATCAAAAAGCAGAAACACGAAGTTCAATGCTCCACAAATAAAATAAAACATAACATACTCACCTAGAAGTTGATTGTTCAGAAGTATATAAACTAGAATGAATGGCTGCATACTTTTTAAAGAATGGTTTAGATTTTGTGATGTAACTTGGTTCTATCTTAAGTGATTCACAAAAATCTTCTAACATCCAATATGTGTAAAAAGGACTTTGCCAGAGCGGACATTGAGAACCATTTTTGTTAAGAAAGAAAAGAGTGCTTATCGCCACCCTAGTATTATGAAAAATGCACAGGGTTCCTGTGAACAAAATCATAAATTTAAATTAACCTATAAGCCAAAGTAATGTCTATTAGAACACATGAATTTTGAGAGTTCCATAGTTGGCTCAGGCCAAATAATGATGGCTGGTGTAGCACTCGACTCCAACAGTTCAAAGCTTTTTTTTCCTGAGGCTCCCCTTTGAACTGAGAACAATCTATCATCAGTGGGTTGCATTTTCTATTAGCATAGGAGCCCTCTTGCCTGAGGCGTTACAATTTGCTTAAGACCCTCATCTCGTCTTAAAGGCCCTTGCCTGCAGCCCTGGCCTATAATTTGGGTTCAGGGATTTTCACAATAGCCATAGCCCTTGGCAGTGTACCAGAAGGCTATGTTAAATAAGGTGTTGAAGGAATGCTTTATGAATTGGCTACAAAGAAAGGGCATGAGTTTTGATAAAGCTTTCCTGAGCTCCCATAAACAAGAGGTAAAACCTTTTAAAACGTTTCTGAAAAAATATAACCAGAGGAATCTATAAAAATGCAGCGTTACCACAAAAAAATGCAGTGTTTATGACCTCACAATATTTATACCAATAACTGATGCTGCATTCATAGTTTCATATCTATAACGTTCAAAGAGGTATTGGCAATGTGATGTAACAAGTGAAACTGCACCGGTTTCTTTAAATGTGAGGTCATTAGCATTGCATTTGGTGTGCCAGTTATGGTTTGTATGCGGTTGTGCGGTTCATGGATTGTAATCCTAATCTTAACTTGCAATTTTCAGTGTTTATTCAGTTTTAATTTGTAACCATAACAGTAATTTAACTTGTTCTTTAGATCAACTTCTGAGTTTTTTTTTAAACATATGTTTAGATATTAGAAACAAAGTTAACCATAACTTTTTCCCGTGAATACACTCTGAGCACTGCACTGTATGAAGTTGAAAAAAAACTTCCACTCCAAGGACAACATTCAATGTCTTGATTCATGGAAGTCCCATGAATCAAGACTTTAAAAGTTATCCCTGAGGTGGTGGCTTAGTTTGTACAATACAGAGTTAGGAATTTATAAGCAGGTGGGGTTTCTGCTGCTGTGCACCAATGCGCTTGGTGTAAGACCACACCAACACAGGAGAGGGCGTGAGAGGCTGTAGCCAGTCCGTAACAATGAGAATCGTCATTCTTAAACAATGTCCGTTTGGAAATTGTACTCCGAATTGGATCAGAGGAAAGGTTTATGCAAATGTCCTTAACCAACCATTAAAAATTATTTCTCTTTGGTGTGAGTATATGGTAACTCCCATAAGAAAGTTTACTTAGCAAAAAATGCCTCTGCGCTGAATTACACCAAACTTGGTATGAAACTATCAGGCACATGCATCAACTTTTTTGCGTGCGCACACAGTGCGTTTCGCAAAAATCATCCATTTGTGCTCGCAAATCGTTTTAACAATGCCTGTAAGTGTTCGGCAAGTGCAATTAATAATTTGCAATTTTTTGTGAGTTCCTAAATTGCAATTATATTTAAGGTATCGCAATTTGCAATTCCTTAAATGCAATTCAAGAAGTACTTTGAAATAGCGATTTCGCAATTTCGTACCGCAAATTACAGTGAAATCAAACTGGTCAGTAATTGGCAAAAAGTTTGAAAAATGCAATAAAATGCATTTTTCAAAGTTTCAGGTCACACACACACACACACATGCCCTTGGGGCATGTGTGTGCCCAACATGGGTGCACATCACAATATACAAATCTACAGCCCTACATGCCAAGAAGAGATGCATACTGGTAAGTAGCATTTTCCGTTCGAGGCATATGAGCTGTAGGTTGTATACTTGTGTATAGACTATACAGCAGTTTCCTCCTTAACAATGGATACCTGTATCTGTTGCAGTGGTTTGAAAAAAGTGTTCTTAATACAGCCTGGCTCACATCACAAGTTACTTACCTTCGGTAACGATATATCTGTAAGAAACAGTAGTTAGTGTTACTTTACAATATCCCCAGGCGTCAGACTGGATCCGGAAAGTTTTGCGTAGCAGTACCCCTGTGCGTCGGTAGGCGTCTGCGGCTCCGCGTCCGTCATTGGCGCCCGGATGACATTGGAGTACTTAGACGCCGCCCTCGTGCGCTGACGTCAGTTCTTATACACAGCTTTTCCGCGCCAGAAATGCAGAGCCATGATAAAAACCAACACTGGTGCCATGAAACTAGGGCCCTCAAAAGGAATACCTTAGCCCTAGATATCGGTTCGCAGAAGGGGGAGGAGGGGTGGGGCGGTAAGGAATCTAACACTAACTACTGTTTCTTACAGATCTATCGTTACCGAAGGTAAGTAACTTGTGCATCTGAAAGAAACAGATTAGTGTTAGATTCCTTACCTTAGAATAGATACCCCAGCAATACTAACCCCGGTGGTGGTTCTGCGAACCAATGATCACACCAGAAAGTCCTGGGAAACGGCCAAAAAAGCCATCTCTCCGGACTTGGCTGTCCAGGCAGTAGTGTCTAGCGGACGTGTGCAGCAAGGCCCATGTAGTTGCCTGACAGAAGTCCTGCAAGGGGACTCCCCGACCCACGGCAGTAGTAGCCACCGTGGCCCGAGTGGAATGGGCACGCAGACCCACATGAAGCTCCTTTTTAGCCAATCCAATGAATAACAAGCCTTGATGCACAAAATGACCCATAGAGAAATGGTTTGTTTGTGCACTGCCCGTCCCTTCTTAGCGCCCACGTAACCAACAAAGAGCTGGTCATCCACCCGGAACTGGCAAGTGCTGTCCAGATAGAATGAGATTGCGCGTTTTGGGTCCAGACGGTGGAGCGTCTTTTCCTCTTTCGAGGGATGCGGAGGCGGAAAGAAGGTGGGCAAGGTGATGGACTGCCCGATGTGGAAAGCTGTGACTACTTTGGGCAGGAAAGAGGGACGTGTTCTGAAGACATCTTTGTCCGGATGGACAGAAAAGAAAGGAGGCTTAGAAGTTAGAGCCTGGAGCTCACTCACCCTCTTGGCAGAGGTGATGGCAACCAGGAATGCAGTCTTAAGAGTAAGAAGACGGAGAGGACAATTGTGAAGTGGCTCAAAGGGAGCACACATCAGATAAGTCAGAACAAGATTCAAGTCCCACTGAGGCATCACGAAAGGGACAGGAGGAAACATGCGAGTGATGCCTTTCAAGAATCTATCTACAACAGGGGACTTGAAAAGAGAAGGCTGATCAGGAAGCCTTAAGAAGGCTGAAATGGCAGAGAGGTAGCCTTTGACAGTGCCCAGAGGAGAGCCCTGCCGGGCAAGAGAAAGAAGGAAGAGGAGAACCTCTGAAAGGGGGGCAGAGAGTGGATCCACAGCCTTTGCTGTGCACCATGCCACAAATCTATTCCACCTGCAGGCGTATACCGTTTTTGTGGAGGGACGCCTGGCTGCCAGAATGACATCATAGACTTCAGGAGGCAAGTCAAATGGCCTCAACTGCCGCCGCTCAATCTCCAGGCATGGAGGTGGAGGCTGGACAGGTTCGGGTGGAAGAGCATCCCCTGCTGCTGCGACAGAAGGTCCTCCTGAAGAGTCAGATGAATGGGGGCTCGACTGACATGCTGAGTAGCTCGGGATACCAGTATCTTCGTGCCCAGTCCGGAGCCACAAGGTTGACTTGGGCCCGGTCGCGCCTGATCTTATTCAGCACTCTGGGCAGAAGTGGTATAGGCGGAAAGGCGTATAATAGACCGCAGATCCACTCGTGACGAAAAGCGTCTCCGAGCGAGTGCCGCCTTGGAAATTCCAACACGCAAAACGGATGACATTGCGCGTTCTCTTTGGTGGCGAATAGATCTAACCAAGGCTCTCCCCATCGCTGGAAGAGGCCTTGCTCCACGTACGAGTTCAGACGCCATTCGTGTTCCATCATGCACCGGCGGCTGAGTTCGTCCGCCCTGGCATTCAGAGAACCTGCCAGGTGTTGAACTGATAGGTGTTGAACCACCAGGGTGACGCCCTGGTGTTCCAGCCAGAGGCACAGAGCCTCCTGACACAGGGTCCACAACCCCACCCCGCCCTGTTTGTTCCAATACCACATGGCGGTGGTGTTGTCCGTGAACACCTGCACTACACTTCCCCGGACAGAGGGAAGGAATGCCTTCAGTGAAAGTCGGATCGCCCGCACCTCCAGAAGGTTGATATGGAGCCAGGACTCCACCGGAGACCAGAGGCCTCTGATCTCCGCCTCTCCCATGTGGCCCCCCCCAGCCCAGGAGAGACGCATCCGTCACTACTACGTGCTCCGGTTGGGGTAGGGAGAGGGATCTGCCGCTGACCCAATCGCGGTCCGTGAGCCACCACTGCAACTGTCTCGCAGTGCCCTCCGAGATCAGGGCATGGTCGGACAGGTTGCCCTGATGCTGGGCCCACTGAAACTTCAGGTCCCACTGCAGAGTTCGCAACCGCCACCTGGTGTGATGCACCAGAAGGATGCAGGAGGCCATCGGCCCCAGAAGCCGCAGCGTCAAACTGACCGAGACTCGGGGAAAAAGGCTGAAAGATCGGAATCAGAGCCTGAATATCCCAAACCCGCTGCTCTAGAAGATAAACCCGAAACTGCGCCGAGTCCAGAACCACTCCGATGAAGAGGAGCTTCTGAGAGGGACACAGGTGTGACTTCGGCACACTGATGGAGAACCCCAGCTGGGGGTGGCTGACGACTGTCTGGTGCGAGCCCAACTTCAACAACCAGTCCTCGAGATAGGGGAAGACTGACAACCCTTAATCTGCGCAGATGAGCTGCGACCACCGCCATCACTTTCGTGAACACCCGAGGGGCGCTGGTAAGGTTGAAGGGGAGCACGGTAAACTGGAAGTGCTCGCGGCCTACCGTGAACCGCAGGGAACGCCAGTGAGCCGGCAGGACGGGGATGTGAAAATATGCGTCCTGTAAGTCCAACGCTACCATCAAGTCTCCTGGGTCTAGGGCAGCTAAGACCTGAGCCAAAGTCAGCATCTTGAACTTCTCCTACCGGATGAAGCCATTGACATTCCGCAGGTCCAAGATAGGGCGTAGGCCCCCTTTGCCCTTCTTGGGAACCAGAAAGTAATGGGAGTAACAACCACACCCTACTTCTGGCCCAGGAACGTGCTCGATAGCCCCCTCGGCCAAGAGGGCCGTAACTTCCTCTTACAGAAGTTGCAAGTAATCCCCCGACACACGTGGTACTGCGGGGGCATGGCTGGAGGGGTCGCCTCGAAGGGGAGGGAGTAGCCCCTTCGGACGATTTGCAGCACCCACCAGTCCGAAGTGATGAAACGCCAGTGGAGGAGCTGATGGCGAACCCTGCCCTCCACTGGCGTCGAATGGGCCTGAAAGCTCGGACTAGGAAGGCTTTGAGGCAGATGCTGCGGTGGTGGATGTGGGCTGGTGTCGCCGCTGTCCCCTGGCATCGCAACGGCAGTTGCAACGTCCGCCGCCGCGCTGGATGTTAGTCTGCGGCCCATGGCTGGCAGGACGTGTGGGGGCGCCCCTTCCTTGGCCACGAAAGGCAGAAGTTTGCTGACGCTGGCCCGACAGGCCCAAGGACTTGGCGGTAGCCCTGGAGTCCTTGAAACGCTCAAGCGCACTGTCTGCCTTGTCGCCAAAGAGGCGACGGCCATCAAACGGCATGTCCATGAAGGAATTCTGGACATCAGCCGAAAAGTTGGCGGACCTCAGCCAGGCGTGGCGGCGAACCACCACCGTCGTTTAAATCGTCCTGCCCAGCGAGTCTGTGGTATCCAGCTCACATCGGATAGAGTACCGTGCTGCATCCCGCCCCTCCTCAAGGGCTTGAGCGAGTTTGACCCGGCCTCCTCCGGGCAAGCTGGCAGCATGTCCGCGACAGTGTTCCACAGAGAGTGGGTATAACTGCCCAAAGGGCAAGCGGTGTTGACCGACCGCAACCCCAAACTAAGTGAGGAGAACAGCTTCTTACCGAACTGTTCATACCTTTTGGATTCCCGATCAGGTGGAGCAGTCAGGAATGCGGTCTGGGACTTAGAGGCCTGGATAACCAAGCTCTCGGGGTGGGGTGGGTGGACAGGAAGCTAGGGTAGCCCGGGGCCGGGCGGTGGCGCCTGGCCACGTTCCGATCTACAGGCGGACCTGTAGCTGGCCTGGATCAAGTGACCAACAGAACGTCAGATAGGGCCTCATTAAACGTCAGCAGAGTCTCCGAAGAGCTTGCCTGCGGTTTGAGGACCTCGGTGAGCAGGTTAGTCCTCACGGCCGCGACTGGGAGCTCGAGACCCAAGGGCTTGGCCGCCCTTGTCAGCACCACGCTATAAGCAGCACCCTCCTCCGTAGCCACGGTAGGAGTGGAGACAAAGCCAGTGTTGGGCGAAGCGTCCAAACCACTGGCCTCCCATAGATCCACTGCCCAGCCCTTGTACGACTGGCACTCCCGTGCCAGAGGGTCCTCAGACCCCTTCCAATCATCCTCGTCTTCCATCTCCTGATAGTCAGGTGCAAAGGATGGGGCCGGATCATAGAAGAATTGCTCTTCTCTCGGCGTCGAATGCCAGATCCAGACCGAGGGAGGGACCAGGGACGACGGCGTCCAGGGACGGCGTCAGGGACGACACCCTGGGGTCGCGCCAGCGGAGGGTTCGTAAGGTCGACCAGCGGTGACCCGGATCCGGTGGGGCCCTGGGGCGTCGGGACCAAAGTCGTTGACGGCGCCAGGGTCGAAGCACCCGACAGCGAAGGGGCCGAAGCCCCCAGCCCGCTTGGGCTCCCAGTCGGGGCCGCGGGGCTCAAAGGCACCACAGTGGGACCAGACGGAGGAGAGAGCGACCTCTTGGCTATGAGGAAGGCATCGTTCTCATCCGGCGTCGCGTTCAGCCCAGGGACCGGCGGGTATGGGGCTGGCAGCTGCACCAGCGGAGCCGCGTGGGCGGTATCGCCCAAACCCCCGGCCGCATCGTGCGAGCGTCGGGGGGAGTCGGAAGAGCGATGTCGTCTCTTCGACGTCTTGTGCATCTTACCGGAGGACTTGGAGCCAGATGAATGGTGTCGACTCACCGAGCTGCGATGACTGTGGCCCTGCGACCGGTCCTTCGACCTCCTTCTCGACCTTGAACGGCGCGGGGACGACTGCCAGAGCTCGAGGCGCTTACGGGACCGCTCCTGCCTAGCCTTAGACTTCAAGGCCCGGCAGTCGGGGCACGACGTGTCGTCATGGTCGGCCCCAAGGCAATACAGGAACCGGCGATGGGGGTCGGTAACTGACATCAGTCGGTTACAATCGGCACAGGGCTTGAACCGGGCATCCCTACCAGCACCGATAGTCTTACGACTCGAAACAGGATCAAAAAGATCGAAAAAGTTAGTCAAAAAGTGACTAAGGAGTACTGCTTTTTCCGGATCTGCGCTTGCTGGCGCGGAAAAAAGAAGAACTGACGTCAGTGCGCGAGGGCGGCGTCCAAGTACTCAGAGGACGCCGTCCCGGCGCCGAGGACATCGTCCCGGCGCCAATGACGCCGGCGACGGACAGGGAGCTGCAGATGACGCCTACCGACGCGCAGGGGTACTGCTACGCAAAACTTCCCAGATCCAGTCTGACGCCTGGGGATATTCTAAGGTAAGGAATCTAACAGTAACCGGTTTCTTTCAGATTGCACATCTACACAATAGTGCTTTGTGAAAGTGTGCGGTGTAGACCAAGTTGCTGCTTTGCAGATGTCATCTAGGGGAATGTTCCCAAAGAATGCTGTAGAAGCCCCTAGTTTACGTGTGGAATGAGCTCTAGAGGGAATGGTTAATGTGTGTTTGGCTTTAAGACAGCATATTTGGATGCATTTAACAATCCACCTTGTAATACCCGCTTTTGAAATGGGATTGCCCTTATGAGGTGGGGAGAAAGCCACAAAGAGTTGTTTAGTTTTCCTAAAGGATGTTGTCCTTTCAATGTAGTAAAGTATTGCTCTTAACATCTAGCGTTTGAAGAGCCCGTTCTGCCACTGAGTCTGGGTGAGGGAAAACAACTGGGAGTTCAACAGACTGGTTAAGATGGAACAACTTTGGGTACAAAATTTAGGTTAGTTCTAAGAGCCACTTTGTTATGGTGGATTTGCAAAAATGGTTCTTGTATGGTTAATGCCTGGAGTTCATTAACTCTTTTAAGAAATGTGATAGCAACTAGGAAGGCTACTTTCCAAGTAAGGAACTGTAATTCGCATTTGTGTATAGGTTCAAATGGGGGACCCATGAGTCAGGTGAGGACAACATTTAGATTCCACACGTAGAAGGTGGAACTCAAGGTGGAATTATACTCTTAAATCCCTCCTGCTTTGATAGAGGGTACCCTAAACAAAGACAAGTGTTGTCTGTTTTGGAGATAAGCTGCTTTTGCAGCAAGATGTAGTCTTATAGATGCATATGCTAGGTTACATTGTTGTAGATGCAAGAGATAACAGATAATGTTCTGAATAGAAGCATCTAGTGGATTAATTTTGTTATTTGTGAAGTAAATCAGAAATCGCTTACACTTTGCTGTGTAGCATGCTCTGCTGGCATCTTTTTTAATGATATTCATGCAGTCTGGCGGGAGATTGAGGTAGCCAAACTCTAAGACTTCGGGTGCCAGATCGCAAGGTTGAGTTGAGTGGGATCTGGATGCCTTATCTCTCCATGGTTCGGAGTAAGAAGTTTGGGTGAGAGGCGTAAGTTTTGATGCAGAACTCCTGATAGTTCCAAGAGGGTTGTAACGCATGGTTGTCGGGCCCATGTTGGAGCAACTAGGATCATTGTGAGGGAATGCTGTTTGAGTTTCCGAACCACTAACTGAGTGAGTGGGAGAGGCGGAAAAGTATAAGCAAATTTGCCTGACCAGTTCATCCATAGCACATTGCCTTTGGAAAATGGGTGTGGATACTTGGACGCGAAGCTAGGGCATTTTGCGTTTTGGAATGTGGCGAACAGATCTATTTCTGGGTGGCCCCACATGTGAAAGAATGAAAGAAGAACTTGAGGATGAAGTTCCCATTCATGGATCTGTTGTCTTTGGCGACTGAGCAGATCTGCAATCTGATTGTTTACTCCTGGGAGGTGTTCTGCAAGGAGATAGCTTTTTTGAGGTATGGCCCATCTCCATTTGCTTTGAGCTAGGTGTGAAAGCTGCAGAGAGTGTGCCCACCCCCGTTTCTGTGTAATGTTGTCCGTACGGACCAGGGTAGCTTTGCCTACTAGATGGAGTTGAAAGGATTTTAACGCTAGAAAAATTGGCAATAATTCCAGGTAATTTCTGTGGAATTGTTTTTGCTGAATGCCCTGAATGGTATGGTTATGAAGATGAGCTCCCCAGCCGGAGAGGGATGCGTCTGTTTTTAGCACTATCTGTGGAACCAGGTCGAGGAACAGCCGCCCTTTGGAAAGGTTTTCTGTGTTCCACCACTGCAGGGAGCGATGTGTGCGTCCGTCCTCCAACACCAGATCTGTTAGCTGACCTTGAGCCTGGTTCCACTGACGTGCAAAACACTCCTGTAAGGGACGCATTTGGAGTCTTGCATAAGGGACGATGAGAATGCAAGAAGCCATCATTTCGATCAATTGCATGAACACTCGAGCTGGTAATGAGTGTTGAGGCTGAAATTTGGATATTAGAGCTTGCATAGTGCATATCCTGAGAGGGTTGGGGTATGCTAAAGCTTTTGAAGTGTTTATCGTAGCGCCTGGGTATTGTTGTGTGCTGGACGGTTGGAGGTGGTTTTTGGTGAGATTCACTGTGAATCCCAAGTAGTTAAGCAGCTGGATTGTTTTGTGTGTGTGTTGCACACCGCTGCTGCGTGACTTGGCTTTTAAGAGCCTGTCGTCCAGATAAGGAAATATGTGAATGTGTTGTCTTCATAAGTGAGCCGCCACTACTGCGAGGCACTTGGAAAAGACTCTGGGTGCTGTAGTCATCCCGAACAGAAGGACTTTGAATTGGTAGTGTTGACCGTCCACCACGAACCTGAGATATTTCCTGTGAGCGGGGTGAATATAAAAGTAGGCGTCCTTTAGATCTAGAGTGGATAGAAAGTCACCTTGTTGAAGCAGTGGGAGCATCTGTTGAAGAGTGACCATATGGAAGTGGTCTGACTGAATGTAGAGGTTTAACGGTCTGAGGACCAGTATTGGCCTGAGAGAGACGTCCTTTTTTGGGATTAGAAAGTAGAAGGAGTAAACCCCTGTGCCTTGATGAGGTAAGGGGACTGGTTCTATTGCATGTTTTTGTAATAGAGAGAGAACCTCTTGTTTCAGAAGAGTCAGATGTTCCAAGAACATTGGACGTTGTCTGGGAGGGATATTTGGGGGAGTTCCAAGCAATAACCATACTGGATAATTTGTCTTACCGACTTGTCTGTTGTGATAGAATTCCAGACAGGTAGGAACTGTGAGAGGCGTCCCCTGACAGGAGTGGGATGATCGGGGGAAGTGAAGGGAAGTCACTGTTTGGTGGTAGGAGAGTTGTGGGTATTGTTACTGTGACCACTTTCCTTACCATTGTTGCCTCTGTACCCTCCACAAAAGTATCCTCTGCAGGAATTAGTTTGATTGGGGCTTTTATAGGAAGAAGAGGGATGCTCCGAGCCAATAGTTTTGGAGTCAGCCCTGTAAAAGGAGCGACAAAATGAATATCTAGGGTAAGATAATTGCTAAGCCACCATGGACTTGGTAGTTTCCGTATCCTTTTTTATCTTCTCTAAAGATGCATCTACTGTGGGCCCAAAAAGATGCTCTTGGTCAAAAGGCTGACTAAGAATAGCGGACTTCGCTTCCGGTTTGAATTCGGAGATTTGGAGCCAAGCGTGCCTGTGTAGCAAAATGCTGGTATTAATAGCACATGATGCCTTATCAGCCGCATGAAGCGCAATTTGATAGATGTATTTGTTATTAATTTTCCCTCGTGTATAAGGTTATTAGCTTTGTCTTTATATTGGTCTGGAAGATGTTGCATAAGGTTTTCAAGCTCATCATAGTGAGCTCTGTCATATCTGGCCAACAAAGCTTGGGAATTGGCAGTCCGCCAATGATATAAAGCCTGTGACGCGATACGTTTTCCAGATTAGTCCATGAGTTTGGATTCTTTATCAGGGGTGTCGTCTGTGCTTTGTGCGTGCATTAGACACAAGAGAAACTAAAGGGACCTGACTTTTAACGTACACTAGATCATTGGGAACGGTCTTATGTTTTCTGTCTACCCTGGTGTTAAGAATCCTGGCTCTGACGGGGTCCTTTAAAACTTCTGGTGCATGTTTTAGCATGCCTTTTAACATTGGTAGGGCGTGCTTGGACTTTTGTGTGGATTCAATTGTTTCCAATAAAAAGTCTTCCTCCAAAGGATCAACGTGTAACTGTACCCCGTGGTATTGAGCAGCTCTATTTATTAGTTGTGCAAACCCAATACGATCATCTGGTGGTGATGGCCTAGAGGGATAGAGGTCCGGGTCATTGCGTGGGTCAGAATCCATGTTGTAATCATCCCAAGGATATGTATTGTGTGGGATGGTATGTGCTTCATCATCCCTATCTGGATCTCCATTCCCACCCTCATCAGTATAATCATCTTCATCATCCTGTGGTTGAGGTTAAAATGTATGATGTGGGGAGTGTACTGTAGAAATGAGCAGATTTGGATTCGCTGGAGGAGAAGTATTAGTGCCTATCTCCTTGCGCTTCATGGGTATTTCAGAGTCTTCTGAAGGGGCCAATTTTCACTTTTTAGGAGACTGGTCAACAACTTTGCCAGTTTCTGGGTCAATGTAGAGAGTTTTTTGCTTTGGATCCGACAAATCTGGTAGAGGCTGTTGTATGTCCTTTTTGGGTGCCGAAGACTTAGGGTCAGAATGTTGTTTAGACCTTGTCACTGAAGCTTTCTGTAGGGTCTTGGACTCCTTAGCTTTTGGTACAGGAGTTTGTGGCTCAAAGACCTTTTTCGGCTCTGAAGGTTTATTCAGCACCGAAGATTTTTTCGGCTCCAAAACTTTTTTCGTCTCCGACTGCTTGTCCTTTGTTTGTTTCGATGCCGAGGTCTTTGGTGTTGAGGCTGTTTTTGGTGTCGATGAAGAAGCACCTCTTTGCTTTTGGACTTCGGTGCCGAAGGTGATTTTTCAGCACCGGAATGGGGTTGGCTCGATCCCAAGCCGGAAGGCTTTTTTTTTTGGTTTCTTAGCCGGGCCAGAGGACGGAGCATCTAAAATGTGTTGCCGGTGTCGACATGAGCCAGAGGGCGAAGGTGTTACCGGAGCCTTGGATTTAGTTTTGGTTGGGAGCGGGGTCTCAGTACTCATGGACCGCTGAGTGACTTCAGCTTCGGAGACGGAGATGTCTCCTTCATCAGCTTGTTGCTTCAGCTGGAGATTGGGATCTGCACCGAAGATGTCCGGAATCAAGCTGCTTCCGCGAGACATTTCTTGACGTCGAGCCCAACAGACAAGGATGGTTTTCTTAGACCTGAAAGAAGCACAGGCCTCGCAGTTCTGGTCTTCGTGCCCTGGGAAGAGGCAGGGGTTACAAACCTCGTGTAAATCAGTGTGTGGCAACTTAGCACCACACCCAGGGCATTTTTTTTTTATAGGAGTCCTTTCCATTGACCCCTGGCGTGGTCGGTGCGGATAGGCCCAACGGCCCAAGTCGAAGATCGAGGATTTTATATTTCCCGAAGATACGTGTCGAAAAGGAAACACTATCAAGACAATACCGCTGAGTGGTGAGGGATTGCGTGTCGAAGGGGGTTTGAAAACGACACAGACCCGGAGTGCAGCAAATCACATTCGAACCCGATGGCGGAAAAAACTATCTGGAGATGGAGTTGATGCCCCTGCACACTATCGTCCTAAGGAGGAGTCACCTACCTTGTGACTACAAAGACTTCTTCCAAGACAAAAACAAAGTGCAAACATTCAAGCCCAACACCAGATGGCAATCTATGCACAAGTATACAATCCGTAGCTCATATGCTTCGAACACTAATTTTTAAGGCAGCTATTTTAAAAATGTTGCAAACCGAGGTTATATATACTCCGTCTCCATAAGCTTTGAATTAAGTTTGTAGGGCACCAACACAAAAGCTATATCAACCCACTTTACAGTAAAAGGCATCTCCAACCCAAGATTGCCATGCTCTCATGGGTTCTGCGGATAACAGTTTTTGTGAAATATATATTAAACTACAACTGTGTCTGCTAGCAGTGGAGGGCTGGGAGATAAAAGTTGCCTAGAAAATGGCTCATATTGTTCCCCTTTTATCTAGAGAGAGTAGTGAGTTTAATTGTCTTCAGGTTTGGAGGACAAAGTGTACGTCTCTCAAGACAACTGTATGAGATCTCTCATAAATGGGTGTCTGGCTGGATACTTCTTTCCATCTATCCACCTATAAAAGCAGACCGTCTTCAACCCACCAGGGATGTGTCTCGGAATTCCATATAGCCAGTTAAGTCCTATCTACTAAGTCACAGGATTTTTGTACTGAGAAGTGTTCTGGACAATGATTACAGTATTGAATGGTTCCAAGATGCAATTTTTTCAGAAAACAAAAAAATAAAGGCGAGTAGGTGTCTAAGAAAAATAAGTACCTACAAAGTCAATAGTTCTGGTCTGCATTCTGAATATGAATAAAATATTTGTAAATAGCGGTTGCAGTGAAAAAAGAAAAAATGCTTTCTGAATACAATGCATCTATGAGATACAAAATTGAATGTCATGATTCAGTATGTTTTTGAGATGTAAAAAATACCCCTCATGCTTGCAATGCAAGAAAGCAACAGGAGATTGAATGTTGCACCAAGCAGTTACTTGCATGAGGTAAGACATGAATATTCCTCTGGGCGGAGCCAAAGCCCATTCTATATAAAAACATGTTTAAAGTGGCAGCAATAGGTTTACAGACAGCTAAACTATTAAGCAAGACCTAAAAATGTGGGCATAAGAAGATGAGTTGATGATGTATGCCAAACTGTCCTCCCAAGTACATCTCTCCATCATGGAAAAAAACATCCGTACAGGGCATGCCAGGTCTGTCTGATAAGCCACCAGTGTACCTTTCCACAAACTGGGTCAGATGTGTGCGCTTATGTTCTGCAGTTGGGGAGCACCAACTGGGAAGGGAAAGAAAAAGGAAAATACACAAAGTAAATAACAGTGCAATTACATTTTGTCAGTGTTAATTTAATCGTACAAATATTCATTTATACAATAAGGAAAGTTCCTTTTGTATTTTCATTTTGTTTTTCTTGTGTTTATTTACCCAAATGTGCTATCGGAGGATTCCCTGCAGAGCGGAAAATCCAACAACACACTGCCTTGTGTTCTACACATGCACTCCCTACTACATCATACAGACAGCCAAATAACCAGCACACGCCTCACACAAGAAAGAAAAAGAAAAGGACCACCAAAAGCCCAGACACGAATTGCAGGCATCTTAGGCGGCAGTGGCGGTTAGAGGTTCAACTCCCGACGAAGACAGTGGGCAGAGGGGCCAATCAGAATGTCTACTCAGACAGCGGACACCATACACCAAGGACCAGTAGGGTTCGACTTAAAACCGGGCAGCAGGCCCTTAGAACAAAGAAGCACCTGGCATGAGTTCACAAATTAGGGAAAGTATAAACAGCTCACACAGGAGCGCCGGTGAGGGGTAAATTCAACCCAGAAATGGGCAGCGGTCGCTTGTCACAGAGCAGTAGTGCCGGCCAGGGGCACATAACAGCAGGGAGCAAAAGCAGGATAGCAGGAACATCTAATGCAGCAGTGAAGTTGAAGTTGTAATCATCGGGCACGAGTCTGTGCTACTAGTCAGATGCCTAACCCCAAAAGCATAGTCAATTAGGGCGTCAGTCAAGACATCCAATGCATTATATAAGCCACGACTTCAAGTGCTAGTGAGTAGTGTCTCCTCGAGTCACAGACTGCTCCTCGACAGGGCTTCGTGAAGTGGATGTTTGCGTTTTTGTGGAGTTTTTTATGATCACTTATAAACCTGCCCAAGAAATAGCATAAAGCTGGAATACATTGGGGATTAGCCTCGTGCGGGAGAGAAGCGGTAACTAAAATAGCATTCCTCTTAATGTGAGCTAATAAAATGAACCCCTGGGCAGGCCTCTTCAAGCACTGGACACCAGTTCTGCTGAAAGTGCGCTTTTTGCTGTGGTTTGTAATGCGGAAAGGAAACATATTAAATGACTTCGTGGGTTTGGGGTGTGGATGAAGATCGCTATGAATTCAGCTGTGAGGGGCTTGTACACAACCAGGCTGCGGCAATGAGAACTGCAGAATAAAAACTCAGCAAGTCACTGTAGGGGGTGCAGACTAAATGGTTGCAGGAGAATGAACTTCAGATTTAACCCAATAATATAGCAGGAGGCACAATCATCTTGATAGCTTAGTAGTTTCACAAGTGAGAAATCCTGTACCAAATAAAATATCACGCAGGAAGATGGAAGGCACTCGGGAGTGTGCAAAAAGACGGCTCAGACATAGAACCAGGCTCTGAATTATCACAGAGAAAGGTTCCATACAAGCCAACCAAATTACCAAAGGGGTGAGGAGAGGGAACAAAGATGTTAATCACTGCAAGTCAAAGAGATGAACAGACAAACTCAACACAAACAGCGCAGTCACTCACGGCATAACTGAAATCGGTGGAGGAAGGGTGAGCTTTCTCCAAGAGAGTGGCTCAGTTGCAGTAGCTTCCTTTACAAAATCCAAATCACTGACTCAATTAAAAAAAATATTGTAGCATCGACATCCAGATCAGCATTTCCATCCAGCAGACCATTTATCAAATATACAGCAGTTTGCAGCTTTCAAGCCGCTCACTAGCTTTTCAACAGCTTAGTAACAGGCTGTGGAATATGTTGGACACCAGGGAACAAAAAAAGAAGGCCATCGCCTTCTCCAGCTCACCTCAATTGAAGAGGTGGGAGCAGATATGCCCCTGGCTGAAGCATATTAAGGCTGGATCTCCCTCCTATGGTTCTGTTATTACTAATAACATGAAAAGATAAGCACCCCAATAAGTAAGTCTGTACCAGAGCCGAGA
Organism: Lissotriton helveticus; assembly: GCF_964261635.1. NCBI lineage: Eukaryota > Metazoa > Chordata > Amphibia > Caudata > Salamandridae > Lissotriton > Lissotriton helveticus. The sequence goes on from NC_136065.1 coordinate 1,365,693,445, forward strand.
AGGGTATGCACCAAGTAATTTCAAGTCCAAAGGGAACGCCTATTTTGGACACGTGGTCACCAGCCTAGTGCTCTTCTAGGAGGCAGGGAAGAGGTTAGTGTGCAGGACAGGACCACAGTGAGGCACTGAAAGATTGCGATACGGCTGCTCTAAGAGAAAGAGCACCTCCCTTGTGGAGTTGGTAGAGCAAGCCAGTCTAAGACAGCTATGCATTGGTGTGCTCATAAGAGGCTAGAAAGTAAACTTGAGTGTCTTTGGCAATGCAGCAGTTTTCATTCCTCTAAAAACAATTACAATTCTGAGGATTAGCCCGATATTAAAGATAACGTGGATGGGGACAAGAAGCCAGCTGCCACCTGCCAGACCTACTTCCTGCTCTTGATAAATCCCCCTACCGACTCAAAATAATTACTGGATCTCAGCTGCAAAAAGAATTATTGTGAAAATGGTGCTCCACAGTGTTTTAACCCTTTCCCCCGACAACAGTCAAGAAAACAAAAATAAATATATAAACAGGTGTGAATTCATAAAGGGTCCTGTGGCGATCCATCAACAAAGCAATTCATATTGACATAAAAATGTGAATGAAATCACAGAATCTTGTTTGAGGGCAACGAGGTCCCATTACCTAATCTAATTAAGGAAAACAAGGCGTGAAGGAGTACAGCAAGACTACTGAATGTTTTCTTCAAGGTCTAGGTCACTTAATATGGTCCCTTACAAGAGGCAAGATTACTGCATTTGGGCTTCCTTGTTTGAGACATATGTTGACAGTGAGTCACTTATCAGGTTTACTGTCTGTAGCAGGCAAAACATTGAAGACATACAAGAGAAGAACGGTTCGGCAGTCTGTTAAACTGCACCACCACTACTTTACATATTGACGTTAGTAGCAATACTATTTTATGTTAATACAGTCAAAACCAGTAAACCACTTGGTGTCACTGAGAAAATGTTAGGGGCTACAAACTCCCTCTTGGTTTTTGTGACTTGCCCCGCAAAGTTGGAAGAGGTCCTTTTACGGGTACTCAATCAGGAAATTGAAAGTGCCATTCTGCTTAGGTCTTCAACTGATGACAAGAAAAAACACATTCAACCTCAGTGAGGAATATCTTCCAACGTTAGGTGAACTCAACTGTACAGTGCATATCCCACCCAGCGGACCATCTCCGTTGGCTGGAGCCCTAGCATCTTGTCTCAGAAACGCAATGCCACTGCTCTCAGTCACAGCCAAAAGCCTGAAGGTATAGGGAAAATGTGGTGTTACAAACAGAAAGAGAAAAAAACTAGGACTGTGTCTTGGGAAGGGATTAGCATAATTAGTCGGATGTGGACCACATTTATTCTAAATGAGAAAAGAAAACATCAGACTAGATGATGGGATAAACGGGAACCAGAAGACAACGAACAAGATACTAATAAGCAATCAAGACCATCAAAGTGAAGACGGCATTCATTGCTTATGCAGATATACATTAACAACCCTTCTCCCTTCCTCCTATTATCGTTGACTCAACATCCCAACCCATGTGGAGCGAAGCAGACCAAAAACTAGAAACCCTCTTCTATCGGTGCCCTCAGTTTTTCCCCAAATAGGTCGTTACCTCCAATCTGCCCCCATCGTCATTACCCAAACATACGCACAAGAAGAGACTAAAAGAAAAAAAAAAGCTCAGGGACTATAAAAAGAAAATCCGTTCACAACTTTGATACTAAAACATTGAGAGAGGAAAAATACCTCCCCGCCCATTCTGTGCAATCATCACCGATACTTCCGCCCTCCAGTTGATGCACGAGACTCAGTGGAGTGCCACTGAGGCAAGACGAATTCTGCTTTGCAAAATAATGGATTAAAAAAAACACACCTATTGCCCATTGCACAAAAAAGAAATGAACATCATTTGCTCACAAATACAATCGCTCCATAGGCAAAAATGTTTGTCCTTTAGATTTTTTGTCTTACTTAAAGATGGCTTTTCTTTTTTAACTCCTCATACTACTTAGACTCGGTCAGTGTTCGTTGTGTGGGAGATATATGTAACTTTTGTGTCGGAAAATCCTGTCAGCAGCGTTTTCATAGCACGCTCTCAGCCTGGCACACACACGCATGCAGATGCGGATTTCGCAGACTATGGCCTGGGATTCTTCTTTATGTTGTCTTCCGGGGTGCAGAGGTGGAGGGGCAAAAAAGCATCCTCTAGTAGGTCAAATGGCACGCCCACGTTTACCCCTGCAACAATCCCGGGCAATCACATTCCCCTTTCGCCCAAAGTTCGGGGTCCTGCTTTGTCTTCGTGAACGAACACCCGTTTTTTGTTTAAGACTGTCCAAAGGGATATGGGCCGTGGAAACTCTGTTGAAGAGAAAGACAAAAGTAAGTCAGTTTAAATGAATGAGGAAGTAGTTAGTCAGAGAATGCAAATGAACATTATTGCTTACTAAAACCAAGATTAACCAACAATATTAAAGTAACACATTTGCGCTCGACCTCCCAATAATGCGATTTAATAATCTAAATGATGTTGCCAACTATTCGGTAAATTAGTAAAGCGTCCAGTCAGAAAACCTGCATTTGTCAAGCAAAGAAATGGGGCAAGAAGCCAGGAACACTAACATTCGGGGGAAAAATTATCAGACTGAAGTGTGACACGGCGGCAGAAAGACCTCAGGATACATACACACTGTAATGAGCCGCCCGGGCTCTCCGATACATTGCATCAGAGCACAGACTCCTCGGGGCGGCCTCGTCCCGAGGTAATAAATAAAGGACGGGAGATCGCTCGGGGTCTTCCCACTACTAGTGTACCAGTGAGTGGTGTATCATTATTTCAGCACGGTGCTAGGCCTTGACCCCCCCCCCCCCTCAGGCCACGCCACATTGGTAAGGAGGGTGGGATATGCGGCAAATGCAGAACAGAACATCCCCCTGCGGGCCTTTGTGTGGCCAAGGGGAAGATCTGCTCCAGTTATGGAAAGGTTCGACAAACCTACGTCAAGCCCCGTGTCACTCAATGACCCGCTGACCCGAGAGGAAGGCCTGGCACAGGGGCGCAGTTTTACCATGCAAGACAACAATGATGATGTATTCGTCACATCTTTTATCAGCCAGTCGGACTAACAGAAGAGGCCTCCCCCCATGTGCTCCGTCACAGTGGCCAGATCCACCATTCAGGCATTGATTGATATGGGGGGTGTCCGTAAATGTCATGGACTCAGACCAATATGAGCGGTAGTCTCCACGGCCCCCGCTCGCTCCCACATAAACCAGAATATAAACATATGGAGGAAGTCATCCACCCCTCCTCAGAGGGATGATCGAAGCAACAGTCACCAGTGACAAACACACCACAACGGCTAGATTCCATATCACTAAAGGAAAGAAGAGGAGCCTACACAGCTGCCACACAGAGGAAGACTTGGGCCTGGTTTTCTTTGTAAACCAAGTGCACGACTCTCACACCAAAGCTATCCTGAAGGAGTTCCTGAAACTGTTTGAGGGTCTAGGAAAGTAGGGTCTTCCCGCCACTAGTGTACAAGTGAGTGGTGTCTCATTATTTCAACGCTGCGCTAGGCCCCGACTCCCCTCAGGCCGCGTCACACACACACGTTACTGGCTCGTTATGAACGCATCAGAATCACTGCTCTTTACACTGCTGAACCAACAACTGTAACAATTACAGCTCAAATTACAGTATATGTGTAATGACAAACTTACAAAATACCACAAGAAGAGAAAGGGTGTAACAGGACTGATCCTAGTCCCCTTCAGTAAGAACAATGTCAACAAAATAGGAACAATTACAAATTCAAACTACTGCTTCAAATAGAAAAAGATTCCTTTTTTTAAAAGAACCCTCACCCACCAACCTCGGCCAATCAGGTGGGAACCCAATGATGAAGCATGCCACCAACTAGGTTGGCGGGTGAGGGTTCTTTTAAAAAAGGAATCTTTTTCCCTTTGTAGCAGTAGTTTGAATTCGGAATTATTCCTTTTTTGTTAATATTGTAATGACAAACTTAAATATTAAGCGCATCAATGAGGACAAAAAGGCAGGGTTTATTAATACACAACTATCTACTGAAGTATAGGCTTGTGTGGGTAAACTATGCCAGCATTTACTGACAATTCGCATCAGCTGCATTTTTTTGTCAGCAATAGCTGGTTACGCATTTTTGGTTCTAGGTCATAGCCGCTGTATTATAGCATGGCAGAAGGATAAGTTACCAGTAAGTTCAATTGTTTTCTGTTTGGACAGAAGACACAATCCCTATCAACGGTCTTTGGACCAGAGCTCGATCAGGTGCTCCATACGTGCTTTGAACCATCCTAGATGAGAGAGGACACCTCAGATTCACAAGATCCCTTACCGAGTAGGGTGACCAACTGGCATGGATGCAAATTCAGGACGGTAAGTGTAAAAAGTCAGGACAGAAGGTCAACATTAGGGATAAACTACGTTTTACAGACACTTCAGAGGGAGTTGTGTGATAGTATATAAGTAAATAGACAACCACTCAAAGTCAAAAGAAATTTATTTTCGGTTGAGACAATCGTGCACTTCATGGTTTTTCGGTATGCACGCAACCTTGCGCAACTGTGCAGGTCTGTTTGTGGTATTTCATATGATAATAATCTATTTATATGGTTACTGCACTGGGTTGTCCAATCTGATATTTTGTTTACAACTCATGGTCCTGAACAGGCATGTTTGGTGAGAGAAGTGGTCGAGAAGATCTGCTCATATGCTTTGTTACTAGCATCTCATATCGGAGTGCCATTGTGAGATGTAAAGTGACACGCAGAGGTGAACTAAAGGGAGGATTGCTGTGATGATCCCACTACAGGGAACACATTATGGGTGTTTCAGCAAGTGGAGAACAAGTTACTTACCTTCGGTAACGATATATCTGTAAGAAACAGTAGTTAGTATTAGATTCCTTACCTTAGAATATCCCCAGGCGTCAGTCTGGATCCGGAAACTTTTGCGTAGCAGTACCCCTGCGCGTCGGTAGGCGTCGCCTACAGGCGTCCCCTGCGGCTCCGCGTCCGTCGTGATGACGTCACTGGAGTATATAGACGCCGCCTCCGCGCGCTGACGTCAGTTCTTTGCACACAGCTTTTCCGCGCCAGAACACGCAGAGCCATGTAAGAACCAACACTGGTGCCATGCGAAACTAGGGCCCTGAAGGGGATGACCTTAACCCTATGTATCAGTTCACAGAACGGGGAGGATGGGTGGGGCGGTAAGGAATCTAATACTAACTACTGTTTCTTACAGATATATCGTTACCGAAGGTAAGTAACTTGTTCATCTGAAAGAAACAGGTTAGTATTAGATTCCTTACCTTAGAATAGATACCCCAGCAATACCAACCCCGGTGGTGGGTCTGCGAACCAATACAGCTTACACCAGAAAGTCCTGAAGGACAGAACGGCCAAAGAAGCCATCCCTCCGAACTTGACTGTCCAGGCAGTAGTGCCTTGCAAACGTGTGCAGCGAGGCCCACGTAGCCGCCTGACAAATGTCCTGCAAGGGGACTCCCCGGCCCAGGGCAGTAGTAGCCGCCGTGGCCCGAGTGGAATGAGCCCTCAGCCCAACAGGAGGCTCCTTCCGAGCCAAAGAGTAGCACGTTTTGATGCACAGGACGACCCACCGAGAGATGGTCCGTTTATGCACCGCCCGTCCCTTCTTCGCACCCTCGTAGCCAACAAACAGTTGGTCATCCACCCGGAACTGGCGAGTGCGATCCATATAAAATGAAAGCGCACATTTTGGGTCCAGACGATGGAGCCGCTCTTCATCCTTTGAAGGATGCGGAGGCGGGAAGAAGGAGGGTAAGGTGATGGACTGCCCGATGTGAAAAGCAGAGACTACTTTGGGCAGGAAAGAAGGTCTAGTTCTCAGAACCACCTTGTCTGGATGAATGGACATGAAAGGAGGTTTGACAGAAAGAGCCTGGAGCTCACTCACTCTCCTGGCAGAGGTGATGGCAACCAGGAAGGCCGTCTTTAAAGTCAGGAGACGGAGAGGACAGGAATGAAGTGGCTCAAAGGGAGCACACATTAAGAAGGTCTGAACCAGGTTCAAGTCCCACTGAGGCATCACAAACGGAACAGGTGGATACATGTGCGTGATGCCCTTCAAGAATCTCGTTACAATAGGGGACTTGAACAAAGAAGGTTGATCAGGCAGCCTTAGAAAGGCCGAAAGGGCAGAAAGGTAGCCCTTGATAGTGCCCAGAGCAGAGCCCTGCTGGGCAAGAGAGAGAAGAAAGAGGAGAACCTCGGAGAGAGGGGCAGAAAGAGGGTCCACAGCCTTTGCTGTGCACCATGCCACAAATCTGTTCCACCGGCAGGCGTATACCGACTTTGTGGAGGGACGCCTGGCTGCCAGAATCACATCACAAACTTCAGGAGGCAAGTCAAATGGCCTCAACTGTCGCCGCTCAATCTCCACGCATGGAGGTGGAGACTGGACAGGTTCGGGTGAAGGACCGTCCCCTGCTGCTGCGACAGAAGGTCCTCCAGAAGGGGCAGGCGGATCGAGGGACCGACTGACATGCTGAGTAGCTCGGGATACCAGTACCTTCGAACCCAGTCCGGAGCCACAAAGATAACTTGGGCCCGGTCGCGCCTGATCTTCTTCAGCACTCTGGGCAGAAGTGGTATAGGCGGAAAGGCGTACAATAGACCGCAACTCCACGCGCGCCGAAAGGCGTCGCCGTGCGAGTGCCGTCTTGGAAACTCCAACGCGCAGAACTGATAACATTGCGCGTTCTCTTCTGTGGCGAATAGATCTAACCAAGGCTCTCCCCATTGCAGAAAGAGGCCTTTCGCCACGTCCGAGTTCAGATGCCATTCGTGATCCACCGAGCACCGACTGCTGAGTTCGTCCGCCCTGGCGTTCAGAGAACCTGCCAGGTGTTGAACCGTCAGAGTCACGCTCTGACGTTCCAGCCATTGCCAGAGACGCAGAGCCTCCTGGCAAAGGGTCCACGACCCCACTCCGCCCTGCTTGTTGCAGTACCACATGGCGGTGGTGTTGTCCGTGAACACCTGCACTACACTCCCATTGACAAAGGGGAGGAATGCCTTCAGTGCTAGGCGGATCGCCCGCAGCTCCAACAGGTTTATATGGAGCCGGGACTCCGCCGGAGACCAGATGCCTCTGATCTCCGCCTCTCCCAAGTGGCCTCCCCAGCCCTGGAGGGACGCGTCCGTCACAACCACGTGCTCTGGTTGGGGAAGGGAGAGGGATCTGCCTCTGACCCAATCGCAGTCCGTAAGCCACCACTGCAGTTGTCTCGCAGTGCCCTCCGAGATCAAGACATGGTCGGACAAGTTGCCCTGATGCTGGGCCCACTGAAACTTCAGGTCCCACTGCAGAGCCCGCATCCGCCACCGGGCGTGATGCACCAGAAGGATGCAGGAAGCCATCAGCCCCAGCAGCCGCAGCGTCAACCTGACCGAAACCCGGGATAACGGCTGAAAGATGGGAATCAAAGCCTGTATATCCCGGACTCGCCGTTCCGGAGGATAAACCCGAAACTGCGCCGAGTCGAGAACCGCTCCGATGAAAAGGAGCTTTTGAGAGGGACACAGGTGTGATTTCGGCACATTGATGGAAAACCCCAGCTCGTGCAGGAGGTCTGCCGTCATCTGAAGGTGGTGGACGACTGTCTGGGGCGAGCCCGCCTTCAACAACCAGTCATCCAGGTAGGGGAAGACTGAAACCCCCAACCGACGCAGATGGGCTGCGACCACCGCCATCACCTTCGTGAACACCCGTGGGGCGCTGGTAAGGCCGAATGGGAGCACGATAAACTGAAAGTGCTCGTGGCCTACCGTGAACCGCAGGTAACGCCGGTGGGCCGGCAGGACGGGGATGTGAAAATACGCATCCTGCAAGTCCAACGCTACCATCCAGTCTAGCGGGTCTAGAGCAGCCAAGACCTGAGCCAAAGTCAACATCTTGAACTTCTCCTTCCGGAGGAAGCCGTTGACGTTCCGTAGATCCAAGATAGGACGTAGGCCCCCTTTGTCCTTCTTGGGTACCAGAAAGTAGTGGGAATAGCAACCACGCCCTACTTCTGGCCCAGGAACGCGCTCGACGGCCCCCTTGGCCAAGAGGGCCGTAACTTCCTCCTGCAGAAGTGTCAAGTGGTCCCCCGACACACGGTGGTTCTGCGGTGGCATGGCTGGAGGAGTGGTCTCGAAGGAGAGGGAGTAGCCCCTTCGGACGAGCTGCAGCACCCCCCTGTCCGATGTGATTGCGCGCCAGCGGGAGTGGTGATGGCGAACCCTGCCACCCACTGGCGTCACATGGGCCTGAAAGCACGGACTAGGAGGATTTGGAGGCCGATGCTGCGGGGGGAGGTGTGGTCTGACCTCGCCGTTTTCCCCGACCGCCTCCACGGCGGACTCCACGGCCGCCACCGCGTTGAGAAATGTGTTGCGGCGCGTGGCTGGCAGCACGTGTGGGACCACCCCTTCCTTGGCCACGAAAGGAGCGAAACGAACCCGTTTGCTGGCGCTGGGTCGAGAGACCCAAGGACTTGGCCGTGACCCCGGAGTCCTTGAAGCGCTACAGCGCGTGGTCCGCTTTGTCGCCAAACAGGCGACTGCCATCGAACGGCATGTCCATCAAGGCATTCTGGACATCTGCCGAAAAGTTGGCGGACCTCAGCCAGGCGTGGCGACGAATCGCCACCGTCGTGGACATCGCTCTGCCCAGCGAGCCATTCTGGCAGCAGGTCCGCGATCGTATCCCACAGAGAGTGGGAGTAGCGGCCCAAGAGGCATGCGGTGTTGCAAGACCGCAGTCCCAAACTCAGGGACGAGAAGACCTTTTTTCCATACTGGTCGTACCTCTTGGATTCCCGGTCGGGCGGGGCCGACGGGAATGCGGTCTGGGAAGTCGAGGCCTGGATCACCAGACTCTCAGGGGTGTGATGGGTGGACAGGAACTTGGGGTCATCCGGACACGGACGGTGGCGTCTGGCCACGTTCCTATCAACAGGCGAACCTGAAGCGGGCCTTGCCCACGTGCCCAAAAGAACGTCAGACAATTTATTTATTTTATTTATTTATTTTTATAGTTTTGTATAGCGCGAACAAGACCCGTGGGTATCAGAGCGCTTAACATCGAGGTAGGTTACACAATTGACAGTCCAATATCCCATCTAAAAACAAACAGATATAAGGTAATAGGCACTATGGCTATAAGGGTGCCTAAATAAATCTATTCAACACATGTGCAGTTAGTAATATAGGTGAGAGAGGCCTAGTACATAAACACGATCCATATCAGTAGAAAAGGTAGACCTTGCAAGACCCCAATTGCATGAGGACAAGGGGTTGCGGTTACTTGGTAACCCGGACTCATTGAGTACTGTTGCTTAGGAATGGATTAACCCTCTCAGCACACTACATCACATTACATCGCGGTAGGTTACACATTGACAGTCAGATATCAATTCCAACAACCACAGATATAAAGTAGAAAAAGTTGTGGCTATAAGGGATGCCTGAATAAATATATTCCAATCACATGTGCAATTAGTAATAAAAGGTGAGAAAGGCCTAGCTTATAACACAGTCAATATCAATTGATAGGTGAGGTAGAAGTTATATAGTTTGGCTATGAAAAACAACCTATTGCGATTCCTTGATTAACCCGGAATCAATGAGTTCTATTGCTTAGAAGCGAATTGAGCCATCTCAGCACATTATATCACTGTAGGTTACATATTGGCAGTCAAATATCACTTCTCAATATCAATTCTAACAACCAACAGATATGAGGTGAAAGAGGCTGTGGCTATAAGGGTGCCCAAATAGGTATATTACAAAACATAAGAGTAATTAGTAATAGAAGGTGATAAAGGCCTAGCTTATACGCGATCCATATCAGTAGATAAGATGAGGTAGAGGTTATATAGTTTGGTTATGAAAACATCACTTGGTTCACATTGTGGTATCAATCAGGGTACAGCCGAGGCTTGCGAGTGGTGTCAGTCACTTGACAGTGTTAGTATTCATGAAGAAGGCTTCGTTGAACGGCAGCAGTGGCTCCTGTTGGCATGACTGCGGTTTGAAGACCTCAGTGAGGATGTTAGGCCTCACGGCCGCGACGGGGAGCTCAAGGTGTAAGGCCTTGGCAGCCCTCATCAACACCACTGAATAAGCAGCCCCCTCCTCCAAAGCCACGGTAGGAGGCGAGACAAAGCCAGGGTTAGGAGAGTCGTCCAGACCACTGGCATCACCCAAAGCACCTGTCCAGTCCACATTGTACTGACACTCGCGTGACAGAGGGTCCTCAGACCCCTCCCAACCCTCTCCGTAATCTAAATCTTCACCATATTCGGAATCAACAATGTAGACCGGCTCCCCGGGGTCCACAGGCCCCATCGGTGTCGGACTCGGCGTCGGGCGACGCCGGTCCGACTCCGCGTCCGGAGTCGGAGAGGGTATGGGGGGCGGCGGCGCCGCCCGGAGCCGGAGCACCGGCGCCGCGCGGGGGCGGCGGCAACCCCGATGGAATCGGCGCCGGAGAGGCCGGTAGACCAGCCGGCGTCGACCCTGAGGGTCCCTGCGGCGCCAGGGTCAGAGCCGTCGGCGGCACCGGGGCCGGAGCACCCGACGGCGTCGAGGCAGGAGCACCCGAACCGCTAGGGCCCCCGGACGGAAGCACAGGGCCCGAAGGCGCCGTAGGCCCCGTCGGAGGAGACAGTGCCCTCATGGCCATGAGGTACTCCTCTATCTCCCCGGGCGTCGCGCCTTGCCCAGGGACCGTAGGGTATGGAGCAGGCCGCGCCGGCGACTCACGCGGAGCCGCGGGGGTGGGGCCACCCGAACCCCCGGCCGCATCGCGCGAGCGTCGGGGGTACGATGACGACGCCCCGACTTCTTGTGTTTCCTACCTGGGGAACCAGAGGAATGGTGACTACTTCCGGAGCGCTCGTGGCGGCTCCGCGACCGCTCCCTCGACCTCCGGCTGGACAGGGACCGCTCTCGACGCGGGGCCGACACCCGCAGCTCGAGTAGCTTGCGGGACCGCTCCCGCCTAGCTTTACTCGTCAGGGCCCGGCAGTCGACACAGTCGTCCACGGCGTGGTCGGGGCCCAGGCACCGGAGGCAGAGTCGGTGATGATCCGTGACCGACATCGTGCGGTCACAGTCGTCACAGTTCTTAAAACCAGGCATCCTACCGGCACCGTAAGAAGAATCAAGGATTCACAAAAACTTTGGTCAAAAGACCGGGGTACTGCACTTCTCGGATCTGCGCTAACTGGCGCGGAAAAAAGAAGAACTGACGTCAGTGCGCGGAGGCGGCGTCTATATAATCCAGCGACGTCATCACGGCGCACGACGCCGACGACGGACGCGGAGCCGCAGGGGACGCCTGCAGACGACGCCTACCGACGCGCAGGGGTACTGCTACGCAAAAGTTTCCGGATCCAGACGGACGCCTGGGGATATTCTAAGGTAAGGAATCTAATACTAACCTGTTTCTTTCAGATACTTAAAATAAGGAATCTAACTCTGCTTTTTGGGGCTTAGCAGAGAGTTTCACTTGCTGACAGAAGTCACAAAGGTGCTTTTCCCTGCAGCTTTCTTATAGAAGGCACTGTTGATACACTATTACATACTTCATTGTTGATGCCTTGCCTATTGCTACAAACAATATATGATCTCAAGAACAGCTCATAGCACTATGAGGCTCTCCCTAAAACCTTACACCTAAAACGAAAACATGCAAACAATTACTAGTGTAACATTCAAGTAGCAATTGGGTGTCACGCAAAATGTAATATGCATGATGTATAGATCCCACACATAAACACACAGCAAATACAGAATAGTAACACATAGACAAGGGAGTAGCCAGGAAATTAAAATACCTCCCACTTTGAACTAAAGCTCTAATGGCACCAAGAAAGCAAAGTAAGTCATCCCAACCCTCTCCAGAAGAGCTCTCTTGTCCAAGGATCTAGCCATTCATCCTTCCATCAAAGCCCTGATATCTACCATTTCAAATGTATATTCTATCAACAATTAATTTTTTCATCCATCATTCAGTCTTTCACTATTCATTCTGTCCTTCCATCAGTGTGCCATCCATATCCAAACCAACCATATGCAAACCTATCCATCATCTATCCTTCCATCCATCCATCATTTCACACATCCACCCCTTCACTCATCCATCCATCCTTTCACCCAATCCATCCTTTCACTCATCCATCCAACCATGTACCCGTTCACCCAATACACCATTTCACTCATCATCTACTCTTCCACCCACCCATCCATCCACTCTCATCCATCCAACCAATTACCCTTTCACCCATCCAGCCATCCTTTCTCTTACCCATCTATCACCCATTCACCCTTTCACTCATTCATCCATCCTTTTTCCTAGCTCGCCACCCTCCGTTTCACTCATCCATATTTACATTCTTCTATTCACTCAACCATTCGCCCATCCATTCTGCCAATAATTCGTCCATGTTTTCACTCATCCATCCATCCTCCATTTCTCTCTCCATTCCCATTTTACTTAGCCATCCATCCACACTCCACCCATCAATTTACTCCTGAATCTATCCATTGACCCTATCACTCATCCATCCTTTCACTCATCCACACATCCTCTCATCCATCCACTCTCTCTCATCTATCAATCCTTTTGTTCATCTACCCTCCTTTTGACTCACATGTCCATCCTTACATCCACCTATCACTCCTATCCATTCACCCTTTCACTCATCAATCCATCTTTTCTCTCAACCATCCACCCATTCACTCGCCCATTGTCCACCCTTTCACTCATTCATCCATTTTTTCACTGATCCATCCACCCTTTTACCCAGCAATCTACCCATTTACCCCATCCACCCTTCCACTCACTGACTCATCCATCCTTTCTCTCATTATCCAACCATTCACCCTCTCACTCATCCATTCATCCGTTCACTAATCCATCAGCAATTTACCCATTCCTTCACTTACTCACTCATCCAACTTTTCACATGAATTATGAGCTGATCCTTTGTCTACTGAGTTGCAGACCGAAGAGAACCATCATGAACTTCACCCTCGCTGTAGTACCTAAAAGCAAGGGGCGGGTGGGGGATCACTATGCCCCTGCACATAAGCAATCTGAAAACTTGGGAACCATGAGTCTTGCATGATGCACTTGTCTTGCATGATGCACTTGTGGGACACCCCCGCGCCGTACGGCCACCAGCTGCTGCGTGTGCCCCCTGCCGCCCTCCGCCTCGCTGCTGCCTCGTTTGCCGGCTGCCGCCGCTGCGAGTGGTTTTTCTTGTTTTGACGGTTATTTGTGCTTGTCTGGGATAAACTTGTTTTTTCCCTGTTTTTTGCGTTCATTTGTGCCTGTTTTGTACTGTATTGTTATTTTTCTTCCGTGTTGCCCTCCTTCCTTGTTGTCCGCCTACCTCGACGCCCCCCGCCCTCCCTTCCCGCCACCGCCGCTTGTCCCCGCCCCTTTTTGCCTTCTGTAACCCTCCCCGCTCCCGCCTCCCAGCTGCTCCGCCCACCCGCGCACTTGGCCTTAAATGGCGACCGTGCGACGCAGGTGAGTGTGACCCACTTGTGGGACACCCCCGCGCCGCACGGCCACCAGCTGCTGCGTGTGCCCCCTGCCGCCCTCCGCCTCGCTGCTGCCTCGTTTGCCGGCTGCCGCCGCTGCGAGTGGTTTTTCTTGTTTTGACGGTTATTTGTGCTTGTCTGGGATAAACTTGTTTTTTCCCTGTTTTTTGCGTTCATTTGTGCCTGTTTTGTACTGTATTGTTATTTTTCTTCCGTGTTGCCCTCCTTCCTTGTTGTCCGCCTACCTCGACGCCCCCCGCCCTCCCTTCCCGCCACCGCCGCTTGTCCCCGCCCCTTTTTGCCTTCTGTAACCCTCCCCGCTCCCGCCTCCCAGCTGCTCCGCCCACCCGCGCACTTCGCCTTAAATGGCGACCGTGCGAACGCGCAGCGGTCTCGCGCAGCGGGCGCGCCGATTGTGCGCCGAAGGCGCGCCAAAGGTAAGCCCGTCTACGCCCGTCCGCGCCTGGACCGCGCCCAGTGCCAGGACCCCTGGCCCACGAAGACCCCGACCGACCCGCCTGACGTACTCCGCCGCCACCCTCACCGCTCTCAACACCGACCGACTCCCAGAATGCCATCAAGCCACTCCAAGACGCACCCACGGACCTTTCAGCTGCCACGCCTGCAGGTTCTCCTGCAACCGGACCAGCCCCGCACCAGCACCCGCCAAGTCGAACTCCAGCAACACCCACCTCAAGTGCATCCTGCTCAACACCCGCTCCGTCCACAGACACGCCATCGAACTCTGGAACCTCCTAGACGCCACAGCCCCTGACGTTGCCTTCCTCACGGAGACCTGGATGAACGCCTCTTCAGCTCCCGACATCGCCATCGCTATCCCAGAGGGCTACAAGATCGTCCGGAGGGACCGAAACGCCAACCAGATGGGAGGAGGCATCGCCATCATCCACAGGAACACCATCCGTCTCACGACCAGCACCGACAACACCCTGACCAGCGCCGAACACCTGCATTTCCAGATCCACACCAACCCGAACACCACCCTCAGAGGCACCCTGATCTACCGACCCCCTGGACCACGCACGCAATTCAGCGAGGACATCGCCGACTTTGTCAGCCCGCATGCTCTCCCCTCCGCTGACTACATCCTCCTGGGAGACCTCAATTTCCACCTGGAGAACAACAACGACCGCAACACCAGCACCCTGCTCGACAACCTCGCCAACCTGGGACTCAAGCAACTGGTGTCCACCCCCACCCACCTCGCCGGACACACACTCGACGCCGTCTTCTCATCCAGCGCAGACATCGACTTCAGCCACGCCACAGAGCTTCAATGGACGGACCACAGCTGCGTCCACTTCACCTTCAAGAGAACGACGACCCACCAACACCAGCAACAGACCGCCCGTAGAAGCTGGAACAAGATCACAGCAGACCAGCTCGCCACCTCCCTGAGCCAACACCCTCCTGCCAGCTCAGCGAACCCCAGCCAGGCCGCCGACTATCTCACGAAGTAGATCAGCAACTGCGCGGACGAACTCGCCCCTCTGAGGACCCCGCCTAGCAGACCCGGCAGCAAGAAGGCCCCATGGTTCACCGACGAACTCAAGAGCTCCAAGAAGAACTGCCGAGCCCTCGAGAAAGTCTGGAAAAGGGAACCGACACCGGACAACAGGACCTCCTTCAAACTTGCCACCCGGAAACACCACCAGCTGATCCGCGCCGCCAAGAAAACAGCATTCAAGGACCGGTTGGACAACAACGCACACAACTGCAAGGAACTCTTCAACATCGTGAAAGAGCTTTCCAACCCCAGCGCAGGAAACAACGACATCACCCCATCGCAAGACCTCTGCAACTCCCTCGCCTCATACTTCCACAACAAGATCACGGACATACACAGCAGTTTCAACAACCAACCAACGCACACCACGACCGACCAGCCACCCCCCCCCACCACCACCCTCCACGCCTGGACCCCGATCAGCACCGAAGACACCATCCGCACGATGAACTCCATCCACTCCGGATCACCGACCGACCCCTGCCCTCACCACGTCTTCAACAAAGCCGACGCTGTCATCGCACCCCACCTGCGAGACATCATCAACACCTCCTTCGACACCGCCACCTTCCCTGAAAGCTGGAAACACGCCGAGCTCAGCGCTCTTCTCAAGAAACCAACAGCGGACCCCACCGACCTCAAGAATTACCGCCCCATCTCGCTTCTCCCGTTTCCAGCCAAAGTCATCGAGAAGACCGTCAACAAGCAGATGGCCGCCTTCCTCGAGACGAACGGATCCCTCGACCCCTCACAGTCCGGATTCCGAGCCAAACACAGCACCGAGACCGCCCTCATCGCCGCCACCGATGACATCCGAGCCCTGATGGACAATGGAGAAACAGCGGCCCTCATCCTCCTAGACCTCTCCGCGGCATTCGACACGGTCTGCCACCGCACTCTAGTACAGCGCCTCAGCAACATCGGAATCCAGGACAAGGCGCTGGAATGGATCATCTCCTTCCTCGACGGAAGAACACAGAGAGTCCGCCTACCACCATACAAATCAGAGGCCTCCGAAGTCATCTGCGGCGTCCCCCAAGGATCATCCCTGAGCCCCACCCTCTTCAACGTCTACATGAGCCCCCTCACGGCCATCGTACGCAAACACCACCTCAGCATAATCTCCTACGCCGACGACACCCAGCTGATCCTCTCCCTGACCAACGACCCCGCCGCCGCCAGAGCCAACCTGCACGAAGGGATGAAAGAGGTAGCCGAGTGGATGACGACCAGCCGCCTGAAACTGAACTCGGACAAGACGGAGGTCCTCATCCTGGGCTCCTCACCCTCCGCCTGGGACGACTCCTGGTGGCCTCCCGCCCTGGGCACCGCACCCAAACCTACGGACCACGCACGCAACCTGGGCTTCATCCTGGACTCCTCCCTCGCCATGACCAGGCAAGTCAACAGCGTCTCCTCGGCGTGCTTCAACATCCTACGCATGCTACGGAAGATCTTCTGGTGGATCCCCACAGAGACCAGGAAGACCGTCACCCAGGCCCTCGTCACCAGCCGACTGGACTACGGCAACGCCCTCTACGCCGGGACCACCGTCAAGCTCCAGAAGAGACTCCAGCGGATCCAAAACGCCTCAGCCAGACTCATCCTCGACATCCCACGATCCAGCCACATCTCCGGACACCTGAGAGACCTTCACTGGCTCCCCGTCAACAAGAGAATCACCTTCCGCCTCCTCACCCACGCACACAAAGCCCTACACGACCAAGGCCCGAGCTACCTCAACAGCCGAGTCAACTTCTACGCTCCCAAACGCCACCTCCGATCAGCCAACCACGCCCTCGCCGCCGTCCCCCGCATCCGAAGAGCGACTACAGGAGGAAGGTCCTTCTCCTACCTGGCCGCCAAGACCTGGAACTCCCTCCCGTCCGACCTGCGCCTGACCCAAGACCACCTCTCCTTCAGGAAGAAGCTGAAGACCTGGCTGTTCGAGCAGTAGCGGCACCCCCCCCCCCCAGCGCCTTGAGACCCTACGGGTATGTAGCGCGCTTTATAAGTGCCACTGATTGATTGATTGATTGACGTGAGGTTACCGTGACATGGGGTTGTTTCCAGGGCTTAAAGTGGGATGAAAAAAACTGGGGGGGGGTCTCTCCAAGGGGTGTGTCTGATGTAATTAAGGGCGTGGCTCAAAACACCTAAGCTAAATATGTGCTGAGCATAATGTGCCGCCCAACTGGTACTGTGCTGTTTCTATCATTGCATCCAGTAACATAAAACCTACAACAAGCCATGACTATTGGCTTTGATAATGGGTGTTAGTTACATAAATTAAATAAAAAAGCAGCAACTATGGCTTTGTTGTATACAATATTAAAAATGCTTCAGCTCTGAAATGATGAGTGCGTAAAAGAACTATACCCTCTTCTGCTGCTGCCCCGAGCCTCTAAATGTTGCTTTATATTTCATATTCAGCTGATTGGGAGGGGTTAGCACCAGTGTCTGCGTGATTATTACTAAATTAAAGGTGGGCGGGGCTTCTTCCGATCAATTACAGACCAGACCAGACGGCAGTGTCTCTCGATGGACACGGGCAGACAGGCAGCAGCTTTCCTTTATTTCCTTGCCTCTAAGGTGAAACTTTCGCTTTGCTCTATACTGTACAGGACAGAAGGCTGTGCTGGTTGGATTTTGTTATCCCTGCATTTCAAGCCCTACCCGTCTCCTTGGCAACCCCTCCTCTCGTGGGGTTGTTCGGACGGGCCCTGGCCGTCCTCCGCACACGCCCACCTTGACGTCAGACGGTTAAGAAAGACTGCGTCCTACCATGATCATAACGGTAAACCTGAGAGAAACTGGAAAGACATGGTATTGAGCGGATTCATTTCTCTTCTGACGACTATGTCCTGTTTGTCATCAGTGAATAGAAAGCAATTTACTATTTTAGACGACAGATTGATTTGTGGGTGGTTTATTATGTGGGAAGGTAGGAAAGTTATCTGTTATCAAATATAAGCTAGAAACATTCCATATATCGGAATTTACATGGCTTTTTGTTTATTGCATGTGTTTTCCAAAGAAGCGTGCAGTGGCTGGAAGTATGTTACTTTTTGCTGGCTTTAAAAGGAAAAGCCACATGCAATTTTCATGACGTTATTGGCGAGTACGTTGCCCAATGAGGCAATGTGCTATTCTTGTACAAACTTTTCATTACAGGTACCCCCAAGTGCACATCTGTGGAGTAAAACAACAAAGAAAAGATTTACGATATTGCTTACTACAGATTCAGCATTATTACATACACTATGGCTGATTACAAGAACATAACCGCTTCTTTCACTCACTGTAAAGTGTCACACAAAGTGTCACACGTGTGGCAATGAAATATTACATTGGCATTATGGAAATGTCATACATAAGCATGCTGAAAACTTGGCAGGTATTTTACACTTCCGCACGCGAAAATCGCTGACGATGGGTATGCGTAGGTGGAAATAATGGACTGCGAAGGTGGTAGAAAATGGCTTCTAGCTGGTTGTGGTTGGGTAGGTGTTCGTGTGTTGCATAGGGTAGTTTATGAATATTAAGTGGTGAACGGGCCGATATTTTGGGAAGGTGGTGCGTGGGTATTTGTGCGAGAGTATGTAGTGCCAGGAAGAGCTGGGGCATGCTCCTGCTTCATTCCTATTTAAGGTATTTGCAAAGGCTGCACAAGAAGGGGGCTTGAGAGCCGGCGCCATAACGATCGCCGTGCCTCCCCCTGTAACAAGCTAGCCCCCGCGTTGAGCGCTGGACGGGGGCTGCCCATCACGGCCAATGGGGGCTATGCTACTTTCAACCCCCCAATGGGGGCCAAACCAACAAGGTTGGCAGGGAACGGGGCTATAAGGCCTGCTCCCCCAGGTGAGCTCATGTCTGGGAGAGCTGGCCTATGGGCAGAAGGTAAGACCACTCACCTTCAGATGCCTCACGGCTGGGTGAGACGGCGCTCGCAGCCCAGCCCCCGCCGGATGCCAGGGCACAACTAGAATCGGACAAGGTAGAGAGTCGTGGCCTAATTCCTTGGACAGAAGCTACTACCTCCCCCCACACAAGGGGAGCCCAAATCCAATCTACCAAAGAAAAATGACCCGCAAGGGCCAAAAGAGACTAGACAGCAAAAAGTACAAAGTTTATGCATGTTGTCACTGTATTCCTAATAAACTGCGGCCAACAAATGACCACCACAAGACAGAAGTGTACGGTGGTTTATTTTGCAGAACGGGGAATACAGTATGGGGAAATGTACAGATGGGAGAGGTGGGGGCGAGTGTGAGGGTTATGCCCATCAGTCTTCAATTCCTGTCTTTTAGGCTTCCCGTTCACTTCAGCTAAGTTTACTCCAAAAGGCGATCTCCATGAAGTGCTAGAGGTATGAACGCACGATGTATAAAACGTAACCAAGCATCCAAGTGTTCTTAACCATTTTGTTGTTTTAGAACTCAATTTTGCTTGTTTTATAAACGTCGGAAAGATGACGAAGGTTCGAGCTGACTCGCTGGGTTCAAACCCGAGACCAAAATGTTAAACTTGCAGAGGAAGTAATAGGCAACTGTGCCACCAAATAAAGCTTAATTTATGGGACTTTCCCACAACGGTAAACTCAATGCGTTATTTTGCATTAAAGTAGTAAAGGCGTCACCGTGGCTAACACACAATAAAACAAATAAGAAAAAATAACTTCCAGTGGCAGAGAAAGCGAAAAAGACGTCATAAGAAAGCAAGTAAAACAAAAAGAGCAGATGACTCAGCATCTGCTTGGAAATCTTTCCAAGCAGTTCTGTTTAAGTTTTCAAAAATTAGTCATATGTTCCAACTCCTAAAATAGGTTCACTCACTGATTTCACAGAGACTAAAGGTAACAAACACACTGTACACATTGCTCCCGGTCAGCTTACAACTTTTCAAATGCAACATATTCAGTGTAGACTGCACAAGATGATGCCACCCTCAGTTGCAATGCCCTCTTCTTCCTCTTCACCGATATGGATCTGGTGTTCATAATCTACTGGGAATGTTGCTTCAGCTGTGTGATTGGTAGCATAAGTCAAGACTGAGCACACATTGGTTTCTAGTTCACAATCCTTTATTTGTGACACATAAGGGCAACTTCAAAATAACAATATTTGAGTCTTCCTTTTCAGGTGCTTCCAACTTTAGACATCCCAAGAGACGTCCACCTTCAGAGAAGACAAATGCCAGAGATAAGAGGAAACCAAGGAAGGTTTTCTTTGGCGTTTCTTTTACTAAATGTGAGAGTATTAGGGAAAACTTGTTAGTGATAAAACCTATGAGAAATGATATTGAACCACCACCATCACCACAAAACTGGTGTGTCCAATAGTCATATATTTCTCTCAGCGAAGTGCAGGTTCACGTAATTGTGAAATGTTTGAGTGATTCATGTGTGAGAGAACATGCATAGCACTCTTGTTGGTTGAAGAAATAAAATAAGAGCCCGTCTGCGAATATGGAACTTCAAAAACATTTTTTCTCAGATGCTTTCTTCTCTCGCCTACCTATTACTATCTGCCTTCCTCACTGTAATAAGCCTCCTGCTTCCCATTTCCCCAGTAAAAGGATACGCACCTGGCTAAGCCATGTCCCTCTGGAGACCTGGTGCTGAAAGACCCGATGTTGGGGTTCTCTTCGCTCTGGTTTTTTCTCAGGCTGTCAGGTGCCTGTCCCCTTCGTCATAAAATCCTTCGGTTGGCCAGAAAACGTTTTACATCCATCGTTGCTCGTCGCGACCTCTCCAGACACAGTCTCCCTCTTCTGCAACTCTCATCGGTCTTTTCTTCCCGCTTATAGCTCTATCCCTTCCTTAACGGCTATGTCCTGCAGTCCGTCATCGCTGGTGCTGACTAGCTGTCTTTGCAAGACTTCCAGGTCTCCCCCTTTCACATAACCCTGTAAAAAGAAGGCTGATTTGACACGGCCGGTCGGGCTTTCCGGCAAGGTGTCCCAAGGGGTTACTGCAGGTAAGTCCTCGTCCCCCGAATCCTGACGGGCTGCCGTCTCAATGTTATGAGCTAGAAGTCGGTCACGTTGACAGCGTAGAGTTTTCTTATTTTTGAACAGGCATCAGGCAGTGCAGCCTAGGTCGCTGTGCTCGGGCAACAAGCAGTGGTTGCGGAAGTCATGTTAATCAGAGTATGCACACTTTGCAGTGTACTGAGGGCACTTCCTGCGGAGTCTCTTTTTCACCTTACATTAACTGAAGCAGAGCATGTGCAGAGGAAGGAGTACACGAGGCAAAGCTGCCTTAATCAGTGAAATGAAGTTCACCGGATACGAATCCAATGGTTGACGTTGAGGCAGATTAGCATTCTCATAACGTTGATTTGAGTCTGTATCCTATCAACAAGGGTGTCGCAGTTGTACAGAGCTTCGGCGCAATCTGTCTGAACTAGATGGTTGGGAAAAAAAAATCTATCCAACAGTCGCTGGACATGCGCGTTCTCGAAGAAGAGTATCGATGTCACATCAGCAATAAAAGACTTCAAGAAAAACAAGTCGTAGAGTCCGAGCCCAACACTAGATGCAGGAGTGTGAATAGCTTGTGTATCTGCAGCAAACACCTGCTACAAATTTAGTGTCTCTCATATCTTTTGTCCTATCTAAAAATAATTTTGTGACTCTTCCAGCATCCAAAGAGTAGTGTGACCTCTCTGCGGGAGTGGAAGGATTAGGGAAGAAAACTGGAAGAGCAATTGTCTGGTTAATATGAAAATTCGAAACCACAATAGGTAAGGAATTTGGACTGGTTATTTATACAACTGTATTATGATGGAATATTGCATAAGGCTGAGTTAAAGATAAAGCTTGAAGGTCAGCAAATGTAATCGCTATCAAGTAAGTCACTGTTTAAGTCAGATGCTGCAATTCGCTCTTTGGATCGGCTCAGAAGGAGGAGCTATGAATCTAGAGAGAACTAGATTTAGTTCACATGGGGGAAACAGCTGCGGTCTTGGAGGAATGTTTACTTCAAACCTTCCCAAAAATCTTTAAGCACTGGAATTGAGAAGGACTTTGATTTGGGACTTTTCTGCACAAAGTAATTGCAGCCGGTTGAACTATCCTTGAAGGACACAGTAGCTTTGCCTAGTGCTACAAGTAAGGTACAATTACATCTTCTTGACACATTAGATTGGGTTTGTTTAGCAAACACCATATGACAATCCTAATTCCATTCGAAATTATATGGCGCTCTTGTGGAGGAACCCTTTGCTACTTTGAGTACATGCATACATTTAGGTATTCATTTTGTATAGCCTCAAAAGCCATGAAGCCATATTCAAGGATTGCACATTGGGTTGATGTATTCTACGATGCATCAACTGAAAATTCATTTTGTCCAGAATTTCTTGTGAGGTTTTAACAAATGGAGGATTTCTGGGAACCACCACTGCACAGGCCGTTCAGGAGCGATAATCAATTATGAGTTGGAGACCTCAGCTTTATGAGTACTGTTGGAATTGGGGGTAATGGTGGAAAAACATACAGAAATTTGTTTGACCCGTTTATCAAAAGGGCATCACCTAATGATGCTGGCTTCTATACCCTTGATGCAAAGTTTGGTCATTTTTAGTTTCTCAGGTAGAAAAAGCCTCTTTTTTAGGTCAATTCCAGTGTTGGAAAAACATCTAGTAAGATGCTGTTATTTAGCTCCCACTCATGATTTTCGTTGTAATAAATGCTTAGCAGATCTGCTTGGCAGTTCCGGAGACCTAAGAGGTGTACTGCCTTGGATCTGGTCCCACCTTGTTTGTTCAAATAATATACTGTGGTCATATAGTCGGTTTTAATTAACCTGTTTAAAGTTATGGGTGGATAAAAAGGTCTCAGTGCTAGATGTGCAGATTTGATTTCTAGCACATTTAGCATTCTAGCACACTTATGTGATGGAGCTGCTATCGATCTGACCCAGTCCCTGTACTGCCAAGTCTTGCAGATGGGCTCGCAAACCTGTCACATATGCATTTACTACGGCCTGAGAAGGATGGTTATGTTGGAAAGGAGTCCCTTTGAAGAGATTCTTTTTCTGACACCACCACTGGGGTGGCTTTTTGGCTTGAACAGCGAGGATCAGCTGGTCTTCCTAACTAACTACATTGATGATCTTTACAATGTTCAAGAGGTCTCATGTATAAATGTGCATTTGAAACTAAAAAAAAATGAGAGAGAGCATCACTCCCAGAAAACATGCCTCGCCGTCTGAGATGGAGTGTGTAGAAGTTGATGACACTTTCCCATAATGGAAAACACTCTTTTGAAGAGACACACTTCTCTCTGTGTTTAAGGTTGCCTGTAGCTAACTGAGAATCCGAACTGGTTGTGACATTTGACGTTTGACTGCTGATCTGCAACCCAAGGTGATGAAGTAAATGAATGGTGAAGTTGTCATCTTGATGAACTATTTCTGCGAGCTGGGTTTTATGATCCAATCATTGAGATATGGGTAAATGTAGATCTTTCTCTTGGATAGAAAAGCTGCTGCTACCAACATGCATTTGGAAAATGTTCTCTGAGAAGATTTCAGACCGAAAAGAGGAACTCTGTGATGGCAGTGAGCTTTTCCTGCTGTGAACCTCAAGAATTTTCAGCATTTCTTCATTATTGGGCCATGAATATAGGCATCTTTTGAATCCACCAAACCCATCTAATCTTTTATCAATTGTGGATACATTTGGTGCAAAGCCAACATCCAGGCTTTTTGTTTCTTTATGAATTTGCGGGCTCGTCGTAGTTTTAGAATCTGATGATCATCTGTTTTGGGGATCAAAAAAGATCTTGAATACCTTTCTTTTGTGAAGGAGAAAAAGGTTCTATTGATTGTAGGAGAGAGGAAATCCTCTTCCTTGATGCATGCTCCTTTTGGTGAAATCAAGGAAGGAGGAGATATGAATTGGATGGCATATCAAGGTTCGCTCATTTGTAGAACATATTTGTACGATGTTATCTGGATCCACTCTTATTTATTTTTAGAATTTTTTAAACTGAGAACATAACCATTGTGGGTATCAGAGAGCCTAAAAAATTTACAGAGAACAAAAAACAAAAAGAACAATAGTATCATATTCAAGAAAAATACAGATAAATTAGTACCCAGAAAAGGGAGGGTGCACTTTACAACTGTTCAGAGAGCAGAGGCAAATAACCAATAAAAACAATAGTATCATAGTCAAGAAAACGAAAGGATCAGGAAGCATCAAGAAAAGGGAGGATTATAATGTCAGGACTGAACAGTCGAAAACAGTCAAATAGAAAGTGAGCAGTAGTCACGAGTGTGATTGAGGGATCAGGATGGGTACAAAAAGAGGTGATCTTAGGATCTAGGGCAGAAATTGGCTCATAAGGAGTACTTGGACTACTTTCTTGAGGTATACAATTTTAGGGATTCATTCTGACTTCAGGGGGCAAGGTGTTCCAACTTCTCGGGGTAATCAGCTGTAAGTTTTCTTCTTGTACAATCTGAGGTTTCAGGAGTAAGGTGTTGGAACTTCTGGAAGACCTGCAGCCACCAGAAAGCTCCAGCTTCTGAACAAAATATCTAAGGGTTTTGAGGTGGAGGGCTTTATGTGTCCTGCAGGCAATTTTTAGCTGGATCCTTGCTTCGTAAGGGAGCCAGCTGAGGGATTTCAGATTGGGGGTGATTTCTTTTTGAGCCAGTGATGAGCCTTGTAGCAAGTTGAGCGAGGAACTTAGAGGAGCCATTTTGGATCAGGGCAGGCCACAGAGGGTTGCATTTCCATAGTCCAACCTGGGAATAACTAGGGCTTACACTGCAAACTTGAAGTCATGGGGCGGGAGAAAGGGTTTTAATTTTCTTAGAATGTTCATTTGGTGATTCGCTTCTTCGGTGGCAGCACTGATGTGCTTCTGTTTGTTGAGATTCTTGTTGAGAGTTAATCTCAATGAACCCTCCCAGAATCAATGACTTGTGGAATGCAGTTGAGGATTGTTAGATGTTTCAACCAGCTTCTTTGGTGGCAGCACTGATGTGCTTCTGTATGTTGAGATTCTTGTTGAGAGTTAATCCCAGTGACCTCACTGAATCAATGACTTGTGGAATGCAGTTGAGGACGGTTAGATGTTTCCACCATTCTTCACTGACAGGTGACTGGTTGGGAGGGGAGATTAGGAGGAATTCGGTTTTTGGAGTATTTAATTTGATGAGATTGCATATAAGCCAATTTTGAGTTTTCTGTAGAGTTGTGTTGAGGGAACTGATGTCTTCTGGGGCGGAATCTTTTAAGTATAATTGGGTGTAATCAGCATACATGTGGTAGTGGATGTTGAATGGACTTTCCATTAGAGGCTCAGGTTAAAGAGAGTGGGCGAGAGCGTGGAGCCCTGTGGAATACCAAATATGACAGGAGTGGTCTGCGATACTGAAAGATTAACCTAGACTCTTTGAATCCTGTTTTGGACTCATCCTCTTAGCACCATACGGTGCTCCCAAAGGTCTAGTATGTTGTCATGCTTAACCGTATCAAATGCAGACGATAAGTCAAAGAGGATTAAAGGGGAAGATTGGTCTGATCCAGCATTTTTAGTGCATTGCCCACTATGTGTGTCATAACCAATTTGGTGGTGTGCTCTGGACGGAAGACGGATTGAAATTGGTCTAACAGGTGAAATTGATCGATGTGGTTACAGAGATCGATGTGACCACATTTTTCAAGGAGCTTCGCCAGGGTAGGAATATTTGAAATAGGTCATAAGTTGTTGAAGTCAATTTGATCTGCTTTTGGTTTTTTAGGATGGGGGAAACCTGACCTGACTTTAGGCAATCGGCGATAGTTACTTGAAACAGGGAGGGAGGCATTAACAATTCTGGTCCAAAGTGGGAGTATCGAAGGTGAGATCTCCTTAAAGAAGTTGGGAGGTAGTGGGTCATCGAAATGGTTTGAGGGTTTCAGTGTTACTTGAATCTTGTGAATGGAGCTTTCCTCAAAGGTTTTGAAAGAGCTCCATGAGGCGTTGTTTTAGGGGATGTGCCATGGGGTACAAGAGGGAACAGTAGTCTGGGAGGCAGAGTAGATATTTTGAGGTGGGAGAGGACATTGTTCCAAAGCAGCCTGCAGATCGTTTCTCTGACTTTGCCTTCTGCAGAAACTAGGAGGCAAATTCCTCTCAGTTTGGATCTAGCAAAGGGACAGATTTGGAGCGCAGTGTGATTGTACTTTTAGGAGTTCAAATAGTTTTTTGGGTCGATTACTGACTTGATCCAGCTGGTTCATGAAGAAATTGTTTTTCAAAATTCGGATCGATTTGTAGTATCTGTTCAAGGGATGGAACCGATCTCCACTGACGTTCAGCTAGCCTCAGGTTCAGTCTTTCACTATTGAGGCTACTGTTATACCAAGATTTTGAGTCTTTGGTGGACGCTCTTTGTAGTTGTAATGGGGTGAGAGAATCAAGAACAGTCTCCATGGAGCGCATGTAGTAGTTTGTAAGATCATGGACAATTGACATCTCTCCAGGAGGCAGGATGCTGTGGCTGACAAAGGTCAATTCATTATAGTTGAAGTTTTGCATGCTCCATTCACAGAGTCTGGGTTTCGTTAGCTGGGCTGTTAGTTATCATAGCTTCCGTGATGAGGAATGTGATGCAGTGGTGATCAGTCCAGTCACAAGGGAGGATAGTTTCCAACTGAATTGAACTAGGCTTCGTAATGAGAAGATCGAAGGTTGTGTGTGTAGCTGTTCAAGTTGAGGTCAGTAAGGAAGGTTTTAAAGCTGTCAACTGCAGTAGCATTCAGATCATTTCAGTGGCTGTTGAAGTCTCCGAGAAAGATTTGAGTACAATGGCCTGTGTTTATTACAATGGTTTCAAAGATTTGTTCTATGATAGCAAAATGGTCTCCTGGAGGGTGTTAGATCGTGTGTAATTTGCATACAGGCCTGTTGCATGCAATATCGAGGCAACGGTATTAGCAGGTGAATAGAACAGGGGAATGTGCAAGTTTAACTGACAGACTGAAGCAGTGTATGCAGTCTCAGCTTCTTTCTTCATTCGTTGCATTTCCTCAACAGTATGATGGGTGAAAAAAACTGATTCAGAAAAGAACCGAATTAAAATATCCAATTGTGCATCTGGTTTTCAGAGATCTAAATCTCAACCAAGATGTCTGTTGAAATGAAATACTGTGGCAAAACTGAGTGGAAACTACATACACAGAATAAATGACCATGCTGATGAGTTGGTTCGACACAAGCTCCCTTTGTAATTGACTTCTAAAAAGTCTTGTCTGCGTTCCCTCAGTAAGTCCACTGTGAAAGAGGATAAGGTCTCCCAAAGTTATCAATCCAAGCCTTGTGGCAAGGTGGTTTTCCTAGCTGTTTTGAGGAAACTTTCATGGTATGGAGGGACCGAAGTTTTTGGTGCACACACAAGTTTTGCTCACACATCCGACACAGTGACAGAGGCAGGCTTTAGCTCTCATTGCAAAGTATGTAGGGTCTTGTTTCGATGGATTGTACTTCTTCCGAAGTCTCAGCATTGCCATTTTCATGGCTGGTGGCAAGAGCATTTTTCTTCTACCAGTTCTGTGAACCCTGGTACCAGAGGTAGTGCTCGTCTGGAAGTAGATCCGAGTTGCAAAGTCTCCATAAAAACAGAAATAGTAGTATATGGAACCTCTAGTTGGCTGCAGAGCTTGCGCGCACCTCTGATCAACATAGCAATGTTATCCACTGGCAAGGTATGCAGTGGAGAAGTGGGTGGAGAATATGAGTGTAGGTGGAATAAGACCCAGTAGACATATGAGATAAAGGAGAATCTGGAAGGGGTGGAGACTTGATTGGAGTTCGTGTAAAATGCTTCTTCAATGAACAGAAAAGACATCAAGGTGAAACAATCGGTGACACACAGTATTGAGGTGGAAACACAGTTGTGTCCCTTTGTACTAGGATTGGCTTTGGCGGAAAGACCAAAGAAGAAAGAGGTATTTGAAGAGGGTAAGAAGCTGGAATTGTCTTTATAGGGATTTTTACAAATAAAGGAGACGCTGTTGGTGAATAGGACAGTTGCTCAGAAGTAGGCATGTCTCTGTCAATTTTCCTGATGGATGGACTACATATAGACGTTGATCCGGACTATTTCAACAGCAATTTGTTTGACCTCAATCGCTTCAACTGCAATGTCCTTAGTGATGCAGACCACAAGGTTATTGGCGATGGTGATCTCGTCGTCAATAGTCTTAATGACAAAGTTATTGTTGTAAAATATGTCGAGCTCTGTAAGCAAGTGTCTCTTCACAGTTGAAGATCTCAATGGCAAGCACGTCAGCACCAAGGCTTGTCTTGATGCCAACCAACCATCAATCTTTTTTTTAAAAACTTTTTATTTAGCAGTTGTTCAGTTCACAGCTATTTCGTACAAATGAAAAGCAAATACAGTAAGCCACTAGCAGGAGGCATTAACATTTCTCGGTTTTCCGTAATGATCAGTGTCAGACAGGACCCATGCACCAGGGGTACCGCATAGCACATTCACTCTGATAGGCAATCCCAGAACACCACCCCCACCCCTCCCTTGACCCTCCATAGAGCGTATCCAGCTACCCCAAATCTTGTCAAACTTGTAGGGGCATCCCTTACCCTGGTTTTATCTCACGTTATGCTAATTGACATCAGTCCAGATAATTTTCATAGTCTTGGAGCTTTGAGGGATTGTTCGTCCCCACAGTCTGGCCAGGTTTTGTTTTGCAACCCCAGCCGCCAAGGTGAGCTACTGAACCAGGAATTCGGGCTATACCATCTCCCCAGTGATACCCAGGATCAACCATCTGCCCTCCATTGGAACCTCTAGCTCTGTGAGAGAGGCCATCACCTCCGTGATCTCCCTCCACTAGTGTTGGATCAGTGAGCATTCCCAAATCGTATAACATAAGGTGCCCGTTTCACCACATCTTCGGGCACATTGGGCTAAAGTACATTGGCCCATCCGGTGCAACCAAGAGCGGGAGTAGTAAGATCTATGCAGTATATGGAGTTGAACCAGGCAGATGGGGGCCTTGCGGCTATCTCCCTGGGGCACTCGTCCTGTTTAAGACCTACATCCCACTCCCGCGCTTCTTGTAAGGGTCAGAGAAGGTCAGCGAGTTGTTCATGAGTTTCCTGGAGATCTGGGAGACTGCCTTAGTAGGTATGGGATCCAAAAGCAGTTCTCAAAGGGTGAGTAATCTGGTATTTTCTCCCCCCCCCCGGCAGGTGGCACCTCAACGCGGGTTTCAGCAGAAGCCTCCATGGCGTACTCCGTCTGGAGATCAGTGAGGGGAAGTATTGAACCCCCCCCCCCCCATCCCTCTTCTAGACATCTCCCAGTTTATCTATTCCTATCAGGCTCCATCTTATGTGGCTTTGCAGTTTCATCACCTCCCCAAGGCTGTCACTATCCCACAGTGGGGTTTCAGCAGTCAGCTTGTCTCCTCACCCAAAGAAATTATTAGCCGCACACCAGGCCTGCACCACTACCCGGGTGTGGAATGGAAGCATGTTTCCCCTTCCCTTTCCATATAGGAGGGCTGGATACCCATGGTCACCCATGGCCCCATGGTCAACCCTGAGGGCTGGTTCGTCGTTCTCGACAAACACCCATTCATTTATCATCAACAGCTGGGTCTCCCAGTAGTAGGCACTAAGGCCTGGGACCACCAGTCCCCCATCAAATACTCCACGCTGGAGCTTCACATGAGCTGCTCCGTCCCAAAGCAGCGGCCGCAACACACGGTTAACCTTATTAAATAAGCTCTCAGGGACCCTGTAAGGAGTGCTTTGGAGTATGTATAGCTGGAGAGGGAAGGTCATTATTTTAAAGAGCACGGCTCTACCCATTAGGGAAATCAGTAGTGCCCTCCAATGAATGATGTCTGTTCTGAATTGCTCCAATTGGTCGAGTAGATTCCGTTGGAGAAATTCCTCCACATTCCTGGTAACATGGTAACAGGTAGCAGAATCCTCTACTCTGCACCAGCGCCAGAAAACCCAGTGGACGAGCGAGTTCCCTCCTCGAGAGTGGGTAACCAAAGTAACTCCCAAAGAGGTTGGAAATATAGAGGATCCTAGAAATCAAGACAGAATATCGTCTGCATATAAGGAGATCTTTTCTTCCCATTCATCTCCCCCCGATCCCGTAAATGAGTGGATTCTGACAAATGAAAAACAACAAGAGAGAGGAGGTATCAAGAGGAGCTAGTTCATTTCCCCTGTATAAATACGTATAATCAAGAAAAACTGGCTCGTAGTTGAAGCCTTTAGTTTGTGTTTGGGAAACTGTTAGATTTCTTAAGAAAACCCTCACCCACCAACTTAGTTGGTGGCATGCTTCATCATCAGGTCCCACCCAAGGCGTAGAGTGCACCGTGGGTGTGCTACGACGCCTGTACTACAGCCGAGCAGGTTTTTTTAGTGTGTGGTGCAGTGATAGTGATATTAAAACTATCCACAGGGTCCCCTTTAGCGGCAGAAGTAATTTTAATGATGGGGCCCTATGAACGGGTTAAAAATTGGGTTGGGCGGATACGTGTAGAGTTTTATGTTTGGACTCAAGTATCCTAAAAAGGAGGTCTACATGTTTCAGCCAGGCTGTGTCATATGCTGGCGTTCGTCAGGACCAGAGCAAAAAGTGTGTAAACCGGTCAAAGTGAAGTCTTCATGAATGGGTGGTGAAAAAAGGGATGCACCCGCACTCTCGCCTAGGTAGGACCGTGAAGACGTAGGGCTAGTCTATACTTTCGAAGGCCATTCTTGCATCCAGGGAGAGAACCTCTGCCGCCTCCAGATCCAGTACCCCATATAGCCTTCGCAGATTTAGTCAGGTTCCCCACTTCGGCATGAAGCTGGACTAGTCTGGGTGAACGACTGATGTTACAACATCACTTAGTCTATTTGCCAAAACGTTGGTCAGCACCTTAGCCTCTACATTAAACAGAGTTGCAGGCAGTCGGGGTTTATCCTTCTTGGGGATAACCACAATTGTGGCAGTTATCGTATCTGCTGGGAGAGGCTCTGCATTCCTCATAGGAACATACTGAGGAGGTGGGATGCAATCTTGTGGGTCACACATTTTAACAGTTCTAGTGGGAGGCTGTTTGGCCCCGCAGCCTTGCCCGATTGGAGCCCTCGCAGTGCTCCATCTATTTCTTTCACGGTCAGTTCCTGATCTAGGGCATCCATGGCCTCCCTCAAAGAGCGTTCGTAGAGGCAGGGTCTTCAGGAGCTCCGCACAGTCGTCTCCCGACCGGTGGGACTGGGAGGTGTATACCTGTTCACAGTATGTTGCGAACGCTTCAGCCTGGTCTTCACCTGTGGTATGTATCCCCTCCAAGTCGATCTGTATCTCAGTGACCAAGTTCCAGCCTTTATCTCGTTTATCCAACCAGGAGATGAGTTTAGTAGCCTTGTTGCCCACGTCATGTAGCCTTCTCTGAACCGCCAGAGCGTGTGCCCTCGTGGTGTTCTCTGTGAGGTCCTTGCATTCTTATTGCCAGAGACTGAGGCGTTGGACCCGGTCCACCCACAGGCCTCCCCCTCAGGGCATCCTCCTCCAAGGATCTGATCTCTTCTTCCAATACCCGCCTGCAGGCTAATGCCTATTTTTTCTTTACCTCCATGAGAGCCTGGATGTGTCCTCAGATCACTGCGTTATAAGCCTGCCAGAGGGTGCACGTCGAGTCCACCGAGCCATCTGGATCCATCATTATTTTGCAAGTACTGGTCAGGGCCCTTAACTATCTGATCTCGTATTTTCCAATCTTTTAAGAACCATGCCGGTATTCGAGGAGACAGAACTGTCTTCATGACTGGCCCCCTCAGATAAGTGATCACCACGGAGTGATACGATATTCCCCGCTTTAAGTGTTGAGACTTGCAAAAGTGACCCACTCTGTCACAATGAGTAAATATGTAATCTAACCAGGAAAGACTACTGTGTCAGGCTTAGAGGTGGGTGTACTGGAACAGGTCTGTGCGCTGCGATCTTCATAAATCCACAAATCAAATTACGGCCATAAAGGATGTAAGGGGTAGCCCGCCCCAGATTTCGTCTCTCCCTGGCCACTTATCCCATTTTAAGGACAAAACGACATCCAGGATCAGGGAACCCAGTGACATGTCCATGAGTGATGCACCAAGCGCTGAAAAAGTGTCGCCCTGCAACCATAGGGGTGTGTATACGCAGTTCACATTTACGGTGTGTCCCTTCCATAGGCCCGTTATGAGCACGTATCTGCTCACATGGCCATGCCAAGTTTTACTCGATGTAAAAGGTGTTGCAGACTCAAGAAGGATACCTGTCCCTCATGATCCTGAAGTGTAGCCTGCGTGTGTCACCAAGGAGTAGCCCCACCTTTCCAGACCCTTACAGTGTTGGTCCATTAAATGAGTTTCCTGTAGAAGAACCAGGTCAGGCCCATGCGCTTAATATACTGCAGCACTAGAGTGAGTTTTATTCTGGATCCCAGATTATAGATGTTCCAGGACCTCACTTTTAACTTTGCATAAGCATATGTCTCCATAATATGTTGAGCTGGTGAAGTCTGTCGGTTCCTACCACTCCCCCTCCCGCTAGTGTCTGGATGCCACCCTTCCTAAACCCACCCACCTTTTGCTGTATCGCGGACATCACTGCAACTGCTGATAAACTGATTAGAAATTGAATGGTCCCCTGAACTGTCCCAACACTTCTGCCATGCACTGTGTGTTCAAAACTACCCACCTCCACAATTTGAAGAGCGCCTGTCGGCCATAAGGAAAATCTGAACATTTCAAGGGTTGGCTGCTCCGCTCACCTGGTGGTATGGGTTTCCAACTCTCACTGTCCTCTGGAAAAAGGATATGGTCCCAGTACCACTCGCCAGTCTTCCAAGAAAAGGAAATAAGGGACAAAGGAACTAGGGGGGGAAACCTGTAGAGACAGCAGTGTATTTTGACCCCCCAGTTTCAATATCTGTGTATCATCCACCCACTGTTCCCTCCGCCAGGCCAAACAACAGTCCCACGGCTGCCATTCAATCAAGTCTCTTCCAACTCTACCACCTCAATCCGCTGACTGCCCTCGCGCCACCGGTGTCCCACCATTCAAGGCACCCTGGGGGGTGGTTCCTGGGATCCCTCGACCTCCTCCCTTCCGCCATCCCTCCAGCGAGTCCCATGCTTCCACTGGTGTGCTAAAGAACCAAGATTTCCCTTCAGCGAGTACTCGTAGCTTGGCTGGAAATATCATGTATTTTAGTTCTTTCTCTCAAAGTGCCCTCTTGACCTTGTAGAAACCACCCTGCTGCCTTTGCACAT
This sequence comes from Lissotriton helveticus, assembly GCF_964261635.1. Taxonomy (NCBI): domain Eukaryota; kingdom Metazoa; phylum Chordata; class Amphibia; order Caudata; family Salamandridae; genus Lissotriton; species Lissotriton helveticus. Next base: position 1,365,726,888 of record NC_136065.1, read on the forward strand.
GTAGCGTAAAGTCAGGAAAGAAACCCAATGTGGAATTTTCATATTATAAGTCTCCCTGGGATAGAGCCGTTTGCAGGATTGCGTCTCTATCGCGGTAGTTGAGGATCCTGGCAATGATAGTGCACGGGGAGCCCAAGGCCTCAGCGGCTCCCCATGTTCCCTTCCAACTGAGAAGACTTTGGAAAGTCGCTTGAGACGAAAAAAAGTAGTTATCAGTTTCTCTACCAAAAGGTCCACACTCTGGCCCTTCGTGCACTCTAGTGCCCTCACAATGCGCATGTTATTGCGCCGGAATCTCCCTTCCTGGTCCTCAACCTTCGCAATGGAGCTTCTGCCCTGGGGACGGCGTATTTGTCCATCCTGTTAGTCTGCGTCAGAATCTATCCCTTGGGCTTTACCATGGCTCTGCGTACTAGAATCTATTTGTCAAATGGGGCCGGCCACTGCTTCCACCAGCGCCGGGGCATGCACCAAGGCAGCGAGGCAGTGTCCGTCTCGGTTGTGTGCCCTCCTATGACCGAGACCTCTAAACATCGTGGTCTACGCCAGGAAGGTTTCACCTGTCTCTCCAGCCGACCCTGGTTCTGCATACCTTCCCCACACACCAGGCATGTGGGCAATGCACAGATCTTGAGACAGATGTCGGGTCTGCAGTGATGCGTTCCCAGAGGAATTCTATCTCGTGGCAATCTTGGCTGGAGCCAAGCCACGCACCCCCAGCAGCAATCTTATGATTGTCTGTAGTACAGGCGGCTATGTTTATGGCCTCTTTACTCCATAGATTTTCCTTCTCTGAAGTGCTTTCTAGAAGAATACAAAGGTAATGTAGAGGGAGCGACCTCTCCGCCTTGCTATTTTCTCTGCTTTTCCTTTTGTGCTTTTAGGTCTTCGAACTACCCGCTGAGATAAATGCTGTCTTGATCTTTTAGAGCTCTATGACAACTGTTTGTGACGAAATAATGAAAACATCTTTACAAATCTAGATGTAAAGGAACGTTAACGCTGAATGACATTAAAATCTAAATTGTGAGAAATCAGAACTTAAACAGTAGGGGGAAAAATGTACTGTTCTAGGATCCAGACTGCACAACCAGGAAAAAGAACTGAGGCTGTGAGGCAAACTGCCAGTTCAAGGCATGCTAGGTCTTCTTAAAGTGGAAGTATAACTTTTTGATCTAATGCACTCTTAATTTGGCAGTCTACGGCAAATGGAAATTTAAGGCGCCTTAAGTTTTAGAGACTACATTTTTCAGAAAGGTCACAATTTGTACCTAGATAACGCCTACACTGCTGTGCAATTGTTTAAGGAATTGTTCAAAGTGGACACTAACTGTAAAGGTTACCCAAAAAAGCTTGTTTGCAAAAAGCTTTAAAAGATACAGAGGGACAGTGCAGTGCCTTGCGTAGTGATGAAATGCTAGCTGTGAAATTTGTGGACAGGAGGAATGTGTATATGCCGACTACCATTCATGATGAAAGTACTTCACCTGTGGCTGTTTGGGGTCAGGTTGCTTAAGTGCACAAACTTGCGTGCATTGTAGACTACAATAAGCATGTGGGTGGTGTTGATAGAGTAGATCAGAAGTTGGAACCTTACACTGCTATTCGTAAGGCTTACATTTGACATAAGAAGTTGGCCGTCCATCTTTTCAATTTAGCACCTTTTAATGCTTCTGTTGTGTTCAAGGAGTCTTCTCCAGCGTCAAAGATGACTTTTGTTCAGTTTCAGGAGTCTGTGATAGGCAGCCTTGTTGTAGTGGAACAGGCAAGTGTTCCTAGAGTTGGAAGGGAGGAGGATGTGGCTAGAATGACAGATCACCACTTTCCCGATTTAATTCCTCCCATGCCCCAAAAATAACCAATCCCTGTAAGAGGTATGAAATCCCGGGTTGCTCGCCTTTGCACACTGGTCCGCGCTGTGTTACAGCAGCCCTAGAGCTCAGGACGAGTCGCAGGGTAGCAGCGCAAGGCTACCTCCGGGTGAGTGGAGCAGCATCAGTACATGCGCTGCAGCTGCACACCCAGGAGGTTTGGAGACTAGATCTCGGGAAAAACAGCTGGTTGAAACACACGACCAAGGACATCAAGGACTTCAAGCTCTAAGTTGTAGGGGGGCTAAAGAGGGGGTGTGTCTTGACGGGGAGTTAAAAGGTCAAGCCATAGGAGAGTTCCAAGAGGGAAGAGAGGTGCTAAGCGGGGAGAGTAAAGAAAGTAAAGAGAGTAAAGAACAGGCCCCCGGCCAGAGTTTAGCTGCTTGGGTTGATTTGGCGTCTTCTGAAAAATCAGCAAAAAACTCACAGAATTGTCCTCCTAGGGAGAGACTAAGACCAGAAGTAAAAAAGAGAGGCGGAAAACAAAAGAAAAAAGCACAGCCCATAGATTCTAAGCTTAAAATCACTCCATCTCTGCGTTCGTTCTTTAAAGTGCAACCATCGGTCCTTAAATTAAAAAGACCATCTCCAGTAGAAGGACAGAAAAACAACGGGGAGAAAAACAACGAGGAGCCGACAACCGTAACAGGTACTACAGTCCCCAATATGGAGAGTGGTAGTCAGGTCAACGGGGGTCAGGGAGATAGCACGCAGGATACTCAAGGTATTCAAGATAAGGGCTATAAGGATGACAGTGGGCATGGGGGGCACACGCCAGATACCCCAGACATACCAGATAAGAACACAACTATCCCTGGTGTTAGGGATCCCGTTGATCCAATAGCCCGCTCCTTAGAGGCAATGATGGGAAATTTAACTACAGATATCAGTAATGGTTTTTCGGTATACAAGGCAAACCAGCGGGAAATCCGGGGGTTCTGAGAGATTTTGGAAAATAAAATTGTACTCCCTATCCGACCGGACAGAAATCCTCGAAAGTACAGTGGAGGAACTGAAAAAGGATCTTGCCTGCAGTAGAGTGGAAATCCAGGTACTGCGTAAGGATGAACGGGGCTTGCAGGAAAAAGTTGAACAACTTGAAAATAACTTTAGAAAAAATAATCTGAGATTATTAAATGTACCCTAAGGTAAAGAAAGAGAGGATCTAAAATCGTTTGTGGTATCTCTCATAACATCCGCAGCTCAGATAGAGGAAAGTGAAGAAAACATTGCCATTGACATACAAAGAATTTTTCCTATGGAAATAGGTCGATATCTATTTGACTTTTCATAGAGTAAGTAGGACTACTAGAAATGGGGCTGAGAGCAATCAGAGCAAAGACTAACTTGGACTAGCATAATGTCCAAGGAGAAGAAGCAGGGGTGGGTTCTCCAGGGTAGGGTGGGTGGGAGAGGTGGTGGAGGGGCACAGGTTGGGAAGCATTTGGGGAAAAATAAAAAAAATTTAAATCTTCAAGATCCTCAGTTTTATTTAAAATAAAAAAGACATGTCCATACAGATCTTAACCTGGAATGTTAATGGTTTCGAGCGAAGGGATACATTACTCCAGTACTTGAGAGACTCCCCGGTACATATTTTAGTTTTGCAGGAGACACATCTGCTGAAAAAGGAATGCGTTCACCTCTTTGAAAAACAAAGATAGGTAGCACAAGTCTTTTGTACAAATCAGAATTGTAATATAAGAGGAGTTGCAATAATAGTGAAGAAAGAAGCAAATATATGGGTGACAGAAACAAAAGTGGATATAGGGGGAAGATGGATTATAGCAAAAGTCAAGGTAAACGATAGGACACTGACAGTTGTAGGTTACTATGGTCCAAACCATGACGATTGTGAGACTTTAACAAATCTCTTTGCTAACTTCTTGGATTTCCCCGAACCTATAATCATGGAAGGGGACTTCAAAAGTCGTATTAAATCCTAACCTAGACAAATCAATTAAAACTAGAACAACTCCAACATCCAAATCACGTACTTTATTACAAGCTATGATGGCGCAGCGTACACTGTGTGACATCTGGAGAGAAAGAGCTGGAACCTCACAGGGCACATCTTTTCATAATAAGAAATATGGCAGTAGGTCCAGAATTGATTACTTTCTGGTAGATATAGAATATAAGTCAGCCCACTTATCAGATCACTCGGCAGTTCTGTTAACACTGGAAAACAGTAATAGGGGTGTAGAGAATAGGTGGACGCTGGACCGCACCATATTGACAGATAGTGAAATAATGGAAAACCTTAAAGAAGAGGTTAGAGAATTTATCGAGGTCAATAGAGACTCAAATGGAACAGTGTGGGACACCTTAAAGGCCTACATCAGAGGCAAGATTACAGGCCTAACCTTTTACAGAAATAAAGTATATAAAAAAAGAAATAACACTACTAGAGGAGGAGTTGAAGAGAATAGATATGGAAATTAAAAGTACAGATTTGGAGGAGAATAAAATTGCGTTAGAGAAGGAGCAGTTACTAATGAAGAATCAACTATCTGAGACCCTCCAAATACGGATTAGAAAAAGGTGGGATGCTAGTAAACTAGCATATTTTGAATATGGGGAGGGGGCAGGCAAACTCCTAGCCTGGAAAGTTAAGGCAGAACGAAATAAGAATTGAATTAAAGAAATCAGGGAAGATCAATCTGGAAACCTATTGAGTAGTGAAGCGGAGATTAATGAGGACTTGAAGGAGTTTTTTAGTGATCTATACAAAGAGGGAAAAGATGAAGTGGTATACAAAGAGATAGAGGGCTGGCTTACTGAATATAAACCTGTAGATGTTAACCAACAAAAGAGTTTAAATCAAGAAATCACTCAGGAGGAAGTTGTTAAGGCCATCCAAACTAGTAAAGGGGGTAAAGCGGCTGGACCAGACGGTATACCAACAGAGCTATATAAAATTTTAGTAGAGGTGGTTTCTCCTCTGTTGACATTGGTGATGAATGAGGTATTGGATCAGGGAATACAACTACCAAAGTCATCGAATGAGGCCACAGTCTCCCTCCCTTATTTTGAAACCAGGAAAAGATCCAACAATATGTGAGTCGTACAGATCAATTTCCCTTTTAAACTCAGATTACAAACTCTTTACAACATTTTTAGCCAATAGACTAGCAAAAATTGCAAGCGTTACAATTCATGAAGATCAGAGATGCTTTGTTAGAAGAATGATATCACACAAACTCACGTATGAGCTCATAGGGGCTATCGATTTCGCTACAACTTTCGACACCCCTTTAGCTATAATAACACTAGATGCCTCAAAAGCATTTGATCAGGTGAGATGGTCCTATCTTTTTACAGTGTTAGAGAGATACAACCTGGGAGGCAATTTTTGTAGAGCGGTTAGGTTAATATATAAAGAACTGGTAGCAACGGTCCTGGTAAATGGAAGATTATCTTCACCCTTTAAAATCTTTAGGGGTACAAGACAGGGCTGTCCCCTCTCCCCCCTTTTGTTTAACTTTTATATGGAGCCTTTTGCTTTTAAAATTAGGCACACAACTGACATGCCACCTTTTGATCAGGGCGACTGGATTAGGAAAGTTGCGCTATATGCGGACGATCTTATGGTTTACTCATCAGATTTGGATATTGATTTACCAACAATTTTAAGTATAGCAACAAAATTTGAAGAAGAGTCCAGGGAATCAGTGAATGAAAATAAGACAAAAGTGATGCTACGGAATCATGCAGGAAGTAACCCCTTAACCACTTCCATGCTAATGACAAGGTCAGCTCGTCATGCAGTACACTGGAGCTGTGCTTATGACGAGCTGACCTTGTCATGAACAATGGGATTCTGTAAATGTCAGCATAGGAGAGGAATCAGCCTAGCATCCAAGGTGGTAATAAAAAAGGAGATACGATATCTAGGCATCAGGATATTAGTGTAATCGCAGAGAATAATTTGAGGAGGGTGTTTAAAGAAGTTGTTAAACTAATGAAGAGTTGGGTACATCTCCCATTATCCATCTTGGGTAGAGTCAGTTTGGTTAAAGAGGACTATCCTACCAAAAATCACTTTCATATTTGTTTCTATACCTCTTGATTTAGATAAAATGACTGAACAGGCTATAAATTCATTTATCTGGGCCAACAAAGGGTTAGAATCTCATGAAAAAAACTGGGGAGGAGGGAGAACGGAGGCCTAACCCTGCCAGACAGCCAATACTACGCATGGGCTTTTCATTAAAAAATTCTAGAATGCTTTCCAGGACACCGGATGGATCCATGATAGGTCGAATGTATACAGCAATGCCAAATAGACGGACGGTTTTCTCTTCAAATTTGGGGATCTAAAGTTTTTTAAGAAAGTTAAACTTAAGGTGCTGAAGTCAATGGCAAGAATATGGTACCAAATCAGACGCCTCATGAAACTGGACTATTATTCCTACTTTGCTCCAATCTGGGAGTCACCATTAACCCCAGAGCGTCTCAAGGAACCTGGCATTAAAGTCTGGGGTGACTTGACAAAAAAAGGTAAACTATTACCTTGGCACAATTTAAATGGGTACTCTATCCAAGTTCAAATATTTACAACTAAAAACCTGGGAGCAAAGTAAAAAAATCGACACTGGGAATGGCAATATTCTAGAAGATCAACTGGTAACTAAACCACCAGGATATATATGGAAGTAGCACTATGGTTCTGGCACCTAAATGTCATCAAGGACGGAGAGTTCACTTTGGCCGAGGAACTGTGGGGGAATTACTTGCCGAGAGAGAAGCTGCAGAATATTTGGAAAGTATCTATGCGTACAATTTACCACATAGTCAAACCTGCTTTTTTAAGAAGAAACAACCTTTTTTCACTCCATAGGGCGTATATATCTCCCGAGAAGTTATCCAAGATGGGGACAGGAAGCCGAACCAGCTGCGCTAAATGTGGGCTTGAAAATGCCATGGACGTGCATATGTTCTATCAATGTCCCATAATCAGCGATTTCTGGAAAAGAGTGGAAACGGCAATATCAGGTATTTTGGGTCAGCATATAAAGGTAAGCCTTCCCTTGGCTATCGTTGGTGTTGCTGATGAACATACGAACAGGGTTAGAGATATGTTGTTTTATGCAATGTTACTAGCCGGGAGGGAGATTTGTCAAAAATTGGTGAGCAATATACCACCACAGTATGCAGAATGGTTGGAGTCTCTCATATATATGTCTAGGATGGACCTATCCGGAAAAAAAGTCAAAGATCAAATCCTTCTGGAACTTGTTACAGCTATGGTTGGAGAGCACAGAAGGGTTGCTATTCAGTCTCTTAGTTTAAAATAGTTTAAACAGGATCGTAAAAAGAAAAATGTCCAGTGATTACACCGGCAAATACACTCTTCGACTGCTATAGGGTCACTTGCAGTTCCGGTGTTGACATCACGTGAGAGGGAAAGCTGCAGAAAGGCGGGTGCCTATTGTAGTATGCCCATTAATGGTCAGAATCTCTCCCAAAAAGAAGGGCAGAAATAATGGACACCTTGCTTTGTTTTTTTTTTCTTTTCTGAGGTGAATGAGGACTAAAAAGAAAAAAAAGGTATGCAGAAGGAGAGTTGTATGCACTGTGCTGATTGTCCTTTTAATCCTGGGTTGTGTTATGTTATGTTATGTTATGTATACTTGTATAGCGCATGGCTACCCCAGCAACGGGGCGTCCCAGCGCTGCGGACATGTCAAAGGCTAGTGCGTTGGAAGATGTACTAGATGGACGCGAACAGCCAAGTTTTTATCAGTTTTCGGAATTGCAGGTGATTTGAAGTGGCCCGGGCTTTTGGGGGGATGGAGTTCCCAAAGCTTGGGGCCAAATACCCCCGGCTCTACTCCTCCGAATCCTGACAGTGCAGGCTAGAAAGAGGTCCGCTGAGCGCAGTGCGCGCGTGGGGGTGTAAAAGGAACAAAGTCCTTGCAGAGTTTGTGGGCCAGTGCTATGCAAGATTTTATGGGTCAGGCAGAGGGTCTTGAAATGAATACGGTGCTGTATCGGCAGCCAGCGCAGTCGTCGAAGAAAAGGGGAGATGTGACAGGTTTTAGGTAGGGCAAACAGAACACGAGCTGCAGCATTCTGTGCTCTTTGCATCCTATTAATCACCGTCATATTGGAGCCCAGCATGAGAGCATTACAATAATCCAGATGGGATAGGACTGATGCCTGGACTATAATCTGACGGGTAGTGGGCTCGAAAAACCCCAGAATAGGTTTGAGAGAGCGGAGGCGCCCGTAGCACGTGCCCGACACGTTCTTTGCAAGAGACTCCAGATTAAGTAGGTTATCTAGCACCACCCCCAGATTTTTCACTGACTCCTTTGGTATGGGAGCTGGTCCCAGCGCAGAAGGCCACCAGTGCTCATCCCATGTTTGCGTGCCATTGCCAATTAGAAGTACCTCTGTTTTGGATGAGTTTAGCTGGAGACAGTTGTTAGATAGCCACCTTGATATTGCCAGGATATCTTCTTGGAATTTGTTTTGGTCTACCACATTGTTGTTTGAAAAGTTGAAAATGAGCTGCGTATCGTCCGCATATGAAATTAACTGGATCTTACGTTCCCGGGCCATCAAGACCAGGGGGCGGACGTACACATTGAACAATGTGGGACTGAGCGCAGACCCTTGGGGCACCCCACATTCAAGAGGGAACCAGCTGGATGAGTACGGCGGGGCATGCAACTGGAAGGAACGGTCAGATAGAAATGACACGAACCAATCCAGGGCCGATTCCCTGACTCCGATCTCCCACAGCCTCTCAAGTAGTATCTTGTGGGAGACCGTGTCAAAGGCCGCACTCAAGTCCAGCAAAACCAGGATAGAGGTTGCGCCCATGTCCAAAGAAGCCCTTAGATGTTCTGTGACTTTTAGCAAGGCAGACTCCGTACTATGGTTAGCTCGGAAGCCGTTCTGGGACTCATCTAGGATCCCATTGGACTACAAGTAGGCAGACAGAATGGAGTTGACATGTACTTCGGCCACTTTCGCAAGGTAGGGAAGCAGCGAAAAAGGTCGATAACTATCTGTCCTAGAGGGATCCAATGATGGTTTCTTCAGGAGGGGCACTATTTTAGCATGTTTCCACGATTTAGGAATGGAGGCTTGCTGTAGAGATCGATTAACCAGCTCTCGGCCTACCTGCAGGACTAAGTGATCTGAACAATTCCGGTTTGATGGGATCATCCGGAGATCCTGATTTTACTCTTAAAGCCAGGTGTGCCATCCCTGTCTGCTCTATAGACGGAAAAGTTAAGAGGGAGTGAGGGGGATCACAGTTGTCACTCGCAGGGTTGTATGCCCACATGTTTCAGATTGTATTACACTCAAAAGAGATTTTGGGAGAAATCGTGAGTCTAAGAAGTACTGCCTGGTTTGTATGTTTTTTTATTTGTTGTTCAGTTTCACGGTTGGCATTAGAATGAGGTATTTACTTACCGCTGTTGTGTTTGTAGTTATAGTTTTTGATCTAGTTACAATTGGGTTGTGTTTTCTTTCTTGTTAAAAAAAAAAATTTTGACAGTGTGCGTGAACTGGTGCTTGGCTGCTGGTGTGCGTGGGCTGGCGCTTGCCTGGCAGTGTGCGTGGGCGGGCGCTTGCCTGGCAGTGTGCGTGGGCTGCGCTTGCCTGGCAGTGTGCGTGGGCTGGCGCTTAGCTGGCAGTGTGCGTGGGCTGGCGCTTAGCTGGCAGTGTGCGTGGGCTGGCGCTTGGCTGGCAGTGTAGGTGGGCTGGCGCTTGCCTGGCAGTGTAGGTGGGCTGGTGCTTGCCTGGCAGTGTGGGTGGGCTGGCGCTTGGCTGGCAGTGTGGGTGGGCTGGCGCTTGGCTGGCAGTGTGGGTGGGTTGGAGCTTGGCTGGCAGTGTGGGTGGGCTGGCGCTTGGCTGGTGGTGTGAGGAGTGATTTGCTGCTGGTCATTGCACACACTGCTAGCCAAATGCCACTGCACACACTATGTCAACCACCAGCCGGTGTGATTGCTGTATCAGTCATGTGGGCGTATAAAAGTGATGGGCCCTTGAATGGCATATCTGTTGATGTGAATGTCGTAATGTGCTGGGCCCACGGCTGGTGGTGTGAATGGTCTTGTGTGTCACATATGAAAGGTGTGTGACTGGCCCGTAAAGAGGTTGATGGCTTGTGTGGTTTTACAACTCACGAGCTGCGAGTCATTGGTTCAGGTTTTTAACCTTTTAATTATTAACAGTGTATTTCCCTTTTGTGACATCTTGTTAATAAAATATACATTTTGAACCTTTCACTCGCCGTCATGCCCAATCCAACCAGTATGTGTGTGTACTTAAGGAAAAGGTGGATAGGCAGTCATATCTGTCTCATATGTCTTTCTGTGCAATGGTGTAGTCTGTCTCTAGGGAAAATGTACCAACTTAAGATATTTCGGTAAACCAAACAAATGGGGAGCGCTGGGTGGTGTGCCTCATGGATCCCAACTAATTTTTTTTACTCACAATGCCATGCAAACCTCAAAATGTGACTATAGTCACGCATTTTTCTTGCATTACTGTGTCACAATATTCTGTTACCAGAAAAAACACAATGTTCCTACCATCCAGCATTCCCCCCACGTCTCCCGATAAAAATGGTACCGCACTCGCATGGGTGGGTCAAGTACCTGAAACTGGTAAGGGCCCAAAACGTATTGAGGAGACATCGAAATTACCTATCACAAAACAACCTGGTTGTGCAAGGGAGGGGTCACCTGGGTTTTTGGCCGCAGGCTCAGCGGCAATCTTGGGAAACTACCAAACACACACATTTCAGAAAGCTAGACACCCGGGGGAGTCCAGGGAGGTATGGCTTGCGTGGCTCCCCGAACTTTTCCCTACCTAGAAAACCCTCAAATTTATCATAAAAAAACTAATTTTCAACATATTTTTGGGTGGGATCACCGTGCCGGCACAAATGTCCTACTACACAGCGTTCCCCCTAAGTCTCCCGAGTAAAATGATTCCTCACTTGTGTGGGTGGGGCAAGGGCCTGTGACTGGGAAGAGTCAAAAACAGAGATTTAGCGTATATCACAGCGAATTCCAAGTGCTACATTTGTTTATAAATAAGTTTGTAGCCAATTCTGCATTGGACACCCACACAAGTGAGGTATCATTTTACTCTGGACACTGAGGGGGAACTCAGTGTGGTAGGACATCTGTGCCGCCAGTGATCTAACACACAAATATGTGGAAAATGTGGTTTGAGGTTTGCAAGGGATTCTTTGTAACAGAACCTGGTGAGAGCCACACAAGTCACCACCTCCTGAATTCCCCTGGGTGTCTAGTTTAAAAAAATGTATAGGTTTGCTAGGTTTCCCTAGGGTTCAAAATCCATAGCTAGGCACTTTGCCAAAAAAGGGGTACGTTTTCACTGCAAAAATGTGGTGTATCCATGTTGCGTTTTGGCCTTTTCCTGTCGTGGGCACTAGGCTTACCCACACAAGTGAGGTATCATTTTTATCGGAAGACTTTGGGGAATAAGGGTGGGTAGAACTGTGTGGATCCATGCCAATTCTAGAACTTTCCACCACATAATATGAGGGAAATCTGTTTTTTTTTTTTTAAATCAAAGTTTGTGGTTTGCAAGGGATTGTGGGTAACAGAACCTGGTGAGAGCCACTCAAATCACCCCATCCTGGAGTCCTCTGGGTGTCTAGTTTAAAATTTGTATAGGTTTGCTAGGTTTCCCTTGGTAACGGCTGAGCTACGGTTCAAAATCTACAGCTAGGAACTTTGCACAAAAAATATTCTATTTTCACTGTAATAATGTGGTGTCCACGTTGCACTTTGGGGCGTTCCCTGTCGCGGGCACTAGGTCTACCCACACAAGTGAGGTACCATTTCTATCGGGAGACTTAGGGGAACAAAGAATTGTAGAGAACCAGTTATTACCTGTTGACTTTCCATGCATTTTTGCCTTCCAAATGTAAGACTATGTATAAAAAAGAAGTCACTTTGAAAAATGCCCTACAATTTTCAGGCTAGTATGGGTAACCACAATTTCAGAGATGTGCAAATAGCTACTGTTTCTAAACTCTACATTTTGTTCCCATTTCGAAAGTACATAGGTGTCTTTGATACCTATTTTTCACTCTTCACATTTTACGAAATTAATTGCTATATACCAGGTACACAATGAAAAACCACTGCAAGACGCTGCTCAGTTACTGGCTCTGGATTCCTCGGGTTCTTGGTGAACCTACAAGTCCTATACATCCCCACAACCAGAAGGGTACAGCAGATGTAACGGTATATTGCTTTAAAAAATCTGTCATACTTAGAAGAAGTTACAGGTGAAAACTTTGGCACAGATGGCAGTTTTTTTTTTTATTTATTCTCAATTTTTCTTATTTTCAACTATTAGTTTCTATATAAAAGCTAAATTCAGAATTGTGTCTACTTTTTAGAAATGTATAGCTTTTCGGGATCCACTATTCTTTTCATACCCATTTCTACAACTTACTGGAAGGAGGTTGAAAGCGCAAAAAGTATTAAAAATGGGCTTTGTCCCAGTAAAATGCCAAAACTGTATAACATTTTTTGGTTTTCTGCTTGTCCTTGAAAGCTGCGAAGATGATGATTTCAGCATCACAAAATCTTTGTTCATACAATTTGCAGGGAAAAAAATCAAACACTTTCTTCTGCACCACTTTTTCCCACAAAAAAAACCCCAAAATGTAGCTGTATTTTGGCTAATTTCTGTGTCCCTTCCAGGGGAATCAATAAACCCTGGGTACCTTTAAAGTCCCAATGATGTTGGAAGAATAGGACGCAAATTTGGCGTGGATGCCTTATGTGGACAAAAGGGTACAGGGGCCTAAGCGCGAACGGCACCAAATAGTTCAAAAAAGGTTTAGCACGGGGGAGGCTTAGCAGCAAAGGGTTCTTATCTCTGGCTGCTTTCCACCTATGATGAATAAAAGCATCCATCTTGCCACATCTAACAAAACCCTCAATTGATCCCTTTGAGGTGAAGAATTACAGGACAATTTCGCAACTTCCGCTACCAGCCAAGATCTTCGAAAAGGCCATGAACCAAGAGAGCATGACCTTCCTAGTACCAAGCCGACCTCCTCGATCCATCGCAGCATGGGCTGAGGCCCAACCATTGCACAGAGTCTGCCCAAGTGGCGGCCACAGGAAAAATTTGAGCCTTGCCTCTCCCACACACACATGCAGCTCTCGGCACTATTTGTCACCGGCCCCCGACAGCACACAAACACATGCAGTACACACACAACAGACACAGGAAACAAAAGAAAGGTACCACGCCGGGAAACACTGAAACCGTCCGGCAGAAAATACATGTCTGAAGACTCTTTCCTTCTCTGTTTACTCACATTTAATGTGCACTCTTTCTCTCCCCCCAAAGCAACATTTGCTCCTGCAGGAGCCAAACGCTTTAAATCTGATCTCCGAGGCCAGGAGCTGTTAAGCCCTGCTCGGCGAATAAGATTGATCGAACCCCGGTTTTCCTTCCAACTTTGTTAGAAGCAGAAACTAGAAAATTAAGAGCCTTGCTTTTTTCGTTTGAGTTTTCATTTTTAAGACCCCTGTGTTTAGATATTAAATAACCGCACACTTTAGCATGTTTTCTATAAACAGAGGATTGGATTGCAGGTATCCGATGTTGCATTCCCAGGTATGGCTTGGTTGTGTCTGGGCTAAAAAGAAGCTGTGCCCAGAAAGCACAGAGAGGACACATGTGTGAGGGGGCAAACATCTCTTCCTGGCAGTCAGAAACAATGTGAGGACCCTACTGCAGATAGAGGTAGGGCCAGCCTAGCCTGTAGCACAAGAACGGCAAAAGAGGAAAAAAAAATATTTTCTGAAAGGAGTGCGTGTGTTAAAAAAAAAAATAATAATAATAAATCCGCGCTTGGGGCAGAATAAGGCGTGCCTTCCTGGCTTTTTTGGGATCAAGCACACAGGCAATGATTAAACCTCAAATTGTCATTGGGCAGCGGCAATCATGTGACAGCCAATTTGGTCCAATTTCAACCTTGTCTCCATGAATTCAATAGTTTAACGGTAGCACGGTCCCCATACGGCTGTAATCAGTGAATTAGAAAAAAAAACACACTTGCCGAGATTTTATGAAAGTTTTAGTACTTATTTTTAATTGCAGTGCTCAAGATAGGATTGAGGGGGTGGGGCTGCCAAGCAGTATAGTGCAGAGTGTCCGGGACTAACCTTAGATTTGGAACATTATTCGAATTTGCAAACCATTACAGGCATTAGTTTACTTAAAAACCAGTGCAAATTTCCTCAACTCTCATCAGTGGAAGAGGGTATTTGAAAAAGTATTCCAAAGTGTGGAAAAGGTAAACATTTGAGGCTTTATCATGAACAAGGACATGGAAGCAGCTACTCATGCTACTGGAGAGGACAGAAAACAAAATCATATTTTTGCATGTTTTACCCCAGCTTGTACATCTGCTCAAATTTTCCTACCGGGGATGCGAACCATGACACAGTCAGGAAGATTTTTTTAACACGTCGTTTTTGAAACATTGAAGGATCTGAAATGAAGCAAATTGCATTCTGTTTTACCTCCCAAGCGTTATAGTTTATGGCATATTGCAGAGGATGTTAAACTAGTAAAATGGAGTGAAGTGGTCTTGGTGCTTGCCAGACACAGGAAGAATCACAACTGAAGCACGAGTGCTTGAAAAGTGGAGACGCAGGCGCGGCCACGCTAATTGCAAACAGATGGCCCCTGCACACCGCTGCTCGCTCCCACAAGGTGGATGCCACAACAAGCACAAGTGCTTGAAAAGAGCTGACCGATTTCTAAAGGTCATCTCCTAGAGCAGCGCATGCGCGCTGAACTAGGCTAGGCCTAAAAAGTAGCCAAACAATTCAATATCTGCATGGGTAACATTGCTAACTGGATGCAGAAGAATTGTTTGATACCAAATTCTGAAAAGACTGAGGTGTTGTTTTTTGGTAATTACAAAATTTTTGGGACACCACCTGGTGGCCCCCTAACCTAGGATCCCTCCTATCAGCAGTCCAGAAGGCAAAAAACCTGGGGGTCATTTTGACACCAAGTTAGCATTTACCTTCCACAACAAACAGGTAGCATCTTCCTGCTTTCTCACTCTGAGAATACTAAAAAAAAAAAATTCCCTTCCTCCCAATAGAGTTAAGAAAAGCAGTTATAATAGCCCTAGTAGTCACAAAACTAGAATATTGCAATGTCTAATATGCAGGCCTCCAAAGTCGCCTACAAAACACCCTTCTAAATGAGACAGCCCAGATGCTGATAAATCTCTCAAAATTCTGTTCAATCTCCCAAACTATTAAGGAACTTCACTGGCTACCAGTAATGGCACGAATCAAGTTTAAAGCCTTGTGCTGCACTCACAAGGCCCTGCACAAGGTTGGTCCCCTTTTTTCAGAAGATTTTTTAAATGGTACTCTCCCTGTGGTCCAGGGTGGCTAGATGGGCATTAATTTCCAGAACCAAAAAAGCACATTGGGTTGGAAGAAGTTTCTCCTACTCTACGTGCAAATGGTGGAACCCGATGCCTGACCATCTCAGAGCCCAGCCAAATGTGCCCCTCAGACTCTGTGCTGGATACTTGTTATGCTATGTTGTTAATTCAGCATCTTGGTGCCAGTTTCAGATTTGAACCCTTGGGATGAAGGCGGAGGAAAAGAAATTTAAGTAGGGTAACAAAAAAGATTTTAGCTGTTTTCCCAGATTTGCCCAGACATGGGTACTGTGCTCTCAATGCCACTGGAGTCAAGCTAGCGTGGCTGATAAGGGGTGGATGCTTGTTTCCAGTCCAGGGAGGACCTGGCTTGGCAGTTCGAGCTGGACAGTTACCATGGGGAACAGGGTCAGGACGGATTTGCATATTGTTGGGTCTGAACTGGAATGGCATGGGGAGCAAAAAAATTATGGATGGAGGCCCAGATCTCTGTACTGTCGTGAATGTAGGACACTGGTAAGCATTCTGTCCATCAATTGTTCTTTTTTGCATCGTTTGATATTCAGCAACAAAGCTTCGCTTCATGGTCCCGGATCGCATTCAACACACTGATATGAGTCGGGACGCGAGCATACACACAAAAGGCACACCTTATGTGGGTCCATTACCAACCTCTGTTTAGACAGTTATGGCATGGTTTGAACGCTGTTGTTTTATTTGGGGGACACCAGATTGAAATTGAAAACTGAAGAAAGAGGGAGCAGAACTCCAGATCCAAGCTCAAAGACTCAGAAAGAAAGTAACTGAAGTCGGCACGCAAGGGTGCTCCTAAATGCGGTGTAGCTCTGTCACTTCCAGGGCAGAACAAAGCTAACACGAGGCTGAACGGCACCACCTACCTGCATGCGAGAGCACTGCGGAGTAAATTTCTGGATCAAGTCTTGCACCATGGGATATTCTAACAGTGAGGAAACTGCGATTAGAAGTATACATCAGAAGCTCTTATTCTGACCTAAAAACTATGGAACCTTATGTTGAGCTGCTGTCTCTATAAGTATCCCCCTTTATAGCTTATTTTTAAATGCTGTCTTCAGGCACTTAAGTTTACACTTTCGAAAAGTCTTAAAATGTAGAAATGAACAAGTTACTTACCTTCGGTAATGATATATCTGTTAGAAACATTAGTTAGTGATAGATTCCTTACCTTAGAATAACCCCCAGGCGTCAGACTGGATCCGGAAAGCTTTCGTCAGCAGTACCCCTGCGCGTCGGTAGACGTTGTCGTACAGCTCTGGGTACGTCATTGGCGTCGCTGGAGCTACGTAGTCGACCCTCCACGCGCGGATGTCAGTTCTGTACACGACTTTCCGCAGCAGGAATGCAGAGCCATGCAAGATACTGACCACTGGTGCATTGAAACTAGGGCTCTGAAAGGGATGACCTTAACCCTAGAAATCAGTTCGCAGAATGAAGAGGATGGGTGGGGCGGTAAGGAATCCATCACTAACTAATGTTTCTTACAGATATCTCGTTACCGAAGGTAAGTAACTTGTTCATCTGAAGATAGATTCCTTACCTTTGAACAGATACCCCAGCAATACCAACCCCGGTGGTGGGTCTGCGAACAAAGATCACACCAGAAAGTCACGGAGAACAGAACAGTCAAAGAAGCGGTCTCTCCGGACTGGATTGTCAAAGCAATAATGCTTGTAATAGTGTGCAGTGTGGCCCAGATGGCTGCCTGACAGATGTCTTGCAGGGACACCACATCCCAATGCGGTAGTAGCTGCTATCGCCCTGGTAGAATGGGAGCGCAACCCCGTCTGAGGTTCCTTTTAAAGTCAAGGAATAACAGGTCTTGATACACAAGGCGACCAGTGGGAGATAGCCCTCCTGTGTACAGATCGGCCTTTCTTGGCGCCCATGTAGCCAACAAAGAGCTGGTCAGCCACCTGGAACTATTGTGCGTGATTCAGATAAAAGGAGAGCGCACGTTTTGAGTGCATACAGTGGAGCCTCTCCCTCTCTGGAAGGGTGCGGAGGTGGAAAGAAAGTGGGCAAATTTATAGTTTGCCCGATGTGGAAGGCAGTGACAACCTTTGGCAAGAAGGAAGGACGATTGCGAAGCACATCCTTGTCCGGATGGACCAACTGAAAAGGAGGCTTACAGGAAAGAGCCTGGAGCTCTTTCACGCGCTTAGCAGAGGTGATGGTAACCAGGAAAGCAGTCTTCAAAGTCAATAAACAAAGAGGACAGTTCAAAACAGCTCAAAGGGAGCGCACATCAAATAGGGAAGAACCAGATTCAAGTACCACTGAGGCATTATTAACGGAATAAGAGGGAAAAGGGGAGCAATTCCTTTGAGAATTCTACTTACAAGGGACTTGAAAAGAGAGGGCTTATCGGGGAGCCTGAGAAAGGCCGAAATTGCAGAAAGATAGCCCTTAATAGTGCCCAGAGCAGAGCTCTGCTTGGCCAGAGAAAGAACAAGGAACTTCTGATAGAGGGGCAGAAAGGGGATCCACAGCCTTTGCTGTACACCATGCCACAAATGTTTTCCACCTGCAGGCGTATACCGATTTAGTGGAGGGACACCTGGCTGCCAGAATGATATCACAGACTTCAGGAGGCAAGTCCAAAGGAATCAGCTGTCGCAGCTCAATCTCCGCGCATGTAGGTGGAGGCTGGACAGATTCGGGTGGAGGACTGTCCCCTGCTGCAACAGAAGATCCTCCCGAAGAGGAAGTCGGATCGGGGGATCCATGCTCATACTGAGTAACTCGGAATACCAAACTCTTCTAATCCAGTCCGGAGCCACAAGAATGATTTGGGCCCGGTCGCACCTGATCTTCTTCAGCACTCTGGGTAGAAGTGGTATAGGCGGAAAAGTGTACAATAGACCGCAGCTCCACTGACAAAAAGCGTGGCAGAGTGAGTGCTGCCTTGGAATTTCCAACGCGCAGAAGTGATGACATTGCTCGTTCTCTTCAATGGCGAATAGATCTAACTAAGGCTCTCCCCACTGTTGAAAGAGACCTTGTGCCACCTCCGAGTGAAGACGCCACTCGTGATCATCATGCACTTGCGACTGAGTTTGTCCGCCCTGGCATTCAAAGAACCTGCCAGGTGTTGAACCGTCAAGGAAATGCCTTGACGTTCCAGCCATGTCCAGAGGCGCAGAGCCTCCTGACATAGGGTTCACGACCCCACCCCGCCTGTTGCCTGTGAACACCTGCACAACTCTCCCTTTGACAGAGGGAAGGAATGCTTTCAGTGCAAGTAGGGTCGCCATGAGCTCCAGAAGGTTGATATGGAGCCTAGACTCCAACGGAGACCAGAGGCCTCTGATCTCCGCCTCTCCCATGTGGCCGCCCCATCCCAGGAGGGACGCATCTGTCACTACTGTGTGCTCCGGTTGGGGAAGGGAGAGTGAGCCGACGATGACCCAACGCGGGTTTGTGAACCACCATTGCAACTGTTGGGCAGTACCCTCCGAGATCTGGAAGTACTCTGACAGGTCCCCTTGATGCAGTGTCCACTGGAACTTCAGGTCCCACTGCAAAGCCTGCATATGCCATCTGACATGATTGGTCAGCAGGATGCAGGAGGCCATGAGGCCCAGTAGCCTCAAGGTCATCCTGACCGAAATCCAGGAAAGGGCCGAAAGATCGGAATCATAGCCCGAATGTCCTGGACTCACTGTTCGGGAGGATAAACCCGAAACTGCGCCGTGTCCAGAACCTCTCCGATGAAGAGGAGCTTCTGAGAGGGAATCGGGTGCGACTTTAGCCCGTTGATGGAGAACCCCAGCAAATGCAAGAGATCGGCCGTAGTCTGGAGGTGGAAGAGAACTGCCTGGGGCGAGCCCGCCTTCACCAGCCAGTCGTCGAGATAGGGGAAGCCTGAAACCCGTGATCTGCACAGATGACCTGCGATCACCGCCATCACTTTCATGGACACCGAGGGGCGCTGGTAAGGCCAAAAGGGAGCACGGTGAACTGAAAGTGCTCATGGCCTACCGTGAACCGCAGGTAACACCAGTGGGCCGGCAGGACGGGGATATGAAAGTAAGTGTCCTGCAAGTCCAACGCAACCATGCAGTCTTGCAGGTCTAGGGCAGACAAGACCTGAGCAAGTCTGAGCATATTTAACTTCTCCTTCCGGAGGAAGCGATTGACGTTCCGAAGGTCTAAAATAGGACGCAGGCCCATGTCCTTTTTCGGAACCAGGAAGTAGTGGGAGTAGCAACCACAACCTACTTCTGGCGTTGTAACACGCTCGATGGCCCCCTTGGCCAAGAGGGACGCAACTTCCTGCTGGAGAAGTGTCAAGTGATACCCTGACATGCTGTGGTACTGAGGTGGCATGGCTGGAGTGGTAGTCCCAATGGGGAGGGAGTAGCCCCAGACTATCTGGAGAACCCACATGTCCGAAGTGATGGTGCGCCAGTGGGGGAGGTGGGCCTGAAAGACCGGGCTAGGAAGGTTTGGAGGTAGTGGCTGCAGGGGAGGTGGTGGACTGACCCGCCCGCTGGCCCCGTGACCCACCTCTGCGGGTCCGATGTCTGCGACTGCACTGAGACTGTTGCTACGCAGGCCTGTGGCTCTGAAACGATCGTGTTTGGGCACTCCTTCCTTGGCCTTGAAAGGAGCGTAAAGCAGAAGCTGATGGAGTGTGCGTGGCCGAAAGGCCAAAGGACTTGGCCGTAGCCCTAGAGTCCTTAAAACGCTCCAATGCACTGTCTGATTTGTCACCAAAAAGGCGAGTGCCATCAAAGGGCATGTCCATCAGAGTGTTCTGGACATCCCCGGTAACGCCAGTCGTTCCCAGCCAGGCATGGCGGCGTAGAGCCACTATCGAGGAAATCGCTCTGCCCAGCGAGTCGGCGGTGTCAAGGCCACAACGAATCATGAACCTGGCTGCATCTCTGCTCTCAGCAATAGCTTGGGAGAGCACCATCCGGGCCTCCTCCGGACACTGAGGCAGCACCTACGCAACCGTGTCCCACACAGAATGGGAATAACGGCCCAAGAGGCATGCGGTCTTCACAGACCGCAGGCCTTAACTGGCAGAAGTAAAAAATGTCTTCCCTGTCTGGAGATGCGGAAGTGAATGCGCTAGGGGACGCAGAGGCTTGGACAACCAAGCTCCCAGGAGTAGGGTGTTGGGAGAGGAAAATGGGGTTGCCCGGGCCGGGCGATGGTGTCGGGCCACATTCTTATCCACAGGAGCCCCTGTGTTGGGCCTGGACCAGGTGCCCAAAAGAACATCCGAAAGTGCATCATTAAAGGGCAGCAGCGGCTCCGCAGAGGAAGATGCCGGCCGAAGCACTTCTGTCAGGAGGTTAGTCCTGACGGTCACCAAAGGGAGCTCGAGGTGGAGAGCAACGGCCGCCCTCTGCAACACCACAGAATATGTACCACCCTCCTCCATAGCCACGGTAGGGTGAGATAGTGTGCCAGGTTCTGGAGAAAATTCCAGGTCAACTGCATCATCCACTTCCTCTTCCCATTCCGGGTCGAACTCGCACTGGGCTGCGAGAGGGTCCTCATACCCCTCCCAGTCCTCCGCATCCTCCACAACCTGCCAGGCAGGCGGAAAAGAAGGAGGTGGATGGAGAAAGTGATAGAAATCCCCCTATCAGCATTGGAATCGGCGTTGGAATCTGCGTCAATTGACACTGGTCCAGCACTATCCCCACGTCGGGGGGGGGGGGGTTGGGGAGGGGGGGGGAGCCGGGCGCAGGTCGGGAAGCCGGCCGAGGCCATCGACGTTGGTGCAGGTCGTACTAGGCCAACGACATCGGCTGGGATCCACACATGGATCCATGGGGGTCTCACGGCGTCAAGACCGGAGTCGACAACGTCGTCGGGCCATAGTCTATGACGTCGAATAGCAAGGACCCCCAGTTGGACCCACGGGGCCCGAAGGCGTGCCGACGGGGCTCAATGGGCCAAAAGACACGTACTATGGCTGAAAGGAACTCCTGCAGCTGGGCCGGAGTCGCCGATAGACCGGGATAGGCCATCGGCAACTGTGTAGGCTCCGCAGGAGCGCACCACCTGCATCCTCAGCCCTGTCGCGCAACAGGGAAGGCGAAGGTACAACCAGTGAGGTATGCCCAAATAACCCTCCTATACACGGGCATAGAACATCTAAAGCAAAAAAGTATGGAGGGATGAATCACTTTTATTTGCATCTAAGGCACCATTAATTACCCTGATGTTCTAAAAAAAAAAAAAAAAAAAATGTATAGCTACACGTACTCATGATTCTGTTGGGTACACATACCATTGGGCAGGTCTCTGGCACATAAATTCATTAAACATAAATTAATTATAAGCATTAACAGGGAAGGCGCGCTTCTTGTGCTGTGCCTTACCTGACTCAGAGTGTGAAGACTTCGTCGACTCCTGGGCCTCCAGTAACTTTTGGGACCAATCCCGCAAAGTTTTCGGATCCATGGCCCGGTATTCGGGGCATGACTCGGAGTTATGGTCACACCCCAGGCAATAGAGACACTCACGGTGCGGGTCCGTCACAGACATTGTGCGGGGACAAGCCATGCAAAACTTAAAACCGGGCATCCCTATACACCAGGAGTCGAAGACTCGAAAAAACAGAGACAAAAGTCCCAAAAACAACTCAGTCAAAAAGTGACTGGGGGTACCGCTCTCTCTGGATCTGTACTTGCTGGTGCGGAAAAAGAAAGAACTGACGTCAGCACGCGTGGGCGCGTCCAAGTAGCTCCATCAACATCTCGGCAACTACGACACCAACGACTTACGCGGAGATGTTCGACGACGCCTACCGACAAGCAGGGGTACTGCTGATGAAAGCTTTCCGGATCCAGTCTGACACCTGGGGGTTATTTTAAGGTAAGGAATCCATCACTAACGTGCTTCTTTCAGATAAATTAAGCCAGTCGTTCTTTTCTTAACCTGTGGTCCGGAGACCCATGGGAGTCCGCCAAGACTACACAAGGGGTCAGCGACTGCTTAGAAAATGAAATAATATTAACATATTAATAAATTGTATATAAATAAGCAAGCACAATTGCCATTTTTAAAACATTCTTTAAATGTGAAGGAATTTGAAATTAGTGGCTAAAATTTAAGTTAGTATCCTCAGATTCATACGTGGGGCAATGCAAGTGCATCAAACAGAATGTAGTATGGATGATGGGTCGCCTTAATTGAATTTATTAAAACTTCAATTTTACCTTTAAAATTATTCTTTTGTTTATATAGGTTTGTCAATTAAATCCAATATTTTATCATTAGTGTATTGTTTTGAGGTTTAAATCATCGAAATTTCTTAGACCGGGAACGTCAGCTTCCAGAATGACCCAGTTGGTGTACCCAAATTCCAATCATTATGTAGTGTGGATTACCAGATTCCAGTCATGATTAAGCTGGAGTCCACGTAAGACCGATGGTTATGAACTACCGAATTAAGCAATTCAGCGAGCCTTCTTGGAGTCTAAAACACAGCACCGACATGCACAGATCAAAGACTATTTTCTTCTCACACCAACAGCAGCACCCACAAATTGTGGGTGCTGCTGTTGTCCACTCCCTTTTGTGTATCAAAAAGGAGTGGACAAGCTGCAAGTGCTTTTTAGCTTTCTATCCCTGCATTGCATTGCATTTGCTATTGGTTTCCTGTCTACATTGCGCCACAGGAATCTTCAGGGTTCACTCGAAGGCAGGTCGCGGCCTAAAGTTATTTAGGCATGCTGCAAGGAACTCGGCTTGTTCGGGTCCCGACTCCCCATTCTAGTGTAGTTCCTATATTCCCAATAGGCTCTGCACATTGGAATAATATATCCTGTAGCTTAGACGTAGGACTGAGGTTGACTAGGTCTCTACCGAATATATTAGACTTAACTGTGAGTGCCAGCTAGCTCAGAGGTCACTAGAAACTTTCTCGAATTCACAAGAAGGGATCAGTTTCTGACAACCGCATAAACATGACAACTTTGTTCCCCAAGAATAATAAATGAATCTCTAGAGTCGCGGAAACAATAGATAGCTATTTTACTCAGTCAATCGTGCATGCTTTGTTTCACCAGCGGTGCTGAGAAATAGAGAGACGGGCGTTTTCAATAAAAAGTATTTATTGAACAGTCTTCTTTCTCAAGCATAAGAAATGTACTGCTACAATCGTAATACTCGTTATAAAGTACAAGGCATATAATACGAAACGTATTATAAAGTAGTACTGTAAAAGCATGGTATGGTTTCTAAGCCAAATAAAATAACATATAATACATAAAATACATACAGTGATAAATAATGACTAAAAGTACTCAACTGGTGCTTCTAAAATAAGCCTACCCCGGTGTACCTAACCTAAGTCTAGTACAAGGGAAGAAGTAAGAGAGGTGTAGCTTAAGTTTTAGTATTCTTTGCCAAGAATCTATTCCAAGAATTCTCTAAGGGTCTAATCAGCTCCTTACCTTGGTTTTAGAATGAAGGAGGTCTTGTATCTCTCCCTTAGGACTCGATTTCCCAGCAACCCGCAAGGGTAGCCTGGAAACACTGGAGCTGGATTTCTCGGCAGGAGAAAAGACAGCGTCTCTCAGTGCGTCAGCTGGAGGGTCGGCTTCCTTCGGCACTTGCTGCTGCAGGTCGCGTCGGGCAAGTAGATAATCTAACTGCTCCAAACCACCTTGTGTTTGTCTGGGCAAATGTAGGCATATTTATACCTTGAAGGTGCCGAGTTTGATGTATGATTGGAGATAATAAAGACTCAGTTCTTTGAAAACTCCCTGATTTCCTAGATAAATTAGTATTCAGGCAAGGGGAAGTCCCTAGCTGCTGAAGGCGGGTTTTTCTAAGAAATCGTTGTTGATTCTCGGAACTTAGTGGAAGTAGCCATGCCGTATTTGGGCTGCATAGGCTCAGTCTAAATATGGTAATGATTTCTATGCCTATATAAGGATCGGGTAATTTATATCTATATATGAGCATGAATCGGGAAAATTACACTCGGGTCCTAGATTCCTACACAACACCATCTGCGGAGCAATTATGATAAATCAAGATGCAAGTATAAAAGTTTCAAGCTACAGGCTTGGACGCTGCGCAGCAAAGGAGATGGATTCCAAGAAGCACTCAATGTACAAAGCACATGCAAAACTGAGGCAGCAGGGGGGTTCAGAAGGTTACCGGTAAATAGGAAAGGCCGTTAATAGCCGAAACAAGTGTGCAGCTTCATTAAGGTGAGGGAAACAGGTGCACGCCATAAGACACGCCATTGATGCAGGATGCTTTCTCTGTTTCCTACGACAGTTTGAATAACGATATTGTTTATTTTCTGAATTGTTATAGTTTATCTATGTAATCAACACTGCCTCAAGGTAGCATGTTATTGCTAAATAAATAACAGGTCCAACGACAATCTGTTTATGAGGCCATAGTTACTTCATAAGAATGAGAAGTCGTTTTTCAGTGCTAGGTTCACTGCAAACTGACAACAGAAAAATATCATCACGCCCAAACTATTCTAGTGCTGCAGACTACCTTTTCCCGCTAGGTTTGTCATAATATTCAGTTTAGGTTCTTTACAAGCCATGCATGCATCTATGGACCCTTGCAAAACCGCAAACGTAGATCGAGAACAGTATATTGTTGAACAGGGGCATAAACTGCGAGATATTATTAATGCAAGATAGTTTATATTAAGGCTAAAAATGATGGGGTAAAATAGGTTTATATTGTGTAGGAAGATCGAATCAGATTATCAATTCGTTTCTCGAGTGCAGAAGGGTAGAATCAGTTCTGATGATTAAGGGGATATTGTACTAGATTTTCTTTCCATATTGTTGTTTGAAGTTTGGCGAGGTTCTAACTTAACAAGGAAATGTGTGCATAAGATGGTTAATTTCTCACCAGCGTATGCACAGGTGGCATTTCTAATGGCCTTATAAGTGATACTGCTTGTCATGACAATATTGCAGGTTTAAGGGGGGGAACACAATGAAGATCCTGCAGTGCTGGCAAGAAATAGTCATACTTTTTTCCTTTAATGAGTCATACAGCAGCATGTACAAAGCCTTTCCGAGGGAGCAATATGGTATCTTGGAGGCTGCAGAGAAGAGCCCTGCCTCCTTCCAGGAGAAAGAGGACCAAGGCTTAGTCTACTGCTCGGAAGTTGGTTTCAAGTAGGCAAGTTTTCACCTTTTTCAGGAGGGAAAGCAGATACCAAGCTGTCATGGTTTTCTTGGTCTTGACTGTGAAACAGGGTAAAGTTATATAGGTTCATTTCGGATAGTTAAGCCTAACCTGTGGCCGTTAGGTGCTGACAGCAAGCAGGAGGAAGTCGCTTTTGATTGGGTTTAACTTTAGGTAGGTGCATAATATCCAATCCTGGATGTAGTTGTGACCAGTTTTGAGGAGCTAGAAGTCATGGACTGAAGATTTTCTATTGTACATTGCTTTCATAGAAACGGCAGTTGTATCAAAGAAAACAGGCACATAAAAGTGCTGAACAGCTTTCTTTATTTTGAAGCACACAAGTAGGTCTGTATCTCTAGAGCCTCGTTCACCCCAATCCATTAAAAACTGCCCCTGCCCTGTCCAAAGTTCCATTTCAACCTATTCCATTTCAACATTCCACAGGGTACACCCAAATGATAACACCAAGTGAACTGAGGTGGGAGGATAAAGGGGCATGGAAAAGAATACAACATATCTTCCCTGTAGAAAAGAGAAAAAAAGTAGTAAGCGGGATAAGAAAAATTAACCTGGACAAATTCTCCAAGATTGAGTTCTAATTCTGGCAGAAAATTCAACACGTTGAGCAACAGAAACAGTAGAATTCTCTACACCATCAGAATCAATTAGAGGTTCAGCAACATTGCAAGGAACATTACTTTCTTTGGAAATAGAGCAAGAATCAGAATTGGGTTCTTCGTTGCACAAGGCGTACACATCATAACAGATGACCATGTTCAGTTTCAATACCTCCAAGCAACTCATCCTGCATAGCTTGCTTTGTACATGCACAGAAAGCCAACATTCTCATGCTCCAGCATTTAGCATCTTGGTTAATTATACTGCCTCTATTTCATTTTACAATCTTCATGTGCTTGGAATATTTAGAACAACTCTTCATGCCATGGCCAGATATCTTAACTTTCACAAAGCTTCCGAAATTAAACTCAAAAGGCTTAGCTTGACATCTCTCATAATGTGATTTGGATTTCCCGTGATGGGATCTCACCATATTACAAATAATAATTGACAAAAGACACAATTGAGTCTAAGGGGATCTTTGGACAAAATTAAGCAATAGGAAAGGACTTGCCCGGAACAGAATTTGGTGAAATTCTTCATGACCATAGTCTCTTTCTTACTGTAAAGATCTCTGGCTAGTAAGACAAACCACTAGATGGGCACTATCCTTGAGGTAATGGTTGACTCTCTCAAGTAGTCAGTTACTCTGTGGTTCGTACAGAGCCTTGGTAAAGTACAATGTCTTGTGTAGCTAAGAATTCAGTCATCTCTCTACACTTTAGCTGGACCTCATTTTCTGTGACTAGGTTTTGGGAACATTATTCCTTAATGAAGACTTCCTTTAAAAAGTCTAACTACAGAGGTGGTAATGTTTTTTTAACAAATTTCACTTCAGGCCACTTTGAATGATAGTAAAAAAAGAACTAATGCAAATCTTAATGAAGGAAAAGCCTATAGAAAGGTCCTACAATTTCAAGTACCAATTTTTGCCATGCATGTTTGTGCCAAGTAACAAGCTGCATGGGTGGAGTTCAACACTTACAATATTTATCACAAATCAGGCATATTTCACATTCTCAGACAAAGTTTTGCATCGAAAACCATAGAAGTCCATCAAAAGCTTTCTCTCACAAGGTGCAGAAAGACTTCCAAGTGCCATAAAAAACTTATCAAATAAGTGCAGTCAAATTCCAAAAAACACATTTAAAGAGGTCTGACTGTGTCCATCTGGGACGGGGTCTTTATGTAGTAGCGGGTCATTCGGGCTATACAACAGGGTCGAAATGGGTAGCAATATTGGTGATAAAGTCGCTCCTCATTCAGGTGACACAGATGTTGTCAGATTACCACGGTGATCTATAGCAATGATTAAGATGTATGTCTCCTAGGACTGGAAGCAGATTTTCTGCATTTCGTGCGCCAACTACTTTGCGACTTCCAGTAGGTGCTAAACATTGTTGGAGGGCGCTTCAAGAGGACAATGGATCCACAATTGAATAGATCTCACCCCACAGTCCCATAACTCTCAAGTGGGGGAAGCGGAGGCATTTTGTATAGGCCATGGATGGGGTTGGGAGACATTTGGCAGTCACTGCATGGAGTGAACAGGGGTTACTCTTATTACTGCAAGGTAACTAATACTCATTTGTGCCTGGATTACTTCTTCACTCCCGTGCACAGATTTGTGGAGGTGGAGTTTCAGGTTTGAAGGATTTCGGATCATTCTCCATTGTGCTAAGGCAACGACTAAACCTTACGGTAAGGCAGAATGGAGAATGGGGTCATGGCGCACGTCAAAAGAGAAAGTAGTAGATGACTTAGGCACAGCCACGGAGCTATACTTCAAGGAAAATGGAGAAGCGGAGACAGACACACTGGTCCGGAGGGAGGCCTATAAGGCCACTTTACAGGGAGAGGGGAGTTTTCACTGCCAAGGAAGTAGGGAGAAAACAGGGGACAGTCCCACCAAAAATTAGATTAGGAACAAGAAATTCTGGACCTGAAAGCAGGCAGTCACTTGGCACCATCTGAGGCTAAAAGGGTGCGCATACTGACCAAAATGGAATACTACGGTACCAGGTGGGAAAACTCCTGGCATGGCTAAGTGAGGATGACCGAGAGCAGACTCACATTGGTGGCATTCTGGCACCGGATAGGGTGCTGGTGACCGACAGTGAGGATATTGCGGATACCATGGGTGTTCACATGGGAGATTTCTACAAGGGCAAATGTGAGGTCTCCGAGTCAGCTGTGGTACAATTGGCAAGGGAATGCCCTTGTAGGAAGCGGAGGGAGGCTACGGTTTTAGAATTGGAGGAGGATCTTACAAGGGAGGAACTTCTTTTCGCACTTATGGAACTAAAATTAGGGAAGACTCGGGGCCCAAATGGCCTCCCAGGGGAATTCTTTTAAATGATGGTAAGTAGGATTGTCAGACCAATGCAGGAGATGCATCTCGCAGCAGGCCGTGCTGGCGAACTGCCAAGAGAACTCTACACAGCTACTATATGATCCCCAAGGCAGGTAAACCCCAGGAGGGGTGGGACTCCTATACACCCATCTCGCTTTTGAACACCGATGCCAAGGTGCTGGCTAAAGCACTTGCTAACAGACAGAGTACAAAGATCTTGCAATTGATTTACCTAGTGCAAAATGGGTTAATTCCTCACTATTCAACTAAACTGAATTTACGATGCTTGTATAACGGGATAGCGGAAGCAGGGAGAATGGGGATTCCCCCTGGCTGTGGAGTCTTTAAGCAGGGAGAATGGGGATTCCCCCTGGCTGTGGAGTCTTTAAACGCATGAAAGGCCTTTGACTCCATCCACCGGCCCTTTTTGCTTACTAGAATAGTTAAAATGAGCTTTGGGCCTCAAAAAGTGATGCGAGTCAATCTTCTGTATGTGCAACCTTGGGCCCAGGTGAACCGAGACCTCTCTCGGGACTTCTACAGCAGGAAGGGTCCACGACAGGGCTGTCAACTTTCACAAATGTTGCTCACATTAGAGATAGAAGCACTGGTGGAGCGGATCAGGGTGGATGCTCAGGTATGGGGCAGGCCTGTTCTCAGGACACCCCCGTGCCGCACGGCCACCAGCTGTGTGTGTGCCCTTCGCCCCTCGCTGCTGCTCGCATCCTCGTTGTGCTATTGCCGCCCTAGCTGCCTGCCTCGCTGTTCCCCGCCCCAGCACCTCCGCCGTATTTTTGTAGTATATTGCGGTTCTGTTGTTTTCTCATTGCCTCTTGTATTATCTGTGCTGTTGTCCCCCTGTGCCTGTGTGCATTTTTATTGCCTTTTGTATTAGCCTTACTGTTGTCCCCCTGTGCCTTGCCCGCCCGCTCCCCGCTTCCCGCTGCCGTTCACGCGGCCACGCCCCCTTTTGTTTTGTGTCCTCCCCGCTCCCGCCTCCCAGCTGCTCCTCCCTCCCACTTGTCCATAAATGGCGACCGTGCGGCGCAGGGGAGTGTGACCTGTTCTCAGGACACCCCCACGCCGCACGGCCACCAGCTGGGTGTGTGCCCTTCGCTGCTGCGAGCAGCCTCGTTGTGCTATTGCCGCCCTAGCTGCCTGCCTCGCTGTTCCCCGCCCCAGCACCTCCGCCGTATTTTTGTAGTATATTGCGGTTCTGTTTTCTCATTGCCTCTTGTATTTTCTGTGCTGTTGTCCCCCTGTGCCTGTGTGCATTTTTATTGCCTTTTGTATTAGCCTTACTGTTGTCCCCCTGTGCCTTGCCCGCCCCGCTCCCCGCTTCCCGCCGCCGTTCACGCGGCCACGCCCCCTTTTGTTTTGTGTCCTCCCCGCTCCCGCCTCCCAGCTGGTCCTCCCCCCCACTTGTCCATAAATGGCGACCGTGCGGCGCAGGTGAGTGTGACCTGTTCTCAGGACACCCCCGCGCCGCACGGCCACCAGCTGTGGGTGTGCCCTTCGCCCCTCGCTGCTGCTCGCAGCCTCGTTGTGCTATCGCCGCCCTAGCTGCCTGCCTCGCTGTTCCCCGCCCCAGCACCTCCGCCATATTTTTGTAGTATATTGCGGTTCTGTTTTCTCATTGCCTTTTGTATTATCTACGAGCCCGTCTGGGCCCGTCCGCGCTGGTCCGTCACCAGTGGCCAGGACCCGTGGTCGGTCAGTCTGCTGGTATGGCCCAGTTTTCCCGTGAGGAGCTACTTGCTCTCCAATGTCAATCATCCTGTGTGGCCCATTCTTGGCACCCAGGCTCATACTATCTGCGGTGTGACTATTGCGGCTTCGAGGCCACGGAGGTTGTTTCTACTCCACCGGCCTCTGCCGCTGAGGGAAAAACAACCGCGAGCCTACAGATACTAAGCCTTAATTGTAGGTCCCTTGTTAAACACCACGAGGACATTCTTGAGCTTCTTATGGATTGTTCTCCTGATCTGTTAGTTTTAACGGAAACGTGGCTAACTAATGACTCACTGGCTATCGCGGCTTTAGCCCTTCCCCCAGACTATCTCATTCAAACTCAGAATAGATCTAAAGGAAGGGGAGGGGGATTGGCGGTGATTTTTAAAACCATCTATTCCTGCACTCTTTCCCCCGCAAACATAGCCAACTGTGAAAGCGCTCTTTTTAAGTGAAGGGTCTCAGATATTTTCACTCTTACTGGGCTTCTGATTTATCGCCCCCCTGGGCCAGCGAGTGCTTTCCAGGAGTCATTGGTTTTAAATGTCTCCGCACTTATTCTGCAGTCAGCTAACTTCAGCATACTGGGGGATCTCAACCTCCATCTGGAGTCCTGTGACTCCCCGGCTATATTTAAGTTTCTAGGCGACCTGGAAGCCTGTCAACTATGTCAGCTGGTTGAAGGGCCTTCCCATTTGGCAGGCCACCTACTGGACCCGGTGATCTCAAACATCCAGGGAACTTTAGTCTCTACCCCCAGTCCTCTTATCTGGACGGATCATTTCTTGGTGCAGATCTTCATTAAGATCCCAGCTAGCTTTAGGGAAAAGCTTCCTCCTTCTCTCTAGAGACGCCCATGGCATAAACTTGATGGTGCTTTGTTTGAGGCTAGACTTATAAATTCCCGTCCAGACTGGTCTGGCAACTTGGAGGAGGATGATTTAGCCTATAGAGAGTGGATTAATGAGTCCCTGGATCATTTTATACCGAAGAAATGGTCAAGACCCAAACGTAAACAGTCCCACCCAT
This sequence comes from Lissotriton helveticus, assembly GCF_964261635.1. Taxonomy (NCBI): domain Eukaryota; kingdom Metazoa; phylum Chordata; class Amphibia; order Caudata; family Salamandridae; genus Lissotriton; species Lissotriton helveticus. The sequence continues at coordinate 1,365,758,113 of NC_136065.1, forward strand.
GGTACTGTGAAGCGCTCACAATTAAAAAAAAAAGCAGTGTAAGATACTTGAGTGCACCTGGAGGCGATCCTACGACCCTGTAGCCAAAACCAACTTTAGAATCGCCACTAAAGGCTATCATAGGCTTATAAAAAAGACCAAGGCTAGTTACTACACTGATTTGATCAATGCCAGCACTAATCGCGCTAAAACTATCTACGCGCTAGTGAAGGAGATGACTAAGCCACCTGAGGGGATGAATAACATCATAGTATCTGACTTGCAATGCGAAGAGCTTGCTCGCTTTTTTATCAACAAAGTCCAAGGGATCTATAATACATTCAACTCTGGTGGCTCTTCTATGACTTATAGATCTATCACAGATCCACCAGACCCTCCCTACTCCCTCCTAACTTTTCCACTCATCTCCCAGACAGATATGGAACTCCTGGCTTTAAAAATCAAGTCTGGGTCTCTGGAACATCCTGTCAAACCAGAGATGTTTAGATTGTTTCAGGATTCCATCATGATGGAAGGGCGGGAGTTGATTTATAAGTCTCTGCAGTCAGCTACTATCCCCAAATCTTGGAAACATGCCAAGGTGGTCCCCTTGTTAAAAAAAAACCACCCTGGACCCATCCAAGCCAGAAAGTTTTCGACCTATCTCCCTGCTTCCGTACTTGGCTAAAGTGGCGGAGGCACATGCAAATTCCATCTTGACTGGTTTTTTGGAGACTAATGGGATCTTGGAGGAGTCTCAGAATGGATTCCGTGCCAAACATAGCACGGAGTCGGCCTTATTGGCCGTTACGGAACATCTAAGGGTGGCACAGGACAGGGGCAGCACCTCAGCTGTGGTGCTGCTGGACTTGAGTGCGGCGATCGACACGGTCTCCCATGGGATCCTGCTTAGGAGACTGTGGGAGATAGGTGTCAGAGATGGAGCTCTGGATTGGTACGTGTCATTTCTATCTGACCGTTCCTTCCAGGTTCATGCTCCCCCATACTCATCCAGCAGTTTTCCATTAGGCTGCGGTGTCCCACAGGGCTCTGCCCTCAGCCCCAAGTTGTTTAATGTGTATGTCCGCCCCTTGGCCATGTTGGCCAGGGAACGTAACATCAAATGAATTTCCTATGCGGACGATACGCAACTAATTTTCACCTTTTCCAACGACACCTTGGGGGATCAAGCCAAATTTCAAGAAGACATCCTGGCCATTTCCAGCTGGCTAACAGAGAACTGCCTTCAGTTGAATTCATCTAAAACTGAAGTCCTCCTTATTGGCCCTGACACCCAGAAGTGGGATGAGCGGTGGTGGCCCCCTACATTGGGCCCACCTCTCACGCCCAAGAGGAAAGTTAAAAATCTGGGAGTGATTTTAGACAACTCACTTAGCCTTGATTCTCATGCGAAAAGAGTAGCTGGTACCGGTTATGGACGCCTACGCTCTTTAAAACCCATTCTCGGGTTTTTCGAACCCTCCATCTGACAGACAATTGTCCAAGCTATGGTCTTATCCCATCTAGACTATTGTAATGTTCTTATGCTTGCATCCAACTTGACAGTCGTTAATAGACTGCAAAGGGCTCAGAACGCCGCAGCTCGTATTCTATTCGGTTTGCCGAAACGCTGTCATACCTCCCAGGTTCTGCGTAGGCTACACTGGCTGCCCGTTAAACAACGCATTCAATTTAAAACCCTGAGTGTTATTCATAGAATGCTGCATTGTCTAGGCCCCCAAATCTTGCATGGAATTTGTTCCTTCTATGTTCCGTCGCGTGCTCTCCGCTCTGCGGACCTTTCTCTCGCCTGTATCATCAAGATCCGGAGGTGCAGAGCCGGCGGCCGATCATTTAGGTACCTGGCCCCAAAACTCTGGAACTCTATCCCTTTAAGTGTGCGTTCTACTACCAACCATCTACACTTTCGAAAACACATTAAAACTTGGTTGTTTTCCTCTATTTAGGGTTCCTCTGTGAGTTGATACCCTGCCGCCCCACTCCGGTCGTTTTGTAAATTGGGCATGTCTGCAAGCGCTGGGACGCCTCGTTGCTGGGGTAGCCATGCGCTATATAAACATACCATAACATAACATAACATCTGTGCTGTGGTCCCCCTGTGCATGTGTGCATTTTTATTGCCTTTTGTATTAGCCTTACTGTTGTCCCCCTGTGCCTTGCCCGCCCCGCTCCCCGCTTCCCGCCGCCGTTCACGCGGCCACGCCCCCTTTTGTTTTGTGTCTTCCCCGCTCCCGCCTCCCAGCTGCTCCTCCCTCCCACTTGTCCATAAATGGCGACCGCGCGGCGCAGGTGAGTGTGACCTGTTCTCAGGACACCCCCGCGCCGCACGGCCACCAGCTGTGTGTGTGCCCTTCGCCCCTCGCTGCTGCTCGCAGCCTCGTTGTGCTATTGCCGCCCTAGCTGCCTGCCTCGCTGTTCCCCGCCCCAGCACCTCCGCCATATTTTTGTAGTATATTGCGGTTCTGTTGTTTTCTCATTGCCTCTTGTATTATCTGTGCTGTTGTCCCCCTGTGCGCATTTTTATTGCCTTTTGTATTAGCCTTACTGTTGTCCCCCTGTGCCTTGCCCGCCCCGCTCCCCGCTTCCCGCCGCCGTTCACGCGGCCACGCCCCCTTTTGTGTTGTGTCCTCCCCGCTCCCGCCTCCAAGCTGCTCCTCCCTCCCACTTGTCCATAAATGGTGACCGCGCGGCGCAGGTGAGTGTGACCTGTTCTCTGGACACCCCCGCGCCGCACGGCCACCAGCTGTGTGTGTGCCCTTCGCCCCTCGCTGCTGCTCGCAGCCTCGTTCTGCTATTGCCGCCCTAGCTGCCTGCCTCGCTGTTCCCCGCCCCAGCACCTCCGCCGTATTTTTGTAGTATATTGCGGTTCTGTTGTTTTCTCATTGCCTCTTGTATTATCTGTGCTGTTGTCCCCCTGTGCCTGTGTGCATTTTTATTCCCTTTTGTAATAGCCTTACTGTTGTCCCCCTGTGCCTTGCCTGCCCCGCTCCCCGCTTTCCGCCGCCGTTCATGCGGCCACGCCCCCTTTTGTTTTGTGTCCTCCCCGCTCCCGCCTCCCAGCTGCTCCTCCCTCCCACTTAGCCATAAATGGCGACCGCACGTACGCGCAGCGGGAGCGCCGATGGCGCGCCAAAGGCAAGCCCGTCTGTGCCCGTCCGCACCTGGCCCTCGCCCAGCGCCAGGACCCCTGGCCCCCGTCGATGCAAGACGACCCGACAGACCTACGACGTCACACTCAATGCCGGCCGGAACCCCACCTGCTGCCGGGCCGCCCCGAAACGCATTCACGGACCCTTCACCTGCACAACCTGCAAGTTCACCTGCCTCGGAACCTGCACCGCGCCCGCCAAGCCAAACTCCAGCAGCGACCTCAAGTGCATCCTGCTCAACACCCGCTCCGTCCACAGACACGCCGTGGAACTCTGGAACCTCCTCGACACAACTTCACCAGACATCGCCTTCCTCACTGAAACATGGATAAACGCCTCCTCAGCCCCCGACATCGCCATCGCCATCCCGGATAGCTACAAGATCATCAGGAGGGACCGCGTCAACCAGACCGGAGGAGGCATCGCCATCGTCCACAAGAAAACCATCCGCATCACGACTGACGCCGACGACACCTTCGCCGAGCACCTCCACTTCCAGATTCACACCGACCCAAAGACGACCCTCAGAGGCACCCTCATCTACAGACCCCCGGGACCACGCACACAATTCAGCAAAGACATCACGGACTTCATCAGCCCACACGCCCTCCCCTCCGCCGACTACATCCTCCTAGGGGACCTCAACTTCCACCTGGAGAACAACAAGGATCCCAACACCGTCGCCCTGCTGGACAACCTCGGACTCAAGCAACTGGTCAACACCCCCACCCACTACGCCGGCCACACGCTTGATCCCGTCTTCTCATCCAGCAAGCACATCACCTTAAGCCACTCCACCGGACTCCACTGGACCGACCACAGCTGCGTCCACTTCAGCTTCAGAAAAACCACAACCCACCACCACCCGCAACAGGTTCCTCACAGGAGCTGGAGCAAGATCACCGCCGACCAGCTCACCACCTCCCTCAGCCAGAACCCACCTGCCAGCACAACGGACCCCAACGAAGCAGCCCGCAACTTCACGCAGTGGCTGACCGCCTGCGCCGACGACCTCGCACCACTAAAGAACCCTCCCAGCAGACCCAGAAGCAAGAAGGTCCCCTGGTTCACCGACGAACTCAAGGACTACAAGAAGACCTGCCGCACCCTCGAGAAAGCCTGGCGCCTCGACCAGACCCACGAACAACATGACCGCCCTCAAACACGCCACCCGCAAGCACCACCAGCTCATCCGCACCACCAAGAAGAAATCACTGAAGGAGTGACTGGACAACAACGCCCGCGACAGCAAGGAACTCTTCAGCATGGTCAAGGAGTTCTCCAACCCCAGCACCGGCAACAACGACATCACTCCTTCACAAGATCTCTACGACTCCCTCGCCTCGTTCTTCCACCGCAAGATTGCCGACATCCACAACAGTTTCGGCGCACCATCCACGCACCCAACCGTCGAACCAACGCACCCCACCGCCACCCTTCGCACCTGGACCACGGTGACCACCGAAGACACAGCCCGCACGATGAACACCGTCCACTCTGGATCTCCAACCGACCCCTGCCCCCACCACGTCTTCAACAAGGCCGACTCCACCATCGCACCCCAACTCCGGGACGTCATCAACACCTCCTTCAACACCGCCACCTTCCCGGAGAGCTGGAAGCATGCCGAGCTCAGCGCCCTACTGAAGAAACCAACAGCGGACCCCACCGACCTCAAGAACTTCCGCCGCATTTCGCTCCTCCCTTTTCCTGCCAAAGTCATCGAGAAGATCGTCAACAGACAGCTTGCCGCCTTCCTCGAGACTAACGGATCCCTCGACCCCTCGCAGTCCGGTTTCAGAGCCAACCACAGCACCGACACCGCCCTCATCGCAGCCACCGACGACATCCGAGCCCTGCTCGACAACAGGGAAACAGCGGCACTCATCCTCCTGGACCTCTCTGCAGCGTTCGACACTGTCTGCCACCGCACCCTAGTCCAACGCCTCAGCAACACCAGCATCCAAGATAAGGCACTGGAGTGGATCATCTCGTTCCTCGCCGGAAGAACACAGAGAGTCCGCCTCCCCCCGTTTCGATCCGAGGCCACCGAAGTCATCTGCGGCGTCCCGCAAGGATCTTCACTCAGCCCCACCCTCTTCAACGTCTACATGAGACCTCTTGCTGCCATCGCACGCCAACACATTTCAACATCATCTCCTACACCGACGACACCCAGCTGATCCTCTCCCTCACCAGAGACCCCGACACCGCCAGAACCAGCCTACACGAAGGGATGAAAGACGTCGCCGAGTGGATGAAGAACAGCCGCCGGAAACTGAACTCAGACAAGAGGGAAGTCCTCATCCTGGGACCATCACCCTCCGCCTGGGACGACTCCTGGTGGCCCCCAGCCCTGGGCACCGCTCCCAAGCCAACAGACCACGCACGCAACCTGGGCTTCATCCTGGACTCCTCCCTCTCGATGACCAGACAAGTCAACGCCGTCTCCTCATCATGCTTTCACACCCTTCGCATGCTTCGCAAGATCTTCCGATGGATCCCGACCGAAACCAGGAAGACGGTCACCCAGGCCCTCGTCACCAGCCGACTGGACTACGGAAACACCCTCTACGCCGGAACCACAGCCAAGCTACAGAAAAGACTCCAACGCATCCAGAACGCCTCCGCCCGACTCATCCTGGACAGCCCCCGACGCAGCCACATCTCCGGCCACCTGAAGGACCTGCACTGGCTCCCCGTCAACAAGAGGATCACGTTCAGGCTCCTCACCCACGCACACAAGTCTCTCCACGACCTGGGCCCCAAGTACCTCAACGACCGCCTGACCTTCTACACGCCCACCCGCCAGCTACGGTCTGCCAGCCTCGCCCTCGCCGCCGTACCACGCATCCGAAGAGCCACCACCGGAGGCAGATCCTTCTCCTACCTGGCGGCCAAGACATGGAACTCCCTCCCCATCCACCTTCGGCTGACCCAGGACCACCTCGCCTTCAGGAGACAACTCAAGACCTGGCTGTTCGAGCAGTAGCGGACGCCTTCCCCCAAGCGCCTTGAGACCCTTCCGGGTGAGTAGTGCGCTATACAAATATTATGATTGATTGATTGAATGAGGCACTGGAGCGACTCGTGGAGTACTCCATGGTGGATGGGTACATGGCTGCACCCGGTCTCAAACATGCTGGGTTTCAGGGAATAAAGCAATACCAAAGGGGATGATGGACGAAGCATTTGAGCAAATCAAACACTCACCCCCAGTCAACTGATCTGGGTTTAATCCATCACCATTCTTTAGCTCACTCCACTATCCCAGTTCAGACATGGCCATATGCAAATCAGTCTGACCCTGTGCCTCATGCGAACAGTCCAGCCCGAGCTGCCAAGCCATGTCTTCCCAGGACCGGAAACAAGCATCCTGGGACCGGTTTCGGATTCATAATCCTCATCAGCCAGGCTATCTTGAATCCAGTGGGTTTCAGGAAATGGGACTTGATTAGCCTCTCCCTCCCTAGAGGATGTGTGGGAGGCAATTGGGATAGTCACGTTTGCACATTTGCAGGAGGAATATGACATGGACTCATCACAAACCTTTAAACTCCTACAACTAAAAACATGCATTATAATCTAGGATCCCTTGGAATGAAGAAACTAAGATGGATTACACATTAGAGCTCTGGCTATTGGAGAACTATAAAGACAGCAGGGCCTTTTCTTCCACGTATGCAACACGGTTAATAAATAAGCAGGGAGACTTAACATGGCTCAGGAACGATGGCAGGATGAAGTGGGAGAATTGGAGAATGTGGACTGGTGGGGGGGGGAACACTACAGTTCCCGAGTGGTGGCAATACAGGCTAATTTCAATCTCATTCAATTTAAAATCCTACATAGAACTTACTACACCCAAGTCTTGTTACATACTATATGCCGGGCTACGGATGACAGCTGCCTCAGATGGTGCGGCCAAAGAGGTACTTTCATCCACACGCTGTGGGTGTGCCCAAATTTTACTACTTTCTGGGAGGGAGTGACATCACACCTAGGGAGGTGGTTGGGGAGCATCTACCATTGATTGCATCATGGGCGCTGTTGGGGAATTGAACAGAATCAGGCGTCTCTTCCTACGCCAGGCTCTTGATTAACCTGGGTTACGCTGCAGCAAAGACACATTGCTAGACATTGGGGCATCCCGCTTTGTCTGAGGTTGATAGAGTGGTGAGAAGAGATGGCGTTGTACAAAGTGAAGGAGAAAATGGTTTAAGAGGGGCAGAGATGCATGCGTAAATATAAGAAAATATGGGACCAGGATGGGGAGAAAGCCAGACGTTGACACTAGGATTGGAGAGGATGGGGGCGTTTAGCTATTGTGTAATCCGGGGTATGGAAGGGGTAGGTAAACGTAAAATGTGGTCATTCCTTTTGAATGACAGGGAGTGATGAGGGGAGGGGCGGGATACGGGTAAGGGATGTTCTTTTGCTGGCTGCTTGACTTCATAAGATTACCATGCTTTATTTGTGTTTATTGAATTGTTTGATTAAAATTGATTAAATATATTTAAAAATAAATAAGTGCAGTCAAAGATTTATCAAAAGATTCGCATTCTTTGGCTCTACAAGTGTAAAACTGATACCTTTCAAGAGTAATACTAATTGTAAGTTTAAGATATCCTTCAAGACGCAGTAAGGCTCTTCATAGTCATCGTACCCATCTTCTCCTTCAGGTGTTTCAACCTTAGATAGAATTCGGAAGGTCTCTTGATCTTCTGATCACAAACAATGTAAAAGAATGCCTTTGCGGTACTCCACCGACATTTTATTAGCATCAATGGCACCAATGACAACAATATAGTTTAAGAATTCTTCTTTCCATTTCTTTCAGGGAACGGCAGGCTTTGCCTGGTTTTGCAAGACTTTTTGTCGAGGATCATATTGCGTAGTTAAAAAGGAGAAAATTGCAGTATGTACTTGTGTAATAGAGGATTAATGGAATAATGAAATGGAACAAGAAAAATTACAAGATAGTAGGTCAATTGTTCACAATATATATTTAAACTGTTTAGTATTAGATCTTTGTATATTTTTTATTATTATATTTCTTTTCAGGAATGCTCGAGAATCGAGGACATAGAACAGATGAGGGAGTTACAGGTCATTATTGGTGTTCCGCAGGGGAACGCAAGCCTGCATAAAATTAATTGGAAACTAAATTGGCACCAGCGCAGAACGAGGCCTGGAGCGCCTTACCTTCGGGGAAAAATCCAGTCAGGAAGACCCAAAAAAAAAGGGATAAATCCTAAACCTGCCTCCAGTTACTCACACGCCAGAGAAGCAAGGCGGCAGGAGCTCAAGGTCACATAACCTAAATGGATGGGTCATTCGCAGGACTTATCGGCTCTTCTGAAAAGTGAGACTCGTCATGGAGAATCAAATCCCTGCAGCATGAAGAGAGAGGAGGAAATACTTCTAGGCTGAGGACAGATAAGGACAGCCTATCCTGTGAACACCAGGCTTTAGAAGGATGGCACACAGGAATTAGAACACAATTAGGGTGTCGCAGGATCATACTACCTACACCTCTTTATAGAGTCACAATAACAATCCCATCCGTTGTCGCTAAGAATCAAAATGGATGAAGGATCATACCTCAAGCATGCAACTGCTACTGCTACTGTAGCATTGTACACATGAGTAACCAATGACGGCTTTAATCTATTGGGAAGAAACGCACTCCCAAAAGGGTAAGAGGTGACATTTTTCTTTGTGGGGAACATGGCTTTCAAACTACAAAGGAAAATGTGGTGTTTATAATATGAACTGTGACTATTTAAAACTTGCTGCATTCAGAAACTCAAACAACCATTGGCTCGCAGAGTGATGGTCTCTGTACACACTGTGGGAAAACCGAGAAAGCAAACCGTGACGCCTGCCAATTGTCCTCTTAACTCAATCTGGTCTTTGCACTCATATGAACTGTATTTACTCGTGCAGGTCTAACAAGGATTTAAAAAAAGGATTTACAGGAGCCCAGCAAAGAAAATCTCTGAAGGAAGCAAAAAAGGGCAGAACTGCACTAAACAAGTACGAGATTCACGAGGAAATTAAAAGCGGAAAAGGCTTCCTCCTCACACATCCCAGATTTATCTCAAAAAGTAATCTATGAACCACAACCCGGAAACCTGCACGCAACTGGCTTAATTGTACTCTTATTCATGGTTGGGCTTAAATAAACAAACAGAAGTCTGGCAATTCACTTTTAAAATCAGCTTTAAATATGACAGTAAGACGTGAAGGCTCTTTCTAGGTGACTGTACTTAAACAGCCCTTTCGCCACGTTCACAGATGGTGGCCTAAATTACACCAATATTTTTGTGAGGCGGCAGCTGGGTGAACAAAACAGAATTTATAATTACAAAAAGGGGGTGGTGATCACCACCCCCTTTTCTGAATCATTTTGTCCACCATAAGCGTGGAAGGGTATACTCAGATGTGAGTCCCTTGCTCATTGCACCATCAGGATTCAAGCAAGCCGGGCCGACGACGGCTGAAATGCCAGAAACCGGTCCCCGGAAGCTTGTTTCCTTCCCAGTATAAGAATTGGCTTGGTAGTTTGGTTTGCCCTGTTCCCATCATGCACTGGGACAGGAACAGACTAATTTGCATATAGCCAGGTTCTGAGCTGGGATGGTGCAGTGAGCTAAAAAACGGTGATGGATCAAGCACTGATCTTTGGACTGGGTAAGAGTGGTCTGCTTAATTCAGACACTCTGTTCATCACCACCCCGTTTTCTGAATCAAAACAGAATTTATAACAGGAGACTGCACCTTAGCAGATCGACAGGATGATCATGTATGAGGGTACCATAAGGCATACACATCTACCACAGACAGTCTCCATAAATACCAACATGGCAGCGAGAAAGACTGAGTCTAACAGAAGCAGGACTTATATTAGCTCCTACTAAAAAGTGTCAGTCAAGCGAGCTCGCCGATCACACTGCACAGTTAATATCTATCAGTGCACACAGCGAGAGGACCACAGTGAATGGAGAGGGAATAAGAATACTAGATGAGAAAGAATAGTAAATGACATTGGAAGACGCGGCTCCTTACACTTCCATCATTTCAAGGCTTTTATTACAGATGACTACATTGAAAGACTAGATCTAATTACACACAGGACAAGAGTAACTAATGCATTCATGAAGAGCAAAGACTATCTGCAACTAGAAATCCCCAAATTCAAGACATAGCAAGCCATGAAGCAGCATAATGGAGGTACAATGAAAGCTCGTGCAAAGATCAAGGATGATTTGTGCACAAGGACAGAGTAAGTTTCAATTACTAAAAACTGTCAACTGAAGAGATTTTAGGCAGAGATACAAAACTCACTGAGGGCAGATCAAGCAATACCTTGATCCACTCTCAAAGGTTTGTCATACCAGTAGTCAAATGTACACATGGTATTAGGTCCCTTAGACCTATGCAAACAAACAATACAATTATCATTATAAACACTTGTTGAATCAGGGCATATAGAAATCTTTAAAGAAACAGCTAGCTACTCTGAGGCATACAAAGCCCCAAAGCATACACATCTACCACAGACAGTCTCCATAAATCCCAACATGGCAGCGGGAAAGACTGAGTCTAACAGTCTTTACAGGAGTAAATAAAATAAAGAATTGAAAGTGTAGAATTTCAGATCGATCGCAGTTACTAAAATTCATATTACTATGCCTATGTTTCAAGTCTGTTCGTGGCCAAGGATTCTTTACAGGTGGACGCGGAGCCTATTTTTCCTGCTGCAGTTCAGCCCCATTTTCTTCCCCCATCAAATGTGCCCGAGCACTTGTAAACCACCCACTAAGGAAAGAAAAAGCCAGCTGCAGACTACTACTGTACGGACACTTCAATTCACAAAATACGTAGCCACATGTCAAACAGACCCCTGTAGCCCTTGATGAAAGGATTCCACCCTTAAATCTACACCATGCATAAAGTGCCATGAGGCATATTTTAACTGAGCAGCGGAAACTAGAAAACCATTAAACTGAAGAATGGTGCCAGCCCAAACAAGCATTTGCAATGCAATAGGTCTTGCATTAATTAAGTTTGAGCTATTGGCATTGCTAAATATTGCAACACCAATTGCAACAAAAGTCTATAAATTGTAGGCCAAAAAAATGTGTATTTATTTTTGTAGCAATGGTGGCATGCTGCGCTTTAGATGAATACGTTTAAAAGTAAAGTGCGCCATACTGCGACTGATGTGTGCACTGATGGCTGGTGGTGTGTGTGCCTGTAGAAATTGTGCACTGATGGCTGGTGGTGTTTGTGCCCGGTGAAAGCGTGCACGGATGACTGATGTGTCTGTGCCTGGTAAAAGTGTGCACTGACGGCCGGTGGTGTGTATGCCTGGTGAAAGCGTGCACTGACTGCTGGTGGTGTGTGTGTGTGTGTGTGTGTGTGTCTGATGGCAAAGCGTGCACTGCCGCCTGGTGGTGTGTGTGTCTGGAAGTCTGCACTGAAGGCTGGTGGTGTGCACGCGCCAGGTGGAAAAGCGTGCACTGACATTTTTAAAAGTAAAGTGCGCCATACTGTGATTGCTATAATAGTTAATTGTGGATGCGTTAACAATTGATGCGTGCACTGATGGCTGGTGGTGTGTGTGCCTGAAGAAAGTGTGCACTGGTGGCTGGTGGCTTGGTGCCTGGTGGAAGTGTGCACTGACGGCTGGTTGTGTGTGTGCCTGGTAAAAGCGAGCACTGACGGTTGGTGGTATGTGCCAGGTGAAAGCGTGCACCGACGGCTGGTGGTGTGTGCCTGGTGAAAGCGTGCACTGGCGGCTGGTGGTGTGTGCCTGGGGAAAGCGTGCACTGGCGGCTGGTGGTGTGTGCCTGGTGAAAGCGTGCACTGACGGCTGGTGGTGTGTGTGTGCCTGTTGAAAGGGTGCACTGACGTCTGGTGTGTGTGTGCCTGTTGAAAGCGTGCACTGACGTCTGGTGGTGTGTATGCCTGGTGAAAGCGTGCACTGACGGCTGGTGGTGTGTGTGCCTGTTGAAAGCGTACACTGACGTCTGGTGGTGTGTGTGCCTTTTGGCAAAGCGTGCACTGACGGTTGGTGGTGTGTGTGTGTCTGGAAGCGTGCACTGAAGGCTGGTGGTGTGTGTGCCTGGTGGAAGCGTGCACTGACGGCCGGTGGTGTGTGTGTGTGTGCCCTGTTGAAACCGTGCACTGACGGCTGGTGGTGTGTGTGTCCCACAGATGCGAATTGCCTTGTTGGTGCTAGTGTGGTGCAGTGAGGGGCAAAGATGCTCGAAGGGTGGTTAAATAGCAATTGTAGTGTCAGTAGAGGAAGGTTCTCAGGCTAATTCAGGCTGTCATATCCCTACGGAAGGTAGCATTCTAAGCCATAGCTGGTTTCCAGCTGAGTCCATACATGTATGCAGCACAGTATTGCACATCCTCGGTCTTCCCTCTTCACTCACTAGGCGCTCCATAGACAACACTACAGCTCTTGCTGGAGGAAAGTTTATTCTTGGCCCAAAGCACCACAGCTCACAAAGAGAGCACACGTAGATATGCGTGTGCATAGTGACACTACTGTGTGGTGTGCCTCACCGCACATGCCTCCGGACCCTTTTTTGCCTCCAAATGTATTGTCCGGGGTCCCTGATTAGTTTCCAATATTATGTCTCCCCATTAAGAACCGAGCAGCATCAGGTGTGTGGGCTGCTGTGCTGGATAGGTGAGGCAGTGCCTGGTGCGTGTCCATATCGGTTTTAACAATGCCTGCTCACTCACTCCTTGGCCTCTGTGCTGAGCGCACCAAGTGATGCGGACTATAACGGTGTTCAGAGTATTTGCTAGTCAACTCTTTGGCCTCTTTGCTGAGCGATGGGGGGGTTGTAAAGATGTTAGTCGTCTCCCTGGCCTTGCCGCAGAGTATACAGAGTGATGGAGCCGGTGTGCAGCCTATAAGCAGGATATTTGGAGTAATGGTGAAGATCAAAGGAAGGTGCATTTATTATGGTCAGCTGAAAGTGCTACTGATTCAGTTTGCTTACGCGGAGATCGGGTTGATATAACTCTCAAATGGATAGGGGAGGGGGGTGGGGGGGATAATGGTTTCCAAACTGTCCAATCGGACAGAGTTCAAAATAGCGGATGCTGTACTTAGAGGGATACTAATCGGAACAAAACTGCTCCAGAATTGTATGTGCTACAAAACTAACATAGCACCAGATGCAGCTCACGTCTGCAAAGGGTTTCCAGGCAAACGGCCGGAAGGGTCATAAAACCTCCGCCCCCCACTCCACTTTTAAAGAGGACACAAGGAGTTCTTTGGGTGGAACAAAAGGACCCTATAAAACGTGTGCTTATCTCAAGGAAGCGCAAGGCTCTCTGAAGACTGGCAGAAACGAAGGAATGAGTCCCCAGCAACAACACAGGTTGTTTAGGGGCTGTTACCAGAGCTCTCAGACATTACAGCTCAATAAATCACGAGCTGACCCCAAAGACTTTTTGAATCCTTGTCCAGAACAGAAAAAAACAAGCACTATGCCCATATGTCTTATTTTAAATTGTAAGCTAATCCACTAAACATCCAGTAAGTCACCCTTATCATGCCTTTCTTGCAATGGGAGAAATAGGCTGGATAGACACAGACTTCCGGCCAAAAAGATTGTGCTTGCCAGACAAGAAAGATCCAGACAGAAGCCCAAAACGAAATGGCTTTGTCAACGCTGGGTCAAGCTCGTTCCTGGCACTATATGACTGGCGGATGATGGGGAATTTGAGCGTTCAGTAGGTTTTCCATGCCTCATTTCTAAAGGTTTCATTTGTAATTCACAGTTATGTGGTATCACGAGAAATGGAAGTTATAATGAATTCAAAATTGGTCCCGAAAATGGGGTTCCACAATATATGTTTTGCACAGGGCCCCAAAAATGCTTAAGATGCACAGAGAGAAGTTTTGGGACGAATCTTTAATTGTACGTGCTTTTCCCGCCACTGACGTCGTGCTCATGTGGTTGCCTTTCTGTAAATTGGCACCTTCTCAATTTAAAGTTAGTGTTAGCTTGTCAAGCGCGGGTATGGGCTCGCGCCTTAAGATATCTACATTTTAAATGCAAGCAGTTAGTTCTTTACTTTGCTATGCAAATTTGTGAAGCTGTTCAAAGCGAGTCATTTCTACAAAACAATCACAACTCTTTATTGATTGGTTCTATTATAAGTTTATTGCTCAGTTAGGCGAAGCCTTGTGGGGCAATGTTTTGCACAAGGGAATTATCAGCTTTGTTTATTTTCGAGTGTAATATTTTCTCAAATACATGTTTTTCAGTTTTATTTTCTTCAGTTCTTCTATGCTCGTTTAAATGAACGGCAGCGCCCTGTTCTACAACGCGATAATGATTTCTTCATAGATCATTGGTGGATTATAATGGTGTTGGCGAGGAGCCCGCCTTTGCTTTGAATCCAAATCTGAAAGTGTGGCTTCTGTGGCAGCACAAAACTCCCCCTTGTCTGGAAAAAGGGAGAACAGACATATCGGCATGATAATGGGCTCTTGTTAAATGCTCCCGGGCCACAGACAACGTGAACTCGCCAAAGTTTCTTTTAACGAAAAAGTTAAAGAGATGCCTTTTTTCTGAAATAAAATTCATTGTAGATGATCAGAAAGACATTCCTATGAACAACAATGAGAAGTGGTGGCAGAAAAAGAGAAAACTAGAATCCAATTTGCGTTTCAGCGAGCAAAGCCAGAAACGGCGGGGGGCGGGGGAGCGGATTCCTTTGTAGTGTTTGAAGTCTGATGCCGGCTGCAAGCAAACCAGCATGAGTGCGGAGAGAGGCTCACAGGCTCCCAAATGGTGTTCGATGTGCACGTGCCCGCACACATGCACTGTAGGCAATCCGCCTGGAAAAGCCTTAGGGAGTATTTTTGAGAGCCCCTACTTAAGTCTCGCAGGACAACGCATGCGCGTTGGTTTAACGAGACCTAAAAACGCATGCATACATACAACTTACATCTGCATAGCCCTAATTTTAGGGCGAAACCCTTCGAAGGGAGGGGTTGAATGTGATAAGTAGCTTGTTCATGAGTGGTGTTTATTTTTTTCACACGTCTTGAACGGATGCAGCTTTTACCCTCATCTTTGGACCGAAGTACACAATTAACCAGAAAGGGATTCTAAACGTAAGTATTGGTTGGTATTTGGGAATCGTATACCCATCAGTCACTGAAAAAGCCAATGCATACGGCCTTGGCAAGCTCATTCAATGGCCAAAAAAAAAAACGGCAAGCATAGCCCACATAAATAGAAAAAAGAAATCATGTTTTTATCCAAACATGGTTGCTGTGTGCCTGCAATAAAAACTTTACAAGAATAAATATATATAACAATCACCTATAATTATAATAAAACACTACATGCTCCCTCCATCAGGCGGGCATCCTTCGAACAGGTATAGAAACCATTTGTGGTTTTAATGTGCATCACACTGGCACTAAGAAGCATTACCGGTATTAAAATTACTTTGACCTAAAAACACCTTAAAAACAGGAGGACTAAAAAACATGAAGGCTTAAGAAAAGAACGAGAAAAACTTTCGCAACGTAAAGTACCGACTCACCAGCCCTCGCAATGAAGTGCCCTTCAATCTAGGTAGATGTGCACGTTACTATACTGCATGAGATCCAATGGGTAAAGTGGGTTGACCCACTGCTCCACGCTATGGGAGAAAGCAAAACGTGAATTAAAGCCGACCATAACAACGGATAAAGAGTGCGGATCAAACGCCCCTTTGAATGTGCATATATGTATGTACTTTCATTTACAGATTTTTTTATTACATCAGGCCAACTTAAAAAAATATGACGATAGGGCAGCCCTAAAAAGCAGATAAATGAGGCCGACGGCAACGTGCCATATTTTTTTGCAATCTCAACAGGATATTTCATTTGTACAAATCTGATGTTGGCAGCCAGACAAGTCATTCGCAAGAGTAAATTTACAGTTGCGTCTTATTTTAGGCATGAAATGGTGGGGGGAGGCGGGAGACTTTTTTTCAACGCAATCATGCAGCAGTCACTATTCCAACTTTGCAAAAAGGCAAAAGCACAAAAGCAATTTCTAGCTATTACTTGTCAACCCCGACTTACGGGTACACTGGTGTCTAGGTATAATTATATCGGCACCATTAAAATCTTTTTTTAAATGGTCTTGGGTTTGCTGGGAACCAAGGGATTCCTAGCAGGATCCTCCTGGAACAAGCAATTCTGAGCCTTTTGGGGGAGGAAAGAATATATTATGACTAATTATAACAATTTAGGAGTAGTTCTTACGACAAGGGCCTTAAGGGCATCCCTCTTAAACACCAATACAATTACACAGTAAGATCCGGCTGGACACTCTTATAACCTTTTTTAAAAAGCAAGTTCACAAACATTCAAAGATGAAAGCAATACTCTGGCAGTCACTTACACAAACAATCAACATCAATGAAAATGGACAAAAGCCTAAGTTCTGCAACACTAACATGAATCACTATTCAGTTCTGCGTAAGTGAACTCAGCCACTTCTCTAAAAAGTGATTCAGAATGGTTAATTAACCCTTTTGGTAAAAAAGGCACCTCAGTGAGAGGTTTCAAAGCAATCTTCTTGCAGGATCCATCCGCACAAGAAGTGACATCACTGGACTTCCCATGATCCATTTGCACACAAACTCACATTCACTGGATTTTCCATCATCCATCTGCACAGGAAGGGAGATCACTGGTTACCCACCAAAACGGTCTTTAAAAGAAGAAGCTGAGTAAGAGGATTCAATTCCATTATCCATCTGCACAGGAAGTGACAAAAGTACCCTCCCTGGACCTACTTAATGACTGCCACAGCATGGCTGCGCCAAAGACAAGCCTGTATGCACCCAGAGCCAGAAACCCTGATCCTCCACACCCTCCCGTCGATACCACGCAGCGACCAGCTGTGCCTTCAATGCCAGCTGCTGCTCCTCATGCTGCTGCCTTGCTGCACCACACAAAACCAAGGTAGTATTCTCTTGTGATTTCTGCAAGTTTTCATGCACTTGTGCACAACCAACACTCACCTAACACCCCACACTTGCACAGTCCTACAGCCATCCAGACAACACCCCACACTTGTATACATGATCTTCCAACACCTGCTCACTCACCAAACATACTACACAGATCTGGGATCTGCTCCACGACAATGCCCTTGACCTGCTTTTCATCGCGGTAACCTGGCTGCAACCTGCATTGGCATCTGACTTCACCACAGCCACCCAACCCCGCAGCCACAAGACCTTAAGACAGAGTTTCCTTGAGTAGGCTGGGTTATTTGGTCAATTGCTGCTGTCTGAGAGGTATTATCTTCCTTACAAGTCACTGCTCAATGGCCTGTTTATAGTGATGCGAAAGGCTAGGGCAGCAGCAATCTCTGGCTCATTTGCATGAGTTACATAGCCCCTTCCGAAGGCTAAAAAACGCAAATGAGTGTGTTACATGAGCTACGCGTCGACTTTAGACCTCAGTTCTCATACCCGCCTGTACTCAGTTAGTTACATCCACCCCATCCCAGAGCTTTAGTGGAGAGGTCTCCATTTCAATCTACAAAGTGGGGAACAAACTAATCAAAGCATCACACCAGAACCTCATAATCTTTTATCAACACTTCGCCTCATTAACATAGGCTGGTCCTACTCCCAACCCACCCCACTACGCTTCTCCCTTACCAGTTGACCCTCCCGCCACTCCACTCCTAGATTCTTCAGCCACTCAATCCACCGCTCCATGCTCTTCTGTCCCAAACCCCACTGCTCCCACCCTTGCACTCTATCACATCTTAGCACATCCCCTAGACGTGCTCACCGTTCATGATCGCGCCAGCTCGACCTCTAGTCCTTACTCCTTACTCCACTGAGCCCCCTTCAAACTCAACCTTGCCTCCCCACATTGAACCCCCCCTCAAACAAACACTCCTTTCCACCCACCTTGACCACACTGCCCTTGCCTCCTTTGAGGATCGCCTGTTCATGTCTGACTCGGGACCCTCAGCTTGTCCATGTATCCACAGAACAAATAGCCTCTTTGATACGCTCACCTTGCGCTTGAACAGAATTGAGCAAAAACTTGACTTTCTAGCCAAAGACATCTCTCATGTAAAAAATGACCGGATGATCCAGACCAAGTTAACACTACTCCACCTCGAGAATAGAGAAAGGGTGTCCCCAATAAATATCTCCAAGAAACAGCTGATACTCATGCCTAACCTCCAACCCCTTGAGAAGACTTTGCCACAGACCACCCCGAGCTCTCAGCCCCCTTTGCCCAATGCAGGCCAAATCACTTAGCGAATCCTACAGCACAAAAATACCACATGCTGATCCTAAGTCTCTCTCCAGAATCCCTGTAATCCTGGGTACAAATAGATTCCCTCGAGCCCGCACGTCACCCAGACCACCCCCTCAATACATCACTGTCCAGACAATACACTCCATTAATAATAGTCTGAATAACCTATCCTGTAAGCTCCTTAACAGCAGATCAGCAGTGAGATAAGTGACCAATCTAGACAAATTATACATGAAGAAGGAATCGGCATTGCATTTGTAACTAAAACATGGCTCAACGAATACTCTACCCCATTCCTAGAATTGCTCACTCCGCCTGGCTACTCTAACAGCAGACAGGATAGACCAGGACGATCATCCACAAAGAATAAATTCAGCTTAACACAGTAGAACCTATGTATTTCTCGACCTTCGAATACTTGGAAGTCGTACACACAACTAAAGCCTCTACTCCCATCAAACTCCATACAATCTACCACCCCTTCCTTGGTGATTGCACACTCTTCACTGTAGAACTAACTGACCTTATTACACTATACTCCCTAACTGACACCAATGACATTTTTCCAGGTGACTTCAATCTCCACAGGAACAATGCGGAAGACCCCACAGTCAGTAACTTAACTAACCTTCTTGATCTCAACAACCTCAAGCAATTTTGCAATAATCCAACCTACAGAAAAGGCTCTCCTCTTGATGCCATAATTTCCAGAAATGAGCTGGTCTCCCTCCGATCCTTAAAGTCCAACGACTGGTCTGATCACCATGTTATACTGTTCAATCTCAATGCCAATCCCATACTCCACCCTTTACCCAAAAAACCCACGCAATGGGCAAGGAAAATCAAGCACATCCCCTTAACATTTCCGAAATACGGTATCAGCACCCAAATACACACGCACCCTCTCCTTCACACCATTGATGACCTTACCATCCACTATAGATCTGCTATGACTGATGTGCTCCACCAAACTGCACTGCTTAAACACTTTAGAAAAATTAAATCCAGAACCCGGTTCAACTTTGACCTCAACTCTGCAAGGAAACAATTCAGACAAGCCAAAATGATCTGGAGACAAAACTCCTCACTGGTTCACCTAGCACTCCTTTGAACAGCTATCCTACAATAAACTTCTTTAGAGAAAAAGCCATCTTCTTTCACAACCAACTGGATCGAGCGAAGAACCGCCTAGGGAGCTCTTTAACCCGTTGGCTGCGCTGAACGTTCCGCGCCAGTGCGGAACGTTCTAAAAAACGGGCGGGGCCACGTTGGCCATCGGAAGTGCGCAGCACTACCGAGGTAATGCTCGCGACGGCCTTTGGCCGACAGCAGCAGCCAACGGGTTAACATTATCAAACATACAACTACCTCCAGCTCCGAACCTGATACACTAGTCACCATTGAACGCTGCTAAGAATTAGCTAACTACTTCACTGGGAAAGTTGCAAAAATCAAATAATCTCTTTTCCACAATATTAGTCTGGCATCTCTGCCCTCCTGCATCATTGACCCCCTCAGTCACCACTGAAACCTCCCACCAAGGCTTAACCAACGACCAGTATGACCCAAATGAACTTAAAATCAATCGCAATCGCCTACAACAGAAAAACAATGCTCTGTGGACAGACTTCAAACTTGGACTTAATGCAAAGTCTTCAAAATAATCGCCAACTTGAAGCACACATTCCACACTTCTGATCCACTGCCCTCCACCTTAGTTCAGAACCTCAAACACATCATCTCCCTGTTTTGGACCCAATCACCAAAGCTTCTCTTACATCAGGCTGTGTTCCTCAATCCCTTCAACTAGGCCAAGTCACACCCATTCTCAAAAAACTAGGAACAGACACAAACGACCTGAACAACCTCAGACCCATTACTAGCCTTCCCTTCCTAGCTAAAACGCTGAAGAAATGTGTCCTCCAACTAAACAGACACCCAGAGGATTTCAACATCCACAACACTTTCCATTCAGTTTTCGGGAAAGGCTGTAGCACTGAAACGGGCATGCTGAATACTTCCAATGACATCCACAGATCCTTGGATGAAGGCGATGCCTCCCTCCTAATCCTACTTGACCTATCATAGCAGATCACTGCTATTTTCGCCTGAGGCTTGAGCCGGGCGGTTATTCTTTTCTCTTGCAGCAATTTTAAAAACGTCTTATTGTTTGCACTTGCCCTTTGTGTCCTCTCCCCCCTGCACTAGCGCGCGGATTTAGCGCGACGCTTTGGTGTCTTTGCCGATTTTTGGTAGAGACATTATTTTAAATAACACTCACCATTCTAATATTGGTTTGCACTCTTCCTGCATAGCGCTGCCTCCCCCAGAGGGTCCAGCCGATTTCAGGGCTGTTCGACCTGGTGGCAAGGGCGGAACTATTGCGGCGGCCATCTTGGGTAGGGCTATCCTTCCTTAGGGGCGAGAGTCACCGGTATATAAATAGACTACCATGATTTCCGCGCAGCGGACGCGATCAGCGGACGCGCCGGACTCGCGCCGGAGTCAAGCCAGAGTCCAGCCCGTCTGCGCCCGTCCGCGCACGTCCGCGCACGGGCCGGGCTCAGGGCTAAGAAACCTGCTGGGACCACTAAAGGGAACTACAGTAGACAGGAACTACTAGCCATAAAACCGACCTATGATTGTGACCTGCACAAATTAGACCCTTCGGATTGGACAGGCCCGGTGAGTTGCCATCATTGCCACAGCACATTCTCGTGGTCTCAGATATCCGCCCTCACTATATTTGCTGTTCCTACCCATGCCTTAAAGGCGGGTTTAATCAATGCTAGATCTCTTCCAAAACATGCCCAGCATATACACGACCTCTTAATCAACGACAACCTAGATGGTCTCTTTATTACAGAGACTTGGCTCAAACCCTGGTGCACTCCGGATTTGGTGCATGCCCTACCTTTAGGGTATGGAATCCAGAGGACTGATAGAGGTAATGACCAACGGGGGGGGTGGCCATTATACATAGAGATATCTTTGGTTGCTCGATGACAGAACTCCATGATTTAAAGGATGCGGAAGGGATGGGTTTTAGTCTTAAAATCCATGACAACTTCTCCTTTTCTGGGGCACTGATCTACCGCCCTCCCGGCACTTGTACAGGTTTTTTAGGGAGCCTTGGAGATGTGCTAAGTCCATTGATACTTAGATATTCTAATTTTACCATGCTGGGGGATATGAATATCTATCTGGAGTCCACAACTGAAGCATCCACTGCCTCCTTCAGAGAAATCATGGAGGTACTGGGTCTCAAAATTTGTGATACCCTAGCCACCCACGAGGCGGGACACACGATTGACTGCATTGCCACCAACTTAGATATATTAACAACAGACCAGTTAAAACCCCAGATTTGGACAGATCACGTACTTATACCTTTCACGATTGCACTCGAGACGGATGCCAAAAATAAGCACACAGGTGAAAGCAACCAGGTCAGACAAGATGACTGGAAAGCTACTATGAAACATCCAGAATTAAGTATAATAGCTAGAGAATGCAGACCTAAGTTAATAGGATCCCCAAACCTAAACACTTTTAGGGAATGGATGACTGAACTAAAAAGTATGACCGGACAGGGAAGACGCAAGCATAGACCCGGGAAAAAGAAGAGATCGGCCCCTTGGTTTGACCGAGAGCTCAAAAACAAACAGGGGGAGCTAAGACGGGCTGAACGTAGCTGGCGGAAAAATTACCTTAGCATAGAACGTAGCAAATATAAAACGATCAAGAGAGCGTACCACGCACAAATTAAACAGGCTAAAATAAAGTATTTCACGTCAGCCATAGTAACAGCCGATAGTAAACAGAAAGCGATTTTTAAAATCGTGAAGGATTTTAGTAAACCCAAATGCTTAATGCAGGACATTCCACCCTCACAAAGGCTTTGTGATTCTATCGCAGACTTTTTTGAACAGAAAGTTCTGGGTCTGACGAAAGATTTTGAGGCGCCTATTATGGGTCTAAGGCATGAGGACGAAAACACAAGGCAGGAAGCCACCCAGCTCACAGCCTTTCATACAATCAGTCTGGAGGAGACAAAACGTGCCATTCTGGCAACCAAGTCAGGATCACCATTCGATCCATGTCCTATAGGACTCTTACATCTTATTGCTGATATTGTTAGCCCAGATGTAAATGTCATCGTTAACAATTCACTGTCTACCGCCAATGTCCCCCCAGAGTGGAAACTGGCAGCAGTAAAACCTTTACAAAAAAAACAACTTCCCGACCCCACCACACTTTCAAATCTACGTCCAATTTCACTGCTCCCGGCACTGTGTAAAATCACTGAGTCGACAGTAAATAAGCAGTTGACACGCTTTCTGGAAGATAATGAAGCATGGCACCCCAACCAAGCTGGCTTTAGGACTCAACACTCCACAGAATCGGCTCTCCTGTTTACTACTGAAACTATCCGCTCCGCTTTAGATCAAGGCAAGAAGGCCGTCCTGATATTATTAGACCTGTCGGCGGCCTTAGTCACGGTCTCACATGCAATCTTAATAGACCGGCTAATAACATCTGGCATTAAAGGCATTGCCCTGGAGTGGATAAAAAATTTTCTTAGTGACAGGCGACAAGTGGTGACCTTGGGGGAATTCCGTTCCAGTGAGAAGTCACTGTCAACGGGAGTACCTCAAGGTTCTAGCCTGAGTCCGACATTATTTAATGTCTATACCGCACCCCTGATACAGCTGATATCATCCTACGGCATAGATGTAATAGCATACGCGGACGATACTCAACTGATCCTGGTAATGGACAAAGATAACCAGGTCTGGGAGGAAAAACTCAAATGTTGCTTAACGGCCACCTTTGAGTGGATGCGGGAAAACCACCTAAAATGTAACACAGGTAAAACCGAGATCATGCCTATAGGCCCAAAAAACGAGTTTATCCCTAGACTGTGGTGGCCTGAGAAGGCAGAAATACCACCCCATACCACCTCCTTGGCCCGTAACCTTGGGGTACAATTTGACGCCGATTTATCTTTTAAACATCAGGCATCTAAAGTGGCAGGTACTTGCTTTGGGGTGATAAAACTGCTCAGGAAGTTTTTTGACTTACTGCCCCTAGAAGCAAGGAAAACAGTCACCATTGCATTAGTTACATCTCGCATTGACTATTGCAACAGCTTGTATGCCGGTACCAACAAGGCGGTCACCCATAAACTCCAGATGGTACAGCATGCAGCAGCAAGGCTGGTTTTAAAATGGCCAAGGAAATCCTCAGCATCCAAAGCCCTCGATGTACTACACTGGCTGCCCATAACAAAAAGGGTCCTGTACAAAGTACTGACAATCACCTTTCGGGCTGTACACAACTCAGGCCCTTTATACCTAAAGGAAAAATGTGTAAGATATCGCCCAACTAGAGCACTACGGTCCTCAAATGCTAATCTATTGACCGTTCCAGGGTTCCGACTTAAAACCCGTGGGGGTAAATCCCTAGCGGTACTAGGTGCTAAAGCTTGGAATGCCCTTCCCCCACCTTTAAGAGCACTGGACAAGGAATCTGAATTCCGCAAACAATTAAAAACCTGGATTTACAATCTTCCAGATATAACCGCCAGAGCACTAGTATGACTCCGGTCCTGGTCTCTTTAAGCAGTAAGGCAACTTCAACATCAGGTTGACCTCTCAATGGCGCCGAGATGCTCCTTGGAGCGATTGTTAGCGCGGTATAAATGGGCCTTACATTTACATTTATCTGCTGCATTCGATACAGTAAATCCTCCAGCTCTACTTGAAACTCTCAAAAACCGGACTGGTGTCAATGGAACAGACCTAAGATGGTTCATGTCCTTTCTGCAACATCACTGTCGGCAAATGAAAATCAACAGCTGTCTCCCCAAACCTACTCCCTTTACACCCTGCATCAATGTAATCTAACCTTCTTCGTTTTACATGGTCATGAGGCAGACACTGTTGCTTGCTCACGCTTCACCCCCTTTGATTTTACTCCTTCTTGAGCATTCAGTAATCATGGTTATTCTCGATTTCTAGTTCCCCAGCTCTTGATGAAACAGAAGAAAGTTTAAGAGGTTGGTGCAAAGTGATATAAAGAGGAAGACACTGACAGATTAACAAACATCTACACCTGATTCTACTTGGCTGGACTTTACATGGAGTTGACAAGGCATTTCTGCTATATTGCGCTAAGCGCACTACAGGGATAATTACAATATGAGTCGCAAGACAGACTGCACGGTTAAAAACATTCATTTGAGTGAAGGCTGACGGCTCTCCATCTAATCACAGTATGTAAACAAGCTTCAAACAGGCGAATTTCCTAACTTTATTTTTGTTGCTATTACGATCGAGGTTGCCACCTAGCAACAGGAAAACAATTCAGCGAGGATCGTATGGCACTCTCATTACAGCAAAACTTGCAGACTTCAAAAACAGTAATACCAGTGTTAGGTAGAACTTAATACTAATTTTTGCAGTTTTCCAAGTGCTGTAAATAACCGCAATCATCGAATCTCACAATAAAATTGTTGACTTTGGAAAGATTAAAAATCAGTTGCCATTCCTGGGATTTGAACTAGTGACCAACAGATCAATATAAAAAAAACTAGCAAAGAGGTCTTGCATAGGGAACAGTTGACAGTTATAGAAAGTTGTCTTTTTAGGTCTCGCCTAGGCAGTGCTCGCGCTGTCTTCGAGACATGCTGTATTCAGGATATGGGCATGAAGCGGCACCCACGCTTTAGCTTTAAACATCTGAAGCTAAATAGCGGGTGCCGTGATTGCTTCAAAAGTACAGAAATAGAAAAAAATGCACATTCTCTATTTCTTTACTTTTGAAGCAATCACGGCACCCGCTCTTTAGCTTCAGATGTTTAAAGCTAAAGCACAGGTGCTGTGATCCATTTGGAATGCAATAGCTCTCGCATTTCTGAAGGCTTGCGTTGCATTACTATTAGCAATGCCAATAGCTCAAACTTTCAGTAATGCGAAATCTATTGCATTGCAAATGCTTGGTCTTACTGCAATCAGTGCTCTACGTGCTGGTTGCTCTTTGCTATGCAGACTGATAAGTGACTGTGTGGAGCATGCATCCGTAGCAGAATTCATGTGTTGGATTGTACATGCATATGCTAGTAGGTGGGCACACAGGAACAAAGGATGGGGCTCCCATGCTAAAGGATCAGTGCCTGCTGTTAAGGTTACACCAAGGATTGCATTATTGGATCGTAGATGTAAGTATTCGCAAGTGTGCGCAGTGAAGGTCTAGATCTTCATTTGCTGTGGTGACCTTAGTGCCAAAGGATTACTACACAGCACGTGAACCACGTGCAATTATACTTTTGCATGTTAGCGTTTAAGTTTTCAGGTGCTCAAAATTGCTCCCCGCGGACAAGCGATTATGGGCTAGTATGAAACGGATCTTCACAGAGCCTTCTTAGAGAGTAGTGGCAAATCTTATTTGTTTTGAACAGCAGGGCAAAAGTGCACAACAGACTACTACAAATAGTTTTCCACACTGCAAAGCATTTTTCCTTTCACAGGCTTTCAGGAGTGCTGAAAGCAAGTACTGCTTGTAATATAGAGTAATGGCATTCAAAGAAACTCAGATATGTGAGCGTGCTGCTTCTACCGTATGTCAATGTTCCCACAGTACTGCAAACAGTTATTACCAAGAACACAGTGATATTTATATTTTCTATGTTTTCCATTTTCACAGTGCAGTTTAATACTGTTCAATCAATTATAATCATTTGAATTTCGGCAGACAAGCTACTTCTTGACTTCTGTTTCTTTTTTGACGGTCCCTGGTGAGCCTCATATTAAGTGGAACATTTTGGGGGGAAAGGGATGTGTGGTAATCCTATTGAAGCTGGATGTAAAGAAATGCCATCATTCTCTGAAGTCTGCCATGTTCACGTATAATTTGTGGAAGGAATGGTTATGTACCGGAAAGCCACTACCAACATTTTATGGTGCAACTGAGGAAGCATTTCAGCACAATCGGAAATTAAGTGTTCGAAATATGTGCATTGTATTTAAATAGTTCATAAAGCAATTGGTTTTTTCGTAACTCTTTGGTGTCATGGTTTCCCCCTTTCCTGCGTTTGCTTTCCATGTCTGGTCATGAACCTATAGACGTGCTGCTTATACTATGCTTAGGTGCTTATTGGCGGCTAAGAGCATTTCCGGGTAAACACAACTGATTGAGATATTTACCTTTTCATATACGGCCTTTTTAACCTTATTGTTATTTGAGTATTTCAAGTAACTCGGAATACAAAGGTTGTGAAAGAATCTGCCCACCTGAATAACAAAGTAATAAAGCTAGTTGGCTACATCGGTCAGTTACTTAAGTAACTTTCTCCCAGTAGACACCCTAGTAGTTCAATTATATCTGATCGCAAGGATGCTCATTGTAAGGCCAGAATAGTCTTGTAAGATCTACAGGATAGTTGGTCTGAAAAGTCACTTGGGACCTGGTCATTCTCACACCATAAAGTATCATTGTGTTTTACTTGTTCTTGTTTTCTACAAGGGGACTTTTTGACATTCCCTCCAGACAGTCCTATGTCCTAAACCCCCATTTTGGATTTCCAGTTTGGTGTTTATGTACTATATTGTTCTTCTTTCTACTGAATTGATCTTAGAATTTTCATTTTTTTTGCCGGACTTTTACATTGTTTTGGTGTTGCTTAAATACTGTATCTCATTCTTCTCTGAAAAAAAGCTTATTGTGGGAGTCATAGCCACTCGGGTTAAATCTAAGATTTCTGTCTGAAACCTGCTTTGTGCAATTTAGGAACTATTTTATTTTAAGTTTAGTGGGAGCTCTTCTTTCATTGCTCTCCACAGTAATTTATAATCCAGAATCTCACAGTCTGCCACCATGCACAACTCTGCCATTGGGCAGATGAGCTTCATGTCCAGAGTGACTGTTATTAACAAGCTTTTGCAATGCAATAGGTCTCGCATTTGCAAGTTTGAGCTATTGAAATTGTAACTTACAAGGCCTTTTATTTATGTTTTTTGAAAACCTGCAAGCCGTGCGTAAACACGCACTTTTTACTTCTAGTTCTTGCTTGCAAAAAGCAAGGCTGGCAGTAAAAGAGGTGCAGTTACTGCCAGCCTTGTTTCTAGTAAGCAAGTACTGTAAATACAAAGTGCGTGTTTGCGCACTGCTTGCAGGTCTTCAAAACACTTCAATAAAAGGCATTGTCGTTTACAATGCCAATAGCCAGGCCCGGCTGTAGGGCAGTGCGACTGGGGCGACCGCACTGGGCACTGACCTGGGGAGGGCCGCTGACCTCAGGAAGGGGGCACTGTATTTAGCAATAATTTACAATTTAAAAACAGCTGCAGAAGGGTTCCTTGTGCGTTCAGATTTCAGGCAGCAATAGAAATGTTAAGAGAACTCGTGATTATTGTTCCTGCTAGAGAGAGATCAGTTTTGCCTAGTGCCAGCTTTGACTCCATAAAGTAGAACAGTGGGTTAATATGCCTGCTGCAAAGAGCGCATACTATGCAGACCACAGATCGGTATTGTACTGCTTTTGTCAAAGAGATCCTTTTGTTAACGCAGTTCTTAAAATACAAACCTAATATAGACCAGTGACTGTTACGAACTCTCATCAGGGAGCTGCATGAAAACTGAATAAATTAGGTTAGGAAGTTCTGGGTTTTTTCCCCAGTCTTTCATCATCTATTCCTAATTTTGCTGAAAATAGTTTTTTTGGTTAAATATACCTTCTTATTAGTCAAACCAGTCTTTAACAGTGCTTTAAAACAAATCAAAAGTATGTGAGAGGAGGAGGAGCTTGGCGGGCATCCGTGATGGCCGCGTGAGCACAGCGCTCTCCGGTCCCCCGCCACTCCCGGCATAATATCCTGAACATATCCTGATTCTTCACGAGGATTTGTGTAGAGGACACTGGGCTGATCTTCCTATGGTTTTTGGATTTTGATTCGGACCGGGGGCACCGAAGATACGACGACTCGAACTTTCGGGGTCCGCCCTGGAGGTGCGCCCGGGTCTGGGTGAGGCACTGTGGCCGTGTCTGAGTTGAACAACAGCGGCTGGGGGATTCGACTTGTGGGTCCCCCTCTTAAGTTTCGGTTTCGATTCTGCCTCGGACTGCGACGTCTGGCAGAGGAGTCTGGCCTTTGCTGGGTCCAGCGGCACGAGACTGCTGTTGTGCCTTTGGCTTGCTTATTGTCCTTCCGGGCTGGCTCACGCCTAGAGGTACCCTCGCCGCTGCTTTTTGGCTACAGCGCCTTCCTCTCCTGTGGCCATTTTCACCTGCTCGAGTGAGTCCCCTGGGACGCGGTCTCCAACATGGCGGGCAGAGGGGACCGAGAGACTCGGAAGACCAAAACGCCCCTTCGCGGGGGCCCGGTCCAGTCTAACGTCATGGACCGGTACACCCATTCGAAGGGGTCCCCTGGAACCGCCTTGCCTGGCCCGAGTGCAGTTGACCACACTGTGGAAGCGTTGACGGAGCCGTCCTTGCAGGACATCATGGGCGCCATTTCTGGCATGAAGGAAACAATAGGCCAACAGTATGAAGCTTTGGCCCACAAAATCGACACCGTGGCCATTGATGTGAACTTGATTCGGGCCGACCTATCTAAAACCAATGAGAAGGTGAAGTCATTGGATCTCAAGTCATCCAGCCTCACGACCGACATCTCGGAGATACAGACGGAGATTGGCAATCTCCGAAGGGTGAACGATTTCATGACCCGGCGCTTGGAGGACTTTGAAAACAGAGCACGTCGTTGTAACGTGCGTGTGGTTGGCGTTCCGGAAAATCCGGACCCGCATTCTGTCGATCTCCTGGTCGAGGACCTGATACAGAACTACCTCTCTCCGTCTGGGTTGAGTAAATTCTTCGCAGTGGAACGTGCCCATAGTGTTCCGGGAGGCCAGGGCAAGCCGGGCGCCCCGCCGAGGCCTATTGTTGCGAAACTCTTTCACTATAGAGACCGGGACGCTATCCTGCAGGCATCGCGAGTGAAGGGCCCGGTGGCTTTTGAGAATGCCACGGTGAACTTCTACCCGGACTTTTCTCAATTGGTGCAGAAACAGCGTATGGGCCTCCGTCGAGTCAAGAAGCGTCTCCGGGACTTGGGACTGCGCTACGCTATGCTTTTTCCAACCAGGCTGCGAGTTGAATACAATGAACGGACCCTTTTCTTTGATCGGCCTGATTCCGTGAATGACTGGCTGGACTCTCTGCCGGACCGACCTCCTGAGACTGAGCCCGCCGAACACCTGGGTGGTGCCGAGGGTGGTATAGAGAGCGGAACTTATTGTCTATGCCCCGGTCTCCGTGCTACGTAACTTCTTCAGGGATTTTATGCCTAAGTGCCTCTATTTTCTGTGTGTTTTCCTCCTTCTTTATCTTGATCGGGGTGGCGGGTGGGACAGGGCCTTTCCTCCTCCGGGGTCTTTTTGTAGAATGGGGGTTCTTGGGCGACAGGCACACTGCATGTTGGGGTGGCTTTTTAGCTTCTTGCAGGGGTGCAGGGTGGGGGTGTTTTCTTGGTAGTTGGGGGGTGGGTTGATGGGAAGTTTGATGTTTGTGTTTTGTTTTTTCAAGGCGATTCTATCTTGCTAATGGTGTTTTCGATGTCATGCTCATTGGGGGAGGGTTCCGGCATCACTGTGTGGGATGGGGGGTAGCGGGTTGAGGTTTATTTTGTGGAATGTCAATGGTCTGGGGGATCGTATAAAACGGGGTGTGGTGTTGCGATGTCTACGACGTTTGTCTCCTGATATTGTCTTTCTGCAGGAGACTCATCTAGTGGGCAATACTTGTCGTGCAATGAACAGGTGGGGCTATCGCCTCGTCGCACATTCGGGGTTTACCACGGGTTCCAGGGGGGTGGGTATCCTTGTCCGGGCTTCCCTCCCCCTGGCAATTGATGATGTGATTCTTGATGATCGGGGGCGTTACGCCGTCCTCGTGGGACGCTATGAGGGTCGGACCCTTTCCCTGTTTACCGTTTATGTGCCCCCCGGTCTACAGACCTCTACCTTTTCCGATTTGGGCCGAGTGTTGTTGAGCCTCCCAGATAGTACTCTTTTCATTGCAGGTGACTTTAACTCTGTGTTCTCCGGTCTACATGATCGTCACCCCCCTAGGGACACTCCTTCGGCCCAACAATGGCTGGGTGGGTTCCTGGATACTTTTGGTTTAGTGGATTGTTGGAGACTTATGCACCCTACTCAGCTTCAATACACTTTCCATTCCGGGGCCCATGGGAGTCTGTCTAGACTGGATTATTTCCTGATGCCTGCGGCGCAGTCGTCTGCTGTTCGGGAGATTAGACACCTCCCCCGGGGCATCTCCGACCATTCTCCGCTTTGGCTTTGTTTTGAGGTGGGGGTGGAGGCGGCGGGCCGGGTGGCTCCCATCAACCCGTGGTATCTGACCTCCCCCGAGACCCGTGGTCTCTTGATCAAGTCGTTGGACAATTATTTTTTAGACAACGAGGGGTCCGTCTCCTCTGCGGTGTCCCTATGGGAGGCCTTTAAGACGGTGATCCGCGGGCAGGCCCTTTCCCTTATTGCTGAATCCAAAAAGGCGAGAAATCGGGAGGTGGTGGAACTCGAGAGGGAAATTGTTGGGATAGAGGCTGACTTGGAATCGGCTGTAACTCCTGATAAACTCCACGCCTTGGGTCTGAAACAATTTGCGTATAGGTCTCTGGTTACGGATGCGGCTAAAATGATGTTTCGGGAGCAACAGGGTCGTTTGTATGATGTGGGGGACAAAGCGGGTAAATTACTGGCGTGGTTGGACAAGGAGAGGGCGAATCGTGTGGTGCCGGTGATTCAGACCCTGAATGGTGTGAGAGTGACTGACCCGGTGGGAATAGTGGACTGTTTTGCGGACTATTTACGTGTGGTTTATTCCCCTGTGTCTGACCGGGATGTGGATGACTCTCGCCTCTTGTTGCGTGATATAGCTCTGCCCTGTGTCTCCGATTTAGACCGAGTCTCTTTGGACTCCCCTTTTTCCACGGACGAGATAGCGACTGCCATTCGCTCACTCCGTTCGGGCAAGGCTTTGGGCCCGAATGGATTGCCGATTGAGTTGTACAAGCTAAGTCCTGACAGGGTAGCGCCCTTTCTTCGTACCATGTTTTTGGAGTCCCGGGAGCAGGGTATTCTCCCATATGATCAGCGTCTGGCTACGATCGTTGTTATTCCTAAAGAAGGTAAACCCCGGGACCTTTGTTCGTCTTATAGGCCCATTTCCCTGTTGAATGTTGAGCCCAAGGTTCTGGCTAAGCTCCTGGCTACCTGCCTCCTGACGGTTATTAGCAGTTTGATTCATCCAGACCAATCCGGATTTATCCCGCATCGTAACACGGCTCTTAATCTGCGTCGTCTCCACGGAGCCATTGCGAGGGCGGGGCTTCTGACGGAGCCGGCCATTTTGGCTTCGCTAGATGCCTCGATGGCCTTTGATACGATAGAGTGGCCCTATCTTTGGGCGGCTCTTGAGAAATTTGGTTTCGGTCCTGGGTTTATTGGTTGGGTGAAGTTGTTATACGCCGAACCCTTGGCGCAGGTTGTGGTTAACGGTCGAGTTTCTGTTCCCTTTGGCCTTGGTAGGGGGACCAGACAGGGGTGCCCCTTGTCTCCTCTACTTTTTGCTCTTGCTTTGGAGCAGTTAGCCGCGTGGCTTCGATGGGAACCTTCACTCAAAGGGATCCGTTGGTCACCAGATTTTGAGGATCGCGTCTCGCTTTACGCGGATGACATTCTTCTTTACCTTACTTCCCCGCGCAAATCTTTAAATGTCCTATTTGACGTTCTCACTTAGTTTGGCGCTAACTCTGGTCTGGTTATTAATTGGGCTAAGTCCTGTGTGTATGTTCTTTCGGGTGTTCTGCCCCCGTTGCCGGATAGATTTCCTATCCAGGTTGTCCAGTCCGGCTTCAAATATCTGGGGATCTTTATTACGCTGAACTCCTCACTCCGGTTTGAATGTAATCTCCTCCCCCCGCTTCTTAGACTGCGACTAGATGTGGCCCGCTGGCGTAAGTTACCCCTGTCTCCTCTGGGCAGGGCTGCCCTTTTCAAAATGATGTCTTTGCCACGATTCCTATACGCACTTCAGAATTCCTATGATGACGTTCCCGCTACCTATTTCCGAGAGATTGAGAGTCTCCAAAGGCAATTCATTTGGGACGGGCGTCCACGTATCGCCCTTGCGAAACTTACCATCCCTTGGTATGACGGGGGCATGGCGCTCCCTGATATCAAAAGATATTATTGGGCTACCCAACTGTCTGCCATTAACCACGCAATGTATTCCCCGGGTCGGGATCCGGCCTTTGAAATGGATAGACTCCAGCTACCGGGAGGGGATTTTAATAGAGCGCTTTATTCTAAGTCGGCTGGGCGCCATCTTACGGGCCCGTCCAGGATTGCAGTCAGTGTGTGGCGCGCCGCGAGTGTGAGTCTGGGATGGGAGAATCGGCTGACACTGGCGACTCCGCTTTATGCTTCTGAGCGTTTGGGATGTCTCTGGTCTACTAAGGGCTTTGACCGCTGGGATATGATTGGAATATGTAGAGTGGGAGATGTCTGTGTGAACGGTAGAGTGAAGTCCTTCGAGGCCCTTCGGACCGAATATGACTTGAGTGATAGGGAATTTTTTCGGTATCTGCAGGTTCGCCATGCCCTGGCCTCTGTTCTGACTCCTGGTGTGGCCCTCCCCGAGTCCTCCCCTCTCGAGGATCGCATTCTGGATGGCCACCTTCCTGATAGCACTATCTCCCTGATTTACAAGAAGCTGATTAATAATCGCGCCGACTTACTTGTCCGACTTAGGGAGGTTTGGGTCGGCGACGGGCTGGAATTAGATGACGAGGATTGGCAGTCGGCACTCTCTTCTCCGAAAGGTCGCCATCCCTGCCCGTCTCCGTTTGGTTCAGCTTAAGATCCTCCACCGGGTGTATGTTACGGGTCCGCGTCTGGTTGTGATGGGTTTTTCCCCGGACGGTCTATGCAAACGCGGATGTGGGATGAGTGCTACATTTTCTGCATATTATTTGGGAGTGCCCGGGGGTGGCGGCCTACTGGACTGATGTGCTTGCGGTGATGACTGTTGTGACTGGGATTGCCCTACTGCCTGAGGTCCGACGATGCCTGTTGAATGTGTGGGAACCCACCGACTATTCTGTGGCCCAGACCAGATGGGCGACCTTGGGATACATGGTTGCAAAGCGGGACATTGCGCAACTCTGGGGCGCATCTAGACCTCCTGATGTCTCGGCATGGGAGGACAACATGGACTGGTCCATGTTCCGCGAGAAGACAGTCTATGTAGCTAGGGGCAGACCCAGGGCGTGGACGAAGATTTGGGGTCAGTGGAACGAATATTGTGGGAATATTTGTACTCCTCCCCTGGTTGACGCACCCGATGTTATCTTGTCTCCCTAGGCTGGTGTTCCCGAAATTTCTCATGCTGTTCTATGATTTGCCTATCCTCCCCGCTGTCCCCCCTTCCCACCTTGCCGAGTCCCATCGATTGTGATTTCGTTTCTCTGATTAGTGAGTTTCCCCTCCGCCTTCTGGGCTGACTTTGATTAGTATGCATTCGCCTTTTTGTAGTTCGTTGGTTTTTGTATGTATATAACAGAAAATGGTTGTGTCCTGTTCTATCTTTCGAGTAACATTTGGTATATGATTTATGCCTGACCACGGGTGTGATCGTATGTTTTTTACATTGTGCCTTGATTTTAGCGGCCGGCCCGTGTGGTTGTAGGCCCATCCTTGTGACCCTTATTTGATTACTCAATAAAAGTTTTTAACCAAAAAAAATAAATAAATAAATAAAATAAAAAAGTATGTGAGAGAGGGCCTATGGAGAGATGAGGGGCACTTTTGCCCAGCGGTCCGTGGTCGTGAGGGAAGGAGGAGGGGGGGTCAAAAATGACTGTCACACTGGACACCAACAGCTCTAATTCTGGCCCTGCCAATGGCTCAAACTCTCGCAAAGACCTATTGCATTGCAAATGCTTGTTTTTAGATGGGATAATGGGTTTATTGCACACATTTCTCCATTCAGAAAAAAGTAATTTCTACCGCAATTCAAAGAGGCAAGAAATGTTATCTCCCTTGTAGACTTGGCCTAACACTGTTACAGAAAGGAGGGCTTTCCGCAAAGTATTGGCGGAAAAAAATAAATATCTCATGTCTAGCAACTCGTGGCATCCAAGGGTGTATTAATGAAGAATCTAGACACCGACAGACGATCAAGAGTTCTGGGTTTATGCTGTCAACCCAGTTCCACGGAGCAGGCAAATGACCTAATCTACTCACCACTGCCCTGAGATGTCACTTTTCCAATATGTCCTTAATGTTAGCTTTCCACCATCTTGACAAGGCCATGGCTTCCAAAGTACCTTAGCTTTAAAGTAGAAATGCATAACCCATTTCCTGTGAGTTATTCTGTTCAAAACTCCACAATCATTAAATCTACCAGGTGAAAATGCCTCCGGTCAGGTTAAACGCAGATAGGCAGGGACTTGAAAGACTGAACTACTGGCAACAAACCTAGAGTGCAACTGACAGTTATCAGTGAGCTTCTGTAAGAAATAAAAACAGAAAGGAAGTGATATAATTATAACTGCCAAATTGAATAGTGAATTACAGTAGAATTATTGTATTAGTGATTTAAAACTTAGTAGTGAGTATATCAGCTGATAATGGGGGTTGAAAGCAACTAGTTTAAAAAAAACACGAAGGTTTGGCATAATCCTGAACCACAAGCTTTACTCACTGAGACTCCAACCAATGCAAAGTGTCGGATTGCTGCCACGGCCTATGCCAACTGTCAGAATTGCAGCAGGCTGCCAGGCTGTTCTCATATGGTGCCTGGTGCAAGGCAGGAGTGCCATCTTAGTCTCATTCACTGTAAATTATGCGAAAATGGAGTGAAAGCGCAAACTGCCAGTGTATGCCTTTTAAGATTAGGTCTCCTGCTGTGCATCCCTCTGGGCTAGTTACATGCCAACACGCGAGTACAGGCCAAGCGTGTGAAAAAGTCTAGCTCAGCTCAATATCTGCACACAGGGAGTGGGCATTTATAGTGTAGGTCTGTAGTGCTTTAGTAAAAAGGCTGGGTGATCACAGCCTTAAACGTTAATCCGTGAAATCTGCCAGTCCGCACATTTCCCCATACTTGGGCATAGCGATCGATGTCAGTCAGATTTCAGTACACCGATTTCAAAACCACTGTCACATTTGAGATATCTGTTCTCCTTATGACGCTTTAAGAATCATCATATTTACCTGGTCAGATCATACTCATAGTTCTAGTCTTTGTCCCCCACACGCCCCTCCTCCCCAATCCGTCCACCTACTGATCAAAGTTAATTACTCTGCTGACAATTAGGAGGATAAAAGGTAGCCCCAAACAAAAGGGTTATTTCACAGTGTTTCGCCAAGTCCCTGAGAAAGGAAGGGGAGGGGATCTGTATGTGCTAATTAACTTTTCACTTTGCCTAGGCAAGCCCACAGAAACAAGGAGGAAAGCCAGCCAGTCCTCCGGAGCCAAACACCCCTTTCAAGGTTTGGTGGGAAAAGATCAGGCAGCGGTGTCAGTTGGGAGAGAGGCTGACACTACCAGGGAAGACCTTTCCACAGACCACTTAAAGCTACCATGTTGAAATATCCCAGAATGCTGTGCAGGAGGATTGCGGTATCGGTGCTGTGGCACCCTAGGACGGGGCAAAGGTGCCTACTTTCCAGACCTTTCCACCTTCACTTAAAAACCCCTGCAAAAGGGATAGATATTTTAGAAGACATTAGACCTGGGTATGCAACACAGAAAAAATGCCCGGCTGGAAGGATAAGCCCACTGAGAAGATGGGCTGAAGGAATTTGACTGGCACCAAGAACTGGGATGGGTCTCTCTAGGCCAGTGGTACTGCCCCCTTATACTCCCTGATGAGCATTTGGGGGAATGGTCCTGTTGGGGGGACACCGGGATGGTTCCCCTGAGACTGCTGTATACTGGTCCTCCCAAAGAGGCCTGCGGAATCACAGGCCGCTGTGTGTCAGCGGCCTGTGTCTCCGCTGACACACAGGTGCCCTGCAGGTAGCCAGGAGGCACAGGGACCTGGGGAGTGCAGCAGGAAAGGTGTTTGTTTGATGTGGTATGGCAATGGAAGACACTCTATGATGAAGCATGACACTAAGGGATTCTTAGTGTGTGAGGGGTATTTTAAAAGCACATAGGTGCCCTCATCTTGTCAGCACAAGAGAGGGCCTTCTTTCACTCTTTAGATTATTACCCTATTACTTAAAACATTCACTTACACACATTGATAGAATCCTGTTGTTTATACAGATCAGTAAGGAGGGTGATTCTATCATTACCTCTATACTTCCTCTACTGTTGTTTTGAATGGAAGACACTCACCA
The DNA here is from genome assembly GCF_964261635.1 of Lissotriton helveticus. NCBI lineage: Eukaryota > Metazoa > Chordata > Amphibia > Caudata > Salamandridae > Lissotriton > Lissotriton helveticus. Next base: position 1,365,795,040 of record NC_136065.1, read on the forward strand.
AGCAGGAAGGAGCATCAGGAGCCAAATCAAGGACAGGTCTGGCAAAGGAGCAGCAAAATCAAGTTCCCAAAAATAAAGTAAACTTCAGAGGCCTGAAGAGAATGCTCGTGGTGGGTAGATCATAAATATGCGAACTGGCCCTATGGGGCCTGAGAAATCACTATTACAAGCTTTGGGGCGGGGAGTGACCAAGCTGGAAAAAGCAAGCATCGCAAACCGCTGCTACAACTCCAAATTCACCTGGAGACAGTCAAGCTCTTGGGGGTTGGCACAATCTCTTATTTACAATGTGTAAGAGAGGTGTATGAGCATATTATATTGTATCGTATTGTATTGTATTGTAATTGCATTTATATAGCGCTTACTACCCACGACGAGGCGTCTAAGCGCTTTTTCGGCAAGTAGCATGCTACTCCGGGACCCATAGAGGATTAGTGTTGAATTAGTATAATGAGTGGTGGATAGGTTAGTCAGTTATTTGGATTTGGAATGATAGCAGAAGGATAGAGGAGGACAAAGGTTTGTATTTATATAGCCCTGTTGACGCACGGTATTCAGGAAGCCTACAAAGGATTAGTGGTGAATTAATATGGTGAAATATGAAGTAATTTCAGTGGTGGATATTAGTCAGTTACTTGGAGTGAGAAGGATAGCGGAGGGATAACAGGGGAAGAAAGATTTGCATTCATATAGCACTCGTTACCCCTGATAGGTGCTGAATCGCTTTTCTGGCGAGTAGCACGCCACTCCGGAACCCATTAAGGATTACAGTTGAAAATTAGTATAGTAAAAAAAAATATTAAGTAATTTGAGTAGTGGATATGTTATTCAGTTATTCGGGTAGTATATTAGTATAGTTTAATATGGAATTTGAGAAGTGAACATGTTAGTCTGTTAATTTCGATTGAAAAGGATAGTGGAGGGATAAAAGAGTGAAAGATTTTTTTTTTATTATTATTATTTTTTTTGTAGGTCTTAGCAATAGGAGGAGGCTTTTGGATGAGTAAAAAGGAGCTTTGGAGGAGAGGACTCAGAGGAAAGAGTTTAGAAAGGTTTGTTTTAGGGGATCGGTATAGTAAAAGAGGTGTCAGATGATACAAGGAGGGGTAGAGTAGGAGAGAGTCTAGAAAGGGTTATTTTGTCAATCATAGTAGTGGTATGGGGTTTGGGATAAATGAGAGTGGAGGTAGGGGATATATTGATATATGTATAGGATGAGAGATGGGGTAGTGCATTGGAAGGAGTAGTAGAAGAAGTTTGAGTTGTCAAAAGGTTGGGCTAGAAGATATATTCAGAATCTCCTAGGAGACAGACAGGCTCAACCTACACTTTGGACTTCAGCAGGTAAGGGCCTCACTAACTTGAAATCTAACAATACTGTTTAAATAAAACTTTACTCTCCCTGCTGGCCAAAAAACGAAGTGCACAGGCCCTTGTAAAACACAGTTTAAACAGCTCAAAGAAGCACCCTCCGATGTACAAAAATCCCTGTTGCTGGGGGGAGGGGGGGGAGCAGGGGGGCTGGTTTCACTGGCTTTTGAACACAAAATGGTGGCTGGGAGTGCACTGTTTTAACATACAGGTCTTAGCACAGAGCAAAGGAGAAATTTGGAGGGTGAGCAAAATTGTCACCAAGGAATGAGAGGGAGAAACTACAGAGGTTGGACTGCAAATCCCACAATTCAACACACTAAATGGAGGAAATCATGGGCAGGGAAAACCACATATTTAAAACACAACACAGGTGATAAAATATGCAATTACAGGTAGGGTAAAACTACAAATGTTAACTGTAACAACCACAGGCATAGACAGTAAACACAGAAAGTGAAAATCGTGTTTTAAACAACTTTTTGTCTTGGGAAGAGACAGCACTAGTCTGTCTCCTTACCACTTCATGGACTCTGCTCACTGCAATCTGGGGCACAGTTAGGCTGCAACTCACAAGATGGAGTAGAATGATTTGGGGTGCACCCAGCAAAGCCTTAAGGGGCCTGGGCAGGTGTGAGAGGAGGGCTCAGACTTGTCTGGTAGCTGAATAGCCAATGGTCTGCTGGCCTGGGGGTGGGGGCTCGGCAGCTGCTTCTCCTGTTCAGAATCTCCTAGGAGACAGACAGGCTCAATCCACAGTTTGGACTTCAGCAGGTAAGGGCCTCACTAACTTGAAATCTAACAATACGGTTTGAATAAAACTTTACTCCCATGCTGGCCAAAAAACGAAGTGCACAGGCCCCAGTAAAACACAGTTTAAACAGCACCCTCTGATGTAGAAAACATCCCTGTTGCTGGGGGTGGGGGGAAGGCAGGGGGGCTGGTTTCACTGGCTTGTGAACACAAAATGGTGGCTGGGAGTGCACCGTTTTAACATACAGGACTTAGCACAGAGCACAGGAGAAATTTGGTGGGAAAACAGAATTTTCACCAAGGAATGAGAGGAACAAACTACAGAGGTTGGACTGCAAATCCCACAATTCAACACACTAAATGGAGGCAATCATGGGCAGGGAAAACCACAAATTTCCCAAGAGCTACATTTGCCCCCTGAAGCCCTATCCCCCTGGAAAAACATCTCGGGGGACATACCTCTCCCTGCCACAAAGACCCTGCTCCCACCCGCAGGTGGCAAAGTGGACAACTGCACAAAAAACTGTTGGCACCCTGGAAAGGGGGGCCTTTGGGTGAGGGGTGTAGGCAACAGATGTGTACCATGGTGCCCGTCTTTAGACAGTAGGCGACGAGAGACCAAAAACTAAAGGATTGTTTTCCAAGCTGCATGGCTATTAATTGAATGTTCAGAGCCCACCTCCTAAGGCCTTGGGGCAGGATTCAAAATTAGCAAATTTGTTTCTGTTGTGCACCAGGAATGGCAGGGGCAACACCAACTGTTGCAAACGTTATTAGTGAACTGACAGATTTGTAGCAGACATCCAGAAAGTCTCCACCTAAATGCTCCCCTTAAGTCATACAGGGGGTTGCCTTAATGCCCCTGGGAGAGGTTTTCAACATTGGTAAGCATTCCTGGTACCTGTGCTTTGGCTCAAATACTCTAGAGTGAAGGGTTGGCTGGTCTTAAAGGTGCAGTAGCAGTGCAGAAAAAATAGAAAACAGACTTTTGCACACACTGAATTATTTGAATATGATTTGATGACAATGTGGATTTTTGATCAATGGTACGTTACATGTGTTAACGAATAACGTGAATGGTGTTGCACTGGTTGTTAACATTTTCTTTTACCTTTTTATTAACGGGCTGGCACCCCAACAAAGCCAGCAGGCCTGACATCGTAGGTCTGGCATGCAACACACAGGCGCTGTGCTGCAAGATCTATGGATTAATATTCAGTGGGATTTCAAGTGCCCCCAGCATACCATTGGTTATTTTCATTATCACACTTTTGAAATTGCTTAGCTCCCATTGGCTTATTTTTCTTTCTTGTGTTGGCGCCTCCCTAAAGCATGGACTAAGTACGTGGTCTTCCTTGTCTTTGAGCAACTTCTTTTTATCTATTTATTTTTTAAATAAGAGTTTTGGTATTATTCCTTGACATGCAATATGCTAACCTACTTTGAACGCTGGCATACCCACTTCTTATTTAGGATTGTCTGACCCTATATGTTGCCTCAGTCAAGGCTTTATTTACATCAACTGTACTACTCTACACCTCTCCAGTCCAATACACTCTATGCCAGTCTACACTACTCTACAAAATGCAGCTCTAAACCACTCCACTCAATTCTACGCCAATCCACTCTACTTCATGACACTGTATGACACTCCTCTCCAATCTACGCTCCACACAATGCCACTCACTACACTAAGTCACTCAACCTACAACGCTCCACTCTATGCCGCTACTTACTCCTCTACAACACACCACTAACTTTTAGCCATGCTAAAAGGCAGCCACGCTGCAGTACAAAATTGCTACGAGACATTGGCAAAGCCAACAGCTCTCACATAGGAGACAATCTATTGTACTAGCACATACCACCTCCGGTGTGTAAGCCTTGGACTGCTCTGCTTTGCTACTCAGAGAGTCAGTGCTACAATAAGGTATTTGGTTCCCAGTAAAGAGAAAGTTGCAGACTTGCCGCTTGTAAAGGACTCACACCCTTCACAATTAATAAACCAATGATTTTACAATGCTCGGATTAGGTATGAAAAGAAGAATAATGCTAGAATACTTCTCTTTGCTTTCACTAGGTTTGATACGAAAGGGACAGATTATTGACTTGCTTCTCTTTTATTATGCAGGGAGAGCAGGTTACTGGCATTGTCACTAGACCATGCTCTAACAGGACCTTGAAGAAGATAGGACATGTTACTCGCTTACTAGTATGTGCTATGTCTAGGCCTGAAAGAAGGCCTACAGGTATGTTAAATATTGCTACGCGACAATGTTTTAAGTAAGCCTGTAAGAAGACCTGCAAGTTACTGGTTGCTACTTCTCCCCACTGTGACTAGGCCGGAGAGGAGAACTGAAGGTTACAGACTGTTTTTAGTCCATACTTTGACTAGGCCAGAAAGAAGAAATGCATGTTACCATTTGCACTAGTCTATACTCTGACACAGTCAGGCAGGAAACATGGCAGGTTACCAACTTACTAGCCTGTGCTTGTGCTCAGATTGGTCTGGAAGGAGCCGGGGGAGTGTGTAACTTACTGGCAAGGACTTACATTTTTAGGAGAATGAGAGGGTTGCCATTATGCACAATGAGAGCAAGATTTCGGTTCTGGACTTTTATTTAACTACTCAATGTGCTCTGGTAGCTGATCATTGACCAATAGTTGATTTGATTTATAAAAGCAAAAGCTCAGTAGACCAGCAGTTAAAAACACAGTACAAGACCTCCTGTTTATCATTCGAGTGAGCAATTTGCCTTGAACCACCAAATGTCAGTGATTGACATAACAAAAGGGGGCGAGATCAACAGATACCAACCTGGTTAGAGTACACCCAACTGCCCAGGAGCACAGCAGAAGGTCATAGTTACCTGGCTGTTGTTTACCTTCAATTGCACCCGAAAGTAAAATCCCTATAAAAGTAGCATTGGGTTACAGAGTTTTTCAAGAGGTTAATAAGAGAATTGGTTTTTGAAAAGGAGGAGCACTAGATTCAACATGGAAATGTTTTACATCTAAGCTGTCTGGAGAATAATCCTGTTTGACACTTGAAAATACATTTTGAGACAAAGTCTATACCAATTGAAGACCATCTAAATCAAACATGCACGAGCCCTGGAGAAACCTTTTATGTGTCATTCCAACCATTTATTTAACTGTGCATAATTCAGACAGCGGTAGAGTTAAAATGAGTTGGAAGACATCCCTTCAAAGAAAGCACTGCTTGATCAGACTGCTCAGTGGGCCGGGGAAGGTAACAATGCCACCAGCCCAGGGAACTGCACCTCAAAGAAACCTGCCTGATTTATGTCCCTGTTAAGTAAAGCAGGTCAGCATACACCTGTCCTGCGAGCTCTGAAGATTCACAATTGGGTACAGAGTGTACATGAGTTAGCTCAGCGAGTTTACGGTAACATATCGGCCAAGGTACACAGTGTGCACATGATCACAGGCCTTCAGAGGTTCACAATGCTGCACCACATTAAATCCAAAGACCACTGCTTATATGTTGGGGTACCTCAAATGACATACAATGACTGCCAAATACGCCCCTAGGTCCCTGTCTGGGCAGCCTGTAGTGTTTATGTATTAACGTCACTATAAAGCTATTAAAATGCCTGTTTCGAAGGCTGCATGCTTTTAAAATCAGATACTAAGAACAGCAGAAGTAAGGAAGACACAAAATTTTTACAAGGGAAAGCCTAAAGACTTTTGTCAAACTCTCCTTGATCATGAGCAAGTCGGATTTCTGCTGAAAGGGGATTCCAGAGGAAAGATACCCTTACTGCAACTGTTCTCTCCTTATAGCACAGCATGCTAAATTGAGGTAGCCTAAAGTTGCCTGCTGGTGCGGATGTTAAGGTCCTTCTCAGCAAGAATATGGTCTGATTATTTTGTTTGAGCAGTGAAAATTAGATATATGGAATGTTTATATAGTACTTGATGGACGCGTCCACTTAGCTTTGGAAAGGCAGCCAGTTCAAACATTGTAAAAGTGTACAGACAGGATACCATGAGCTTAGTCCCTATATCAGCGCTCATTACTTAATTCTCAACTATCTGGAGCTTTTGAATGCTTTTGGTAGTAAATTCCTATGCATACTTTAGTGAAATCAGACTGGGTAAGATGGCTGCCCTCACTAGAACTGCTGTTGGGAGTGTTTAAGTAGCAACATGTTACTCTCTAGAGAGAAAGGATTGCTCATTGCAACTTTTAGATTTTGTTGCACATCCAGTGGAATTAATTTAGTGTACTTGCTTTCAAGATCAGAGAAAGGAGGCACTAAGCCAAAGGTGCACAAACTCCATGAGATCTCTTTCAAACCCATCAAGCCTCAGTCAAACTACTATTTAACACTGTCATAGAAGTAAGAAAGCACATACTAAACATGTGGTAGAAGTGACTGGATAACGTTTTTTTCCAGCCACCCTCCAACCACACTGCCAGCTGAATAAGTTGCCATACATTGGAAAACCAAGCCTATGCTGAAATACGTAGCAGGCTCAAATAACTGCCGAAAAATACGGGTTACAACTGGAAGTAGGCTTAGAGTGAAAAAACGATGCACAGTCCAAACTAATGACCTACCTTCTGATAAGCATGCAGGACAATAACCTCTACTGAGGCACATGCTGATCTACGGGTTTCCAGAGGCAATCAAAGAAATGGAGGCAGAAGAGGGAAGTTATTCACCCCCCAATCAGAAACCGAGCCATCGCCTGTCATCAATAGTTAGTCCAGGAGGCTTAAGTCGGTGTCATGAGCTTGCCTGAAATCACAATGAAGAGCATATAGCATCCCAGTTGGTTCCATGGAGAGGGAGAGTTGTATAGAGGATCCCTCTAACTAGCTAGAAGCAGAGTTACCAAGTACCAGCAAAAAGTTCTGAGGCTCACCAAAGCTGACTTTTGTGGCATGAGACTGCCCGACGCCGAAATGGAAAATGTAGGAAGGCATGCGTTTACATTGGAGGTGGGATGGAGTGAGAAGGGAGGGGAGTGAGTGTAGGCATGTGTATGTGTGTACGCATTTTACACAGGCACCCACCAAGTAGGAGAAGACTGCTTGAGAGCTTAGTTTATGCTGGTGTGCAGCACAAGCATTTATTTAACACTGGCATATATTTATGACCGTACACTACATGGTACTGCAGTCTGCCTATATAAAGAGTATAAAGAGAAGCTCAGTAGAGTGATTAACAATTTAATATATATTCTTAAAACATTTTAGCACGTCCTGGCCATTTAAACTGCCTGATGGTTAGCAGGCAGTGTTCTTACTAGAATTTGGCAGTGCTGGCAAAGGCCGTGGGTGGTGCATGTGGCAGTGGTCTTCTGTGATATATTCTGGGCCATAGTAATTATTTTTCTAAAAATTAAGAACGTACTAAAACTAGCAGCGTAAACCATTAAAGAGAAAGCACTTCAATAGGAGTGAATGGTTTGGATCTAAAACTCGTAGTAATGTTCCTTAATCCTTTCCAGCTCCATTGCTGGCTGTGATAGACGTACCTGGTTCTGAGGCACAGCATAAACAACTGCCAATGTGGAAAGGCATTTTAACACCGCAAAAGTATCCACATCCTTAGCTCCCGGTGTCAAAGGCACTGGCCAGATGACATCGAATCATGTCAAGTGAGTTGCCATCGGGGCTCTCCACGTGAAAGTTCTGGACATCAAACAGGAGAGTTGTTGGTGATTGGAAAGATGCGCCATGGGAACAGCTGGAGGTTTTAAAGAGTGTCAAAACACCAAGGGCCACTTGATATTTGGAAGTCCTAGCCAAAGTGAACCCAACTTTCCTCTGAGGAAACTTAAACTGCAAAAGAAATTTTTCGTTTCACAAAGTATTTGATAAGACATTTCCCTACAATTGTGAGACTACTCAATAGTATGACTATCAAAAGGAAATACAGAACGCATGTCCATTCTTCCAGGACCATGCTGATGGACATTAATCAAAGCGCAGAAATGGTGACAAAAAACATAGGATTGAAGCAGTTTTCGTAAAGAGTAGTTGACAATAAAAATACGCCAAAGCTTCACATAACAAATGTTCATTCCAAAAATGTTTGTAAACTAAAATGTATTACAGAGTAATGCCCATTGCCCACTGAGCCTTGCGCCACGCATGGCACAAAATGATCGGCCATTGCAATACAATCTGAGACTCTGAAGCAGCTTCCAGTTTTAAAATGAGTATCACAGTCCTCTTTAATGAGAATGTTGTCTGTTTAACCAATTGCATGCACTTTTTTCCTTTAAAGACTGAAAACTGCAAATGGACCTTTATCCGAACTGGTTAAGTTGTTTTCTTTTTGTTTTTCTTATAATTCAAGTTATTTAAAAATGATAGAGATAGGCACTCTTCTGAAAAAGCCATCTTTGAAAATATATTTCTCTTTAGGTGGAAAAAGTGTGCCAGTATCCTCACACAGGCAGACAAATTTAAGGCTTAGAAATGTAATAAACACAAAAGAGAAAAGTTGCCTTACCCCAATTTCTCTGCATTTCCTGGAAACCTTGTAACACCAGGGTCGATATTTGAATTTCGTTTGGTTTACTGTTGCACATTTTAATTGCAGATATGTTAGAAAGACTAACAGTGTTGGACATGTCGTAAACTTAAGTATATGTCCTTCCACCAAACATACATACTTTGTTCCCCCAACATATTTCAACCAAAAACATACTTCCACGTTGAAAACTGAGTCTTAAGGGTGACCACTTAAAACACCCAATCACTTCCCTTTCCTGATGGTTAAGGTCCACAACTCTAACAATGCAAAATGTGGAAAACAGTGAAAAAGGCTGCACACACTATTCGCCAAATTTAAAATACTATTTGCTTAGTTCCAAAAACATGTCTTTTAAGACCAGTCTGACAAAAATACTTCGGGGTCGGGAAATGTACTTCTGTTTAAAAAAGATATTAAAAAAAGGTTGAGCAAAGAACCAGCCCCTTAGATTTTTTTTGTGTGTAAAATAATATGGTTTATGAGCTTCTTCAGTTTGCAGGCAGTCAGACAATAGAAAAGCAGAATGGGGAGCTATTTATCGTGGGTTCTGAACAGAGCCGTCGTTTTAATTAAAAGTAAATAACGTTTTCATCCAAGGCTAGTTAACGTGGCCGGTAAAAAAAAACAAAAAAAAACACCCATCTGCTCTCGCCTATCACTGGGTCTTGCTCACCCAGCTTACAAAAATATACTTCCTTTAACAAATCCCAAAAATATTCACGAGGGTGTGTGTACATGTGTGGTACTTCAGAGTTAAGATATTGAAAAGAGAAAATAGGTCAAAGGCAGCACAACGACCACCTCAAACAAAAAGCACATTGCAAAGACCTATGGAACTGATATTTTTCAGGTTATTTCTCCACGTGTCCCCTCCTTAACACCCCCACCTCCACCTGGTTACCGAACTGTACTGATGTCACACTGTACCTACCTTACTGCACGTCACCACTGAGAGGTTGTTTGAGTGATTGTTAGGGGATAAATTTACAGAGTTCTGAGTTAGTTCGTTCTGATCTTGTTCAATTTGGTCAGGAGCAGGAGACCAGGTGTTTTTACCCAGTGTGCCTAGCCCAGCATCCCCAGGGTCCTTTAGTGGACTGTCCTCTGGCTGCTTGCTCTTCTGCGGGGAGGCGAAGGGGTTAAAATTTCCTTCTACTATTCGATGAGGTTGCGTGCTGAACTCCGTCTCGAAGGATGACAGCTGTTGCGTTACTCCAAGAAGGCCGCCAATTTCTACACTTAGGATCACCCAGATGACGTCTGTGAAGATGCAAAAACAAATGTCGGTTTGGTCAACAAGTGGCACAAGTATTCCAATTAGGAGAGTGGCGATACTACTCACATAACTACAGACTGTACTGACAAACTGATAGCAGCAAGTGGCAAGCAAACTAAAAATTCAGGGGCTGCAGACCCCAGCAAAGAATATCTGCCCGGAGAAAGAAAAAGAAAAACATGGGAAACGCGCCTTTCACGATACAAAGGTCTAAGAGAAATGATTCAAAATACATTTTTTTGTGGGGCATCCTCAGAATTCATATTGCATTCATTTTCACCAGGAAATGCCCACGAAGATTGCAAGCTCAAAATCGTAGTGTTGGATACTGCATCTTGCTGGTGCTGTAATAAAGTGCAAAACCTTAGGAGAACTGACATACAGGCCTAGCAGTCCACTTAACTCCCGGCACTAACGCCGCCTGCTACTTAAAAGTCAAATAAATCTCTTGCATTAATGGTCCACGTGCTTCCTGGGCCAAAGACTTCCGGGGAAAGGAATCACTGCATTCCCATTCCAACAAATTCCACAGAATATAGGTCTGACAATCACTAGCCTCCTAGACTTACAGGTTACTTAAGACTAATGTGAACTGTTACCTTCAATCTTCTTCAGGCCTTAAGAGTTATGATTTGAAATAAAGCATGAGTTTATTAGTTCATGTCACAGCCAAATTACTAATTCAAAGAATCACTGCATGCCGTTGGTGCTGTGCTTCTCAGTTCGGTACCAAGTAACTTCTCATACTGTAGCAATCCTGTTATACGATGTATATGACCTCTTTTCAAATGCCTATAAAAACAATTTACATTTTTTTAAAAATAACTTCTCATACAATCAAGCTATTTTACCCAGTTCTCAGTTTTTTAGGTCACAGCATACCAGAAATGCACAGTTGTATGTTTTTCTAAAGACATCTTAGGGATTTTCAGAAAATTGCCCTAGGAATGCATCCCGATTGTCGATTACCATTGGCTTTGTGGTTTGTAACTCACATTTGCTGGCTTTTTATTTGCTTTAGATTCACCAGGTTCAGTTTGTCCCTCCGATTGTCTAAACAGTGTTTACTGTATTCTTCCATGTACTCCCTTTCTGTAAACAGGCCTTTAAATCTTGCTCTTATCTGGACATATTTGCTGTGCATTCAAGACAGAGGTCAAATGTAAGGCACTGTCTTCCAAGGGCGCTTGAGTACTTTTCTTTCTCGGACCCCAAAGTGAAATGATTCAAGCGACAATCTTGCTGGATAATGGGGGTAGGAAAGAGGTTTTTTTCTAGCACATGACAACATTTAAACGAACTGAATACGCATTTCAGAATATATTAAAATTAGAAACACAAATGAATCAATTGTTTTGTTATTTCTGAAGTGTGTTAGAAAAAAATAAATACTTAAATACGAACAAAAATCATACAATAGGTGAAGCAATTTCCACACCTTTTCCAATGTGCACTGTGTAGTTTTGCTAGTAGAACTGTATGTCTGTGCAAATGTACTGATATGCAATCGAAAATGTGTTGACTGTTACGGCAGTGCACTACCATACCACGCATACTCCGCTCTAGATCACACCACTCTGCACCACTCCACACCACTACACTCTGCACCACTCCACACCACTACACTCTGCACCACTGCACTTCATTACACTTCACGCTATACCTCCACTCTACATAAATCCAGTCTAGGCCACACCAATCTAAACAGCACAACTCCACTCTATGCCATTTGGCACCACTGCATTCTACACCATTATACTCTATGCCACTCGGCACCACCGCACTCTACACCATTATACTCTATGCCACTCGGCACCACCGCACTCTACCCCATTATACTCTATGCCACTCAGCACTACTGCACTACTGCACTATACACCAATATACTCTATGCCATTCAACACCACCGCACTCTACACCATTATACCCTATGCCACTCGGCACCACCACAATCTACGTGACTTGACACTATCCAGTACACAACAATGTTTGCCCCTCCACTCTACAACACTACTCCACCCTGTGCGATTCCACTCGATGACCCTGCACCCCCAACTCAAATCTACGCCACTAACTTTTAGCCATGTTGAACAGCAGCCATGCTGGTGTACACCATGGCTAAAACACATTGGCAAAGCCAATGGCTCTTGCATGGGTGAGACCTATTGGCTTTGCCAAGGCTGGTCTTTAGTCTGCACCTCACGTCTATGATTTGCCTTATATGTCGAATATCCTCATCAGATTTGAGTTACTGTTAGGCACATTCACTGTGAGATCCACTGATACTGGGTCGGCAGTTAATGTTCATTAGTCCGGCGGTGGGAGGACACCCATAAACATTCTGCAGTCAATTGAGACAATAGGTAGACGAAAAAAACACTAGCAACCACATATGTATTATCCAGCGAGACGGCCTTTAACCTCTTTCAGCTCCCTTATATGAGGTTGATAGAAATGACGCCTGTGACTGACAGGAACATTTGGCAACGATCGTCCATCTCTTGATAGGGCTAAGTGGACTACACTATACAGAGACAACCTCTAGATTTATATTTGAAATATTATCGACTCCAAATAAACAAACAAAATCTACTTAAAATCTGAAAGGGCTGAAGGTGGATGAGCCCAAATGGTTGCTTACGTGATATGGCAAAGTTCATGCTTGTCTTCTCATGTGTGCGAAGTTTTCACTGCGGAAGGTGTGATACGAGATGCTTATCAGGTTATAGCAAACCTCTAGAATCCACAGGAAAAAAATGCGGAGGGTGACAAAAATGGTTCTTCTCAACGGGTTTTCTTTATTAATTAACATTTGTATTGCTTCCTAAACGCTGCAACGGCCTGGGCTGATGCTCGCTGGGCTGTCTCTCCTCAGCTGAATTTGAGCAATAAATGCATGAGTGGAATTTAAGTGCCATCTTGTGGCCAATGCGCCACGCTTCAGGCACAGAAGCAGCATCATGAGCAGACATCTCGCTCACATTTAGCCCATAACAAGGTGTCAAAGCAAATCCTCAGACTAAGGCTTAATTTTTTAGATCACTTCTGAGCCCTGATCAAGCTTAGGATCCTGTCAGTTACTCACTATTCACACGTGTACTGGAGGCAAGGTTTGAAGTTTAAGTATACGAGAGGCAAGAATGAAAACAACAGAATTGAGCAAGCTTAGGATCCTGCATCTGTGGCACTCGCAAACTAGCAAAAGCAATAGGTCTCGTTTATACCCGAGCTTTAGGCTTTGCCACTGTCTTTTTGCTATGTTGTCAATACATGTGGCATAGAGCGGGGTAGTGGGATTGACTTTTAATGAATTGGCGGGATTGGCGCTGAATGGAGTGGCGGGATTGGCGCTGAATGGAGTGGCGGGAGTGGAGAAGAGTGGAGTGGCGGGAGTGGAGAAGAGTGGAGTGGAAGAGTGGAGTGGAAGAGTGGAGTGGCGTAGGGGAGAAGAGAGCGGCGTGGGGGAGAAGAGAGCGGAGAAGAGAGCAGAGTCAAGGAGAGCCGAGACAGCGCAAAGAGAGCCGAGCGGCATAGAGCGGCGTCGCAGAGTGGCGAAACCCTAAATATGGCAGACTGATTGAGTGTGCTCCTACACTGCGTCTGACAAATCCAAAATCATCAGTGTGGAGAGCCCGGCCGCTGCATTGCCTGCGTTTAAGCAATCTTTGCAGCAGAGATGATCGAGTGGGGATTCTGGCCAGCAGAAGTTGTGTTGCGGAGAGCAGCTCGACCGAGTGGAATCACATGGAGCAGCTGAACTGGCCTAACCGCAGGGGCGTAGGAGACACTAAAATTCTGGGGGGGACAGGGACAGCCTTGTGGACTTCCCAGTGACCCTATACAAATCACCGCCCGTTAAACAAATACAATCGCATACTTTTGAAGTGAAATATCGAGAAAAGCAGGCATGTTGTCACAGTTTGCATATATGCTTGTTTGTTATTTCATATAGTAATCAGACCAAATGTTAAAAAAACATGTATATGAATCTTGCATCTTCATGCACCAAGCAAACAAAGGTCACGGACTTAGGGTGGGGGCGTCGTGTTTGCAAGTGCATTATGGTTTGAAAAATACCTGCTGCTGCATTCCTGGTCTCCAGCAATTTTCAGGCAACAATAAAAATGTGAAGATAACTTTGGTGATTAATGTCCTTTATTGAGAGAGATCGGAGGTTTGTCTAGTGGAAGTTTTGACTCTTGGTAAGGTAGCCACAGTGGTGTAATATGTCTGCTGTAGAGAACGTGTACCACGCAGATCACAAAATGCATATCATGTAAATAGGTCAGTGAGTTACTGCTTTTGTCTGAGAGATTCTTTTGGTATTTGCAGTTTATAAGTTAAAATCCTAACATAGACCAGTGAGCTATTAACCATCATCAAAGAACTGCACGAAAACTTCAAGGTATAGATTGGAACGTTATGATTTTTCCCCAGTCTTTCCTTATCCTAATGTTAGAAAATGGGTTCATTAGGATAGAAATCAATTCTGATTATTAAGGCGAATCCCACAACCATGGTGTTATGTTTTAAATTCTGAGTTTGTGTTTCTTTAGTGCTGCAAAGCCATCCTCTGCCCTGGGCCCTCTCCAACGTTTTGCTGACTGGTACTGGTGGTACCTGACTGACCCTGGCCTCTGCCTGAACAGTGTTATTCTGAAAGAGACACCTAAAGATACTGTGAAAACACCTACATACACTAGGGTGCACTATGGGTTAGGGTACCCCTATGATTGGCATGGCCTCTCCTATAAGTCCCTAGTACATAATAGGGCAGGGGGATTAGCACTACCTTTAAGTCCCTAGAATATAACCGGGCATGGCAGTTTTGAGGCCAGTAGCCCTTTCTGCATTTGCATGTGTGCACTGCTGAAGCCTGGGGTCAGTTTACAAGTAGCCCTGTGTTGTAGGACTGCTTTTAAAATGAAAATTGTGCCCAAACTCGGCTTTTCGGTTTGGGGAACTTGCAAATTGATCAACTACAATGCTGGGGCAAAAATAAGTTACGTGAAAAAATGTTTTCCACTTAACTATGGCTGTGTCATATTTGCCACATAATACATCATCTGCTGCATAATCTAACGATTTGACCAAAAACAATTTTGTTGCTCAAACTGATCAAAAATTACTAAGAGAAATGTGACTTATGTTGCTGTGAAGTGTAGGGCCCTTTGCAAAGGTTGACTGGTCACCTTTCCCACTGCTGCATGTGTATGTTACACAGGTACTTATGAGGCAAAAGCTTTGCAGAGGCTGTTAGTATGTATAAATATGTCAAAATACTAAAGTATCATAAAATGTACTGCATTACGCTGCAGCCTTTTCATTGTTGCATAATTTAGTCAACACTGCAACATCTTTTTGGCCTCCATTTCTGCATAACTCCAGTGGCCCGAAAGAAGGCTGCACATGTTAAAAGTGTTTGTGCATGAAGCAGAGACCATGAAGTTTGCAAACTTAGAAGCTGATTACGATGGCAGGAGGACTTCAGTCCGTCCGCCATCGAATCGGGGAATGGGACCATTGGCCTTCAAGGTGGCGGCCCCACGATAGACATTACAATGCGACCGCCACTATGGCATTCGCATGCCTATCTTTTACAGTGCAGCAGGTGCTGCTGGCTGCATCATCCGCCGCAATGTGAAAAGGACATGTTACATATATCACTGCACTACGTGGCAGGCACAATCAGGTGCCTGCCACATGGTGCAGTGATATGTAGGGGGGCATCTTAGATATCCCCATGGTCCCATGTCTGGGGGCAGAGGGGACATGGGCCTGCTACGGGCCCCCAATGTCCCTTTCCACCAACTTTTCCATGGCGGGTGAACGGCCATGGATAGGCTGGCGGGTAAGGGGTATCGTAATCCCTACTGTGGTGGCTGGTAGGCACCACCAGCATTGTAGGAACCACAAGCTCCTCCGCCGCACTGGCGGGCTCAAGGGGCCAGTTGGGTGTGTGGCGGTGGTCTTTCCGACCGCCAGGGAACCACCCGCCATTGTAATATTGCTGGCGGTAATGCAGTCAACGATGGCGGTGGAACTGCCACTGACGGGGTGACGGGGCAGTCCCACCTCCATTATAATCACCCCATAAGTTTGGTGTGCATGCAAATCCTTCATTACTGATCGCTGGTGAGTTGCACCACTACTGCTAAAAAAGGCCAATGGAGGTACCAATGGGTGCGGTGGACTGGCCTCAAGGATGTTGTGACCTCAGTGACAGTCACTGTCGATGGTGTGTCTAGGGTGTGCTTCTTTGTGTGCCTGCTCGCAAGACTGGAGGTGAACTGCAGTATGGATTGTGGTGGACAGGCCTTCAAGGTTAACTCACACTTGCCACCATTAGGGTCCACCTATGGGTGCTAAGACACCAGGGCTTCTAAGGTCTATCGGGCCTTCTAAGGTGTAGCATCGGAATGAGCCTTGTCAGGAGTGTGGTCTGGTGGACTGGTCATGAAGGCTGAAAATGGTGCTCAAGTTCCAAATTCAGCAGCTCTGGCCAGAGTGCCACATCCTCTCCCACATTGAACACCATACTGCCCCACTGAGAGAAACTTGCACTGCCTTAAGCTACAACTCAATTGTGCTGCAACTAAATTTAAAGTATGCACTAGACAACAGTAAAATGCTGCCTGAAAAAAACAAAGAAAACCCTGGAAAAAGCAAACACTCATAAGGAATGCAAGAATAAGCAAAGCATGTGAAATTTAATCAGGAACAACATGGTTACCGTAACAGTTTTAAACTCATTATTCAGAAATCAGTAAGTGATTTTGCCTGTAAATTTCAGGACATGGCTACAGGACCAGTCAGGAAGGGACCCGTTTCAATGTCCATTGCTTATATCCTTTTAAAATGTAAGCAGTTTGGTTTAAAAAAAACACATCCCCGAACACAGAGCTGCAGTACACATTTTATAAGCTAAAATAATTTAAACAGTTGAAAACGATCATATGAAACGTTTCTACTCCACTCAATCAGGTATTGCAGTCCCTTTAGGAATGGAGCACTTCCCCACCCTGGGAAAACAATGTTCTTCAAAGAAAGAAGAAAAAAAGAAAGTAGCGCTTTCACTGGCAAACTCTGTAAAGTGGTGCTAATGTGTGTGGGTGTAAATAACAATCTGCCCTGTCTGCTGACCACTCTGTATCGCTTTATTTAGGTATTTAATAATTTTTTCTCTCCGTCTTAAGGTTTTTCTTTGGAATTATAAAACCATCAGCAAATGGGGACATTTCCAGCCAAAGTGTTCTTCCTATTTTGGATCCATTTCACAGGGAAACAAATAAAGACAGAGAGGCAAGAGAGAGGTAAGAGCTGTCTCGAAATCAGAACTTAACGAGGAGGAAGACAGAGACAGAAAGAGATAGAGGAAAAAGAAAGAGAGAGGGGGAGGAGGGCAGCTGCCAGAGGCAGATCAGGACTCAGGAGAAGTTGACACTGTGCTTGCCTTCTCTGGGCATGAAAGAAAAGAGACAGAGTTGTCTTCCTTCTCTGCCCTTCCCAGGACACCGAGCCTTCCTGAAGCATAACAAAGGGCAGAGGGCAGGGGTCCTCTTTGACTCCGGGCAGGTCAAGTACAGGGCCATTAGGTAGCGCTTTCGCGCGCTAATGGCTCTGTCAATAACAGAAGGGAGAGGGGAAATTCTTTTGTCCCCCGTGTCCCCCCCACTTTAAAATCTGGGGGGGATATATCCCCCTCGTCCCCCACACTTCCTACGCCCATGCCTAACCGTGCTGTTCCCAGATATTCTGGAAGTGAGTGAGGGAAGAAGCGAGGCCAAGAAGAATGACCTCCAGACCCTTATATCTGTAGGGGTGCTCCTGCCGAGGCCTATTGAGCAGTCGAGGCCTACTGAGGACGAAAACGGTCAGCCGTGGCTGGTGCCCATATGTAACATTAGGGACTAATCTGCTTACTGGCGGTTGGGACCACTACCGACGCAGAGCTTACTGCTGTCTGAGAAACAACAAGCCCTTTGGTGGAGCAGGTGAGCAAGCAGACAGAGCTGCCAGGGGCAACACAACGAGCAAGATGACGACTATAGTTTGCTTCCCTTTCTGGGCCTCGTGAGTACTCCACTGTGGACTGCACCCCTTGTGAATGCCACTCTTAATCCTGCCGTGTTGCCCCCACATTGCCTGCGTTACATGAATTGCGCCTGTTCACGAGCTGCTATCCCTAGAAGAAGAGGCTCCCTACCCGTTCCCTGCGCTGCACTCTCCCAAAAACTACAAATCGTGGCCCCTTTGGGCCTACGCAGCAGCTGCAGCAGCTACTGCCATTTAACATGGGACAGATGACGACTATGGGGAGACCATGCAAGAGGGAATATCTAGTCAGGGGGCCTTGGACTTTGGAGCGGCGAAGTGCACTGTAACCTCCCCCCACCAGGACAGGCCACGTCTTGTGCAGGCACAGCATGTGGCAGGTAGGCCTGCTGGCTGCAAGAAGTCAGAACTAGGGCCTACTGTGGACTTTTGGGATGCCATAGCTATGTCCAACTCTGCAGTGATTTAAAACAACACGTGCCTGGTATTGTGATGAAAGTAGGCTCAACATAGTTAATCTCCTGTGTGGCATAGATTAGACACTTTACAGGTGCTCGTGCTGGCATGAGTGCTGCTTTTGGGGTGGCCTACTGGTTACTCAGGTGGCTGTCGGGCTGTGTCTCATTTGACACAGAGTGCTTTTTTCCAGTGGCTGGGCTACAGCCTCAGGGACCTACCTACCACAAATGCGCAGAAACATGCTCAACACGCTGACCGTGCGGGGGACTAAACACCTGAAAGCACAGCCAGATTCCTCCATGATTTGCTCACTTTGATAGAGGGATGTATTCCTCCACATGTCAGAACACCAGTTGATATTAGGGAATTCCTAGGGCAAACAGACCTGGTGCTCTGGCTGCAGGACAAGGAGAAGTTGGGCGCAGACAACCACGGTGAAAATAGAAAAGGCGATTAGAGATCTCCTGTCAGGCAAAGCCATGGGCCTGGCCTGCTGGTGGAACTATACAAGGTGATGGCAAACAAACTGACTCCCACTTGCTGCAAGTGTTTAGGGACGTGAACCAGGAGGGACAACTCACGCCAGACCAACATCTGGCAAAAACAGTTATGATTCTTAAAATGGCAAACCTCCAAATAACTGCAGCTCTCCCCGTAGCTACATAAACTATACCGAAAAGGGGTTGTGAAGCCAGCTTTGGTACTATCCCTGATTGCCAAGATGGCATTTGATTCCCTGGAATGGCCCTTTAAGTCTGGGGTTTTGGAAAGATTGGGAATAGGGTAGAAATACCAAAACCAATGGCCCAAGTTAAAGTAAACGAATCATACGCCAAAGCATTTTCATTAGAATACGGAACAAAGCATGGTTGCCCACTCTCCTCAATGCTTTTTGCAGTAGCATTGGAGCTGCTCGCAGCACGGATCAGGAAAGATGGGATAGTCAGAGGACTGTGATGGGGTGACATGGGGATGAAAGGATTTCAGAGTATGTTGACGATGTGTTGCTCTATGTGGCCCAACCAGAGAGCACATTACCACGGCTCTTACACATATTTAACATCTTCAGAACTTACTATGCTAAAACTTGGGAAAGTCCCACTTATACCCGCTGGCATGTGAGAAGACGGCAATTCCCACTACAAGTAGCTATAGAGGGCTTTCGCTTCTTGGATGCACAAACTACTACCTGTGTAACGATAGATCTGTAGGAGACATTAGTTAGTGATAGATTCCTTACCTTAGAATATCCCCAGGTGTCAGACTGGATCCGGAAAGTTTTGCTTAGCAGTACCTCTGCGCGTCAGTAGGCGGCGTCCTGCGGCTCCGCGTCCGTCACTGGTATCGTCAGCGCCAAGATAACGTCACGGAGAGTACTTAGGCGACACCCATGCTCGCTAACATCAGTTCTGTACACGACATTCCGCACCAGGAACGCATATCCGTACAAGATACTGACCATTGGTGCATAAAACTAGGGCCCTAAAAGGGATGACCTTAACCCCAGTAATCAGTCCGCAGAACGGGGAGGATGGGTGGGGCAGTAAAGAATCTATCACTAACTAATGTCTCTTACAGATATATCGTTATACAAGTAGTAACTTGTGCATCTGAAAGAGACACGTTAGTTATAGATTCCTTACCTTAGAATAGATACCCCAGCAATACCAACCCCGGAGGTGGGTCTGCGAACAGGATTACACCAGAAAGTCACAAAGCACAGAACAGCCACAGAAGCAGTCTCTCCGGACCGGACTGTCAAGGCAGTAGTGCTCCGTAAACGTGTGCCGCGAGGCCCACGTAGCTGCCTGACAAATGTCCTGCAAGCGAACACCACGTCCCAAGGCAGTAGTGGCTGCAGTCGCCCTGATCGAATGGGCACGGAGCCGCACAGGAGGCTCCTTCTTGGCCAAGGAGTAACCTACTTCGATGCACAGAACGACCCACCGGGAAATGGTCCGTTTGTGCACAGATAGACCTTTTTTGGTGCCCACGTAGCCAACAAAGAGTTGATCATCCAACCGGAACTGTTGTGTATGCTACAGATAGAAAGCAAGCGCACATTTTGGGTCCAGACGGTGGAGTCTCTCCTCCTCCCTGGAAGGATACGGAGGCGGAAAGAAGGTGGGCAAAGTGATGGTCTGCCCGATGTGGAAGGGCGTGACAACCTTTGGCAAGATAGAAGGATGGGTCCTCAAAACCACCTGGTCCGGATGAATAGAAAGGAAAGGAGGTTTAGAAGAAAGAGCCTGGAGCTCACTCACTCTTCTGGCAGAGGTGATGGCTGCCAGGAAAGCCATCTTTGGAGTAAGAAGAAGTAAGGGACAGTTATGAAAGGGCTCAAAGGGAGTGCACATCAGGTAAGTCAAGACAAGATTCAAGTCCCACTGAGGCATTAAGAAAGGCACGGGAGGGAACGTGTGCGTAATGCCTTTAAGGAAACGGTTAAAAACTGAGGACTTAAAAAGAGAAGGCTGATCAGGAAGTCTCAGAAAGGTGGAGATTGCAGAAAGATAACCTTTGAGAGTGCCCAGAGCAGAGCCCTGCTGGGTAAAAGACAGAAGAACCTCAGAAAGAGGGGCAGAAAGGGGATCCACAGCCTTTGCTGTGCACCATGCCACAAACTTGTTCCATCGGCAGGCGTAAGCAGTCTTAGTGGAGGGACGCCTGGCTGCCAGAATGACATTACAGACTTCAGGAGGGAAGTCGAAAGCAGTCAACTGTCACCACTCAATCTCCACGCATGGAGGTGGAGACTGGACAGGTTCGGATGAAGGACCGTCCCCTGCTGCTACAACAGAAGATCCTCCCGAAGAAGGAGACGGATTGTGGGATCGATGCTCATACCGAGTAGCTCTGGATGCCATACTCTTCGAGCCCAGTCCAGAGCAACAAGAATGACTTGGGCCCGGTCGCGCCTGATCTTCTTCAGCACTCTGAGCAGAAGAGGTATAGGCAGAAAGGCGTACAACAGACCGCAGCTCCACTCTAGACGAAAAGCATCTCCAAGCGAGTGCCGCCTTGGAAATTCCAACACGCAGAACTGATGACATTGCGCGTTCTCTTCGGTGGCGAATAGATCTAACTAGGGATCTCCCCACTACAGAAAGAGACCCTGCACCACGTCCGAGTGAAGACGCCATTCATGATCCATCATGCACCTGCGGCTGAGTTCGTCCACCCTGGCATTCAGAGAACCTGCCAGGTGTTGAACCACCAAGTTAATGCCTTGATGATCCAGCCATGTCCAGAGGCCACCCTGCCCAGTTCGTTGCTATACCACATGGCGGTGGTGTTGTCCGTGAACACCTGCACTACACTTCCCAGGGACAGAGGGAAGGAATGCCTTCAGTGCAAGTCGGATCGCCCGCAGCTCGAGAAGGTTGATATGGAGCCGGGACTCCGCCGGAGACCAGAGGCCTCTGACCTCCGCCTCTCCCAAGTGGCCTCCCCATCCCAGGAGGGACGCATCCGTCACTACTGTGTGCTCTGGTTGAGGAAGGGAGAGGGATCTGCCATTGACCCAATCGCGATTCGCGAGCCACCTCTGCAACTGTTGTGCAGTGCCCTCTGAGATCTGGACATGATCGGACAGGTTGCCCCGATGCTGCGCCCACTGGAACTTCAGGTCCCACTGCAGAAACTGCCTATGCCATCTGGCATGTTGCACTAACAGGATGCAGGAGGTTATCAGGCCCAGGAGCCAGAGGGTCATTCTGACTGAAACCCAGGATAGAGGCCGAAAGATCGGAATCATAGCCTGAATATCCCACACAGGCTGCTCAGGAGGATAAACTAGAAACAGCATCGAATCCAGAACCGTTCCGATAAAGGGGAGCTTCTGAGAGAGACTCAGGTGCGACTTCGGCACGTTGATGGAGAACCCCAGCAAATGCAGGAGGTCGGCCATAGTCTGAAGGAGGGGGACGACTGCTTGGGGCGAGCCTGCCTTCAACAACCAGTCGTCGAGGTAGGGAAATACTGACACCCCTGACCTGCACAGATGAGCTGCGATCACCGCCATCACTTTCGCGAACATCCGAGGGGCGCTGGTCAGGCCGAAGGGGAGCACGGCAAACTGAAAATGCTCCTGGCCTACCAAGAACAGCAGGTAGCGCCGGCAGGACGGGAATGTGAAAATAAGCACCCTGCAAGTCCAACGCTACCAACCAGTCTCCAGGGCAGCCGGGACCTGAGCCAGATTCAGCATCTTGAACTTCACCTTCCGGAGGAAGCGATTGACGTCCCTGTGGTCCAAGATGGGGCGCAGGCTCCCCTTGTCCTTCTTGGGGACCAGAAAGTAGTGGGAATAACAACCACTCCCTACTTCCTGACCCGGAACGCACTCTATGGCCCCCTTGGCCAGGAGGGCCGTGACTTCCTGTCAGAGAAGAGCCAAATGATCCCCCGACATGCGGTCGAACCGAGGTGGCATGGCTGGAGGGAGGAATGAAAGGGAAGTAAGTAACCAAGGCAGATTATCTGCAGCACTCACTTGTCCGATGTAATTTCGCCCCTGTGGTGGAGGAGGTGGCGGACCCTGCCACCCACCGGCATGGGGTGCTCCCTGATGCTCAGATTAGGAAGGCTTGGAGGTGGAAACAGAGAGGGTAGAGGTGAACTGACCCGCACGCTGGTTCCCAGACCCGCCCCTGCGGAAGCCACGGAGGTTGGTTCTGCACAGGCTTGTTGGAGGGGCGTGCCTGGGTGCCCCTGCCCTGGCCACAAAAAGGAACGAAACCCAAGAGTGGCAGGGTTCTCCGTAGAAAGACCCAAGGACTTGGCCGTGGCCCATGAGTCCTTAAAGCGCTCCAGTGCACTGTCGGCCTTATCGCCAAAGAGGCAGGAGCCATCAAAGGGAATGTCCATGAGCGAGCCCTCTACATCGGGCGAGAATACGGTCGAACGTAACCAGACATGGCGCCGCAACGCCAGTCGTGGAAATTGCTCTCCCCAACGAATCAGCGGTGTCCAAACCACACCTGATGGCAAACTTAGCCGCATCCTTACCCTCAGCAATCGCTTGGGGGAAAACATCCTTTACAACGCAACTTTTACAACGCAGTGCCTTTATAACGCAACTATTACAACGAAAACCATTACAACGCATTGCGCTGGGGGGCGCTCTAGGATAGGGAATAGATTTAATTTACTATCCAACACCTTCCCTAGTGTCCACGGGGACTGGAGTTGGAATAGTAAATTTAACTATTCACTATCCAGCACCCCTAAGCACTATGCGTTGTAATGGTTTGCGTTGTAAAAGTTGCGTCGTAAAGGCATGCGTGGTAAAAGCATGCGTTGTAACGACGTACATCCATCGCTTGAGAAAGGACAGCCTGGACCTCCTCAGAACACTGAGGCAAGACCTGAGCAACGGAATCCCACAGTGTGTGGGAGTAACGGCCCAACAAACAAGTGGTGTTAACCGACAGCAGCCCTAAGCTGGCCGGGGTGCACAATCTCTTACCAAATTGTTCCAGCCTTTTAGAGTCCTCATTCGGCGGAGCCGTGGGAAACGCACTGTGTGAAGTAGAGGCCTGAATGACTACGCTCTCAGGTGTAGGGTGAGTGGTCAGGAAGGCGGGATCATCAGGCACCGGGCGGTGACGCCTGGCGACGTTTTTATCCACCGTGCCCGAGTAGCCGGCCGCAATCAAGTGTCCAAGAGGATTTCGGTGAGGGCCTCATTGAAAGGAAGCAGCGGCTCCGACGATGTAGACGCTGTCTGAAGCACCTTCGTAAGAAAGCATCCTCCTCCATAGTAAGCGGAGGAGAGGCAAACCCCGGGTCAGAAGAAACATCAAGTTCACCCACTCGGAGTCACAATGGCAGGCAAGAGGGTCCTCGGACCCGTCCCAGTCGCCGGCTGCCTCTGGCGTAGAGGGAGCCGGTCGCAGCGGCAGAACCGGAGAAGGGACGGACGGCACAGAGAATGCCGCTGGCCAGGCCGGAGCCGCTTCCCACTGCAGTTCCCAGGCCGGAACAAAATGGTCCTGGAACCGGGGCAGGAGTGGGATAGTTGGCACATAGTGCGACGCCGGGGGTGGAGCCGGCAGCACTGCACCTCGTGGCACCGAGGCTGGAGCCAGCAGCGCAGGCCTCGGTGCTGGCTCCGGCGGCTCTGGCTGTGGTGCCAGAGCTGCCGGGCCAACAGGATCTGGACATGGGGCCTGGAGGCGCGCCGGCATGAGGCCCGAGGCTTAAAAAGGTGGTCCACGGCAGCAATGAACTCTTGCATCTGTTCGAGAGTCGCCGACGGACCCTGGTATGGCGGGCAGGCCGCTGGACTCCCAAGCTCCAGAGGAGCCGCAGGGTCGGACCCCCTGTCCCCCTCGTCTGCCTACGAGTAGCGACGGGGGGACGTCAGAGCGAACACGGTTCATCTACTTCTTTTTATGGTGTCGCTTACCGGAATCCGAAGGCGAAGACTTGGAGCCCGATGAATGACGGCTCCGGTCAGAGAATCATTGGGGAGAAACATATTAACAGACATAAGATTTTGGGAGGAGCAGACATGAAGATTGGTTGCTAGTGCAAAATGCCAGAGAGCCAATATCTGACTGCAGGCCTTAGAGGTATGTGGGATAATAGATAGCTTGGCATAAGGAACTGACTGAAGGTGCTAATCATTCAGCCAATATCATAATTACCATGTGTCCCTACCGATATATACTTGTCCAGTTAAATAATACCATTCCCTTTGGAGAGATCGCTCTTGCAAAATCCCAAAACTATAACCAGGACAAAGTCTTCTCCGCATTTAAGGAATCGTAGACTTTATTGGAAAACCACTTGATCAGCCCAGCCAATGATGATGTCCACTTGCTGGTGGAATTCAGTGATAGATGTTACAAGCCATGGTAAATTATCAAACAGTTTATTCAGTTTGGATGGGGAAATTTTCACCTCGCTGTACAATTACAGCTAGGAGCCTCAAATATTGCTAGTAACATCAACGGACCGCACACTAATATAAGGTGTTTTTAGGCTTCAGGATTTCCCAACACATGAGCCGAGGTTGTGAAGAAAGAAAAAAAAAAAGAGGATTCAACCACAATTTCGTTTTACGTGTATTTGGAGAAGTTCCACAGCATTGGATTCTTGGGAATCGCCCTGATGACAGGACAAAACGCTTTGACTGGGTTGATGGTGTGTAAGTATTTCTTTACTGTCAATTAGGCTCCTATTCTGCTAATATGAAAGAAGCTATATGGCACATTAAGTGATCTATTAATTTCAGTGGGTAAGGGAAGAGCCCTAAAAGCAAGAGGGGGGGGGGGGACATACTAACAGGGTAAATAAGCTCAAGCTGGTGTTGACTATACCCATTCAAATGTCAAGGGGTGCTTCAGGATCTGTACTAATTTAATGAGAAAAGAATAACTGCGAGTACAGAAACACTACACCAGCAGTCAGCTAAGGGAGAACCTTAAGGAGCCCAACACTTGAGACAAGGGAAAATCAGGAAGACTACAGCAAAATAGAATCATATTGTACCCTCATAATATGCGACAAATGTTGTATATTGCATAGAAACCGAGAGATATTTATAAATTGTATTTTTATTCTTGTGAGTTTTATGGAACACAGTTGCCAAATAATACTAGTTCTACTTCTATGCAAATGTGCAACTCCGAAGGAATATCAGCCATTAGAAATCCATTGTACATTTTTCTTTATAATAGGTCTAGTTGCTGCAGTCATCTGGTTGCTGAACTTTACCCACCTGCACCGCAATGCATAATAACACGCTGTGGAGGCGTAGATGTAGAACAAAAGGAGGGGAAGAAGCACATGACTGGATGGCAGAACTCCCCCGGTAAAGAATAAAAGACATACATATGTTGAAGAATCCAAGACTAGGACATTTATGTAAATTAAAAAATAGGGGTGACTCTGAAAGATTGGGAATTCCAGAGATTGTGAGAGCCAATTGAGAATGCTTGGTTACCCGTGCAAGATTAAAGATTTCCTGACAAGTAAAAGATAGCAACAAGCAAGAAACTTGCTAAAAGTAGTGCACATCACTCCAGAGAACTGAAGCTTCACTGCAAGACAGAACTGTCACAGGTGGAGGGTCTTGTAAGTACAACAGGTAAACTAAACCTGAATAGAGGAGCCTTTAACCGCAACCAGTGCAATGATTTAAGGATGGGAGTGATAGGTTTTGTATTTCTTTCCTATTGTACAACAATCGTACGGAAACCTCTGTTCCTGTCACTCAGCGCACTTATGTATACTGTCCCTAGGGCTTCTTCTTGTGTTAAAACAGTAGAAACAACAATCTCTAAGATGTTTGTCATGTGATCAGTGGCGTAATCATTTTATTCAATCATTGATTTCATGGGTTAAATCACCATGTTCAAAGGAACTTTTTACATGCAAATGAAAGGAACAACAATCGAATTATGCATAAAAATGAAACATAAACAATATGCAAATCCTATGTTAGGCCTCAGATTTAGGCTTATACATTTTTTTAACCTAAACCCAATGCATTTCGGGTACAACCCTTCATCAGGGGCATAACATTAATGTGCGTTTTGACTTCTGTTCTTGTGTTTATAAATCTTGTAGCCACCTGCTGGAACAAGGAAACACATTCTGTAAGCTTTGCTCAATGAATCAAAATGCCAATATCTCGGTTTGCAGCCACTATCAAAAGAGAAACGTGTACATTGCATGCAGACTAAGTAAAAAAAGAAAACAAATCCCCAATAGGTGCAGAAAAGTGAAAGGAAAAAACATGAAAAGAAAAAACACAACCCAGCACTACCATCACGTTAATCTCCAAATAACCATCAGTGTTTCTCAAGGTACATGAAAGGCAAAAATTGCAATTTGGAGGGAGTTATATGTACCATACGATGTCCATGCGGACAGATATATGTGGGAAGAACATCTAGAAAAATCAAAAAAACGCTTCATTGAGCATAAAAGCAAGATACGTAATAAGAATAGACATTCTTGCCTAGCTGCACACTGGATAGACATGTCACATTCTATTCCACAACTTAGATTTACCATTTTAGAAAGTATTAAGCACAGTGCTGGCACAGACACTAACACGGTTAGCTCAACGTGAGACGTTTTGGATAAAACACCTTGATACCATCATTCCAAAAGGTTTAAATGATCACTATGAAATGCTAGGTTTCCTACACACAGTTGTGTATTATACGTTTTCCTTGTGCTCACTGTTCAGTGGACTTGTACATCTGGACTTGCACTCACTATCATTCACTTCCATTTACCATCATCTTGGGTGATTCTTTCTTGAGGATTCTTTCGGTATGATTCATTTCCATCCTTTTTCTTGTTCACATATTTTATTCATCATCAGATTAGCGGCCTCAACCTCGATATTTATTAGATATATTTTATGGTCATATTCACATTCTATGTTTGTTGCTTACACGCATTGGAATGGATAGCACTAACTTATTAGTTTCGCTAAGTGCCTTGCACTGTGACCTTTACATAGTTGCTGTTTGTTTAACCTGCATCTTCCATTGAGCGGTCTGTTTTAAATAAAGCTTGATGACACTTCAAGTACCTCTAGAACAGGGCATATTTCTTTAAATTTCCAGATCACGTGATAACATCACATTGAGGTGATCAATGTTGCGCACACATATTTTAACCAGCATTCACAAGCTTCAGGCACGCTGGAGGTTTCTTGGCTTCAGGTCGGCGGACCCTCGCGCGCATAACTTGGTAAGTGCTAATTTGGATATTCCTAATGCGGTACGGGTGGCTTTCTACTTTTCCTTCCTTCTGGAAGTTTACAGTTGGTCCTTTTTGTTAATAGGTCGTGAACGGCAGTTAATATATACTTGAATCTCGGCTGTATAGTTACCGGCACTGGTAATAGTCCTTCTCTTTAACACTAGTTGGGCTGCTCGGTCTCCCGGCAGCACACACGTTGTTGCATCATCACGTTCTGTTTCTTAGTTAGCATTTGTTGTTTCACTTAGGTACTAAGACACGATTCGTGGGGAATGCGGTGTTTCCCTTTCAATGCGTGAGGTATATGTTGACACTTTATGTCAGGCATTTTTGGGCCTTTGGCTCACCCCGTAAGGGTTGTTTTGACATTAAGAGCACAGGGAGTCCTTCCCCAGCGGATTGCACTGGGCACAATTTTTGCCTTTCAAGTGCTTTGAGAAACACTGTTGGTTACTTGGAGATTACTGTGATTGTGGCGCTGGGTCGTGTTTTTTTTTTTAATGTTTTTGCCTTTCAGTTTTCTGCACCTACTGAGGATTTGGATTTCTACTTACAGTCTGCATGCAATATACACTTTCCTCTTTTGATAGTGGCTGCAAGCACAGATATTGGCATTTTTTTTCATTGAGCAAAGCTTACAGAATTTGTTTCCTTGTTCCAGCAGGTGGCTACTAGATTTATAAACACAAGAACAGAAGTCAAAACGCACATTAATGTTATGCCCCTGATGAAGGGTTGTACCCGAAATGCATTGGGTTTAGGTAAAAAATGTGTTATAAGCCTAACCTCTGAGGCCTAACATAGGATTCACATATTATTTGGGTTTCATTTTATTTTTTTTGAATTTCTTTTATTTGATTAATAAAAACCTCAGGTAAACAGGCATGGTACATATCCATTTTAAAAACGTTCCGTTCTACAATACACACATGCGCGGCCAAAATCACAATACATTGCATTATTACATCACTATGTTCATTAACCCCTCGCGAACCCCGCTCTCCCACCCTTTTACTCCACGTCAGAATCTTAATCTTCTCGATCTGATGGGGGGTCCCAAATGTCACCTCGAAATTTATTCCACTTTCCCCTGATTTTACTTCACTTTTTGGGGCACCCTCGAATAATGAATACCGACTTCTCGGCAAACATGATAGCATCCATATCTCTCCCCCACGCAGTCAGGGTAGGCGTCTCCAACACGCCCCATTTCTGGGCAATGTTCCGCTTAGCAATCATCATACACAACGCAGCCCAGCCCTGGGCCAGACGATTCAAATCATTTGGTTCCCATACGTTTAATAAGCACCGTCTCGGTTCTGGTACTAGGGAAACCCCTTCTACCTGTGAGATCGTCCTCATCACCTGTCTCCAATACTCCATTATCCTAGGGAAATCCCATATAGTATGAAAAAATGTACCTTCCTCTCAGCAACCTCAAACAAAATGGGTGCAGTGCTCTGCCAATCTTAGGTAGGGTGTGTCTAGTGTAGTATGTGCGGTGTATTATTTTCAGATGCACAAGCCTAAGTCTAGAAGGTATGCCCACTTCCGGCGGGGAGGCCAGTGCCTCCTGCCACTCAAACTCATCAAGTTCCCCCGCATCGTGTGACCATTTATCACGCAGTGAACCCGTCGGGTCCGGCATATTATTTATCAATTTACGGTAAGTGAGGGAAGTGGCCTTCTTCTGCATATAATCTGTGAGGAGTCTATCTTCCAGGGGGGAAGCCTCAGGGACCTCTGTACCAGGGGGCAACACTGACATCAGAGCATGTCGGATTTGCACGTAGCGAAATCGCTCCCCACTCGCCATTTCATAGTCAAGTTGGAGACTTTCAAACGATACCATTTCACCATTGTGCCAGAGGTCTCCCACCGTGGAGATGCCCATGTCATCCCATTTGTCGAAACCTCTGATATTACGGAGCTTGCCTAGACGTTTAGTGTCCCACAAAGGGGTAAGTAGGGTCAGGACCCCGCGCCAGCCGAGCTTGGTTTGAGCAGTATGCCACAGGACCAGTGTGTGTCTAAGAGGACCGAACAGTGTCAATGTCAGTTTTTTATCATAGAGGGGTTTGGGTTTCATTTTTATGCATAATTCGGTTGTTGTTCCTTTCATTTGCATGTAAAAAGTTCCTTTGAATATGGCGATGTAACCCTGAAATCAATGATAGAATAAAATGATTGCGTCACTGATCACATGACAAACATCTTAGAGATTGTTGTTTCTACTGTTTAAACACAAGAAGAAGCCCTAGGGACAGTATACATAAGTGCGCTGAGTGACAGGGACGGAGATTTCCGTTTCATTGTTATACATTAGTAGCACAGGTCCTATAGGCTGGACCACAAGCACCTAGCAGCACGTTTTTTTAAAATTGAAGACTCTAGTACACGTTGCTAAACTCACTAGAAGAGGTGTGCAGGTTGGCATCCCATTTTTGTTTTTTTCTATTTCTTTCCACCATTAATCAGCAAGGAGGCAGAATCCAAAACTGTTTGGTGGAAGGACAGCACATTTAGCAATCAGTCAGCAGAGTTACCCCAACCAACATGGTTTGGCACCAAGGTTCAACTGAAGTCCTGAATGAATGTACAGAGAGGATTTTCACATGCTTACGGTCTCAGAATTTGAATATTCTGAGCACTACTTTACAGGTTTATACCAAACCCCAAAAAGATTTCAAGCAGGACCTAACACTTAATTTATAGCAGGTTTTATGTAACTGTTTTTTTTTGTTTGGCGCGGGTTATAGTCTTTAGTTTTCTATAAGAAAACAAAATAATTACTCAACAACCTTTGACCATTGGGATTAAGCAGCGCAAACCTAAACTTGTCAATAAAAAACTACAACAATGGTATCACTTTTAAAGAAGATTTTATGTAAACTCATCAAACAAGTCCAAGCATCGTTTAGTTTTATCTTGGGAGTAAGTACCTCAACCAAGCAAAAATACACAGCCACCATCACTAATATTTTTGTTTTAAAGTGGCAGCAATAATATCTCAAGTTTACAATTAAATCCTTTAGTCCACAAATCAAATGTAAACTTTCTAATAACTCTGGAACCAAAGGTGCACAAAAAGTTGCAAAATAGGATATATATTGAACTTTTCTTCGGTCCATAAACGTTTAGTAAAGATTGGTCAGGTGTGGGTCAAAGTTGAAATATTGGTGGAGAGCATAGCCGGAGTGATTTTAATCACTACAAAAGGACGATTAGGGATGAGCTACAGACGGAGATAAGAGACACAAGGACTTTGAATTTGCCCTGTGCAGAAGTCCAGTTCTTTCTGAGCGCAAGTTAGGTTGAAATCCATAAAGTAGTTTCTGAGAAATGAGAAACGCAAACTGCGCTTGAAGTTAGTTTTAAAGGGTTTAGTATTCGAAACATTTGGATCAGGCACTTTCTTTGTTTGTAGGGGTGAAGCCAGCAGGGCCTTCAGCTGGATCACTGATCCTATATAATCCTATGAGCGGTGGTGCTGTAATGGGCTAGCAATTAATACCTGTACTAAAACAGTAGCTAGGGGACGCCCAGGTTGGTCCATAATCTGCAATTATGAATTAAGGAGATCAGAGTTGTGCAGGGGAAAGCTGGAACTTGAGGCCACAACACACACACACCCCTTTTAATCTGCAGTGGTGGCAAGAGGAGAGTGGCAGGTGCGTGCTAGAGAGCCCACCGATTCTCCTAGCCTGGTGGAGCCTGCAAAGAGCACGAGCGGCAGACAGAGGTGGCAGTTGTGTCTGACAAAGATGCAGAGGGGTACATAACAGATGATTGGCCTCTCCCAGAAGGCTCAGATGTGGCATAAAAGGACACTAGCCAGAGCAAGGCCATTACACAAGTGGGAGACTCACTGGATTAATACATGCCAGTAAAAAGCACTGGATTTCTCAGATATATACAAACTGCAGTAGCTCCGGCTGTAAGACCTGGTGTAAGCGGCGGCCTAGGAGGAGTGGATGCATCTTCATGGCCCTGGGCGCCACTAATGCCTCACAGAGATCGATTGAGAGACTAACTACCACTGCCCTGGGCTGTGTGGTATACTGCACAGATCAGCACTTGAGATACTACTGAAGTAGCACTTGGTCAAACCATCTTGACAGCCCCTCTCAAGAAAATGGACATGTAGAGATACCAATACTTGATATAGAGTTGTCTGAAGGAAAGTGCCCACTGTTCTGGTGGGCCTTGCTGCCTGAGATGCAAGTTGAGGAAGGCGGTGACTGCAGCTGGAGGGGAAAACCTTACTTGTGCAGCGCAGGTCCTGTTCTGTCCTGGTCTCGAGCCACTGGTGAGAAATCCTTCCCAATGTTCTTTACAACAGGCTAGAGAGACCCCCCAAAACCCTCTTCCCCCCCCTAGAGAGTCAAAACTTTCATTTGACAACAAAAACTCTACGATGAACCATGGTGGAGAGGTGGCTATGGATTAAGCACAGGACACTACAGAGGAGGATACCCGAGAGGAAGATTTTTGCAACATACTCAAAGATATGAAGCGCAGCCTTCAAACTATCGATTGAAAAGATTGACACCGTATTCTACTGCATGGACTGCATGATGGAGCAACTGGACAAACTAGCCTCCGGAGTCAATATGGTACAGCGCCGTGTATCAGAGACTGAGGAAGAAGCTGTGACCACCAAAGACACTCAACCCAAATAAGGAAGTAACAATATGTGTCAAAAATTAAGATCCTGAGGCAAGATGGAGGTGCATTATTATTGGGAAACATCCTTAACCACGATGTTTGAACAACGACTTACCAGAACAACGAAGAGTGAACAACGAAGAGGGCTGAACCACGAAGGTAACATCCACGAACGACGGAACAACGAAGGATGGAACCACGACTTTTAGAACACCGGAGTTGCACGTAGGATAATTTAGGAAAACATATAAATGGGTAGATGGGGGGGGGGACTCCCCCACAAATAAGATTTAAAAAATATATATAGATAGAAATATAACGTGATGAATACATATGTAATAGTTAAGTTTAAAATACAGCTAATGTTGTTAACATTTAAATTACCGGTTGATGTCAGGAGATGGCAGTGTTGCTTTGATTTTAACAATTGTAAATGCTTAAGAATCAAGAAAAGAATATGATCAGTGTGCTCGTTTTTGTAAACAGATATTACCAAATATTTTAGAAAAAAAAGGAATAAAATGAAGTGTCATTAAATCTTATTTTTTCGTGGTTTAGATAGTAGTGATTTAAAATGCAGTGGTTAAGTAATGGTCGTAGTTTAGCCTTCGTTGTTCCAGAAGTCGTGGTTTAGGCAGTAGTTAAGTCATACAATCATTATTATTAGTATAGTGGATGTGGCTAATTCGGCCAGTACGGGAAACATGGAAAACATTTAGACATAACCTGCTTGTAGACCTATTGGGTGAGACACTTTATCTAAGCTGTTCTTTATCAAACAGGTGAATTGAGCCTTGGCCCCGAAACTCATCCCAAGGACCAGACGTATTATTGCTAGATAACTTAATTATAGGGATTACGATGCTGCTCTCAGAAGAGCAAGAACAAAGCAAGGCCTGCAGTACTCTGAAGCCACAGGTTCTCAACTGCAATGCAACAGATTTTTTCTTGCCATTCAAGAAAAAACTGCAAATGACTATTGAGTACTGTATGCTCTAACCAGCCAGACTACAGTTTGTTTTATGAGATAGAATGCATACATTCAGAGACCCAAAACAGGCAATGTGAAGTCTGAAAAATTGTGCTGTGAATCAAGGCTCCGGATAAGTACAATACCAAAGGCAACAGATCATATACCACTGTAGGAGACGATGACTGAACAGGCATGGGCACCTACTGGTTTGGTTCACAGAGACAGCAATGGGGTGAACTGCAGATTTACTGCATGTACTCAAATAGCTGTAAAATGTACAGAAAACCAAAAAAAAAAACAAAAAAAAAACAAAAAAAAAAAAGAAGGCACACTTCTCCATTTACACCCCAAAATTCAATAGACAGGAATGGCCTGTAAAACAGAGGTCACAAGCACACACGGGCAAAGATTGAGGGAAGTGTGTATCCCCTAGACCAAAATAACTGGTTATTGGGGACAACCAGCCTAGATGCTTTACTACGCTGGATGGGGAGTTTTTCAAGTTTTGCCCCATGAGTTTTCTCCTTTTTTTCAGTTCACTGTTGTTGTAGAGCAGGAGATAGGGTGGAAAGGGGGTGGAGGATACATCATTGCAAACTAGTAGAGGGGGAGCCAGGTTGTCAAGCATTTAAGTGAATGGTAACAACACATAGTAATGAGGAGTACAAGGGGTTGTGGTTGTGATGCGAGACAGACAGAATTTAAGAAGCTAACAGGCACTGGTCATGGGGGCTAGTGTATATGATTTCACCAAGGTTTCTCACTTGGGGGGTGGGCATGGCCAACTGCCGAACAAGATGGCCGCGTAGCACAGCGGCTTCGACTAAACGTGCCCGTTCGAGCCTAAATCTGCAAACTTATCCGTCTGGAGAACCGCTTTGATTGTAAAATAATCGCATCGGACCCTGCATGGAAGAACCAGAGTGAGAAATTAAAGAATCGGGCAAGGGGGAGCGGAGATCGGCCTGACTTCATACACCATGGGCCTCACTGCATAGTCTGCGAGAGGAGGAGGACAGCCATGGTGATCGAGACAGGTAGGAGTGCCAGACAGCAGCGACCGTGGAGGTGAGCATCCTGATACCAGCTCTGGCTGCGATCTGCTTCGGAGTGATCCAGAATGTTTATGAGCTCACTCGGCCCCTACGCGCAGGTTCGGCGAGGGCGCGAGTGGCCTGAAGGTAACTGCGGCGACGCGCAGAAACACGAGGGCGCGGCTGCAGCAAGGACTCTTTCTTCAAAACCCGCATCCCTAGCCTGTCCGCGGAGAAAAAGCCCAGGTGTCCACGTCACCCACAAGCATCGTTGAGTACTGGTGCCTCCTGGAGAGACCTTGCGCCGGGAAGGTGCATCAGCGGACACCTCACGAGACTGCAACGGCGCGGAGGCAGGGGCTGGGGGTGCAATGGCCCAAAGCGTCTCAGATACCACCCAGACTGTCAGTGGCCCCCGGCCAACCACCGGCAAACTACCCAGAGTACCTCAATTGGAATAGAACGTGCTGCTTCGACAGTTGGGAAACAACTTTATTTTCAAGTCTCTGTGATCCGATAACCAGAATGTAATTGCTGGCTCACCACCCCCCTATCTTGGCGCATAACCATACGAGAATCAGGAAGGGAGGCCTCGTTGCTGCCAGAAGTGCACCTTGAACTGTGAAGTGAATATGTCTATTTGAGACAAACGGCCTAGACACCGTACAGTTGACAAAGGCCCAGTACCTGTAGGGGCAAGACCAAGAGACGGCAAACATTGTAATCTTGACACAAGGCATGAACTAACAGAGTTAAACGCAGCAATACATAGGAGATGTGAGCACGGCCTGTCAGAGTCAGCGAAGAAGATCAGAAGCATTCCATGAGCAGAAGCAAGCTATACACATTGGATAAACAGTGAGGTTTAGTGTGCCGCGTCTTCCCCCATTGACGACGCCAAAGCTTATCAGGGCCCGAGATGGCTGGAGGGAGAAGCGGTAAAACTGCCATGCAGGCTAAGTTAGATAAATATGCCTGTGAAAAGGGACTGGCCCGAAGGGGAAAGCCGGGGAGGACCTATCAGAAAAACTACGGGTGGCGGATGGATCGACAGAACTTACCCTGTAAGACATAATGATGGCCATCACAACGGTAAGAACATCGCTTGAAACTAGAATTGACGCGATCTCCTCTGAGGTTTCTCTAATTTGGCTGACATGCAAAAAATTAACACTAGAATTAAATAAGTGGAATTCATTACTAGCTTCCTAGACAAAGACACTTAGACGCTCAAAATGCAAATGGCCGACTTGCAGGTTCATAACGAAAAATTGGCTTAACAACTGGATGATTATGAAGGGAGGGCTAGACGAAATAACATATGAATTCTTGGAGTGCCGGAACATGCAGAAGGGCAAGCGACGTACCGGTTTGTCAAGCTACTACCCGCTTGCAGCCGACCAGGCTATTAAAATTCTTCACGGTCGAACGGGAACACAGAGTGCAGGGAGGCAGACCCAAGCCCTGAGCACCTCCAAGACCAATTGTGGAAAGGCTTTTAAACTATAGACAGGAATATCATATTGCAGACAGCCCGGATGGCGCCACCTGTTGCATTCGAAAATAGTAATGTGCCCTTTTTCCCGGATTTTACGCTCATAGTCCAGCGCCAACGTCACCATTTCCTCAAGGTAAAGAAGGCAATGCGCGAAAGGGGAATTAAATACGCAATGCTCTTCCTAGCCAAACTGCGTGTAGAAGCAGAAGTAAAAGCCTGGTTCTTTGCTACCTCTGATGAAGCTTAGGACTGGTTCGAAGGATGGTGAACTGTGGGGAAGAGGAATCTTCCAAGTCAACTGGACAGACTGGGGCAATCCCATGCTGAGCAAGATGCAT
Source organism: Lissotriton helveticus (assembly GCF_964261635.1). Lineage (NCBI taxonomy): Eukaryota > Metazoa > Chordata > Amphibia > Caudata > Salamandridae > Lissotriton > Lissotriton helveticus. The sequence goes on from NC_136065.1 coordinate 1,365,831,715, forward strand.
GGACTGAATCCGATGGCGCACCACTGGCCGACGACATCCCAAAATAGCTACACGGAGTTTTAGGCTGTTATAAATTAAAGATGAGATGCCACCATGCAGGGCAGGAGGTAGGGAAATGGGAAGATGTTGGGGGTGGTGGGGTTTCTGTCAGCAAGCAACTCAGTCGCTGTCGAGAAAAAACATAATATGATGCATTCAGAAACAGGTTTTAATAGGAAGGGGGAGAAGGGATGTTTGTTGTGTTTTTTGTTTAGTTTAGATACTGATGACTTGGTACGGGCCAATAGGGCTTTCACATTTTGCACTGAAAGGCAAGAAAAATAGATTGCTCAATGTTAGGACGCAATATTTGGATTGAGAGAGGCCTGAATGGACTATATTGATGAAAAACACTTATTGTAGTTGGAAATGGGATCACCTTTAAAGCAGGGACTTAAACTGTTGTCCTGGAATGTAAATGGTTTGGGCGATAAATTAAAGAGAGGTATAGTGTTGCAATATGTCAAGCAACAATCACCCAACGTAATTCTACTCCAGGAGACACACTTGCTGGGGATGGGGTTTTCGGCTTGTGGCACACTCCGCGTTTGGTACTGGCTCTCAGGAGTGGGCATAATGATGCGTAAAGGCTTCCAGTTGGCAATTGACCGCACATAGACGGATAACCTGGGTAGATTTGTTGCAGTTTTGGGAAGGCCACATGTTGAACTTCGTGTCAGTGTATATTCCACCCGGCCTCCATACCTCAGCCTTTAGAGACCTGGGTGATCTCATCCTCGCTCTGCCGGAGGTGAGACTCCTTATAGGGAGAGATTTCAATTCAAATGTCTCGGATAGTCTTGATCGCTGGCCCCCAAAAAAACTTGCTGCTTTCCCATACACAGATTTATGGAAGCAATGGGACTCATTGATATTTGGAAGGCGCGCCACCCCATAGAGCAGCAATATACATTTTACTCAGGTCCCCACCTTAGCATGTCTAGAATAGATATTATCATCACACCAGCAGATCAGATAGAACAAGTCTCTGAAGTAAGACATCTAGCTAGGTGTTAAAACCGGGATTCCCTAGTTGGCTGAGGTAGGCACCTTATGCCAAATAGGGACCCTCGCTTCCATGTCAGGGAAAGGATGGACACCTTCTCAGATAACCCCTGCTCACCCCCTTCGTAGCTTGGCACGAGCAGCCAGGCTTATCTTCAAGGTAAATGTGTAAAGTATTTGCAACCACGCTCCCAGTGACCCAATGGTGACACCACAAAAGGACTCCACACATGGATCTGGTGTAAACCACAGTATAACTCCACGCTCCGGCCCCGGTACTGCCACTCCTTGGCATGTACGGCCCGTGACACGAGCTGGGACAGAGGCTCGCGCTACCAGAAGGGGAGAGGCGAGAGCTTCTCTCTCCGAGCCCGCACCCCGCCCCAGGAGGCGACACACGTTACCTGGAGGGTGAGACCTCTCTTCTCTCCACCTCTCACAACTTGGGCCTCCAATGCGACTTGGTTGATTCCGGGCCGATGACGATAAAGATCTCAGGCTGCAATTGGGCACACGGACACAGCGCCACTGAGACTCCCTTGAGCCTCGGGAGTGCACGGTCACTCACTACGATCTCAGGCTGCACAAAGCACACACACATAGCGTCGCCGAGACTCACCTGGACTCCTGGCGCCCCGATCACAGGGCAATTCTTCAGAGGGTCTCAGGCTGCAAAAAGCACAAGAACACAGCCTCGCTGAGACACACTTGAACTTCTGGTGCCCACGATCACAGGGCAATTCTTCCGAGGGTCTCAGGCTGAAAAAAGCACATGCACACAGAGTCGCTGAGACTCACTTGAACTTCTGGTGTGCACAGTCACAGGGTAATCCTCATGCAGATCTCAGGCTGCCCGAAGCACACACACACACAGCGTTGCTGAGATTCACTCGGACTCCGGGTGCATACGATCACAGGACAATCCTCACGAAGGGCTCAGACTGCAAAAAGCACACGCACACAGCTTCGCTTGGACTCCGGGTGCCCACGATCACAGGGCACGGCTTACGAAGTTCTCAGGTTGCAAAAAGCACTCGCACACAGCGTCGCTGACACTCTTCTGGAAACTTTTGTGTTCCTGAGTGTCCACAACAGGGAGCCAGGTCAACTCGAGCCCTTGGGGTTAAGTTACTTCAGGACACAGCTCAGCAAAGTCCTTTTAAGCAGGGGGACAAAGCACACAGCAAAGTCCCTTTTCCTTGGTTAAAGCAGCAAACTGCAGGCGAGCCCCAGTACACACAGCAAGGGTCAGTCTTTTCCTTCAGTCTATTCAGCTGTTTCTTCCTTGGCAGATGTTCCGCTTGACCACAAAGTAGTTTTCAATCCTTTTCAGTCTCGATCAATCCAATTCCAACGTTCAGGGGTTTCAGCTCTCATAGTTATACCCCTAAATGTCTTTGAAGTCTTTGTGTTCAGGGAGGCACTGACCCCTGTCCAAACCTGTTCTGGGTGTCTCCCTGCCAGTGACACCTTCCTTTTATAGTGGGGGTTTGGATCCTTAATCACTCAGCAGGGGATGGAGCATTGTTTTATGGCTGCAGCCCAGGCCACTTCACCTCTAGGGGCTACTCCTCCCCCCTACACTCCAGATGCAGGTCAGCCTGTTGCTGTCTCACCTCCTCCCCTGGTCCTATCACTCTCAGATCCAGACAGTCTATCCACAACCAGGCAGAGACACAGAAATGTTAGAGCACAAAAAACCAGCCACTTCTAAACGAGTGGTTTCCTTACACACAATGCAAAAAACACCTTAACAAAAAGATGCATTATTGAATTGTGAGTTCAGGCATACTCAACTTCACTTCTCCATCTTAAGTCTTTGGGAAGATAGGCTGGAAACAAATTACACAGCCTTCCTCGTTCTGTCCTATGGGCAAGATGGCTTTTCAACAGTGAAAAACGAAATGGAGAGTATTTAACTGTCAGGACTTGGTACACACTTCAGTTCATGTCCTACCTTTCACATACACTGCACCTTGCACAGGGGGTACATTGGGCCTACCATAGGGGTGTCTGATGTGCATAAAAAGGGAAGGGTAAGGTCTGGCAAGTGGGTGCACTTGTCAGAACAACATGGCAGTTTAACAAACTGCATGCAGGCACTGCAGTGGCAGGCCTGAGTTCTCTCTTTAAGGCTACTTGTGTGGGTGGCACAATTAGTGCTGCAGGCCCACTAGTAGCATTTGCATTACAAGCCCTGGCACACAGTGGGCACTTTGCTAGGGACTTTACTAGTAAGGTAAACATACCAAGCACGGACAACCAATCACCATTACACTTTACACAGGGAGCACTTGCACTGTGACACTGATCAGCAGTGGCAAAGTGCCCAAAGCATCTAAGTTGGTCAAGCGAAATCCATCATAGCATCAAAAAAGAGGCGGTAGAGGCAAAAAGTCTGGGGTAATCACGCCAAGAAATGCCAGGTCTAACACTAGGGGAATATCAGATCATTCACCTTTCTGGGCCCTGATAGAAGTAGGGGAGTCACAGATTAAAAGGGTAGCCCCAATAAATTCCTGGAATCTCAAGGTTCCATTGATAAATGAAAAACTAGTGAGAGAAATAGAGCTTTACTTCAGTGAAAATGAAGATTCGGTAGAGTCTTCGCAGACACTGTGGGAGGCCTTTAAAACTGTAAACTGTCTCCCTGATTGCAGGCACCAAGAAAGAAAAGCAGGTAGCACTGGCAAGTCTAGAAACAGAGATACTGGTATTGGAAAGTCAACTAAGAGAAACTAACAGATGTAGGCAGGCACTCCCAGAAAATAAAGACAAAAGAATATGTGGCCAACGCCACAGAAGCTGCCAAAGCACATCACAGGGCAACTCTCAGTAGAATTTACAAGGCGGGGACAAGGCTGGAAAATTATTAGCATGGTTGGGCCGCAGAGAACAAGCTAATAGAGTGGTGGTGGAACTCAGGGATGAACATAACAAAATACACCTTGAGCTGCAAGAAATTGCGAACGCATTTGGCAGCTACTATGACAAAATCTATAGATCCCAAACAACTTATACAGGAGAAGATGCAGATGCATTCCTGAAAGATATCTCCCTACCTCTGCTCTCTGATGGAGATCTTGACGAATTATAACAGGAGCTAGGCGCTAGAGAGGTCGAAAAAGTTATACAAGATTTAAGATCTGGCAAGGTAATGAGCCCAAATGGCCTACCTATTGAACTGTACAAACTCGCCCCCAGCAGACTCTTACGTTATCTGACAGCTATGCTTCAGGAAAGCCGAGAGGTTGGACCCCTCCCAGTAGATCAAAGATTAGCCAGTATAGAGGTTATTCACAAAAACAGAAAACCTAACAACAAAAGCTCCTCATAGAGACCAATATCACTGCTCAATGCAGAAGCCAAAATCCTAGCAAAAATACTGGCCAACCGCTTGCTACCAGTCATCACCAAATTGGTGCATCCGGATCACTCTGGCTTTATGACACCCAGAAATATGTCTCTTAACTTACGACTGCTTTATGGAGTTATAGATCGAGTCAATACAATACGTGAAGACGAGGTGGTGGTATCCCTGGATACCGCCATGACGTTCGAGACGACTGAATGGAACTACATGTTTTCAACAACCGAAGGTCCCCAAAGTTCGCATTTGGGAGAGGAACCAGGCAGGGTTGCCCCCTTTCCCCATTGCTCTTTGCCCTGATGTTGGAGTCGTTCGCAATGTGGATAAGGAAGAATCCTATTATCAGGGGACTAAAATGGGCTGAGGAATGGGAGGATCGTATTTCGTTAAACGCTGACGACATACTGTTCTATCTGGCGTCGCCCGTGCCTCCCTAAATAGAGCAATGCATATTTTTTGCATTTTGGAAGTGCTCTGGCTATAGCATAAATTGGTCCAAATCGGTCATCCATGTTCTGTGTGTCAAAGCGCCTGCACTGCCAATAGGTATCAATATTAGTGAACCAAAGTAGGGTTTAAGTACCTGGGGATCCAAGTATCTAAGGATCTAACCCTCTTTTACAGACAAAATCTCCTGCCCCCGCTACAAAGACTAAGATCTGATGTTAAACATTGGGAATCTCTTCCGCTGTCACTGTTGGGGCGTGCGGCATTGTTCAAGATGATGGCCTTGCCACGTTTTTTATACGTATTACAATCTCGCCTTGCCCGGTTGGGGCAGACTATTTTAGATCCATAGAAAGCACCCAGAGAGCGCTCCTGTCACACGTGGGTGGTATGAAGGAGGGATTGCGCTCCCTGATATTAAACGTTACTACTGGGCTGCACAATTAACAGCAATTAACCAATGCATTTATAGGCCCCGGGGACCCCGGATATTAAATGGACAGGTGGCCGCTTCCGGGGGAGGATTTTATAAGGGTGTTACGCACCAAATCCCACTAACTTGAAACTGACTGGCCCCACAATGCTTGCGGTACAGGTATGGCGACAGACATTTGGAAGCCAAGAAATTAATTGGGTGCTGAATTCAAATCCCCCATGCCGTGCACTCTTTCATAGACTTCATACATGTGCAGAGATGCTGATCCATGGGTTTAATCCTGCACAGATTTAGAGCTCAGGTATTCTGCCCACTCTCCAATTGTGGTGGAGGTGGTTATCCCAGATGGGCGTCTCTCTTGCTGTTTTTGATGGTTTCCTTCATGGTCATCATTGGACACTTTTTCAGATCCAAAGTTGTCACAGTTATTCAGGAATATTTTGACCTTTGTTGCACATTTTATATACATTGCATACATTTGGGGCATAAGTATAGCCAAACACGCTGAGGTCCTAAAGTCACTGTGGCAATTAGAACAGGAAATAGCCGCACTGGAGCACACATATGTACATAAATGATATCTTAAATAAAATTAATTCCAAGCTAGGAGATACTTTGGTTCGGCAGAGAAGTTAAACGCCTAGGCAAACATGCCACAGCCAGGGCGTATAGGGAAACAGAGCACCCTTGCAGGATGCTTCTACAACTACTACCCAGATGGACGTAGTAGTTGGGAGCGGGTCGAGTCCTCTATAAAGGCACCCAACATTGCCCCAATGTAGGATACCCATTTGACTGCTGAAAGATTCAAGCAATACTATTAGGAGCTCTATTCCTCACGGGTGACATCCCTAGTGATAGATATAAGAAATTACCTTGAGGAATTAAAGCATGGATTGAAAATGCGGATAGAGAAATACTGATTGTTCATTTAACTCCAGAAGAGAAATATTTTATCAGGAGCATGCCAAATTGCACGCCTCGGGAACTTATGGCCCTACCACTAATATTTTTATACAAACTTCATAGCGGAATTGACTCCCCACATCATGACATTATTTGAAAATATAAAAAAAGGCCAACTACTGCCCACAATGTGGGAACCTCTGGAAGTCACTATCTGTAATCATGATAGGCCTCCCGATCTCTGCCATTCTTAGAAGCTGATTGCACTACTACAAATGAATGCTAAAATAACTTGCAGAGATCATCGCTAATCAGATCAACCCACACTGCAATTAAACCATAAAGTAAAAGTGGTAACAATATTTCAAGATGCCGAGAAGCTCTTTGACTCAGTTGAGTGAGACTTCATGTTTTCTGTGTTTGCCAAGATTTTGCCGTCTGGCAGACATTTGTTCAACTGATACAGTAATCATACCAGATCACAGATCATACCAGAATCAATAGTTGCATCATTATTTCCATCACCACAAGTAGGGGAAAACATCAGGATTGCCCATTCTAACCACTTTTGTACAACACTGTTGATGCACTGTCCTGCGTTCCAAGACAGACTGAAGTTTCCATGTTAAAGATTGATCTTGTTCGCTTATTATGCAGATGACCTCCTGCTCTATTTCAGAGACCCTGAAGTAGACTTCTCTCCAATTATTAGAGAATTATTAAGATTTAGGGGAATGCCGGAACTAATGATTAATTGGGACAAGTCTGTGGTCTTTCAGCGGACACTCGCCACTGACAGTTCACCAGAGTACCTCGTATCATGGCACACAGAGACCTTGCAGAGGAAATCGGATACAATAACATAATAGCCATTAATAAACTATCAAGCAGTACAGATAAATGGATAAAACTTCCATTTCCCTAGGCTGGAAGAACTGCTATTATGAAAATAGTTGCTCTACCCATGGTGTTGAATCTGATCTTGAATTGCCTATTGTCCTTATGGTGCATTTTTTTTGTGACCCGCAAAAGCAGATGCTTGGGCTTGCTTGGGCAGGGAAACAGCCAAGAGTCAAATGGATCACACTGGTTTTTCTACACGAATAGGGTTGACTCATAGCTCTGGACTTTGAGCTTTATTTCTTTATAGTACAGGCTTGGATCAATGGCCCCACAAAACTGCCATGTTTATTAATTGGAACAATGTGCTAGTGCGCCTATGCCACTGGCAGTAAATCTGTTCACCCCCATCAACTCCCCAAATCAGAGCTTTAGACCCAGTCTGCTCGATGGTGAATACATGGCACTGGTTGTCAAGACCCAGATGGATTACAATACTGTCCTCCATGGATATGTGGGTGGAGTGGTGCACCTGGCTACCTGTACTGTTGGATAAGGGAGTGCATGGTGAGCTGGGGTGGCTAAATATCAAGTGCATGGGTGACCTATACTAAAATAACACATTTAAAACACCGGACTGGATCCGAAATCAAAACCTAGCAACCACCTTAAATATACTCATAATATAGAAAACAAAGAGCCCTGTGGTCTACTCTAGAAAATTTTACAGACCATAAACATATAATGTCTAGACTTTATAGATTCACTTAGAATATTAGACCCCCAGATATTACCAAAATTCGCCCGAGACAGGAGTGGGACACTGACCGGAGTAATTCTGATGAACAGTGGATGTTCTGCTGTTTGGCAATTAAGGAGATATACTTTAACATTAGACACAGACTTCTACAGTTTACATTTATTCAAACATTCTATTATATGCCTTGTTCCATCTTTGTATTTCACGGCCATCGAGGCGGCGCAGAGGAACCTCCTATGGTCCGGTGCACCCCGAATAGCCCTGCAGAAATTGACTCTGGGGTGGTACGATGGAGGGATAGCCCTACCTGACATCCGCAGGTATTACTGGGCTGCACATCTTTTGGCTATCAACCAGGGTACCTATTGCGACTGCAATGGCCCAGGGTATGGCATGGACAGGTGGCTCCTACCTGGGGGGGGGGGGGGGGACTATGAAGTCAAGGACAGTCAAGCACGCACTTACGGGGCCGACTCTCCACTCTGTGCAACTGTGGCACATTGTCCAACGGAAGATGGGCTGGCACAACGTGCTCACCTTGGCCACCCCGCTCTGGGTGTCCGAGGGGCTTGGCCTCATGGGTCGCACTAAGGGGTTCCGAAACTGGGACCTTATTGGCATCTCTCGGGTCGGGGATCAATGGGACGCAGGCGGGGTAAAATACTTTCCATCCCTACAAACTACGTTTGAGCTCGCGGACACTGAGTACTTTCGATACCTCCAAGTCCGTCATTCACTGCAGAAGAATATCCCACACGGTACACTGCCCCCACAAGCCTCCCCCCTGGAGGATAGGTTGTTGGATGGCCACATGCAGGAACATGCAATCTCACTCACCTATAAGAAATTGATAAATAACCTCCCCGACTTACTTCTGGGCCTTATGGGGAAGTGGGAGGCTGATGGTTTGGAAATTGATGAGGAGGAGTGGAGGTGTGCGCTGGCCTCCCCTAAGGAGGTAGCTATTTCATCCAGGCTGCGGCTCATCCAACTTAAGATTCTACACAGAGTGTACATTTCAATCACCAGGCTGAAGAGAATGGGCAGGAGTGATGATGACGGGTGTAGGAGGGGGTGCGGAATGGTTGGCTCATTCTTCCACATGATATGGGAGTGTCTGTTATTGCAGGCTCATTGGGTGAAAGTGGTGCGCTGTATGCAAGACGTTTGGGGGGGTTGAGTTGCGCCCAGAGGCGAAGCGCTGCATCCTGAACATATGGGAGCCAACGGACCTACCAGCTATAGGCAGGCTATGGGCAGCACTCGGCCAGATGGTGGCGAAGCGTAACATTGCGAGACTCTGGGGGGCAGTCACGCCTCCGTGTCTCGCTGAATGGAAACGTGACATGGACTGGTGCATGTTGCAAGAAAGAACCGTGTATGTAGCCCGGGGGTGCCCCAAAAAATGGGGGGAGATATGGGATAAATGGAAGGACTACAGAGGCAACATATGTGAACCGCCCCAGCCTCGACGATCAGTACTTGAGGTAGATGTTTAAGTGTCTCGATGTACTACAGTCCCATTGCTATGACATTGATATATCGTTTGAGTCTTTGTGTGATCTACTGTACGCCTTTGTAGCCCGCTTGTGTGACCATGGGAGCCAAAGTATGTTCTTTAACTAAAAAAAAAAAAAAAACATTCTATTATACACGGACTGTTGCAATAGGCACATCCTTAGGGGTGAAGCTAGATGCCATGCCATAGATGTGGTGATGAAGGAGCAGATGTTATGCACTTAGCTTGGTGGTGCCCCGGCACACGCACTTATTGGTATGGTGCATTTTTTGATCTGAGCAAAATGATAATCTAGAGAGTTGAGCCCCACCAATGGCATTATTAGGATAGGTAAAAGAGATACCAACACCAGACAGGAAATAAACAACACTGGCAATTCTGCTGGCATAAAGAATAATTACGCTGAGGTTGGGCAGGAGTCCTCTCAAGATTGTAAAGGAGTGTGTGCAGGACCTTATTTATTGCAACAATGCTGCGAATATCTTTAGCACGCGTATGCAGCCAAGCGATGTTTAGTCACCTCTGCAACCATACTTGGTACAGCACTCGCACAACAGAGATGATATGTGGGATTGAAGCACTGGAATAACGCCGAACCTATATCGTGTCATAGATGGAATCCTGATAAGGATTATGTTACTTACCCTGTAAGCACCTGTTCATCGCATGTAATGCTGTACACTCACATGCTCTGCAAACTCCTGAAATCTAGTGTTGGACTCTGATATTTGCAAGTCGTTTCTCTTTGAAGAAATCTTTCAAGTCATGAGGTCTCAGTGACTCCTCCTCTGGTCCTGGATGCACATGGGCACCGACTTCACTGTTGGATTCATTTTCGTGCAACAGGTGAGAGTAGGGATGGAGTAGGGAACAGGATAAAGACAGCGTCCATTCATGTTGAAACTAAGTAATATTAAAATGAGTTATATGTAAGAAGGAAACCATTTTACCAGGTAAACATCTGTTCTTGGCATGTAGTGCTGTAGATTGACATGCTGTGCATACCCCTGCCATCTAGTGTTGAGTCCGGATGTGTGCAAGTTGTTTTTTTCCAAATAAGTCTTTCGAGTCACGAGAAACAGTGACTTCTGCTGCAGGTAATGCGCATGTCCTTCTACTCCACTGTCAGGATGTTTTCCGGCACGGTGGGTGAGGATGCGATGTGAAGCAAAGCAAAGGATAGAGAGATGTCCATGCAAAAGAGGTAAGAGAGATAGTAATGGACACTGCAACAGCCAAAGGCATCTGGGTCAGAGGATGGTCACATGTGAATATACAGCACTATATGCCCCAAACAGATGCTTACAGTGTAATTAACATTTTCCATTTGAGGCATGTGTTCCTGTAGATACACATGCTGTGTATAGAGAGTAAAGCAGTCCTCTCAAAAAGGGTGGCTAGCTTGTGGGCATTGCAGTAGGTTGAAAGAGTGTATGGAATATTGCCAGGCCAACAATGGCATGTTGTCGGGCTAGCACATCCACACAGTTATGTTATGTAAAAGTGGGTAGCGTGGACCAGGTAGCTGCTGTGCATATGTCAGCTATTGGAATGTTCCCCAGAAAGGCCAGAGAGGTTCCTTCTTTCTGAGTGGAGTGGGCTCTAGGAAGAATGGGCAAAGTCCTCTTAGCTTTAGCATAGCATGCCTGTTATCATCTTACGACCCATCTGGCAATGCCTGATTTGGACAAAGTTCTCCCTTTATGGGGTTTGGAGAAAGCAACAGACTAGTTGAATGTTCTGAATGGTTTAGTTCCATCACTGTAGTACATGAGGATTAATTTCACATCCATAGTATGGAGCGCCCGTTCCGCGATGGAGTCAGGTTGTGGGAAAAAGACAGGGATTACAATGGATTAATTAATATGGAACTGGGAGGTCACGTTAGGGAAGAATTTGTGGTTAGTGCGGAGGACAACCATATCCCTATGTACTTCAAGGAAGGCTAAGTGCCTGCAGATTACAGACATGCCTGAGTGAAGTGATGGCATAAAAAAAACAAGCATTTACAATGCAATAGGTCTCACATTATTAAAGTTTGAGTTATTGGCAATGCTAAATAATGCAAGACCAGACAGACACAAAGAGACAAACACAGACACACACAGAGTGAGAAACAGACACACACAGTGAGAGACACACGCAGAGAGACACAGACAGAGACACACGCAGAGAGACACAGACAGAGACACACGCAGAGACACAGACAGAGACACACGCAGAGAGACAGACAGAGACACACGCAGAGAGACACAGACAGAGACACACGCAGAGAGACACAGACAGAGACACACGCAGAGAGACACAGACAGAGACACACGCAGAGAGACACAGACAGACACACGCAGAGAGACACAGACAGAGACACAGACAGAGACACACGCAGAGAGACACACGCAGACAGAGACACACGCAGAGAGACACACGCAGACAGAGACACGCAGAGAGACACACGCAGACAGAGACACACGCAGAGACACACGCAGAGAGACACACGCAGACAGAGACACACGCAGAGACACACAGACAGAGACACACGCAGAGACACACAGACAGAGACACAGACAGACACAGACAGAGACACAGACAGACACAGACAGAGACACAGACAGACACAGACAGAGACACAGACAGACACAGACAGAGACACAGACAGACACAGACAGAGACACAGACAGACACAGAGACACAGAGACACAGAGACACAGAGACACAGAGACACAGAGACACAGAGACACAGAGACACAGAGACACAGAGACACAGAGACACAGACACAGAGACACAGAGACACAGACACAGACACAGACACAGACACAGACACAGACACAGACACAGACACAGACACAGACACACGCAGAGACACACAGACAGAGACACACGCAGAGACACACAGACAGAGACACAGGCAGAGACACACAGACAGAGACACACGCAGAGACACACAGACAGACACAGACAGAGACACAGACAGAGACACAGACAGAGACACAGACAGAGACACAGACAGAGACACAGACAGAGACACAGACAGAGACACAGACAGAGACACAGACAGAGACACAGAGACACAGAGACACAGAGACACAGAGACACAGAGACACACAGACACAGAGACACACAGACACAGAGACACACAGACACAGAGACACACAGACACAGAGACACACAGACACAGAGACACACAGACACAGAGACACAGAGACACACAGACACAGAGACACACAGACACAGACACAGACACAGACACAGACACAGACACAGAGACAGACACAGACACAGACACAGACACAGACACAGACACAGACACAGAGACAGACACAGAGACAGACACAGAGACAGACACAGACACAGACACAGACACAGACACAGACAGACAGAGACAGAGACACAGACAGAGACACAGACAGAGACACAGACAGAGACACAGACAGAGACACAGACAGAGACACAGACAGAGACACAGACAGAGACACAGACAGAGACACAGACAGAGAGACACAGACAGAGAGACACAGACAGAGAGACACAGACAGAGAGACACAGACAGAGAGAGACAGACAGAGAGACACGCAGAGAGACACGCAGAGAGACACGCAGAGAGACACGCAGAGAGACACGCAGAGAGACACGCAGAGAGACACGCAGAGAGACACGCAGGGAGACACGCAGAGAGACACGCAGGGAGACACGCAGGGAGACACGCAGGGAGACACGCAGGGAGACACGCAGAGAGACACGCAGAGAGACACGCAGAGAGACACGCATAGAGACACAGACACGCAGAACACGCATAGAGACACAGACACGCAGAGAGACACAGACACGCAGAGAGACACAGACACGCAGAGAGACACAGACACGCAGAGAGACACAGACACGCAGAGAGACACAGACACGCAGAGAGACACAGACACGCAGAGAGACAGAGACACGCAGAGAGACAGAGACACAAGCAGAGAGACACAGACAGACACGCAGAGAGACACAGACAGACAGACACACAGAGAGACACAGACAAACACATAGAGGCACAAGGACAGAGACATAGACAAACACATAGAGGCACACAGACAGAGAAACAGGCAGAGACACACAGACAGACAGAGGTACACAGAGACACAGATACAGAGACACAGACAGAGAGAGACACACAGACAGAGAGAGACACACAGACAGAGAGAGACACACAGACAGAGAGAGACACAGACAGAGAGAGACACACAGACAGAGAGAGACACACAGACAGAGAGAGACACACAGACAGAGAGAGACACACAGACAGAGAGAGACACACAGACAGAGAGAGACACACAGACAGAGAGAGACACACAGACAGAGAGAGACACACAGACAGAGAGAGACACACAGACAGAGAGAGATACACAGACAGAGAGAGATACACAGACAGAGAGAGACACACAGACAGAGAGAGACACACAGACAGAGAGAGACACACAGACAGAGAGAGACACACAGACAGAGAGGGAGACACAGACAGAGAGGGAGACACAGACAGAGAGGGAGACACAGACAAAGAGGGAGACACAGACAAAGAGGGAGACACAGACAAAGAGGGAGACACAGACAAAGAGGGAGACACAGACAGAGAGGGAGAGGGAGACGCAGACAGAGAGAGGGAGACACAGACAGACAGACAGACGTGTGTATGCTGGGTGTGGTGGCTCAGTGGACTAATGCTCCACTGCAGGGGCTTGTGTTCAACCTCTTGATCACAAGTTTTTTTTCTAGCCCCGCCCCCTTGACCCCGCCCCCACCGTTGCCATCCTTGGCCACAAACCACCCTGTAAATGTGCCCCCCCCCCCCCCGAGAGAAAGTTTGTGAGTAACCATGCGCCTAACGGGATGCTGACCGAGACACAGAGACAGAGATACACAGACACACAGACAGACACACAGACAAAAATACACAGACAGAGACAAACAGACACAGAGACAGACAGAGACACACAGGCAGAGACACAGACAGACACACACACAGACAGACAGAAACACAGAGTGAGATACAGAAACAGACAACAAGGGCACAGTTACACACCTTTTATAGAGCGATTCCAGGGAACTTGCAAAAATAGATGTCGAGTCCCAGATGCGCTCCTCGTCATCCCATGTACTGCATAATTCACCGCACAAATGAGTCAACGCCAAGGGCCACCCCGTAAGTTCTTTCACATGATCCTACTAAATTCTGTTTACTTAATTTTTTTCAAAACTAGTTACGTAATATACCCCATTTGGTTAATATTAAAAAGTGCCATCTGTCGGCACGGCATGTTTGCCTGAACTGAGTGGACATGCTGTGAAATGTTGAGAGCGGGTGCTGTGGGATGGTGATGATGCTTGGAAGGCTGGGGTCTGTGTCCTGGTGCTAGCCTGCCAGGACCACTGTGGGAGGGAGGATGGAGATCCGACAACATCCAAGGGATCTCTGGCTCGGACTAGGGCCTAATTTGAATAAACAACTACTACTGCCCGAGTTGCTGTAGGCCTGACTGTATGAAGACTCTGCCCTCCAACAGAAACAGACGTATCTGAGCATCGCTGAGGCTGTATACAGTTTTTGAAGCGGCAAACTGTGCATGCTTTTCGTTAACAAACAGAACACAGCTGATCTAAGAGCCATGATATTTCTAAAAGAAAAAAAAAATCACGAAAGAATACCTTTGTACATCCGGTCTTTGGCGGGTAGGTGATTAACAAATCCCCATTCAAGATTTGTGGTGAGAGTTAATAAATTATTTTTATGAGCATGGAGAAGAACAATTGTTACTTACCTGTAAACAGGTGGTTCTCCAGTATTGGTGTCTTTCATAGATTCACATGCTTGAATATTCCCCGTCGTCGAAGTGGGAGTCCCACGGTACATAAAAATAGCAATAATGCTAATATATATATATGTAATAACATAATACATGATAACCTAGAGATAATATACACTGAAAAACCTCTACAATGGTTCCTCCATAGGAATACATTATAAGAGAAAAAACTCATTTGTAACATATCAGAGTCATTATGTTAGTCCAAACTGCAGCCAATCAGGCTCAAGCACCCTCTAGAACCTTCTCCTCAGAAGCTCAAACCCTCAGATTTTCGTAGCACTAGTAATAATAGCGTATGAGGAGAAGAGAGCCTCTGAGGGGAGGAAGGGTGGGTCGCATGTGAATCTATGAAAGACACCAATACTGGAGAACCACCTGTTTACAGGTAAGTAACAATTGTTCTTCTCCAGTATTAGGGGTGTCTTTCATAGATTCACATGCTTGAATAGAATAGATAGCAGTAACCTCCTAGAGCTGGGATTGCTAACACATTCTCCAAACTGGAAGACAAGAAAATACAGCTTAAAAGCATATAGCAATCACAGAAAGAAATGGAGGAGGGAACAGAGGCTCACCTTATTTAAAAAGATGACGAAGCACTGCTTGCCCCACTGCGGTATCCGCTTCATTGATGGAATCCAAACAGTAATGTCTGGTAAAGGTGTGCCTGCTTGACCATGTCGCCGCCCGGCAAATCTGGTGTAGAGGCACCCCAGCAAACAAAGCGGTGGATGACGCCATCGCTCTCGTCGAATGTGCCTTTACTGAACACTGTAAAGGCTTGCCAGCTTGTTGGTGACAGAAGGATATGGCTGCTGAGAGCCATCTTGCAATTGTTTGTTTTGTCACTGAGTGTCCCCTCCGCATCCTTCCATATGCTACAAATAGTTGATCGGATTTGCGGAAAGGGGCAGTCCTTGAAATGTAAAACTTTAGACAACGTTTGATGTCTAAGGAATGTAGTCGTTGTTCTGCCGGTGATCTTGGATCCGGGAAAAAAGTCTTCAAGAAGACAGGTTCGTTCAAATGGAAATCAGTAGGTACTTTTGGCAAAAACGAGGGATTGGTACGAAGAGACACTCCATCGGGTTTAAATTGTAAATACGGAGGCTTGATCGTGAAAGCGTGAAGATGTTAAGGCCAAAAGCAATGCAACCTTCCAGGTAAGAAACTTGATGTCTATCCTGTGAATTGGCTCAAAAGGAGGCTTCATAAGCTGTGACAAGACCACATTGAGGTGCCATGCCAAAGGAGGGCGCCTAATAGGAGGAAACTTCCTGAAGAGACCCTTAAAGAACTGTCTGATTATTCTGGAGGAGCAGAGAGACGTTGAACCATCGTGTCGAAAACGCGAAATAGCTGCTAGAAAGACTCTCAAGGTGGCATGAGAGAGACCAGACTGAGCGAGGCTCAAAAAGAAAGGCAAAAGTTGCTCCGGAGTGGAGTTGACTGGATGGATATCGGATGCAGCACACCAATGACAAAAACGCTTCCACTTTAGCTTGTAAGCTTTAATGGTTGATGGAGCTCTAGCAGAAGCTAGAATATCTCTGCATTCTTGGGGCATATCTAAATTTGCGAATTCGATGTATTCAGGTTCCATGCCCATAACTGCAGCGTGGTTGGGTCTGGATGGCAAATTTGACCTTCGTCCATCGTCAGGAGGTCTGGACGTGGAAGCAGACGAATGGGAGCGCATAGGGATAACAGAAGAAGTTCTGAGAACCAAGCCTGTCTGGGCCAACGAGGGGCGATCAGGATCAAGTGGCAGGATTGCCTGCGCATCTTCCACAACGTTCTCGGCACCAACGGGATTGGAGGAAATGCATAAGCAAACAGGCCGCTCCAATCCATGAGAAGGGCATTTCCGCTGGACTCTGGATGGGGATGCCAGCTCGCAAAGGCGGAGCTCTTCCGATTTAGTGGGGTTGCAAAAAGGTCTATCATGGGATGACCCCAACGGCGGAAGACCATGTCCAGAGTAGGTTGATGTAATTCCCACTCGTGAGTGGATGACGTGGACCTGCTCAGAGAATCCGCTAGGATGTTTGATACCCCCGGCAGATGGACCGCCGTTAAAGAAATTTGATGACGAAGAGCCCAATCCCAGATCCTTTGAGCTAGTCGAGACAGTGGCTGAGATCTTGTGCCGCCCTGTTTGTTCATGTAGTGCATGCTGGTGGTGTTGTCCGTTTGCACCAGCACAGACTCTCCCTGCACTACGGGCAAAAAGGATCGGAGCGCTAGGAAGATCGCCATCAACTCCAGCCTGTTGATATGCCAGGTTCGCTGTGCCGTCGTCCACTTGCCCTTGATTGAAAGGTCCAGGAGATGAGCGCCCCAACCTTCCATGGATGCATCTGTGGTCAGCGTTAGATCCGGAGAGTGGACTAGAAATGAAGTTCCTTTGTCTAGATTGGATGGTTGTTTCCACCAAAGCAGACTGTCCCTCATGCGGGATGAGACTCGCACTAGGTCGTTGAAAGACCCTGACACTTGGCGCCATTGCAGGTCCAATTCCTCCTGTATAGGGCGAGTGCGCAACCTGCAATTCGGGATCAGGCCGATAGAGGACGATGCCATCCCCAGAAACGACTTCAACGTCCGCACAGAAACTGACTGCTTTGAACGGATGAGGGTGACCAGACGGACTATCTTTTGCTGTCGTTCTTGTGAGATGATGGCTTTTGACAGGTCCGTGTCTAGAATCGCTCCCAGGAAGTTTCTTCTTTGCAATGGTGCAAGGTGTGACTTTTCCATGTTGATGGTCAACCCCAGTGACTCGAACGTCTGCAGGCAGAGACCTGTGTCGTGAGCCAGCTGTTGAGGGGATGGGGATTTCAGAAGGCAATCGTCCAGATAAGGAAAGATTTGCACTCCCTGAAGACGCAGATGAGCCATGACCGGGGCCAAAACTTTCGTGAAGACACGAGGTGCCGATCGTAGGCCAAAAGGTAGCACCTTGAACTGGTAGTGCATGTGCCCCACTTTGAACCTCAGAAATTGGCGATGCTGTTGGAGAATTGGCACATGAAAATAGGCGTCTTGCAGGTCTATTGTTGTTAGGAAATCTCCGCTGCAGAGAAGTCGCAAGACTTCCGATAATGTCAGCATGCGGAAAGATTGTTGTTTTAGAAAGAAATTGAGTGTTCTTAAATCCACAATGGGCCGCCACTCCCCCGTCTTCTTGACAATGAGGAAAAACCATGAGTAGAAACCTGTCCCTCGCTGAGATATAGGAACCACTTCGACTGCACCCTTCTCTATTAGAAGACTAACTTGATGTTGCAATTCCTCGAAATGGGGAGGTGGCGGGCCTGATGGAGGAGAATTTGGAGGAAAATCTGTGAACTCCAAGGCGTGACCCTTGCGTACAATGTCTAATACCCATTGGTCCGATGTTATCAGAGACCATTGGGAATAAAACTGCGAGATTCTCCCTCCAACTCCTTGTGCAACCTGAAAGTCATTGGCGTTTGTTGGTGGAGCCCCTATAATTTGATTTTCCTCTATAGGGTTTAGACTGGGGCTGTCGATTAGACTGCTGGTTGGAGTAACGCTGATTTCCTTGATTGTACTGGCGGTACTGAGAATGTCCTCCTCGAAAAGTGGTTGAAGACGAGCCTCGTCCACACGCACCACGAAAGGGCTGTTTCTTGAATTGCAAGGATCCCAGCGACTTTGCCGTATCGGTGTCTTTCTTTATTGATTCAAGTGCCTCATCAATGTGAGAGCCGAAGAGAGACTCACCGTCATATGGCATGTCGAGTATCTTCGACTGTACCTCCTGTCTAAATGATGTGGATTTAAGCCAACCCTGACGGCGGAGCGCCGCAGCACTGGCAAGGATACGGAAACCAGTACTTGCCACATCAATCGCACAGTCGATCATCTCTTCTCATGCCATCTTGAAGGATCTGTTGCGCCTCCGCTCTGGACGCCTCTGGAATTAGTGATACTAGGGCAGAAAAATCCGACCACATTTGCCGGTCGAAACGACCCAAAATGGCCAAAGCATTTGCGGCACGGACTGACGTAGACGCCATGGCTGAAATTTTTTTCCCAATTGCATCCAAACGTCGACCCTCTCTATCAGGTGGAGTGGTGATAGGAGTCGCAGGGTTACGTGATCGTCGTTGCGCCGCCTGTGTAACCACGGAATCTGGCTTAGGATGCGAAAGCAAACAAGCGGGGGATCCAACTGGAGCTTTGTATTTCTTCTCCAGGCGAGGGAGTTGAGCAGGCAAGGAGTTAGGAGCGTGCATGATCTTTATACCCTCTTTCCATACAAATTCGATAATAGGTATGGTGTGGATTTGTTTGTAAGGTTGGTTTTTGAAATCATAGAGAAAACAGTCTTCCTGTCGCTGTGCTCTCGGTAGTTTAAAGCGGTCCGCCGCTTTATTCATCAAAACATGGAAGCTAGCGATGTCAACCGGAGGTGAATCACCAGCGTCTGCCTGCTGAGGAGAGGGCGTCTGTATTCAATAATCATCGAAGTCCGCCATATTTGGGTCCTGGTCCTCATCAGTATCCTGGGGTACTTCCCCTTCCTCTCTATCCGACTCCACCTCATCCGCAGCAACATGATGCGAAATTGTGGGAACAGCAGGACGGGGTCGTTCTGGCTCTGTAGAGTGCTGAAGGTGAGTAGGGCCAGGTGTCTCTGATGTTGCATGGGCTGGTGTACCCTGAGGTGTCGGAGGAAATCTTCTATTGTAGTCGTCCAGCATGTGCTGGAGGTTGGAAAACAAAGACACTGGAAAAGTTGCCATAGGAACCTGAACATATTGTTCTTCTTGCTGGTCAACGTCCTCCTCCTCATCATTCTCAGAACTTGAGTCCTGACATTTAATGATTAAGTCCGATGGACTATGTGCATCGCCAAGGACATCATCATCATCCCCAATGGATTCTGTTTCGCGGTCAGTAGCCATCATTGGTGAGGGTGGCTGGAGAGTAGGAAGTGGCAATTGGAGAGTAGACTCCTTGCAACTGGTCGTAGAAGGCAAAGGCACTAGGGGCATAGTGGCGAAAGAACCCATCACTGACGTGGATGCTGCACGTTCCGGCCGTGATCCTGAAGGTAAAGGCAAAACTGTCGTTGACGTAGACGTCGTCGAGCCAGTTGTGTCGACAGCGGTCGTCGACGATGGAGCAGTCAGAGACGATGCCTTCTTTAAAGTAGTCGACGACGAGCGTTTTGGCTCAGCCGTCGACGGTGCAGTCGTCGACGGAATCATCGTCGACGGAACCTTCGTCGACGGAATCTTCGTCGACGAATCCTTGGATGTCATCTTCTTCGTCGACGAAGCCTTCGTCGACGGTACGGAAGTCGTCGAGGAGCTGATCGACGGAGCAGTCAGCGTCGACGGGACCTTCGTCGACGTGGAACTCGACGTCGGAACCTTCACCGTCAACGATGATTTCTTCATCGCCTGCAGTTTCTTCGCCGACTAGACAATTGGGATCGTCGACGAGACAGAGTAGACAGAAGCTCTCGTCGACGTGCAAGACGCCGACGAAACAATCGTCGACGACGAGGAAGCAGACGAAGTCGTCACTGAAGTCGTCGACGAAGACACCGCAGCCAACTTCGTCGATGGAATGGTCGTCGACGAGCCCGTCGACGACCGCGGTGTTATAAGTGTAACAACACTTATAGAGGCTGGAAATGCCGCCTGAGAGCCAGGTCTCGTGGGCGTAGCCACAGATGGTACTTGTGCCACTGTCAAAGCCATCTTTTTCTTCTTCAAAAAAGGAGAAGGTAACTCCTGAACACTGCCACGCTTGGAAGCGACAGTAGAACCGCCTGACTGAAAACTTTCTGCGTCTGATAAGACATCCTCTTTGTCCTGAAGGCGCTTCAACCACAGAAGAAGACGACCTTCCCTGTCTCTGAGAGTCTTGGCTGGAAAAGCTCTACAGAATTTACAGTCAGCCACCTTGTGTTCTGGATATAAGCAGTAAATACACTTTTGGTGGGGGTCCTTTTCAAACAAACGTAGCTTCCCACAGGAAGAGCAAGGTCTAAACAAAGACTTCTTACTTGACATCTTGTAGAAAGAACAATTGAAGTAATAAAACTTGAAGAAAACTGAGCAGAGCTCAGGGAGACTCCCTTCACACGACGTGCGGTAGAAAATCTGAGGGTTTGAGCTTCTGAGGAGAAGGTTCTAGAGGGTGCTTGAGCCTGATTGGCTGCAGTTTGGACTAACATAATGACTCTGATATGTTACAAATGAGTTTTTTCTCTTATAATGTATTCCTATGGAGGAACCATTGTAGAGGTTTTTCAGTGTATATTATCTCTAGGTTATCATGTATTATGTTATTACATGTATATATATATTAGCATTATTGCTATTTTTATGTACCGTGGGACTCGCACTTCGACGACGGGGAATATTCAAGCATGTGAATCTATGAAAGACACCCCTAATACTGGAGAATACAGATGTTCTTTTTAAAATGTAAACTAGATTTAAGTCTACAAACTTTCAAAAGCTCTCAATGCAAGGCAAGCTGATAGCTGTGATTTCAGGTTGTAATAAGCTTTCACACATTGACCAGTAAATGTTCTTTCAAACAAAAGCAATACAAAATGAAGGGTTGATTATTGTTGGGTGTCACAAAAAAAAAAAAGCAATTGGAAACAAAAGGTATACGTGAAGAGGTACACTCGGATGGCCCTTTTATTTCTCCCCCAGGAGGAAGTTAGAACAAGGATTGCGATTATTGCTTGATGTGGGTAGTCACCAACCCAAAATAGTAATCCAGTTTCTTACAGTAAGCATGTGAGTAAGTGATACCCAGTGCAGGTATGTTAGGTTTCACGAAGATTGAATATGGAGGGTGGCAAAGTTAAATTAGGGGGGTGGGGGAGGTCCAAAATATTTTTGATGTCCTAATAACTTTGGAACCGTTTAATTGATCTGCACAAGATTCGGCAGTGACTTAGCGTGCTTAATCTTCTTTTAGTATTTTTTAAGTTTGTGCTGATCTACCACAGGCACTGGGGGCAAGTTAAATTGAGGTGGGGGAAAGGTGTACATTTGCTAATAATACTCGCTCTGTATGAGGAATCTGCACAAATGCTAACAGAAGCTTGGAAGCTTTGGATTTTGATTAATGTCACGTTTTGCACTAATCCATCCATAAGAGGGCAACGTTAGAAGAGGGCAACGTTAGAAGAGGGGGCGATAAAATGTTTGTTGCTTAAAACCTAAGCAGGATTTGATTAATCTGCCTCAAACGTGGCCGACAGTTAGCAAGTTACACCTAGTACAGGGTTTTCAGGTTTTGATGTGGATCCAGTCAAAGGGAGGGGGTCACTTTTTTTTCATTTACTAATACCCATAGTGCTATCTGATGGAGCTGCTCGAAATTCGGCAGAGACCTAGGATGTTTAGCCAACTCTTGTTTTTATAAATTTCATGCAGGCACACCAACGGGTTGAGAGGGAACGGGAAGTTCAAGAGTGGGGGAAAGAAGTGTGCATCTGCCAATAAATTTGGTACTGCTTGAGGAATCCACAAAAAACTGTCAGATACATAGTCTGGTTAGTTTTCTGTTTTTATGTCAAATTTTGAGCTGACCTGTTGGGGGGGAAGAGGGCAAAAATAAACAGGAGGTCATTTAGAGATTCATTCACAAATAACTTTTGTGTTGTTCAATTAATCTGCATGAAATTTGGCAACGACAAATTAAGCCTGATACAAGGCCAGGCTTATATCTTTTGACCCGAGGATAGATTTCCACGGAAGTAGTCAATCAACTCAAGCAGCTATGTTTTGGCATGCAAAGTTTCATGGAGATCCATGACATGGAGATTCATGAATGGAGAAGAAAGTTAAGGCGGTGGAGAGTTCGGGATTTAAAAGTGTAATATTTCCGATTTTAGCTCCCATAGGAAAATTCGCCAAAAAACAGAGCAAAAAACGATGAACGGATTTTCATCAAACTTGGCATGAATGTATAACTATACTCAGGAAGCATGCTGCTTCACAAATCAAGCCACACAACTGAAGAGCAAGCTAGTTTTACTGTTTTTGGGGAACGACAGGGCTTAATTTAGGGAAAAGCATTTTTCTCTTATTTTTCTTTGAAGATGTTTTTCTCCTCAGCTCATCTCTCGAGTCAACACGCCTACTGTCTTTGAGAGATGCCCATCCTGTGATGCAAAGACTGTCTAATAGGAACAGCCAGAACTTGTGAAGATTCTCACACACCATCCATGGGTGCGACATTTGTCAAGAGATGTCATACAGAAGGCTAAGGGACAGGGACACCTCAGAGCTGACTGGCCATGTTGGAAAAGAGACATTTCTTGTTTCTACAGGTCCCAGTTCTACAAAAGTGGCAAGAAGACACATTCATTTTCCTCTGCATCAGTAGGGCCAGGTCTCCCACCCTCTGGGTTCAACCTCTTCCCCTCTACAACGCTGCTGCTCCCACTGGCTGTTGGGGCATCCAACACAGATGCATACCCTTATGAAGAAGGCGTTTCAGACCTCTATAATCAGAACTGCCAGTTCTACAGCACTCCGAGGTTGATAAGACTGCCTTCTTTGGGATTTTGTGGCACAGTTCATTACATTTCTTTCCCTAGTGCAGTGGCGTTGGAAGTAGGGGTGCAGTAGGTTCTGCAGCACCCCCTCGATTCTGCTACAAATTTAAGTTTGTAGGTTAAATATAATCCTTTAAACAAGTCCCCGTTCACATTCTTTTCAGATGCTTATTTTAAATTGAAACTGAAAAAGTCTGGCATGCGTGTTACTCCTATACAACAGAGCTAGGTTTGCTCCAATCTTATGAGGACAACAGTGGACGTTTGTCCATATTTTGAAATTCTGGGACAACCATGAGATGATACTTGAATAGAATGTTGTGTACATTCTTTCAACCTGTTTTTAGCTGTCCAGTTTGCTACTGTAATTACTTATGGTTGCTGTAGATCAATTTGGATTGCTGCAACCATCTCCTAATTACTATTACAGTGATTTTTGTTTGTATTCTATGCTTTAAGGTTACATTTTAAATAGAAATATACTCGCCTTTGCCGACTTTCCCATTATTTAAGTGGCCTTAATTCAGAAATACTGTCCATATTGCTAAAATATAAGCCAGGGGTCGGTAGAGAGGGCTAGCTTGGCCTGCCCCTCCCTCTCATGGTCTTCCAGTAACTTGCTGTTTTCTTTCTCCACCCTTGCTCAGTGAGAGCCTAGGTGAAAAACCCACACAGCACAGTGGGGTGGGGGTGGAAAGCTAAAGAATATTTACTTAAAACATTACTACCCTTCACTTAATACGAGTTGCGCTTACAACGCATTTTTTAAATCGCAAAATATTTGCATCGCATGCAGTTCAATGCTTTGTCACTTTAAAAAAAATGTTTTTATGATTATTATTTTTAGAATTTAAACATTCTTTTCGAAATGTTAAAATTGTAATAATTAGTTTTGAATTTAGCTGTGGGTATTGTAAGTTATTCACATTATTCTGAATTAAAACGTTACTTATTTGCATTGTATTAAATAACGCTTTGAAATACAACTACATCCTTTCACGGTAGACAGCAGTCCGCTAGCAGATGTATTTTCTGAGGAATGGCCCATCTCCAAATGTTCTGTGCAAGTTGGGACAGTTGCAGAGAGTGTGTCCCCCCCGTTTTTGTATGTAGTACATAGCGGTCATATTTTCCGTCCGGATTAGGACAGCTTTGTTTTGTACTTGAAGTTGAAAAGTCTTGAGTGCCAGGAATATTGCTAGCAGCTCTAGGTGGTTGATATGGAACCGTTTCTGTTGAATGGTCCATTGGCCTGGAGTTGTGTGATGTAAGAGATTGGCTCCCCACCCTGTGAGGGATGCGTCTGTTGTAAGCACTACTTGTGGAACAGGCTCTAGGAACGGCCACCCCTTTGTCAGGTTTTTGGTGTTCCACCATTGCAGAGAGCGATATGTGCGGTGTCTACCAACACCAGGTCGTTTAGTTGACCTTGGTTCCACTGTAGTGCTAGGCACTCTTGCAGGGGACGCATCTGCAGTCTTGCGTATGGTACTATAAAGATGCAAGATGCCATCATGCCTATTAGTTTCATGAACACCCTGGCTTGCAGAGACTGCTGGTGTTGAAACATGGTGACTAAAGCCTGAATGCTCTGTATCCTGGCTGGACTGGGATACGCTAGAGCTGTGGACGTATTTAGTGTAGCTCCTAGATACTGATGTATGTGCGAAGACTCTAGGTGCGACTTGGTGTAGTTTATTGTAAACCCTAAGTCGTGCAATGTTTGAATTGTTTGTTTGTGTGCTGAACACACTGATTGAACGATTTTGCCTTTATGAGCCAGTCGTCTAGATAAGGGAAGACATGTATCTGTTGTCTTCTGATATGTGCTGCTACTACTGCTACGCACTTCGTGAATACTCTTGGTGCCGTTGTTACCCCGAATGGAAGGACTTTGAACTGATAATGTTGTCCTTCTAGTACAAACCTTAGATACTTTCTGTAAGCAGGATGTACGGGGATATGGAAGTAGGCGTCCTTTAGATCTAGTGTTGTAAGGAAGTCGCCCTGTTGTAGCAGTGGAAGCCCTTGTTGTAGAGTGATCATATGGAAGTGATCTGATTGTATGTAATGGTTGAGGGGCCTGAGGTCGAGAATTGGTCTCAGTGTTCCATCCTTCTTGGGAATTAGAAAATACAGTGAGTAAACCCCCATTCCCTGTGGTTCTAAAGGAACTGTCTGAATAGCATCCTTCTGTAGAAGTGTTAACACTTCTTGTTGAAGCAGAGTTAGATGGTCTGTGGACATTGGATGCTGTCTTGGAGGTATGTTTGGAGGGGTTGCTGTAAGTTCTAGACAATAGCCATGTTGGATAATCTGTCTTACCCACTTGTCTGTTGTAATTGAGTTCCAGACAGGTAGGAACTGTGTTAAAATGCCCCCCTACAGGAGTGGTATGCTGTGGGGGAAGAAGAGGGAAGTCATTGTTTGGTGGTGGAAGAGGATCGGTTGTTGTTGTTGTTACCGCAACCTCTTCCTTTGTTATTGTTTCCTCTATATCCTCCTCTAAAGTATCCTTTGGTGGAGGATGTTTGTGACTTAAAAGATGTTGTAGTGTCTGCTCCAGTCTGTTTGGAGCCTCCTCTGTAGGAGGAGCGATGAAAGGAGCCTCTGTTTGTTGTATACTGTAAAGCTCCCATAGACTTGGCAGTGTCTGTGTCTTTCTTCATGTTTTCTAGTATGGTATCTACTTCAGGACCAAATAGTTGGTTTTGATTGAAAGACTGGTTTAAGATGGTAGTTTGTACTTCTTGTTTAAACCCTGAAATGCGTAGCCACGCATGTCTCCTAAGTATACACTGGTATTTACAGCTCTAGATGCTGTGTCAGCGGCATCTAGTGCACATTTTATTGAGGCATTGGATATTAACTTTCCTTCTTGTATAAGGTCAGTTGCTTGATCTTTATACTGATCTGGTAGATTTTAAAGTAGTTTTTCTAACTGATCATAGTGAGCCCTACATAGCGAGAAAGTAGGGCTTGTGTATTTGCTATACGCCACATGTTTGCAGCTTGTGCAGCTACCCTTTTCGCTGATGCATCGATGACCTTTGATTCTTTATCAGGTGGGGGGGGGGGGGGGAGGGGCTTCTCCAGATGTCTGAGAATTTGCCCTCTTCCTAGCATTGGACACCACTAATGAATCTAGTGGTAGGTGTCCTTTAATATAGACTGGGTCTGTGGGTGCTGGTCTATATTTCTTTTCAATTCTAGGGTTTAATATTCTTGTGCGTACAGGGTCCTTAAATACTTCTGTAGCATGTTTGACTACTCTCTTAATCATTGGAAGGATTTGAGCAGTTCTATGAGAGTGCTCAATGGTATCTAAGAAAATCCTCCTCAATATCATCAGAATGCATAGGGACTCCTTGGTAAACAGCATCTCTGTTTAGCAGATGACTAAAGCTAATTGGGTCTTCTGGAGGGGAAGGCTTTGACTGGCATGAGTGAGGTTCTGGAATGTCATGCATACCCTGTGTGTCATATATAGGTACCTCTTTGGGGTTTGAAAAATCCCACAACTCCTCATCTGTGTGGTATGAGCTAGGCTCTTCCTCATTGTCCCCTCCCTCTAAATTGTATTCATCATCATTTTGCTGTGAGGAATGTGATGATACTGGTGAATGTGCAGGAGATATCTGAGGTGATGTGTGAGGAGGTACAGGAGAAGGAGAACGAAGAGGTGTAGGAGAGGAAGGGTGCATAGGAGATGTTGCACAGTTCTTCTTTGCAGGCACCACAGGTGTGGGTGGTGTATCTGCTGGTCTCTTCTTTTGAGGTGTAGTACCCACACGTCCTGTCCTTGGGTCTATATAGATCTTCTTTTGTTGAGGATCTGGTGTAAAAAGTTCCTCCTCTTCTACAACCTTCCTGGGCTTAGATTTTTTCGGCTCCGACGGAGGTTGTGGTCTTTCTTTAGCCTTGGGAGGTGTTGTAACGTTCCGTGGCATAGTCTTTGGTGCCGAAGGAGTTGTTTTCGGCTTCATAGGCGTGTTCGAGGATTTGGGTAGCTCTGAAGCAGGCTTTTTTGTTTTCTGCGCCGATGTAGACGTGGACAGCTTCGGAGCCGATGCTTCTTTCGGTTTCGGTACCGGTACGATTTTTGGTTTCGGTACCGAAGGGTCCTTTGGCTTCGCGCCGAGGTGTCTTTGTGTTTCGGTGTCGACGAGAGAATTTTACTCTGTGTTGAGGCACTATAAGGCTTTGTAGGTTTCTTCGGAGCCGAGCTCGATGGCGAGACTGTCGAAGTGGATTTTCGGTCTCGACTGGGTCCTTTGGGCGGAGTGCTGACCTTATCCTTCGGTTTGGGCAGAGTGTGTGGTGCAGGGGCAGTAGTACTCACGCGCTGACCCGATGGAATGAAGTCATCTGAGTCGTCTGCCTCTGATACGATCAGGAGAGTCTTCTTCGGGAACGAGGGGAACCTCTTCGTCGAAGATTTCCTCCGATGCTGGGGCTGATCTCCTCATCTCGTGTCGACGGGCCCTCCGATCCCGGATTGTTTTCTTCGATCGGAAGGACGCACAAGCTGCGCAGGTCGACTCGTCGTGTTCCGGCGATAGACAGAGGCTGCAGACCTCGTGGTGATCGCTATGTGGGAATTTTGCCTGGCATTTCTTTCCATGTGGTGTAGGCCGCACGGCGTCGATAGGCCTAACGGCCCACTTCAATGACCAGAATGGAAGTTATGTCGTTGAAAAGCCTAGTCTTCGATGTCGTTCTGCGCTTCGAAGTTGCTGAAAAATCTTTTTCTGGCCGGAGCGGAGAAACTTTCATCCGAACCCAGTGCGGAAAAAAACAATCTAAGTATGGAGTCGATGACCATGCACACTGTTGTCCAAGGGAGGCGTCACCTATCTCATGACTACAAAGACTTCTTCCAAGCCAACAATAACCTGCAATCATCTGAGCCCAACACCAGGTGGCGGTCTAATGCTAAGGTGTGCAATCTGTAGCTCATATGCCTCGAAAATATATATATATATATATATATATATATATATATATATATATATATATATATATATATATATATTTTCCAACAACGATTTCCGAAGAAAATCAACAAAGCCGCCACTCGTAATGTTGTAGACAAAGTTAATTTATTCTTGAATCCGTTTTAGCATTTTGAAACACAGCAAAACCAACGCGTTTCGGTAGCTCCTTCTACCTTGATCACGGTTGCTCACAACTGTTTGCTAATCATTATTTAACAAGCATTTACAATGCAATGGTTTTGCCTTTCTTAAAGTTAGAGCTATTGGCATTGCTCTTGACATTATTTTTATTGATGTTTTTTTTAACATAAATAAATGGCATTGTCATTTACAATGCCACTAGCTTTATCTCTCGCAAATGACACACACAAACACCCACAGAGAGCCCCCCCAAACACACAGAGCCCCCCCACACACACCCACACAGAGCCCCCCACACACACAGAGCCCCCCACACACACAGCCACACAAAGCCCCCCACACACACCCACACAGAGCCCCCCACACACACTTTCTGGCCCATTATCTTTTCTCCTAATCAAAATAACTGCCACGCCCCTTTCTTTGTTCTGAAAATGGTAGGTAGCAAGCCATTTCAAATCTAGGGGCCTGTGGCCTAAAGAGAACTTTCTGAGGGCATGGAAAGAACAGCAGCCTCCTTTTTCATGGATGAGCATCCCCTAGCTCGGTTCTTATGCTCCACCTGTCTTTCTTTGATACTTTCTCCATTCTTTCCATAGTGTCAACAGTGGGTCAATATGCTTTGTCCTTTCTTTCCATAGCATCATGGCCGCTGTTGGATTCGATACCAAGTCCCCTCTTTCCATTGCTATCATAAACAGTCTGTCTCGATTCCTCCTCTTTTCGTTCAATAGCTTTCAAAGACTGTCTGGGAAAACGCGTGCTCTAAATGTAAGACTGGAGGCAAATAATATCTAGAGGCAAATAATATCTGGAGGCACTCGCATCATGCACACTCCCAGACTTGCTTGTGCATGTTTTTTTTGTAAAACAGATAAACAAATGGCTTTGTCGTTGACTAGTAAATAGCTTTATAGTTACGAAATGTGAGACCTATTGCATTTGCACTTATACACACATATAGGTATATGTACACAGAGCTATACACACACACACAGAGCTCCTCCTCTACACACATTGACAGGCTTTGTATACACAGCTACATACACACACAGCTACAGACATGCACAGTTATACAGACAGACACAGTTACACACACACACACACACACACACACACACACACACAGTATTGTACATACATAGCATCACACACACATAGCATTACACACAGACAGCATCACTCTGCTCCTGGACACATATCTGCACACATACACAGCTACAGACACACACAGCCACACATTGCTACACACATACACATAGCATAATACACACATAGCATCACACACACATACACAGCATCACTTAGCTCTTGTACACATAGCTGCACACATACACAGGTACAGAGGTGCACAGTTTGAACTTGTTATAGACACATACAGCATCACACACATAGTATCACACACACATAGCTCTACACATACACAGCCACTCACTGGCACTCTGGACTCGCACTCTGGACTCGCACTCTCAAGCAGGCAACAGGGTCACAAGCAGGCAACAGGGTCACGAAAACGGAGGCACAAGCAGGCAACAGGGTCACGAAAACTGAGGCACAAGCAGGCAACAGGGTCACGAAAACTGAGGCACAAGCAGGCAACAGGGTCAAGAAAACTGAGGCACAAGCAGGCAACAGGGTCAAGAAAACTGAGGCACAAGCAGGCAACAGGGTCACGAAAACGGAGGCACAAGCAGGCAATAGGGGCACGAAAACGGAGGCACAAGCAGGCAACAGGGTCACGAAAACGGAGGCACAAGCAGGCAACAGGGTCACGAAAACGGAGGCACAAGCAGGCAACAGGGTCACGAAAACGGAGGCACAAGCAGGCAACAGGGTCACGAAAACGGAGGCACAAGCAGGCAACAGGGTCACGAAAACGGAGGCACAAGCAGGCAACAGGGTCACGAAAACGGAGGCACAAGCAGGCAATAGGGGCACGAAAACGGAGGCACAAGCAGGCAACAGGGTCACGAAAACGGAGGCACAAGCAGGCGACAGGGTCACGAAAACGGAAGCACAAGCAGGCGACAGGGGCACGAAAACGGAAGCACAAGCAGGCGACAGGGGCACGAAAACGGAGGCACAAGCAGGCGACAACAAGTTATTGTGGGCACAAACAGTGGACCAGTCCCACCCACTAGCCAAATTGACTGGTCAGGATTTTAGTTGACATGGTTTTCAGCCATACTGTAAAATTACATAGGCTAGGTCTCCTGTACAAGATTCCTACCGTAAACACAATTTTCGTACAATAAAAGAGGTGGTTGAAAACTCCATGGAGAGAACCTTCTGACCTAAACGGGTAAAAGCGCCAATTTGCTTCTAGCGCCTACTACAGGGGCGTAACGTTTCCAAAGCACTTTCAGTTTTAGTGGACACGCCAACAGACGCCGAGGGGCATGGATTTCTTTACTTTAATTTTACTCAATCTCTGCCTTAAATGACCTCTCTCCACTGACTCCTAGTGGGTGGGTGCATGTGGGTGGGCGCGTGTGATGGCGCGCGCGGGGAGACAGCCTGAGGCCACCTATGCCCCCCTCTTCAGCAAGCCAAGCCTCTCGTACCCGCGCTGTTTTATCATCATTGGTGAGATCTATGAATGGCCTCATACACAGCCTCGGAGGCTTGGGATCGCCCCTGAATTATTCGGAGGCATGGTGGCTGTCAGTGAACGTGCACTGCTGTGGGTGGGCTGCTGGCTGTGGGTCTGACAGCCTTGGCACTTGGTGTACCCGGCGGAGGCTGGAGTGGAGGAAGCAGGACCCGGCAGGGTGAGCCTACCCCCCCGCCGATAAACAAGGGACACATTTTAATCAAGCTATACATATATACAGCCATACATAGACTTGTCCAACACTTAAGTTACCCTGCAAAGGCCCCCAGGTGGCTGGGAGACACCCCGAACACCGCCGCATTACCCAACAGTGAACGAATCAAGCCAAGGCAGGGTCGTGTCCTCAGAATTTTCCAGAGTATAGCTATCCCGTCACCTTCAAACACAAATTAACAACAATTCTACCACCATTTTCTTTCAAACTGCCAGCTGCCAGCCAGCAGCATTCTCGCTCCGACTGCATGAGGTGGCCGTAGGGCAGAACCCCTGAGCTCAGAGGCGCCTCCATTTAATCACCGCTCACAAAAAACAAAGCGTTTGAATTAGAACCAGAGATTTTTAAACAATGGAAAAATAGGAGAGAGGACCAGCGTAGCCCGCAAATGAAGGAAAGGCACATAGGCCTGAAGCCTACATTCTTGTTAGGTCGTATTTTGCTTCTCTTTCGGCATCTGTGTGCAAACTCTTCAAAGGAGATCCCGCAGCCCTCTCCTGTTAATGGCCCTTGATAGAGCGCAAAGTATGTTTAGAAAAAAGAAATTAATAAACAAACGATCCGTTTAGCTCAGCACATAAAGAAACAGGAACCATGTCTGCCGTCAACTACTGACCACAACTCAGGGCAAGAGATCGAAATTATAAAAGTACTAAGCCATCAAACCCAAGGCAAATCAGCAGCGTCAATGACTGAGAAACCTCATACTAAAACCGAAAAACACAATATAAGAGACTATTTGAGCTCCTAGGAGCACCACCAAAATGCCCTAGTGGGGCACCCACGGTTTTAGACCTACCTTTCCCTAAGCGACAGTGCAATCATGTCCAATATGGAAATAGAAAACATCTCCCTGTCCCCCACATTCAAGGATCTTTGCCAGAGCTAGCTTTTTTTAGGGCCCTCAGTGGCCTGGAGTCCTCCCCCTGCGCCGCCAAAACAGGAGATACCCTGTCCCTCAAGGTTAAGCTAATAAGGTACCAGGGAGAGAATCGAGATTCCAGCGCAGCAATCGGCCAAAGTCCAACACTCATTGCACAAATCTAGCCCTAAGGCAAACCCACTAAACGAAACACTGCTACCTACGGAAGGCACTCTCATCACAACTTATTCCTGGACGGATACAGGGAATCACCATCATTCAGGCCTCATGTCAGGGCAAGAAGGCCTAATTTCAACGCTTCAGCTCATGCAAGGAATAGCATAGAAATCCAGGAAATGTCAGAAGAGGTTACCAAGCTGCAGACCAGAAGTATACTACTGAATCCAGTCACGGAATCAAACACCACCTGAACTTCTGAGAACTACATACAAAAGTGTGGCCTCTGACGCAAAGCTACTTAGAGTCCCAGAGCTGAAAAGAAAAAGTGAACGTTAATGGATCAGATTGGGGCAAGTTTTACAGAACTTTGCCAGCAATAACAATAGCAACTATTATGAACACTGACAAACTGGGCATACAGATATCAGTTTTACAGACATCAGAATGTTTGATACCAGGAAATCTGAGGTGTCGGAAAGCTCTCAAACGTACCCCCTTTTCAGACTCGTTGAAAACTCTTAAAACTGACGATTGCTGCCCGGAGCCAAGGAAGATACCTACCTAACAGACCAACACGCGACGCAGATAATAGCAAGGCTGAACCAGTCTCACACCCTTTAAAACAAAGACCTCCAAGTATTACACCACTGGAGCTCGCGAAAATGCAGGGCCCATTACATCAGATCAGAATTTGCAAGCAAGTAAAAAACCATGCACCCGTAAATAGCAGAGGGAAGAGTCTTCTACTGGGACACCCAAAGATCAAAGACACGGAAGCGGGGGGGGGGGGGCAGGAGGTGGGGGGCGGGAAAGACACGGAAGCGGGAGGGGGGGGGGGCGGGAAAGACACGAAAGCGGGAGGGGGGGGCGGGAAAGACACGGAAGCGGGAGGGGGGGCCGGAAAGGAACAGCCAGCGGGAGGAGCGGGAAAGGAACGGCCAGCGGGAGGGGGGGGGCGGGAAATGAACCGACAGCGGGAGGGGGGACAGGAAAGGAAAGGAACCACTCACCTGGACTTCCTCGGCCGGCCGCCAAATGGCCCAAACAAACCTAGACGAGCCCAAAAAAAAGCCCCGCCCACCGCTGCATGACGTGGCCAAAAGGGAAAAATTCTCGGGAACGCCCCCGAATCTGGTCCGGCCTTGACGGACAGATCCGGCTCCCAATGGCTAGCCTCCATTTATGGAGCTAGCCAATGGGAGGAGGGGGCGAGGAGGGGGCGGATACCCGACCCCACAGAGCAAAACATAAGATTTTGCTAGCGCATGCGTACTTCGTACGCATTGCCGAGGCAAAACCTAAAAAGGAGATCCCACCCACAACAATCATGTGATTGACCTCGTTCCTGTCACCCTGATAGGAATTCTGGGACTCGTAGTTTGTATTTATGCACATCCCCCACAGTTGTTTATATTTCTAGTTAGTGACATTCATTTCATGCACAATAAATATATTTAAAGTGATTACAGTTCATTTTACTGTTTGTTGAAACAATCAATTTAATTGTGGGAGCCGTTTATAAAGTTCTCTCAATCAGCTATAGGCAGGCTATGGGCAGCACTCGGCCAGATGGTGGCGAAGCGTAACATGGTGGCGAAGCGTAACATTGCGAGACTCTGGGGGGCAGTCACGCCTCAGTGTCTCGCTGAATGGAAACGTGACATGGACTGGTGCATGTTGCAAGAAAGAACCGTGTATGTAGCCCGGGGGTGCCCGAAAAAATGGGGGGAGATATGGGATAAATGGAAGGACTACAGAGGAAACATATGTGAACCCCCCCCAGCCTCGACGATCAGTACTTGAGGTAGATGTTTAAGTGTCTCGATGTACTACAGTCCCATTGCTATGACATTGATATATCGTTTGAGTCTTTGTGTGATCTACTGTACGCCTTTGTAGCCCGCTTGTGTGACCATGGGAGCCAAAGTATGTTCTTTAACTAAAAAAAAAAAAAACATTCTATTATACACGGACTGTTGCAATAGGCACATCCTTAGGGGTGAAGCTAGATGCCATGCCATAGATGTGGTGATGAAGGAGCAGATGTTATGCACTTAGCTTGGTGGTGCCCCGGCACACGCACTTATTGGTATGGTGCATTTTTTGATCTGAGCAAAATGATAATCTAGAGAGTTGAGCCCCACCAATGGCATTATTAGGATAGGTAAAAGAGATACCAACACCAGACAGGAAATAAACAACACTGGCAATTCTGCTGGCATAAAGAATAATTACGCTGAGGTTGGGCAGGAGTCCTCTCAAGATTGTAAAGGAGTGTGTGCAGGACCTTATTTATTGCAACAATGCTGCGAATATCTTTAGCACGCGTATGCAGCCAAGCGATGTTTAGTCACCTCTGCAACCATACTTGGTACAGCACTCGCACAACAGAGATGATATGTGGGCTTGAAGCACTGGAATAACGCCGAACCTATATCGTGTCATAGATGGAATACTGATAAGGATTATGTTACTTACCCTGTAAGCACCTGTTCATCGCATGTAATGCTGTACACTCACATGCTCTGCAAACTCCTGAAATCTAGTGTTGGACTCTGATATTTGCAAGTCGTTTCTCTTTGAAGAAATCTTTCAAGTCATGA
Organism: Lissotriton helveticus; assembly: GCF_964261635.1. Taxonomy (NCBI): domain Eukaryota; kingdom Metazoa; phylum Chordata; class Amphibia; order Caudata; family Salamandridae; genus Lissotriton; species Lissotriton helveticus. The sequence goes on from NC_136065.1 coordinate 1,365,867,058, forward strand.
GGTCTCAGTGACTCCTCCTCTGGTCCTGGATGCACATGGGCACCGACTTCACTGTTGGATTCATTTTCGTGCAACAGGTGAGAGTAGGGATGGAGTAGGGAACAGGATAAAGACAGCGTCCATTCATGTTGAAACTAAGTAATATTAAAATGAGTTATATGTAAGAAGGAAACCTTTTTACCAGGTAAACATCTGTTCTTGGCATGTAGTGCTGTAGATTGACTTGCTGTGCATACCCCTGCCATCTAGTGTTGAGTCCGGATGTGTGCAAGTTGTTTTTTTCCAAATAAGTCTTTCGAGTCACGAGAAACAGTGACTTCTGCTGCAGGTAATGCGCATGTCCTTCTACTCCACTGTCAGGATGTTTTCCGGCACGGTGGGTGAGGATGCGATGTGAAGCAAAGCAAAGGATAGAGAGATGTCCATGCAAAAGAGGTAAGAGAGATAGTAATGGACACTGCAACAGCCAAAGGCATCTGGGTGGGAGGGTGGTCACATGTGAATATACAGCACAATATGCCCCAAACAGATGCTTACAGTGTAATTAACATTTTCCATTTGAGGCATGTGTTCCTGTAGATACACATGCTGTGTATAGAGAGTAAAGCAGTCCTCTCAAAAAGGGTGGCTAGCTTGTGGGCATTGCAGTAGGTTGAAAGAGTGTACGGAATATTGCCAGGCCAACAATGGCATGTTGTCGGGCTAGCACATCCACACAGTTATGTTATGTAAAAGTGAGTAGCGTGGACCAGGTAGCTGCTGTGCATATGTCTGCTATTGGAATGTTCCCCAGAAAGGCCAGAGAGGTTCCTTCTTTCTGAGTGGAGTGGACTCTAGGAAGAATGGGCAAAGTCCTCTTAGCTTTAGCATAGCATGCCTGTAATCATCTTACGACCCATCTGGCAATGCCTGATTTGGACAAAGTTCTCCCTTTATGGGGTTTGGAGAAAGCAACAGACTAGTTGAATGTTCTGAATGGTTTAGTTCCATCACTGTAGTACATGAGGATTAATTTCACATCCATAGTATGGAGCGCCCGTGCCGCAATGGAGTCAGGTTGTGGGAAAAAGACAGGGATTAGAATGGATTAATTAATATGGAACTGGGAGGTCACGTTAGGGAAGAATTTGTGGTTAGTGCGGAGGACAACCATATCCCTATGTACTTCAAAGAAGGATAAGTGCCTGCAGATTACAGACATGCCTGAGTGAAGGGATGGCATAAAAAAACAAGCATTTACAATGCAATAGGTCTCACATTATTAAAGTTTGAGTTATTGGCAATGCTAAATAATGCAAGACCAGACAGACACACAGACACACACAGTGAGAGACACAGACACACGCAGAGAGACACACGCAGAGAGACACAGACAGAGACACACGCAGAGAGACACAGACAGAGACACAGACAGAGACACACGCAGAGAGACACAGACAGAGACACAGACAGAGACACAGACAGAGACACACAGACAGAGACACACAGACAGAGACACAGACAGAGACACAGACAGAGACACAGACAGAGACACAGACAGAGACACAGACAGAGACACAGACAGAGACACAGACAGAGACACAGACAGAGACACAGACAGAGACACAGACAGAGACACAGACAGAGACACAGACAGAGACACAGACAGAGACACAGACAGAGACACAGACAGAGACACAGACAGAGACACAGACAGAGACACAGACAGAGACACAGACAGAGACACAGACAGAGACACAGACAGAGACACAGACAGAGACACAGACAGAGACACAGACAGAGACACAGACAGAGACACAGACAGAGACACAGACAGAGACACAGACAGAGACACAGACAGAGACACAGACAGAGACACAGTTAGAGACACAGTTAGAGACACAGTTAGAGACACAGTTAGAGACACAGTTAGAGACACAGTTAGAGACACGCGCAGAGAGACACGCGCAGAGAGACACGCGCAGAGAGACACGCGCAGAGAGACACGCGCAGAGAGACACAGACAGACACACAGAGGCACAAGGACAGAGACACAGACAAACACAGAGGCACACAGACAGACACAGACAAACACATAGAGGCACAAGGACAGAGACACAGACAAACACATAGAGGCACAAGGACAGAGACATAGACAAACACGGAGGCACACAGACAGAGACATAGACAAACACAGAGGCACACAGACAGAGACACAGACAAACACAGAGGCACACAGACAGACACAGACAAACACATAGAGGCACAAGGACAGAGACACAGACAAACACATAGAGGCACAAGGACAGAGACACAGACAAACACGGAGGCACACAGACAGAGACATAGACAAACACAGAGGCACACAGACAGAGACACAGACAAACACAGAGGCACAGAGACAGAAACACATAGAGGCACACAGACAGAGACACAGACAAACACAGAGGCACACAGACAGAGACACAGACAAACACAGAGGCACACAGACAGACACAGACAAACACATAGAGGCACAAGGACAGAGACACAGACAAACACATAGAGGCACAAGGACAGAGACACAGACAAACACATAGAGGCACACAGACAGAGACATAGACAAACACACAGAGGCACACAGACGGAGACACAGAGAAACACAGAGGCACACAGACAGAGAAACAGGCAGACACACACAGACAGACAGAGGTACACAGAGACACAGATACAGTGACACAGACAGAGAGAGACACAGACAGAGAGAGACACAGGCAGAGAGAGACACAGGCAGAGAGAGACACAGGCAGAGAGAGACACACAGACAGAGAGAGAGACACAGAAAGAGAGAGACACAGAAAGAGAGAGACACACAGACAGAGAGAGACACACAGACAGAGAGAGACACACAGACAGAGAGAGACACACAGACAGAGAGAGACACACAGACAGAGAGAGACACACAGACAGAGAGAGACACACAGACAGAGAGAGACACACAGACAGAGAGAGACACACAGACAGAGAGAGACACACAGACAGAGAGAGACACACAGACAGAGAGAGACACACAGACAGAGAGAGACACACAGACAGAGAGAGACACACAGACAGAGAGAGACACACAGACAGAGAGAGAGACACAGACAGAGAGAGAGACACAGACAGAGAGGGAGACACAGACAGAGAGGGAGACACAGACAGAGAGGGAGACACAGACAGAGAGGGAGACACAGACAGAGAGGGAGACACAGACAGAGAGGGAGACACAGACAGAGAGGGAGACACAGACAGAGAGGGAGACACAGACAGAGAGGGAGACACAGACAGAGAGGGAGACACAGACAGAGAGGGAGACACAGACAGAGAGGGAGACACAGACAGAGAGGGAGACACAGACAGAGAGGGAGACACAGACAGAGAGGGAGACACAGACAGAGAGGGAGACACAGACAGAGAGGGAGACACAGACAGAGAGGGAGACACAGACAGAGAGGGAGACACAGACAGAGAGGGAGACACAGACAGAGAGAGGGAGAGGGAGACACAGACAGAGAGGGAGAGGGAGACGCAGACAGAGAGAGGGAGACACAGACAGACAGACAGACGTGTGTATGCTGGGTGTGGTGGCTCAGTGGACTAATGCTCCACTGCAGGGGCTTGTGTTCAACCTCTTGATCACAAGTTTTTTTTTTCTAGCCCCGCCCCCTTGACCCCGACCCCGCCCCCACCGTTGCCATCCTTGGCCACAAACCACCCTGTAAATGTGCCCCCCCCCCCCCGAGAGAAAGTTTGTGAGTAACCATGCGCCTAACGGGATGCTGCCCGAGACACAGAGACAGAGATACACAGACACACAGACAGACACACAGACAAAAATACACAGACAGAGACACACAGACACACAGACAGACAGAAACACAGAGTGAGATACAGAAACAGACAACAAGGGCACAGTTACACACCTTTTATAGAGCGATTCCAGGGAACTTGCAAAAATAGATGTCGAGTCCCAGATGCGCTCCTCGTCATCCCATGTACTGCATAATTCACCGCACAAATGAGTCAACGCCAAGGGCCACCCCGTAAGTTCTTTCACATGATCCTACTAAATTCTGTTTACTTAATTTTTTTCAAAACTAGTTACGTAATATACCCCATTTGGTTAATATTAAAAAGTGCCATCTGTCGGCACGGCATGTTTGCCTGAACTGAGTGGACACGCTGTGAAATGTTGAGAGCGGGTGCTGTGGGATGGTGATGATGCTTGGAAGGCTGGGGTCTGTGTCCTGGTGCTAGCCTGCCAGGACCACTGTGGGAGGGAGGATGGAGATCCGACAACATCCAAGGGATCTCTGGCTCGGACTAGGGCCTAATTTCAATAAACAACTACTACTGCCCGAGTTGCTGTAGGCCTGACTGTATGAAGACTCTGCCCTCCAACAGAAACAGACGTATCTGAGCATCGCGTGAGGCTGTATACAGTTTTTGAAGCGGCAAACTGTGCATGCTTTTCGTTAACAAACAGAACACAGCTGATCTAAGAGCCATGATATTTCTAAAAGAAAAAAAAAATCACGAAAGAATACCTTTGTACATCCGGTCTTTGGCGGGTAGGTGATTAACAAATCCCCATTCAAGATTTGTGGTGAGAGTTAATAAATTATTTTTATGAGCATGGAGAATACAGATGTTCTTTTTAAAATGTAAACTAGATTTAAGTCTACAAACTTTCAAAAGCTCTCAATGCAAGGCAAGCTGATAGCTGTGATTTCAGGTTGTAATAAGCTTTCACACATTGACCAGTAAATGTTCTTTCAAACAAAAGCAATACAAAATGAAGGGTTGATTATTGTTGGGTGTCACAAAAAAAAAAAAAGCAATTGAAAACAAAAGGTATACGTGAAGAGGTACACTCGGATGGACCTTTTATTTCTCCCCCAGGAGGAAGTTAGAACAAGGATTGTGATTATTGCTTGATGTGGGTAGTCACCAACCCAAAATAATAATCCAGTTTCTTACAGTAAGCATGTGAGTAAGTGATACCCAGTGCAGGTATGTTAGGTTTCACGAAGATTGAATATGGAGGGTGGCAAAGTTAAATTAGGGGGTGGGGGAGGTCCAAAATATTTTTGATTTCCTAATAACTTTGGAACCGTTTAATTGATCTGCACAAGATTCGGCAGTGACTTAGCGTGCTTAATCTTCTTTTAGTATTTTTTAAGTTTGTGCTGATCTACCACAGGCACTGGGGGCAAGTTAAATTGAGGTGGGGGAAAGGTGTACATTTGCTAATAATACTCGCTCTGTATGAGGAATCTGCACAAATGCTAACAGAAGCTTGGAAGCTTTGGATTTTGATTAATGTCACGTTTTGCACTAATCCATCCATAAGAGGGCAACGTTAGAAGAGGGGGCGATAAAATGTTCGTTGCTTAAAACCTAAGCAGGATTTGATTAATCTGCCTCAAATGTGGCCGACAGTTAGTAAGTTACACCTAGTACAGGGTTTTCAGGTTTTGATGTGGATCCAGTCAAAGGGAGGGGGGTCACTTTTTTTTTCATTTACTAATACCCATAGTGCTATCTGATGGAGCTGCTCGAAATTCGGCAGAGACCTAGGATGTTTAGCCAACTCTTGTTTTTATTAATTTCATGCAGGCACACCAACGGGTTGAGAGGGAACGGGAAGTTCAAGAGTGGGGGAAAGAAGTGTGCATCTGCCAATAAATTTGGTACTGCTTGAGGAATCCACAAAAAACTGTCAGATACATAGTCTGGTTAGTTTACTGTTTTTATGTCAATTTTTGAGCTGACCTGTTGGTGGGGAAGAGGGCAAAAATAAACGGGAGGTCATTTAGAGATTCATTCACAAATAACTTTTGTGTTGTTCAATTAATCTGCATGAAATTTGGCAACGACAAATTAAGCCTGATACAAGGCCAGGCTTATATCTTTTGACCCGAGGATAGATTTCCACGGAAGTAGTCAATCAACTCAAGCAGCTATGTTTTGGCATGCAAAGTTTCATGGAGATCCAGGACATGGAGATTCATGAATGGAGAAGAAAGTTAAGGCGGTGGAGAGTTCGGGATTGAAAAGTGTAATATTTCCGATTTTAGCTCCCATAGGAAAATTCGCCAAAAAACAGAGCAAAAAACGATGAACGGATTTTCATCAAACTTGGCATGAATGTATAACTATACTTAGGAAGCATGCTGCTTCCTAAATCAAGCCACACAACTGAAGAGCAAGCTAGTTTTACTGTTTTTGGGGAACGACAGGGCTTCATTTAGGGAAAAGCATTTTTCTCTTATTTTTCTTTGAAGAGGTTTTTCTCCTCAGCTCATCTCTCGAGTCAACACGCCTACTGTCTTTGAGAGATGCCCATCCTGTGATGGAAAGACTGTCTAATAGGAACAGCCAGAACTTGTGAAGATTCTCACACACCATCCATGGGTGTGACATTTGTCAAGAGATGTCATACAGAAGGCTAAGGGACAGGGACACCTCAGAGCTGATTGGCCATGTTGGAAAAGAGACATTTCTTGTTTCTACAGGTCCCAGTTCTACAAAACTGGCACGAAGACGCATTCATTTTCCTCTGCATCAGTAGGGCCAGGTCTCCCACCCTCTGGGTTCAACCTCTTCCCCTCTACAACACTGCTGCTCCCACTGGCTGTTGGGGCATCCAACACAGATGCATACCCTTATGAAGAAGGCGTTTCAGACCTCTATAATCAGAACTGCCAGTTCTACAGCACTCCGAGGTAATATAAGATAAGACTGCCTTCTTTGGGATTTTGTGGCACAGTTCATTACATTTCTTTCCCTAGTGCAGTGGCGTTGGAAGTAGGGGTGCAGTAGGTTCTGCAGCACTCCCTCGATTCTGCTACAAATTTAAGTTTGTAGGTTAAATATAATCCTTTAAACAAGTCCCCGTTCACATTCTTTTCAGATGCTTATTTTAAATTGAAACTGAAAAAGTCTGGCATCCGTGTTACTCCTATGCAACAGAGCTAGGTTTGCTCCAATCTTATGAGGACAACAGTGGACGTTTGTCCATATTTTGAAATTCTGGGACAACCATGAGATGATACTTGAATAGAATGTTGTGTACATTCTTTCAACCTGTTTTTAGCTGTCCAGTTTGCTACTGTAATTACTTATGGTTGCTGTAGATCAATTTGGATTGCTGCAACCATCTCCTAATTACTATTACAGTGATTTTTGTTTGTATTCTATGCTTTAAGGTTACATTTTAAATAGAAATATACTCGCCTTTGCCGACTTTCCCATTATTTAAGTGGCCTTAATTCAGAAATACTGTCCATATTGCTAAAATATCAGCCAGGGGTCGGTAGAGAGGGCTAGCTTGGCCTGCCCCTCCCTCTCATGGTCTTCCAGTAACTTGCTGTTTTCTTTCTCCACCCTTGCTCAGTGAGAGCCTAGGTGAAAAACCCACAGAGCACAGTGGGGTGGGGGTGGAAAGCTAAAGAATATTTACTTAAAACATTACTACCCTTCACTTAATATGAGTTGCGCTTACAACGCATTTTTTAAATCGCAAAATATTTGCATCGCATGCAGTTCAATGCTTTGTCACTTTAAAAAAAATGTTTTTATGATTATTATTTTTAGAATTTAAACATTCTTTTCGAAATGTTAAAATTGTAATAATTAGTTTTGAATTTAGCTGTGGGTATTGTAAGTTATTCACATTATTCTGAATTAAAACGTTACTTATTTGCATTGTATTAAATAACGCTTTGAAATACAACTACATCCTTTCACGGTAGACGGCAGTCCGCTAGCAGATGTATTTTCTGAGGAATGGCCCATCTCCAAATGTTCTGTGCAAGTTGGGACAGTTGCAGAGAGTGTGTCCCCCCCGTTTTTGTATGTAGTACATAGCGGTCATATTGTCCGTCCGGATTAGGACAGCTTTGTTTTGTACTTGAAGTTGAAAAGTCTTGAGTGCCAGGAATATTGCTAGCAGCTCTAAGTGGTGGATATGGAACCGTTTCTGTTGAATGGTCCATTGGCCTGGAGTTGTGTGATGTAAGAGATTGGCTCCCCACCCTGTGAGGGATGCGTCTGTTGTAAGCACTACTTGTGGAACAGGCTCTAGGAACGGCCACCCCTTTGTCAGGTTTTTGGTGTTCCACCATTGCAGAGAGCGATATGTGCGGCTGTCTACCAACACCAGGTCGTTTAGTTGACCTTGGTTCCACTGTAGTGCTAGGCACTCTTGCAGGGGACGCATCTGCAGTCTTGCGTATGTGTGACGGGGAGGACCGGGACCCGGGCCCTCCCGGCTTACCTTTACCTGTGTCCTCTTTTGTCACCCAGCACGCAGACGCCTGGAAGCCCGTAACGGACTGGCCCAACACGCCCCGAGATGCAGAGGAGCCGTGTTTCTTTAACTGGGCGGAGCTGGAGCCGGAGGCCACCCCCACACAGGAGGTAAAGGTGCGCCCAAACAGATCCCAGGTGTGTTTTTCACCCGGAGGTAGCGGAGATTGGTGGCGTGAGCGAGGAGCGGAGGGGAGGAGAACCGAAGACGAGGAGGAGGCGTGTGAGCAGTGGAGGACGGGAGAGGACGGAAGCAAGGAACATCAACTGGAGGAGGCGTGTGAGCAGTGGAGGACGGGAGAGGACGGAAGCAAGGAACATCAGCTGGAGGAGGCGTGTGAGCAGTGGAGGACGGGAGAGGACGGAAGCAAGGAACATCAGCTGGAGGAGGCGTGTGAGCAGTGGAGGACGGGAGAGGACGGAAGCAAGGAACATCAGCTGGAGGAAGCGGGTGAGCAGACGAGGAGACCGGGAGCGGATTGGAGAGCGGACCAGCGGAGGGAAGAGGCGTTAGAGGAACATCGGAGGACGGAGCCCAGTGACCACGGAGACAGTGGACAACGGACCTGGGAAATCGAGGAGAGAAAGACTAGTGACGACCACGACAAGGCGCATCGCCCAGCCACACTTCACATGAAGTGTGGCTCGAGCAGGTACGGTCAAGGTTCACAGGGTGGGCGGGACGTAAGTGGGGTAAACCCCCGTAAGACAAAGCAACCGACCCTCAGTGCACGTTACCTACCCTTCACCTCACCGACACTTTGAGAGCTACGAGCACGTGTGATCCCTCACTTCCCTTCCCTGACAACCACCCCAAAACCGCGATCTAATAGTGGTTTTCTTTGTTTCTGTTTCTTTGTGGTACCGAATCTGGAGCAAAAGACACGACGGCGGAGGCAAAGCCTACAACGCCCAGAAGGCATTGGGAAAGTCGGAGAATCGGAACAGCCAAACAAGTTAAAGAGGACATTGACAATCCTTTGCCTTTCTATCGAGTACCAGTGCAAAAGCGGAGGCTGTATAAAATAATAAAACCCTCTTTGCCTCGCAACCCGGTATCCGTGAGTTTATTGGATAACCCGCCCGAAAGCCCACAAGTGGTGGAGAATGCGGGCATAGAGGAAACCATCCAGGACACAGAGATGGAAGCCATGTTGCAAGCACTGATAAAAGGCCAAGAACAACTGGGGTGGGCTGTGGAGCAACAGCTCGCCTCCGCCCAACTGGACCGGGATACGTTCCGCTCCACAGTAGTCACTCAACTGGAAGGGCTGCAAATCACTACTGGTCCCGGGAGTAGCCCTGTGCGCGATGCCAGACCGCCTCCAACACCAGCAGGCATCTCCCTACAAAGGTACACCCCCGGAGAAGATCCGGATGCCTTTCTCTTGAATTTTGAAAGGGTGGCACTGGCATGCGGATGGCCAGTCGAGAAGTGGCCTTTCTTTCTGGCTCCCCTACTGACGGGCGAAGCCCAAGCCGCCTATCAGGTGGCCAACAGCAGTGGACAGACGCCCTACAGACAGATCAAAACGATCATATTGGACCATCTTGGGTTAGATGCGGAAGCATACCGAGTGCGCTTTCGGAAGGAGAGAGGTCAGGGGGGGGACAATCCTAAAACCCTCTTCTTCCGCTTGAAAGCCGCCGCGGATAAATGGCTGACCCCCTCCACCAGTACCAAAGAGGATATAATGGATAAAATCTATCTGGAGCAATACCTGGAGGCTCTGCCATACGGGACCCAACGCTGGTTGCGACAGCACTCCAACCTAACTACCCAGCAGGCTATGGAGATGGCTACCACGTTCGTCCGGGCCCAGCCCCGCCTACAACCCAGTGAACCAGACAAGACCCATAAGGCGATCCCTAGACCGGAACGCAGACCCCGACCCCCTCCAGGATTACCAACCCCACGTTTCGTGAGTCCAGAGGCACCTCCGTTCCGAGGACCGCAGTGTTTCGATTGTGGGACCTGGGGCCACATAGCCCGCTTCTGCCCACAGAAACGCCGCCAAGAAGAACCAATGGAAGTGGGTTATATGCCGAAAGCAGTCATGTACTCCGCTGAACTGGGAGGCGCATACCACGTGAGTGTGACCGTAAACGGGACAGTACTCCAGGCTCTGCTGGACTCTGGGTGTAAGCAGTCAGTCATGCGGGATGTTTATGTCCTGCCTCTCCAGGTGATGCCCAACGAACAAGTGTTCATAAAATGTGTCCATGGGGATGTGAAGGGGTATCCAGTGGCCTACGTCCCCATAGTCTTAGAAGACAGGAGTCCCTTGGTAGTGAAGGTGGGAGTAATGGGTTCTCTGCCGGAACCTCTCATATTGGGTACTGACAATCCTCATTTCCTAGAACTGTTCGAGGACCACTTAAGGAAACGCAACTCCCCTAAGCAAACCCCTGTCCCGGCTTTGCTGTCCCCTGATCCTTGGGGAAATGATAGGAGCTTCAAGTTCGCTCAAGCAAATGATTCCACTTTGCTCAATGCGTGGGAAAAGGCCCATGCGGAACAAGACATCCTCCCAGCGACATATCCCAGATTCCTCATTAGAGAAGACCTCTTGTATAGACAAGCGAAAGCAGACGACCCAGTACAACTCCTAGTACCAACCTGCTTTCGTGAGCAGATAATGTTCTATGCGCATACTCACTTACTGGCTGGACACACCGGCAGCGAGAAGACGACTCAGAATGTGCTACGTAACTTCTACTGGCCGGGTGTGTTGAATATGCTACTTACCAGTATGCATCTGTTCTTGGCATGTAGGGCTGCTAACATTCATATCTTAGCATTAGATCGCCGCCTAGTGTTGGGCTCGGATGATTGCACATTGTTGTCCTGGAAGAGTCTTCGAAGTATCCTGAGATAGGTGGCTCCTCCCCTGGACTACAGTGCGCATGGGCATCGGCTCCATCCCCAGATTGTTTTTCGCCATTGTGGCAGAAGACGGAGTGAAAAGTGTAAAGGATGTCCATGCTAATGAAAAAATACAATAGTATATCTGCAGCTGCGACAGGCACCGGGGAGGAGGGCGGGCGATATGAATGTTAGCAGCCCTACATGCCAAGAACAGATGCATACTGGTAAGTAGCATATTCAGTTCGAGGCATGTGGGCTGCTAAATTCATATCTTAGCATAGAATACATAGCAGTCCCTCCATCAGCGGCGGTCGCCCGTGCCAGCTGCAGAAACCTGAAAAAGTGTTTTGAGAACAGCCTGTCCTACAGCAGCTTGCTGTTTGGAATGCACATCAACACAGTAGTGTTTTGTGAAGGTGTGTGGTGTGACCCACGTGGCTGCTCTGCAAATGTCCTCCAAAGGAATGTTCCCCAGGAAAGCCATGGATGCCCCCAGTTTGCGTGTGGAGTGCGCCCTGGGGGGTATTGTTAAAGTGCGCTTCGCTTTCTGATAACATATCTGGATGCACTTAACAATCCACCTGGCTATCCCAGCCTTGGAGATTGGGTTGCCTTTGTGTTGTGGTGCGAAGGCAACAAAGAGTTGCTTTGTCTTTCGAAAGTGTTGTGTCCTGTCTATGTAGTACATCAACGCCCTTCGTACATCTAAGGTATGGAGCATCCTTTCCGCCACCGTTTGCGGGTTTTGAAAGAATGCTGGTAAGTCAATGGTCTGATTTAGATGAAACTGTGACACCACCTTAGGAAGGAATTTAGGGTTAGTGCGTAGCACTACCCTATTTGGGTGAATTTGAATGAATGGCTCTTGTATTGTGAGCGCTTGCAGCTCACTGACACGCCTTAGAGACGTAATAGCTATAAGAAAGGCCACTTTCCACGTAAGGAATTGGAGCTCACACGAGTGCAGTGGCTCAAATGGTGGTCCCATCAGTCTGGTGAGAACGACGTTGAGGTTCCACACCGGAGCTGGTGGTGTCCTTGGGGGAATGACTCTCTTCAGACCTTCAAGGAAGGCTTTAATGGCGGGCACTCTGAAGACAGAGAGGTGCTGCCTGTTCTGAAGATAAGCCGCTATGGCTGATAGATGTATCCTAATGGAAGTGTACGCCAGATTGCACTTGTAGAGATGTAGCAGATAGCAGATGATGTTGGGGATAGATGCATCTAGTGGGTTGATGTCATTGGACGTACAGTAGATGACAAAACGCTTCCACTTAGCAGCATAGCATGCTCTAGTAGTTGGTTTCCTCGCCTCCTTGATGATACTCATGCATTCTGGAGGTAGGTTAAGGTATCCAAACTCTAGGACTTCAGGAGCCAGATCGCCAGGTTGAGCTGTTGTGGATCTGGATGCTGAATGTCTCCATGGTTCTGCGTCAAAAGACTGGGCGTGAGGCGCAGTCTTTGATGCGGCACCACTGAGAGTTCGAGGAACGTGGTGTACCAAGCCTGGCGTGCCCACGTTGGAGCAACCAGGATGAGAGTCATGGAGTGCTGCCTTAGCTTTCTTGCGACCAGCGGTATTAGAGGGGCTGGCGGAAAAGCGTACGCAAATTTGCCTGACCAGTTCATCCATATCGCATTCCCCTGCGACAGTGGGTGAGGGAACCTGGCGGCAAAGAGTCGGCATTTTGCGTTCTCCTTTGTGGCAAACAGGTCTATTTCCGGATGACCCCACTGCTGGAAGTACGGGTGGAGAACAGAAGGGTGTATCTCCCACTCGTGCATCTGATGGCTGTATCTGCTGAGCAGATCCGCCATCTGATTGTCCTTTCCTGGGAGGTGTTCTGCCATGAGGAAAATGTTCCTCTGAACGGCCCACTTCCACATGCTCTGAGCCAGATGAGACAGCTGTGGCGAGTGGGTGCCTCCCTGCTTTTGAATGTAGTACATCGCGGTCATGTTGTCCGTCCGGACTAGCACGACCTTGTTGCTCAGATGTACAATGAAGGACTTGAGCGCCATGAAGATTGCCATCAGTTCCAGATAGTTGATGTGCATCTTCTGTTGCTGCGTCGTCCATAGTCCCTGCACTGTGTAAGTGAGCACATGAGCTCCCCATCCCTGGAGAGATGCGTCCGTTGTCAGGATAATCTGCGGCACAGGCTCTTGGAACAGTCGGCCCTTGCAAAGGTTGTGTGGAGTCCACCAATGCAGAGAGTCGTATGCCCGACTGGTAACCAACACTAGGTCTGTCAATTGCCCACGAGCCTGTGTCCACTGATTCGCTAAGCACTCCTGGAGCGGGCGCATATGCAACCGTGCGTGAGGGACTATGAAGATGCAGGAGGCCATCATGCCTATCAACTGCATGAACACTCTCGCTGGCAGGGAGTGTCGTGGTCTGAATCGTTGGATCAGCGACTGAATGCTGTCGATTCTTACTTGGTTTGGCTGAGCCATGGCTGTCAGGGTGTTGATCGTAGCACCCAGGAACTGCCGGACATGCGCCGGCTGAAGATGCGATTTTGGGTAGTTCAGGGAGAAACCCAGATCGTGAAGCAGGCGAATTGTAGTCGACATGTCTGCGGCGCACTGTTGCTCTGACTTGGCTTGTACGAGCCAGTCGTCTAGGTAGGGGTAGACATGGATATTCTGCCTCCGGAGGTGCGCCGCCACTGTCGCTAGACACTTGGTGAACACCCTCGGGGCCGTTGTGACTCCGAAGGGTAGGACTTTGAACTGGTAGTGCCTGCCTTGAATAGTGAACCTGAGGTATTTCCTGTGTGACGGGTGTAGTGGAATGTGGAAATAAGCATCCTTGAGATCTAAGGTTGCTAAGAAGTCTCCCTGGTTTAGCAAGGGAAGAATCTGCTGCAGTGTAAGCATGTGGAAATGTTCCGATAGTATGTACAGGTTGAGGGGACGTAGATCGAGAATGGGCCTGAGAGAACCGTCCTTCTTTGGAATAAGGAAGTACAGGGAATATACCCCTGTGCCTTCCTCCCCCACCGGCACGAGCTCGATTGCGCCTTTTTGCAGCATCGCCACCACTTCCTGCTGCAATAAGTGCAAGTGCTCTGCGGACATAGGCCTTTGCCTTGGTGGGATGTTGGGTGGAGTGGATTTCAACTCTAGGCAATAACCATACTGGACTAGTTGTCGCACCCACCTGTCTGTGGTGATGTTTCTCCAGACGGGCAGGAACTGCTGCAGTCTCCCCCCGACAGGTGTTAGGTGGTCGGGGGGCAGTGACAGAGAGTCACTGTTTGCTTGGAGTAGAGGTGCGGGAGCTGTTGTTTCCTCTGCCGCGACCTCTGTTGCTGTTATTCCTGTAACCTCCCTTGTTCTGTTTAGTGAACGAGGATTGCGCCCCACCTTTGGAGAACTGGGATTGTTGACCCATCTGTCCTCTGGTGACGCCACGTGCACCTGAGCGACGAAAATTGCTGCCACGAAACTGTTGGGACTGTAGGGCCCCCATAGACTTAGCAGTTTCTGTGTCTTTCTTTATTTTCTCTAGGGTGGTGTCAACATCCGGACCAAACAGACTATCAGGATTGACTGGCTGATTAAGAATTGTTGTCTGAATATCCTGCTTAAACCCTGAGATGCGGAGCCACGCTTGTCTTCTCAGCATAACGCTAGTGTTGATAGCCCTAGCAGCTGTGTCCGCAGCGTCAAGTGCACACTTGATGGCTGCGTTTGATATTAGCTTTCCTTCCTCAATAAGCATTTTGGTGCCTTCTTGGAACTGTGGGGGCAGGTGTTGTATAACCTGTTCTAGGGTGTCGTAGTGCGCCCTATCGTAACGCGCCAGGAGCGCCTGTGTATTGGCGATGCGCCAAAAGTTTGCTGCCTGTGCAGCTACTCTTTTGCCTCCTGCCTCTAGCACTTTGGACTCCTTATCCGGGGGAGGAGCTTCACCCGTTGTCTGGGAGTTGGCACGTTTCCTGGCATTGGCAACCACAAGAGAGTCCAGTGGCAATTGTCCCCGGATGTAGGCGGGGTCCGCAGGTGCAGGCCTGTACTTCTTTTCAATGCGAGGGTTGACCACTCTCGCCCTCGTAGGCTCCTTAAAAATGTCCCCAGCATGTTTGAGGACACCTTTCAGCATAGGAAGTGTTTTTACTGTCCTTTCAGATATTGCAAAGGTGTCGAAAAGGAAGTCTTCCTCAACCGGGTCGGCATGCATGTCCACATCATGATTGGCCGCCGCCCTTTCAATTAGTGCATGAAATCCTGCTGAGTCCTCAGTCGGGGATGCACGTGCATTAAAGGTCTGCGGGTCTTGGCCCACACCTTGGGTGTTCTGGTCACCAGTGTCATCGTATGAATCCGGTTGTACATCAGGTTCATCGATAGGGAAATTGTACTGCTCATCCTCATCATACCCCTCACCCACAGAGTGTTCTGGGGAGGGAGTGGGGCTCCGTCTTGGAGGAGGCTGGATCGGTTCCGTGAGGCCTGAGGCGTCAAGGGGCACCCTCTTTTTCTTCAGTGGGATGATGTAGGAGTCCACCGGCTCAGAAGTGATCTTCCTTTTATAGAGTGACAGCTTGCCGGTGGCAGCATCGATGAAATGCTCTGAATCGTCCTCCGAGTCGAGTACACGACGTGGAAGAGGGTCAGCCAGCGAGGAACCCTGTTTCGGAGCCGATTTCGTCGAAAACGCTTTCGGCGCCTCCTTAGGTGGCAAGAGAAAGAGGAGTTTTCCAGAAGGCTTTGCCGGAGTGTCCTTTTGCGGCTGCGGTGATGGCATCGGAGCCGATGGAGCAAAGGCTTTCTCCCTGATCCTCTGCAGTGACTCCGCAATGGGGGACGGTACACTGCCAGTGGGTTTCGTCGCCGACAAGGATGCTTTGAGCGGTCCCTCGGATCCGACTTCTTCGTGGGCCTTGTGCGTTTTGGGCGCGGAAACCGTCTTCGGCACCTCCGATTCTTGAGGCCGGGGCGCAGACTTCTTGTGCGTAGCCTCTTTGGAGCCGACCTTGGCGGGCTTGGACGGCGCCGTAGCCGCTGATCCGTGCCGACCATCTTTCTTGGAGGCCCCTTCCTCGGGCGTCGGTTTCGATTTTGGAGCATCGGAATCGACAGACTTCCTCGGCTTCTGCGGACCGGAGGTCGACGGAGCCGATGGGGTGACGGGCACCGATTTCTTCACTGGCACGGCAGCCATCTTAGGGACACTCGAGTCCTTAGGTTTCAGTTTCGATTTCGGGTCGGCCATTTTTGGTGTTGACGACCCCGATGGTTTCAGTTTCGGTTTCGAAACAGCGTGCCCAGCAAGTGAGTCCGTAGCCGGGCCTGAAGGCGGGGCTGTGGCTTGCGGCAACGGGTCCTGGGTAAGGCCGACAGGCGATCCCGTGTCCCGGTCGGCATCTTCGTAACCTTCAGGGCAGAGCTCGTCCCCCGAGTTGTCTGCCGCGGCCCCATAAATCTCATCGTCGTCTCCTACCTCTTCGACGTATTCGAGGACTTGACCCGCGACTCCGTCGTCGTCTCCCGGATCCGCCTCGACCTCCGTCTGTGATGGGGAGATTTGTAGATGGTGACCCTGGACCTCTTCTTCCTGGTCGCCGAAGATGTTCTCCGGATCCGGGGCCGCTTGCCTAGCTTCCAAGCGCACCGCGCGCCGAAGCTTGAGAGTTTTCTTGGAGCGGAACTGTGCACAGGCCTTGCACTTGCCGTCGTCGTGGTCCGGCGAAAGGCACTTGTTACACACGGGGTGTAGATCGATGTGTGGGTACTTGGACCCACAGAGCGGGCAGTACTTAAACGGGCTCCGCTCCATGTCCGTAAAGGCTTGCAGTCGTGTCGCGATGAGAAGGCCTCAAAGTTCAGAGAGCGAAGAAAACTCCGCTTATTCCGGCTCCAAGAGACGGAAGACTCGAGACCGTGCGCAGACAATACCGACGCAAGAAAATCGAGGCCTTTTGGCCGCTAAAAGGTAGTTTTACTTGGTTCCGACAGTAAGACGTCGAGACCACATCCGAACCCAATGGCGGAAAAAAACAATCTGGGGATGGAGCCGATGCCCATGCGCACTGTAGTCCAGGGGAGGAGCCACCTATCTCAGGATACTTCGAAGACTCTTCCAGGACAACAATGTGCAATCATCCGAGCCCAACACTAGGCGGCGATCTAATGCTAAGATATGAATTTAGCAGCCCACATGCCTCGAACACCAAGATATAAAGAGTCACTGCCAGACGTGTGACATCTGTCAACGGAAAAACACCCATCGACCAGCTGCAGTACCCCTACAACCCCTCCCCATTATCGGGGCCCCGTTTGAGAGGGTCGGGATGGACCTGATTGTCCCTCTCCCCAAAACGCGGAAGGGACATCAATACGCGCTGGTAATAGTGGACTATGCCACGCGATTCCCAGAGGCTTTTCCCCTGAAAGCACCCACGTCGAAAAATATAGCCGAGAAATTCCTTGAGTTATTCTCCAGGGTAGGGTTTCCCAAAGAAGTCCTAACGGACCAGGGGACCCCGTTCATGTCCCGAGTCATGAAAGAAGTCTGTCAACTCCTGAATCTCCACCAGCTCCGTACGTCTGTCTATCACCCACAGACCGACGGACTGGTGGAGAGGTACAATGGTACCCTGAAAACCCTGTTAAAGAAAATGCTCACCGTTAACGGGACTGAATGGGACCTCATATTGCCATTGGCTTTATACGTCATACGAGGCCAAACGCAGAGCAGCTTAGGCTGTTCGTCGTTTGAGATGTTATATGGACGACAACCCCGCAGCTTGCTAGAGATGACCCGAGAAGTGTGGGAGAACGAGAGTGACGGTGAGACAAGATCGTTGCTAGAGTATAGCCAAAATCTAAGGAATCAACTCGGGAAAATACGTGAGTTGGCCTTCACGCAACTGGAGTCCAGTCAACGGAGACAGCAGACCCACTACAACAAAGGAAAGAAGTGGCGACATCTAGCAGTAGGGGACTGGGCCTTGGTGTTGTTGCCCTCGATGGCCAAAAGGTTCCAGAACGAATGGCAAGGCCCATATCGAGTCACTGAAACGATCGGGAAAACCACTTATCGTTTACAAATGGGCAGGAAGAAAAATCAGGTTTTTCACATAAACCTCCTGAAAAAATGGTTGGGGCCAACCCCTCTGGTATCGGTGGTAACCCTCTCGGATAAAAACAAGAAAAACAGTTCCTCCCTGGACGAATTGGTAATAAGCGAGGAATTGTATGACAGAGAACAGGAAGAACTACAAAACGCTTTACGACCCTTCACGAAGATCTTTTCGAACATCCCAGGGGCCACTACCCTAACCGAACATCGGATAGAAACCCCCGAGGGCGTCACAGTAAAACAAAGACCCTCTAGAATACCAGCAGCCAAGAGAAACGCTATAAGCAAAGAAGTACAAGAGATGCTGAGGCTAGGGGTCATCCGGCCCTCACGCAGTGAATGGTCTTCGCCCATCGTAATGGTGCCCAAGCCAGATGGTAGTAGCAGGTTCTGCATGGACTTTAGAGCCTTAAATGCCGTGTCATCCTTCGACGCCTACCCGATACCCCGCATTGATGAATTGATCGAGAAATTGGGAAAGGCAAAATACATCAGTACCCTGGATTTAACTAAAGGGTACTGGCAGGTCCCTCTCAGAGAGGAAGACCGGAAGAAGACGGCCTTCGCCACACCCGACGGTCTCTATGACTTTAACGTCCTTCCGTTTGGCCTCCACGGGGCTCCGGCCACATTTCAAAGACTCATGAACGAAGTACTAAGAAACCATCATGAATATAGCTCGGCCTACCTGGACGACATTATCATTTTCAGTCCCTCATGGGAAGAACACCTGACGCATCTACACAACGTCCTACAGCAACTGAGAGAATCCGGACTGCATGTCAATGCAAAGAAATCCAGAGTGGGCTTTCGCAAGGTCAAGTATCTGGGGTATGTACTGGGACATGGTGTCATTGAGCCACAAATAGAGAAGGTCCGGGCTATTGCGGATACCCCTTTTCCCTCCAGTCAGAAGGAAATGAGAGCCTTCCTTGGCCTCGTAGGCTACTATCGACGATTTATCCCCTCCTTCTCAGACATAGCCGCCCCCTTGACGGACACCTTGAAGAACCACACCAAAAGCCAGGTTCTACTGAATCCGACAGAGGCCATGTGGAACGCGTTTCAAACGCTGAAGCGGGCCATCACGACCAGTCCCATCCTTACCTCCCCTGACTTCAACAAACCCTTTCTCCTGCACACGGACGCGTCTGATTTCGGTATTGGGGCGGTGTTGTCCCAGGAGACCGAATCCGGCATTGAGCGCCCCATTTTGTACATTAGCCGCAAACTGTTCCCCAGGGAAGTTAAATACCCGACCATAGAGAAAGAATGTTTAGCGATCAGGTGGGCCATAGACAAATTGAGGTATTACCTGGAGGGGCGTTCATTCATCCTCTATACTGATCACGCCCCCCTGACCTGGATGAGCCGGAACATCTCGAACAACCCGCGTGTCCTGCGGTGGTTCCTGGCCCTGCAACCCTTCAGGTTCCAGGTCCGTCACCGTAAGGGGAAGGACAACGCCAATGCGGACTTCTTGTCACGGTATCCTCTCCCCGATCGGGAGAATCGTGGGGGGGAGGGATGTGACGGGGAGGACCCGGACCCGGGCCCTCCCGGCTTACCTTTACCTGTGTCCTCTTTTGTCACCCAGCACGCAGACGCCTGGAAGCCCGTAACGGACTGGCCCAACACGCCCCGAGATACAGAGGAGCCGTGTTTCTTTAACTGGGCGGAGCTGGAGCCGGAGGCCACCCCCACACAGGAGGTAAAGGTGCGCCCAAACAGATCCCAGGTGTGTTTTTCACCCGGAGGTAGCGGAGATTGGTGGCGTGAGCGAGGAGCGGAGTGGAGGAGAACCGAAGACGAGGAGGAGGCGTGTGAGCAGTGGAGGACGGGAGAGGACGGAAGCAAGGAACATCAACTGGAGGAGGCGTGTGAGCAGTGGAGGACGGGAGAGGACGGAAGCAAGGAACATCAGCTGGAGGAGGCGTGTGAGCAGTGGAGGACGGGAGAGGACGGAAGCAAGGAACATCAGCTGGAGGAGGCGTGTGAGCAGTGGAGGACGGGAGAGGACGGAAGCAAGGAACATCAGCTGGAGGAAGCGGGTGAGCAGACGAGGAGACCGGGAGCGGATTGGAGAGCGGACCAGCGGAGGGAAGAGGCGTTAGAGGAACATCGGAGGACGGAGCCCAGTGACCACGGAGACAGCGGACAACGGACCTGGGAAATCGAGGAGAGAAAGACTAGTGACGACCACGACAAGCCGGGAGGCCAACGAGGAGGCGCATCGCCCAGCCACACTTCACATGAAGTGTGGCTCGAGCAGGTACGGTCAAGGTTCACAGGGTGGGCGGGACGTAAGTGGGGTAAACCCCCGTAAGACAAAGCAACCGACCCTCAGTGCACGTTACCTACCCTTCACCTCACCGACACTTTGAGAGCTACGAGCACGTGTGATCCCTCACTTCCCTTCCCTGACAACCACCCCAAAACCGCGATCTAATAGTGGTTTTCTTTGTTTCTGTTTCTTTGTGGTACCGAATCTGGAGCAAAAGACACGACGGCGGAGGCAAAGCCTACAACGCCCAGAAGGCATTGGGAAAGTCGGAGAATCGGAACAGCCAAACAAGTTAAAGAGGACATTGACAATCCTTTGCCTTTCTATCGAGTACCAGTGCAAAAGCGGAGGCTGTATAAAATAATAAAACCCTCTTTGCCTCGCAACCCGGTATCCGTGAGTTTATTGGATAACCCGCCCGAAAGCCCACAGTATGGTACTATAAAGATGCAAGATGCCATCATGCCTATTAGTTTCATGAACACCCTGGCTTGCAGAGACTGCTGGTGTTGAAACATGGTGACTAAAGCCTGAATGCTCTGTATCCTGGCTGGACTGGGATACGCTAGAGCTGTGGACGTATTTAGTGTAGCTCCTAGATACTGATGTATGTGCGAAGACTCTAGGTGCGACTTGGTGTAGTTTATTGTAAACCCTAAGTCGTGCAATGTTTGAATTGTTTGTTTGAGTGCTGAACACACTGATTGAACGATTTTGCCTTTATGAGCCAGTCGTCTAGATAAGGGAAGACATGTATCTGTTGTCTTCTGATATGTGCTGCTACTACTGCTACGCACTTCGTGAATACTCTTGGTGCCGTTGTTACCCCGAATGGAAGGACTTTGAACTGATAATGTTGTCCTTCTAGTACAAACCTTAGATACTTTCTGTGAGCAGGATGTACGGGGATATGGAAGTAGGCGTCCTTTAGATCTAGTGTTGTAAGGAAGTTGCCCTGTTGTAGCAGTGGAAGCACTTGTTGTAGAGTGATCATATGGAAGTGATCTGATTGTATGTAATGGTTGAGGGGCCTGAGGTCGAGAATTGGTCTCAGTGTTCCGTCCTTCTTGGGAATTAGAAAATACAGTGAGTAAACCCCCATTCCCTGTGGTTCTAAAGGAACTGTCTGAATAGCATCCTTCTGTAGAAGTGTTAACACTTCTTGTTGAAGCAGAGTTAGATGGTCTGTGGACATTGGATGCTGTCTTGGAGGTATGTTTGGAGGGGTTGCTGTAAGTTCTAGACAATAGCCATGTTGGATAATCTGTCTTACCCACTTGTCTGTTGTAATGGAGTTCCAGACAGGTAGGAACTGTGTTAAAATGCCCCCTACAGGAGTGGTATGCTGTGGGGGAAGAAGAGGGAAGTCATTGTTTGGTGGTGGAAGAGGATCGGTTGTTGTTGTTGTTACCGCAACCTCTTCCTTTGTTATTGTTTCCTCTATATCCTCCTCTAAAGTATCCTTTGGTGGAGGATGTTTGTGACTTAAAAGATGTTGTAGTGTCTGCTCCAGTCTGTTTGGAGCCTCCTCTGTAGGAGGAGCGATGAAAGGAGCCTCTGTTTGTTGTATACTGTAAAGCTCCCATAGACTTGGCAGTGTCTGTGTCTTTCTTCATGTTTTCTAGTATAGTATCTACTTCAGGACCAAATAGTTGGTTTTGATTGAAAGACTGGTTTAAGATGGTAGTTTGTACTTCTTGTTTAAACCCTGAAATGCGTAGCCACGCATGTCTCCTAAGTATACACTGGTATTTACAGCTCTAGATGCTGTGTCAGCGGCATCTAGTGCACATTTTATTGAGGCATTGGATATTAACTTTCCTTCTTGTATAAGGTCAGTTGCTTGATCTTTATACTGATCTGGTAGATGTTGAAGTAGTTTTTCTAACGGATCATAGTGAGCCCTATCATAGCGAGAAAGTAGGGCTTGTGTATTTGCTATACGCCACATGTTTGCAGCTTGTGCAGCTACCCTTTTCCCTGATGCATCGATGACCTTTGATTCTTTATCAGGTGGGGGGGGGGGGGGCTTCTCCAGATGTCTGAGAATTTGCCCTCTTCCTAGCATTGGACACCACTAATGAATCTAGTGGTAGGTGTCCTTTAATATAGACTGGGTCTGTGGATGCTGGTCTATATTTCTTTTCAATTCTAGGGTTTAATATTCTTGTGCGTACAGGGTCCTTAAATACTTCTGTAGCATGTTTGACTACTCTCTTAATCATTGGAAGGATTTGAGCAGTTCTATGAGAGTGCTCAAAGGTATCTAAGAAAATCCTCCTCAATATCATCAGAATGCATAGGGACTCCGTGGTAAACAGCATCTCTGTTTAGCAGATGACTAAAACTAATTGGGTCTTCTGGAGGGGATGGCTTTGACTGGCATGAGTGCGGTTCTGGAATGTCATGCATACCCTGTGTGTCATATATAGGTACCTCTTTGGGGTTTGAAAAATCCCACAACTCCTCATCTGTGTGGTATGAGCTAGGCTCTTCCTCATTGTCCCCTCCCTCTAAATTGTATTCATCATCATTTTGCTGTGAGGAATGTGATGATACTGGTGAATGTGCAGGAGATATCTGAGGTGATGTGTGAGGAGGTACAGGAGAAGGAGGACGAAGAGGTGTAGGAGAGGAAGGGTGCATAGGAGATGTTGCACAGTTCTTCTTTGCAGGCACCACAGGTGTGGGTGGTGTATCTGCTGGTCTCTTCTTTTGAGGTGTAGTACCCACACGTCCTGTCCTTGGGTCTATATAGATCTTCTTTTGTTGAGGATCTGGTGTAAAAAGTTCCTCCTCTTCTACAACCTTCCTGGGCTTAGATTTTTTCGGCTCCGACGGAGGTTGTGGTCTTTCTTTAGCCTTGGGAGGTGTTGTAACGTCCCGTGGCATAGTCTTTGGTGCCGAAGGAGTTGTTTTCGGCTTCATAGGCGTGTTCGAGGATTTGGGTAGCTCTGAAGCAGGCTTTTTTGTTTTCTGCGCCGATGTAGACATGGACAGCTTCGGAGCCGATGCTTCTTTCGGTTTCGGTACGATTTTTGGTTTCGGTACCGAAGGGTCCTTTGGCTTCGCGCCGAGGTGTCTTTGTGTTTCGGTGTCGACGAGAGAATTTTACTCTGTGTTGAGGCACTATAAGGCTTTGTTGGTTTCTTCGGAGCCGAGCTCGATGGCGAGACCGTCGAAGTGGATTTTCGGTCTCGACTGGGTCCTTTGGGCGGAGTGCTGACCTTATCCTTCGGTTTGGGCAGAGTGTGTGGTGCAGGGGCAGTAGTACTCACGCGCTGACCCGATGGAATGAAGTCATCTGAGTCGTCTGCCTCTGATACGATCAGGAGAGTCTTCTTCGGGAACGAGGGGAACCTCTTCGTCGAAGATTTCCTCCGATGCTGGGGCTGATCTCCTCATCTCGTGTCGACGGGCCCTCCGATCCCGGATTGTTTTCTTCGATCGGAAGGACGCACAAGCTGCGCAGGTCGACTCGTCGTGTTCCGGCGATAGACAGAGGTTGCAGACCTCGTGGTGATCGCTATGTGGGAATTTTGCCTGCCATTTCTTTCCATGTGGTGTAGGCCGCACGGCGTCGATAGGCCTAACGGCCCACTTCGATGACCAGAATGGAAGTTATGTCGTCGAAAAGCCTAGTCTTCGATGTCGTTCTGCGCTTCGAAGTTGCTGAAAAATCTTTTTCTGGCCGGAGCGGAGAAACTTTCATCCGAACCCAGTGCGGAAAAAAACAATCTAAGTATGGAGTCGATGACCATGCACACTGTTGTCCAAGGGAGGCGTCACCTATCTCATGACTACAAAGACTTCTTCCAAGACAACAATAACCTGCAATCATCTGAGCCCAACACCAGGTGGCGGTCTAATGCTAAGGTGTGCAATCTGTAGCTCATATGCCTCGAATATATATATATATCTATGGCCTATCATGCCTTACCCAAAATTATTTTATTTTTAATGGAGAAATTTATCATCAACTCCTCGGGACCGCAATGGGATCCTGCTTTGCTCCCAGCTTTGCTGGACTCTATTTGGGCTGGTGGGAAGAACAGGTGGTACAACAATCCCATGACTTTAAAACTAAAGTCATAACCTGGCTTAGATATATTGACGATATCTTCGTCATTTGGAATGGCATGAAGAGGAAGCGCTCAATTTTGTAGATACGCTTAATACCAACGAGTTTAACCTCTCCTTTACATGCCATTCCAATAGCCAGGAGATAGATTTTCTTGACCTTAAAATTAAGGTGGTTGACAATGCACTCACCACTGTGTTGTTCAGAAAGGAGACTGCAGGGAACAGTCTCCTGCATGCCCGAAGCTGTCACCCGAAAAGCTTGGTCAACTCAATACCACTTGGTGAATTCCTTAGAGCTAAGAGAAATTGCTCTGAAGAAGATGATTTCACCAAGGAGGTTGAGACCATGACAGAAAGATTCAGGGTCAGGGGCTACAGCGAGAAATGCATAAGGTCAGCCAGTGCTAAAGCTAAGACGATGGAGAGGGAGAAAACCATACTAGAAAAGAAAGTGACGGATGCCAAGGCCATCAACACTACTAGATTCATCACTGACTACCATGGTCAGACTAGAGAGGTGAGAAAAGCCTTTGATAAATATTGGAATGTCCTCAAATTGGACAAAGACCTTGCCACAGGCATCAGTAGCTACCCACAGATCACTTATAGGAGAGCTAAATCTCTCAAAGACATGATCTGCACCAGTACTATTCCCAAGAAAACCATACGGAATCCTGTTAAAGGATTTTTTGTCTGTGGTAGATGCAAGGCCTGCAAACACAGTTCCAGTACCAAATCCATCAAATTTTCTGGAACAATGGAGGCTTTCAAAATCATGTCTCACACCTCTTGCCACACTGACTATGCTGTTTATGCCCTCACATGCCCATGTAAACTCAATTACATCGGCAGTACGAAACTTCAAGCTAAAGATAGAGTATTACAGCATTTGAGGGCAATTACGAATAAAGATAAGAGTTATCCTATTGCCAGACATTTTGAAGAACATCACAAGAGTAATGCCAATCTGTTGTCCTTTTGTGTCTTGGGGTCAGTCCCTCAGAGAGAGAGGGGAGGTGATAGACTCCAAGAATTACGCAGACTTGAATCAAGACTTATCATTAAATACCATACAATGCAGCCAGGGGGACACAATCTGGATGAAGAGTTAGAAGTGCACCTGGGTTAAGCTGCTAGATCTGTGTCTGCAATGTGGTATCTCATTAGGTTCATCAATGCTTTTTAGATTTTATACAGTATGTGAGATGTTTGTTGTTTTGTGTACCTGATTTAGATACACTTGTTTTGGAGTAATTCTTTGATCACATTATTTTGTTTTATTTATTTTACCAGATCTCTGAAAGGATGCACAAGAGAATTCACTGCACCAGCATTGTATTTTTCGACACGTATGGCAGTTGAGCACGTATGCATTGGGACATTGGCGGTTTTTCACCCTGTTGCGAAGATTATGCCTGAGCAAGTATGCTTCTGGATTGTGCCCATTGGGGCTGAACTCTAAATATAGATATTGTGCCCACTGGGGCGTGTTCTTTTTCGTTAATGAACTTCGATTCAAAAACCCACAGGGGTGAACATGAGTATAGTCCTTGGGAGGGAATGAACTATTTAATTTATCTTTGCCTGGCATTAGCACTGGATGTGAAACAGCCCACTTGGGCGCAATTTTTTGAAATGAGCTACATGCATGACTACCGCCTTTGGTCCTTGGCAGTAAAGCGTTTGAGCTGGCCTTTTTCTTTAAATGTTTATTTGACATTTTAATAAGCATGTGCAATGTTTAAAACTGCCTGACAAATCGTGTTTACAATTTGCTTTGAAAATTATTTTGTAAATGTTCAGTGTGCGAGATAGCTCATGCCAGCATACCTGGGAGTCTGTTGATTATGTTTACACACATGTGACCCTATTTAAAGCACCAGCACACTGACACTCACGCTCGTGACCAAGAGATAGTTTATCTCGAAACGCGTCGAGTGGAGCTGAAATAAAAGCTCGTAAATCTGCATGAAGTTGGCCTGGACATTCCATTCTTTTATCGTCATTGTGGATTTAAGTTTGAAAAGACTTTGGGATTCGCTATCCCGTCTGGGCCCTCCGTTACAAGCGGCAGGGGTTCAGAGCGGCAAAGAGTTTTGGAATATATATATATATATATATATATATATATATATATATATATATTCCAACAACGATTTCCGAAGAAAATCAACAAAGCCGCCACAGTGAACAAAGACAGAGGAAACGCGGTGGCCAAACACATTGAGACGCACCATAATGGCAACTGGAAATTAATAAAATGATACGAGGGGTATGCACCAATGATGGGAGATGGGAGGCCCACTGGAGGGCGGTAAGGAAAAGAGACTCATTGAGAGAAGTTTATAAACGGCTCCCACAATTAAATTGATTGTTTCAACAAACAGTAAAATGAACTGTAATCACTTTAAATATATTTATTGTGCATGAAATGAATGTCACTAACTAGAAATATAAACAACTGTGGGGGATGTGCATAAATACAAACTACGAGTCCAAGAATTCCTATCAGGGTGACAGGAACGAGGTCAATCACGTGATTGTTGTGGGTGGGATCTCCTTTTTAAATAATGATTAGCAAACAGTTGTGAGCAACCGTGATCAAGGTAGAAGGAGCTACCGAAACGCGTTGGTTTCGCTGTGTTTCAAAATGCTAAAACGGATTCAAGAATAAATTAACTTTGTCTACAACATTACGGGTGACTGGAGTGGCGGCTTTGTTGATTTTCTTCGGAAATCGTTGTTGGAATAAGAAGAGGTGTGGTTCAATCGCAGTAAGCCACGCACCCACTGAGAAGCGCCAGATACGGGTAACCCGGGAACCAACTCGCACTGGGAAAAAACGAGGTTGAAGTGGCATTATAGTTTGGTGAAAAGGTCAGTTAAAGCTTGGCATTTAAGAAACAAAAAACAAAAACACTGAAATTCACCAAATATAGTTAACTGAAGAAACTATAACTTGTGCCCCAGCTATGCATAGTGTAATCAATTATGTAATTTCAGATGTTATCAATGATGTCACAGATCATTTTATGAGAGATGTTATATGTGAGGAGGCAATCCCAATTAGAGAACATTTTCAGGATATAAGGTGCTTTGTCTGTTTTGGAATAACCATGTAAAATGTAATGGAGACAAGATGGAAATAGTAGTCATGAATACTCGTAGACTCATCATTATTGGCCTATGGACATGGGATTTTTATCCGAACTCCAGAGAAATCATCAAAACGTCTGTAAGGAGTCGTTCATCAAGAGCTATCTATAAAACCTCAAATCAATTGTGTGGATCCAAACTGCATTTTTCTCTGGCAGACACCTAGAAAGTTACTCCCCTACTATCAACAGAGATTCCTCAAGAAACAATAGCAGCCATTATTGGCTTAAACTTGATTGTACGAATGCCATCTATCTTGAACTACCGACTTGTCCAGATTCCAGCTTGTACAGAATGCACCAGCTAGACTTCTCTTTAACGCCTCTACAAGACCAGGTTAGACTTCTTTTAAATGAGCTACATTGGCTGTAAGTCAAACAAAGAATGTAGTTTAAAACCTGTTGCGTGGGATTTGGGGCCATAAATTGACGGACTCCAGATTTTGAAGCAAAACAGATTGGCAGACATTCACTCTCACATGCAACAGTGCCCAGGTTTGGTGTAAATTGGATTGCAGGACATAATTTCTCATTCATTTCTGCGCCAATGCATAGGATTTCCTTCCTGCTCACCTCCATGCCAAAACAGAGTTTAAACATTTTAGGAATCTTTAAAGACGTGGCTGTTTCTCCTGCTGTTTCTTGAACTTCTTTGAATGTTTTCAAGACTCTTATCATACTCACAAACATTTATTCTTAGTGCCATGAAACATTTGGTGTATAAACACTTTATAAACATGGCTAACATAACAGCGAACTACTCACCATAAAGTACTTAAGGTTGCACTACATTCATGCAATTACAATCTTTCTTTTTGTGCTTGTGTATATCTGCAAATACACACGCTGATATTTAGAAACTTTCTTTGCCACTTTAAAAATGAAATGGTTGGCGGCTCTACAAGACATCCTATCTAACTGGGGGAAAACAACGCCACCTAACTATGTCGGATGGTTGCACAGACTGTAGGGGGTTCTCAGGATGGAAAAAATCTCTTTCACTGGCTAACCCACGGGCCTCCTTCCATGACCTGTGGAGACCCATCCTATTGCTACTGACTTCGGAATTCAAGGAACTCACCTGCCTGAAATATTAAGACTTCTACATTTGGCAGACCCGCCTCAGAGCGAACCTTCGAACGATGGGTCATCTCAGGACGCACATGGCTAGACAATCTGGATCAGGGGTGAGCTTGGTAACATCATTAATGCGTGCCATTAGCCTTGAGAGGGTGAGCGAGGGGGGAATGGAGGGTGGGGGAGGTTTGTTGTTAATTGTGTCCTTGCCTTTTTGGTTTTATGGCCATCCTCTTAGCTTTCCGCCTGGCGGAACTTGCAGCAGGGTTTATGGAACATATGCCATTTGTATATGTTGTATGTCTATCCTGAAATTAATAAAGAAATGTAAACAAAAAATAAATGGTTTTGAAAATAAAATGTAACATGTATAAAATGCATGTTACTAAATTCTTTGTGATTTTATTAAAATACATCGCATCTCAAACGGTCTTTACTCCCTTACATTTAAAGCGCAGGCTCATGATCTTATGTCCAAAGATTATATTCCAGAGGTTACATCACCAGTTGTCATTTTGAATTTAATCTTTTCACATGGAGCTTTTCGGAAAACAAATACATTAAGGCAGTCCATTCAAACAGGAGTGCTGAAAAGGGGGTGGTAGGGGTGGGGATAACTTGTGACCTAACAATATCAGGAGAACTGGATGACAAGGATGGAGCAAGAAATGCCAGGATGGATGGCTGCATCCTGATTCTAAAAACATCAACTCACTGCTCATCAAACCACGAGGTTGCTGATGCCTACAAGCAAATAAGGAGGATCTTCTCCTTTGCTAGGTCCCACCATCAACCCAACTTGATTTGGTGAGTGTTGAGTGTATAAAGACATGAAACTCACCGCCAAAGTAGAGTCCTGTGGCAGTGCACATGCGCCACTGCCCCTGGAACATTCCAGCGCTGCTTGGGCTGCTCATCTGGACACTGACATCTGTCATTTCTTGGGATTCCAGCGACCTGACTAGCACCATATTTACATGGCCAAATTGGTCTCCACCAACATACTTCAGACAAACTCCAGGAGGCCATGCTTCTGCACCTAAGTAGAGAAAAACAAAAGTGAAAAACATTACGTAAGAGAGACAATAAATTACATTTCTCAAGCACTAAAATAGGTTTACTAGAGTCTCACAGGAAAAGAGCAGATATCCATTGATCAATAGACAGAGAAGTTAGGTAAGATTTAAGGTTTACCAGAGGAGCCATTCCCTCAAGAGTGACTCCGGATTGACTACACAATCTCATCAGCTACAGTTTACAGATCTCCACAGCCATGTATTCACCCAGTTATCTCTATTTTATAAAGATTTCTAAATAAAGTGTCACTGAGGATGTATGAGGAGGACCTTAAATCTCAACAAAATGAATATCAAGACAGATTAGGAGTTTGGGTAAATATGAGCTGCATGACTTTGTAAGGCCTCACATCTAACTTCTTATAGTGAAGACAATTTGAACAATTCTGAGAGCTGTGGAGATGCAATGAAGAATCATCTGCTGCTGTCCAGATCGAATGTTTCTCTGAAGGAGCGGTAAGGCGATAAAGGCAGCAGCTGCGCTTACATTTTAGGAGCCGCATAGCTGAGAGAGCAAAGCTGTGCAACATTGGGTGCAAAGAAAAACAAAGGACCAGCACGGGCCTTACTGCTGAGGCTGCGGTGAATTCAGCGAAGTTAAGATATTGGGCTAAAGGAGGTGTGCGACTGCCTGCAGATAGGTCCACACTTGAAGCACTGCCAGGATAGGCCGTGTTCCAATGAGCAGAAGAGTACCATGACATGATTACAGAGAGGAGAAGTACGGAACAGCAGCAGAGGACAGGTGACAGATCCATAGCTCATCTGGCATTGTGGAGTGTAACTATAGCACAACTACTGACGATAAAGTTACACAGGTGCATGAAAAGCCAAAACGGTGCATATTAAAATTAAAAAGACTGTTTTTTGTTGTTATTTTTTTTAAGGAACAAGGGCCTCTGCTTAGGGAACCAGGAGCCTGGACAAGAATCTGAATGCATTCCATATGACAAGAACTGTTCCTTGTAGCTGAAACCACTGAAACAGATAACAGTTTTTTGACAAAAGCAAGCTCTTGCATTTGGTAGCTCCCTAAATATTAAAGAATTTGAGCGGGCTAGCTGTGGAGGACATGAAGACCAAGAATGAAAATTTGGAATATCA
Source organism: Lissotriton helveticus (assembly GCF_964261635.1). Taxonomy (NCBI): domain Eukaryota; kingdom Metazoa; phylum Chordata; class Amphibia; order Caudata; family Salamandridae; genus Lissotriton; species Lissotriton helveticus. The sequence goes on from NC_136065.1 coordinate 1,365,898,118, forward strand.
GACCTGGGATAAACTTTCTGCTGTAAGAGCACTAGAATTGTGATACATCATGGGGAAAGAAAAGGCAGGAAAACCAATGCAAGTACGTAAGATTTGACAGCGCACAACCTGTCATGGGGGTGCGAGCACAGAGGCTTATTGGGAAACACACAGTCTGGCGAGTGAAGCGGAGCAAACAACTGTAGATATACTATAAGCCACTAGGGATTTTTGTTGAATAGGCCATAGTGTTGATGCCCCCAATAAGAGCAACCTTAAAAAATGTCAGAGAGGAATAAAACAGACAGGGAAGCTGTAGAAACCATCATGAGCAGTGACAAGGAAATGCTCTAGTCTCTAATTAACCTCTAAGGGCCAGATGTACAACCGTTTTTTGCATCCACAAGCAGGAGATCGGCCCGTTTGAGATAGTAAAAAAGGCTCCATGGATGTACAAATTATATTTTGCGAGTCACTGGCTCGCAAATAGCATTTGCGACTCTCGCTATTAGGAAGGGGAGTACCTTCGTAATTGCGAGTCACCGTGCCATGCACTGTTGTTTTGCGACCACATTTGTGGCCGCAAAAAACACTTGCAAGTTTACCACCTACTTCCCTTTGTGAATGGCTGCGTAAATATTTTTTAAGAGCAGGCAGTGGAAACTTTTCAGTTTCATTTTTAAGGACAGGCATTGGTCCAATGCCTGTCCTTAAAAATGAAACTGAAAAGTTTAAATTTTTCGTTTTTAAATGCAGCCCATTTCCCTTTAAGGAAAACGGGTTGCATTTAAAAAAGAAAAAAAACTGTTTTATTTAAAAGCAGTCCCAGAAATGGTGGTCTGCTGACCCCAGCAGGCCACCATCCCTGGGAGTGCTAGCCATTCCAAATGGGGAAGCAAATTGCTACAGCCTCATTAATATTCATGAGGCATGCAATTTGCGACCCCATTGGGAATCACAGTGTCAGACACACTGTTGTACATTAAGTTTAGCGAGTCGCTATTTTCTTCGACTCGCTAAGCGTAATGGCCTTTCCAACGTATTACTTTGAAAGAGCCTTTACAGCATTAGCCCCGACTCCGAAACCAGGTGCTCCGCAGCAGGGTATGAACAGCTAATAAACTATTGTGACAGATGCAATATTGCCAAGAGCAAGGAATGAATGAGCAGCACAGTTTGATGACCAAGCAATACTGACATTTCCAGACTACACCCATCTAGTTCAATGCAAATGCAAATACTTAAAAGCATTGAAAAGGAGGCTCCAGAAGGCCTAAAATATGCTACTTTTTTCTGATTAGCTAATATGATTAAAGCTGGCAAAGCACATTTCTTTAGGTTTCCGTAAACAGCATTTTGATTGTCTGGATGGACAAAGAGACCACAAAGGAGACACAATAGGAAACATATGGAGAACATACCAAAGGTTAGAGTATTAAGATAAAATCTTGTCCGCGCTATATAGAACTTTATAAATAAAATAAATAAAATAATGCCTCAGAAAATGCAGGTGTGGTTGCCACCCATGAAACGTGTGGTGGTACGAGATGGAGCACTATCCAAAATTGACAGCAGAAAAGATGTCTCTCCAAGAAAGAAGGTTGGTGACAAAGACAGTAGTAGCTGATGGATGCAATCACATTGTACAGTTTATCTAGGATTTTGCAGGACATAGTTGCAATGTCTCAAGGACACCCCCGAGCTAGAGTGAGGGGGTGGGATGTGCTGATAGCAGTATGTGTTATTTTGTGGGCAAATGGATGAAAGTGAAAACACGTATTCTCCGAATATAGTTCCTATGCCTCCACACCCCCAAGTCTGCTTAAGATGATGAAGCTAGGACTAGACACCCTAATGCTGTGGGTAGGCAACTTTAATTGTGTAATGGTCAATGGACAGGAGTCCCTGAAAAACGTGCTCTGAACATAGGCTCTCAGCACAGCTGTTTGCAATGGTTTGCATATTGGACACAGTTAACATTTGGAAAACACAGACCGAGCTTCAACCTTTTACTCCCCCATCCAAATATCATGTAGTACACTAAACTATTAATTTGTCAATCACAGTTTATGCGACAGATGCTCCAATACCCAATTCCCGGATAGTACATTATTAATTAATTCACCATGGTCCCTCATTTATACTCAACATAAAGGAAGACACTGAGTCAAAACTTGGAGTTTCAGAACTGAGATTCTTCTGGACATGGAATTTAGAGACAGGCTTGAAGTTAAACTGACATTATTTTGAAACTCATTGGAGAACCATCTTTACAAGTGCAAAATCAACTGGAAGGAAAGGCGTTGGTGGCAAGGGGAGTGCACAAGTAGGGCATTTATGGAACGCTGACAATTGTAGTGAGCAGATTGGGACCTGCAGTGAAAAATAGCAAAGAAGCATGGAGGGAGCCAAAATCCCAGTAGCTGCCCATGGCAATTACTGAACAGAAACGCAAGTCAGTACAATAATACATTTGATAAATCTTTAAACACCTAGTACCCAAAGAGACTATACAAAGATGTCAGCAAGTGAGGGAAGATGATTTCCTGGTTAAGAAAGAATACCCACGCACGGATATCCAGCAAATAAGGGACAAGTTGGGAAAGATACAAGAGGCAAAAAAAAGAGTTGCTCTATCATTACTTCTCAAATCATGGTTTAGCATTTTCTGTTTCAGGCTATGTATTAGGGCAATACTGAACAGAGCAGGCCTGTTGTTATAGATGCCTTAGATGTGACAGGTACTGGAGACTACACTAACTAAGAAGGAACTCGAAAATAGGCTTAAAACCATGCAAGGAGAAAAGTTTCAGAGTTTGGGCGGGCTACTGGTAGAGTTTTATTTATGTTGACCAGATTTTCTTCTTGACAAATTGCTACAGGTGTGGGATGAGGCGTTGAGAACAGGCCAGTTGTCATAAAGATGTGCTAAGATATGATAGAGATGGTGCTCAAGTGTGATCAGGATTACATACTATAAATTGTAGGAACACCTGGACTATAAATAAAGTTGAGGTAAAGATAATTAGCTACGCTATAAAGGGAGATTGAAATAATTTCTACATTGAGACTTCAGGATCAATCTGGATTTGTTAATCAAAGAAGCAACAAAGCGAATATGTAGGCTTGACCATGTCCAGCACTTCAGAAGGAAGAATATGCACCAGCCTACATCGACAAGAAAAATTATTCAACGCCATTGGCTGGGAGACTTTATTTTTAGCACTCGAGAGGACTAACTTTGGACCAGTGTTTATTACATGCATTAAGATGCTCTATTCTCACAGAAGAATAAAGGTTACGATAGGCAAAGTGGTCTCAAAATCTGACAGCTAGAGCCCAGTACTTGGCACTCTGAACCCAGCTCCTATTCAGTCTGTACTTAGAGCTGCTGGCTGAAGTGGTTGGAAAGGAGATGCCGAACTGGAGAATAAGCAAATTATATTACTGCATTAATATGTCCCTGTTGGGGTACACATGTGGTAGCACTTCATACATAAAACAAAGAGACTGACCCCATTGGTAGACAAAGTACATTTTTAGTCATGTACTTTCTAATTATTTCAAATTATTTTCAAACAGTTGTGCTGTCCAAACGACAAATGAACATATGCAAAACAAAACACAGAAATTTGTGAAGGACTGGTACACATTAAAACATATATACATAAATACGAGGTAGGTCAGTTATTAAAGATTGTCAACTGTGAACACAATAGTGAAGTAGGCAAATCAATTCGTTTTTGTTCCTAACGGACTTTGTACAGTTGGATCGCAAGTTTGGTGCGTCGACGTTTCGACCCTGGGAAGCGATGCGCTGATTTGTACACATCAAGGGCGGGTCTTCTTTAGGACTGGATGGATATGGGAAAGCCTTCTGAGGTGTATGAATCGTCAATGGTGTATGACTAGTCTGGTCCTATGTTTGGGACGGTGCTAGTCAGCCGACTAGCACATGTTGCTCTGTGATGCTGTCTTGTCTCTTTTTTACAACAAGAATAAAGCAGTGCAAGCATGAGGGGTTAATCCAATCAAGGATGCTGCATTAATTTGGGAACGAAGGCAGCTTACGTCTCTCTCCGTCGGATCCTGAGTGACGGGGTCGTGTGGTGGCAACTGGTGTAACTCTCTGAAACAAGATCTACACGGGCACATACTGAGTCCACCCTTGCACAACTCATGTGTCCCAGATGTCACTTAACACATATAAACACTTGTCGTCACGCAGGCCGGAATAAGGGTCTGCCACACCAAATTCCTTAGTGTCTAACACTAACCTTTTTGGTTTCCACTTGTGCTGGAGAATGTCACTTCAGCTTAATAGTGGAACTTATACAATAACCTGTATTAATTGTACCATGTACTGAGTGAGTTCCTTTGTATCAATTCCAGCCCTGAAGAGTCGGAGAGCACTGTTTCTCTGACAAAACATGTGTCGGCTGGCTGTTCTCTGTGCACAGACACATTAAAGGAACAAAGAAAACTACAGGGAATTTGGTTTTGTTATACTGAATACGAACATACACTGTTGATGTTTGACTTTTTATGTGTGCACAGGACTGTTGCAATTGTTGAATAAACATCTTATTGTGGATAAGAATGGTGCTGACAGCCACAAATCCACTGTGGTTATGCGTGTAAATGAAACTTGGAGACAATACCCGGAAGCAGCGCAGAAGAAAAAATTACTTACCTATGGTAACGATCTTTCTGGCAGATACTCTATCTTCCTGCAGGTTGCTCACCTGGAGCATTTTCCCAGGCGTTAGACTGGATCCTGATATTTCAAAGATCTCACGTCACCAATAGGGAGAGCTGGCTATGTATCAACACTGGAAAGTGGCATCAGATTAAGTCACTGAAGCCATATAGCACTTATCCTGGCCAAAACAGTGTCACTATCCTTTTTTGTGTGCCCCTAATGTAGTATGGAGCTCGCTTTCCCATAGTGGCACGTTTTCCTCACAGAAAATCATTCTAGTGCAGTACTATACCTCTTCCTAAGCATTCGGCCTGTATGCCCTGTAGGGACTTTGAGAGATAGATATTGATCACTGACCCTCATTCAGTCTGCCTCTGGTGTTTTGGGTCAGACCACGATTTTTGCTCCTGTGACTCCAGTTTGAGCATGCATCTGAAGGCCGTTAAATGAGGAAAAACTCTTAATGGCCTTGGATAAGAGGCTCAGTCACCTCTCTAGGACACAGCGCTCAAAGTCACTGTACCAAGAAGCGTAACAAAATAAATATTTAAAAAACATATTAAAGGCAAGTCACCTAGATGCCCTCCATCTTCCACAGGATACTCATCCTCTGAACCAGAGTTGGTCATTAATGGAGCTGGAAAATTCTGCTAAGAACATCTCTGAGACAGTGGCCTCACAGGACCAGGACCAGGCCACTAGCTTCACCAATGGGACACCCAATGCCGGCATCCTCCTTTTCAGAGTTCCGGAATCCAGGCTCCAACTCCATAGTGTGACCTACCAGTGACATGAGAACTTTGAAGCTTCCAGATCCAGTCTGAAACTTGTGCAAATTTTACAAGAGAGGAATCTGCGGGTAGAAGTATCCATCATAAGGGAGAGTTCCTTCAAAGTTTTATCATTATCATGAAATGCACAGTTCCCAGCCCCATTCCCCAATGTATTATGCTACCCAGATTGAAGGCACAGATGACAAGCTACAATACACAGGGTACCCTCAGGAGGAAAGACTTCGTTTGAGGCCTTCAATGAATGCCTTGAGAACAGGAATGCGAAAGAGAGAGGAGTGCATCCTGTTTTGCATATGTGCTGCTATAGCTGCTAAATGAAGAAGTACTGAAGTGTAGGCCAGGCCAGACTAATGGAGGTAGAGGAGGTAGCGGATGAGATCCTAGACTGCACGTCTTCGAGGATCAATGCAGCAGTGGACATTTCTTTTCCACTTTGCGGCATAGTATAATGGGATAGTAAGTCTAAAGGACTCATGCAGGATGTCCATGCAATCCTGGAAGAGGCCCAAGTAACAACATTTTCTGGGGGCTGATCGGCATTTCAAGTAGAGCTGAATAGATGGGCTGCCTGGCCTAGGTGGAGTCCACCAGAATGTGGGATAGTGGCATTTGCCAAATCTTCAGCACAACCAGTGGAAAGAGCAGGAGAGGCGGAAAAGGATAGGAAAACATCCCCGACGAGTGGATCCATAGTGCATTGTCCATGAATCGAGGGGGTGGGTCCATTTTGCATTCTCGGGGTGGTGAACAGGTCTGCATCAGGAGTGCCCCAGCGCTGAAATTAGTGGTGCAGGTCCTGTAGGTGGAGTTCCCAATCGTGGACTTGTTCAGGCATCCTGCTTAAGAGTCCCACTAAAATGTTGCCCACTCCCAGAAGGTACTCTGCCATCAAGTGATAGGGGTGATGAGGGGTCCAAAGCCAGACTATCTGAACAAGCAGGGAGAGGGGAGGAAAATTACTGTCCCCCTGCTTCTGAAGATAGTAAATGGCAGCCATATTGACCATCTCTATCAGGACTACTTTGCCTCGAATAAGCTATAGGAAGGCTTGGAGGGCCAGACGGACCACGAGAAGTTCGAGGTGAATGATGTAGTGACTGTTGTTGCAGAGTCCACACACCCTACACTATGTTGTGTAGGAGTTGAACTGTCCACTTGGCCTGTGAGGCATCTGTGGTAATGGTGACTTGCGGAATAGGGTCTAGGAAAGGCCTGCCCTGCAACAAGTTGTTGCTGTTCCACCAATGCAGACAGCATGGGCACTGCCGGTTACCAACACTAGCTCTTCCATATAACCCGCTGGTTGTGACTATTGTGCTGAGAGGCACTGTTGCAACGGGCGAATGTGTAGTCAGGCTTGCAGTTTAATAGTGATACACAAAACCATCATGTCCAAGAGGCACATTACAGTTCTTATTGTGAGATGACATTGTGGCTGAATAAAAGTTACAAGCTGAACGAAGGCCACAACCAATTGAGGGCTTGGGTAGGCTTTGCTAGTGACTGAATTTAAAACTGCCCCCAGGAAGGGCTGGGTCTGGAGTGAAGGTGGGACATATTTATGGTGAACCCAGGACTGTGAAGGAGTGAGATGTTTGCCTGTGTAGGCTATAATCACTGCTGGCAGCTTAAGCTCTTGACCAGCCAATCGTCGAGATAGGAAAACACATGGCTTTCCCACCTACTTAAGTGGGCGACCACAACTGCCAGACACTTAGTGAAAACCTTTGGGACACTTGTGACACCAAAGGGAAGTACCTTGACTGGATAGTGCCAGCAATTTACCACAAAACAGAGGCAGCATCAGTCGGCGGGTGAATGTGGATATGGAAGTAGGTGTACCTGAACTTTACCGCCAACATATAGTCACCTTTCGGGGTTAGAGGTATGAGATCCTGCAGCATCCCCATGCAAAATTGTTGTATCTGTCGAGGGGCCTGAGGTCAAGAACGGGTCTCTCTAACACTCTTTATCATGGCACAGCAATAGGTTTCTTTCAAGAGAGGATTTTTTACTACACCCACTGAAGTCCACCAACACAGAAAGTACAACATGTGTTAAAGTGGTTTCCTCTTGAGATATATGGTCATATAAACAGAGAAAATAAAAAATGCCTATTCCTACCATCTACCAAATAAAGACTCTCCAGGAAAGGTCACATCTCAATTCTTTTAGTTTCTGGCAATCTGCCAAAATAAAGAATTCTACTGTCTCACTCCCTCCTACCCCTAAAAATGTAAACATGCCACACATCAAGAAAACTCACAAAATTCCATTTTGCAATATTTGCCTGACCCAGCATGTCACATATGTTGCTGCTATTACCTACGCAAAAGGAGGATCATTGTGCTCTGGCCCAAATGCTGTGTCACTATTCTCTCATTACCTTTCCATATATATGCAATAAGGCAGAAAAACAAAAGCATTGATGGGTGGAATTATTCAGTTATTCTCAAACACTCAGGGCCATATTCCACTTCATGCAATAAGGTGGTCATGCCTCTTCTATAAACTTCCCTCCTCTTGCTTACTTAAACTCTTTCTGGTTGTCCTTTACACCAAATCCTTGGTTATATTGAGATATCAGGCTTGACCATTTAATGTTACCCAGAATTTCATTTTGCAGTGACAGTTGACCATCATCCTTACCTGTATTCTGTATCCGCCATGTCTTTATGAACTGTGTGTCCGGGGGGATGGATTCTCCTTCTCCAATGGTAATGTCTTCCACAAAGGACATGGATGGGACATTTATGTTCGGACTTTCAAAGTCATAGTAAGCTCCTATAGCAGCTTGGAGATTCCTGAAGAAACAATGTAACAGAAAGGTTAGGGAGAGACACCTACCCACAAGACGGATCTTCTACATCATACGTTCAATGAAGAATCTATTATCCTAATTCAGCGAGAAATGTGGACTGTAATGAAGCTCCTGGCATGCCAAGTTCCATACAGGATCTAACCTATAAAGTTTAACAGCTTCATTTCTCTCTTACCCGCACTGTACAAACTGCTCTGTTAAGTCATTTTGCAAATGAGTATTTTTAAAAGAGGTGAGAAAAATCTTGTGGGCTTGCTCCGTTTTTCTTGTTTTTCCCAAGTGAACATCACGGTTTTATCCAAGCATGCACATATTTATATATCTTGCTATTAAAGCGAATTGTATATCGTACGTCTCCATTGTACACAAGTTTACATGCATAAGTGAACATTACAGACAGTACGGAAAACAGACTGAAGGAGTACAGTCTCACCTCACTAACAGGCAGATATTGAAAATAATAGTCACACAAGCTCATGTGCCTTAGTGAGCTGATTAGGAGGGAGCAAATCGAAGTGAAAGGAAAATGTAAGTTTGAACCAAGAGTTGTTGGACTCTCGGGAAAGACTGCAGAAAAAACTTTTGATAAGTGATTAAATGTGATACTCGCTTGGGTAAACAAAGGAAGTGTACGAGACCACTAAAATCATTACTTTTTGGTATTACAGCATGCAAGAATTACAAAGCCAACATACTGAGGTGGAACTTAAGATGTACCATCAGCAAAAAGTAGCTTGATACATTAAATCTTGCTGCTTGTGCAAAGCTGCAATCAGCTGTGTAGATGGGTCTGCAAGCTTACCTCTACCAGAATTAAGCATTTTATACCACAGAGAAATCCCATGGACTTCCTACCTTCACTTATGCAGAAGGCTGCAGTTACTACAGTTACAGCCTATGCCCTAACCTCAGTGAGGCAAGATAATAAAGCACTACGTGGTGCCCAGAGGGTACAACTTTATGTTTGCTTTGAATAGCCCTCGCATTTTTACAGGCACAATTATTTGGTGTCATCGGTCTTGTTTACTACTTTTAAGTATCTTTTTGTAATTTTTTTAAGAGGAGCTCGGTATGCATTTCAGCAGAGTAAAGGATATAGGGAAGTAACAATCACCCGTAGGCTTGGAAAGAAAATGGTTATTACTAGGATCTTTGGCAAATTTAGAGCACATCAAATGTTTGGTTCCTTCGTTCACTCAGAATGTATTTTCAGCTTGATATTAGAGGGCTTGGCGGGCGACACCTGCTAACTGCAGAGTGTGAAAATGTGTTACTCAGAATCCATGCCATGTACAGAGTATGCATGTCAACATTTGTAATCAGAGAAGTGAAAGGTTTAGAAAAGAAAACGGGGCATACTACTATCCCCATTTGACTAGCATTGAAGCGGAAGATTTTCTAGGCAAAAGTAACCTAACAGAAAGCTTTTTTTAGTTTAAAAATAATCAGGAATCTCCTACCTAAATCAGGAAGGTTGGCATGTATGGCACGCCAAGTGTGTGGCAAGTGTCACAATAATGCAATAATCACATAAACTGAAACAAAACATTGCAATATCTTGGATAATTCTGAAAACTTACAGTGCCAACTGAATTTAGTCTCATACCCCTTTGTGTCTTGATTTTATTTCATCAGGTATTTGATATCAATTTTGGGTATGTGGCAATTCTGGTAGGCACAGAGCATGGCTTGGGAGCTGTTCAGTGAGATTTTTATGTGGGTCAAGGGCATATTGCTCTTTTTGTGCCTGTTTCGTGATGAAGGCAAGGGAGACTAGTTGTAGAATTTTGAACATGTGTCGATTAAATGGGGGTACATGTTGTAGAGTGCAGATTTCTTTCTTAATTCCAAGTTAGTAAAATAAATTGTGCTACAAAGTAGCCATTAGACCTTATAAAGGTTCCAAGTGTAATGTTCTAAGTCATAAAGCCTTGCCCGCAGGGAAAACACCCAACAACCCATTTGTTTCAATGGTTGTTTTCACCTTGGTGTAGGAAATTTTCATGGGTAGTAGAACAGCTCATTAGAATGGCTAGTCTTTCCCTGTCTTTCTGGACCCATGGAGGACCAAAAAGCGCAAGTTGATTTGTGCTGGGAAGGAACACTGGCTCCTCGCATTTGTCTAATTAATTACAAAAGGAATGTTGTCACCTATATTTTTCTGCCATCTTACACCTAAGGCAATTCATCAAGACAAACTATCCATTCCCACAAATTGTTAAAAAGTACAGAAGGGGGCTTGAATCAGATGACTTGCATTGACGAACAATGCACTGCCACCCATAATGCCCTAGAATCTACAACAAAGCCTATCAATTTGTAGGTAACTACAAATCTAGAAACAGCAAGCAATAAGACAAAACCGGATGGTATTCCTTGCAGCCTCTCTCTTTCATCTTTCTTTTTAGGGCTAATCTAGAAGCCCAAAGGTTAAGTGTGTTTGATGATGACCTCACAGCCAAAAATAGGCTGGGTAAATAATTTTGAGAGAGCTTAATATTACTATCATACACTTAAAGGCCACTTTGGGGTTTTCATATTGCCCTGGAAAGCTGGATTTTTGTCAGGGTTTACTAGCCTGTTGCAAACTAGCGAAATTGCATATTGGCTTGTCTTGGTCTTCCCCTCCCTCCTCTATGCGTCTGCAAGTACACCGAAAGCCCACGTGTGCTCCAACCCAATGTCATTGGGATCACCTTGTTCCAAATGTATGGCAAGTGCACATCATTCTCATGCTCACTGTTGCCCTTTCACCCACTCTAGTGAAGGCCCCAAAGCTATTTTCTTCTTTCCAGTGTGTCAAGCCCAAGCATCCATGTGGTGGGCAGACAGGTTAACGGGATATACAGGTTTGTGCGTGTTTAAGCCAGGTGGGGCCCAGGGCCCTTCTGCGCCCTCATAACATACACAGACACCCTAAATACAAAATCTTAATATTTTAAATTCCTCTGATTGCCTATCAGTTTACCAACTACAATGGTGTTTATGGATTTCTCCTAATCAGCTTCTAGGTTGATCCCCAGACACTCAATTGTGGTGTCTGTGGGCCATCTCCTTTTCTGGTTAGACCACATAAACTTACATAAAACAACATCAGCTACTATCGACGGCTTGTGCCTGCTCAAACAGTGTTACCGGTGGGTAAAATCCAGAGCTGGGCACCCACTACTTCTTGTTGCGTTCCATGTACCATTTAACTGGTGGATTAAGAACATGTCCAGAGGTAAGAGGTATTGGATTAAGTTCACCCCCAGGGTCAGAATTCTGTTACTCTGTGATGAACTATGGAACAGAGTTTTTCGGGACATCTTAACAGCACTGTAAGAGAGTTGGGCCTCTACTGTTCCTGGATAAACGCAATTTTACTTTTCACCGGTGGCTTCACAGTACCTACAGGATTTATATCTGAAAATAGTCTCATCAAATATGCATCAGTCAGAGCTCCTTCTCTGTCTTGCAGTCATGCAAGCCTTGCAACAAGCTTCGAAACAATGAGAGTCCTCACTGATGCATCTCACACAAAGGGTTGAGGGGAATATATGCTACTGAAAGGTATACTATACCATTCCCAAGATAACTAAACTCACACACGAACAAAATATGAAAAATATGAAAAAAGGAACATAGACAAAATAGGAGGTGTAAAACGAGGTGGTGGGGCACTACAGGTGTTTGGACAAGAACCCTCACTCACCGAAGGAAGACATGCTTCATCATTGGGTCCCTCCACACACTGGGACTGCAATGTACCCAGTGTGGGCTACAAATTTCAAGAGGAAAGGAGCAGGAGTATTTTAATGTGGCACATCTGTATTTTAAGACCTTTGGGGTAGAAAGAGGGGCTGAGTGTTAAAACTATCCCAGTAGGGTAGGAGCAAAATAACTTTACTCCTATGCCCTAAGAGATAGAGGTTTGGGAATATCCTTCGAAACCTTACCCTAAGGAGTTGAATAAGGTCCGACTCTACCAACAGCAGAGTTCCTGCACACGTAGAGCTCTGTATTAATATATGAACCCATATGTCAACAAGCATGACACAGATAAACACCATGACACAATGTATAACTTTATGCGCTCTGCAGACTGCTCTTATCATGCGAGTGCAACAAGTCGACAATATATTACCCATCTGCTCTGGTTTGGAATCCACTTCATTTCGTGTGAGGAGGTTAATGTAGTCTTTGACTTGACCCTTTGCTTAGTTCTGGGCACATATTAATACTCGATTTTACTAATTGTATCCAGTCAGTTCTTGTCCTTCGTGTCTTTAAAAACACTTTAAGGGTGCAATGGCCCCCATGTTCTAGGTTGACGCATTATAATCTGGTCACGCTTTGCAGATACTTGTGGCTATGGTCTGCCACTATAATATATTGTCTACTTGTTGCACTCACATGATATGAGTAGTCTACAGAGTACATAAAGTTATACATTGAGTTTGCTGAGATGAGTGTGTTTTTATCTGTCATGGGGTTTATCGGTGTCATGTTTGTTGACATATGGATCCATATATTAATACAGAGCTCTACGTGTGCAGGAACTCTGCCGACGGTATAGTCTGACCTTTTTTCAATTTCTAGGGTAAGGTTTCGATGGATATCCCCAAGAATGCCTATACACATTAGTTATGGTGCACACTGTAGCTTCACATTGAGTGATCGAACGCATATGTTTGAAAATTGCTTATTATCATTATTTTCTATTAGGGCCACCTGACCTACCCCAGAATATGTTGCCAATGTGCACAGTCAGTCAAAAAAAAAACAGGCCAGAGTATACTTGAAATACTTTACTTTGAGTGTTTTTTAGGATTTTTCATACACGTTTTTGTGCAGAGTGACTGAATAATTCTGGTCCTAAAGAATGCCTGGAACAACACAGTCCAAAATACAGCAGAAGCATGTTGACCCTACACAGGGTAAACATCCATAACCATGTCTCACTATGCTTTTAACCTTTAACCCTTAGGGCATTGAAATACATATATTTTGCCCCTATTGAGATAGCTTTAACACACTATTTCCTCATGCAACTCTGCCCCTCTTTCTACTCCGGAGGTATTCAAATATAGACGTGCCACATCAAAACACTACCACTCCTTTCCTCTAGGAGAGTTGTAGCCCACACTGGGATCCTTGCGGTCCCAGTGTGTGGAGGGACCCAATGATGAAGCAGGTCACCCTTGGGTGAGTGAGGGTTCTCGTCCAAGCACCTGTAGTGCCCCACCACCTTGTTTTACACCTCTTATTTTGTCTCTGTTCCTTTTTTCATATTGTTGCTCTATACACTGTGTGAGTTTAATCTTCATTGATGGCCTTGAGCTCCTAATAACACACTTTGCTACAAACAAGATCAGAACAAAAATTACTCTCCAACTACAAGCCATTGTGGTCTGTATAAGATGCATGCAATGACACTTCTACACAAGCTTGCAAATGTTTGGAGCACACTCTTCTGGACTCACACATGGAACTAAAATGGAATCGCCTCTACAAAAACCTTATGCAATGATAAGCAACGAACAGGTTAGATACTTTTTCGACCAACTAGAAAATACTTCAGGACCTCTGTAAGAGGTGGAAAAGTACTACAGAAATGCTACGACACAATACTTGTGAGGGGCAGGGCTCTATGAGGTGGTTCTTTCCCTTCTGCAGCTCCCTGCAGAAAGAGGCCCCAGGTCTTCCGTTCCAGGCAGCTCTACATGAACCTCAGCATTGCAGCCATGTAGTACATATATGTGAACAACAGATTTGTAGTATAAACGTTGGCTGTGTGAGAACATGCTCCAGATTTTCACTTTTCATTAACAAATCACTGGCCAGCCACCAGCTGTTTAGCTACCACTTCTCCCTGAATCCCCAGCATCATTCCGCCCCTGTGGGCTCAAGCTTTCCCTGCATAATTCTTCTCATGCAGTGCAGCGTTCACCATACCCTCATAGCAAAGTCCAGCCTGAACTTTTCAAACATCTGCGACTAGGGCCATGTGCTGCCCTAGCATCTACCCTCTGTTATTAATCCAACATAATCCTACACACACCCAAAGCATGTTATCCACCTTCTGCCCTATCATAAAGCCCTTCTCAGTATCCTAAGTTCCCAGTTGGTACGCATAGCATTCATCTGCAGTTCTAGCTTGTCACTGCCCTTACACTACCTCCACTTCTACAGTATGCACTACGTTGTTGTACTCTAACAGCCACCCAAACACCATAGCTGGCACCAGATGCAACACCAACTATACTGCAACTGTGGCTAACTTCTACCACATCACCCACCCTCCGTAGCATTCTGGCACCCATAGTGTTGTACTAACTCACTTCCCTCTGACCTATGGAATCCCTTCTGTTCCAGCATCCACCGCCTTGGCACTCTGGTATCCACCTTCACCCAATCATGGCATTACAATTCTGCCCTCGCATCCTACCGTCAACCCAGAGACCCCCAGACACCTGTCCCTGAGGCCATCTTCTGCACCATCACCCATTGTCATCTGCCATTCTGTCATCCACCCTTCCATGCTTTGCTTCATGCTTCTACGCTATATGTTGCTGCATACGTTTTGATAAGAGAAACAATACACAACGTAATTTATTAATTACAAACAGAATACAATGTATGCAAATAAACATGATACATAAAAGACCTGCAATTTCCCTCACATCACCTTTCTATGGGTTGAGCTTTTACAAATGTCAATAATAGGGCCAAAAACTAATGTTCCCGATAAGAAACAGAATATAAAACCCCGTTTTCAGTTACGCATTCACTAGGATTCCAAAGCACATTCTAAACTGGATGAATCTAGTTCAAAAGCGGGCTTAAGGATTAGCCTAGAATTAAGTAGTAAATTTGTACTAGCAGAGTAGCCCTTTCTTCAGATAGTTGTTTCCTTAAAACGACTTCCTGTTATATCAACTGTTCTGCAGCAGGCTGAATAAATCCTGCTTGGCAGATGAGAAATCCTTATTAAGGACACCTATGATGCCTGTTCATGGGGTAAGATTAACCTGCGCAACCTCAAACCGGAAGAAAGAAATAAAAAGACGTCCAACTCAAGATTAAGTCAACAGCTGCACCCTCTAGGTCCCGCCAATACTTATGGCGGTTTAATAAATATTACAGGTGGATGTATAAAAACACCTAGATGATATTGCTTCATAGGGAAGCCCTTCAATTTAAAATTCTAGCAGGAATGATTGTGTGGTTGATTAGATGAACCTCAATTAGAACACAAAGAGTACATTTAAAATATAGAAGTAAAAAAAGTTGTGGCTAAGTGGTAGGTATATATAGGGAAAATACAAAAAAGCTAGAAATAAAAAATCCAACATTTTAAATACTATATTTTTAACTGAACACAGACAAACCTTGAATTTAACTTGTTATCCCCTCTCTAAAGCGAACCCTATCTTTTACCCCAGATACCATTTTGTACCCGTCATTGTATGAGTGGTGAAACACCTGTTCTGCCATTAAAGTAACCATAAAGAACCCTCTAAAAACGAGCCAAATCTGAGCCCGATCTTTTACCCAAATGCTTACATTTCAAACCTTGTCTTCCATTAAACAACCCCCTTACTGAAACTACGAAAATTAACCTAGCACTAACCCAACCTGTAACTCTTACACCAATCCATACACCATTCTTTACTTTATCCCTCACCTAAATCTAATGCCAAACATCTCTCTAACCCCCAACCCTTTCCTAAACCTTAACCTGTGCATTGTTAATGGTTTTTCTTCCATTTCTTTGTATACGTTTTCTACCGTCTAATATTCGGACTTTGGTCACGCTACTGAGTATTTACGGACTCTCCATTTTAGTATAACAATAATAGCCCAGCTGATCACAATCTATTTCTGACCTCTTTCTACAATAAATTTGTAGGATTTAGCCCTTTCCACAGGAATAGAATTTATCAAGAGAGAAATCACAGTACAACAGACTGCCTCAACCAACTAATAGCTGGGAAAAACAATACACTAGTCTACGAAAGAAATACATACAAAGATACCAAGGTCATAGGTAAACTGAATGTGATTCTTAATGATACTATGTTTATTTACATCTAACAAAATTTCTTCCTCCAAGTTGACTTCTGTGAAAAAAGCCCCAATGCAGTAAACCAGGTTGCACTTTTGCAATGAAAAACACCTCATCAAAAATTAACACCCATATAGTTGAAGAGTTCAGTACTATGCCGCAATTAATATCATATGGAGTTTATTAAATTTAAAAATCTGGACGATAAATAATAGCATTTAGAAATGTATCGATTGCGGTTTGTAAATAACCCTCTTTACCCTATCCACCAGAATTGTGACTCGAAGGCTCATTGGCAAAAGATGCAATCTTAAGCTAGATTCTTGGTATACGGGTGTTAAGAGGGAAATAAAGTATTACAAAGAAAACAAACAGTGTAGCTCTAAAGAATGGTTTACAAAATTAACTTGAGTAACTTCTATAACTTGTACTTCTCATAATTTCAGTAAAAAATGTGTCGTGAACGCCCTACAACAGACAAATATAGTTAATATTGAGGGTAGATTTTTGGCCCAAAAAAAAAAAGGATTAAAAAGAAAAGTGTATTTCAGACCGTTAACTGGCACACAAACTATAATTCTCCTGAAAATATAAGTACTTATTTAAGACATTTAAAGCTGAAAATGCATTTGAAGAGAGAGAGGCATTTATTAGAAAAAATGCCATAAAAAACAATGACTCCGTTAAAAACATTTGAGGTTTTGGAGGTGGTCTACATTAGAAGAAGAAAACTGAATAGGAGGTCGGGAGAATCTCCGGACTTCAGAACATGACTATTTTAGAAGTTCTTTACAGAACAGGGAGAGAATAAATATTTTAATGAGAGAAACTTAGTGGGAAATAAAAACTTGCAATTCACTAGGTTTGGAAACGGCACTGTTAAGCAGCACAAATGTATTGTCATTTGATGATGCGTTTTGTATGTTTAATTCAAAGCATCTAATCTGGACTTTTAGTGAGCCAGTTGTATCAGACATACTATTTTATGGTATTGCTCAGCTTCAGTGAGTAAATATGGTGCAACCAAATTGTACAGCAAATTACAATAACACTGAATTAAATAGTGTTGCCTTAACTGGTGTTTAACAACAAAGTATGGAACAGCAATCTCGGAGTAAAACAGAGAAGGCTTGTATTTTCTAACAGCCAATCAAAAGAAACACAGATTAGCAGATGTTAGTCGAGGTCCCGCATCAGTGTAGCTGAAAGTTATATTGCTTCCAGTTTTTCCATTCTACCATGTGTAAGTAGATTATGTGAATCTAACTGGAAGGGGCATACTTGAAAAATGTTGTGAAGTAGGATCTAAATACATTTTGATAAGTGATAGGCCTGGTAAAATTGCATATTCTTTTTAACGGACTGTAATTTATCTAGTTCTCTTGCAAACCGCTAGCAGTACTTCATTACCTCTACTTCATAATCAGGATTTGTAAACAAATCATTTAAAGATTGTGCTGCTAAATTCATCACTGTGCACTGCTTCATTTCTCTAAAAAAAAAAAAAAAATTGGTGGGATTAGGTAGAGCACTGGCCACTTACAAAGAAGTCAGATTCACCAAGTATAGTCCAATTTAGGGCAGGTGTTTACACCCCGTCAATTTAACAGTTCACAAGCCTCTACGGCTTGTTAACCTCGGAAAGAGACACTGGGTCTTCCAAGTCTGTGTAAGACCATGTGTGACCATCAGACTCAAAAGCTATCTGCAGCTGATGTGCAAACAAGTAAGGGATGTTTTAAACTGACTGGCCAGACACACTGACCTATGCAGTGACAGTGGTCTCTGGCAGTGGGGAGCTGTGCGCATCTAAGTATCTGGCCTCTGGAAAGAGGATTAGAAATGGAGGAGATGGAAGTAGAGCTGGGTAAAGAAGGAACAAGAGAAATTAATTATAGTAAGGAAGCAAAGTTCCTATAGCGATATGGGTGAAAAAGGTAGCCCAGGTTGTTTTGTTTGTGAGGTGGACCGTGGCTTCAAGTTCATTTCGTCTGTTTGGCTTTTGATTGTGAAGATCCTTAACCCAGGGCAATTAAGAAAGCAGGCATGTTTTTCAATCTGCACAATGTAATTAAGGATAACATCACAAATCATCAGATCACCCAAATCAAATCGGTCTACCATATAACCTCATAGCATCCTCTTTGCCAGTTAATAAACCTTCTGGAATCCATTCTAGTGTCATGTTTTACACCTGTACAACTAACACAGACTAATTGCCAAAACCCCACATTGCTGTACAAGGGCATATGCAGTGGGCTAAAGAACAATCACACTTTTTAGACTAATAAAGAACAACCACGAAGGCACGTATCACTTAGTAACCCTCAGTAGTTTGAGTAGAGAGAAACATATGTACTCACTGAGCTACGTAAGGTATCCCATATTACCAGAGGACAGAACAATGTGGGTTGCTCAGATAAAAAGACCAACATAATGGGGCACCAACTAACCAGCTCCTCGAATAATACTGAAGTGATAAATTGTAATCAATATCTATTAATCAATTTCAAACAGCCTTTCTACCCACAATAATCTATACATTTGCACATTGGGAGTCATCACAATCGATGATGGTCAGTCAAAGAGATTGTGAGTTGCAACTATTCTCCGTAACTTTTATTTATTCAGAAAGCCTGCAATGCAAAGGGTGGCTAGTGTACTAAACATGGATGGCATATTTTCTGGGTCACTTGCACCACTTTCACCACTCTGTGAAAGCTCCCCAATATTAAATCCAAGAATTTGCACTGGACCTGCTCCCACTGCATCACACAAGCCTAAATTCAGTTTTACATCTTACTACCTGCTCGTAATAGCATCCATGCTTCATTCATTAAAGCGCTTTCTGGACAGAGTTGCTAACATAAGGACCAACACATAACCAGGTAAAGTACTCTACAATCACTCTCCTACTAATCACCAACCAAAGCAATTTAGGATATGAAACAGGCGATGACCTCTTCCATGCTCATGACGGCTCCTGGACGTCATGAGTCACGGTGGGCGTGTGCTGATGACGGCCGGGAGCAGTCATGACCACGCCCGCGATCGGAATGCTCGGCACTGCGGCGGAATTTGCGCCGCAGTGATGAGGTTAAATCAATGGGTGAGGGTGGAGTGTTATAATGGGAAACAAAAACTGAAGACCCACCTATATAAATGGTACTGAAAACAGTACAGTTATTAGGAAATGAAAAAGCTACCTCAGCACTATATCAATTACTGAAAGACTAAAAGAACAATCTAGCAGGGTTAAGTGTAACTTGGTACAGGGACTTTAGAAAGAGAATTGGAAGAGTGGAAATTATTACTTAGCTATAAACCAAATGTCTTGAAGAACATGAGAATTAAATATTCACTATGCAACATATTGCACAGAACATACGTCACTCTTAAAAGAAGAGTGAGAGTGTCCCAGGGCTTTATGGTGTGCCAAAGGTGAATAAACAGGAGATAGTTGCCCTTGCTCCTCTAAATAATAAGGTCTTCATCTCCTTTTTAGGTCTCGCTCCTAGCGTTGCAGTGCGCAGCATGGCACACGCAGCGCGAGCAATTTAGTAGGTAAAAATGGGGTTTCAGAAGCTGACCTAGAAATGGCACATGCACGAGCATGTGCTTTTCCTTTTGTGGCAAGCTATTGGGCTTTGTGTGCGTGTTTTTTACCAAGAGAGCAAGCAATAGGCCAAAGGCGGGCGCATTGCTCTGCCCACGGCCTATTGGTGTCTATTACACGCACAGGCCGTCATGTGGTTTCAATTATCGTGCCCAGACATGGACGCGATAATTGAAACCACATGGTTTCGCAGTGGCGCGCGAGCATGTGCGCACCACTAAGGGGCTTGTGCTTTTTTTTATCAATTTCTCAGGGAAGCACCTAAATGAAAGAATTCGTGTTTTGTTTGCGCCACTTTCACACCTCCCAGGATAGCGATGTTTAAAACAAAGTCTACCTATTTTTATGTGGTTAGCAGAAGGTGAAATCCTTAAGCTTTACATCAGACAACATTCGTAGCATATTCATGGTCACCCATGGAGGTTGCTTTGGTCAGCGCCTGGCTTCCTTCCCGAACCACCTGTAGCAGATACCCAGACTGTGTCCGATTCTTTGGAAGGCAGATCTGCTCTTTAAGTAAAGTCAACAGCAAGGGTTTTTACAAAATCTGCAGTTAAACAGCAAGCGCAACAGGCACCACATTTCAGTGTTTTCAAGACCTGTTCTGAGTGAATGGGAGTAACCTTGATGACAGCAATGGGACTAGTGCTGATGACAATCAAAATAGCGCTGATGATACCAATGGGACTAGTGCTCCTGTCAACAATGAGAATAGCACTGATGATAACAATGGGACTAGTGCTGATGCGAACAATGAGAATAGGACTGATGATACCAATGGAACTAGTGCCCATGACAACAATGAGAATAGCGCTGATGATACCAATGGGACTGGTGCCGATGCCAATAATGAGACTAGCACGAATAACAAATGGGACTAGTGCCAATGAGAATAGCGCTGATGATACCAATGGGACTAGTGCCGATGCCAACAATGAGACTAGCACGGATAACAAATGAGACTAGTGCCAATGCAAACAATGAGAATAGCACTGATGATAACAATGGGACTAGTGTCCATGATAACAATGAGAATAGCGCTGATGTTAACAATGAGACTAGTGCCCATGACAACAACGAGAATAGCGCCGATACCAATGGGACTAGTGTTGATGCCAACAATGAGAATAGCACGGATAACAATGGGACTAGTGCCGATGCGAACAATGAGAATAGCACTGATAACCACGGGACTAGTGCCGATGGCAACAATGAGAATAGCACGGATGATAAAAATGAGACTAGTGCCGATAACAAGACTAGTGCCGATAACAACAAGACTAGTGCCGATAACAACAAGACTAGTGCCGATAACAACAAGACTAGTGCCGATAACAACAAGACTAGTGCCGATAACAACAAGACTAGTGCCGATAACAACAAGACTAGTGCCGATAACAACGAGACTAGTGCCGATAACAACAAGACTAGTGCCGATAACAACGAGACTAGTGCCGATAACAATGAGACTAGTGCCGATGACAATGAGACTAGTGCCGATGACAACAATAAGAATATCGCTGATGATAACAGGACTAGTGCAAATGGCAAAACTGCATGATTTAAAGACTGTTACTCAGGGTCCGCACTGCTCATTCATAGAAGACACTGTCCTAGACTCACATGCCTCTCATCAGTGTGCACACTGGTCTTTAACCATATTTCTCCAACCGATTCTAGCACATTATTACAGGTTAATATGTTCCTTGTGAGGCCTCCTAACTCCTGCCATTGGGATTTAAGTTCTGCCACTATGTTGATTAGAATTTCAGTGCTAGAGCATTGTGCTTTTGCTAACACAAAGCCATCTCGTGCTTTACCTGTACTGGTTTGTTTTTGTGAGTAACGTTAAAAGAGACAGTCTGCACTGTAGAAAGGGCTTTTCGGTAACAACAAGCATTTGCAATGAAATAGGTCTCGCATTTACGCGAGTTTGACCTATTGCCATTGTAAATGACAATGGCTTTTATTTAGGTTTCAAAAACCAAAACATAAATAAAAGGCAATGTCATTTACAATAAAAATAGCTCAAACTCTCGCAAATGCGAGACTTATTGCATTGCAAATGCTTGTTACTAAATATTGCTTCTTCAGGAATCTGTCTAAGGTAATCCAGTTGTTTATTCCACAGATTCACCGCTAAGGAAGAACCACCCCTCCGCTGGTTCTGAAAGCTAGGGGACACAATAAAACCCGCTGAGCTCGAGAACAGCAGTCTCCCCGGGTAGTAAGCTTTGACACAATCATTTAGGTACCTAGGTCACTTATGTGGAAGGCTTCATGCATTGGGGGTCAAGGCTTTATACCCAATTCGCTGATGAACTGGCAACCAGTGCAGTTTGCCTCCAAACAATGAAACAAAGTATGTTTCGGAATTCTGGATAATAAAGGGACTGCAATATTTTGCATGACCTGTAAAATGCAGGATCAGATATTCCGGGAGAACAAGATACAGGACATTAGCGAAGTCCAACCTAGATAAAATCAGTGATTAACCACTGTGATTTGGGCCTCATAAGTAAGGAAGTAAAACAACTTCATCAACATGCAGAAAATCCAAGAACAGGATTTCACCATTGCTGACACCTGCGCTCCAAAATGAGAGCTGGGTATCCAATAACACACCCAGATTTCTTACCATCACAGTTTGGGGGGGTTGGGGGGAATGGAGGGGGCGGTGAAGCAATACTTTCAGGCCAGGCCCCAACCCAGCCGGTAAGGGGGTCACGCCCAATTAAAAAGACTTCTGTCTCATCAGATGTGCAATGCAATCTATTGGCCTTCAGCACTCAATCAAAATGTGTCACCAGACAGTTAGCAAAAGTACCCTTCGCTCTCTCAGGCTCCCCATCATACGCGAGCAGGAGTTGGGTATCATCCTCATAAGAGATGATCTTGATATTATAGGATTCCACCAAACAAGTCAAGAGAGACATGTAAATGTTAAAGAATGAGGGACTAAGAGAAGAGCCTTGCAGCACACCCCATTTCAACTCTGTACCTCCTGAAGCGTATGGTTTCATCCAAACCACCTGCTCGCGGGCTTCAAGGAGAGCCCAACCAGCTAAGCACAGAGCCCGCCACTCCCAAGTGTTTTAACCTGTGCAGCAAGATGTTGTGATGCACCGTATCAAAAGCTGCTGACAAGCCCAACAGCAGCAGAGTCACGTTGAGACCAGAGGCCAGAATTAACTTAATGGACTCTGACCCACTCCAATAATGTGGTCTAGGTTCTGGGGCTGGCTCTGAACGCCGATTGGGAGGGGTGGAGTAAGTTATCTACTGTCAAAAAGGTGGCGAGTTGCCGGTTTACTGATTTCTCCAGCAACTTTGATGCTGCTGGCAGCAATGAGACTGGCTTGAAATTTGCTAAGCGTTCAGGTTCAATACCGGCCTTTTTTAATAACTGAATTAATTACCTGTGTCAAGAGAGCTAGCAAATAACTTCTGATACACCACAACAATAACGTCAGAGATTGACTTTAATATGTGAGGGGGTATTGGGTCTATTGGGGACCCGATCCTGCAATTCAAGAAAGACGGTTATATCCTCTATTGATGGCAAGTAGCCAGTGAGGGGTGCTGTATTTGCTCCACTGGTTCTTCTAGCTCTAGTCCTGACAGAGTATTGTTCTCCCTAACAAGTTAGCCTGGATTCTAAGAATTTTTTCCTCAAAAAAAAAAAATTTCATTCAGTCGGAGAATAGGGATTGACTGGGCTCCAGCGGGGGGCTGAAGCGTTAGGATCAGTAACATTTGTTACAATTTGAAAAATCTCCCTCCCATCATTATCACGTGCATTGGCATTCTAGCACATGATATGGTCATACCCACCTACAACTAAATCCTTGAAGATGGTAATAATTGTGGAAAGTGAGACCAGAACAACGGGTGTGTTTAAGCCAGAGAATAATCGTAAAGGCGGATTACATGGAGCTAAGTAGGTGCAAACAACCGCTAGCATTAAATCTAATTAGGAGAGGTACAGCACAAAGCGACAGACACCTCAGCAAATAATAGATGGGAAAGAGAAGTACCGTACTGAATGGAAAGGGAGTGCATGGTCCTAAATTGGGAAAGCAAGAAGGGAAATATAGACAGAGTTCGTTCAAGCTTGTGTGGAACGCCTGCGAGCCTTGGAGAAAAGAAATAATGACAAATACCTACTTAAATAGTCAAAAAGTTGGGTAGCTACATGTTTGTTACAGACACTTTTCTTTTTTATAACACATTTATATTGTTGGTGTTCATTATATAATTTGCAGCCTCTGAGTGACATTACAAAACAACTGACTAAGCAGATTGTTGGCGAGCTGTGCTCCTGCTAACATTACTTATCCTTGGACTTACTTTTTCTGTAATGTTTATTAAGTGTTTATTATCTAACATTATTGACGTATAGAAAGTAATTTACATGGTCCTTTGTATATCAACAAGACGTGTTTATAATGCATAGTAAAACATAGCAATCACTGTCATGTAATGCACAATGCAAAATGTATTCAAATTATTTTTTTAAAACAGAGTAGCACCATAGCTATTTGAGACCCCTAAAAAGTAGCCACATTTTTCCCCCTTTTGCACACTTCGGTCAAGCACGTTTATTTGTGATCCCTGCAAAACAGCCAAGTCCCTCCACCCACTTTCATACCATATTTTAGCATCTCATTCTGCTACTGCATAAATGGTTCTCTTTCAGTACACAAGGAAAGCGCAATCAGGAAGAAAAGTGTAAACAAATGCAATACTTCTAGCAATACTTTAGTCTTCAAATTTAAAAATAAGACAGTCTACAGCCCAGCTTGGGAACCAGTTGTTACAAAACATACCCTGAGGTACAAATGTCATCACTAAGATAGGATATGTCCTTTTGGCCACTTAAGTTAATGTACCCCAGTCACCTGTGACTTAAGAACCTCATGTGACACTGAATATAGGAAATAAGGGATATGTTTTCTTGCGAGAGCAAGGTCTCTCAGAAAGCCAACATTGTTTCTGGCTTAATTTATTAAAGGAATAATCAAGTGCCGGACTATTTATGGCACTCGTTTTAGTAATTAGATGTCAGAGGAAGACTTGCATGCCCCTCCCTCTTCTAAGCACAAAGAATGAGTAACTGGTCCAAGAGCCATTCAAAGTATATTGAGTCTACCATGTAATCCTTTCTTCTGAGTTCCAAACACATACTTCACGGATTTCTTTATTCTTCATAGAATTCAATTTTTATAATGCTTTGCGATAATTTTATATGCTTGTACAATAATTAACTGAAAATATGATAAATAATAAGGTAAGAATGACGGACTAAAGAACGATTATTAATAACAAAGAAACTATGTTAATAATGAAGAGAAAAAAATTCAAATATTAAACAGTCCAAAATTACCAATTTCAACAACAACCGCAAATCTAAATTTCAGAAAACTCATGCTAAAAAAAGAGAGGAACAAACCGCATCAACTGATGAAAAGTAGATGAAAGAACTAACACCAAACCATGCTCCAGCAAACTAGACTCCCATTAACAAAAAGCCTTCAAGCAAGTTTGAACAGCAGATAGCAAATTTGGTGCACACAAGCCAGTCATAATGTAATTCTGCCACAGTACCACAGGTTCAAGCCCCTAGCAAGGAAGATGTAAAGGGGCCCTCAAATGACCAAGCAAATTCCATGAGAAAGAGAGAATGAGAATTCCCACTCGCATTAAGTCCGAAAGATGCTAATAAACAAGGGCTTCTTTCTGAAGGAGTTCCTAATTGCTGATGAGTCGATCAATCAAGGAAAAGCAGAGGACACCACTGCTCGCCACACAACAAAGCAAATTAACACACTGTACCCTGATCATCATCTTTTTTTTAATGAACATTTATAATATATGCCATAAAGTGGTGGACTGAGATCCAAGTGTTTGAATCAACTGCGGCTGCCAAAGGGCAAGTATGATGCAGATTGAGGTACTCCACCTGAAACAGAACATGCAGTTTTCTTACATTTTTCCAGAAAGCAAGTGATAAAAGCAACTTTGTATATAGCACTTCAAATACCAGTTCTGCAATACCAGAGCACTGTAAAATAACTGGTGTTACTATTACAGAATTTACTAGTACTTAATTTACCAGCATCCGAAGAATACAATTTTCAAGTCGGGCTTTCTGATATTTGAACTCCTTGTCAAATGCAGATTTTCCACAGTTTTAATGTAAAGAAAATCATGATTTTATGAAAAAAGGCACGGAGGCTAATATTATGCATATATCCCTTTTATTACTGCCCAAACACAGCAGCAACAGCACCTAGAACTTAGAATACTATCAAACATTCTAGAACTTAGAACATGAATAAGTCCCCTTGAGCAGCAGCCATCTTCCTCTTTTGTGACTGCCAAAAAAATAATAAGTAACAAACTCCAAATTTCTTCTGACTCCAAACTTCTCCAGACTCCATCTCCAAACTTCCTTTTTTAACTCGAACACCTTCTTCATTTTCATCTTTATCCTTAAAACAAAAACAAACAAATTAATTACAGG
This sequence comes from Lissotriton helveticus, assembly GCF_964261635.1. Classification (NCBI taxonomy): domain Eukaryota; kingdom Metazoa; phylum Chordata; class Amphibia; order Caudata; family Salamandridae; genus Lissotriton; species Lissotriton helveticus. The sequence goes on from NC_136065.1 coordinate 1,365,924,606, forward strand.
GCGGGCACAGAGGAGGGATAATATTAGCCTCCGTGCCTTTTTTAATAAAATCATGATTTTCTTTACATTAAAACTGTGGAAAATCTGCATTTTATGTCATAGGCCCGGAGGCCAACATTATGCATGTTCAAAGTTCTTCCAAAACCTTCCCCAAAACATTTTCCACAGGCTTAAAGTAAAACTTTCTAAAAGTCGAATCATTTGACCAATCCGCAGCCTTTAAAATATCACTCAGACTGAACCCTTTAACCCCTTCAGCGCTAATGACAAGGGTAACTCGTCATGGACTTTCCATTGATTTCAATGGAAAGTCAATGGAGCTCATCGAACACCCTTAGCAGCCAAGTGGTTAACAAAGGCTTTACTAGCCATTGCCCCTCTTACAGAATGCGACCCAAATAAACCAACATCTATACCAGCCTTGGCCATCACATTCCTAATCCATCTTGCCAAAGTAGGAGTTGACACAGCCCCATAAGGATTAACATATGAAATTAACAACTGACTACAACCCTTCTTCCTCAAAGCAAAAGTCCTTCTCTCATACTCCTTCAGACATTTAACTACACACAAAGAACTCTCACTCTCTAAAAAAGGGTAAAAAAATCGTCCTAGACATAGTCTTTGTCCTCTTCTTTAACTCAAAACATACACCCTCCGGTTGATAAAACCTCGAATCCACATCCAAAGCTCTAACGTCTGACACCCTCCTAAAAGAGACCAGACATAAAAGCATCGTCACCTTCCAAGTCAAAAACTTCAAATCCAAACCTGAATTCTGACCCCAACTCTCAAGCTCTCTCAAGACCAAACTAACGTCCCAGAGTGCATCATACTTTGCCTTTGGCGGATTAACCACCCTTACACTCTTAACCAACCTCCTAACTAAAACATGCTGTCCCACCGGAACTCCTTCCACAAAATCATGACCTGCTGAAATTGCAGATCTACTCAAATTAACCGAATTATAAGCCAAACCGCTACAAAAAAGACTTGACAAATAATTAGCCACCTCTACCACAGGTGCCGAAATGGGATCCAAGTCCCTCTCAACACACCAACCATTCCACTTTCTCCAAGCTGATCCATACACCCTAGATGTCCCCTTAGACCACGACTTTGACACAAGCTCCTCAGCCTCCTTTGATAATCCCTGCATTTGCCAAATTCTCCTGAAATCAACCAAGCCATCAACTTCAACTGTCCTGAGATCACAAGATCGTGAAAATTTCCTTGAACATCCATCAAAATCTCCCTGCAGTCTGGCAGAACTATCGGATCTTCCATCAACAAATTCATCACATCCGGGAACCATACCTGTGCTTTCCAAAAAGGAGTTATCAGAACCAACTCTATTTCCTCCCTTCTGACCTTGTTCAGGACTCTCTGAATCATAGAAAACGGGGGAAACGCATAACACCTTCCCCCTTTCCAGCTCTGCAGAAAAGCATCCACTCCCTTCGCCTCCGGATCCGGCCTCCAACTGTAAAATTCCTTCAGCTGAGCATTCAACCTGTCTGCAAACAGATCCACATACAAAGGCCCCCACATGTCCTCCAGACTCAAAAACACCTCTCTCTTCAACTTCCAACTGCTCGCATCTCTCAGGTATCTTGAATACCAATCCGCTTCTACGTTGCTCAACCCTGGTATATATTGAGCTTGCACAACAATCTCCCTTTCCAGACAAAACTTCCAGAATTCCTTCGCTATTTCCGCTAATCCTCTTGAACGCGGACCACCCATCTTGTTTACATACTGAACCGCAGACAAATTGTCCATCTTTAGAAGTACACAACATTTCATCCTGTCCTTCACAAATCTCTTTATCGCAAACGACCCTGCCAACAGCTCCAGACAATTTATGTGCATATGACCTTCCACTTCCGACCATTGTCCCCCAGTCGAAACCTCTCCACATCGTGCTCCCCAACCGTGCAAACTTGCATCCGATTCTATCTCCACCTCCGGCATCATCCCAAAAATCGCTCGACCGTTCCAAGCTTCCAGACTCATCAACCACCACTCCAACTCCTCCTGAGATTCCTGATTTATCATGACCCTCTGAGAATACCTCACATCCTTCCTTAAATAATGTGCCTTCAGTCTCTGTAAAGCACGATAATGTAGAGGAGCTGGGAATATTGCCTGAATCGAAGAAGACAGAAGACCCAACAGACGTGCCAACTGCCTCAACGTAATCCACTCTGCAGACTTCACCCTCCTTACTTCCTTCCTGATCTTCTTCACCTTCTCCATAGGCAACTTCAACACACAATCCAACGTCTGTATCTTGAAACCTAAAAACGTCATCTCCTGATCTGGAACCATACAAGACTTCTCCTTGTTCACAACAAATCCCAAATCCTCTATTACTCTCACCGCAAACTCTGTCTGCTCCTTCGCTAAAACTCTCCCCTCTGCCATAATCAGAATATCGTCTAGATAAACAATCAAACGAATTCCCCTTGACCTCAACCAAGCCGCAATTGGCCTCATCACCTTTGTGAAACACCAAGGAGCTGACGTCAATCCGAAAGGGAGACTCTTGAACCTCTAGCGCCTTCCCAACCACCTGAACTGAAGGTAATCTCTCTGGTCTTGACACATCGGGATCGTTAAATATGCATCCTTTAAGTCTAACCTCGTTAACCAATCCCCTTTCCTCAACAAATCTCTTAACATATGTATCCCTTCCATCTTGAAATGGTTGTAAACAACCCAATCGCACCGGTCTCATCTTCTTGTCTTTCTTTTCCACAAGAAACAAATTGCTTATGAAGCAACCATGTACCTCCTCTGCGAACTCTATTGCTCCTTTCTTCTCCAACACTTCTTTTGTTACTAATTTTTCCATCTCTTCTGAAAACCTTAACATTTTTGGAACCCTTTCCTGAACTGGCACACTGATAAAATCTATCCTGTATCCAACCACAGTTTCCAAAACCCATGGATCCTGAGTTATCTCTTGCCATCTGGAAACAAACTGGGCTAGTCTGCCGCCCAATATTACTTCCATAAATAAAGGGTCTCGTGAGCAACTTACCTGAGAAACCTCTCGATCTCCTATCTGATCTTCCTCCTCTTCCTCTTCCCCTCTGTCTTTGTGGGAAGAAACTTCCTTGATTGGTTCTCTGATAACCATATCCTCCAGAATAACCATATCCAAAGCCATTTCCATAGCTTGATCCAAAGGGTCTGTTACCTCTTCCATAAAATCCTCTGGTAACACCATTTCCTCGGCCGGGGAACCGACCCCTTGTTCTCCCGGCCCAACCAAAAACACGCCTAATATCCTTCTGGGCTTTTTGTAAAGTATTGAAAGTACCCACGTACTTAGACATGTCTTTCACGAAATCATCCCCGAACAGCAGCCCATTGCTCTGCTCACCCAATTCTTTGTCTGCCAAATCTGCAAGTTTTGGGTCTATTTTAAACAAAATACTCTTTCTCCTCTCCAAACAGAGTGCTGCGTTAGCATTTCCCAGTAAACATATAGCACGTTGAGCCCATTGACGCATTTCTGCCACGTCAACACCAGTGTTATTAGAATGTGCTTCCTCGCACAGATCAAAGATCTTAGTTAAGGGACCCAGAATATCAAGCATTCTATCCTGACATCCCTTCAATCCCTTGTCTAGACCCCTTCTCGGGTCTCTTCCCCCTTTGTTATTCAAAAAAGTTAACATCTTTTGATCTAACTCTGGCGTGAAAGCCACTTTGCTATTTAGTGTTGGTCTCGGGCACTCCGACCTCAGTCGAGTTCTTATTTCTTTTGGCATCTCCCTCCTGATCCAATATCTTATGTACTTGGCAACATGTTCCATTGGGGACCATTGAGGAGAAAGTGGATGTTGAATCAACAATGGATCAAACATCTGATCTCCTTGAGGATCTACAAAATCCTCAAACTCCAATTTAATCTCTCCATCCAACTTCCTTCTCTTAACCTTAACCTCTTCTACATCAGAATCATCCATACTAGAGCTGCATGTGAGCTCTACATCCCCACTAGTTGAACTACCATCACATGCCACAGTACTATGTTCTTTTCTTTGTGCCTTCATAGCACTCTCTTTGGCCTTTATAGCCTTTTCCTTTTTCCCTTTATTCTCCATTTCTTTAGTTATTTTCTTTTTAATCACATTTTTCTTCTTTTCCTTCTTTTTAATTCCTCCAGAAGAAGTACCTGCTTCTACCTCAACCTCTTCCGTGGTGTAAAAACCATCCTCCTCACCAGTTCCCTGTCTGTTCTCACCTTCCTTTACTTTCTTTGAAATTGTGCTCTCAAATTTCTTTTCCATATTAGCACAAAATTCTCCAAATTTCTTTTCCATAAATTCTTTCATCCTTTCCTCCATACTCAAATCCTCTTTCTCCATCTTTACTCTTTTCTTTTAAATTATCCTTAAATAAATTATTCCTCTTTCTTCAAATCCTTCTAAAATTATTTCTCAACTTATTCACCTCAAAAATATTGTCTCAATCTAAATCACCGATCTCAATTATATAAAACGACACACCTCCCGAACTCCGTCTGACTGAAACTGACACTCGTTCAGTCAGACTACAAGAAAACTTCCCCAAAGTATGGCTGACCACGTCTCCCAACTCAACACTACCTGATTCCCAATCCTTTAAAATGGCCGCCGCAGGCACCGAACGTACGGCGGCCCCTAATGCCCTGAAAGCTAAGTGCGCGTCAGTTTCCGCGTTTCTCCCCCTACGTTCCTGCAGCCGTTCCTTTCTGCGCGCTCTTAATTGACAACACGTTGCATGCGCGCAGAATGCGCTCGTGTCATAACGCAACAAACGCTCGAGACACTCCACATCAACGGACAATTCACTCGATTAAAGGTAATAAACCTAATATTTAATTCTTTAATCAAAAAAACCTTCCACTGTACTCTTCATTCTTGACAAATACAAGAAAACCTTAGACTTAATGTTTTAACCGATCTTTTACAAAAAAGTACTCATTATACCTCGCTTCCAATATTTTCATTCAATATACATACTCCGTTTAACATCCCAATAAAATCTAACTTCCAATCATTAAATTAATCGTTCTTTTTTAAACAATTCTAAACAGAGAATAAATACTATGGTACTTATCTTATGTTTGAGCAGCAACAAAAGAGGAAGATGGCTGCTGCTCAAGGGGACTTATTCATGTTCTAAGTTATAGAATGTTTGATAGTATTCTAAGTTCTAGGTGCTGTTGCTGCTGTGTTTGGGCAGTAATAAAAGGGATATATGCATAATGTTGGCCTCCGGGCCATTGACATAAAATCACTTAATGTTTCAAATCACACAACTATTCTGCTGAAAGGAAACTGGCCTCTAGTTATCTTGGAGATACACACTGGGGGTCAATGTATTTTACAGCCTGAAAAATACTCATCTAAAAATGCCCATTTGTCTACAGTTCAGAACAAGATCATGTACGTGAACCATATGTTTAAATGTACAAATGCTATCCCAAAACAAGGAAACCGATTTTTAAGATATGCTATGCCATGAAACCATACTGAGAAAATAGTACAAACATAAAACGTGTACTATTCATTCATTAAGGAAGCATAGCAGGTGAGGAAAATCGGTTTTCCATCAATTTAGAGAAACAAGAATTCAAGGAGAGTGGCAGGTTATGCCACGTTCAGTATACAGGGGAAATCAGGAGCAGCCAGGGACAGTATGTACCCGTCGCATTGATCTGCCCAGGTCAAAGTTTACTTTGGAATTAAATCCGTAAACCAGCTGAATGTGCAAACACTGAAAATTAGTGGCATTGACTGGAGTCTAAAAGTCAAATATTGGGAACCGACATTTATGGAGATTTCAAGGACAAGCAAATAATCTGAAAGGATGACATAAGCACAATTGTCACAAAACCCTTAAATGGGAGGGCAGAAGATGTGCACAATACCAATACTAAGACAACAAGAAAGACTTTCATTAGAAGTATATATTGAAATGTTCTGAGCAGAACACATTATGACAAGCAAAGGAAAAATATAGGCAGAAGTATATAGCTCTTTCGGTTCAATAAATGTTTTTGTTAACTGAAGTAATGCTTGTATACTAAGATGAGTAATAATGTAAAACAGAAATGCACTTACGATATTAATTGAATGGCCATTATACTTACAATCCAAAGACTAAAATCACTCTATTACCCATATTGGGAGGTATTTATAAATCCAGAGCCTAGGCCCGGAGGACAGCAGAATGCTGTATAAAACAGCAGGATATGCAGCCAACATGTGATGATATGCATACAGTTATGTTTACAAAGGGACCTGAGGACAATAAATGCATACAAATTTGTTGAAAGAATACCATTACAGTAGGGTGAAGCAGAGAGAGAAGAGATACAGACTAGAATGTTAGAACAGAATGTGTAGTCTGGGTGAGTCTTCGTATTTCCAGCCTGGACAGAGAGACTGACTTCTATTATTGGACTTTAGAAGCAAGGTAGTCAGATTTACTCAATTGGAGTACCTTCTAAATCCGGAACAAAGAGAACACATCTACTTGAAAGGATTACATTGGCTGCCTAACTTTCTCTCATTAGGGATCAGACATGCTGTAGTGTGAAGAATGCTTTTCACTGCTGTCAACGAGCTCTGTCAGTGAACAGCGCATTGCTTCCATTAATGGATACGAGGGCCAGACTGTGGACTAGAGGAGTAGGGAGTAATAGCTTAGTTGTGTAAAGCAATATAATCTAGAGACAAGCAAGTTGTGCTTTTTTCTTGATCAAATCCATGAATGGCAGAGGTCAATAGGAAATCCCAGGGATTTAGCAATAGGAGAAAAGCACTTGAAGCTATTTAAGTTCCATTTTTAAGCCAATTCTGAATGACATGTCCAGTCCTTCCGCTAACTGTAATTTAATTTATATACTGCTTACTACCTCTGACGGGCGTAAAAATGCTTGATAGTAAGCAGCACACTACTCTGGAACCCAAAGGTAGTGGTTAATCTAGTGGATATTGGTGATTATTGTGGGTAGTCATGTGAAAGCATGTATTTACAGCAAATGGCATAGAGGAGTAAATTGGTGTGCCACACAAAAACTGACTCTGTACGAAAACTGGGGATGCCTGGTCAAGCATCGGAAAGTTTAGGGCAAATGGCTGGGAATGATGGGTTAGATAGCTTCCTTGTCCTCGGAGTCCATTTCTAGATATCAATTGACAGGGAGAGATATGTCAATGTGTGCCGAAATAAGAATGTTTTGCTCGTCTAATGTCATATGTATTTATGCTGCTGAATATGCGGCTCTATTTCTATTCAGGTTTTTTTATCGTCTTCTCACAAAATCAATAACATTGATTATCAAAAAAAGAAAGCATGTATTTACTCTAGTTACTTTGTGATATATTAATACCACGTAGGTCTGATCATTAGTGGGGGCTAAGTAGTTTCAAGTGAATAGTAGGCAAGATAGACTGGCTGGCGGAGATTAGATAATGTTGGAATACACGGATAGGGTTTTTTAAGTGGAGAGGTTATGATCTATGAAGCGAGACATCTGACATCTTTCTGTGCTTCTAACTTTCTGTAATTAGCCTTCTCGCAGCGCCGGGACGCCCCTTGGCTGGGGCAGCCGCGCGCTATATAAATCACTATAACATAACATAACATAACACATTTGCAGAACTACAAGAAGAACCATTGAGGCTAGCAGGAATGAGACAGAGGAGGGTATAGCCAGAATTAGAAGGTATGCAGAAGATGAAAGGTAAAAAGAAGGTCCCTCTTAAGAAAGTACGTACATCGAGGTCAATTTTTCATGCAGGGTTTCAGGAGTATAGTGGGAGACGGTTTTCTGAAATAGCAAGCTATCAAGACGGTGTAAGCTGTAGAAGAAACAATATACACAGTGCTCCATAACGGTAGCAAATATCTTAAACATGTGATTCAGAGTGTAGACATCATTGAAACATTAAGCCCTTGTGTGCCGTGGACATAATGGTTACGTCCTCGGCAGCGGTGCTGCTGTGCCGAGGACGCAACCATTACGTCCTGGTGAACAGAGATTGCAGTCCCAACCTTTACCCCACCACCAACCAAATAGATCTTCTATAGAAATACTAATCAGCAGTCCCACCCAACTAAGTTTTCATGGAATTTCTAAAGGAAGCACTGTCTCCATTCTCCTCAATTCAGTGTCTGGGTCTAGACCCTCCAGCTACAGAAATGCGGGTAATACACTTCCAAAGTCTGGAAAAACTATCCTCAACCTCTATCTTGTGCCATGGTACAAGAGGAATCCGAAACGGATCCTACGGGCCTCCATACCCAGACCCACGCACATGCAGTTCTACTACCATACGTGTGTGACGCTCACTGTACATGTACTAAATGAGCACAAAGGATGTTGGTGCTAAAATCGGGGTTTCACATTCCTTCCTCCCTCTATTGATCATACCATGAACCCTGCTGTAACCCAAATAATATGCATCACATATTACATCTCTTTAATTGTTGTAGATCTTGCAGGCTGATGCAAAGCCCTCAACTTTTTACTGTATAATCCTATATGTTATGATTACAAATATGCATTCTTGTAAATCCTAATAACTCATTTTGAAACCCCCGTTTATACATTTCATTCACATTTATATTACAACATTTGGAACGTTTAACACTGTAAAAACATTTAATGAGAAGAAAATAATAATTAAAGGTTTATCCTCATCACGTGCATATTGGACGGAAAAACTGTTCGAACAAGCATTGCAATAGCCAAAAGGTCTCGCATATGCTAGAGCTATGCCAATGTATTTTAGCCATGTTTTACACCAGCGTGGCTGCTGTTCAGCATGGCTAAAGGTTAATGGCGCAGAGGAGAGTGGCGTGGAATGTGGTAGAGTAGAGTGGAGTGGGGTGGACAGTGTTGTGTACTGGAGTCGCATAATGGGGATTCGCAGTTAGTGGCATACACTGGAGTGGCATAGAGTAGGGTGGACTGGTGTAGAGTGCATTGGCGTAGACTATTGTAGAGTGCAGTGGCACTGAATTCAGCAGCATACAATACAGCGTCCTAGAATGCAGTGGCATAGATTAGATTGATGCACAGTAAAGTGCAGTGGTGCAGAGTAGAGTAATGGAGAGGGCAGTGGTGTAGAGTGGCATAGAGTGCAGTGGCAGAGTGGTGGGAGTAGAGTTCAGTGGCATAGAGTGGTGTACATTAGCATAGAGTGGAGCAGAGTAGATTTCAGATGCGTAGAGTGCAGATGCGCAGAGTGACGTGGCGTAGAGTGACGTGGCGTAGAGTTATGTAGTGCAGAGTGGAGTGGTGGAGAGTAGAGTGCAGTGGTGTAGAATGGAGTGGCGCAGAGTGGAGTGGCGCAGAGTGGAGTGGCGCAGAGTGGAGTGGCGCAGAGTGGAGTGGCGCAGAGTGGAGTGGCGCAGAGTGGAGTGGCGCAGAGTGGAGTGGCGCAGAGTGGAGTGGCGCAGAGTGGAGTGGCGCAGAGTGGAGTGGCGCAGAGTGGAGTCGCGCAGATTGTTGTAGAGAGAAGTGTTGTGGAGTGGCGAAGGGGAGAGTGCAGTTGCGTAGAGTGGCTTAGAGTGTAATGGCGTTGAGTAAAGTGGTGCAGAGTAGATTAGAGTGGCGTATATAGGATTGGCATAGAGTGCAGGTGAATAGAGTGTTACAGAGAAAAGTGATATAGAGTAGAGTGGTCTGTTGGAGAGTGCATTGGCATTGAGTGTCGTATAGTGCCATAGAGTGCAGTGGCATTGACTTCAGCAGCATACAATGCAGAGTCGCAGATTAGATTGATGCACAGTAGAGTGCAGTGGTGCACAGTAGAGTGCAGTGGTGCATAGTAGAGGGGCGTAGAGTGATGGAGAGGGCAGTGGCGCAGAGTAGAGTTCAGTGGCAGAGTGCAAAGTAGAGTGGAATAGAGTGCAGTGGCAGAGCGGTGCAGAGTAGAGTTCAGTGCCGTAGAGTGCAGTTGCCTAGAGTGAAGTGGCATGGAGTAGTGCAGAGTGGTGTGGTGGAGAGTACAGTGTAGCAGAGTAAAGTGTTAGGGTGCAGTGGAGTAGAGTGACGAAAATAGCAGTGACGTAGATTACTGTGATGTAGAGTGCAGTGACAGTGCCATTGTCTAGAGTGAATTGGCGTAGAGTGCAGTAGCATAGAATGGGGTGGCGCTGAGTAGATTGTTTCAGGGTAGAGTGCAGTGTCGTGGAGTGGCGCAGGGTAGAGTGCAGTTGTCTAGAGTGTAACGGCGTGGGGTAAAGTGGTGCCAAGTGCACTGGTACAGAATAGATTAGAGTGGTGTATAAAGGATTGGCGTAGAGTGCAGGGGCAAAGAGCAGAGGGTTAAAGAGTAAAGTGCACTGGCATAGTGTATTGCCATAGAGTGCAGCTTTGCAGAGTGGCATAGCGTGGAGTTGTACAGAGTCAATAGGTGTGCCCTGCACTGGAGTGGTGTAGAGTGCAGTTGCAAAGAGTGCATTGGCATAAAGAAGAGTGGAACAGGGTAGAGTAGAGATGCGAAGAGTGTGATGCCGATTGGAGTAGCACAGAGTGGGGTATTCATGGTGTGGCAGCACACTGCCATTACAGACAACACATTTTCAATTGAAATGACAATTATATTTGCACAGACATACAGTTTTACTAATAAAACTATACAGTGTACAGACGAAATGTGTGGAAACTGTATCACCTAGTGCAATTATTTGTTGTGATCATATTAAATTATTTGTATCCAACACACTTGAGAAATAACAAAAAAAGTGCATAATTTGTGTTCCAAATTCTGATATATTCTGAAATACTAACAGAGTTCATTTAAATGTTGTCTATGCTAGAAAAAAATCTCTTTGCTATCCCTACTACAAACCTAAAATGGAATGCCCAACGTCATAAGTTGCATGACCCATATCCTAAATGTCTGAAGGAAGAGGTGATTCAATTATAGTATCATCACAATTCCATTTAAACTTCAACTGCGGTATATAATTATTCCAACTGTTGTTGTAGTCCCTTAGGAGAAGAAAATGAATGTTCTATCATCAGCATATAGCAAGAGGCTAGCCACCAAAAGCGCCAAGCAGGATTCAGCCTGACACATCTTAGGTTTATCTGTACTTTATTTTTTTCAGTACAATAACGCTGAAGTAACTAGGAGGTTTAATGCACCAGCTGCAGCACCAGCCTTTCATTATTCTGAAACTAAAAAATGTGTGTGTACGCAATCTGAATGAAATTCATTCCACCTAAAAAGCAGCTTCAAAGCACCTTTTGGCAGACGGCAGTCCTCACATAAATCCTATAAGCAAGATGATGAAGGAAAGCATAAAGAAGCATCTACAACGGCCACAATACATTCCCTTTCCCATGACCTGCAGCCCCTTTTTCAGGCACTACTGCAGTGCAAGGTACCATGGAGAAGGGACTTACCCCTTAAGTTCAAGAGGCAAAGTCTGTTTTAACGGAGGGTCGTCTCCTGCCACTAGCATGCAAACTCCCTCTTGACATGCTTCTTTCTGGTTGCACCCAGTGGTTTCATGAACATGGTATACAAGGGGGTCACCACAGAAATAGAAATTCAAGAGCAAAAAACTTAAGCACACTGAGTCTGCCAATTATTACAGAACCAAAATGCTATCTTCTCGATGCAAACACACCTCGGCGTTCTTTAACCAAGAAAATGCTTTGCATCTGCATGTAGGGCATCTGAGCTTTCTTAAGTCTGTCATCCGAACTCTTCATATTTTACCATCTCAAGCTTACTTTGAAGTGCCTGTGATGCCTAAACCTAAATTTGGTATTTCCTTCGCTGATTGTCACTTAAATTTCTTCTGTATGACTGCGGTGTGGGATCCTAAAACAATTAACTAAGATGCTTATATAGTCCTACTGTAAAAACTAACTTATATGAGAACGATGTTTCAATTTCATTCAATTCTTAACCATCCACAAACGTTGTAGATCCTATACCCTTCAGTGGGGGAAGAAAATCCCTCATCCAGACTTCAAAAGTGCATGGCATAGTTCGGAAGTAAATACCAATACCAAAAAGTATAAGGATTTTGTCTCCCAGTTTCAGCTTGCAGGCAGTCCAGTCCACGCTGCAGTAATTTCATTAAATAATTTGCTCCAACTGCTGAGAATTTTGGGTCAAGATGCTCTCCATTTGGTGTGTGTGGTGCCAAACCCATGGGCCAACAAGTAAACCACATATTAGCTTTGGGTAGATCTAGAAGCAGTATGCATCTCAAAAAGCTCCATGAAAGACGTACCACGTTTAGTCCTTAAAGAAAAAGCATGAATAAACCCAAGCAATTTTCATGTATCTAGAGATCAGGAAGGTGGCATTTGTGGATTGCAAAGCTGTCATTAGGTTGCAGTTACAAACCAAACTCTCCAGGAATTAAGGATCATTTCACCAAAATACTTCATGTGTAGTACACAGTCCAGCTTTATCTAAAAAAATCTGTGAAAGAACAACTTAACTTCGTTACCAAGTTTAACAATGTAGACCAACATAGCACTGCTTTGAATGTTATGTAGCCGCTAGAAAGTATAAGAGGACTGTGTAGCGGGTCTTTCATAGTACAAGCTAGTAAGAACAAATAAGCAAGATTCTGCAGCACACTTATAGAAAAAATTCAAATACAGGTGATGTCTCAATGGACATATAGTTCAAAGTTCATAAGCGAGAAAAGTAGTCCATCATAGTATTGTTCTTTCTTTTATTGTTCATACATGAGCCAGCCGACACGTGTTTCGTCGCAAGAAATCACAATGTTTCCGCGACTCCTCAGGGCTGTAGGTGGATGGTATATGACTACAGGTCGCGGTGCCGGTGATAATTCCGACCCGGCTCCGCTCAAGACCGGGTAGTGATGGAGATCCGAAAAGGATTACACCAGTATGGATCTTGAATTTCTCCAGAAATTACGTTGTAGAAAAAACTAGCTATCGGTATTATTCTTTGGATATTAATGATGGTCACTTGGTAGTTGTATTTAAAACGTGAAACAGTATAGACTTGCCTGGAGATGAGTCCCCGGAGTGCGGGGATAATACAGCGTCTACTCTTTCCAGTGCGCGTTTCTGTTCCGGGGTCACCCAGAAATGATGTTGTAGAAAAAGCTAGCTATCGGTATTATTCTTTGGATATTAATGATGGTCACTTGGTAGTTGTATTTAAAACGTGAAAACAGTATAGACTTGCCTGGAGATGAGTCCCCGGAGTGCGGGGATAATACAGCGTCACCCGGAACAGAAACGCGCACTGGAAAGAGTGGACGCTGTATTATCCCCGCACTCCGGGGACTCATCTCCAGGCAAGTCTATACTGTTTTCACGTTTTAAATACAACTACCAAGTGACCATCATTAATAACCAAAGAATAATACCGATAGCTAGTTTTTTCTACAACGTAATTTCTGGAGAAATTCAAGATCCATACTGGTGTAATCCTTTTCGGATCTCCATCACTACCCGGTCTTGAGCGGAGCCGGGTCGGAATTATCACCGGCACCGCGACCTGTAGTCATATACCATCCACCTACAGCCCTGAGGAGTCGCGGAAACATTGTGATTTCTTGCGACGAAACACGTGTCGGCTGGCTCATGTATGAACAATAAAAGAAAGAACAATACTATGATGGACTACTTTTCTCGCTTATGAACTTTGAACTATATGTCCATTGAGACATCACCTGTATTTGAATTTTTTCTATAAGTGTGCTGCAGAATCTTGCTTTTCTGTTACTTAATGTGTCCTCAAAACACATTGTGAGGGGTTACAGGGATTTACCTCTCATCTGCACGCACCTTATGCTTCAAGCATTCATTGTACGTTTACCGAGTAGTGCGCCCAGAATTTCCCCCACGTCTGAAACCCTGTTCTTTTGAATTATAGTAAGAACAAATACTCATAGTGAAGTACCTACCTTTATAGTATAAAAGAAAGTAATGCATCTGGTCATTTGAAGGCCCCTGCAGTCTTGAACACCACGAGTCATAAGAACATTTAGGACCAATTTTGTGGTCAAAAAGAAATTCCAGATTGTGGAAAACGTGAACTGGGTCAAGTAATGTAAAATGTGCAACATGCTTAATACTCCTATTGAGGCAGAGAAGTTCCAATCTATTTAAGGATCTTAGGTACCCTTCATACAGTGCATGGTTGGTAGGGTGTGAGTAAAGTCAAGGCAAAATGGAAGGCGCTGGGTGAAGTGTGTGAGGTTCAGAGAATTGCTCTATACACAGTGAGGCAAACTGATTGATAATGCTAGGCACTGAAGAGTTGCAGATACGTGAGAACAGATGCTTGCCAATAAAAACAATTGTTTAGAGTGATCCTGGTCATAGAATTACATGCGTGAGAATCAAATGTTTAATGCTTTCCAGAGAGTGTTGCCAACTATTGTTATTCTATCGGGTATGGTAAACTAAATCTTAGCCATCTGAAAAGAATTGGAACTTGGCCCAATGCAAGGCTTAAAACAATGTTTTAAGTGATGTTACAGAACGAGGCCACTCAAGAGCAAAGCACAGTTTGTTGGCAGATACAGAGTTCACCCTGCAGGAAAAGTAGTCTTCTGTAATGGATGGTTCAATAAGCAATGCACAGTGTCTTATAAATGATATAGCTAAATTGGGGCAGTCACTGAAAAGGTTTATGGTGAAAGGCTCGTCGAGATTAAGGAGTTATCTTGCAGCTTGTTTCAGTCAGCAGCGCACAGGACCATGGACACCAGAACAGTTCTGAAAACCTTATTTTTACCACACACAAAATTGGATCATTTGCCTAATGCGTAATGAAATCCACTACTGCCTAGTTTCTCTGAAATAGTTTTTAAGCACCTTAGTTATGTTGCCATCTCAACTTTAAAAGCATGCAGCGTTCGAGGGGAGCAAAAAACACTCAGTATCACTTTCTTCCTCCTTCTTTGCGTCCACCAGTATTTGCCAATATAAGGAAGGTAATCCCGCAGCAAGAATAAGATGGAAGCTGCTGTCTGTAGATCTCTCCCCCGTCTACTAGCCAACTAACTCCGATTGTCATATCAATATCTATAATTGTTAATGGTAACTTTTATACTTTGCTCAAATGAGCACCTACTAGGTCTGCTCTAATGCATCTATCTTACATAAATGATTGCTTCACCTGCACCCCACCAACCTCCCATGTACCGAACGGTTGCGCTAGACCCCTTGGGATTCTGTCTCTCTTTTGGGGCTCAGCAATTGGCCATGTAAAGGAAGACAGCATACCGGGCCAGACTGTACTGCTATACCTCCCTGAGGTCTTCGTCGGTTGCTTCCTCATGGCCGATTTGAACTGGAAGGTCCTGGGACTGTGTGTGAAAAGCTCTCATTCAATGTATTCCATAATTTGCCTTTCACTTGGTTCTACGCTACTTGCCTTTGCATTAGTGGCTCCAGGGTCTGCTGCCCTCCCCTCCACCCTCTTCCCCAGGCCTCACCAGTTGGTCATATCCAGGAAGAAGGCGCACCCGGCTGGGTTTAATTGGAAGCCAAGTAGCCGCTGGAACTCTCCTATCAGTACGTCCTTGTCCGTGGTCCCGAGGCAACTAAACTTTTGCATCAGCTCGGGGTCTAGGTCCACGTCCATCCCCTCCATGGCAGCCGGGGCCGGACCAGCCGCCCACTACAGTCCCCGGTCTGATCCTGCTGTGTAGGCCAGAGGCCTTCCCCCCTGCCTCAGAGATTCATCAGCGAGTAGACACACTGCGCAAGCGTGGCTTCGGGGCCACCATCCATTGCGCATGCGCGATAGCCGGGCAAAAGCCACCGAGCAGGCGCAGATTTCGAGGAGACAGCACGCCCCGAGGTCGGCTCGCGCTAGTTCCACCGCTCGTGCCCCCAGCTGTCACACCGCTGTCACAACGTTAAGTGACGTCTTTACTTTTGAGAACATTGAAGAAACAGAAAAAAGACTATACAGCCGGCCTAGCGCAACCTCATCCGATCTAAAGTCTGTATATAGATTTCCACCTTAAAACGAGAGTATTTAGGGTCCATAAGAATGAAATATTTGTGATAAAAATTCCCCGCAATATTAGAATTTATTGTAATTGAATTCGGCTCATTTGATAGAAAATGACAAAAAAGGTCTCAACTGGTGAGCTTATTGTTGCAATAAAATATACTTCCTTAAAATATTTATTTTGCAACAAACAGAAAAAAACACAATGTTAAAAATTCAATTGAATATTATTACATGTTCTTTATATATTATTGTCTCACTTGGCTCGACAAATAGTGAATATTTTATTTTCCGAGATGGTCGTTAAATGTTCTCTAACTCCATGTGGCACCGTTAGTGTCCGTTGTTTGTTTCTTAGAGTTCCAGCCGGCGCTTTCATTCGCTGTTGGTTTCAGTAGGCAGGATGGCAACAGGAAAGAGAAGATGGACTGAGATACGAGTACAATGTTATATCGCTTTAAAAAATAATTTCGCGTATTATATATAGACGGCCAGACAAGCCCAGTGCTTAATACGAAGTGGCTTACCTTAAGCCTGCAACCCTGTAGCTTTCACTGTGACAGATTTATGAGGAGTGTATCGGGATAGCTGTCAAGAGTCATGGAATTGCAGAGGGGGCTTGCGTGAACTCAATAACTCTCACCTACTGTGGTGCTAGATACATTGAACGCATGGGTGACGTTGCAGTAGAAGCAGGGACAACGTTTTGTGGTCCTCGCCTTCCTCGTCCCTATGACATATTTGAAAGCTATTTGTTCTCTGTGTGTCAACTGGCAGTGTTACATGGGCTGAGGTAGCTATATCATTTATTTATTTTATTTATTTATTTATGCGATTTTATATAGCGCGAACTTTACCCGAAGGTGTCAGAGCGCTTTACATAGGACCCAGTTTCAAACATAATGACTGACGGTACAAAAGGAATTTGCAAATTGTTGACTTACATAAGAACCAGTTGAAAACATACGGATTGAGGATTACATGCGTTATAGAAAGATTTAGGATTACATGCGTTATAAAAAGGTACAAACAAAAAATTGCAAATGTACAAGAGATAAAGTCACACAGGGAGGAGGTACAAATGGATAAAATCTAGGCATATACTAGTGATATCTCTATCTACTTAGGGAGGGATACACATGGATATACTCTAAGAGTCACATAGGAATGGTAGAAAGCACAGCGGACTCCTGCATATACTAGTGATTAGAGTTATCTCTATATACATAGGGAAGGGGTAAGACTGGATATACTCTAAAAGTCACATAGGCAGGGTAGAGAGCAATGCGGACTACTACATATTCTAGTGATTAGAGCTATCTCTATATACATAGGGAAGGGATACACATGGATATATTCTAACAGACACATAGGCGACTAGTCGTTAGAGTTATCTCTATATACATAGGGAGGGGATACACATGGATATACTCTAAAAGTCACATAGGATACTAGTCATTAGAGTTATCTCTATATACATAGGAAGGGATATGACTGGATATACTCTAAGGGTCACATAGGAATGGTAGAGAGTACAAAGGTCTACTGCATATACTAGTGATTGGAGTTATCCCTATATACATAGGGAGGGGAAATGAATGGATATACTCTAAGAGTCTACTGCATTTACCAGTGATTAGAGTTATTTCAATAAATCACAGAGCAGAGTTCCAAAAGTGTGGATGCAGTCACAGCACAAAGGGAGGGTGGGAGGGATGCAAGGGTAAGGAGAGAAGGGAAAGCAGAAAAGGGAGAAAACATTTGAGAATCATCCACGGGGATAAGGGGTTAAAGGGCGACGGAATGGAAGGAGGGCTAGAGTCCAGAAAGAACTGTCCGAAAACAGCAGCAAGGTGTCGGCCAGGACAGAACAAGAAGTCAAGAAGTCCAGGAGAGAAGGTGGGAGTCCAGGTGGAAGATGAAGCTGGAGGCCAGCTGCAGGCGCGTCGCCATCTTGGAGAGCTTGCGGTCAGCCCGCTCGGTGGGGGTGAGCTTGCGCCAGGTGGTGAAGGTCATGTTGACGCTGTTGGTAAGATATGTTAGCGGGAGGCTCCGCTAGGAATCAGCGAGCAGCCAGCGAC
Organism: Lissotriton helveticus; assembly: GCF_964261635.1. Classification (NCBI taxonomy): domain Eukaryota; kingdom Metazoa; phylum Chordata; class Amphibia; order Caudata; family Salamandridae; genus Lissotriton; species Lissotriton helveticus. The sequence goes on from NC_136065.1 coordinate 1,365,942,682, forward strand.
CCTACCTCCCGGGTTGTTGTCGTCGGGTGGGCACCTCACAATAAGGTACTGCAAATGTCCGGTAGATCATAGATGCAGAGGTGGATGCAGGCGAGGGTCACCGCCAAGGATCCTTGAGGAGGGCTCACCCCCTCAGGTATGAGACACAGAGAGAGCTTGCGGGGTCGCCTATGGGAGAGGCAGTAAGCGCTGGGGCCAGATGGTCAAGTAGAGGCGCCGACCGATAGTTGCATGTCACACCCGGCCGCCATTTTAAGGTCAGGCAGGCGTGGGAAGGCAGATTGTGACGGGGCCGCCCCCGGTGTCTTGCCGCTACAGAGGCCCCCCGAGACTATCCTCAACTAGAGGCAGCCCCTGCGTCCCTCAAACTTCGCCCGTCAAGCATACCTCCCACTGAGGGTTGAAGTCATCGGCGCTCTCATCAGGGCTCCGGCCGCCATTGTGCCCGCGGCCGTCCTCTCCTCGCGTCTCCTCGCAGATCCAGCCGCTTCAGCGGCACCAGGGGCGATCGGAGCAGCCCCGCAGGTGCCCTGCACCTTCCGCTTCCGAGGCGTGCCGAAAACAGCCCCCAGGCCACTGGGGAACCGCCAAACCAAGCTCCCGAGCAGCGCTGGAGCCTGGAGCCGAGACGGATCACGACCGCCCGGCTCCGGCTCCGCCCTGCCTCCCTCATCATCTGCACCAGGTGGTAACCTCCCGAATCTTTCGCCAAGAACATGTTTCTTCTGTATTTTTTTTTAATGAATGGTATTCCCATGATGTCGATCTCATTCTGATGAAAGCCATTTTTGTTGAAAAATAGTCCCTTCTCTGTGCTTGTTCAGGATCACATACATACATTAATTATAGGGAGGAACCTATTCTACACTCCCCTTCTTTTCCTTCTTCAATGCTTCCCTCCCTCCTTAATTACATTTTTTCTTTACCAGAGATGCTACCCCTGCCACTACCCACCTAGGCCTAGTTGCACTCCTTCTCACACCCTAGTCCCTCTATTACTTTCACCCGGTTCTAATACCCTATTTCCAAGATAAGACATGCTTTTTGCTAACTTTATCATGGGAAATATTGCACCATTGTGCACCAGAGACCCCCTTGGAAATGGGGGGAAATAGTGTATGCCTACCACGCCAAAATAGGTTTTAAAGAGCACCTCTCGAAAAGGTGGGGCACCACTCAGATAACCTCTTCCAGAACACAATCACAAATTTGCTAGCATTCGCGACAAGAATTTGCAATTCTATTAAGGACACGGAGGCGAGGATTATGCTTCTCAATCTTTACTGAAGCTCACAGCAGCCAATGAAAATGCTTGCTTTTCATTCTTAAACGTTAAACAACTACACATCCCATGATGAATAGCACATAGGCACGCCCCCTTAGTCCATAAGAGGCCTCTGCCTGCCGCCATCTTCCTCTTTCTTTAAGGCGAACAGCTCCAACAACAACTTGGATAACTTGGTAACTTCTCCAACGTGGAAGAACATAAACTTTTCAGGCGTAATATCCTGGCAGTCTTCGACGTTCTGATGAGTTCAGGTCTCAGCAAGGCCCAAAGGTACCGAAAGGGTCCGCCCTTCTGTGTACAAAGTCCTTAGACTTACAAATGAAGTTGGCAAGGAAACTGGAAATACAAAAACATAGTTTAATAAACCTTTAAAGGTGGTGATACAACCTCCACAACACTTCTACAGTATTGTACAGAGTAGCACACTGAATACAAGCACATGGCCCCTTTTATACACAGTGGAAGGGGTTCAGTTTACAGCTTAGACAGAGGTTACAACCACGGAAGGACATTTCCAAATATATCAGTGGGTGGAGCTAACAGTATTTCTAGAACATGGGAGGGCTATGCTAATAAGGAATAACTGTTACTTCTGCTGAGCATGCGCTACACTCTCAAGAAGGACTAATAATAACTGTTGCTAGGTAGAATCCACAGTGTAACTGGCAGAGAGGTAGGACAATCAGAACATTGAGCACATGGCAATGTAGGGCATGAAAAATGGCGGACTCGAAATACAAAATGGAATCCCTATACTAGATATTTGGACTGATGCATTATGGCTTCAGCTAATGCTTAATAATACCGTTGTTTTATTTACAACAGACGACCCTTTCAGCGTTAGCTGAAGCCATTCCATTTCATAGGGTAGTCATCAAACTCATCTTGAATGTCAATGCTCATAATGTTAGAAATCTCTTTAGTTAGACTCTTTTGATAAGCAGCTTCGGAAACAGCTTTCTTATTGGGTATACAAGAGGTAATGCAAAGAGAACATATCATAGGACCACATTGAATACACATACAGCAAGTGAAAAGAATTACTACTATTATACAAAGGCCAGTGAGGATCTTCCAACCCCATGTAGTAAATAAGGTCCAAAACCAACTAGAGAAGGTCCATGTACCATTATCTACATGTATGTCAGCAGCTATTTTATGCAGTTTATTTATGGCATTATAAACAGAAGGCGAGTTGTCTGGGATGAAGACACAACAGCTACTTCCAATAAGTCTACAAGCTCCTCCCTTTTCTGCTAATATGATATCTAACACCATTCTGTTTTGCAGGGCAACAATTCTAGTAATTTGCAACTCTTCAGTTACGTTTCCTAGTGCTGCAGCAGTTTGGTTGGTCACTGCCTCTACAACTCTAGTTAATCTTCTTATCTTTCTACTGTTTAGGGCAGCTCCAACAAAGAAGAATAAACCTAGGTTAAAATCTACATATTGCTGCAAACTAGTGTCGGTCTGGTCCACATCATCGATAGATAAAGTACGTTTGTATCTATTCACAGTGGCATTATTCAACAATTTCAAGTTTTTATGATAAGTGGCAGGTGCTAAAAACACTGGTGGTAATAAAAACGATACATAGCATACTCCTGACCAGCCAGCTGGTAATCGATAATATCCTCTATTACCGCATACAAAATATGTATTATGGGATGCTAAAAATGTGCTATTATTCAGACCATCTATATTTAAGACTTTAATACAATCACTAACACCTACAGGGATGTACCCAACACTTTGTACGCATAAGTCCGCTTGTGCTTGTGCAACTGAGATCACAAATTTTTCACTTTCGACAGTGTCTCTAGTGTTCGTAAAAATGTAGGGAGTAGACTCATTGTCCGGTCGATATTCTTCCCACTCCCATATAGTTCCATTGGCTTGTGGATAGCCTTCTTTATTCTGGTGACATTCTTTGTTTAGTCTAAAAAGTAATCTTCCAACAGCAGGCTTTCTTGTGGCAAATAGAAGAGTATACCAGGCACGACAAGAACCATTATGAGAGAAAGGGAGAGGTATAAACGGTGTTCCCCCCTTCTTCTGGTGCGCTGGCATCATACCACATATCCAGCAATTTGTTTCATTTGTAGCAGTGTGGGTATGATGTAGCATCTGAATGAAGGTGTTATTTACAAAGGACAAGCGGTGTTTTGATTCCTGATAGGGGAGCGTATAAAAGAAATGCTCCTCTGGCACCGGTGTAGAAACCACATATAGATCACGGGCAGGAATTACATCCTCAACAAACCACGTGATAATGGCAACAACTGCTACACTAGCAATAAATCCAAAGGCGCAGATCACTTTCTTTCTCTCCATATTGAACAAATGTCTCGCAAATCTTCCTGAAACTAAAAAAAAGGCTTCAGAACTCTTCCCCCAAGGCGGCTGTTGTTTTCTTCACCAACGGGCCAAGACGGGTGTCACTACTCTAATGCAAGGCTGATCCCCCCCCCCCTTGCCTCATCGGCTCTCCGTTGCACCAACCGAGAGGCCGTTCTGACAGCAGTCTAAACAGCAGCAAACTTCTTCCTGGGTCGAAGGTTGTATTTTCTTACTCCAGAAGTCGTCGGGTCCGGGAAGAACTCCTCTTGCTCATCAGGTACCACAGCAGGGCCTTTCTCTGTAGTCAGGATTTCTCGATGGTCAGTCAACACGGCAGGCTCCACCAATCCGGGTTGCACTCTGCGACAATGAAGGGAGTGAATCCAGTTCTTCCGGTTGGTCACTCGGACGGCCGTTCTTGTTGCGAGCAGAACCTGCTCGGGACCGCACCATCGGGGCTCCAGGCCACTCGTCCTCTCGAACGCCTTGATGAGGACGAAGTCACCGGGTCAGAGACTATGACCCTCACCTGTGGACCGGTCAGGGAGTGCTTCTCGAACCTGTTGATGAATAGAAACCAAGTTATCAGTTAATTGTGCCAGATAGTCATTCATCAATACACAAGGTACATCATATACGGAACTTGGTTTGGGCACTCCCCAAATATTCATGGGACGACCAAACACCACTTCATACGGTGTAAGGCCGGTTCGGGAGTGTGGTACTGATCTTATTGACAACAATGCCAAAGGCAAAGCGTCGGGCCAAGTCAGAGAAGTGGAAGCCTGGATCTTTGCTAGTTTAAGCTTCAGTGTTCCATTGTAGCGTTCCACCAAGCCAGCCGACTGTGGATGGAACACTGCATGAAACTTCTGTTTTATCCCCAGACCTCTCAGAACGTACTTGATAACGTCTGCTATAAAATGAGGCCCGTTATCACTCCATAATAGTCTACAAACACCATACCTAGGGAAGAACTCCTTCAGTAGCACCTTTGCTGTAGTCATTGCAGTATTGTCCTTAGTAGGGTAGGCTTCAATCCATTTACTGAAAGCACACACCACCACCAAGACGTACTTTAGATTATTACAGCGTTCAAGTTGGATATAGTCCATTTGCAGGACTTCAAAAGGTGCAGTAGGTATTTCAAATCCTCCTGCTGGAGTCCGTGTTCCTTTCCCTGGGTTGTATTTAAGACAGATCATACAGGTCTGTACCACTCTCTTGGCCGTGCTAGCAATCTCTGGATGCTCCCAAACTTGCGCAAGCAATTTCACAATCGCTGAAGCTCCAACATGTGCTAGCCCATGTGCCATTTGAACCATAGGTTGGACAAAAGCTGTGGGCAACTTCCACCTATCCATTTGTTTGTTGCGCCAACAACCTTCATCATCCAGTTCTCCATTTTCAGACCATTGCTCTCGTTCTTTATCAGAAGCAAATCTCTGTATTTCCCTCACTTCTTTCCTAGCATCATGCCATCGTTCTGCTTGTGACTTCACAACATACATTGAAGTGGAGTCAGGTCTCATTGCAGTTTCTCGTGCTACTTGGTCAGCGAAAGCATTTCCTTGCCCTACTTTGTCAATAACTTTCTTATGTGCACTGCATTTCACTATAGCTATCTTTTTAGGAAATGTCAGGGCAGTCAAAAGATTGTGCACCAATTCTCCATACATAATTTGTGTTCCGTGTGATGTCAGAAAACCTCTTTCCTTCCAGAGCAGGCCAAAGTCGTGCGCTACTCCGAAAGCATAGCGGCTATCTGTATAAATATTCACACACAACTCTGCACTAAGCTCACATGCTCGTGTCAATGCTATCAGCTCCGCTGCCTGGGCTGATTTCTGTGGTATGCGTGCTGTTTCCACGATGGTATACAAAGTAGTGATGGCATATGCTGCCGAAGTCGTACCATCCGGTAGCTTCAGGCAGGAGCCATCCACCCATAATTCTCCATCTACATCTGAGAAAGGCGTATCCTGGAGATCGATACGACCCTTTGTCTGTTCCTCAGTCACAAAAATACAATCATGTGCTTCTTGTGACTCAGGCTGAGTCGTCAGGAATGGTAACAATGTTGCTGGATTTAACGTAGCACATCTCCTCAATGTGATATGGGGAGCCAGCAACGTTAGTTCATATCCGGTCAGACGGGCACTTGTTAAATGCTGCGTCTTTGTTTGATTCAAAAGGGCGTCAACAGCATGGGGAACCAACACTAACAGCTTGTGAGATAACACTATTCCCTCACTCTGACGTATTGAAACAGCTGTCGCTGCGACCGAACGAAAACACCCCGGCAATGCCCGAGCGACAGGATCGAGCAATGCCGAGAAATATGCACACGGACGCTGCCTGTCCCCATGCATCTGTACTAACACAGATGACGCACATCCATCTCTCTCATGTACATATAATGTGAAAAGTTTCGTGTAATCAGGAGTGCCTAACACTGGTGCTGAACAAAGGGCCTGACGTAACTGTTGGAAAGCGTTTTCACATTCATCTGTCCAAGGAAGGGGAATTGGAGTGTCTTTTGTCAATAGCGCTAACAGTGGTTTGACTATATGTGAAAACCCCAGTATCCACTGCCTACAAAAGGACGTAAGACCCAAAAATGCTCGAACATCTTTCTGTGTAGAAGGTGTTGGTGTGTCCAGGATGGCTTGGATACGATCTGATGTAAGTGCACGCCCCTCCTTAGACAAAAGGTGGCCTAGGTAGGTCACCTTAGGTCTACAGAATTGCAATTTCTTCTTAGATACCTTATGATTGTGAGAAGCCAAAAAGGAAAGCAAGGACAACGTACAAGTCTCACATTGCTCAGGGGTGTCAGCAGCCAACAAAATATCGTCGACATATTGAATAAGCACTACCCCCTCAAGCAAGACAAAGGAATCCAACTGTCTTTTCAATGCCTGACTGTAGATACTAGGGCTCTCAGTATAGCCCTGTGGAATTCTACAAAATCTATACGATCGATTATTCAAAGTGAAGCCGAAAAGGTAACGGCTATCAGGGTGAATAGGGATCGAAAAGAAGGCGTTCTTCAGGTCGACAACCGAGAATGTTGTCGCTGTTGGTGGGACCAAGGTAAGGAGTGTCGTGATGTCAGAAACAACAGGGTATTGGGGCACCACTATCTTGTTCACCTCCCTCAAATCAATAATAAATCGATATACCCTAGTATCAGTGTCTTTCTTCAAGATTGGTAAAATAGGACTGTTACAAACATTGTATGGGACTTCTTCCACCACCCCCACTCGAATGAGATCCTGCACAATCTGTATGAGCGCCTCCTCACCCTCCTGTGAAATCCTATATTGAGGCAGGCGTGGCAACACAGCTCCCTCCTTTACACTAATGCGAACCGGGGGAATGACCATCTGTCCCACATCAGTGTCTGAAGTAGCCCACAACGTGTGAGGTAAAGAGGCTAATGCAGCACTTTCAGCGACCATACACACTCTCTCTTTTGCAGGGTAATTGTCATTTAAAATCACGCGTACTCCTTCAGGGGAGCAGCGGATTGTGGCTCTAAAATGTTTCAGCATGTCTAGACCCACAATGTTGTCAGGCGTGTTTGAGGAAAGCAAGAATGGACATGGTGCTGTAAATTTGTCGACATGAAATGCAAGGGGTTGGGATAATGGGCTAAGAGAAGGTGATCCATCGAACCCTACAGATGTGATCGTTAAGCCAGACAGGGGAGCCCTCGGAACCAATTGTTTAGACAAAGCGCTACGAGTAGCCCCTGTATCAACCAGAAACTGATCAGTAGAACCCAAAACATGTGCTGTAACATAAGGACCCCTCTGATCTACTGGTACTTCAACTGATTCCTACCCCCATCCTACGCAATCCTATGCATATTGGGAATCATGACTTTCGGGGTGCACATAGTCAGACATCTGATACTGATTTTGTCTATCAAAGGTATTAGACCCTCCTTGTTGTTGCTCCCTAGATTCGAATCTAGCCCTGTCATTTAGGTTACCTCGTGGTCTAGAGAAACCCCCACGATTTCTCCCAAAACCTCTACCCCGTCCCATAGCCCTGTGTTCTCGCGCTAAAGGACACTCATTGGCCCAGTGGCCTCGTTGCTTACAATATGCACATTGATCTTTAGCCAAGTCTGTGCGGTTATATGTAGAATCATAAAAACCCCGACCACCTCTATTATTTCCTCTCTGGGGTGGTCCATACACTTGTGCTAACATAACTTTTGTTTTCAAATCCTTAGATTTCTTATCTTCATTACTTTTTGCTTCTAATTCCTGACGCTCGTAATACTGAGCCATTGTCAGGAGGGATGCCGGAGTCGAAGTCGTCCAGGAGCTTTCACTCGCTTTCAACCGAGCTGCTACTCCCGGTAATAAATTCGAAACATATTTGTCTACAAACAGATGTCGACCCGTGTCATCCGTCAGAGACTGACCACTGAAATCGTGAAAAGTTTCTTCAAATCGCGTAAAGAAGTCAGAAACTGATTCATCTGTCTTTTGCTTGCAAGATGCTAACATAGTCCAGTCAATCTTTTTAGGGGGATAATCGTCTTCAATTTAATCAAAATGGCAGCAGGGAGGTCTAGAATGAGCTGGGGTGGTTTCTGCACAGGTTTCCTAGCTCTGTCCTCCTCCTCAATGTCTTCCCATTTAGCTTTAAACGTCACTAAATCATCAATTTTCCGTACTGATCTCCACATGTCAGGGGGTAATATAAGACCAAAGAATAAATCAATGTCAGCTAATGTCATAGTACAAGAATTCAAAGCCCCCTCAACTTCCTCATAAAAGGCAGCAGGATTTTTCCGTGGGTCAGGTAACGCTTTCTTTAAGGCCATAACATCCGCTCTATTCCAAGGAGTATATACCCAATTATAGATAAAATACCCTCGGGCATCAGCTGAATCTTTATCTGAACTAGTACCCGCTCCTTTAGGAGGAACATACAAAGGCGCTGCCTCTCGCATAGGTTTAACATGCACAATATCGACCTTATCTGAAGAAAAGATAGGTGATTGTTTCCCGTCGCCACTCAAACCCGTCTCTTTGTCGTCCGCCGTCTTTTGTCGTTTTTCTTCTCGTAACCGAGACGCCTCATCCCGCAATACGAATAACCGAACTGCATCAGCTGCCTGGGAAGGAGAAAAGAGACCTTTACGCAATTCTTTCTTATCTTGTATTATGTCATCAGGTTCAAGAACAGGAGAATATTTTCGAAAAGCCCCGACTACTTCATCAGAAAAGGTTTCAAGAAAATAAATTTTTTCCCTGTCCGGCCATTTTTCAAGAGACAACAATATTTCAGCAAGAGGAATTGTACCCTTAAGAATACGATAAGAAATTTGTCGGAGCTCCGCCATACGATCAGATGTTAACTTAGACCGCGTGTCTACCTTATCTTTAAATGATCCAGGATCCTCATCTTCCCCTTTCGGAGCAGACGGGCCAGCATACGGAGGCGGAGAACGATCTAGTAATGAAAAATCATCACCAGAATTATTAAGGACAGGATAAAGAGGCCGTCGAATAGGATATTGGCCAGATATCTGCAATCTACGTTCCTTTTCCCGCTTTTCTTCCGCTTCTTTTTGTTCACGTTGTCTCATTTCTTGCGCCTTCTCACGCACATTCTTCCTCTGCTCTTTCTCAAACAGCGCATGTTCACGTTTCTCACGCTCACGTACTTCTTTCACCCACATTCGCACACTCTCAAACATGTCTTGTCTCGCTCGGCGCTTACACAGGCACTGTTCCACATACTCAATTTTGCGCACATCAAACGAACCATACAAAGGCCATCTCAACTCAGGATCCTTCTTGGTATACTTCCTCCACAATGTGCTGTACATTATAGGTGAAAGACCAAACTTAATGTACATGTCCCTATTCGGCGTCCCTTCTGGTGGAGCCGGCTGCGATTCTTCAAGACTTAACCGGTTTCCACAGCAGCACCACTTACGTAGTGCGCTAAAAGCAGGCATGCTAGAAATAGTGCGAAATACGCAATTTTATACAAAAAAATGGCACTTAATCGTTGCGCCGCTCACAACCATATGTTGGAGAAAAATCTCCACATTGCCTGCCTATATGTGTTGCAACGCATATATACCCATTTTCATAATCATAATATGATCGATCATCCAAACATCTCCATATCCATATCCATATCCATAAGCCACAGCAAGCGTATCCTAAAACTGCCTTGCTAATCACTGACTACCATAAACACTCACAGTAATTACCATACATTGGTCCTTACCAAGCACGAGCGTCCAGATTCCACTTGCCAAGTTCCACAATTTGCTCAAACAGCTTATCCACAGCAAACCGACAGAAGAGGTCTCAGTCGAAGACCGGCGCCACCCAGATGGTCAGATCGGAAGGAAGGAAGAAATACCTCAGGATGCCAGGACTAAAGACGCCGCTGGCAGTGATCACTTCCCCGGCAGAGTTCCATTCCTTCATCACGACCAGTCCTTCGAGCCTCCGAGTCGCCGATGAGCCCCACGTGACGGGCGCCAATTGATGAGTTCAGGCCTCAGCAAGGCCCAAAGGTACCGAAAGGGTCCGCCCTTCTGTGTACAAAGTCCTTAGACTTACAAATGAAGTTGGCAAGGAAACTGGAAATACAAAAACATAGTTTAATAAACCTTTAAAGGTGGTGATACAACCTCCACAACACTTCTACAGTATTGTACAGAATAGCACACTGAATACAAGCACATGGCCCCTTTTATACACAGTGGAAGGGGTTCAGTTTACAGCTTAGACAGAGGTTACAACCACGTAAGGACATTTCCAAATATATCAGTGGGTGGAGCTAACAGTATTTCTAGAACATGGGAGGGCTATGCTAATAAGGAACAACTGTTACTTCTGCTGAGCATGCGCTACACTCTCAAGAAGGACTAATAATAACTGTTGCTAGGTAGAATCCACAGTGTAACTGGCAGAGAGGTAGGACAATCAGAACATTGAGCACATGGCAATGTAGGGCATGAAAAATGGCGGACTCGAAATACAAAATGGAATCCCTATACTAGATATTTGGACTGATGCATTATGGCTTCAGCTAATGCTTAATAATACCGTTGTTTTATTTACAACAGTTCAGTTGTTTTTCTTATCTGAACCTGCAATAAAGGATATGAGACCGTAACCACCATAACCACTGGGTGGGCAAGCATTTATACATAACATGCCGGGTGGGATAATCCTCGCCTCCGTGTCCTTAATAGAATTGCAAATTCTTGTCGCGAATGCTAGCAAAGTTGTGATTCTATTGCAGGACCGGAGGCTTCAGATTATGCTTGTTTAACGCTTATTAAAAACAACAGAGGTAATATCCCCCACCGGCTTATAATAATACGTTTTGAAGGTCGATTCTGACGACCAATCTGCGCTACGCATGATATCTTGTATACTGGAACCTAACATAAATTACTTTGACGCCATGGCTCCTCTGACTGAATGAGCACCCAAAAATGGTGACATCAACACCAGCTTCTTTCATGACATAACGAAGCCACCTGGCAATGGTGGCAGCTGCCACTGCTTTAAAAGGTTTTTGTATGGCAATCAATAATTGAGAACAGCCCTGCGGTCTATTAGCCGCTGTACATTCCTCATAAGTTTTCAAACATTTAACAACACATAACTTGTCATTCTCTTGAAAAGCATTATATGAAATATGACGAGATAATGTCTTGGTGCGTCCTGAAATAGAAAAAGAAACTCCTTCCGGAGTAAATACTCTACCTGTAACCTCCAGCGCCCGCACGTCCGACGACCTCCTGCATGCCGAGAGGCAGAGTAACATGGCCAACTTAGCTGACAACTGTTTTCTGGATAAAAGGGAGTTTACCGGCCATCTGTTAAATAAATCTAACACCAAAGACACATCCCACAACCCCGTGTATTTGGGCTTAGGAGGGTTAGTCACCCTAATTCCTTTAAGTAATTTGCACACCACTGGGTGCATGCCTATTGGTTTTCCATCCAGCTGAGCGTGGCCTGATGATATGGCTGACCTAAAATTATTGACCGATCTATACGCCAAACCTTCGGACGCCTTATGCGATAAGAAATTCAGCACGTGGGGTAAGTCTGCCCCAACGGGATCCAGATGTCGTTCCATGCACCAATCCATCCAGTTCTTCCAGGCCGAGGAGTATCGCTTCCTCGTGGATGGTGCCCAGGCCTGCTTGATGAAATCGCAAGTCCTGCTCGAAACGCCTGGCAGTTGCCACTGTTCCCTGAAAGCCTCCAAGCCATCAGCTGGAGCCTGCCTTCCATTATCAAGGGATGCCGTTCCTGATGAGGGCCCAGCAGTAGCATCTCCGCTTCCGGGAGGAGTCTGAGCCGTTCGCAACTCCACTGCATTAGTTTGGGGAACCATGATTGTGACGTCCACCATGGGGTCACCATGACTACTTCCGCCCGTTGCTTGATCACTTGAGACATCGCTCTCGGGATCAGCAGGAAGGGTGGGAAAGCATACTGCGTCCCCTCCGACCAATTCTGGAGAAATGCATCCGTTGCTTGCGCCACCGGATCCGGTCTCCAGCTGAAGAATCTGGGTACCTGATACGTTAGTCTGGATGCAAATAAGTCCGTCCTGAACGGACCCCAAATTTTCTGCAGCCATTGGAACACCTTCGGGAGCAACTTCCAGTCGCTGTAGTCCCTGAGGTATCTCGAGTTCCAGTCCGCCACCTGATTGGACTGACCCGGCAGATATTCCGCAATTATCGATATCTGGTTCTCCAGACAATAATGCCAGAAGTCCTTGGCTATTTGTACAAGCATCGACGACCTCGTGCCGCCCAACTTGTTGATGTATCTCACTGCTGACACATTGTCCAGGCGCAGGAGGATACAACACGATGTCTGCCTCGGGGACAACGTCCGCACCGCGAACGACCCCGCGAGCAGTTCTAAACAATTTATGTGAAGCGAAAGCTCCTCCGGGGACCATCTGCCACCTGTGGAGATGTCTCCGCAGCGAGCTCCCCAGCCCCAACGGCTGGCGTCCGACTCTATCGTAATTTCTGGGAGAGAGCCGAAGATAGCTCGGCCGTTCCAGGCATCTACTTGTCCCAGCCACCATTGCAGTTCGGTTCTCACCTCTTGTGTGAGAGGGATACTGTCCGAGTACGACAGCCCCTTCTGCAGATGTCTGATCTTTAACTGTTGCAGGGCCCTGTAATGCAGAGGGCCCGGGAATATTGCTTGTACAGATGACGCCAATATTCCTACTACTCTGGCAATTGCCCTGAGCGAAACTGTCTGACTGTTCATCAGCCTCCTGATTTCCTTCTTCAGGTCTTTCAGCTTGTCCTTCGGGAGGCATAGCTGCGCTGTTATGGAGTCGATCGTGAAACCTAGGAAGTCTATCACTTGAGTGGGTACCATAACCGATTTCCTGGTGTTGATTACGAATCCCAGATTTTGAAGCAACGTTGTTGTCAGAGTGAGGTGTCGCAAAAGGGTCTGCTGACACTGATCCACTATCAGGATGTCGTCCAGATAGATTATGAGGCGTATACCCCGTTCTCGGAGGTATGCCACCACTGGTTTCATCACCTTGGTGAAGCACCAAGGCGCCGAGGAGAGCCCGAAAAGCAGAACCAAATATTCGTACCATTGGTCTTTCCACCGGAATTGAAGATATCTGCGATGCGGGGGAAAAATTGGAACAGAAAGATAAGCGTCCTTCAGGTCCAGCCGGACCATCCAGTCTCCTACCTGTAGTAGATCTGTCAAAAGATGGATGCCCTCCATGTTGAAGTGATTGTAAGTTAGAAACTGTTTGAAATCCCTGAGGTTCAGAACCAATCTGTTTCCGCCTCCCTTCTTCTGTATAACAAAGATATTGCTGCAGAAGCCGCGAGGCCTTTGATGGACCGGAGCTATGGCGTGTTTCTGCAGCAACTCGGTGATCTCTTCGTCTATAAAACTGAGATCTTGTTGGGAAAAATGTAGCCCTGCAGGAAGCTCCGATTGAACAGGACGAGAATAGAACTCCAAGTGAAAACCTTGAACTGTTTGTAACACCCATGCGTCCTGTGTAAGTTCCCGCCACTGTGCTAGGCAGTGTTGTGTCCGTCCCCCCAATGGAAGAAGATAAACATCTGCTACTCTCACCTGAGTTCTGCTGGTGTTTGAAGGTCCCTCTGTTGTTACTCGATTGATAACGACCCCTGTTGAACCTCTTGCGGGAGGGGTAGAAGGTCCCACCACGGGGGGAATCGTACTCGTTTCTGCCCCTGCCGAGGTCGCCTCTTTGGGAACCTGGTGGACCTCCACGGCCCGACGAGCGGCCCCCGCCTCGTCCGGCCCTGTTAAAAACTCCCTGGCTGAGAGCTCTCTTAATGCCTGACTGCGCCTTGTCCAGCGCCGTAAAAGTCCCCACATATTTGGAGACATCCTTGACAAATTTGTCCTCAAATAATTGACCCGCTGCTAGGGGACCCGGCTCAGCATCCGCTAGCTCGGTCAAATTACTTTCCATTTTCATGAGTAGTGATTTTCTCCTTTCTGATGAAATGGCACAATTCGCGTTGCCCAGCAAGCAGATGGCTCGCTGGGTCCAACCAGCTAGGACGTCCGGGTTCACAGGAGAGGAACTCTCTTTGGCCGCTAGAGCCATCTCCAAAATCTTCGCCAAAGGTCCAATTGCATCCAACATCTTGTCTTGGCATCCTGACCATGCCCTATCCAAACCTCGTTTGGGGTCCTTCGAGAATTTCCTCAGGAAGGTCAAGAGACTTGCGTCGATTTCTGGAGTCTCCGCTACCTTGTCCGGGATGTCCGGGCGAGGGCATTCCGACTTAAGACGGTTTCTCACTTCCCTGGGGAAGCTCCGTCTAAGGTTGTCGTGTATATATGCTGCCACCGCCGGAGGTGGCACCCAGTCCTGTGACCTGGGGTGCATGATGTCTGACGGATCGAAGGTAAAAGGAGTATTCACCTGAGCAATCTCTACCTGCGCCTTCTTCGGAGGAGGCTGCTCCTCCGAGGTATCCGTATCTGTGCCTGTGGTAGTGTCCGTGTCAGTGTCAGTGTCCACATCTGCATGGACCTTACGTTTTGACTTGGCCTTGCTGCCAGAATAGGAATGTTCCGCCGTGTCTGGTAGGGTAGCTAGGGCCTGTGCATGAGGCCATGTGGCAGTGTCAACTGAAGGTTGACTGGAAGTGGATGCTTCCGCTTTTTTCTTTAGTGGTTTGCTATAGCCATGCCTCTTGGCAAAGCCCTCCAATTGTTTTCTGATTGGACGAAGGGCTGAAGCTAGGGCTTGCAGCACTGTCTGTGGGACTGTAGTTTCCATAGCCCTATTGACGGACGACTGTACAGATGCGTCCAAAGCGTTGACTAAATTGTCCTCAAGGACAGCCTCCTGCCGTCCATCATATACCTCCTCCTCAGCATATTCTTCATTATATTGCTCCCACTCAGACATTGCAGGGGTGGTTGGCCTAAACTGCACCTCAATGAAGTTACTCTACGAACACTGTCCAGCCACAAGGAGGTTCAAGGGGGAGGTCAGCCCTGCCAGCACACTTAATTTAACGAAGTTCAAACCCCCTCAGCAAAGCTGTAGTCACAGGGGTCAAGGACCCATGCCCAATCCAGATACACAGAGCGTGTGTGCACTCTAAACACCGGCCTCAATATTTTACAACCTTTTCAGGCGTTTCACAAGAGCAGAGGGACCACCGGTATGTTAATGCACCAAAAACTCTATAAATGTCAGTTAGGGATTCGCGCCGTGACGTGCAGCCCAAACGCGACTGAAAACCTACTAAAAGGTAGCCCAAATTCAGCGCATTTAGGCGCACGCCGCGGCCGAGAGCCACCCGGACCCTACCAGCGTCATCGGCCTACAAGGGATGCCGTATGCGCATGCGCGAGACGCGCTCTATGGGTAACAGCCGGGACAACAATAGAAGGCCCACAGTGTACCTCTCGGTGCCCGTCTGCCCCCGGTCAGCGACCGCTGCTACCTCGCGCCGCTAGGCGCTCCAATGCCACAGAGGGATGAAATGAAGTCGCTAGGCGCCGCGACGCTAGCGCTCGTGCACAACACCCCCCCCCAATACTCTGATTAACCCCTCAAACAGGTAGTAAAGATGAACAATCTCTTGCCCAATGCATATCTTGTATAATCAGTACAATTTACTAGATAACCTTAGCCGTTTTACTAAATAACATTTAGCACAAGCTACTCTCAAGTAACATTTGCCAACAGCAGAGGGAGGAAACAACGTGCACTTAACTCTTGCTGTGAGCAGCAAAGAAAGAGGAAGATGGCGGCAGGCTGAGGCCTCTTATGGACTAAAGGGGCGTGCCTATGTGCTATTCATCATGGGATGTGTAGTTGTTTAACGTTTAAGAATGAAAAGCAAGCATTTTCATTGGCTGCTGTGAGCTTCAATAAAGATTGAGAAGCATAATCTGAAGCCTCCGGTCCTGCAATAGAATCTACCTGTGCCCCAGATTGCTGTGAGCAGAGTCCAGGAAGTGGTAAGGAGACAGACTAGTGCTGTCTCTTCCCAAAAACAAAAGTTGTTAAACGATTTTCCCTTTCTATGATTACTGTCTTTGCCTGTGTTTCTTACAGTTTAAAATTGTAGTTTTAACCTGCCCGTGATTGCATATTTTATCACCTGTTTTGAGTTTTAAACTTGTGGTTTTCCCTGCCCATGGTTGCTTCCATTTAACGTGTTGAATTGTGGCATTTGCAGTCCAAACTCTGTAGTTTATTCCTCTAATTCCTGGTGACGATTCAGTTTTCCCTCCAAATTTCTCATTTGCTCTGTGCTAAGACCTGTATGTTAAAACTGTGCAACCCCAGCCACCATTTTATGTTCACAAGCCAGTGAAACCAGCCCACCTGCCCCCCCTCACCAGCAACAGGGATATTCTACTTCAGAGGGTGCTTCTGTAAGCTGTTTAAACTGTGTTTACTAGGGACTGTACACTTTGTTTTTTGGTCAGGAGAGGGAGTAAAGTTTTATTCAAACAGTATTGTTAGATTTCAAGTTAGTGAGGCCTTTACCTGCAGAAGTCCATAGTGTGGATTGAGTCTGTCGGTCTCCTAGGAGATTATGGACAGGAGAAGCAGCTTTCAACTCCCTGGCCAGCAAAACTTGTCTGAGGTCGCTAGGACCTTATATGGTCTGCTAGTGGTTGGTACATGTGTACACTGATTCGTGGTTGTATCTGATGTTTCTATTGGATTAGGGTTAGTGTCCTCATTGGTTGAGTATTTGAGGGTTCTGATTGGTTTCTGGGTCTGTGATTCAATCAATGTAGAGTTAAGATTTCTATTGGAAGTAGGGACTAGGGCTTCCTATGTTATTGCTTGTTGGCAATAGGGCGGGGCTAGGGTTAGACCTTTAATTGGAAGTAGCGATCAGGGCTTCTGGTGTGATTGGTTGCTGGACTAGTTGTGGGACTAAGAGTAGGGTTAGGCTTTCTATTGGAAGTAGGGACTAGGGCTTCATGTGCCATTGGTTGCTTGGACTTGGTTTGGGACTACTGGTAGGGCTAGGGCCTCTATTGGACATAGAGATCAGGGTTTTCGAACTGATTGGGTGTTTGGACTAGGGCTACAATTTGGCTGTAATGTCCTGGTCTCCTATTGGTTCTAGATTTTAGGGCTAGTGTTGTGATTGGATAGTGTTAGGGCTAGGGTTCACATTGGCTGAAGGGGTCACCTGATTACTAGGGCTATAAAAGGCCAGGGTTAGGGTGTCTCAGCCCGGGCGTTGAGGCTAAGGGCAGAGAGGACAAGGGCAGTTGTCTGTTTTAACCTGTTAAGGGTGAATAGGATAAGGCCAGTTTCCTATTTGAGCCTGTTCGAGACTGACCAGGATTGCTGCCCAATATACTTACCTCCTTTATGCATCTATATACTTTCAATGTTCTTATGGATCTATATATTTATCACTTTCTTCTAATTTAGCATTTCAAATGCACTACCCTATTTCCCAGCCTATACATCTATCAATATATTCTCTACATCCACTCTCTCATTCATCCCAAACCCCATACCACTACTACGATCCCCAAAATAACCCTTTCTAGACTCTCTCCTACTCTACCCCTGCTTGCATCATCTGACACCACTTTTACTACACTGATCCCCTAAAACAAACCTTTCTAAACTCTTCCCTCTTTTCTACCTCTCCCCAACCCTTCTCAATCCAAATAACTGACTCACTAACATATCCACCACTAAAATCACTTTCATGTTTCACCATACTAATTCAACACTAATCCTGATGGGTTCCAGAGTAGCATGCTACTGGCGCTTCAAAACCCCATCGGGGGTAGCAGGCGCTATATGAATACAAACCTCTTTACCTCTTCTATCCCGCCACCTACCCATCTCTACCCAAATAACTGAATAACCTATCCACTACTCAAATTACTTTATATTTTACGATACTACTTTTCAACACTAATCCTTTGAGTTCCGGAGTGGCGTGCTACTCGCCAGAAAAGCGCTTCAACACCCATCAGGGGTAACAAGTGCTATATGAAGGCAAACCTTACTTCCCCTTTTATCCCTCTGCTATCCTTCTCACTTCAAATAACTGACTAATATCCACCACTGAAATGACTTCATATTTCACCATATTAATTCACCACTAATCCTTTATGGGCTTCCTGAATAGCATGCGTTAACACCCCATCAGGGGTAACAAGCGCTACATAAATACAAACCTTTTTCCTCCTCTATCCTTCTGCTATCATTCCAAATCCAAATAACTGACTCACCTATCCACCACTTAAAATGTACTTGCATGTTTCACTATACTAATTCAACTCTAATCTTCTATGGGTCCTGGAGTAGCGTGCTACTCGCCAAAAAAGCGCATTGATGCCTCATCAGGGGTAGTAAGCGCTATATAAATGCAATTACAATACAATACAATATTAGATATTTTAGGAGTGTTTTCAAATATAAATTCACTAGTGAGAGTATTGCTGTTTGAACGTCAGGTCTGAGATTTCCTTTTCTAAATGATCATCAGATGTGTAAATCCACTTGGCTAAACAGGAGAAAACAAAGACGAAAAGTTACTACTTTGTGTTCCTGACATGGAGCAATGTCACATCTATAGAGTTGGTGTGTACTTTAGGGACACCAGCATTTTATCCACAGCTGTAACCTTTTTGTACACTATATTTGGATGTTCTTGTAATTCAGCTTTGGTTTCTCACATAGTTTTGTAAATAGACTAGATATTTGTTTTAATTAATGTATTGTCAATTTCTATATTTTGTAGGTTGTAAAATGTGTGTCAAACACACAAAAGGTAATGGAAGGAATGTTTGCAATACGTCTAACCACTGGCAATCACTCGGGGCAGCATTCCATCCCATCGGTCTGTTCCTCCTCATGCCACCTCAGATTACCCAGCCATATGCAAATCAATCTTGGTTCTGCATATATAGAAGAAATTCAACCCAATTTACCAATCTAGGTCCTCTCCAAAGTGGGACATAAGCAACCCAAGCAGGGGTGGTTGGTAATTTGAGCAGGTGGGGTGTGGTACACAAACACCTATACATTCACAAGCATGCATACATATCCATTATTCACATGCACATACACACACCCATTCATAGCATGCATGCACTAATGCACATACATACACACACCTGCATGCATACACCAAACATAAAAGAAAAACGTACTGGGCCACATCAGTGTTCTTGGTTGGTTGGAGAGAAGCCTCTGAGGTTCCTGGAGGGGTGGGACTGCCGCCTACAGTCAGCCAATGAGAGGAGGCGGCAGTCCCTCAATCATCACAGAGTGGGATGGGGTCAGCGAGACTGCTGACCCCACCCCACTCTGTGACAAGGTGTCACTGATTGACACTTTGCCCTGGGCACTTCAGGGCTTAAAACTGAAGCACCCAGGTAGGAATCTATATGTGACGTGCCCTCGTCAGGAGGGAATGACCTCAAGGCGCTTTGCCAGGCTGAGGAAGGCATACCCACTGGGCCACAATATCTTCAGCCCAGCAAATTTCAGCTCAGGCAGCCAGGCGCCTGTAAATTTAGCACATGTATAGCGCCTGGGAGCCTGACCAGAACATAAAGAGTGTCTGTCAGGCTGGCCTTTGCTCATGAACAATGGGTTGGTCACTCCCATTTGAATGCAAAGGTGCAGGGGGAGCTGCTGGAGCAATGTAGACTCCCCCAGTACAGAAGGGGAAAGTCCCCACCTTAAGTCTCCGATGACTTAAAGGAGATAACTGCTCAAGGGTCTGCAGATGTTTTCAAACCTACTTAATGCTGGAACTTTTGTTCTGCAGCTGGGAGCTGATGATTAGTACTACAGTGAGGTGTGAGAGGGTAAATATGAAGTGCCATGATGGAAACATCCCCTAGGGATGGAAAGATGTAATTGCACAGGAGGTGCATTTACGTAATGGTGTTCCTGTTGGGGACTGGGGAGGTCACATTCAATATGTGATTTTATGAGTAAATTGGAAATATGTTGCCAGCATCCTTACCAGGGTGCCTGGTTGTAACTGCATAGCCATGTGATTATAAATGTGATGCCTTGCATTGCACATGTTACAAGATATGATAAAAGTACCTGTCATTCCAAGTGATGCTTAGACATGTATTCTTGCTACTGCATTAATTGAACAACCAGACTGTCAGCCACTGTGATTTAAGTGTGTATACTGTACGGTCAGTATTAGGTGCTCTCAGTCGGGTTTATGTGTCACTATGGCAGTTGTTCCCATTATAAATGCTTGTTAAAATAATGGGGTGGGCAGCCACTGGGGTGGTGCCTGTGGAAAGGGCCCTCATTCCAGGTTATGATCAACCCGTGCCATTTGGTGGCAAGATGATGTTTGTGTGGGTGGGGTGGGAATGTTTACGCAATGTTAAGTATTTCCATCAGCTTATGTATATTTGTAAATTGATGCATAGTATTGTGTAGTGTGTGTAATGAAAGTACTCTTCCTTTTTTATAAAGAAAAGCACAGACTGGATAATTATTTGTGGAGTGTTATTTCTGCGTACCTGCCAATGGTGCTTACTAGCCCACACCATCTCCCTTGAGTAAGCCTTGGACTGCTCTGCAACTGTACCCTCTGAGAGTCAAGCGCTACAATGGAGCGTTTGGTTCACAGTGAAGGACAAATGTAGACCCATTACTTGTGCAGGCCTCACATTTAATGCCCCATTTTCCAACATTGGTGTCTAGAGGCAAGAAACATAGTATCCCATTCTGGTACGCATTGATAGCATTTGATAGGTCCAGTTTTGCCACACATTACCTATGCAGTAATGAGCAAATGGTTCAAAGGTTAAGTTATGTGAACTAAAAGTACAGGAAAGGAAAGCCCCTGCATACAAATATGTCATGTGAAGATATTATCGTTTAGAGGTTAAACTGTATTGATATGACTGAGTTATGTTTACTATAATGTGATAGCAGGCTGGGGCTTTCCAGGAAATTATTGCATAAAGTTGTTCTAGGCCATAAAGTCCCTTTGAACCCTAACACTACACCTGCAAGAGGAGGGTGTCTTCTCTAGAGGTGTAGGGACAGCAACTGATATCCACCTCACAGGCTGGGGTGTAGGGGTGGACCGGACTTCGGACAAACAGGAGGTGATAAGGGGGTCCTGGGAAATTCCAGCGCTTTTCAAGTGCAGGGTAGGTTTCCACAGGAGGGGCCCCAGCCTGCCTTCCCCCGCTGAAATTTTTCTTGCCATTTGTGCAGTCCAAAACCACAGGAAGAGTGGGGCAGGAGGTTTCTTGACCCCGGGTAGTGATACCCCAGGGGTTCCCATGGTGGAGAACCCCAAGAAGATTTTCCCACGGTGGGAGGAGTGTGCGGGAGAGTTGTGTGTCTGGCAGGCCCCCCACGTTAACTGGTGGGGAGGGTGAGCAACCCAGGGGTGGCCCATGGTAGTGCGTGACCACAAAATAGGGTAGTTCTCGATCTAGGATGTATAGTGGTAGCCTCTAGGTACTCTAGGTGAGGTAGGTAACTGACCCGGAGGAGATCTGAGAGGTGGTGATGGACTCCGTAGATTCCAGATGGAGAGTTAGTTGTGAACCCGGAGGTGTCAGGGTAGGGTAGGTGTTACCCAAAGAAGCGAAGGGATGTCATCCTGGAGCTAGTGTTGTGAACCGAAAGTGGTGACACCTGGCCAAATGGCCAGTCAGGTATGTCCTGGGGGGTTGGACCCCAAGACTGAGACCATGGGGGTTCCCCCAGCTCGGTGCAGAAGGTGGACTTCTGCGTGGTAGTATCATCTTCAAGACAGGTGGGGCCCATCTTAAGTGTCAGTACCCTGTGCTTCTGAGGGGCGTGGTGCAGGCCAAGCCGGCGATCTTGAGGGTCCTTGGCTGTGTGGTAGTACCACCCTGAGGACAGATGGGGACCTTAAGTGAAGGGACCCTGTGCTTAAGAGGGTGGTGGTGCAGGCCAAGCAGGGATTGGGATGGTCCCAACAGGGGGAAAGGAGCTGCAGAATATCTGACGAGGCACCCTCAGTGTCCCTCCCTGGCACTGCCAGTGTGGTATTGAGGCCAGTCTGAATTCCTGTCATTGAGTCAGGCTAGGGCCCAAAGGTGCTTCTCTGCAAGGGAGAGGCACGAGTGGGCTATGCTTTCTTTCGGGAAGACAGCCGTCCCGAAAGGGTGCTGGCAGCTAAATTACCCCAGTGACAGGTTGTGGATGAGAGACCAGTGAGGTTGCATCTTTACTGTGCGGGGACCCCAAAGAAGGAGGGTACCGAATGGAATAATCTCCAGAATGGGGACCAGCTAGTGACCCAGGAGATAGGATTTAGACCTATCACAGTTGACCGAATCAGTGATAAGGCACTGTACCCCCTTTTTAGGTCGAGCCTGGCGTAAGCAGCGCGAAAGCACTGTCGCCAGCGAGCTCTATTGTTAGGGACTTGCCTTGGAAGTGGGACAGGAGATGGGCACGCGCCTAGCTTTCCAGCGTTTTCAGCAGGTGTAAATGCACGTACAGCCATGTGCTGTGCACATCTCCTGTCCCGCTTCTGAGGCAAGTCAGCCTCCTGCAATCACGCGAACACACACACACACCCCTCCCCCACCTCCCCTCTACCTCACCAGGCTCTTTTGTTGCTGCGCTGGTGTCATCTCCTCTGCATCACCGGGCACACGTGGGGCTTCCTTCACTCATGGGAGCCCCGCACTTGCATCGGCGGCCCTCCTTACGTCTGCAGGCACCGCGGGGCTCTCCCTCAGGCATGGGAGCCCCGCGTCACCACTGCTCCTCTCGGCCATGGGCACGGGCTTCTCGCAGAAGGCGGAAGTCCCGCCCCACAACAGGCTTGACGCTACCGAACTTCCGCTTTTCTGGCCGGCGGCGGTGATACCTTAACTGCTCTTGTTTCAACTGGTGCTTTGAAAGGCTGGGGTGAGGGGGCCGTGGAGCAACTGGCGTGTTTAGAGCGGTGGGAGGAATATTCCCACCCTCAATCTGCCCGCAGTTCATCGGTGTTTAGCCGGCGCATGAGCACCAACAGCGCTCTGTTTCCCCCCATGCTGATGTCTTAACTGGGTGCAAGAGTGCTCAGGTTAATGGCGCACGGGTTGGCTGTTTGATGTTACAGCGAGCCTCTCCCCCACACCTCCACTGTGAGCGGCCAACAGGGTTTCATCAGACCGGCAGCAGCAGGAACGATGGTTAGCAGGGGGGTACAGCACACTTTTCCCCGGGCTGCAAATATTCTGTAATTGCATACTTTCCTTGCGCCAGCGGTCCTGGGCCGGAAGTTGGAGTCCTGTGCTGGGCCATCCCCGGTAAGTAGTGCGTGGGCTCAGCTGCTGCGCCTGGGTGCGGAGTCCCTTTAAGGCGCACGTCTCACACCTATGGGGCCTGGGGCTGAGGACAGCTGGCTTAGTGCAGCGTGTCGTGATTGGCGGGGAGGGGCCGGCGCTCAACCCCGCAGGCAGATGGTGTTGCCATTATAAATTACAATACATTTTATTTAAGTATTAATTATTTAAAAAAATTAAAAGCCATTGTTATTTGTAATATCAATACATACAAGTCCCGTAAATACAACACATATTGCATTACAAATGCTATAGGTGTCACATTTGCAAAAGTTAAAACTATTGGCATTGTAAATGACAAAGCTATTAATTTCGCTATTTTCAAAACCAACACATAAATAAAAAATGTGTCATTTACAATACCAATAGCTCAAACTTTTTCTAATGCGAGACCTATTGCATTGCAAATGCTTGTTCCCTCTTCTATGGTGTGGAAGGGACTATGCAGCGTTGGGTGGTGACATGGAATAGGCCATATAATGTGGGGAGACACATGTAAGGAATAGTCAGTGTGCTTTACTGTTTCACTGTAGGAACACTCCATTATTATCCTATTGAGAAAGAGACCACGTGGGGTAGTTTCAGTTCCCTAGGGCCTACTAACTCCAGGCACACATCAAAGTACACCGTAAGTTGTGTAAAAAGAACCATTCTACTATGTCCAAACCCATATCTGTACTGCTTATGGGTCATCTAGAAACGTCATATTCCTCTGACTCAGCTCAGAGCCAAAGCATAGCCTGGTGTGAATCTGCCAGGCTGGATTAATTACCTTCCTCCCCAAGCTGTAGCATCAGAGGCCTAACCCTTCACTGCAAGCATTCCCAAAGGTGAAGGTCTTCTCTCCAAGAGGGAGAGATGGGATGAAGCTGCAGGGCATCAATCAGCAGCTGTCACCCGGTGCCAGGCACCAGGCCTGCTGCAGGCCCAGGCCCCAAAGTCAGCCAGTGGGGGAGAGACCATGTGGCATGAGACCCTTGGACGACATCTGGACGACACAATCTTAAAGTATCCCAGAGGCCTGTGCAGGAAGGAGGGATCAGGGCCAGAGATTTTATGTGTCACTGCAGGATAAGGCAGAAGTGCATTCCTGCCAGCCCCTCCAATTTCTCTTAAAAGGTCTTGCAGAGAAAGAGTAGCTCTCTCTGGGGTGTGGTCTTGCTGAGGAAGACTGGTGCTGGAGACTGGTACCCTGGGCAGTTGGAAGGAGGAAACCCTGACTGCCTCAGGACTCTGGACTGTGCCTCTGAGGGAGTCCAGGGACAGTGAAAGGAAGCCTGGGCTTCTGCGCGAGGATAGCAAGGTCTGTCGCAGGCAGCCAGTCAGTGAAGACAGCTCCTTGCTGAGTTCACCCTCTTGGAGGCAGAAGGGCAGCGAAAATTGCTCCAGGCAGGTGGCTAGGGCTGGCTTCCGGGGGCGAAATGAGGCGAAGATCTGTGAAATGTGTCCACCGGGAGCCGAGATAGGCCCCCCAGAAGGTAGACAACCTTTGACCTTTCATGGGACTGATGACGAATCGCGTGGGGCACCGCCGTCCGTCTCCGATGTGCCCCTGTGGTGGGTCAGGTCCCGGCTGCTGCCTCCTAGAAGAAGGTGACATCGGGGAGTGCTGTCGCGTCTGCAGTGAAAGTGCCTACATAGCCCAGGCCCATCCCTGAGCCCGAGCGAAGTAAAGTCGGGGAGCGCCATCGCTCACCCCTGTGAAATTGCCCCAGGAGCCCAACCCTGGGCCAGACGAAAATGACGGCGGGGAGCACCATTGCTTCCCCATGAAGAGGACTGGGGCCCAGGATCCCATCCTTATTCCTGGGCCCTCGGTGCCAGCGCAGAGGAGGGGGTAGGGCCGTTGTACTCCCCCGCAACTGGAGAAAGGAGGGGGGAGTGCCATCGCACTCCCCCGCGGCCCCACTCAGCTGGCTGCAGCACCCTTGTCTGCCCGGAGAAGCGGGCAGACCAGAGTGAAAGGCTGGCTCCCGCTGCAGCACGCAAGGGTGCTGGCCAGGCTGGGAGCCGGCGAGAGCAGCTGGGGTTGGGCTCCCTGAGCTGCTCTCTAACGTATCTGTGCACGGGATGCCCAGGTGGGACCAGGCCCCCGAGAAATCGTGAAGTAGCAAGAGGCCACCATCGAAGGTAGCGCAGCTCTCTCCGAAGCAGCAGGACAGCCGCTGCTCAGATATGCACTCTCTCTCTCTCTCTCTCTCTCTCTCTCTCTCTCTCTCTCTCTCTCTCTCCGAGAGAGAGAGAGAGAGAGAGAGAGAGAGAGAGAGAGAGAGAGAGAGAGAGAGAGAGAGAGAGAGAGAGAGAGAGAGAGAGAGAGAGAGAGAGAGAGAGAGAGAGAGAGAGAGAGAGAGAGACCCATAATGCCCTGCGGGGCATGGCCCATTGGAAAAGAAAACCTGCTCATACTCAGCATGTGGTGACCCCAGGAAGATGGGGTCACCAACATTTGAATTCAAAGGTGCAGGGGGAGACTCACCCAGCACAGAATGGGAAAGTCCTCATCCTAAGTCTCTGGTGCCTTAAAGGAGATACCTGCTTTAGGGTTTGAAGATGTTTTCAAGCCTATATAATGCTAGAACTTTTGTTCTTTAAATGGGAGCTGATGATTAGGACTACACCAATGGGTGAGAGGCTGAACATGAAGTGCTATAGTGGAAACATCCCCTAGGGGTGGGAAGGTGTAATTGCACAGGAGGTGCATTTACGTAATGGTGTCCATTTTGGGGACTGGAGGTCACATGCAATATGTGATGTTATAAGTTAATTGTAAATACGTTGCCAGGGTGCCTGGTTGTAATTGCATAGCATGTGATATATAAATGTGGTGCCTTTAAGGGGCTGTGATTCACTCCAATTGCACGTTACCAGAAATGATAAGTGCCCATCATTCCAAGTGATGCTTCAATGAATTAATCAATCAGGCGTTTGTTAAGCGCGACTACTCTCCCGTAAGGTTCCCAAGGTGCTTAGACATGTATTCTTGCTACTGCGTTAGTTGAACAAAATTGAAGGGTGAGTACCTAATGGGTGGGATGGGACACATTTAAGGGCGACATTGGGGGTGGAAGTGTGAAAGGAGAAATTATTTTCTAAAACAGAGGAGGAATAGCGCCTGGGGAATTTTGGTTAAGATGGAAGTCTAAATCATTGGAGCATAGGAGAAAGGGGCCTGCTGTCTGGGTTTCTCTTTTTTTAATTCTCTGTCCTCCGGTCTGACAAAGCTGTTTTCTTGGATTTGATATTTGGCTAAGGATTTTTTGATGTAATGTATTATGAGGTAGCACTGTTGTTGGCTGCATTGCAGGCAACAAATCAGATCCTGAAGGTCCGATAGGGGGTGTTACAGGAACTCTACGGAGTCACAGAACTATGCTTGGGATCATGGAACCTTAGTAGGCAGGGACTGAGTCATTCTACCACCTCAGTACTCATGAGCCAAGGGACCGAAAAGATATAGTGTCTCACTTGCCCTCTTACTCAAAGAGGAACAAATGATTAAACACTCCCGACCCTCTCAGGAATCGCTGTTGCAGGACACACCCTTTCACTCACACTCTCGTACCAGTCCACATGGAAAGTTTAAAATTTTTAAAATGTTTATTTTAACTATTGTGTCCTAGTATGCAGTATACGTGCCACAACAAGTAGAGAAATGCCTAACACAAATACGGTTAGCATAGCAAGAAGCAAGAAGTCTATAAATCAAAAGAGGTGTTGTTATTGTATGCGACAGTATAGCCTAACCTCCCCCCCTTCTACTGAAACAATATATATATATCGGCATCATAACCCCCCGTAGAAACCCTCCCGGTGTCCCGTGCATGAAGGATTCTGGGATGTGTAGTTTCCTCACATACGGACTGCTGCACAGGTGTGCTACGTGGAACATCAGGGGGTGGAGCTGACTTGCAACAACAAGTCTTACATAAGGGCGGACCCAAGTCTACGGTGTGCTGCACTACTTGTGAACAACAACTGAAATTGCATGTGCTGCCAATCCTTTTACTCGCTTGTTCTAGATAGAACATCTGACCATTAAACAAATGTTCCTGACACAAAAAATGTCTGTTTGACTTTCATTTTATTTTGAAAAAAGGGGATTTTATTTTTTATTATTAGAATATCCGCAGATTAAAGACGGACTAACCTCAGCAAACCATATCCGCCCATACTCCCAGGATCCTTTGCGGACCCGGAAGAGCAGGACGACTCAAACACGGAACGCTGCCCAGCGCCGAGAAACTTGCCGGCAGGTAAGCCACACGCCGGTATAAATCCCGGTAACTCATTCAGAAACAAGGGACGTACGCTGACTTCAGCTTTCCATTTCCAGATTCAAGTCTGAAGTGCCACGGACCACCGTTGGATCCGACACTACACCGGCGGCTTGGTGACTCAGCACCAAGACCAAAGGTGAGATTTTGCCGCCATGCGAACTCATGCGTTCTTCCCCCGCCCAACAACCGCAACCTTCAGAGCTAATACTCACAGCATTCTGTTCTCCACAGATAGCTCGAGCGCCCAGAGTCGTCAACAAGCCTGGCCCCTCCTGAACCATGTAAGCATGAAAGTGACTGGAGTTTGAATGTGACGCAAAGTGCTCATGATTTTAAAAGTTATTGATGGGATACAATTATTTTTCCATGACAGAGAGCTGGGTGTCCAGATTACCCACAGTTGTGTTGCTGGTTTCTAAGTGACTGAGAGGTAAGAGATAGGAGTAAGCAATAGGAGTAGTAGGTGTTACTTCAAAGCTCTAATAGAATACCAATAAGTTTCCCCCTTCTCTTTTCACAGACCTTGGTCCTGATGAGAACTCATTCATTCATATGAGTTCGAAACGCGTAGACCTTTCAAGCCTTTAAAAACCAAGAATTGGATAATATTTACTTTTGAAAAGCTATGTAAATACAAGATTAAGTTCTAAGGCTTCATTGTAAATCAAGTGATTACATTGTAGATATAATTTATATGTTCTTTTGTCATTTTGTCTGTTGATATGTAAATAGTGTGGTTTGTGAGGAGTTTGACTGAGTGTTATTGTACTATATGTTGTCTATAAAGTTTTGTAAAAGATTTCTATTGAAAAAG
Source organism: Lissotriton helveticus (assembly GCF_964261635.1). Classification (NCBI taxonomy): domain Eukaryota; kingdom Metazoa; phylum Chordata; class Amphibia; order Caudata; family Salamandridae; genus Lissotriton; species Lissotriton helveticus. Next base: position 1,365,971,278 of record NC_136065.1, read on the forward strand.
TATTATTGTGTTTGTATAAATAAGAGTTGTATATTGTACATAAGGTCATAAACTTTGCCTAAAATCACTTCAAAAAAATCTGCGGATATTCTAATAATAAAAAATAAAATCCCCTTTTTTCAAAATAAAATGAAAGTCAAACAGACATTTTTTGTGTCAGGAACATTTGTTTAATGGTCAGATGTTCTATCTAGAACAAGCGAGTAAAAGGATTGGCAGCACATGCAATTTCAGTTGTTGTTTATATTGCTTGTGGCAAGCAGTGCTGTTGGGAGCCCGAACCCAGTAGTTTTTGTTAAAGGCACTACTTGTGAAGGCTGGAGGCGCTGACGACGGCATATCAACAGCCAGAAATGCATCCGCCACTATTTCCTGAATAAAAGCCTTCAACTGTTTCCCCAGGGATCTTGCTTCTTCCTTTCAGTTAGAAGATTACCGCACATATTCACGCGTCAGCCAGAGACGCCTTCACAAGATCCCTGCTTCAATTTTGGACTTGGACCTTACTGGCAGAGCTGTTCCAGTTCTCTCTTCGGTTTCAAAGGTATTTGAAAAGTCCGCAGTCCGCCACAGAACCCGGGATTAACATTAGCAGTAGCAAGGTACTTACCTCGCGCTGGGCAGCAGCCCCTGTTATTTTACCCCGGCACCTGAGGCTGAAGCGTCACAGGGGAGCAGAGGAGGCCTTGTTCAGGACTTTCCAGCTGGCATAACAAGGCATGTTGGACACATTGTGGCTTTCCGCACCTTCTAGCTGGATGGTGCGATTATCGGCATCATAACCCCCCGTAGAAACCCTCCCAGTGTCCCGTACATGAAGGATTCTGGGATGTGTAGTTTCCTCACATACGGACTGCTGCACAGGTGTGCTACGTGGAACATCAGGGGGTGGAGCTGACTTGCAACAACAAGTCTTACATAAGGGCGGACCCAAGTCTACGGTGTGCTGCACTACTTGTGAAGGCTGGAGGCGCTGACGACGGCATATCAACAGCCAGAAATGCATCCGCCACTATTTCCTGAATAAAAGCCTTCAACTGTTTCCCCAGGGATCTTGCTTCTTCCTTTCGGTTAGAAGATTACCGCACATATTCACGCGTCAGCCAGAGACGCCTTCACAAGATCCCCGCTTCAATTTTGGACTTGGACCTTACTGGCAGAGTTGTTCCAGTTCTCTCTTCGGTTTCAAAGGTATTTGAAAAGTCCGCAGTCCGCCACAGAACCAGGGATTAACATTAGCAGTAGCAAGGTACTTACCTCGCGCTGGGCAGCAGCCCCTGTTATTTTACCCCCGGCACCTGAGGCTGAAGCGTCACAGGGGAGCAAAGGAGGCCTTGTTCAGGACTTTCCAGCTGGCATAACAAGGCATGTTGGACACATTGTGGCTTTCCGCACCTTCTAGCTGGATGGTGCGATTATCGGCATCATAACCCCCCGTAGAAACCCTCCCGGTGTCCCGTACATGAAGGATTCTGGGATGTGTAGTTTCCTCACATACGGACTGCTGCACAGGTGTGCTACGTGGAACATCAGGGGGTGGAGCTGACTTGCAACAACAAGTCTTACATAAGGGCGGACCCAAGTCTACGGTGTGCTGCACTACTTGTGAAGGCTGGAGGCGCTGACGACGGCATATCAACAGCCAGAAATGCATCCGCCACTATTTCCTGAATAAAAGCCTTCAACTGTTTCCCCAGGGATCTTGCTTCTTCCTTTCGGTTAGAAGATTACCGCACATATTCACGCGTCAGCCAGAGACGCCTTCACAAGATCCCCGCTTCAATTTTGGACTTGGACCTTACTGGCAGAGCTGTTCCAGTTCTCTCTTCGGTTTCAAAGGTATTTGAAAAGTCCGCAGTCCGCCACAGAACCCGGGATTAACATTAGCAGTAGCAAGGTACTTACCTCGCGCTGGGCAGCAGCCCCTGTTATTTTACCCCCGGCACCTGAGGCTGAAGCGTCACAGGGGAGCAGAGGAGGCCTTGTTCAGGACTTTCCAGCTGGCATAACAAGGCATGTTGGACACATTGTGGCTTTCCGCACCTTCTAGCTGGATGGTGCGATTATCGGCATCATAACCCCCCGTAGAAACCCTCCCGGTGTCCCGTACATGAAGGATTCTGGGATGTGTAGTTTCCTCACATACGGACTGCTGCACAGGTGTGCTACGTGGAACATCAGGGGGTGGAGCTGACTTGCAACAACAAGTCTTACATAAGGGCGGACCCAAGTCTACGGTGTGCTGCACTACTTGTGAAGGCTGGAGGCGCTGACGACGGCATATCAACAGCCAGAAATGCATCCGCCACTATTTCCTGAATAAAAGCCTTCAACTGTTTCCCCAGGGATCTTGCTTCTTCCTTTCGGTTAGAAGATTACCGCACATATTCACGCGTCAGCCAGAGACGCCTTCACAAGATCCCCGCTTCAATTTTGGACTTGGACCTTACTGGCAGAGCTGTTCCAGTTCTCTCTTTGGTTTCAAAGGTATTTGAAAAGTCCGCAGTCCGCCACAGAACCCGGGATTAACATTAGCAGTAGCAAGGTACTTACCTCGCGCTGGGCAGCAGCCCCTGTTATTTTACCCCCGGCACCTGAGGCTGAAGCGTCACAGGGGAGCAGAGGAGGCCTTGTTCAGGACTTTCCAGCTGGCATAACAAGGCATGTTGGACACATTGTGGCTTTCCGCACCTTCTAGCTGGATGGTGCGATTATCGGCATCATAACCCCCCGTAGAAACCCTCCCGGTGTCCCGTACATGAAGGATTCTGGGGTGTGTAGTTTCCTCACATACGGACTGCTGCACAGGTGTGCTATGTGGAACATCAGGGGGTGGAGCTGACTTGCAACAACAAGTCTTACATAAGGGCGGACCCAAGTCTACGGTGTGCTGCACTACTTGTGAAGGCTGGAGGCGCTGACGACGGCATATCAACAGCCAGAAATGCATCCGCCACTATTTCCTGAATAAAAGGCTTCAACTGTTTCCCCAGGGATCTTGCTTCTTCCTTTCAGTTAGAAGATTACCGCACATATTCACGCGTCAGCCAGAGACGCCTTCACAAGATCCCCGCTTCAATTTTGGACTTGGACCTTACTGGCAGAGCTATTCCAGTTCTCTCTTCGGTTTCAAAGGTATTTGAAAAGTCCGCAGTCCGCCACAGAACCCGGGATTAACATTAGCAGTAGCGAGGTACTTACCTCGTGCTGGGCAGCAGCCCCTGTTATTTTACACCCGGCACCTGAGGCTGAAGCATCACAGGGGAGCAGAGGAGGCCTTGTTCAGGACTTTCCAGCTGGCATAACAAGGCATGTTGGACACATTGTGGCTTTCCGCACCTTCTAGCTGGATGGTGCGATTATCGGCATCATAACCCCCCGTAGAAACCCTCCCGGTGTCCCGTACATGAAGGATTCTGGGATGTGTAGTTTCCTCACATACGGACTGCTGCACAGGTGTGCTACGTGGAACATCAGGGGGTGGAGCTGACTTGCAACAACAAGTCTTGCATAAGGGCGGACCCAAGTCTACGGTGTGCTGCACTACTTGTGAAGGCTGGAGGCGCTGACGACGGCATATCAACAGCCAGAAATGCATCCGCCACTATTTCCTGAATAAAAGCCTTCAACTGTTTCCCCAGGGATCTTGCTTCTTCCTTTCGGTTAGAAGATTACCGCACATATATATATATATATATATATATATATATATATATATATATATATATATCTCCATACACAGAAGTGGCGTTCCAGCGAGCACTCGGGTCACCACAATCACACACAAGGGTCAAGGTATTTAGATCTGCAAAACCAGGTTTATTAACTACATAAACCCGTTGTGACACAACAGGTTTATGTAGTTAATAAAGTTGGTTTTACCAAATGAGCGACCCCCTGCCCTCGGTTTCCATACTCGAGGGATACAGACCAGACCATGATTGGCGAAACGCAGAGCGCGCCTGGGAAAATAGGGCTTCAGAAAATCCGATAGCCCAATAGGGGCTTGACTGGTGCTAGGGTGGAACAGAAGAACCTCAGCTACAGCAGCAATGGATATATTACATTGGCTGCCGATCCATAAACGGATTAGTTTCAAAGTCCTTCTGATCACCTTTAGGGCCTTCCATGGAAAGGGACCCAGCTATATTCAGAGTATGTTTAGACACTACACCCCCTCGCGAAATCTGAGATCTCAAAAAGCTAACCTCCTTACCATCCCTAAATTCCGACTGAAAACAAAAGTAGGAAAGGCCTTGGGAGTTTTGGGTTCCAAAGCCTGGAACTTCCTCCCACCGTCCCTCCGTCAAATTGGACCAGAAACAGTTTTCAGAAAGACCTTAAAAACATGGATTTACAACCTATCCGACACCACGTGCAAAAGTCTAATTTGATTACGCAGATCCTCTCTCACCATCAGCTAGACTCCTCACTCTCCGCCTATCCCTTCTAAAGCGCCAAGATGCTCCCTGGTGTGAAGGCTGCGCTATTTAAGAACTTTTTACATTACATTACATTACATTGATGCCTCAGAATTTTGTGCGCGATGCACAGTACCTTAAACTGGATACAAGCTTCAATTGGCAGCCAGTGCAACTTAGAGAGCACCCGAGCCACTGATTGAGATCTTGGAAGCGCCACTAGCATACGTGTTGCCGCGTTCTGGACCCTCTGCAGGCGCTTAATGCTCACTTTATTGGCGCCCTGATATAAGGCGTTGCCATAATCACCCTTGCAAGAATGGAGGCCTGCAAGATGGTTTGACGTACTCCGGGAGGAAAAAAAACAAGCAAGGGCCTCAATCCTCTCAGGAGCCCAAAGCAAACAGCGGCAACAGCTCTTGTCTGTTTCTCGAATGTTAGTCCGGTGTCAAACCAAACACCCAAGTTCTTTACCGCCTCCTTCGGTGACGGAGCGGGTTTCATATGATCAGGCCACCACTGCTCTGACCAGAGCTCCTGGTCCTTCCCATACAGTAACATCTCGGATTTACTGGCGTTTAATTGGAGGCAGTTAGCCTTCATCCAGTCCGACATAATCGACAGATCCTCCTTGAAGTTCTGCAGGTTAGCGCGGCAATTTTTAGAAAAAGTGATCACCAGCTGAGTGTCGTCTGCATACCACACCAAGGACAGCCCCCTGCCTCTGGCCACCTCCGCCAAAGGTCCCACATACAGATTGAATAAAAGTGGGCTCAAGATGGAGCCTTGAGCGACCCCACGGCACAGAGCATGTTCCTGAGAGTGAAAAGGCGGCACTGACACTTGGAACGACCGCCCAGCCACGAAGGAGCGAATCCACTCCAGGGCATCATCCCTGATTCCAGCCGTCTAAAGGCGTTCAAGAAGGATCGCATGGGACACCGTATCAAAAGCGGCACTTAGATCCAATAGGACCAAGGCCGCAGAGTCACCTACATCCAGCCGGCTTCGGATAGATTCTGTAACAGCAAGGAGAGCTGATTCAGTGCTATGACGGGGGCGAAACCCATGTTGGGAAGGGTCTAAGAGGTTATGCATGTCGATGTGTTTGGACAAAATGGAATTTACGTGTGCCTCCACCACTTTCGCCATGAAAGGAAGCTGAGAAATGGGACGGTAGTAACCAGGGTCATCCGGGTCGAGTGATGGTTTTTTTAACAGTGGAATGATTTTTGCATGCTTCCACGCCCTAGGGACGGAGGCTGATTTCAGTGACAGGTTGACCAATTCGAGGGCCACAGGGGAGATAAATGGTTGGAGGTGGCGAAAGTGAGTCGCCGACACCGGGTCAGCTGGCGAGACCGACTTGATTTTTGCACTTAAGATCTCGAACTCCTGGGGCGACAGCAAAGGAAAAGATAACAAACAATTATCCACCCTAATGTCCGTCCCTGCCGGCACAGCATTCTCAATAAGGGTAATCCCTGTGGAGAGGCCCTGGTAAATCAACTCCACTTTCTTCACAAAGTGGAGTGCTAAAGCCTCGCAATGATGGTTTGACGCTGCGGGAGAGATACTGGTCATACCTGCACTCTTCATGTTTTTAAGCAACGTGAAGATATTTTTATATGTGCAATTAGTGGGTAGCATTGGGCAATTTTTAAACACACTCACTTACAGCTAATTGCACATATAAAAATTACAGAAACCAGCTCCACTGTAGTCCGGTGTCGCAGCACACCCAGACAGCATTCAGCTGTCTGGGTGGGACCCCGATGATGAAGCATGTCACCAACTAGGTTGGTAAGTGAGGGGTCTTCCAAGGACAAAGGTTGTCCCTTATTAGGGGTACAAGAAAAGCACCTTATAATTTTGAGGTTATAACCAACCTCCAAGAGGGCACTCCTCCATTTGTTGTTATGTATCCAGTCTAGGGGACCAGGAGTTCCCTCCCCACCTTTGTGGTGGAGTTACCCTTTCTCTACCTTTTGTTGTTTAATGTCATCAGTGATGTCATCAGTGATGTCACTGACCATGTCATGAATGATGTAATATGTCATGTCATCAGCAGTGCATTGCGGGGCGTGAGTTATAGTTAGCTCAACTAACTATAACAGGGGAATTTCTATCGTTTTGTATGAGTGAACTGTCCAACTAACTATAACGTTCCTGAAACCTATGGTTTTTTCAGTGAATTTCTAAGGTTTTTTAAATGCTAATTTCTAACTATAACGTCTGTAAAACCTATGGTTTTTTCAGTGAATTTCAAAGGTTTTTTAAATCTTAATTTCATATTTTAATATTTATAAAACCTATATTTTTTCTAATAGTTTTTTAATATTTTGCAACTCTATTGTCCTTTTTTTAACTTAAAAAGTTATGTAATAATTTAAATCTTCACCCAAAAAATATGTATATCACTTTTTCTTAGAGAAAACTAAAGTCCCTTACCGGTAGTCTACCAAGCTCCATCAGCACGCGAATCCTATCCACCATATTGACTAATGTGCATTTGGAATCTAAAGCGTTCGCGACACCGTGTCCCACAGAACAACATATACAGACGAGGTTGTGCCACCTACTAGTTTGGTATGCGACGGATACGCAGTACCAATCAGCGCATTACGTCATGTACGTATGTGATCGCGCCCGCTGCGCGTTGCGTATGCGACGAGTGCACACTGCCAGGCCCTGTCTTACATCATAAATGTATGGTGTTGCGCCAGGTACGTCATTCCCTCATTTTTTTTATGTCTCAAAAGTATATGTAAATAACTTTAAAGTGTATATGACAGCAAGCGATAATCTAAAATATTTCAAACATCTATATATTTCTAACTGCAATAAACATATTATAGTAAATACATTGTTTCAAAATTGCATCTGGTGTGGTCTCCTTCCAGACTGAGTGCACGATTACCATGTGACCTTAAAATAAAGCTTTTGATTAGTTCATAACAATTCCCATTGTAGCAGTTGAAGGACGCCACCCATTTTAGTCATTCTCTCTACAGCATTTCATGAGACACACCTCTTCTGCTTAGAGAGCTTTTCTGAAACTTTTTGCTATGTACACTGTTAGACCTGACACCTTTTGGCGTGGTTCTTCCCCCATCTTTTTGCCTCTGACTCATGTGTTTTGATGCTGTGCTGGATTTCGTTTTTGCTGATTTAGATGTTTTGGGCACTCTGCCACTGCTGATCAGTGTCAGAGTGTAAGTGCTCCTTCTGTAAATTGTGATATTGATTGAGTATACCTAATTGGCATATTTGTATCACCACAAAGTCCCTAGTAGAGGGCACTGTGTGTGCCAGGGCTGGTGATGACAAATGCTGCTAGTGGGCCTGCAGCGCAGATTGCGCCACCCACATGAGTAGCTTTAAAATGGTGACTCAGGCCTGCCAGCGCAGAGCCTGTGTGCAGTCAGTGACTGCCATGTCAGCCTGGCCAGTGTTCCCACTGGCTAGGCCTAATCCTTCCCTGTCTGTGCACATCAGTCACCCCTATGGAAGGCTCAAGGTACCCCCCTGGGCAGGGTGCAGTGTATGGATAAGGTAGAGCATGTGCTAGTGCAGGTACTATGCTCTGGTAGTGGGCTACAGCCATTTTGTGTGCTCACTGCTGTAAGGCTATCTTGCTCCATAGAGTAACATGGAGGGGGGCTGGACCCATGTGATACCAGCCTATCTCCCCATAGGAACAAGATGGGACATAAGTGAAAGATATCCCTGGACTCAGAATTTAATGACACATCTTTTAGTGAAGGGTGTTTTTAAATCCTGGGTTGGAGAATAGCCCTTTTAGAAAGTGGCTGTTCTCTTGTCTAAACCTTTCTGTGTGCCGGGGTTTGTGGAATGTCTGCCTTGTCTGGATGTGACAGGAAGGGGCTGCAGAGCCCCAGAGGAGAGGGTCGGAACCATCCCGGGGATGAAAGGGCACATCTGCCTGCTTGGGAGGAGGGAGGAAGGAATGCCAGATAAGTGCTGGGCTGTGCCTGCCTACCTCCCCCACATTAGCTCTCTCCTGGTGGTCAACTGATCCCACTGGCCCTGAAGCTGACAGGAAGAAGAAAGCCAGAGACACCTCAGTGCTCCGCAACCCCCAGAACTGGTTTAGACTGGACCCAGGGCCTCCATGCACAAAGAACTTCAAAGACATTGGGGGGTATAAGGAAAGGACCCCTGTCTGCAGAGAATCAGATTCTGAAATTCTGCAAGCAAGAAGGAACCCTCGCTGGAAGGAGGACAGCTAGAGAACTGAAGGAAGACTGCCTTGCTGTGTGCTCTAAGGGCTGACTTGTTCTGCTGTCCACCTGGAAGCTAAGGAGAAGAAAGGGACTTTGCTGTGTGCTGTGACCCTGCCTACTTGAAACTGCCAAGACTCTGCTGTGTGCTGTGTCTACAATTGAATCTCCAAGGGCCTGAGAAGAGCTGGCCTCCTGCTTGGAACCCAGGGCTAAAGCTTCCTAAAGCTATCCCAGGAAACAGCTGCAAAATCGTGCTGTTGGGACCCGGGACGCGTGGTGCTGGACTGCGGAGCGTGAGGAGGAGATCGGTGTGCTCATCGGCACATTAATCGTGAGGGTTGGAGGCTTGTGGAGCCTCCCCTCGTGAAATCTGCTCCCAGGTGGTGGCAAGGTCGAGAGGGGGGTCTAGTTCTGACCAGCGCCCTTTAAAACCCTTTGCCGCCAAATCACCGTCGCAGCCCGGGGCCAGGATCACCCCTGGTAGTTGCTGTTCGTGACCAGGAGCGGCCGCGGCGAAGAACGAAGCCGCCGCGACCCCATTGGCTGAGGGAGCCGAGCCCCCTCACTAACGCCGCGACGGGATTGGCCCGCGCGGCGCAGCGTCATCAGGTGTGGTGTGCCGTGATTGGCTGAGCCCGCGGAGCGTCATCGGCGAGGCCGCGCTGCCATTCGTTGGCGGCCTCGCGCTCAGAGGGGCTCGACTGAGGGCCGCGACCGGATTGGCTGCCTCCGCTGAAGCTGCGGGAGGTGCCGAAGGATTGCCCAGAATCACCGCCGGGACCGGGGAAGAGGTCCGACCCCGCCGAGGGACCTGGAAGCGTCCCGCACCCCTGGCCCGCCGTCCCTCCATCAGGTGAGCTTCACCGCCTCCCCCGCCGCTCGTTGGATTGTCGAGAGCGGGCGGGAGAGGAAAGGGGACCGGCCGGGGCGGGGACGCGTGCAGTCTGCACGGTTGGTGCGCAGTGGTGCGCCTGTGATCAAGGAAGACGCGAGGCTGCCCCGGGGACGAGAAAGAGTCCCTGGGCCTCGCGAGGGAGTGTCTGACAGCGCCTGAAGCCCATAAATATCAGTACACGTGGGCCTGGTGTTGACTGTTCGTTTTGAGAGCGAAGTGCATAGAAATCAGGGGCATATTTTTGAGGCCTGATTTGAGAGACTAGAGACTATTTTTATTGTTATGCTGAGAACTGCCTATTTACAAGACCTACTAAGAATTAAGTGCAACCTTGTTCTAAATGAAGTGTTTAACGTGCAACCTTTAAGCTAAGAATGCTATGTGTTTTAAAGAAGTGATTATCAGGCAACTGCTTCATTTACAGGCTGAAATTAGATAAAGTTATATTTTATATATACTTACCTGTGTGGTCTCAGTTTGTGGTGGATTGGGAATTGCTGTTGTGTTAAGTGCAAATGTTATCCACATTGTCTCCGAGTTTAGCCTAGACTGCTCGCGCCATGCTACCTAGAGGGTGAGCAGGGGTTATCTCAGAGGGTTATTCCGTCGCCCTGACCGGAGCTAGGGGTCCCTACTTGGGCCAAGGTACTTACCTTTGCCAACCAGAGACTCCCGGTTCTAACATTGGTGGCTCGCGGTGCGGATTTAGAACTAATAATTGCACTTGACCGGCAGTGATTTCTTGTACATCACTAGTCTAGTTTAGCAGAACAGGTTGCGCAGGATTTTTTTCTTTTTGGTGAAACCTTTTTAGTTGAAAAAGGGTAGGAGGTAACATGTCTCAGACCGCGCAAAGCATGAATGCAGAAGGGGAAGTGGAATTTGAAAGCCAGGAGTTGCTCACCTATAACAAGGAGCAACTGAGAAAATTCTGCAGACAGCTTGAATGCCCAGTAAGGGGCGGCGCAAATAAGGAAGAGCTACGGACAGCTCTGAGGGCCTGGTGGGAGGCCAAACATGGTACCCCGGAAGCTGCTACTGGAGAGGGAGACACACAGGAGAATGGGTTTTTGCCCAGTGAATTGCCAGTGGCGAAGCCAGCGTCTAGGGCCGGCAGCACCCACTCCAGTAGGATTATTTCTCCAGAGGAGGTGGAGGAGAATCAGAGAGCTAGGGCCCATGAGATTGAGCTTTTGAAGCTCAAAGCGGAAGCCGACGAGAAGAGACTGCGCCTAGAAGTTGAGAAAGAGGCGCAGGAGAGAGCGGCACAGGAGAGAAGGCATGCTCTCGCTTTGGAGGAGAAGAAGCTCCAATTGGCTCATGAGAGGAGCATGAAGGAATTGGATTTCAAATATAAAGAGAGGGGGTCCAGTTCTAATGGTGGCAGCGCACAACCAGTACAGGCGGGTAAGGTATACATACCAAAGGATCTGGTACAGAATTATCAGAGGGGTGAGGATATTTATGCGTGGTTCAGAGCGTATGAACTTGCCTTGAAGATGAATGAGGTGCCTGAGAAGAATTGGGGAGCAGGATTGTGGAAGCATTTTGAGGCCTCTGGGAGGGATGTTTTGGCACCCTTAGAAGCAAAGGATGCTTTGTCCTACTCCGCCATGAAGGAGGCTTTGTGCCTCAGGTATGGGCTCACTGCTGAACAGTACCGCCAGAAGTTTAGGAACTTCAAGAAGCTTGATTCAAGTACTTGGGTGGAGTGTGTGAGTATGTACACGCGTGCATTGGAAGGTTGGATGAAGGGCAGCAAAGTTACTGATTATGTGGGGTTGTGTCACTTGATTAGTAGGGAGCACTTAAGTAGTTTGTGTGTCCCAGAGCTGCGCCAGCATCTTTTGGATAGTAAGTTAACTGATCCCAGTGAGCTTGCTAAAGAGGCGGACCGGTGGACTAGCACCAGGGTCCACAAGGGGGTGGTAAGTACCCCAGCCAAAGGTGGACAGGGTCCCCAGCAGAAGAGTGGGGGGGACACGGGTAATCAAAAGGAGTCTTCTAAAGGGCCCCAAAGTAGTTCCCAAGAGAAGGTGTCTCAACCCCCCAAGGCTAAGAAGTCCTGGCCCCATAAGGGCCCGCAGGACAAGAAGACCCTCACTTGCTATGCATGTAGGGAGGTGGGGCACATTGCTCCAAATTGTCCAAAGAAGAAATCTGCACCCACTGGTGCTCCAGCTCCAGCTCCGGCGATAGCCAGTGTAGCTTTGGGAGGGGATTTGATTTCTAGTGGGGAGGAGGGGTTAGCATTGATGACCCTTGTCTCTCTAGGAGACCAAGAGATGGCCCAGGAAACCTTGCTGCCCCAAAACACTAAGAAATACGGGCAGAAGGTGACCATCAATGGACAGGTGGTGGAGGCTCTGAGAGACACAGGGGCCAGCGTGACATCTGTTAGGTGTCAGTGGGTGTCTGAAGAGCAAATTGTTCCCCAGGTACTCCGGCCTGTGGTGGCAGCTGACAGTTCAGTGCGCTACTGCAGGCTGGCGAAAGTTCCATTTGAATGGGGAGGAGTCTCCGGTATTTTGGAGATTGTTGTAAGTGATGCCTTGCCTGTAGATTGTCTATTAGGTAATGACCTGGAGAGCTCCCCATGGAAGGAGGTGGAGCACAGGACTCACTTGGAGATGTTGGGTTTGCCTGCGTGGATCTGTGTGTCCACCCGTGCAATGACAGCAAGAGAGGGCGGTCTAACAGAGCTGGAGCCTGGAACAATGGCCCAGGGACCTGCCAAGAGAGGAAGGGGTAGAGGGCGCGGGAAACCGGCCCCCACTGTTCCCACGGTCCAGGAGGAGGCAGACCCGGAAGGGGATGCCCTGGAACCTACAGGGGAGCAGGTGGCCGAACTAGGGGAATTGCCTGAGCTGTCCCAGTGGCAGCAAGAGGGTGGTCCCTCCAGGGAGGAATTCTGCCAGGCTCAGAAGGAGTGCCCTTCTCTCATTGGTGTGCGGCAGCAGGCTGCCGACCAGGCCGCAGGCCTGGGGTCCAAGGAGCATTTGATCTATTGGGAGGATGACTTACTTTATAGTGAACCTAAGTTCGCTGAGCCCGGCGCAGCCCGTGTGCTGGTGGTACCGGAGCGCTTCAGGAACTTCCTACTGGGTCTGGCTCATGACGTGCCTCTCGCAGGACATCTGGGGCAAGACAAGACCTATCACAGGCTTGTCACCCATTTCTACTGGCCCCAGATGAAGACGCACGTCTCTGCCTTTTGTAAGTCTTGTCAGACTTGTCAGGCCAGTGGCAAGAGTGGAGGGAAGCGCGTGGCACCCCTCCAACCCTTCCCCGTGGTGAGCACCCCTTTTGAGCGGGTGGGCATTGACATCGTGGGGCCCCTGGATCCCAAGACAGCCCTAGGCAACAGGTTTATCCTGGTCTTGGTGGACCATGCCACTCGGTACCCGGAGGCCCTTCCGCTCAGGACAGTCACCGCCCCAGTGGTGGGCCGTGCCCTGATGGGGATCTTTTCCCGGGTGGGATTTCCGAAGGAGGTCGTTTCGGACCGCGGGACAAACTTCATTTCTAAATATATGAAGTCCCTGTGGAGTGAGTGTGGGGTGACTTACAAATTCACCACTCCTTACCACCCTCAAGGAAATGGTTTGGTTGAGAGATTCAACCGCACATTGAAGGGCATGATTATGGGCCTGGAAGAGCCCATGAGGCGGAAATGGGATGTCTTGTTGCCATGCCTGTTGTTTGCCTACAGGGAGGTGCCTCAGAAATCCTTAGGGTTCAGTCCCTTTGAGTTGCTGTATGGCCACCCTGTCAGAGGGCCTCTGGCTCTGGTGAAGGAGGGGTGGGAGAAATCCCGTGGGAAAACCCCTCAGGATGTGTTCAGCTATGTGCTGGCCATTCGCAACCAGACCAAGCGCTTCAGGAAACTCGCTCAAGAGAACCTGGAGGCTAGCCAGGAGGAAATGAAGAGGTGGTATGACCAGAACACTTCTCTGGTTGAGTTCCAACCTGGTCAGAAGGTGTGGGTGATGGCGCCAGTGGAGCCTTGTGCGCTCCGTGACAAGTGGTCTGGCCCATATGAGGTGGTGGAGCGCAAGAGCGAGGTTACCTATTTGGTTAACCTGAAGACTCCCAGGCAGCCCCTGAGAGTGCTACATGTGAACCGCCTCAAACCCCACTTTGAAAGAACTGAAGTGACTATGCTCATGGCTACAGATGTTGGAGGGGAGGAGGATAGTGATCCTCTCCCTGACCTCCTGGCAGTCAAGGAGCAAGATGGGTCAGTGGATGGTGTGGTCCTCTCCCCCACCCTGACCCCAGAACAGCAGGAGGACTGTCGCCAAGTCTTGGGTCAGTTCGCCCCACTGTTCTCCCTGACCCCAGGTGTCACCAAGTGGTGCGTCCACGACGTGGACACTGGAGACAGCATGCCTGTGAAACAGAAGTTTTACAGGGTGGCTGACAAGGTCAGAGCTAGCATCAAGGAAGAAGTTTCCAAGATGTTGGCGCTTGGGGTTATTGAGCCCTCCAGCAGCCCCTGGGCTAGCCCAGTGGTCTTAGTGCCTAAGAAAGCTGCTACCCCCGGTGGCACCCCAGAACTTCGGTTCTGCGTGGACTACCGTGGGCTCAATGCGGTCACGAAGACTGACGCGCACCCCATCCCCAGAGCGGATGAGCTGGTGGATCGGTTGGGAGCTGCCCAGTACCTGAGTACTTTTGATTTGACTTCAGGGTACTGGCAGATTGCCTTAACTGACGGGGCAAAGGAGAGGTCAGCATTTTCAACGCCAGAAGGACACTTCCAATTTCGTGTCATGCCCTTTGGGTTGAAAAATGCCCCCGCCACATTTCAGAGATTGGTCAACCAGGTACTGGCAGGGCTGGAGCAATTCAGCGCAGCCTACCTGGATGACATTGCGGTGTTCAGCTCCACTTGGGAGGAACACCTGCAACACCTCACTGAAGTGTTGAAGGCTCTGCAGAAGGCAGGCCTCACTATCAAGGCCAGTAAATGCCAGATAGGGCAGGGATCTGTGGTGTACTTGGGACACCAGGTGGGGAGCGGCAAGGTGGCGCCCCTACAGGCAAAAATTGATACCATTCTGGCTTGGGAACCCCCCCAAGACCCAGACTGAGGTGAGAGCCTTTCTAGGTCTCACCGGGTATTACAGACGGTTTGTCAAAGGCTATGGCACCATTGTGGCCCCTTTGACAGAGCTGACATCTAGGAATCAGCCCAGGAAAGTGAATTGGACTGAGGCCTGTCAAACTGCTTTTGACACCCTCAAAACTGCCATGTGCACAGCACCGGTGCTTAAGGCACCTGACTTTTCAAGTGAGTTCATTGTGCAAACTGACGCTTCAGAGCAAGGCGTGGGAGCAGTGCTCTCACAGATCAATGATGAGGGAGGAGACCAACCTGTGGCTTTCATTAGCCGGAGGCTGATCCCCAGGGAACAAAAATGGAGTGCCATTGAAAGAGAAGCTTTCGCTGTGGTCTGGGCTCTGAAGAAGCTGAGGCCCTACCTGTTTGGGACTCACTTCCGTGTTCAGACCGACCACAGGCCCCTCAGATGGTTAATGCAGATGAGGGGTGAGAATCCAAAATTGTTGAGGTGGTCCATTTCCCTACAGGGGATGGACTTTACGGTGGAGCACCGCCCTGGTACAGAACACGCCAATGCTGACGGTCTGTCCAGATTCTTCCGCCTTAGTGATGAGGACTCCCAAGAGGTTGGGTAGTTCTCCCCACTTTCAGCTGGAGGGGACACGTGTTAGACCTGACACCTTTTGGCGTGGTTCTTCCCCCATCTTTTTGCCTCTGACTCATGTGTTTTGATGCTGTGCTGGATTTCGTTTTTGCTGATTTAGATGTTTTGGGCACTCTGCCACTGCTGATCAGTGTCAGAGTGTAAGTGCTCCTTCTGTAAATTGTGATATTGATTGAGTATACCTAATTGGCATATTTGTATCACCACAAAGTCCCTAGTAGAGGGCACTGTGTGTGCCAGGGCTGGTGATGACAAATGCTGCTAGTGGGCCTGCAGCGCAGATTGCGCCACCCACATGAGTAGCTTTAAAATGGTGACTCAGGCCTGCCAGCGCAGAGCCTGTGTGCAGTCAGTGACTGCCATGTCAGCCTGGCCAGTGTTCCCACTGGCTAGGCCTAATCCTTCCCTGTCTGTGCACATCAGTCACCCCTATGGAAGGCTCAAGGTACCCCCCTGGGCAGGGTGCAGTGTATGGATAAGGTAGAGCATGTGCTAGTGCAGGTACTATGCTCTGGTAGTGGGCTACAGCCATTTTGTGTGCTCACTGCTGTAAGGCTATCTTGCTCCATAGAGTAACATGGAGGGGGGCTGGACCCATGTGATACCAGCCTATCTCCCCATAGGAACAAGATGGGACATAAGTGAAAGATATCCCTGGACTCAGAATTTAATGACACATCTTTTAGTGAAGGGTGTTTTTAAATCCTGGGTTGGAGAATAGCCCTTTTAGAAAGTGGCTGTTCTCTTGTCTAAACCTTTCTGTGTGCCGGGGTTTGTGGAATGTCTGCCTGGTCTGGATGTGACAGGAAGGGGCTGCAGAGCCCCAGAGGAGAGGGTCGGAGCCATCCCGGGGATGAAAGGGCACATCTGCCTGCTTGGGAGGAGGGAGGAAGGAATGCCAGATAAGTGCTGGGCTGTGCCTGCCTACCTCCCCCACATTAGCTCTCTCCTGGTGGTCAACTGACCCCACTGGCCCTGAAGCTGACAGGAAGAAGAAAGCCAGAGACACCTCAGTGCTCCGCAACCCCCAGAACTGGTTTAGACTGGACCCAGGGCCTCCATGCACAAAGAACTTCAAAGACATTGGGGGGTATAAGGAAAGGACCCCTGTCTGCAGAGAATCAGATTCTGAAATTCTGCAAGCAAGAAGGAAACCTCGCTGGAAGGAGGACAGCTAGAGAACTGAAGGAAGACTGCCTTGCTGTGTGCTCTAAGGGCTGACTTGTTCTGCTGTCCACCTGGAAGCTAAGGAGAAGAAAGGGACTTTGCTGTGTGCTGTGACCCTGCCTACTTGAAACTGCCAAGACTCTGCTGTGTGCTGTGTCTACAATTGAATCTCCAAGGGCCTGAGAAGAGCTGGCCTCCTGCTTGGAACCCAGGGCTAAAGGTTCCTAAAGCTATCCCAGGAAACAGCTGCAAAATCGTGCTGTTGGGACCCGGGACGCGTGGTGCTGGACTGCGGAGCGTGAGGAGGAGATCGGTGTGCTCATCGGCACATTAATCGTGAGGGTTGGAGGCTTGTGGAGCCTCCCCTCGTGAAATCTGCTCCCAGGTGGTGGCAAGGTCGAGAGGGGGGTCTAGTTCTGACCAGCGCCCTTTAAAACCCTTTGCCGCCAAATCACCGTCGCAGCCCGGGGCCAGGATCACCCCTGGTAGTTGCTGTTCGTGACCAGGAGCGGCCGCGGCGAAGAACAAAGCCGCCGCGACCCCATTGGCTGAGGGAGCCGAGCCCCCTCACTAACGCCGCGACGGGATTGGCCCGCGCGGCGCAGCGTCATCAGGTGTGGTGTGCCGTGATTGGCTGAGCCCGCGGAGCGTCATCGGCGAGGCCGCGCTGCCATTCGTTGGCGGCCTCGCGCTCAGAGGGGCTCGACTGAGGGCCGCGACCGGATTGGCTGCCTCCGCTGAAGCTGCGGGAGGTGCCGAAGGATTGCCCAGAATCACCGCCGGGACCGGGGAAGAGGTCCGACCCCGCCGAGGGACCTGGAAGCGTCCCGCACCCCTGGCCCGCCGTCCCTCCATCAGGTGAGCTTCACCGCCTCCCCCGCCGCTCGTTGGATTGTCGAGAGCGGGCGGGAGAGGAAAGGGGACCGGCCGGGGCGGGGACGCGTGCAGTCTGCACGGTTGGTGCGCAGTGGTGCGCCTGTGATCAAGGAAGACGCGAGGCTGCCCCGGGGACGAGAAAGAGTCCCTGGGCCTCGCGAGGGAGTGTCTGACAGCGCCTGAAGCCCATAAATATCAGTACACGTGGGCCTGGTGTTGACTGTTCGTTTTGAGAGCGAAGTGCATAGAAATCAGGGGCATATTTTTGAGGCCTGATTTGAGAGACTAGAGACTATTTTTATTGTTATGCTGAGAACTGCCTATTTACAAGACCTACTAAGAATTAAGTGCAACCTTGTTCTAAATGAAGTGTTTAACGTGCAACCTTTAAGCTAAGAATGCTATGTGTTTTAAAGAAGTGATTATCAGGCAACTGCTTCATTTACAGGCTGAAATTAGATAAAGTTATATTTTATATATACTTACCTGTGTGGTCTCAGTTTGTGGTGGATTGGGAATTGCTGTTGTGTTAAGTGCAAATGTTATCCACATTGTCTCCGAGTTTAGCCTAGACTGCTCGCGCCATGCTACCTAGAGGGTGAGCAGGGGTTATCTCAGAGGGTTATTCCGTCGCCCTGACCGGAGCTAGGGGTCCCTACTTGGGCCAAGGTACTTACCTTTGCCAACCAGAGACTCCCGGTTCTAACATACACATATCTTGCACTGCACACAACATTCAACAACCATCTTCATCCATATTCATCGTCTGTAAAGTAGCTGTAGGGGAGTAGGGTCTGCTTCCTATGGTTACCCCCACTTTTTGCTGTGTTTCACTGGTTTTTCGACTTTAGTCTGGCTGTGGCCCTGCTAATCAGGACCCCAGCCTAGCTGTTCTCTCTCTAAATTGATAGCATGTACTCTAGGTGCATACCAGATTGGTTACTGGGTTACCCTTGTGAGCCCCTAGTATATGGTACCTTAGGTACCAAGGGCATAGGTACCCCAGAGGCCTACCAGGGGCTGAAGCATGTATTATGCCACCCCTGGGAAGCCACTTGCAGCCTGGGTAAGGTGGTGTAAGCACCTCTTACTGAGATATAGTATACCTATATCCACCATTTAAAACAGACACATCTTAACCTGTAAGTCACTCCTGTGGCAGGCCTTGACAATCCTAAAGGCAGAGTGCTTGATTTTGTGTAAGAGGGTGCCCTAGCATGAGCTGAGCCCCTCTGCAGCTTTCGGAATCCCTTCCTTATAGCTGTTCTGTGATATGGCCACACCATATACTCTTAAGTGCATTATAATCCTCGCGGTTAATGCTAACTTTGGTTTGGCTTCATCAAAACATGTTGTGTTTGGTGTCAAACAGTTTGGAATACCACCCCCCCGTTCTGGTGGCGGGGGTAGCATGCTTGTAAGCATTCCTGTAGCTAAAAGTAAAGCTGCAGCATTTCTGTGGCCGCGGACTCCTGCCCTGCCCATAAGTAAACCCGGAAAAGATCCCTCAAAATGAAGCATGAGGCGCGGCGTCCACGGACACCCGCTTATAAAACAAAAGGCAAGGCTTGTTTACATAGTGTTGGAAAAATGCAAATGCTGTCTAAACATGAAGCGCGGTGTCCTGAAGTGGGTGCCCTGCCGATTAGTGTGGGAGGGTCAAGGGAAAGAGCTGAGAAAAAAAGGAAGAGGGCCTGAGGTTTTAGTGTTTGTTGAAGCTAAAAATAAGGTCTCATAACACTTCTCCCTCATTCATTTCCCAAATTCCAAGGCCTGAAGGGGCCTTATTGTCATAATCCATGGCACTGCGATGTAACTTTGAACAGTCATTTGGGCTAAACCAGTAAGCTATGTACTTTGAAAATACATAGGGTCTGAAGCCATCATTCTATCATGCCTGAATGCCAATGTCAAGGCTTCATCTGTGTGTGTTCCTTTGTGTGCTTGAGGCCACTCATTGGTGTGCAGCACAATACATTAGAGAACAAGCATTTGCAATGCAATAGGTCTCGCATTTACGCGACTTTGAGCTATTGGCATTGTAAATGACAATGCCTTTTATTTATGTTTTGGTTTTACAAACATAAATAAAAGGCATTGTCATTTACAATGCCAGTAGCTTAAACTTGCGTAAACGCAAGACCTATTGCATTGCAAATGCTTTTTTGTTAAAGCGACATGTTTCAACATAGTTTGTATGCATGTGACTTTTGCACCAGGATGGCTCAGTGAGTACAACCGTGCCTGCTTTAAAATGCTGTGACCTGCAGGTCATGAGTGTGAATCCCAGGAATGCTGACTTAACTTTCCATTCTTCCAGGATGGGTAAATGGAGTACCATTAAACTGGGTAATACTTAATTCTTATATTTTCAATGCCTTTTGCCACTTCCAAGCATTGAAAATATAAGAATTAAGTATTACCCAGTTTAATGGTACTCCATTTACCCATCCTCACCCTCACACCCCTCACTCACCCTCACTCACCCTCACACCCCTCACTCACCTTCACACCCCCTCACCCACCCTCACACCCACCCTCACACCCACCCTCACACACCCTCACCCCCTCACCCCCTCACCCTCACACCCTCCAACCGTCTCACCCTCCAACTCTCTCACCCTCCAACTCTCTCACCCTCCAACCCTCTCACCCTCCAACCCTCTCACCCTCTCACCCTCCAACCCTCCAACCCTCTCACCCTCCAACCCTCTCACCCTCCAACCCTGTCACCCTCCAACCCTGTCACCCTCCAACCTTGTCACCCTCCCACCCTCTCACCCTCCAACCCTCTCACCCTTCAACCCTCTAACCCTCTCACCCTCCAACCCTCCCACCCTCCAACCCTCTCACCCTCCAACCCTCTCACCCTCCAACACTCTCACCCTCCAACCCTCTCACCCTCACAACCTCACACACCCTCACCAGCATAGTAAAACAAAACACAGCATAGCAAAACAAAACACAGCATAGCAAAACAAAACACAACAAAACACAACAAAACATAGCATAGCAAAACAAAACACAACAAAACATAGCATAGCATAGCAAAACAAAACACAACAAAACATAGCATAGCAAAACAAAACACAACAAAACATAGCATAGCATAACAAAACACAGCATAGCAAAACAAAACAAAACACAACACAACAAAACAAAGCATAGCATAGCATAACAACACAAAGCATAGGATAGCAAAACAGCATAACAAAACACAACAGCACATAGCATAACACAACATAGCAAAACACAACAAAACATAGCATAGCTTAACCCCTTCGGTGCGGCGCTCGTTCAGCAGACATCACGTGCACTCCCTCGGTAGTGCTGTGCACGTCTGCTGAACGTTCCGGCCCCGCCCGCGCAATAGAACGTTCCGCACCAGCGCAGAACGGTCGGCACAGCGAAGGGGTTAACAAAACACAACAAAGCATAGCAAAACATAGCATACCAAACACAACAAAACATAGCATAGCATAGCAAAACATAGCATAACAAAACATAGCATAGCATAACAAAACATAGCATAGCATAACAAAACATACGATAGCAAAACAAAACATGGCATAGCATAACAAAACATAGGATAGCAAAACAAAACATAGCATAGCATACAGCATCACTCAGCACCACCACAGCATCACTCAGGGGCACCACAACATCACTATGCGCTACCACAGCATCACTGAATGCCACAGCATCACTCGTTCGCCATCACAACATCACTCAGCGCCACCACAGCATCAATCTGTGCAACCATTCAACAACAGATGGTTCAAATATGTTCTCTCAATGTTTGAAGCTTTATTACAAATGTAACAAAAAGATGTTGATATTTCACTTCTGTTCTTGGATTTTCGTCACAATAAAATACACTGAACATAATCTTCACAAAAGTTAATTACAAAAGTTTAAGCTATTGCCATTATAAATTACAATAACTTTTATTAAGTATTAATTATTAAAAAAAATAATAAAAGCCATTGTTATTTGTAATATCAATACATGTAAGTCACGTAAATACAACGCATATTGCATTACAAATGCTATAGGTGTCACATTTGCGAAAGTTATAACTATGGCATTGTAAATGACAAAGCTATTCATTTCACTATTTTCAAAAACAAAACATAAATAAAAAATGTGTAATTTACAATACCAATAGCTCAAACTTTCCTAATGCGAGACCTATTGCATTGCAAATGCTTGTTAAATAAAGTTGTGTGTAAGGCAACTTAACATGGCCGTCCTACTCCTGAACTTATGCTGGCCCATTTTAGGTTATTCTGGTTTAGTAGTCACTCTTAGGTATTGCCAGCCGAACGTTCATTCTATTCCCACGTGAGTTGGAGATTCTTTTTAAGCTATTTAGTTCTGACTAGACTAATATGGCCCCCACAGATAGATCCGTGTAGTCCTCTTTCCATGGGCATGTTTTTCGATTTGTGCGCCAGGTGGACTGAGTTCCAGCTTGAAGGAAGAACATATATAAGCGCACGCTCTGAGCAGGAGGGTGATATCGTTCCTGACGCCTGTTTGGACGCCGAGAGAGACGACGAGCCGCTTGCCGCATATTTAGGTACGCAGCCGTTTGGACGCTTTAGAGTGTGTTTGTTTATTCTCAACTATTATGTTGAACCTCTTCTCGATTTAATGTTAGGTATTGTCCCTATGGTATCTTGGGCTGTCTGTTTGATGGCCGGTATTACAGGGGGCTTACGGGCGTTTCGAAGTTTTTTCTGGCTCTGGGTCTTATATGTAATATTTATCTTTTGTCTTGTTCTCACAGCGCTTGCATATATAGTTGGAAGGACTCAGCCTGCGAAGTGTTACGCCTACTTTACCTCTATTATTTACCATTTCCCTACAGTTACAACTTCAATAGAGGTATGCAGTTTTCGTTATTTAGGTTTTAGTGCAGTATTCCCGTTTTTGACCTCTGTCTAGATTTTTGCGATCGCTTTTCTGTTTGATTTACTGCAGTGCTGTAAGACTTTGGTGCCTCCTTCTATCTTAATGGGGCGGTGGCCCCCTGTAGAACGCCCTTCCACGAACTTTGACTGTGACAGATTCTGACTCTACACCCGTGTGGGTAAGTTAGGCGTTAACTTAGTGATGGGAGAGTCTTAGATGCACCACATTAGAGGTAACATCCATATTAGTACTACGGCCTTAGCCTTGTTGCGATACCGACTACAGCTACCTATTTTTATCTGGAAGGATGATCGCTCCAGGCTGTGGATTATAGCAGGCTTTTATATCGACCCACACGTGACTGCCCTATGCCTTAGAATCGTATATGTCAATTCTGCCGGTTCGAGGTTTTTATTATCTGCTTACTTTCTAGATGCTTCCCTTCGGAGCCGGGCACCCCATCATGAGTGGTCTTTAATATACCAGCCAACCACTTTCCGTATATTAATGTGGGATGTGAACTGAATACTTGGTATGTGTGAATAGGCTTTTTTACCTTGAGGCATCCTCTTCTGGTGATTTGGCTTACCCCGCTTTTTCTTGCTTTGACTATTGTTTACTTCATTCACTCACTATTTTCTTTGCCTCTCAATATCCCTATGTCCATCACTTCATTAACTTTATCACTGGGATTCTTCACTTTTATAGTTTTCCTGAGCACTTGAATTGGTATTTAGTGCTATATATTCACAATTCTGATATTGGTGATGGTCTCTTTAAGCAGCTCAGTTTATAGCAAAGTAATGTATGATCGATGTGTCCCTTCAGAATCTAAACAAATTGTCCCATCACCAACTTTCAAGGCTTTAATCCTACCCATAGCTTCTTTCCTACGTAGCATCCACGCCAAGCATCGACCCACCGATTCTCCGTATTCGTGCATTTGTTTTTTGTTAACTAGGTATTTTCGCCCGTTAGCTATATGCCAAATCCCTTGAATTCTCGCTCTTACTTGTTCAACCATTTCTTCAGACTCTACAATATTATTTGCCCCTAGTTTAACACAATCTACTAACTTTGCTTCCGCCTCCTTTAACTGATCATATAATACACGTAGCTCTAGCTTTTTCACTCGATTCTGTCCATAGACAAAACTTGAAACTTCACCCCTCAAACTCGCCTTGAATGAATCCCAAACAATGGCACAGTGAGTTGAATTCCTATTATTGATTAAAAAATTCACTAATCCGTTGGGCCAACTGTTCTTTAAATCTCTCATTCGCACAAAGTTTACGGTCAAATGAAAACATCCTTAAAGGTGGGGTTTGACTTTTAGCTTTAAGTGTCATTAGAATCGGGGAGTGGTCGGACGTAATCCTTGGATACACTTGAATTGAAGCCGCATCTTTCCAAGATGATGAAATAAAAAAATAATCTAAACAGGCAAATTTCTTGTGGGGATATGAATAATAAGTAAACCCAGGAATATCTGGATTCAAATAACTCCACGTCTATTAGCGCATGATCATCAATGAAATTATACAAAGCTTTAAAAAATGGGGTTTCCGTCCTTTATAATTACGCAGACCATCATTTAATTCGGTATTCGATAAATTAGTATTCGTATCACCACAAAGTATAAGTGGTGAATCCCATGACGCAATTCCACATTTAGTTCCTCGAAAAAGGAGGATTCTTCCAAGTTAGACCCATAAACAACACAAATTGAAAACTTAACATGCTCAAAAAGGCATTGTGCTTACATTTGTTTAGATTCTGAAGGGATTTTATCATTATTTCATAAATTCTACTCTGAGCTATATACTGCACAACCGCAATACCACAGAGTTTTTTAAGCTAATTGAAGGCACTTTGAAAAATCTAGATCCTATTGATATATTGCCTTTAGAAGAAGAACCTATCTCTATGGAAGAGCTGGAGACAGCAGTTAAGGGCTTAGCTTTGGGAAAAGCTGCGGGCCAGATAGATTACCTGGGGTAATTAAATTCGATATGCTTGAAACTTTTAGAGCTGCACAAGCAGGACGGGCACCGCAGTCATGGGCAGAAGCTACTAGTAGTATTTAATAAAAAAGGCAAAGATCCAGAGTTGGTAGGCTCATACAGGCCAATATCTCTATTAAATTGTGATAGTAAGATTTATTCGAAAATACTGGCCACTCGACTTTCTAGGGTTATTCCTTCACTGGTATCACGACTACAACACAGTTTTATATCAGGCCGTAGTACCACTTCTCATATCAACAAGGTAGTGACATTATTCGATATCGCACAAGTGGAGAGACGTGATCTTGGCTTGATATTATTAGACGCGGAGAAGGCGTTTGACCGTGTAGAATGGACATATTTGTGGGAAGTAATGCGACTCTCCGGTTTCGGTCAACGCTTTCTGACTGCTATCCAGGTGTTATATACTTCACCAATAGCTAACATTTCCATGATGGGTCTAATGTCTAAGACAGTTAATATTACTAGGGGCACCAGACAAGGGTGCCCCAGTTCACCATTATTATTTATTATATAAATTACCATTTATATCTTCGCTCCTCAGACCAAGAATTGGCACTAGCCTCACGCTTCAATCGTAGTCGAGCTGGGGGACGCTCCTTTAAGGTGCGGGCAGCCGCTTTGTGGAACGCCTTGCCTCTGGAAATCCGGACCCTTGTTGACCTGCTTTCTTTTCGCAGGGCCGTTAAGACTTTTTTGTTTCCATAGCCGCTGCAACTCTAAGTTTTTAATAAAATTCTGCCCTTCGTTATGTTGTGTGGCTACCTTGTCGGGCGCCGGGACGCTCCTTCGCTGGAGCAGCTGAGCGCATTACAAATGCCATTAACATAACATAACATAACATTTGCCCTTTATATTAACCCCTTTATTGAGTTACTTGCTGATAATGTCCGGATTACACCATTTGTTGTACAGAATATTCCATATACCATATTTGCTTATGCAGATGACGTTGTGATAGTCTCTTCAGACCCTGTTCTAGCACTACAAGAGATAGAACGATTGGCGATAATATTTGGTCAAGCATCTGGGTACAAACTGAATGCAACAAAAACACAAGTATTGATTTCAGATTCTATCATAATGAATGATCCACGTGTGGAAAATGAAGTGTTATACCTGGGTATAAAAGTGCGTTCATCCATGCTTGAAATATTGGATGTCAATTGGGGCGAATTAGTGGCTAATATTAAGAATTCTCTTGACAAATGGTCACGACTACGTCTTACACTTATCGGCAGGGTAAATGTGGTCAAAATGAATATATTGGCAAAGGTCTTATGTTTATTTAGAGCAGTCCCTTTAGAGTTTACGGTATCTCAACTTCAACAATTACAAGCTATTTGCTCAAAATTTATTTGGCCCCGGGAAAACCAAGAAGGGCTATGCGATTCCTTACTCTTCCGTTTAAACGAGGGGGGTTAGCTATGCCAGATTTCACGTTGTATTTTTATACATGTTTTCTTTTAAGGTTGAGGATAATGTTGACTGGAGATGATTTACTTAATGTGGCAGAAGTGCCCTCCGTTTATCAAATGGTGCTAGGATCAGAAATCAGACCATCTTTATTCAAAGAAATAGATGGGAGCTACTTTAAACGCACCAGGTTTAAGGTTTTAACATCAGCTTTTAATGTCTGGAAAAAGGTTGGAAAATTACTCCAAGTAGGGAAGGTGTCTTGGTATACTCCAACTAATGCTACTAAATTATTACCTCCAATTTTTTGGGATGCTTTAGCAACAGGTTGGCGGCACAAGGGATTGTCCAATTGGGAGACTTCATAGGACCTGATGGGGCAGTAATGTCTTTTATTGAGCTATCTCGTTTGTTTAATTTACCGAAACAACAATTCTTTAAATACCTACAAATCCGTGATTTTATAATACGGCGAAGGATTGTAGGTACTCCCAATCTAGTTATAAATGCTATACAACGCCAGGTTAAAATCGGGGAGGTTTATCAGCTATTATTAGCATATAGGAAAGATGATTTGCAGAAAAAAAGGGACAAATGGTCAAACTTTATTGATGGAGGCCCCATCGTTAGAATATGTCATTGCATTATCAAAAGAATCTTTAATATCAGCCAATTTGCGTGTACAATGCTTTAAAACTATTTTTAATTTATATTATACTCCGGCATATATCGCCAAGTGGAAAATTGGACATAATGGGAAATGCTTCCGATGTAGTGATGATGATGCGGATTTGCTACATATTTTTTTTCAATTGCGGGAAGCTGAAGTACTTTTGTGCTGATATTGAAAAATTCTTAAGTGACTTGATTGGCAAAACAATTATTATAACTTCAGCAACTATGCTTTAGGGGACAGATATCCAATATAGTAGGGGTGGGGAATTCTTTAAACATCGTCACCTTATTTTCATTTTTGTGACTGTAGCTAGATTGTGCATTGCTGCCGCTTGGCTTCAAGTGGATTCTCCTTCATTTTTTCAATGGAGAAGTAGAATGTTTAGCCTATTTAATTTGGAATTTAGCCTGTATGCTGTTAAAGGGGTGAATAAACGAAAAATTGGTAGGGATATGTGGGGGCCATTTTCGGACTATATGAATGTACCGGTACAACGAAATAATGCAATTGATTCATCTACTGTATTTTTTTAATTTGCTGTGGGAAAAAAAATAATAAAATAAAAAAAAGATTGATATGTATCCCTAATTGTCATTTGTCCCCTACAGATGATATGGTCAACCCTGGTTCAAATTCAATATTGAGCCCCCTTGCTAGTAACTGTCTGATTGCGAAGTTACTGTATATAACGTAAAGGACTTCTGATATGTAAAAGAAATTTTGATTTACTGCGCCCTGACGAAGGAAGTGAGGACATAATCCCTTTTCCGAAACGCGCGTTGGCGCTCTACTTCTGTTGTGCTGTTTCTTGATGTACAATCTCTGTTATTTTGTATTGTTAGGTTTTGTCTTTATTGTTGCACTGTAATATGTTTGTGCGTGAGAGTGTTTTGATGGATGTTGGATATCGTGATGTGATGATATGCATGAATGACTTGGTTTGTACACTGTCTTTCTTTGGGGGCTACTGTATATAGTGTGATTATGTATTTTGTATATATAGATTGTGTGTGTATATATAGAAAGAATATGATGACTATGTTATTTTGTTCTGATGATGCTCTTATTGTCTGAAAAGTATAAAAATAAAAAAGAGAATTTGTTTACATAATATATTTTGGTTGGGACAGTGTCAATATAAGATTCAATAAAGGATTTTGTGCCTAGATAGTGAATTATTACTTGGGAGAGGTTCTGTTCTTGTTCTCACCACGCCTTTCTTGTCAAAAAAGTGCGTTTGAAGAAATTTATGGGCGAACTCACCTACGCTTGTGGTGGCACCTGCCCAGCGAGTGTGCGGTGGTATTTCTGGTGAGAATTTGGAGTGATTTCTGTGGGGAGATATATACATACATACACACTAATTTGCTGAGGAAGGAGGGGCCCTATGCAAAAATTCCCTTCTAATTGGCTCTCCTACTGCTTCTTTACACAATACTGGTCAGTGAGTATGGCCCATAGGTGTGTTTGTGAGATGGACACCAAAACTTAAGAAGTGAAGCCTTTACAGAAGATAAATCCTCATCTTCCTAAACAAAAATGTTTAAACAAACTAAAGGAGGAAATATCTTGAATATCATCAAGTGCATGTATATGGTCTAACCGACACCGGTAAGTAACGGCACTCTGGTAAATCTGTGCTCACCTTACATTTATCTCAGACATGTGTGATATTAAAGAAGAGTTTTTATGGATATATACCTGGACTTATATATGTATTTATTAGGGTCCTCACCCATAGGCACCACCTGTGGCTTGCTTCATCATTGGAACCTCACTCACACACATAAGGTGTGTGAGTGGACTCAATGTGTTTGTAAGCGGAGTTCTGTGATAACTGTGAGTGAAGGCGGGGGATCTAGGTGAGTTTAAAATAACCTCTGAAACCTAAAAAGTTGTTTAATGGTGTAGGTTTAGGGGCTAGATTAAAAGTATGAAAAGTGACACTTTATTAGGATATAATGGAAGTGTCTAATCGGCTGACATGTTTCAGATCCAAAAGGTCAATTGGCTTTCTTCACGACCTGTCTTTTCCCTGCTAGTTATAATAAACAGCCTATTGGAATGTACAAATCACATCGTTTTTTTAAAAAAAAGCATGCACGTTTACATACAGCCCATACACCGAGGACCTTTTCCTTGTATGGTCAACTGCTGAAACGAGAGAAATTCATAATCAGATTTAGGCATTTTTAAAGTTTTATTGTGCACCCTTAAATTTGTGCCTAATAAGTGCTAAATGGTGGTTGTGTTGTATCCAGTGACATTTCTTAGTATTAATACACATGACCGACACCCAACCTTTAAAATTATCAGACAGTGGTGTTTTTCACCTGTGGCTCGTTATTGAAGGAACACCCTTTCCTTTTTTTTTTTTTTTTTTTTAAAGACTTTATTCAGCACCAAATATAATGCACAGCATGTTTCAACAAACCAGAACAGCATATGTGTACCAGATGACGATACAATACATAGCAAGTGAAGAAGGGTAATGCAGGAGCGGGAAAGTTCTGGTCGGTTCGATCAGAAATACAGAGTGCCATTTTCCAATACAGGAGATTTGTAAAGACAAAAAATTTGAACAAAGTACAAGAAAAACAATAAAGACACAGTATAGCAAAGGAAATGAAATTAATAAGCATGCGAGAACCAAGAAGGCAAGTCGGGCAGCACTGAGGCAGGTAAATAGTTAGAATGTCGTGGTGGTCCGGGACATAGCCCACGCATCCTGCCACAGATCCGCTAGCACAGATCCCTCCACAAAAAGGAGCGGAATTCAACAGTTGACAAGCATTATGCATGTGAACACACCAGTTCCCACGCCCACCACCCACCCCTCCATCCAAGGTAGATTGCGGTGTAGAGCCCAAATTGGTGAGTGGGATGTCAGATGGCGACGGTCGCGCGGCGGAGCCGCTTACAGCCTAACCCACCCCCTCTGGGACAATGGAATGAAGGGATTGGGACTGTGCCTTCTGAGTTAGTTTTTCAACATAGCTTCGATATGGCCCCCATATGTCTGTCGGACGGGAAGCTGCAGGGAGCAAGGCCGAAAAATCCACGCTGTTAACATTGCAGTGGGCCACACTCCTTAGCCATGCGCCAACCTGCGGAGCGCGACGCGCGCACCAGTGCAGCGCAATTTCCCTCTTGGCCAGAAGGAAGCACAGGGATACTAGTCTACGGAGAGGATGTGGGAAATTAGCTACGTAGCCCAACAACGCAATTTCGGGGGTGGGATGTAGTGTCATGACCAGTATTTCACCCAAGACCCTGTGGACTTCTATCCAATATGTATGTATCCTCGGGCACGTCCACGACAAGTGGGAAAAGTCAGCATGAGGAGAGGCGCACCTGGGACAACTGTGTGGCCTGTTAGTGTCTATTTTATGAGCAAGCGCGGGGGTGTGGTACATCCTCCGGAGGAACTTGAAGTGGAGAAGTTTGTGCCTACTATTCATGGACACCGTTTTGGTAACAGCACAGCATGCCTCCCACTGGTCGTCAGTAATCTGGATGCCCAAGTCCCTCTCCCACGCAGCGCGCACCGCGGTGTCAAAGGAGGGAAGAGATGTCATGCATAGTCTGTATAGGCGCGACACTACGTGAGCGTTTGTTTGAGTCTGTATGAGAAACGTGAGTGCCGGGGCCTCGGGCGGCGACAGTGGAAACGTGGGGAATTCAGCGCGCAGCATGGACCGGAGCCTAGTCAGGGTGAACGCATCCATGAATGAACGGTCATCAAAGCGGGCGTCTTCCGTCAATGAAAAAGCATGTCCCTCAGGGAACAGGTCGCCAATCGTGCGTAATTGAAATTTGGATAGCGTGCGGCCAACAACCGCCTCTCCAGTGATGGGGAGCCAGTGAGGGTTGGGGAGGGGAAGCGAAGAAGAGTACAGCCTATCCATGTGGAGCAGTCTCCGCAACTTATCCCAGGCCCAGCTCGTAGTGGAGACCGGTTGTATGTCTTGTGGGTCACGGGGAAGCCCCTTGGGAAGCATGGAGCAAAGCGGCACCGGAAGGGCCGTATCGGCCTCAGGTCGCAGGAAGGGAATTCTGGCGTCTGGGTGAAACCAGGAGTGCGCGTATGAGCATTGCGCCACCAGGTAGTAAAGGTGAAAATCCGGCACCCCGAACCCTCCCCGTTCATAAGGTAATGTCAACGTGCGCCAAGCCACACGAGAGTTCCTGCCGCCCCATATCAGGCGCAGCAAGGCAGAGCGAAGTTGTGTAAAAAAAACCTTAGTCAGAGGGATCGGAATATTGTTGAACAGATACAAAAAGCGAGGGAGGACAATCATTTTGACAATGGCAATCCGGCCAGCCATGGACAGTGGAAGACGGAGCCAACGCTCCGTGTTATCCTCCAAAAAATCCAGGGCGCGCCCATAGTTAAGTCGTACAATGGACACCGCATCAAGGTGGATGTGTATTCCAAGGTACTTGACGGATTCCGTGCACCATTCCAATGGGAAGGGACATTTCCATTGCACCGTAGAGGGGGTCAAGGGAAAAATAAGCGACTTGTGCCAGTTAATCTTCAGGCCAGAGTAGGAGCCGAATCGTGTGATCTCGTGGATCAAGGGTTCCAAATTAGTGCTAGGGGTGCGGACATACAGGACCGTGTCGTCCGCATATAAAGAGACAAGAAGAGGACCCGTGCGGAATTGCAGACCCCTGTGGAGGTGCTTCTCCTGAAAGTGACGGACCAAGGGGTCCATTGCCAGAATGTAGAGGAGCGGGGACAGCGGGCAGCCCTGTCTGGTCCCCCTAGAAAGCGCAAAGTTTCCAGTTATGGTGCCATTCAAACGTATGCGCGCCGTAGGCTCAGTGTATAGCAATTCTACCGTGGCCACAAACATCGCAGGCATTCCCATTCTGCGCATGATGGATAAAAAAAAAGGCCATTCCAGGGTATCGAACGCTTTTTCAGCGTCCAGGAAGATCGCAGCCGCCGGGGTGGAGGGGTCGATTTTATGTAGAACAGAGAATAACGTGCGGAGGTTGAGGGAGGTGGACCTGTGTGGGACAAAGCCGGATTGGGCCGGTGCGACTAGGGAATCTACAAGAAGCGCCAAGCGAATTGCCAGGACCTTCGCTAGGATTTTGTAATCAAGGTTAAGGAGGGACAGAGGGCGGTAAGAACTACAGTAGGAGGGGTCACGGCCCGGCTTGGGAAGCAGAACTATGACCGCCTCACGGAGGGTGGGGGGGAGCACACCCGTCTCCAATGCCTCCGCATAGACCTCCATCAGGCGCGGCACCAGTTCCTCTTTGTACTCCTTATAAAAATCGGCAGTAAACCCATCTAGACCAGGCGCCGAGGAGCTCTTCATCGAGTCTATAGCCTCAATTATGTAATCAGGCGTGATGGGGTCCGCCAGAAAATCCTGCATATGCTTCTCGAGGTAGACCATGGCTATTTCGTTAAGATAGGGCCCCGTGTCGCAGTTGGCACCAGTTAGTGTAGAAGTGTAAAGACTGGTATAGTAGGACAGAAAGGCATCGCAAATGTCGGGAGTGGAGTAATGCCGCGTACCCTGAGCGTCGTGGATATCAGTTATGTATGCCGCTTGGTGTGGCGGGCGGGGCAGCTGCGCTAGCAACTTGCCCGGCCGTTCCCCCTCCCCATATTGACGCGCTGTGTAGTGCTTACCTAGGAATCGGAGCTCCCTATCCGCAGTGTCCCTAAACTCCAGCAGGAGTTCAAGGCGCCTTGCCTCCCGGACTGGGGAGGGATCCCCCAGTAGCTCCCTATCCAGTGCAGAGAGGTCAGCTTCTATGCGGGTTAAAGTGGTGCGAGTGTCACGAAGGGCCCCGACGTGTTTGGCGATACAAACCCCTCGGATGGTGGCCTTAAAACCCTCCCACAGTGTGGCCCAGGAGGCCACTGAGCCCGTGTTAGTTTCAAAATAGTCAATAATGGCTGTGCGGACCTCCTCCGTAAAAGTCGGGTCAAGCAAGGCCTTGCCGGGGAAACGCCACTGCCTTTCATATCCGCCCAGCCTCGGGACCGCCAGTGTCAACACCACCGGGGAGTGATCGGACAGTGTACGCGGGGGCGTGGCAAGAGCGGACATCCAACCGGCCACGCCCGGAGAGAGTAGCCAGTAGTCTATTCTGGTGCTGGTGTTATGGAAGCCCGAATGATGTGTGTAAGCAGGGGTGTGTGGGTGCGCCCTGGCCTCTACATCGATGAGGGAAAAGTGGGAGCAGATGTCCGCCATCACTGAGCGGGCAAGCGGTTTGCAGTCCGGGGAGAGGGAGGTGCTATCCCTGCCGGGATCCATCAAGAGGTTGAAGTCACCCCCCATCGCCAATAAATCAACGTCAGATCGAAGCAGCAGAAGCTGTAGATGGTGGAAAAAGGCGGGGGAGTCGACATTAGGGCCGTAGACACACACCATGGCAATTTTATACCCATACAACATTCCAGAGATAAGCACATACCTGCCCTCATCGTCCATCTTGCTATCGAGCAGCACAAAGGGAATACGTTTATGTACCAAAATCGCCACCCCTCTGGCGTATTTACTGTAACATGAAAACACTCCGTGTGTACCCCATCCCCTGGCCAGAGAATGAGTGTCTGAATGTATCAAATGGGTTTCCTGTAGGAACAGTACATCCACCCTGTGGCGCATAGCATAGTTCAGTACCTGTCTGCATTTCCGTGTGGTGTTCAGACCACGAACATTCCAAGTCATCATCGTTAGTACGGAGGGGCCAGTTCTAAGACCTATCCCGGCCATATCTCCATAACATGGACAATCAAAGAAAGCTGTACATCCGGCAAGCCGGTCAAATGATTCTCGCCATAATATGCAACCAAAAAAAACCATAAAAACAACACACAACCCATCCCCCTCCCACCACCCAGCCTCCCGACTTCCCCAGAGAGGCAGTTCCCAACCAAAACTAAGAATATAGCAAAGACTGTCATTAGCGAAGACAACTGTTGTAGTGAATATACATTAGACAAAAAAAACATGAAACCCTTAAAGAAGGTAAACAAGCAGGCGTACGCCATGGGGGGTAGCAACGCCTCGCCACGCGGGCTATCCGGCAAAGCGAACACTATGGCAATGGACGTGCAACAAACCTGGAAGAAATAACCATTAACTTCATAACAGATACCATATAAAGAGAGGGAGAGTCAGGCAAATCAGCCCCTGGCCGCATCGGCAAAGAGGTCGGCGCTGGATTGGGTATCAGAGCGCTGTGGAGAATGCATGCCGGAGCCAGAGGGGGACGAGGAGTCTCGTTTCTTGTAGCCGTGACAAAAGTCTTGCGCTTCAGCCGGAGAGTCAAAAATACGGAACCTGCCGTCCACCTCCACCTTCAGCCTCGCCGGATAAAGCATGGCGTACTTTAGGCCAAGGTTTCGGAGAGCAGATTTGACGCTAGTGTACTTGCGACGTGCTTCCTGCACCATGAGTGTGTGGTCCGGGAAAAAAGACAATTTACTGCCCTGCCACTGCACTTCACCCGCCTCCCGTGCAGCGCGGAGTGCGGCGTCGGGATCGCGAAAGTTCATGATGCGAGCAATTATGGGCCTGGGTGGAAGACCTGTGCGGGGCCTGGGCCCTAGTGATCTGTGGGCTCGCTCCACGACAAAGCCAGCAGTGAAGGTGTCCTTTCCAAATAGCTCTATGAGAAGGTGTTCCACAAAAGTATCAAATCGGCCTGTAGCAGTCGTCTCCGCAACGCCCAAGATGCGAATGTTATTGCGCCGGCTACGCGCTTCTAAGTCCTCATTCTTTATGGCAACGTTTTTCAGGATTGTTTCGACCCGCTCCAGCCGTTTCAGGGACCTCGCAGCCCCATCCTCAATGTCCGAAATCCTGGACTCCGCTAGATCGAGTCTACGGTCATGGGCCTGTACTGCAGTGCTCATGTCTGAAAGCCGCTGGTCCAGTGCGTCAAAGCGAGTGTCCAGCGCCTTGAAGCCAGCGCGCATCTCCCCCATCATGGCGGCCATCATCGCAGTAGCATCCCCCGCCTCCATAGCGCCAGCGGCCCCAGAGGCCGGACCCGGAGGGGGGTCTGTGGGGAGAAGAGGGGCCTTGTCAAAGGTGATCTTCCGTTGGTTCGGGTCCTTCACCATTTTTCAAGACTGGGAGGGAGATGCGGTGGCAGCAGCGACCGACCCCAGCGCCAACACACAGGCCAGGCGGTGATAGGAGGGTGGCAGGCCCGAGCCTCGGCGAGCCCCAGAGGAGAGCGTAGCGTGGAAGAGCAGCAAGCAAGGGCTGCAGAGGCTCTGCCCTCAAAGATGGCGCCGTGGATCGTAGCAGCCGCCAACAGCCGTGTGCAGGGAGCAGGAGGACACAGTGGAGGCCAGGAACCAGCAATAACGCATGCTAAATCCAGCGGACTGCAGGGCAGGGAGCGACCCTCTCCTGAAATGAGACCAGGAGGAAGGGGGGGAACAGCCGTCCCGCCAGGCGCGAGTGGGGCCGAGCAGCCGGAAGTGACCGGTGCGTGCCGTCGGTAATCTCGGCCGACTCAAACTCCGAGTCCCGCCGCCCCCAGTCAAGCGCTCCCGCCAGCCGCCCAAAAAACCCCCGCACCAGGCCACCAATCGAGGCCCCGGTCCCAGCGCGCTCCTAGGCCCAAGGCTCCGGAGCGCGACAGGAAGCAGGCGCCCCAACCGGGGGGGGGGGGGCACGGAGGTAGGGCAGCGCGTCAGGAGGCCCCGAGGGAGCAGCGACGAACAAGAGGCCCGGCGGGCGAGACCCGAACTGCACCCTCCCAGTGTACCGGCCCAGAGGGGAAGATGGCGCCGAGGTCCGGAGGCCTCGCTTCCCTTCCACCCCACTCACCGCCAAGGTCGCTCCCAATGGGAATCGGAGGCTCCGAAGGTACCGGGCGGCATCAGGAGGCTCAGCTGGTAAGTTGCAGCAAGTTTGAGGGGCGGATCATGTCGTGTTCCTCTCCGCCGGGAGCCCGCCTGGAGGAGCTTCACTGAAGAGCGGCCATTCCGCTCTCCGCCGTGGCCACGCCCCAAGGAACACCCTTTCCTAATCAGTAGCGGCTGCTACCGGACCAGGTGGTGAGGCTTTTGGGGGGGAGGGGGATGGGGTTAAGTATCCCCAAAAAAAAATGTACCCAAAACAGCCAGCCTGCCGCCACCTCCCCTGAGTCCTCTTCCTTCTTAATTTCTGCAGTCCGGCGAGCAGGAGGAAGCGCCCATAACCAATCACAACTCTGCAGTGTTGTGATTGGTCTGAGCACAGTTGATCGCTGCTCAGACTGGAACAGGGAGACTGTACATGTTCGTGACCAGGCTGTGTAATCCAGCCTGGTAGGAACGTGCAAAGCGAGTATGAACTGTTTGGTCGACCCATGAAGGCCAGCCAAACAGTTCATACGCATCTTGGGAGTGCACTGCACTCCTCCCCTGCTCTGGCCAGTCCCACCCCACCCCACCCTGCACACAGGCCACTGACTGCAATCAATAGGAAATATAAAATAGCAATATAGTATTGTAATTTATTTTCCCCCTTTTTGTGCAGTGGGTTAACGCTCCGCCTTAGCAGAGGAGCCGCCACTGTTCCTAATAGCGACTCGCAAACCCAATTTGCGATTCGGTAATAGCTTACCAAATCGCTAATAGGGCTTTGTACATTTAAGAATTCTTTTTTCAGGTCGCAAATGATTAATCGGGCCGTTTGCGAGCTGAAACAAAGCTTCGTACATCTTGCCCCATGTTTCGAAATGGCCATTGCTACAGTATTCTCTCTGTTTGTAGATTGTGGAGACATTGTGACAACTTTGAGTCTGCAGACCATTTTCTTGTTTCTCCATGTAGATGTGTATGTTGCCTCTGCTTAGATGTTGGTCCTGAGGGCCGCAGAGCCATAGGGCCACAAGAGCCGTAGCCAGTATCACTGCAGTGCATCTCGGTTTCTTGTGTTCTGGATCGACCAGAATTTGCATCCAACTCTGAGATTTGTGTGCTTGTTCACTGGAGTATTTGTCAAACAGACTTTCATGCAATTTTATGTTGCTGGAGGATGATGAGTGGGATCCATAACTCCTCAGGCTTGTGTGGGAAGGCTTTGTGTGCTGCATGGGGCATAACTTGGGGATGTATCTAGTCTAAAAGGCGCATACATCTTCTGCCTTTACTGAAGAGATTAGATTGAAGTGGTAAAAATTACAGTCACTATGTAGACCGAAAGTCAGCCCACATCCACATAGGAAAGCATAGATTGAGTGACACTGGGGAATTTTGCTTAGGTTTTAACTATTTCTGTAGATCTCGGGTGGATAATATTTTTGGGATTGAAGAAGAGGTTTTTATTTGGGGCCTCTGTACTCACATAATGAGCTTTATGCTTGTATTTTACTGCTTTGCACGGTTTCTCGGTGTCCCGGTTAGAATCTGACGTATCCTGTGCGGCAGGAGATGACTCCTCTGTCTCCCCTGCATTAGGAAGGGAAGAATTACCTGATTGGCCAGAAAAGAAGAGACTGTCATATCCATGGTTCTTAAGGACCGACAATGCCACCTGGGACAGTCCCTGTGCTGAGGAGTTAAGTGAAGGTCTCTCTTGGGCAAAGCTCTGTGCCCTCACCTTCCCAGACCTCGTTGGGGGTTCGCCCAACGAGGCACTCAATACTCTTCTCCCATAATTTTTTCAGGGTTTAGTGAAGGGGTGTAAGGCCTCATTCAAGGCCCTACTGACCGAACTCTGAACATGGCAGTCCAGGGCCTCTACTAGCTGCTC
Organism: Lissotriton helveticus; assembly: GCF_964261635.1. Lineage (NCBI taxonomy): Eukaryota > Metazoa > Chordata > Amphibia > Caudata > Salamandridae > Lissotriton > Lissotriton helveticus. Next base: position 1,366,008,388 of record NC_136065.1, read on the forward strand.
CTCCATTTGGTGCTCATAAGGCACCTCCTCAAATTCAGCATAATCATTATAAAAGGCGTATTCATCAAAGTCTTTGGAAAAGTATGCCCTCTTTACTAAAGGAGGTGTGGAGGAGGTTTAGGGGGAGAGCAGGCCATGAGTGAAATAACTAATAGTTCTTATTTCAGACTATAACCAGCCTAGAGCCTCCAGTCCTCAGGGTTAAACATATGAGATTCTTCTAGAATTAGCCTGATTTAAATTTTGCAAATGTTTTACCAGTGGAGGGAGCCACCCCTTTACACTCTCCTAGGGCAGAGCCCTACAACGCTTTTGCGCCCCGTAGTGCGTTCCAGGAAGAAGAGAAACCACCAGCACTGACACAAGGAGCTGATAGGAAAGCAATTAGCTCTGATCGGCTGCTGGCGCATGCGCTGGGTTATTGGCAGTGGAACAGGACAGCCTACTCATGCACTTGAGACGTGCATCTGTCCCGCTCCCACTCCACTGATTCTGAATAAATGCCTAATACAGTCACCAAACAAAGCGTTTAAATAGCGGCTATGCGATCGCTGTGCTGCATGAATACGGTCAGATTTCACCATCAAAGCATTACCCATACATTTACATGTACAAGAAATGAAAGCTAAAATGTACTTAGCCCGCTGCTGCAGCAGCAAAGAAAGAGGAAGAACTTTGGTGCTCTAATAGCATATACCCTATGAGGAGCAGACTGATTGGTGGAGTGATGTCATATTAAGCATCATGGGTTATGTAGTTTAAATTTTATTGACTGCTGTTTTGGCTTCAGTAAAGAAAGAGAAGCATAATCAGAAGCCTCCATTTCCTGACATGGATTGCTGCCTCTGACAGCAAAGTTCCTGTGAGCAACATACTGGATGTGACAAGCTGCACTGGCCTATCATGGAGCTCACTGGGGAGTGCAATGCCACAATGCTTCACATGTGAACTGGTGTGCCATTTTATCCTATCCAGTGGCTCGCTCCAGCGTGTGATATCACAGAGAACCACACAAATTGCAGGCGGCCATCTTGAATTTGGTGATTTCCTGAGGTAATAGCGTTTTAGTGCAGCGTTTTCTAACACGACTCAGTGTGCCTGTTATCTATGACTGCTGCCTCGAACTACTGCCAAACCAGAAATATGGGTCTCACATTTCCGCGGCTTGTATAACGGTAACCAGAATCAAAACAAATTAGACAAACCGCTCGCCGGGGAAACTAGCGCCCATGAGGACCTTGCAAGCCATAAAGAGAGTAGCGAATCCCTCATAACAAAAGACCATCTTTGCTTTACCCTAGCTGAAACTTATCGAGCAGTGATCCTAACGAAAAAGGAAAAAGCCCCATGGGTGGATGGTATACCGGGAGAACTTTTCATGTCCCAACCAGATATCTGCACCCCTTACCTGAATGCCGTATGAATGAATGGTCTCGATTGCTGCAGCTGGGTCCTTGTGACAATCATTCTGCCCAATCCACTATTCATTTACTTTTTATCTGTACATTTTATTCAGAACTAAGGAAAGTGTGGCTAATTCCACTTTTAAAGTCTCAGGGGTTGAGGCAACCCCAGCATTAATTAAACGTCAGTTCCTGGAGAACGAACACGTAGCATGGAGGCTACCTATGTTTTTAAAAAGAGTACTCCACCTGAGGAAACGTTTTATCACTGATGAAATTTAACTGTATGGGAACCTCCCCTTCTTTTTAGATGGTCTTTATAACGGTCATTTATTTTTAAATTTTAAAATCATTTTTGTTTACAGTTTTTAACTTATGAAATTCAATGTAAATATGGTCAATTTACGTGATTTTATGATTGTTAAAAAACATTCGAATAAAGCTTTCTTTGACTTTGAATGCCATATCTAATACATAAAAATGGAAAGAGAACCAACTCATCAAATTATAGACTTATAAGTCTGCTAGATAATACACATCAAATCTTTTGCAGGCAGGTACTGTTTAAGCTAAACAACTGGATGGACCAGAATAACATTCTAGAAGAGGCGCAAGCAGGCTTTAGAATCAAGATTAGTACCTTGGACCAGGTCTTCCGCTTCGAGGTGATAACCTGGAAATATGTTACCCTGAAGCGTGACCATCTGTACTTCGCTTTCATTGACTTGAGAGCTGCTTTCAACCTGGTCCCTAGGAAACTTCTCAGGAAGTTTTGGATGGGAACGGTATCTCTCCAGACCTACTAAGACTACTGAGAGATAGAACACTGCAGGGAATTTGACAGACAGAATCCAGATCAAGCAAAGGGTCAGACAAGGGTGTTTCCTCGCACCCACGCTTTTTAGCCTATATATTAATGGTGCAGTAAAGAAACTGATGGCGTGTAAACTTGACGCCCCTTTTGATGTAAGCAGCTGATAATTTGTTAATCTCCTGAACACCAATGGGGTTGCAGGCAGAATTACATGCTCTTGTTACCTTCTGTGAGGAAAGAGGACTAGAACATAACCCTACCAAATCCAAAGTTATGACCATAAATCCCCATAAAACTTACAGAGGGAATGTGACCATAGAGGGGTCCCCCTTGAAAAGGTCCCCCATTTCGATTACTTGGGCGTGAGGGAGGTCTTATAGTCCTAGGTGGGTTAATGATTCTGACAATTCCGGTGATTACCTGGATGTTAGAGGCGGGGTCTGGGCTGTTCCAGGGTCGTACGGTTTGGCAAGATTCATTGGAAAATCGCAGGTTTCGATCTTTCCGGTGTGTGATAATGGTTGTTGAGAGGGGTGGTGCACCAGCTGTTCGGTTGGGAATTGGGCAGTTGAGAGGGCTCACTTATGTTTTAGTAGGAGGGGAGTTATGAGTGTTTGGTAGAGATAGAGGGGGCTTCGGAGTTGAGAAGGATTCTGTTTATGCCTTGAGTGATTATTTTGAGTTGGCTTTGACGATATATTAGGATTTCAATCATGGATGTGATGGGCATAGGGTTCATTAGTAAGAGAGAGTCAAGTTGTTTTTCCATACGTGTTAGGCGTTCGGTTAATTCGGCCATCTAGCCTAGGTTCAGATTAGAAAGAGGGGGGGAATTAAGGAGTAGGTTAGTTTGGAGGTGCTGGTTGGGGCTCGAGGGTTGTGGGATGGTAGAATTGCAGGTAGTGGAGACTTACGTGTCTTCAGATGAGCGGTTATAGGAGAGTGTTTAGCATCTATACTTGTGCTGTTTTGCCTGAGGTTTGGGTGGGTGGTGGTTAGACAAATGTTGGGGTTACCAGGGTAGGATAAACATAGTAAGTGTATTGAGTGGGGTGAGGGGTTAAAATAGGGAGCAGTGTCTTGAGGGAGGAGGTGGAGTCATGAGGGATGGGGGTAGGGGGCATGGGAGGTATGTCATAGGGGTGTAGTGTAGGTCTTAGGAGTGCAATAAGTGAGAGTTTTTGGAAGGTATTGTGAGCATTATTTCTTGTTTTGGGTTCTGGGCGGTGTGTTAGAAAATGGTTGTATAGGTGGAGTTCCTAGAAATGGAGTTTTGCAGCTTGGGGAAGATGAGTTCAAATTGGTGTAGGTTGAAGTCATTGAGCTGCACCGTGACTGGCATTTCTGTATAATGTGGCATTGACTTTGAAGGCGGATGAGTTGGAGATTAGTAATTTTTGGCCGTAAGGGATGTTGGTGGCATTGGTGACTTGAAGGTGGGTTTACTAGATTATTTCTGAATTTGGCCTGGTGAGTGGTTAAAAAAATTAGATCTGTTTTTGTCTCACCTTTTGAAGAGTTGTAGTAGAGGTCTGCTATGAGAGTTTCAGGATGTTGCTTGAGTAATCTGTGCTTAAAGATTTTGGTGGTGTTTGCTGAAAGGTTTGGAGGGTAGGTGATGGAGAAGGAGAAGGAGAGAGGGCCATGGGATTTCAGGTTGTTGAGATGTGGAGGGGTGGGGGTTTCAGGGGTGGTCTGGTGGTGTTGCCGTGTATTTGTTGTCATCTTCCTCGCTATCTTGATTGAATGGTATCCACAGGGATGTTGAAGCTCTATGAATCGGGCCTTTGTAAGATCCTAAAGCAGAGGGTCTTCCAGGAGAGATGGGAGGTATAGAGTTATTGTGGCTCCTGGGTTTAAGTAGGAACAGTCGACCGATGAGACTGTAGAGGAATGCATTGCTACCTTACATGTGTTCACATCCACATGTGATTTTGGGAACAACGTAGATTTGTATTTACTTGCTTTTCATAGAAAGTTCAGGAACATTTGCTAACTTGTCGCAACCCTACACTGTCTGAGACCAATGATGTTGTTAAAAGCATAGAGAGGTCAATCATCACATCGCAGGTTATATTCAACCTTGGGGGCAACCACCTGTTAGTTGTCTTACAAAAGATGATACAGTTTGCGTTGCCAACAACAAAACTTTTAGGGGCAAGAGGGGGCAGCAAGGGTGGCAGATGTACTATTGTTGTGGTTCTAAAAACAACATAGGAAATAATCCTTCTTGTCCTGCAATCGGCAAGAGGTGCAATTGGTGCCGTAAAATTGGACACTTACAGGGGGTGTACAAGGTGCTTCCAATTTGTGTAATGGTAAACATATATGCTTGTGACTCGCCTGATGAGACACAAGAATGTGTTAATAGCAGCTGCGGACCGTGCAGGTAACAGCGGTGGGGCCGCTTAAAGGGGCATTTCAAGGGACGATGCTGAAGGAAAATTAAATAAATAATTAATTTTCCCTTGGCATTGTCACTTGAAATACCCCCTTACTTGGCTCCACCGCTGTTAAATGCATGGACCGCGGCTGGGTAATAGGTTTTCTAATGTGTTGTTGACAATAGATGTTGACAATAGATGTGGTGGATGGTCCAGGTCAGTGCATTAAAGTCCCACTGTGCGAAGCAATCATTGTCATCCATGAGCTGTTCGCCGTGGAGATGTTCGCCGTGGTATCCGATTCTGTCAATGCAATGTTTCATTGACAGAATCGGATACCACGCCAAACATCTGATGGATGACAATTAGGGGCAACTGTACCGCCTTGGGAGAACTTCTATAAAAACAATAATAGGTCCAACAAAGGAAAATACTGTGGTTTTTCAAAATAAAACAATTCAAATTTTAGTAAGAATCTATTATTCCTTTGTGGAAATTGTTCCTTTGTTGAAATTGCCAACTTCACAAAAGTAAACTCTTTTCTTGAGAACATTTTCATGGTGAAGAATCCCCATGTAATATTGTTACTGATAATGGTATGAATTTTGCTTCCAGGCAAATTACTGATTTTAATAGCACATTTAATATTAAGCATTCGCAAGTTAGTTAAGAGGGTTGATCCTATTTTGAAAGAAGGGATTCAGACTGTGTCATGAGGTGCCCAACGGACCCCCCCCCCGGAGCATGATGTTGAGCTGTTCCCCCCCCCCGTTACATCTTTCCTCTCCTCTGTTTTCAGTCCCCTCCGGGCTCCTTTGCAAAAAGCCTGCACAGCTCCTTTAAGGATCTGTCTCTTTGGGACTCTGCTTCCACCCATGTGATCTGGTCACATGTTCCAATGAACGCCGGTCTCATGACGGAAGGGCGTGTGGATTGGGACTGCCTCGGCCCAGAAAAACCCAAGACTCGAGACTCTGAGGAGGGAGGAGAACCAGAGAAACAAGCCAGAGCAAGGACCGCCGACAGAGAAGAAACCGTCTTGCTCCTGAGGGCGGAATCCTGGACTCCAGCGGTGTCGAATCCAGAGTCTTCTACACCTGAAGAAAAGAGGGAGCCAGACCCCATCCGGCACCGCAAAATGGCCAGCCACATTCCTGGAGGAGCGTGGCTTTCGGAGGTACATGCGTGCAGCAGAGGGTTTCTGGGGAAGGGAAGCGGGGCTGCTAACCCGTTTTGGGAGCGGAGGGGAGGAGCACAAGGGAGACTCATCCATCGAGGCAGACTCTGCAGTGGAGCCCTGGTGTTTCTGGGCTCGCGCAGAGAGGACGGCTGATGCGGTGTGTGAGGTGAGACAGCCGCGCGCCTGAGCCCTAGTGTTTTGGGCGCGCGCAGCTGAGCCCGGCTATATGTGGATGGGCTCGGGGGTGATAAGGAGGCTAATGACCATGCATTGGAGACTGTATCGGGCTGATTGAGGTGGGGAGAACATTTTGCCATCAGCCAAGGAGCTGCGCTGAGACCACAGCTCCCTGCATCGGTGGACCTTCCTGAGGCCTCGATCTTGATCTGGGCCTGCTTCCCCCCCGTTCTTTACTGGTTACAAGGGGGCCACGGGTGACCAGGACTTAAATCCTCCATTTTGGGGTCTCTGCTGCCACAAGAGCACTTGGCTCCATGGGAAGATCCCACAATAATGGGCATTTGTTGAGGACTAACCACACAAAGGAAAAGTGGCGGCCATCTTGGAATGGTGCATAACCACAGTTTGGAATAAAAACTCCAACAAATCTACATTGTCATGAGACATGAGATGCTGCTAATGTAGCGGTGTAAATTAAAGCAAATTTACCATAAACAGGGCATAAAAGGGCCCCCTACCAAATTGGCAGCCAGCATTCCAGGGCTAACTCTCACACAACTGACACCTTAAACAGCTCTCTTCCTCTAATTGGGACTACAACTAGTACAGCAGGTATCTTGTTAAGGCTAACTTCGACTCATTCTTTTTACTGGTCTGCTGGAAAGTGGCACTCTTGTCTGTCTTTGCCCTCTCTGATGACCGTCTTCTAAAATTGGATCTTTGTTGACCTCATCATCTCCTGTTCACCTGAGCTGACGCCCTCTTGGTGACTGACGAGCAACACTCTCGAGTGACCTACCTCAGTCGCTTTAGCGTCGTCACGCCATGGTACCTGGAGACCCATGTCCCTTCCCTACACAAACATCATGTTGAGTCCTGACCTATCCATGTCTGGTGACAACTCTTATACCATAGTCTACCCCCCAAAGCTCTCCAAAACCGCCACTAAATCATTCAAGCACGCTGCCCTAAAAAGACACCCATAGGCGCTGATATCCGACCTGCGCTACAGCGCGGACATAGGCACAGTCATTAATGACCTTATCTTCTTTTCCAGAAGAACCACGTCTTGGTGAAAAACTCTTGCGCACCTTCTCAATATTCGCTTAACCAGGAACATTCCATACGGCACCAAGCTCACAATATCACCCTCACCAACCTTGCGAGCTGACCTCACCATCACCCTCTACAAAAACGACATTGTTCTAATCCAAGCCTCAACCAACAACCTCAATAAATTCTCAGACCTTTTCCCCCTCCTCAGAAACCACGTGAATACCTCGGATAGGGTAACCAACACCCGCACCAATGACCCACCGTCCTGCCAGCCTAACATGCCTAGCCATCCACATGCCAACCCTCCAAGGGCCTCTTCCTCAGCTCACCCTATCCCCCCAACATGTCTCCTGTCCCTGACTACAGAATCTCCCCTACACCTGTGATCTCCTCCCACCTAGTGACCCCACTGATGGGGAGACCGGTACTCTCCCATTGGCCCCTGTCTCCCTCTAATAGCTCCCACCACCGTTCATCCCTACCATTATAATTCGTCCCCTGGCACTTATAACAGAACCGCCCCTAGACCTCCGAGCTACTCCCCGCCAGCCATCCGCCAACATCGTGAGCTAGATACTCCTTCCCCAAAGACCCCGGAGCCTGCTCAAGCCAATCCTTCTCCCCTTCCACCTTTACATGCCCCTGTGATGGCTCCTGAAACTTTGAACCCCTGCCCTTTAGCACCACCAGTTTATAACGACCTTGAAACTCTGCACTCAAGAGCCGCTAAACTCACCCAGAGCATTCATAGCTCCATTCTGGACCTCTTGAACCTTCTTCAACTTGCCGAGATCTCACTTGCTAACCTCAAACCACCGCTCACTTCCCCCTCACCGAACACCGAGCCTCCCAAGCACCCACTCCCGCTGCCTCTGAGACATCTTTGCCCACGCAAACCACCCTGCCTCCTCTCTGAAGTGGAATCCCACGCTCTCGCACTCTCCTACAACGCTCCTACAGCCTCCTCCAATCCTAAAGACCTCATGGGAAATGAAATCCTAGCCATCCTCCAAGACCACAACTCTGTCCCAGACATCCCCCGTCTGCTAGATACGAGTCCTAAACACCCCATCCGCACAGTCACCATCAACCCCAACAGGCCAGCCACCCTCCATAACAGAAGTGTGGTAAAAAACAACCTTGCGCCTGTATTTCTATCCGCCCAGACTCCTGACACTCCTCCAGACACCCCCCTATATGGTCTATTAATCAACTGCCGTTCAGCAGTCAAACATGCCGCTGATATTGCTGAACTCGTCCTGGACAAAAACCTAGACCTAGCCATACTAACTGAATCGTGCTAAACTAATACTCTTCCCCCTGCCTGGACTTATTAGTCCCGCCCAACTACAACATCGCCAGACTGGACAGACACTCCAACAAGAAAGGAGGAGGCATTGCCTGCATTTACTGATCCTCCCTGCTTGTCCCAGAACTCTCAACGGTCTCCACTGACTCCTGCGAATACCTCGCACTCTCCATCTGCAGCAAATCATCACACCTTTGTAACTTGCACATTTTCTACCACCCCACAGGTTCCCACGACTCTTTCACTGATCACCTCTTGGAAATCATGACAACAAAGATTTCCTCCAATGCCACAGAGGTTTTCTTGGGTGATTTCAACCTGCACTGGAATGACACTAAGATCCCCATGTCAAAGCCATCAAAGACCTCCTAAGCGACTTAGCCCTGACTCAAGCCTGCTCTCTGCCAACCCACTCAAAAGGGGCCATCCTCGACTGGATCATTTCTAAGGAGTCCGCAGTCAAGCTTGTCTCCATAGACCCTTGTGACTGGTCTGACCATCACTCCATCTCTTTCATTTTACCCGGGACCAGCAAGACAAAGTAGTCTCAACTGGTGATTCCCAAACGCTGGACCAGAGATACTAAGAACCTCGACCTGATGAAACTAGAGGCCCGCTGCAAATCTGACCCCCCCCTTCGCACATAACCATGGTCAGCGACCTCAATGAGCATTACTCGTCATCCATCTCAAACATTCTGGATGACCTTGCCCCTCTTAAACTAAAAATAACACAAATCAAAGACAGAAACCCTTGGTTCACTGGCTCCCTCAATATGGAGGGGAGATCCCTACGGCAATCTAAAAGAATCTGGAGACAACACCCCTCTGTAACGCATCTAAAGCTCCTCCGCCAGGCGAGAAATGCCTACAATAAGCACATCCTCAATTTCAAAAAATAATATTTCAGATCGGAACTGGGGAACGCTAAGAATAGACCCAAAAGCTCTTCGCACTGGTTAAACTCCAATCTAATAAACTGGCTAAAACACCGAAAGAATCCCCCAAATCGCTAATATCGTCAGATGAATTCTCCTTCTTCGCTGATAAAATCTCTCCATTAGTAATTGAACTCAGTACCACCACCTACTCCCAACCCCTTCCTGTCTTTCCCCATTCTGCCACACCAACCTTCCTGGCCTCTCCTAAAAACCAAGCCTACTGGTCTGACTTTGAATACTATAACGAAGACTCTATCTCAAAAATCCTCTCTACCTTAAAACCAAATAACCACTTCAATCTATCATTCCTTGCTGGACTACAATTATCAAAGCCTCTCTCCAGCAGGGCTTGATCCCGGACCCTTTGAAAACCGGCTAAGTCCTCCCCATTTTGAAAAAACCTTCACTGAACCCAGCCTCCCCATACCATTTCAGACCTATCTCCAATATCCCGCTATGAGCCAAAGTTTTGGAGAAGTGTGTACAATAGCAACTAAGTCAGCACATCAACAACTTCCACCTACTTAATGACTTTCAATCTGGATTCAGACCAGGGCACAGCACTGAAACTGCTATGCTCCACATCGTGGACGATGCCCTCCAAGCCCTAGACCAAGGCAAAACCTGCCTTCTAATCCTCCTCGATCTATCCTCTGCCTTCGATACGGTCAACCATGAAAAACTACTTGAACGCCTCAAATTCAGAAGGGGTTTAGATGGCGTGGTACTAGAATGGTTCAGGTCCTTCCTCCACAACCGCTCTCAGAGATTCCTCATCAACGGCAACCTATCAGTTCCCACCCCGGTCACGGTCGGAGTCCCCCAAGGCTCAACCCTGTCCCCCACCCTATTTAATCTTTACCTAGAGCCACTCAACGAAGTTCTCCGTACTGCCAACATCTCCTACCATATGTATGCGGACGATACCCAAATATACATCAATATCTCTTCACTCAAGGAGATCCTCTGCCTGAATGAGACCCTGAAACTGACTGTCCAATGGCTAGCCAATAACCAACTCAAACTTAGCACCTTGCATGCTCATGACGAGGAGCCACGGTGCTCGTGTGCTTAGAACGCTCGCACGCTGGGCAAATTCCCTTGCTGTGAGAACGTTCTAATGAAATGCTTGCGGTCATGACGAGCTGAGCTTGTCATGAGCACCGGGGTCCTACCCGCGCCCCCTCTCCCTCCAGCACAGCGGGGAATATGCCCCGCACAGAAGGGGTTAATGCAAAGAAAACTGAATTTCTTCTAATCTCCCCTTCAAAAGCCAACCCGGAGATTCAAAGGTGGATCAAGGCCATCACAGCCCTGAACTGCCCACGACCATTGTGGACTCTGCCAAATCCCTGGGCATAATCCTCGACTGCAACCTGAACATGCAAGACCACATTAACTCAATGGCTAAAGCAGCCAGATTCCACTTGAGCTACCTTTGGAAGCTGAAACCTTTCATTGATGCTCCCGACTTAAAAATGGCAGATCAAGCACTAAGCAAAACCAAAGCACTAGTCATCTCTAGACTGGAATATGGCTGTTCCACCCTCACAGGACTACCCAAGATCTCCTTAGCGCCCCTAAAAGGCTGCCTCAACGTGGCCGCCAGACTACTTACCGGCACCAGGAAGTTCAACCACATCTCGCCACAGATAAAAGCGCTGAACTGGCTCCCTCTAGAGGCCAGAATTCAGCTGAAACTTGCATGCATTATACACAAGGCCTTATACACAAACTCCCCTGCTTCTGGCACAGAAATTAGTGATATCTGGAGGAAGCAGGAACTCCCGGTCCGCTAGAAATCTCCTACTCCAACCCGCCTCCTTTCAGAAAAAAAGAACCTACAACAGGGCGTTCACCGGAGCAGCACCAAGAATTTGGAACTCTCTCCCACCTGCCATCAGAAGAATCCCTTCTCTAGCACGTTTCAAAAACAAGGCCAAAACCTTCCTCATGGGTAAATTCCTCATCTAAGGCCAGCCTGCAACCACCACATCGTGCCTGACTAATCCAAGACTACCGCTTTCCCAGATCACCAACTCCTCACGCCGAGATCATATGGGTCCTTTGTTCTTACAGACTATCACGGTGATTGTAACCCTACATATTGATCTTGTATATTTCTGCACTTTAAACCTTATGTTTGTTCATCACTGTATACCATGTAAAGCGCTCTGATACCTTCACAGGTCAAGTTTGCGCTCTATAAAACACAAAAATAAATAAAAAAATTGCTGTGCGTCAGGAGCACTCCAATATTACGGGGCGCTGCGTGTCGCATACACTGGTGACGGACAACGGGTGTCATTACTCCCTGACTCCTTATCCCTTGTGTTATTGGTCCAACCAGACAGCGCTCTTAAAGAGCTTTTCTGTTCTTTCCTTTTATGTCCGAGGAACACCTGCCATCCACAGATCCAGGGAAGGGCTCATCCGAGAGGAGACAACGTGCGACAACTAAGACCCCAGGACCGAAAGAGACAAACTAACTGTTATTACCTTCAATAAATGCTCTAAACGCACCTCTGTTCTGCTTTAACCCAAGCCCACAGACTGCCATTGCGGCTAACATTGATGTCTCTACTTTTCTACAAGAAAAGATATGGGCATATCTCACAACCCCACATTCCACAGTGGGGTGACTCCTTTTAAGGCTTTCAGAGGGAGGGAAGCCAGGACAAGGTTAGTACCAGAATGGTTGACTAAGATTTCTGTGGGTACGCATGATGTGGTTGGAAAGAAGAATGTGGATTCTGTGAAACTAATGAGAGAAAGGGTGTAGTCTAGACAAGAGAAACAGAAGAGCAATTATGATTTCAGAAAAGCAGTCAAGGATGTTCAAGTTGCTGTGAGTGATTGGTTTTTGATTAAAACCCTTTTATAGTCAGTAAGGGAGAAGCAACATTTTCACTACCTGTTAAAGTCATTAGAACCAGCAGAGATTCTGTTTTGTTGGATAGAAAGGGATGGTGGAACAGAGATAGTGTAGTTCTGCTATCTGATTTGCAAGCTTATATATATCTGCGCACTTACTCTAACAGAGAGACAGGAGAATCCATGGTATCTACTGATGCGACTACAAAAAATATTCTGAATGAATGAATGAATGAATGAATGAATGAATGAAAAATATTTATAGAGCGCACGATGGCCAAACGGCTTCCTGGCGCTGGGAGCTCTGAAGAACCGAACAGACAGGGCCAGGAGGTTTAGCAGGGGTAGGCCAGGGCAAACAGAAAAGTTTTCAGCGCTTTACGGAAATGAGAAAAAATAGGGATCGAACGCATAGAAAGAGGAAGGGAGTTCCAGAACCGGGGGGCAAGAACAGAGAAACGGGTTCCACCAGTGCGAGATTTGTGAAAGCGGGGAACAGTGAGGAGGGCAGAAGATGATGAACGGAGAGTGCGGGCAGGGGTGTGACGGGAAATCAAAGAATTGATGAAAGCCGGTGCAGAGTGATCAAGGGCCCGGTAAACAAGGCACCCTAGTTTAAACAGAGATCTCTGCAAAATGGGCAACCAGTGAAGGGATTTGAGGACGGGAGTGATGTGATGGGTTTTGGGCAAATGAAAGATAAGACGGGCGGCCTGGTTCTGGATAGCTTGTAAGCGGCGGGTTTCATAGGCAGGGATGCCAGCGAACAAGCTATTGCCATAATCAAGGCGGGAAGTGATAAGGGCGGAAATAATAATTTTAAGGGAGTCGAGAGAAAAAAAACGAGAGATTTTCCGGATCATTCGGAGGGAAAGAAAACAGGAGGACACCACGGCACTGACCTGGCCATGCATGGACAGGTCCTGTCTGACCTTGATGCCCAGAGTTTTAACAGAGGGAACGGGGGTGGGAGGGGGACCAAGGATGGGAGGCCAGAAAGCAGGGGACCAGGGACTGGATGAGCCGCCAATCAGGACAAGCTCAGTCTTATCTGGGTTGAGCTTGAGGTGATTGGCGCTCATCCACCCAGAGATAAAGACCATGGTGGAGTGAAAAAAGGATAGAGAGTGAGAAGTAGAGGAAAGATCAAAGACGAGCTGGAGGTCGTCAGCGTAGTTATACACAGAGACCCCCAGCTCAAGAAGAGAAGAGATAAGAGGGTGAATATAGAGGTTAAAAAGAAGGGGAGAGAGAGAGGAACCTTGGGGGACCCCACAGGGCACCGGGAGGGGAGAAGCAGAGAAGCCGGGAAGGTGAACGGCTTGAGAACGCCCTGTCAGGAAAGAGGTGATCCAGGAGAAGGCAGAACCTCGTATGCCCGCTGCGCTGACACGGTCCAAGAGAATGTTATGGTCGACCGTGTCAAACGCAGCGGACAGGTCGAGGAGGATCAGAGCTTGAGGGGAGTTGACGTCGGCCTTGGCCTTAAGCTCGTCGAGGACGGCCAACACCACGGTTTCGGTCGAATGACCCGAGCGGAAGCCAGCTTGGTGAGAAGCCAGAAGCTGGCTCTGCTCAACATAAACAGAGAGACAGGAAGTAACATAAGACTCAAGAATTTTAGCCAGATAAGGGAGAAGAGAGATAGGTCTGAAGTTAGAGGGAAGAGAAGAGTCGAGACCAGGCTTTTTAAGAATGGGGGAAACAATAGCAGATTTGAATGAAGAAGGGACCAAACCAGTGGAAAGAGAGGCATTAAGGAAAGAGAGAGGGATATCAGGACAGGAAGAGAAGAGGGTTTTAAGAATACGGGCAGGGGCACAATCAGTGGGGGAACCAGACTTGATTTTGGTGAGCAAAGCTAGGAAAGAGTCCAAAGGGAGGGGGGGAAAAGAGGAGAAGGAGGATTTAGGCGCAGGGGGAGCAGAGTGAGGAGGAGTAAAAGGAGTGACCAAGATGTTAGATTTGATTTTTACAATCTTCTCGATAAAGAAGTTGTTAAGAGAAGAGCAGAGGGCCTGGGAGGGAGTGAAGGGAGGGCAAGCACGATCAGAGGTGGCCAAGTTGTTTACCAAAGAAAAAATTTCTTTAGCTTTGTTGGCCGAGAGCGCCACTTGTTCAGAAAAGTACTTGGTCTTAGTGGCCAGGATGGCCTGCTTGTACTCTTTAAGAAGGGTTTTGTATTTGGCCTTATGGTCAGGGCAGTAGCTGCGGCGCCAAAGGCGCTCTGAGCGTCTAAGCTCCAGTTTAAGAGTCTTGAGCTCCGGGCTAAACCAACGGTGAGCCTCATGAGGGCGGATGGATTTGACTAGCTTGAGGGGGGCTACTAAATCACATGCAGAAGAGAGCCAATTACCAACTGCAGCAGCCTGTGAGTCAAGGGGAATACCAGTGAGATCAGGGGAAGAAGAAGCAAGGGAGTGAGAAAGGGAAGCCAAGTCAGCACGATTCCAGCTACGGGAGAAAACATTCTTGGGGCGAAGGGGCTTGTGAGGGGAGCCAGTAGTGATAGAGAAAGAGATGAGGGAATGGTCAGACCAGGTACATGGGAGGACACAGGGGGGGGAGACTATGTCCTGAGATGACCAGACTTGGTCCAGGATGTGTCCAAATTTGTGGGTGGGAACCTGGACGTGGGACTTAAGGTTGAGACAGAGGAGAGTGGCCGTGAAGTCCTTAGATGCTGAATCCTCCCTGGGATCGCCAGGCCAGTAGTTAAAGTCCCCAAGCAAAAGGACAGAGGAGTTATTAACCACCAGCGTGGCGAGAAGTTCCTGCAGGGAAGCCACGAACAGGGGCATGTTCAGGGGAGGGCGGTAAACAAGGACGACGGTGAGAGGTGCCAGCAGATTGGAAGAGCGAGCAACCAGGAAGTCCACTCCAGCAATGGGTGCTTGGGGAAGAAGCTGAAATTGAATAGTGGATCGGACAATCATGGCAACACCCCCCCCAACCTTGTCCGTGGGGCGGTCAGCCCGAAGGACATAGTAGGAGTGGGGAAGGATGGCAAGAATGTCGGGGAGAGAAGCCTCCGAAAACCATGTTTCCGTTAGGAATAGAAAATCAGGGGAGTCTGTAGTAAGAAGATTAAACAGGTCGAGTTGGTGTTTGCCTGCCGAGCGAGTGTTGAGGAGAAAAGCGGAAGCAGTGTGAGGGGGGGGTGAGGGTCCAATGGGGAAGGGATCAGTGTCTGGCGTAGGGAGGGGAAGAATTGGGTGAGGAGACACAACACGGTCTGAACGGGGAACATAGATATCCAAAGCAACTAGATGCTGCGTGAGGGTGTGGGGGAGAGGCACGTCAATGGTATAGGAGAGAAGTTGAGCAGGCGTGTACGACAACAATGAAGCAGGGGGTATGGCCCCTGGTCCCGGCCCGTCGCGGACGGGCGCAGACGGGCTTAACTTAGGCGCTACTTCGGCGCGCCTTCGTCGCGCCCGCTGCGCTCGTCCGCTGCGCGGCCGGGATAATGGTGCCATAAGTAGGAGACCGGAAGTAGCAGGGCGTGGCAGGGGGTGGAAGGACAGAGGAGCTGCCCCGCCAACCAGAGAGCAGCCCAAGATGAAGCACACGCCCGTCCCCGCCCTCGTGACCTGCCCGTCAGAGGGGGAGGGAACGCTCAGCGTGGGGCGCTCTGGAGGCGGCTACCAGGAAGTCCCAAGAAGATAGGGGGTGCGCGGTGTCCTCAGCGCAGCCCCTGAAGCAGGAGCAGGGTAAGTAAAAAGTGTCCAAGCACTTGTTTAAAAAGATCGTTGCGCCGCGCCTCGGCAGCGTTGTTGCTCCCGGCGAAGCCTCGGGAGGTCTGGGGATTCAACAGAGCTAGGCGGGACTAGCCCGGCAGGAAGAAATTGCCAGGGGGGAGGGACAGAGGAGCTGCCCCGCCAACCAGAGAGCAGCCCAAGATGAAGCACACGCCCGTCCCCGCCCTCGTGACCTGCCCGTCAGAGGGGGAGGGAACGCTCAGCGTGGGGCGCTCTGGAGGCGGCTACCAGGAAGTCCCAAGAAGATAGGGGGTGCGCGGTGTCCTCAGCGCAGCCCCTGAAGCAGGAGCAGGGTAAGTAAAAAGTGTCCAAGCACTTGTTTAAAAAGATCGTTGCGCCGCGCCTCGGCAGCGTTGTTGCTCCCGGCGAAGCCTCGGGAGGTCTGGGGATTCAACAGATTCTCTCATGAAATGTTCGAGAGGACGTTAATAGTACTGACAGCGGCAGGGCTTTTGCTGCTGATAATTCTGATTTGGGAATGTGTGATGCTCATGAGGCAACCTTTACTTCAAGATAGTGTTGTGTTGTAGTAATAGCAGAATTCCTGAAACTGGCCGTCTGACTCTAGTAAGGAAAAGGTCCTAAAGGATAAGGTCATTCAGGAACCTGATGGTCAAATTACCTGTCAAGCTACATGACTATGTTTTGTCTTAATTCTGACTTGTATGTATAAAGGAAAGGGTGTGATGTAGTATTCATATGTATTTGCTTCTGCAAATGTATGTGTTACTTTATATACTCAATTCTTTCTGTTGCTTTTTAATCTGCTATGGATTCTGTTTTGATGGAACCATGATGGCATCGAGCACTATGTTGGCTCTGGAATGCACAGGCTAGTGTCAGTTGCCTGTTCATCTCAGGACCTGTCCAGTGGTTGGTGCAGTCGTGTGTCCTTTTCTAATAAAGGGCTTCTCTTCGTCTTTAACCTGCTTCATCTCCTGATCTTTTTGGCCTCATATATAGCTATTTTATCAGGAGTGTGGATCCCACAACCATGAGAGTCTTTTTTTGTTTTCCACGTATGCTACCTATATGGAGCCAAAATCTCCAAATCCACAACCATAGAGCAGATGGGATATCCAACGTTAATTAAAGAGTGCTTCATGTCTGCTCTCTAACCTAAAACCCTCCTGGACAGGACACATTCTTAAAGGTAAACTGTCCTCTGAGGCAGCATACTTCCCATTTGTCCCACTTTTTGAGGAAATGTCATGTTTTTGAGGACTAGAGGTTATAGTTCTATATTTCTATCCTCTGTCTGCATTACACGCCATTGCAGTGTGGAGTTGTAGCATATCAGTTTTTATCTCCTAACATAATGTCTCTCCACATTGACCCTCTTCAGTCAACTGTCCGTCTGCAGACAGAATAATACTACAGGAAAGATCAGATTTTAAAGATGATGCCTAGGGTCAAATGCTCTGGTCAAGAGGCAGAGCTGGTTCATCATGCCCTTGCACTTCTCTGATGAAGAACTTTATTTTACCACTCTGGCAGGCTGCAAAGAAACGGTTACTCTTATCATGTATTTATAATAAAAGTGCAAGTTAGTGTTTTCAAGAGTCACTTGAAAAATAAAAACATACAGTTTTACTAAATTCTAAAAGATGGTGATGACTTGCAGCAAATATGTTCAACTATGTGTTAAAAAGATATTGAGTGTAAAGATTCGGCTTCACAGAGTGAGTGTGGTTAGGACTGGAGATTAGCCATAGTCATGAGACATGGACAGGGAATTCATTATCAAAGTCTATAGCAAAAGTTCCTAAATCCCACTAAAGCTAAACTATGAGTCAACAGCTCAGAATATCCACGGTAACGATGATGAGGGTCTCAGCGATGAATGAAGGACACAGTTGTGAATGAAGAGGAGTCCTTCGGCACACAATTTGTGTAATCCAAGAAGGCAATGATCCGCAAACAAAGTGATAATCTAGAGAACTGGGGGATGAAAACAGGAGACAAATGGGAGTCAGTAAAAGTTTAAAGCAGTCATGGATAATCAGCGGTTGAAGGTGAGGCCCTAGCCAGAACCAGAACACCAAGATGGGACAGACCGATAGAAAGAAGCAAGTCATTGGCAGGCTGGGTCAGATACCTCCTAGTATTTCATAATGTGACACATTCCACAAGAAGAGTTGTGGAGCTGTCGGTTAAGGACAAGACACAGCTTTTATAGTGCTTGTGTTGGAGCTTCACAGTCCCAGTACTTCATAGTGCTTGTGCTGTTTCTAGCTGTGGATGGCTGTGAACAGCTATGCTCCTGGGAAATGTAGTACTGGATCCCCATCCATGGCATCTGCAGCTGTATTCCAACATTGTCATCATCCAGAGAATCCTACAATGAGACTCGTGCCAGAGGAAACATTGCTACCCAAACGGTGAGAAACATGGCAAAACCTCCTGAGTATTAATGCAAGATAAAACATGTTCAGCTGGCGGCCTGCGGTCCATGCTGGAGGTGGGCTGGGCTGTGCCGCTCCTCCTTTAGTGAACCGCCACAGAGCCACCCGGGTCCTACTACATATGAGGCGTGAAGGTCCGTAACTGTTGGAAACCGAGGCGGCACGGTCAGGTGGAACTCGGACGCCCATTCCCTTCCGGCTGACAGTGATGCGCGAGCAGAGCAAGGCCAGGGGGCGTGCGCGCATGCCCATATCGGGGTCAGGGTGATTCCTGGCTGCACTTCAGAAGACATTGCAGCCGCGGCACTGCATGGATGGAGGGTACTCGAGCCACACTACAGGTCCAGGATCGGAGCGTCGGGCCCCGTTGCTGGGAAAGCTGCCGGCCGCACTGCGGCCAAAGGTGCATGTCGAGAGCAGACATCGGACCAGACTCAGTGTCATCGCAGAAGCTGCGCTGGAGCCATAGGAAACGAGGTGGGGCCTGTGGCCCAAAGCAATAAGCTAAGAGGACCAAGATGGTGAGTCTGTACGATCTGGGCCTGCTGCTTGTGCCCCCCGACTGAGGGGCGAGGCGGGGCCATAGCAGAGACATGTTACAAAGAATATCCATACACTGGTAGTATTCTTCTAGGTTTATTCCTTTACTTAAACCCTCTTCAAATAGCAAGGAGAAGTCGGTACAAGCATCCGTAAGCAGCCCTCTCTCATAAATGCCCCCACATTCTTAACATTCAGATGACATTTCGAACTTATCAAAACCCAATCCAAGGAGGCACCTCATCGTCCACAAGACATAACGTGCCCACAGCCAAACTGCGAAGAGTTCTCCAGCTTCTTCATTCGGAAGACAAACACCATCAAGAACGACCTCCTAATTTATCTAGCCGTACACGTGAGACCGCACCCACAAACCCCCCCAGCACTCCCTACTGCATCATGCCAACTCACTTCAAAGTCTAACCGAAAAAACGATGCAACCTGGTCTTCATTTACCACCTACTCCGAAGAAAACATTGGCAAAATCCTCAATGCCCTGAACCCGGCCAATCACTTCATTGACCCGCTTCCTGCAAATGCAGTCAAAGACCTAACTCCTCTGCTTCTACCTCTCTGGTCCAAGATCAAAATCAGTTCACTTCAACAAGTTTGCATCCCAGACTGCCTCTAAGTAGGCCAAGTACCACCCATACTAAAGAAGCCCATGGCCGACCCTATGGACCTAAACAACCACCGCCCTATTTCCAATATTCCCACCTTGGCCAAGCTCCTGGAAAAATGTGTGCATCTACAACTAACAAAGCATATCGATCACTTCGACCTCTTTAACAAACACCAATCAGGCTTCCGGGCAGGTCATAGCACCGAATCAGCCATGACACACATAATTGACGACGCACTGCAAATCCTCGATCAAAATGGTTCCTGTGTACTCATCCTTCTAGACCTCTCCTCAGCCTTCGATACGGTCAAACATGAGAACCTGTTAAACCTCCTGGAACACAGAATGGGTCTATCAGGGGCAGTACTAAGTTGGTTTACCTAATTTCTCCAAAATCGGACACAACAATTCAAAGTCAATAAATCCCTGTCCAAACCAGTCCCAGTGTCGTTGGGAGCACCACAAGGTTCCTCACTATCCCCTACACTGTTTAATCTCTGCATGAAACCACTGACTGAAATTCTACAAGTCTCCAACGTGCAATATCACTTGTACGCAGACGACACACAACTATACCTTAAGATCCACACCCTAGAGGACATCAAATTGCTTAACACAACGCTCAGAAATACCCAAGCCTGGCTAGCAGAAAATCATCTCAAACTGAATGCCCTAAAGACTGAACTCCTTCTAATAGCTCCACCTGCACAAATCCCCAAAATGCAAGATTGGCTCAAGCACATTACGACACTCAACGTTCAACCCACCATTGTGGACTCAACGAAGTCACTGGGAATAACATTGGACAGCAACCTTAACATGCAAAAACATATCAGCAGTGCTACAAGGGGAGCAAACTTCCAGATACACACACTGCGGAAAATGAACCCCTTCCTACCACACAATGACTTCAAGCAAGCAGTACAAGCTCTAATTATCCCTAGAGTAGAATACGGATGTGTCTCTCTGTGCGGCCTACCCAAACCTTCGACGGCTCCATTACGAGCCTCAATCAATGCAGCAGCAAGACTCATAACTGGTTCTAAATGAAGCTCCCACATTTCCCCTGATTAACAATCCCTGAACTGGCTACCCTTGGAAGCCCGAATTCATCTGAAAATAGCATGCATGACGCACAAAGCCATGCATCACAATGCCCCCAGCTACTTGGCACAGAAGCTGACGATCTCGGGTGGGATCAGACCGTCAAGAAATGCTGAAAAACTACATCTGAAACCTCAAAAATTCAATAAGTAAAAAACATATAACCGATCCTTCTCTGGGATGGCACCCAGAATTTGGAATGCCTTACCCGGTCTCACACTACGAGACAGACAGTATATCGCTTCTTACTTTGTTCGTCCTTTTATAATACCCCCCTGTACATAGGTTTTTGTTTACATTTGCTCTTCTTTTTTTGATGTATAAGTAACATTTATTGACTGTATAGTGCTCTGATATCCACCAGGATCTTGTTCGCGCTCTATAAAACTTTCAAAATAAAATTAAATAAATAAAATGGAACATTGACAGTGTTTCGAGCAATCACTCGAGACCAATACACAACACTTCCCCCTTTCTTCAAGAAATAATAAATACAGCAAAAAATAAGATAAGACCAGTAAATTAATAAGAATAACATGTAAAAAAACAATAAAAATATGCATTAATCGCTAGCAATTACAACACTCTAAACAAGCAATTTAGTTATGGATATGTGTAATATAATCTTCAAACTTTTTGGGTTCAGTGCGCACACGTCTGGCATGAGACACTTCCACCCCGTCAACACATTTGTAACTAATCTAATTAGAACTTCCCGGGCACACCTCATCATTACAAGTGCTTGGCGAATAAATGGGGATGCTGATGGAGTCACTAGGTGGACACAATTCTTTTGCATCTTCATCAACCCAGTCATATTTGTGCCTTTGCTTGTCTTTGGTAACAGAATCATCAATGTGACTTTTATATAAAGCAATTCTGTTTGCATTCCACACTTTACCGTCACTCAAAAGAGCAGAATTGCATAGTATCTTAATTACCTTAAGGGGAGCAGAATAGTTGCTTTCTCCTTCACGTACAAGTCTCCCTTTCTTCACTTTTACAGAATCACCTACTTGCAACTTAATTTTGCTTCTTTTCTTTGGGTCAGTAAGTTTTTCTCTTAATTCATTTTGTTTTTTCTTTAAGGATTGTTTTACATCTCTTACCGACCATGAAATGATTTCCGTGCACTTCAACCAGCCCATGTTGTTTTTTTGTGCGAGCTGATCTTCCTCTCATAACTTCGAAAGGGGAGTGATTTGTTGACACACACTTAGTAATTCTATATGCATTCACCATTTTCCCAATCATAATCATTGCTGAAAGCTAACTTTATGATATTTTTAATCACGCTATTGAAGAGTTCAACACTTCCATTTCCCTCGGGATGATATAGTGAAGTAGTTCTATGCGTGATGCCAGTCTCTTTAAAAAATCTTTTGAATTGCTCACTGTTAGATCTGGGGGTCTCTAGTTGGCAGAGGTAGGTACCACTGTCCAAATAGGGACCCTTGCTTCTAGTCAGGGCAAGGAGATAACCCTCTGAGATAACCCCTGCTCACCCTCTAGGTAGCTTGGCACGAGCAGTCTAGGCTAACCAGAGGCACTGCGTAAAGTATTTGTACCAACACTCACAGTAACACAGTGAAAACACCACAAACTGACTCCACAACAGTTTAGAAAAATAAAGGTATTTTAATCTAAACTACACAAGACCAAAACGACAAAAATCCGACATACACAGTTCAAGAATATGGTTTCAAAAAGAGTTCTTAAGGTTGCGTTAGAATTCTCTACGTTGCGATAGAATTCTCTACTGATGCGTGAAAAGTTCACAGTTGCGTCACGTTTACTCACAGTACCTTTTAGTTGCAACAAAGTTCCAAAAGCAGAAGCTGGTGCGGTGGAAAACAAGCGATGCGTTGCTCCTGAGACCCTGGGGAGGCGATGCGACAGCCCCGCTGCAGCAGCGGGCGTGTTGCGACGAATCCGGTCTGTATGGGGAGGAAGGCCACTTGTATGGATTCCAATGCGTAGGTTCCGTAGGAAGTCTGTTCTCGCAAAGGCACGATGCGACGATCTCGTAGGGGCTGCGACGATCTCCGGGGCGACGATGCGCGGTCCAGCGGGGATCCTCTCTCTCGCAGCTCCTCGATGCGTTGATTCTGCGACGATGCTCGCAGCGACGTGATGCGGTCCGCAAGCAAGCGGTGCGGCGATCTCACCCAGCGACGACAGGCTCTCCGACGATACTCGCAGCGATGTTCGATTCTCCCGCACCGGTCTGGTGCGTCCCGCAAACGAAGGATGCGACGTCTCTGGCAGCGGCGTAAGGCGCTGCGACGGTCTCGACCTCCGTAGCGGCGGGAAACTTCTCGCACTGTCGGGGATGCGCTCCGCAAGCGAGCGATGCGACACTTTTCAGTTTCAAAAGTCACTCAAGCTTAGTTTCAAGCTTCCCAGCACAGGTACAACTTCCAGAGGCCCCACAACTGGATCAAGCACTCTAGGAAGGGCAGAACTCTCTCAGCAGAGTTCAGGGAAGCTGGGGGTGAAGTCCTTTTGTTCCTGGGACTTAAAAACAGGGAGCCAGCTCTTCTCAGGCCCTTGGAGATTCCTTCAAGACAGGGGACACAGCTCAGCAGCAAAGTCCTTCCCCTCTCCTTGGCAGCAAAGCAACAGGTCAGTCCAGCAGAGCAACAGCAGGACAATCTTCCTTCTTCAGTTTCAGCTTTCTCCTTGGCAGAGGTTCCTTCTTGATTTCCAGGATGATCTAATTTTCTGTTGTCAGGGGTCCTGTACTTATACCCCTAAAGTCTTTGTTCTCTTGGTGCATGTGGGCCCTGAGCCCGGTCTAAACCAGTTCTGGGTGGATCCTGAGCACTTTGTTTTGCTGGCTGCATCTTTCCTTTCAGAGTGAGGGGCAGGGTCCTCAGCCGCCCAGCAGGGGGGTGGAGCCAGCATTGTGGAAGGCAGGCACAGCCCTATTCAGCTCAGGTGCTAACTCCTCCCACCACTCCAGTTGCAATTGCAGTCATTCAGCCTAGTGCTGACTCATCCAGCCTCCTGGGGAATTCCCCAGCCCCTGTCACTCTCAAACCAGACAGTCAATACACAAACAGGCCCAGGCACACAGAAGGGTCAGACAAGAGAACAGCAACTTTCTAAAAGTGCTGTTCTCAAACACAGGATTTAAAAACAACCTTTCCTAAAAGATGTGTTATTAAATTCTGAGTTCAGGGATACTAGATACTTATGTCCTATCTTGTTCCTAAGGGAAGAAATGCTGTTAACCACTGTAGCCAGCATCCCCCATGTTAACCTACGGAGCAAGATAGCCTTACAGTAGTGAAAAACGAAAATGGCTGCCATTCACTACCAGAGCATGTCACCTGCACTAGTACATGCTCTACCTTTTACATACACTGCACCCTGCCCAGGGGGGTACCTTGGGCCTTCCATAGGGGTGACTGATGTGCACAAAAAGGGAAGGGTTAGGCCTGGTCAGTGGGGACACTGACCAGGAAGACATGGCAGTTCTAAACTGCACACAGGCACTGCAGTGTCAGGCCTGAGACATCATTTTAGGGCTACTCCTGTGGGTGGCACAATCAGTGCTGCAGGCCCACTAGTAGCATTTGTCATCACCAGCCCTGGCACACCCAGTGCACTTTACTAGGGACTTCATGGTGATACAAATATGCCAAACATGTATATTCAATCAGAATACCAATTTACACAGGGAGCACTTACACTCTGGCACTGATCAGAGTGTCCAAAGCATCTAAACCAGCAAAAACGAAATCCAGCACAGCATCAAAAATACAGGAGGTAGAGGCAAAAAGATAGGGGGAAACCACGCCAAAGATGCCAGGTCTAACACGTGTCCCCTCCAGCTGAAAGTGGGGAGAACTACCCACCCTCTTGGGAGTTCTCTTCACTAAGGCGGAAAAACCTGGACAGACCATCAGCGTTGGCGTGTTCTGTACCAGGGCGGTGTTCCACCGTAAAGTCCATTCCCTGTAGGGAGATGGACAACCTCAACAGCTTTGGATTCTCACCCCTCATCTGCATTAACCATCTGAGGGGCCTGTGGTCGGTCTGAACACGGAAGTGAGTCCCAAACAGGTAGGGCCTCAACTTTTTCAGAGCCCAGACCACAGCAAATGCTTCTCTCTCAATCGCACTCCACCTCTGTTCCCTGGGGAGTAGTCTCCTGCTAATAAAGGCTACCGGCAGGTCTCCTCCCTCCTCAGTGATTTGTGAGAGTACTGCTCCCACACCATGCTCTGAAGCGTCTGAACTATGAACTCACTGGAAAAGTCAGGTGCCTTGAGCACCGGCGCTGTGCACATAGCAGTTTTCAGGGTTTCAAAAGCAGTTTGGCAGGCGTCAGTCCAGTCAACTCTTTTGGGCAACTTCTTGGAAGTGAGTTCTGTCAAGGGGGCGACAATGGTGCCATATCCCTTGACAAACCGTCGGTAATACCCGGTGAGTCCTAAAAAGGCCCTCACCTCTGTCTGGGTCTTGGGGGGCTCCCAAGCCAGAATGGTATCAATCTTGGCCTGTAGGGGCGCCACCTGGCCGCTCCCCACCTGGTGTCCCAAATACACCACAGATCCCTGCCCTATCTGGCACTTGCTGGCCTTGATAGTGAGGCCTGCTCTTTGCAGAGCCTTCAACACTTCGCAGAGGTGTTGCAGGTGTTCCTCCCACGTGGAGCTGAACACAGCAATGTCATCCAGGTATGCGGCGCTGAATTCCTCCAGCCCGGTCAGTACCTGGTTAACCAGTCTCTGGAATGTGGCAGGGGCATTCTTCAACCCAAAGGGCATGACACGGAACTGGAAGTGCCCCTCTGGCGTTGAAAATGCAGACCTCTCTTTGGCCCCATCAGTTAAGGCAATCTGCCAGTACCCCGAAGTCAAATCAAATGTACTGAGGTACTGGGCAGCTCCCACCGATCCACGAGCTCATCAGCTCTGGGGATGGGGTGTGCGTCAGTCTTCGTGACCGCATTGAGCCCATGGTAGTCCACGCAAAACCGGAGTTCTGGAGGGCCACCGGGGGTAGCAGCTTTCTTGGGTACCAAGACCACTGGGCTAGCCCAGGGGCTGCTGGAGGGCTCAATCACTCCTAGCGCCAACATCTTGGAAACCTCTTCCTTGATGCTGGCCCTGACCTTGTCAGCTACCCTGTAAAATTTCTGTTTCACAGGCAGACTGTCTCCAGTGTCCACATCATGAACGCACCAGTTGGTGACTCCTGGGGTCAGGGAGAACAGGGAGGATAACTGACCCAACACTTGGCGACAGTCACTCTGCTGTTCTGGGGTCAGGGTGGGCAAGAGGACCACACCATCCACTGACCCATCTTGCTCCTTAACTGCCAGGAGGTCAGGGAGAGGATCACTATCCTCTTCCATTCCTGCATCTGTAGCCAGGAGCATGGTTACTTCAGACCTCTTAAAGTGTGGTTTGAGGCGGTTCACATGCAAGACTCTCAGGGGCTGCCTGGGAGTCTTCAGGTTAACCAGGTAGGTTACCTCACTCTTCCTTTCCACCACCTCATATGGCCCAGTCCACTTGTCTTGGAGCGCACAGGGCTCCACTGGCCCCATCACCCACACTTCCTGCCCAGGTTGAAATTCGACCAGAGTGGTATTCTGGTCGTACCATCTTTTCATTTCTTCCTGGCTTGCTTCCAGGTTCGCCTGAGCGAGCTTCCTGAAACGTTGTGTCTGGTTGCGGATGGCCAGCACATAGCTGAACACATCCTGGGGGGTTTTCCCACGGGACTTTTCCCAACCCTCCTTCACCAGTGAGAGAGGTCCTCTAACAGGGTGGCCATACAGGAGTTCAAAGGGACTGAACCCTAAGGACATCCGAGGCACCTCCCTGTAGGCAAACAACAGGCATGGTAACAAGACGTCCCACTTGCGTCTCATGGGCTCCGCTAGGCCCATAATCATACCTTTCAGGGTCCGGTTGAACCTTTTAACCAACCCATTTCCTTGAGGGTGGTAAGGAGTGGTGAACTTATAAGTTACCCCATACTCCTCCCACAGAGACTTCATGTACTTAGAGATGAAGTTGGTACCTCGGTCGGAGACCACCTCTCTGGGGAACCCCACACGGGAAAAGATCCCCATCAACGCACGGCCCACCACGGGTGCTGTGATTGTCCTGAGAGGGACTGCTTCCGGGTACCGGGTGGCATGGTCTACCAAGACCAGGATGAACCTGTTGCCTAAGGCTGTCTTGGGGTCCAGGGGCCCTACAATGTCTATGCCCACCCGCTCGAAAGGGGTGCTCACTACTGGGAAGGGTTGAAGGGGTGCCTTCAACTTTGTTCCAGTCTTGCCACTGGCTTGACAGGTTTGGCAAGATCTGCAAAAGGAACCAACGTGCTTTCTCATCTGGGGCCAGTGGAAGTGGGTGACAAGCCGGTTTAGGGTCTTGTCTTGCCCCAGATGTCCTGCAAGAGGCACGTCATGAGCCAGACCCATTAGGAAGTTTCTGAAGCGCTCGGGTACCACCAGCACACGGGCTGCACCGGGCTCAGCAAACTTAGGCTCGCTATATAGCAAGTCATCTTCCCAGTAGATGAAGTGATCTCTGGCTGCTCCACCTGCTGCCTGATCTACAGCCTGTTTCCGCAGACCAATGAGGGAAGGGCACTCCTTCTGCGCCTTGCAGAATTCCTCCCTGGAGGGACCACCTTCCTGCTGCCAATGGGTCAGCTCAGGCAAGTCTCCCAGTTCGGCTACCTGTTCCCCTGTAGGTTCCAGGGCATCCCCCTCAGGTTCTGCTTCCTCCTGGACCGTGGGAACGGCTGGGGCTGGTTTCCCGCGCCCTCTTCCTCTCCTGGCAGGTCTCTGGGCCACTGTTTCAGGCTCCAGTTCTGCTGACTCCCCCCTACTAGCTGTCATAGCACGTGTGGACACACAGATCCACGCAGGCAAACCCAACATCTCCAAGTGAGTTCTGTGTTCTACATCCTTCCATGGAGAACTCTCCAGGTCGTTACCTAACAGACAGTCTACAGGCAAGGCATCACTGACAACTACCTCCAAAAGACCAGAGACTCCCCCCCATTCAAAGGGAACACGCGCCAGCTTGCTGAAGCGCACTGAACTGTCAGCTGCCACTACAGGGCGGAGTACACCAGGGATGATTTGCTCTTCAGACACCCACTGACACCTCACGGATGTCACGCTGGCTCCTGTGTCTCTCAGAGCCTCAATCTCCCTCCCATTGATGGTCACCTTCTGCCCATATTTCTTAGTGTTAGAGGGCAGTAGG
This sequence comes from Lissotriton helveticus, assembly GCF_964261635.1. Taxonomy (NCBI): domain Eukaryota; kingdom Metazoa; phylum Chordata; class Amphibia; order Caudata; family Salamandridae; genus Lissotriton; species Lissotriton helveticus. Next base: position 1,366,036,207 of record NC_136065.1, read on the forward strand.
GTTTCTTGGACCACCTCTTGGTCTCCTAGAGAGACACGGGTCATAACTGCTAGCTCCCCCCAATCACTAGAAACCAAATCCCCTCCCAAAGCTACACTAGCTAACGCTGGGGCGGGGGCACCGGTGGGTGCTTGCTTCTTCTTGGGACATTTTGGAGCTATGTGGCCCACCTCATTGCAGTGATAGCAGGTAGGTGGGCCCCTGTTGTCTTTATTGTCCCGCCTGCCCTTAGAGGGCCATGGCTGTTTAGGTTTGGGGGGTTGGGATTCCTTTCCCTGGGAACTATTTTGGGGCCCTTCTGAGAACTCATTTTGATTACCCTTGTCCCCCCCACTCTTCTGCTGGGGACCCTGCCCACCTTTGGCTGTGGTACCCACAATTCCTCTGTGGACCCTGGTACTGGTCCAGCGGTCCGCCTCCTTAGCAAGCTCAATGGGGTCTGTCAGCTTGCTGTCTAAAAGATGCTGGCGCAGCTCTGGAACACAAAGACTACTCAAGTGCTCCCAACTGATTAAATGCAACAACCCCTTAAAATCAGTTACTTTACTGCCCTTCATCCAACCTTCCAGTGCACGCGAGTACAAATTCACACACTCCATCCAAGTCTCAGACTCTCTCTTCTTGGAATTCCTAAACTGCAGTCTGTACTGCTCTGGGGTAAGGCCATACCTGAGACATAAGGCCTCTTTCATATTGGGGTAGGTCATGGCACCTGCTAATTCTAAGGGCTCTATAGCACTCCTCCCAGAAGCCTCAAAATGTTTCCACAGGCCCGCCCCCCTATGCTGATCAGGCACACCATTCATCTTCAATGCAATTTCATACGAAGTGAACCAGGCATAAATATCCTCACCCCTATGGTAATTCTGTACCAGGTCCTTGGGAATATATACTTTACCCCCATGCTCTGGCTGCGCGCTGCCACCATTTGAACTGGCATCCACCTCCTTGGCTTTAAGATCCAGTTCTTTCATGCTCAACTCATGAGCCAAAAGCAATTTCTTTTCCTCTAGGGCACGAGCCTCTCTCTTGTCTTCCGCTGCCCTTTCTTTCTCCAATTCCAATTGCCTCAGTTTCATTTTCATGACTTCCAAGTCATATTCTCTCATTCTCTGATTTTCTTGTAACTCTTCTGGGGTGAGGCCCCTACCGGAGTGGTTGCTGCCAGCTCCTGAGCCTACTCTGCCCACTGGCAGATCTTTGACTTGAAAACCATTCCCTCCATTTACATCATCATCTCCCTCTTGTGCCTCCCAATGGGCCTTCAAGATTCTCTGCAGCTCCTCCTTTCTGTAGGCGCTCTTTATGGGGCACTCAAACTCAAGGCAGAATTTCCTAAGTTGCTCAACTTTGTATGAATACAAATCTCCAATGGCAAACTCCAATTCTACTTCCGCCTCCTTACTGGGTGCTTTCTCATTCAAAGACCTGATGCTTGGAAGAGTTACTCAAAAATAGAAAAATCAAAAACCAGTAGTATGCGGTGGCGTAGTGGTCTGCACTCACTAGTGATGTACACCAATTACTGTGGGTCAAGTACAAATACAAGTTCAAATCCCACCGCTGCCCCCAATGTTAGATCTGGGGGTCTCTAGTTGGCAGAGGTAGGTACCACTGTCCAAATAGGGACCCTTGCTTCTAGTCAGGGCAAGGAGATAACCCTCTGAGATAACCCCTGCTCACCCTCTAGGTAGCTTGGCACGAGCAGTCTAGGCTAACCAGAGGCAATGCGTAAAGTATTTGTACCAACACTCACAGTAACACAGTGAAAACACCACAAACTGACTCCACAACAGTTTAGAAAAATAAAGGTATTTTAATCTAAACTACACAAGACCAAAACGACAAAAATCCGACATACACAGTTCAAGAATATGGTTTCAAAAAGAGTTCTTAAGGTTGCGTTAGAATTCTCTACGTTGCGATAGAATTCTCTACTGATGCGTGAAAAGTTCACAGTTGCGTCACGTTTACTCACAGTACCTTTTAGTTGCAACAAAGTTCCAAAAGCAGAAGCTGGTGCGGTGGAAAACAAGCGATGCGTTGCTCCTGAGACCCTGGGGAGGCGATGCGACAGCCCCGCTGCAGCAGCGGGCGTGTTGCGACTCAAGCTTAGTTTCAAGCTTCCCAGCACAGGTACAACTTCCAGAGGCCCCACAACTGGATCAAGCACTCTAGGAAGGACAGAACTCTCTCAGCAGAGTTCAGGGAAGCTGGGGGTGAAGTCCTTTTATTCCTGGGACTTCAAAACAGGGAGCCAGCTCTTCTCAGGCCCTTGGAGATTCCTTCAAGACAGGGGACACAGCTCAGCAGCAAAGTCCTTCCCCTCTCCTTGGCAGCAAAGCAACAGGTCAGTCCAGCAGAGCAACAGCAGGACAATCTTCCTTCTTCAGTTTCAGCTTTCTCCTTGGCAAAGGTTCCTTCTTGATTTCCAGGATGATCTAATTTTCTGTTGTCAGGGGTCCTGTACTTATACCCCTAAAGTCTTTGTTCTCTTGGTGCATGTGGGCCCTGAGCCCGGTCTAAACCAGTTCTGGGTGGATCCTGAGCACTTTGTTTTGCTGGCTGCATCTTTCCTTTCAGAGTGAGGGGCAGGGTCCTCAGCCGCCCTGCAGGGGGGTGGAGCCAGCATTGTGGAAGGCAGGCACAACCCTATTCAGCCCAGGTGCTAACTCCTCCCACCACTCCAGTTGCAATTGCAGTCATTCAGCCTAGTGCTGACTCATCCAGCCTCCTGGGGAATTCCCCAGCCCCAGTCACTCTCAAACCAGACAGTCAATACACAAACAGGCCCAGGCACACAGAAGGGTCAGACAAGAGAACAGCAACTTTCTAAAAGTGCTGTTCTCAAACACAGGATTTAAAAACAACCTTTCCTAAAAGATGTGTTATTAAATTCTGAGTTCAGGGATACTAGATACTTATGTCCTATCTTGTTCCTATGGGAAGAAATGCTGTTAACCACTGTTAGATAAATAACGGTGATGGATCAAGCCCTGATCTTTGGACTGGGTAAGAGTGGTCTGCTTAATTCAGACACTCTGTTCATCACCACCCCCCTTTTCTGTATCGTTTTTGGCCACTATAGGTGTGGCAGGGTATACTCAGACATGAGTCCCTTTCTCACTGCTCCATCAGGATTCAAGCAAGCCGGGCCGAAGAGGCTGAAATGCCAGAAACCGGTCCCCGGTAGCTTGTCTCCTTTCTGGTGAAGAATTGGCTTGGTAGTTTGGTCTGCCCTGTTCCCATGATGCACTGGGCCAGGGACAGACTAATTTGCATATAGCCAGGTTCTGAGCTGGGATGGGGCAGTGAGATAAATAACGGTGATGGATCAAGCCCTGATCTTTGGACTGGGTAAGAGTGGTCTGCTTAATTCAGACACTCTGTTCATCACCACCCCCCTTTTCTGTATCGTTAACCACTGTAGCCAGCATCCCCCATGTTAACCTATGGAGCAAGATAGCCTTACAGTAGTGAAAAACGAAAATGGCTGCCATTCACTACCAGAGCATGTCACCTGCACTAGTACATGCTCTACCTTTTACATACACTGCACCCTGCCCAGGGGGGTACCTTGGGCCTTCCATAGGGGTGACTGATGTGCACAAAAAGGGAAGGGTTAGGCCTGGTCAGTGGGGACACTGACCAGGAAGACATGGCAGTTCTAAACTGCACACAGGCACTGCAGTGTCAGGCCTGAGACATCATTTTAGGGCTACTCCTGTGGGTGGCACAATCAGTGCTGCAGGCCCACTAGTAGCATTTGTCATCACCAGCCCTGGCACACCCAGTGCACTTTACTAGGGACTTCATGGTGATACAAATATGCCAAACATGTATATTCAATCAGAATAACAATTTACACAGGGAGCACTTACACTCTGGCACTGATCAGCAGTGGCAGAGTGTCCAAAGCATCTAAACCAGCAAAAACGAAATCCAGCACAGCATCAAAAATACAGGAGGTAGAGGCAAAAAGATAGGGGGAAACCACGCCAAAGATGCCAGGTCTAACACTCACCAACAAATTGTCTACCATTGTCAGAAATGAGATCCTTGGGAAGACCTTCTCTTGCAAAAACGTCCCCTAAAATTGTAATAAATTCTCAGAATCCGCTCTCTCGACAATTTTATACTCAGGCCATTTTGAAAATGATCTATTATAACAAACATACATTTGGGTGTACTATCTAAAGTTCTGACAGGACCAAAAATGTCTACTCCTATTCTTTCCCACAGCATACCCGGAACTACAATAGGATGTAAAGTAGGTTTAAATGTGACTAAACTTTTGTCTGAATTGATACACTCAACACAGTCACAAAGCACTCTTTCTGTCAACCCCAGGCCACCAATATGACTGTTTGATCCTACATTTAGTTTTAACAATTCCCATGTGGCCCTCATGACATAAATTGATGACACGTTCCGAAAGGTAGTCAAGGGAATAAGTTTGCCTCCTCTGAGTAAAAGTCCATCTTCAAATGAAAGTTCATTTCTAACTTCCCAGAATGGTAGCAACTTACAAGATAAATTTGTCTTATCAGGCCAACCTTTCAGAGTGTAGTCACTCACCTTAAGTAAAATCTGATCTTGGGCTACACTGCTAGTCCATTCATCATGTTTAATGCTGGATAATTCATTGTTGAAAATACCAGCTACCAACCAATCGTCCCATTCACACAATAAATCCTCACAAATGGGTAAGGGGCATCTACTAAGAAAGTCTGCGATTCTGTTCCTAAATCCTGGTACGAAAACTATGTCATACACAAAATCAAGTAACTGTACTGAAAACGAGAAATCCTAGGTGATATGTTATTTAAACCATGAGACGTAAGTACTTTGGTGAGAGGTTTATGGTCTGTCCTCAAGGTGACTCGTTCCCCACACAAGTTGTCTAAAGTGTTTTAGACCCCAAACACACCCAAGGGCTTCCATTTCGATAATGGAGTATTTCTCCTCAGTGGGTGTAAGGGCTCTTGAAGCAAATGCAATTACACACTCTACCGTTATATTGTACTTGGGACAAGACCGTCCCTAACCCTCTTCCACTAGCTTCGATAGTTATAAAACTCTTCAATTTAGGGTCACAACCTTGAAGTGCAGGAGCTGAAGAAATGTATTTCTTTATACCATCCATACATAGTTGACATTCAGTGGACCAATTGAAAACAGAACCCTTTTTTAGTAACTGCCTTATACAAAACATTTTGCTTGCAAAATTGTGCACAAATTTTGAATAGAATTCCGCCATACCTAAAAAGGATCTAACTTACTCTTTGTTTTGTGGTGCAGGAGCGTTTCTGATGGCATCCACAAGATCTGATTTGGGGCGAATTCCACAAGCACTAATTTTGTGACCTAAGTACGTAACACTTCTTTTAGCAATTTTGCATTTGGATTTCTCAGCTGTTAGGCCTTTTACTATTTAAAATTTCCATGACCTTAACAGAACTTTATCATGTTCCTCTCTATTCTTCCCCATAACTAGGATGTCATCTTGAAAAAATAGCATGTTCTTAACATCTTTAAAAATTGAGTGCATGATGCATTGGAACATCGCAGCTGCTGAAGCTAGCCCAAGAGGCACACATTTGAATTGGAACGTGCTGTTAGGGGTAACGAAGACAGTAAGATGTTTACACTTTTTGTGGAGGGAAACTTGGTAGTATGCAGATGTTAAGTCTATAGTGGAGAACCACTCCATGTCCTTGGTTGCAGATAACAACTCAGATATTTTGGGAGGGGAAAGACATCAATAAAAATATTTTTGTTTAGTTCTCTTAAGTCTACACATAGACGGACCCGGCCGTTGGCCTTGAGTGCCACGACATTGGGAGGCGACCCAATCTGACGATTCTACTCGTTCAATAATGCCATTATCCACCAGTTTTTGGATTTCAATTATGACTTCTTCTTTTATACCAAGTGGAATGTTTCTTACCTTGTGGATGCAAGGGATTGCACATTCTTTTAAAATTATCTCATGCGAAAACCCCTTGAGTTCGCCGATCCCGCCAAAAAAAACGTTGGGAAATTTTAAAGTTAAATCATCCATTAACTCCTCCTCATCAAACTTCACACTCAACACAGGTTCAGCACAATTGGGATCTAATCGTTTTTCTAATTTTCCTTGGTCGTACCACCCTAAAACACATGGGCCAGAGAGGGAGACATATAGTTTGCAAACAGCTTGCCTACCCTTGAATTCGAAAATAAGTTTGCGAAAACCTAATAGTTCAATAGGTTCACCTGCGTAGCTTACTGGGTGTATGGCAGGGCTTTCTAAATCAGAGCCTGTTACAGAACAGAATACGTTATCCCATCTATCTCTGTTAACTATAGTGTAGTGGGAACCAGAGTCTGCCATTAGAGAGACTTGAACACCTCCTACCATAACTTCACAAACAGTTTTTTTTCCTTTGCTTACTACCAGTTGCATTTTCTTCCCTTTCGTGGAAGCAACATATAATATTATCATCATTATCTGAGGCACCATTATGTTCCTCTTGTTCACATTCTTGAACAACACATTTCAGCTTTAGACTTATGGCACATGCGTACAAAATGACCAGACATTTTACAATATGCACATTTCTGTCCTAAGACTGGACATTTTCTATCGTTGGCTAGATGAGTTGCACTGCCACAACGGTAACATTTTCCCTTGATGGAAGCAGAGTCAGTGGATTTTTCCATATACTTTTCTTTACTAATCAGTTTATCATATTTCTTTTTAAATTTGTCACCTGACCTTGAAACATTAGCTTTAATGACTTTTACGCAGTCTTTGCTGCTATCAAGCTTGCTTTTAGCGATGACTGTTTTAGCACACTTAGATGTCAGTTCTGCCTTGCTGATGATGGCACTAATTTCTCGTAAGGAAGCATCTCCGTTAAACCACAGTTTATCCTGAAGGTTTTGGTTATTGCAGGGCATAACGAGTTTGTCCCGAATTAATTCCTCCTCAATTATACCAAATTTGCACGACAATACTAATCTTCTAAGAGAAGCAATATAATCTTTAACTTTTTCATATGGTTCTTGTTTCCTGGGGTAAAAATTAAATCTATGCACGGCCATGCACACAGTGGGTGCAAAGTATGCATTTAATTGCTTGGGTGAAAACATTAATGTCACTTCCTGCAAGGGGTTTCTTTTCAATACGGTTGTAAACCCTTAAACCACCGGGTCCCAAACAATTTAGCAGAATTTTCTTTTTCCTTTCAGGTGGAAACTCTTTATTTTCAAAGGTATCTAAGTAATTTAATGAGGTAATCCCACATTCCTCCCATCTTTGACTTGAAACTGCACAATCCTTGACCATAAATGGTTGAGGAGAAGGTAAGTTCATAGTAGCTGTAGCCATATTGATTGATAAAGTCCAATGATTAAATGTAATTTGAGTCTAAAATGCAACTGTACCACAGAAAATGAAAAACCTCTAATAATTTTGGAAGAAAAAAAATATCAGTTTTAAAGGATACAAGTTTCCTATGATGAACAGCACACAGGAAATACCCAAAATGTGTATAAAACGGGTTCAGATGTGGAGTAAAACGAGAGAACAACAGTACCTTGTATCTTGATTGATACGTGGAGTGCGTATCACCGAAACACTTCAATAAGTGAGCAGCATGTTGTACACGAAATATATGGAAATCGTTATAACTAAAAGTTGACTGTAAGGACGAGCGCATATGCTGAAGCGTTTCTTCTTAAGCGCAGGAAAACAATTAAGGAAACAAAGATGGCGGCACGTCGGGTCAAACGACGTGACCTTGTGAGGTGACGTCTTACAGGAAGTGGAGCTCTTGCGTCTGCAGGTCAAGTCAGGTCGTTAAGTTAGTGCGTGCCGGCACCACTTGGAGCTTCGGAAAGGAATGTCACCGCTGGACAAAGGATGCAGCAATCACAGCACACGTTGCTGTGGTAACGTCAGCGTCCTACAAAACTCGTGTGAAGAAAGGTGCTCCTATTGAAAGATGCAGTCAGTGACAGTTTCTCGTAGAGCAAAGTGACAGTTCATGGGTGCCAAAAGACCATTGATTATGCTAATACTTGTAAAACGAAATCTACTCACTGTTGCAGCGGGTGAACATCGTAGAAAGTTCAAACAAACTTCTCCTAAATGTGCAACATGGTAATATTAGATGATGTATCCAACAACAGTTCCTCGATGAGCAGAACCATATGCACATACACAAGAAGAAGTAGAAAATCAAATTTCCTCCAGTATCTCTGTTACATCCTTACTGACGTATCAATGAATTGTATTATTATCAAATAGATTAAATATTGACATAAGCATTAGATTACAGTTTGAATGTGCGATGGATGATTGTAGTAAGCATCTTGCACAAATCATGGTCTCTGTAGAGTCATGTCTATTATGTTTTTATATTTAAAACAGAATTACAACTTTTGAATAAATTGTTTTGTATTTTTCTGAATACTAGTGTCACTACTTCTATTTGACATGTTCTGATATTTTCATTGTTTTGATGTTGCCCTAGATTATTTACAATATGTATTTCCCTGTCTAGGTGAACTTCACATTAGTACGAGGGGGCCCCTTATCTTTGCATTCATAGGGTTTAAGTCCATCGTCGCCATTGTTACAAAGAATATCCGTACCCTGGTAGGTTCTTCTAGGTTTATTCCTTTACTTAAACCCTCTTCACATAGCAAGGAGAAGTAGGTACAACCATCCATAAGCAGCCCTCTCTCATCAATGCCCCCACATTCTTAACATTCAGATGATATCAAAATGGAACATTGAAAGTGTCTCGAGCAATCACTCAAGACCAATACATAACAAGACACGCGCATTACAAAAAGTTTATATATAGAAGCAGTAGTCACTACTCCGTGTTCCGCAGACACTGGGTGTGGTGGGCAAAGTGCAAATACCAGAGACACAGCTGTGCCACCAAAGACCATGTAGGATGTAAAGTATCCCGAGCTCAACTTTGAAAACAAGCGCACCACACAGACCATGAAACGTCGGCGGAGATGCCTGAGAGTGACCCTACACAGGACACCAACATCAAGGAACTATTATTGGATGTTAAGTCCAGTTTGAGAACCATTGATGAACAATTTGACGCGCTCACCATGAGACTGGACCACATGAAACAAAGGGTAGACCGGGGCGTAGGCAAGCAAGCCATGATGGCGGACGTGTCTGCCAAAGGCGCCGCGCAGCTGCCCGCAAGTTGACAGCCATCCTTGCCAGTGGAGCCCCAACACAAGACGGGGACAGGAGTTCCCCACTAGGGACCCCCCATCAGACATCGGGCACCCAATAGCAGGGAGAGGGAGGAGAGTTCCGCACACAGAGGCGCCTGGCAGGCTAGGAACCATGCCTGACACCTGAAGACAGCCCCGGGGAGGAGCGGGACGGCAATCCGGGAAGCAACACCCGCTGCCAGAGAGACAACAATGGAAAGCCAGCTGAGGCGGAACCTACTGGTCGTGCGGCTGCCCTGTTGCGGTACCGGGCAGCCCACTCCCGGCAGCATCGAGGTGATCAACAGGCACAGGGGCCTCAAGTGGTACACCCGGCGAGGAAACGCTGCCCCCTACCAAGAACCCAGATAAACCCTGAAGTGGAGCAGTGGCAGGTGAGGGGGGGCCGCCCGAGCTGAGTGGCCCTGGAGTGACTGCGAGAAACCACAGGTGAGTCACTTATCCCCGGTCCACAACCCGGGCGGTGGGCGCGGGCCTCGAGGCACAGGGTAGGGGGCGCCGGAGTCCCGGGGAGCGGCTGCCACTGTGAAAAATACCAAACACACGGCAAACCTCCAGGGGAGAATACTGCACCAGCGCTGAGCAGGCGAGGCATGCGGCATGGTCCCTCTCGCATACCTGGCGCAACACAGACAGCACCTCAGAATACGAGGCAACGGCGCAAACCAACACCAGACACTCTGGGCAATAAAGCACACAAGTAACCTACTTAGAGGAAAATCCACCAGAGGGGTCGATACCACAGCGGCCAGTCCCGGAGGCCTGTGCCCTTACTCACTGGGATTAATACTGGGCAGATACTGGGGGCCTAACGGGGGGACCAGATAGCGGACCTTTGTCCCCCATTTACACAGCCAAAGACAGCCCCAGGGAAAAACAGTCCAACACATCCAACGTGCGGCGTAGCGCTAGTCAGGGGCCCGACTGGGAGAGCACGTCGCAGAGGGGGCACTTCAGAGGCACAAGCCCGATTGAACACACAGCAGCATGCCTCAGTGGAGGGCACCTAGAGGTGGGTCATGCCCCATCCCCGGCCTGCTGCGAGGTGTGAGAGGCATCTACAGGCGTGGGAGCAGACCAATGCACAAAAACCCACAGGTCGAGCGGGAACCCAGCCCCAGGACGAACTAACTGACCCCCCGCCCACAGCAGAACAAGCCAGAACCGGTCCTGTAACCCAATAAGCCCAGCACCCAATAAGAACAAATACACGCGTCCTAAGATGGGCAGGAGAAGTGAAGAGGCGGGACAATCACCATGTTGAAAAGAAAGCAACAGCTCATACAAAGATCACCTATCCAGTCGGACAGACGAACACGACAAAACAGAGTCCAACCCACGAACCACAGAGCACCACTCGGAAGTCGAAGAACCTCCACCCCATCAAAGTAATCCCCCCCTCCCTGGTTCAAACATGGGGAGACTGAGATCCAACAGGGGACCACAAATGCCGGCCCATACAAGGCATTCCTCCCCAGCAGCCAGAAGTCCCCACACTGATGGGGGACCAGCAACAACGGCATCAATGTCGGATAAACTAGATAAGGTGCTAGCTACCATATAACACTCCAAAGTCACAATGGAGGACAGGTTCAGAGGCCTGGCCACGGACCTCAATCTCCGTAGAGACGACCATCGTAAACTAGCCGACAAAGTGGCGACGGGAGAGAAGACTCTTGAGCCACAGGTCAAATTACACCAAGAAAGAATGGACAATTTGGAGGGACACTCACGAAGAAGCAACATCAGAGTGCTGAACCTTCCAGAGGGAATAGAGGGGTCAGACCCAGTAGGATACTTAGAGACATGGCTCAAATCATTCAACCCCACATCGGAGCTGACCCCTTTCTTTTCAGTGGAGGGGGCGCACTGGGTCCCGCTGCGGCCGCCACCTCCGGGGTCCCCACCGAGAACACTACTGCTAAAGCTTCTTCACTACGGAGATAGGGACGCGGTGCTGAGAGCAGCCAGGCAGAATGGACCCATCTGTGTGGAGAACAAACACGTCATGATATTCCCAGATTACTCCTGGGTGGTGCAGCGACTGCGTACCTCATTCTTTGGTGTCAAATGCCTAATACGACAAAAAGCAATTCAATACTCCCTTCTCTTCCCGTCTCGCCTTAAAATAATTCATGGAGGCCGCACTACCTTCTTTACAGTCCCGAAGGAAGCATACGACTGGGCGGAACAACACTTAAAAGGCAAGGGAACCCGAGAGACCACACAAAGCGAATTGTAACCCCGTACCAAGCGGTGTCAAAAACTACCCAGGTCCCCCGGAAGCGAACAAATAATCACAGAGCGCTGCAAAGCGCTGCAAGTGGCGGCGGAACCTGGCCCAACTGCAGGGAGTTCGGAAGGATAACGAGGCCACACATCTTCACATCAGAAGAGGACTTGAGCGATACCAATATTTCCCTGGAGGGCACGATAACCCCGCCGCTGGTGACCCCACAGACATTGGACACACTCATCTATAAGACGTTAGTAACTACTTGAATATTCCCAATGTTCACATCTTTCTCTCCCCATACAGGACTACCAACTTGGTTTCAAACTCACCGCTAGACAATCCCATAGCAATTGTGACAACAATTTTACAATTATTATTAAACAATCTTTATGCGGCAATGAACACAGTCATAAAAGATACAATACATTAAAACAATATCAAGTTCATTAAAAAAGTGTATTTCATTATTTTAAACAATTCTAAAGTGATATTGTACAATATGCTTTCATCTTGAAAGATCACTGACTTATACATGACCGTAAGTGCTAACTCATTTCCCAAAGTCCTGTGTCAGCATGAAACCGTTCACAAATACCCCTTTCTGTCTCAATTATATCTGGATTTCCTAGATCTTATAATTGCTCTTAGAAAGTGCATAACCACACATAAAGTGTGTTCATTCTGCAAAAGTTGCATGAGCAAGAGTGCAATTCGAGCCTGTCAAAATCCCATTTCCTTTAAATAGGGTTTAAGATACAGTCGCCTGGGATACATAAAATATTTGCATAAATAGACAAAGTGTAAAATATCCTGTGGAGATCTATTGTCGCAGCCACAGGGCCCTCAATCCTCGGCTCGTGCTACAAAGCCAGGAGGAGAGGCCACTAAATGTTGAAACATGTTAATTCTAAAACTGGTAATTAAAAAACGATCATAAGCACTGGTTAAAATAGTGAGGTAATGCTCTATTCCCAACACTGATATAACTAAGGCGTGTGCTCTAACTGTCAGCTTAATCAGTCCTTTCCTTCACGCTCGACATTAGCTTTCTTAGAGAATAGTTTGTTCATTCATTTTTATCCTTTTTCTTCACTGTTCTATCATTTGTAAAAATGTCTGTTCTTCCTAGGACTATCTTAGCCAAGGGATTTTTAGGGCATGATCCAATGGGAGGCAATCCAAAATGACAGCTTGATTAAAGGGGGCCTCCTCATTGGACCAAATATTCACCCAGAAAAGCAGGGGCTTGACTGCAACTAAGTCAGTCATATACCTTACCCCGATTTCTTCATGAACCGAGTAAGCAGGAGTACCCTGAGAGACTTTTAACAACGTCTCTAAAATGTATTATGCATCGTCTGTAGTTCCACCACTGCCTTGTAACCCCGGTTACAACAAGTAGGTGCCGGATGGCACCACACAGGAAAATCTGGGGTCACTCATTCACGCCATTAGCTAAGAAGGGCCACACCCGTCGCACACTCCGGGCGCACTGGACCACGACCCCCCTATAACAACACACTAGAGTATTCACATAATGCCCAGTTTGGATGTACCACCAGGTGTGGTAGGTCTGCAGAGTTGGGACCAAGTCCCCTTACAGTTTTTTCTCACCCCTTCCCTCAACCAACCCCCATCCCCACTACCAGACGCTCATCACAGGTGTGCAGAATGAATACACAACAATAGCCAACTTCAGGGTGGGGGGGGAAGCCAGGTTCCACAGAGCCCCCCGGTCACCTCACTTCGAGCACCACAGACACCCCAACAAGACCATGAACACAGATATTAGACTTATCACGCTAAATGTCAGAGGCATGCACACAGCGAGCAAGCGATATGCCACTTAATCCTACATTAAGTGGCAACAGGCGCAGATAGCTATGCTGCAAGAAACTCACAGCACATGAGCTGGAGCGCCTGTGCGGATGATGGAAGGACACTCTCTGTGCCATGACATATTCAGCTTATGCAAGAGGAGCTATGATCTGGCTCGGACCGGGGACTTCTTTTCAGGAACTTTAGAGAATGGTAGAGAAATGTCATGAGTAGGCGGAGATAGGCACATGGGGCATAACATACACTGCATTGAATGGACAATTAGGCACAAACTACATCTCCCAGAATCCTCGGAGAAGACTGGATAGGGCACCTGACTGAGAATACTTAAGCCCCACCCTGGAAGTGCTTGGGGCTTGTCACTCGAGTAATCTGATCTGGAGAAGAAACTACGTGATTCTGCAGTGCTTGGAAAGCGGTTATCCTTGAGTGAGTGGAAGGTCTGTAGCATCTGCCCGTCTGCGGCTGCTTTATCTTATCCTTGAGAAACGCGATAGCTACTCTGCCATGGGTCATTGGGCTGAGTCGCGCTTGAGGAGTCAGCGAGTTACACCAGAGAGAGAGAAACCCCCTATGCTCAGCTCGTCTCGCGCTCTTGTGCTGACTTCGACTGAACACCGGGAGCGGTGTTTGTTTTGGAAGCAGGATACGCTTCAATGCTTTTGGGGCACACCAGTAGGTGGGGGGGGGGAAAGCACTGACACAGACACCAAATTAGTGTGATAAAGGCCGCTTTATTGGAATCAGGTGCACCTAAACAACACCCACCTGGCCTGTGCCGAACAAAACTAATGCTCGCTAAATAACAACTGCCTGACAGACCGCCCACCCCCACCCCTAAACGTATCCCCAACATTGCAACAAAATATCCACATCCGCTCAGCAACCTACCCCCCTACCCCCGACTGCAATTACCTCAGTGACCTTACTGACCTCAGCCCCCCACCTGCCAATACAACCCTCAGGCCTCCTGCGAATACCCCCTTCTCTTCTTAGGAAAACGCCACCCATAACAGCACCTGTTCCAGCGACAACACAACTCTTAACGCCCTAACATCCTGGTGCACCATCAACCAACAATGCCCCTCTCGCAAACCCAAGACCCCACCTGGACCTGCAGTGGAAACAACACCCCTCCCACTCCACCGGAGCAAACAGGGAGGGAGGGCGGGACAAAAATCTCTAGTGGCCACCCCGGCTGCCGTGTCACTGCACCACAAATGGTGGTCAGTTGCACAAAATGTCCGGTTTTAAACCCGACAAGCCCAAATGGAGCCCAAAGGGAGCCCAACCAACCCAAACCAGCCCAACCAGCCCAACTACGGGAGCCCACAGTGCTCTCCTATTCCCCCCCCCCCCTGCTGCCCCAAATTTCCCCGGGTGGGTCAAGCCTCCCGCTGGTCGGCTGCCCCCCAAATCTCCATTGGGGCACACCATTAGGTGGAGGGGGGGGGAAGCACTGACACAGACACCAAATTAGTGTGATAAAGGCCGCTTTATTGGAATCAGGTGCACCTAAACAACACCCACCTGGCCTGTGCCGAACAAAACTAATGCTCGCTAAATAACAACTGCCTGACAGACCCCCCCACCCCTAAACGTATCCCCAACATTGCAACAAAATATCCACATCTGCTCAGCAACCTACCCCCCCGACTGCAATGAGCTCCGTGACCTTACTGACCTCAGCCCCCCACCTGCCAATACAACCCCCAGGCCTCCTGCGAATACCCCCCTTTCTTCTTAGGAAAACGCCACTCGGAAGTCGTTTACGACTTTCGACCCCCCCTTAGGACTCCTGCCTCTTGGGATACCTGTTGTAAACAGGGAGTTAGGTCCTGGGACGTACGGGCAGCTGGACCATATGTAAATCTTAGAAAAAGCGTAGTGCTGGCCGTACAAATACTTTGTAACGTCTCCTTAATTGGAGTAACAAATCACCTATTGATTGAGGATTTGTATGGTATTTTTATTTATACCTTATGAATTATTCATTTTCAAACAAAACATTATAGTTTGACGAAAAAGACATCCAATATATACACAATTATTCAAAAACTCAACAGTACAAAATTATGACACTACTACATAAAACATGAAGCAAAACATTTCATATGCACATTTCATATGTACATTTGCACAATATTCAAATTTGGTCAATATCATATATACATTACCAAAATGTTCATATTATTGATGCAATTCCAATCAAGGAATGGTGAACACAATTAAGAGAAAATCAAGAAAAAATCAAATGGAGAACAGATGAATCAGTAACATGCACAATCTTAATCAGTGAAAGAAAAGAATACACTGAATCATTGTTTCAATCATTCAAAAGTGCTATTCTCCAATAGGCCGACGCGTTTCGACCTCGAGATATGAATTAACGGGTTCTCATCAGGGCTGAGTGATTTTCCTGTTTGATTTTGTGCAAAAAATAAAGAGAAAAATATATACATGAGTTCCTGAATTAAAAAAGCCTCTGTAAAATGCTCCAATGTGAACTGTAATTATGATGGGGTTACCTTACAAAAGGCCGTCGCACTTTTTCTATAGGGTTTCAGTTGGGGGGTTCAGTTACTTGTTGTGGTCCCTGCCGGGATTTCTGAAAGAGGGACAATTTGTGCCAGGATAAAGTCAGTTTTTGATGCCAACAGCGTGCACCATTTTATGAACATTTGTGACATTTATTACCTGAAGATGTTTGCATGGGGCATCTCCGGTGATTACACAGGGGACTTGTGACGTGCCCACCGGGACCGGTTGCGAGCCTGAAGGGTTAAAATGAGGTGGGATGTAAAAGATACTTGTTTCTTGCTGAACCAGGTATGCAAAGTATTAACTGAGCAACGCATGTACCTGCGCTTGGCTTCACGTGTTTTCAAAACCTCCGTCGGTTATACTGGTGTATCACAGATGATTTTCGGGCAGATCAGCATGGTTTAGTGCAGTGCAGGACCTGCAAGCGGCAACATAGGTCGTTTGTACCATCATTACCAAAAAGCGCTGGCTTCTAAACTCACATTATCATGATGCAAGGCAACAATTATTCACAACAGGCAGACGCTTGTACCTTGAAATCAGGTCACATATTTTGAACTGCTTGTTGCGAGTTTAGGGCTGCATCCCTGAAGACCAAGTCAGATCGTGATTGAATCTGCAGGAAAAACGGGCGCTCAGTCACTGACTGGTTTATTTATAAAATATCCCTGATTCAAAGCGGTAGCGGTTACTGGGGTTCACTTACCTTTTGGCTTTGTGTTAAAGGCTCTCCTTCCAAGTGCTGGCGACCAAACATCAATGCGCCATGTTGGAAGGGGGGTGGGTACTATATTAAGTCACCTGACTTCAGGAATTGTGGGACATGTAGTCCGGGGATATGTCATTATGTTTCTGCAGTGGAGATTTACATTTATAATCTTGAAATTTCAGACATAGAGTTTAGCCCAGTCTGGTGGCTATTAAATCGTAATGTCAAGTAAGCTTCCTTTTTAAGTCGGGCATCATCAACATCAAGAACTCTTCTATTGTGCCCAATTGTGTACAGGACTGTCCATTTAAAGTCCATCTCTGTGTGCCCATGATCCACAAAATGTTGTACCATGGGAGCAGATGTGACTTTATTCTTAATGCGCGATCTATGTTGGGTGACTCGGGCATTAATTTGCTGGTTCGTTTTGCCTATGTACAGTTTGTTGCACACGCAAATAATTGCGTAAACCACATTTTTGGTTTTGCAATTGCTGAAGTTTTCATTTTTCCATTTTGTATGTCTGTGGGTGAATTCACTGCCCTCGATCGTTGTGTCACACGACACGCAGGTGCCACATCTGTGGTGGCCCGTGATCTGTTTCAAGCCCCATGCTGATAGCAAGTCATGTTTAGGTTTATCCACCCTTATATCAGCACGAATAATCTGTTGTCCGATGCTTTTGTTTTTTTTAAAAGCAAAGATGGGCTTCGGAAATGAGCATCCCCAAAGCACCATCCAGCGCCTCCTTCAACTGCACTATGTACAGTTCCATTCCATACCTGGAGAGGTGGACCCCATCGTCCCTGAAAAAATACACCGCTCCATAGCACAACTCCAGATGTTCCATTCTCCCCACCCCTTCTTTGGCACAGAAATCCCTCATCTCCCGGTTAATCTTCCTCCGAGCCCTGTCTATAGCTCCTGGGCGCTCAGCTCCCCGCCACACCCGCCTGGGGATAAACTCGGACCAGATGACATGACAGCCCGCCCATTGCCGTTTGATTTCCCTCAGGTCCCTCTTCATTTGTTTGACCAATGCCAGCCCCTTGCACTGCACCAAGTCGTTTTCACCCAGATGAATCACCACGACATCCGGGCACACACCCCCCCTTACTACCGTATTCAGCAAAGGCAACAACTCATGCCAATGCCTACCCCCTTTGCCCCTCCAGTGACAACGATACAGTCCTGTATCCAATCCCAAATTGACTGCACGATGACTGTCCCACTCCGCCTGTTCTGCCCTCTTGACAAATGAGTGTCCCACAATATACACATTCAAAACCGCCACCTCCGGCCCCGCCACAGCACCTGGAAAGAGACACATATTAAAAGTCGGAAATCAAAGCAACTACACCCCATCCACCTCCCGCAGCCTGACGTACGTTCGGTAACAATCCGACTTCCACTTACCCAGCCTCTGTATCTCCTCCTTCCCCCAACCTCTATGCGCCGCCTCCGTCGCCGCCCCGATCCGGAAGGAATGCGTCCCGAAAGCCCGGGGGTCCTCACCCAAGTACCGCGGGGCACGCCGAAGAACCCACAACGCCTGCGCCGCCATCACTCTGTCACCCCCACCCCGACCAAACACCTCCCCCTCCTTCTCGCTCCGGCTCGCCATCATCCTACTTCCCCACGTCGCGGGACACACACCCTCCCGTTCGCCGGGCCCCAACACCACCCAAGTTCCTACCCCCCTCTGGTCCGTTTTCGAGCGACGCAGCCGCACCGCCACCTCCCGCGCTTGCAACTCCACATCCTCCCACACCACCCCCGGCACCCCCCTTCGTGCCCAACAGCTCCGACACTCGAAACGCTCCAAAAAACAGCCAAGACATCAGGGTAGAAAACCGCACCGCCTCGCCCCCATCCCTGCACACCGCCGGCAGCGCGCCAATGATCCCTTCCAACAACGCCACCGTGATCGGACGCCTCAAACGCACCTTTGCGCCCCTCTCTCTCGCCCACCCCTCCAGCAGCCGGGACCCAAGTTCCCCCGCCGACGGGGAGTAACCCCACCACAACTTCCCCATGAACGCCACCGCTGACAATTTGCCCGCAATCGTCACCCGCGACAACCCCTTGTCCATGAGCGCCAACATAAACTGCACCACCTGCTCCTCGCGCTGCCACCGGTCCCCTTGCCTTACCGCGCCAGACCGCAAGAATTCCTCCCAGGATTGCTCGTACGACTTCCACGTAGACACCGCTACAGACGTCCTCACCAGCTGAAGGACCCGGGCTCGCCCACCGACCACATCTCCCTCGGAACCGGCGTCCTGACCTCCTCCGCCGCCGTGGCTAGCCCATGGAACCTCTCCCACTGTGAACGAGACAAAGCATCCGCAATGTCATTGTCCACTCCTGGGACGTGGCGCGCCTGAAACAGGATGTCATATTCTAAGCAGCGCAACACAAAAACCCTCATCAGCTTCAGCACCTGCGGGTCCCTTGCCGACTGCCTATTCACCACCTGCACGACCGCCATGTTGTCCACCCGAAACAACACGCGCTTGTGCGCCAGCTCCCCGGACCACTGTGACCGCCACCACCAACGGGAATAATTCCAAAAACGCAATGCTACGCCCCCCTGCCTGCAATTGCGCCGGCCACTGCTCCGCACACCATTTTCCATCCCAGTACAGACCGAAACCGCCAATGCCCGCCGCATCAGAGTACATGGTGACGTCCCAATCCTCCACCGGTGCCATAGGCACTCCGTTGAACCGTTCTAAGAACACCCGCCACATGCACAGATCCTCCTTCATCCCCACCGACAAGCGCACATGGTGATGAGGCAATGACAAACCGGACAATGCCAACCCCAAACGCCGGCAGAACGTTCGCCCCGCCCGCACCACGCGACAAGCAAAGTTCAAATGCCCCAACAGCACCTGCACCTCCCGCACCGTCACCTTCCGTTTTGCCAGCATTCTGTCCACCAACACCAACATCGCCGATTTCTTGTCGTCCGGTAGGCGTGCTTCCATGGCGACCGAGTCGAGCTCAATACCGAGAAAGGACAACACCGTACTGGGACCGTACGTCTTCTCTGGCGCCAGGGGAACACCAAATTCCCCCATCAACCCGGCCAAACCACCCAGCTGCCGCTGGCAGTCCGCCGCACTGGGCTGCCCCACCAGGAAAAAGTCATCCAGGTAGTGCGTTACTGACTCAGAGCCTGTGCGCCTGGAAAAAAAACCACTGCAGGAAGGAACTGAAACGCTCAAATAGCAAGCACAAAATGGAACACCCCATCGGCAGTGCCTTGTCCACGAATATGAGTTCCTCAAACTGAATCCCCAGCAACTGGTGACCTGCCGGGTGGACCGGAAGGAGCCGGAAAGCCGACTTGACATCGCATTTTGCCATCAGTGCGCCCCTCCCCGCCGCCGTAACGAGCCTCCGCACCACGTCCACCGACGAGTAGGTCACCGACGCCAAATCCGCCGAGATGTAGGCATTAACCGACTCCCCCTCCGGCCACGACAGATGTTGTATCAGCCGGAACTGCCCTTCCTCCTTCTTGGGCACCACCCGAATGGGGGAGATGATCAAGCCAGGCATCGGCGGCTCCGTGAACGGGCCCGCCATCCTCCCTTCTTTGACCTCCTTGAACAATTTCTCCCGCACAATACCCTTGTGCGCGTTCACCGACTTCAGATTGTCCGCCCAGCGAGCAATCCGGGGGCCCTCATAGCCCAGCCGAAACCCCTCCCGAAAACCTCGACGCAGCACCTCAGCATCCTCCGCCCGCGGATATGCCGCCAACCAGGGCTCCATCCGCTCTACCCTAACGGCGTACAAGCCTTTTCCCAAAGCTCCGGCCCCCCCCCTCAGCCCCTCCCCTCCCGCCACCCTGCCCCCCCGATTGAGGGACCTCCTTGCGCGGGCTGCTGGCCCGGTGGGCCCCCAAGCCCCCAGCAATGCATCGCTGGGTGACGTCAACCTCATTTCGAGCACTCATGCCTAAAACGGCATGCCGCCCGCCCGCTCCTTTATTGAAGTCCCAACAGGCCCCGACCGTGGCCTGGCCGGTGGACTCCCCCTGCCCCACCCCCCCACGGGTGGGGCGTGCGGCAAAGGGGGGCGGCCCGAGCGGCAAACCGCTGACCGTGTAAACGGTGCGGCCGAACTTGGCCCCGCCCATCGTCTGCTGGTACAAGTCCGCATCCAGCTCCCCCCAAAGCGCCTCCGGGTCAGCCGCCATGCGCGCCCGGAACTCCTCATCATAGTGCGACCACGCAAACCCGCCGTATGTCACCTGCGCTCTCCGCACCACATCCATGTATTTGAAAAGCGCAACGGACCGGTCCGGAAACCTCTCGCAATACACACTCGCGTATATGAGGAAAGCCGCCGACCAGTTGTCCAGCGTCAGCGGCACCTTCGGGTGCCTAGCTAATTCCTGCTCTTCCTCCTTTGACCCTTCCTTTGACGTCAACTCCCTGTGGAGAAGCTTCAATATGTCAATGTACTCCCCCTTCCATATCTTTTCTTTCGTCAACGACAGGTGCGCCCCCAACGGCTTCGTCAGCCCCATGTACGGCAACTTACGCACCGGCACCACACAACTCTCCTTCCCCCCACCGGTCGTGTCCTTTCCGCTGACCGCCGCCGACCCGCCCTGCGCGCCTGCCTCACAGTCCGCCACGCCGTACGTGCCCACTCCCGCGTCCTGCACGTACTGTCCCCGCACCAGCCGCCAGTCGTCTTCACCCTCACCCCCGTCCCTACTGAGACCTGCACACAGCGCCGCTTGCCACTCCCCACTCCGTCTCCCGTCTTACCTGGCGTCAAGGTCGGCGTCCTTGCCGGATCCCGCCGCCTAACCAGTCGAGCTGAGGGGGCCGTCACTCTGGGCACTTCTCGCCTCACCGGAACCTGTAATATACTGCCAACAACATTACTCGCCCCCCTTCCTCCCGAAGCTCCCCTTCCTCCGCAGACTCTCCATCAGCCTCCACACACTCCCGGCCCCCCCTGGGGATCCCAGCCGGCTCAAACCCGCTCTCTCCCGACACACCTGCATCAAGTCACCCAAATCCACACTCCCACGCCTGTCCACTACACACGCATCAAAGTCAGAAATATGCGCATCCATCCTCACTCCCCTGCCCCCGGCGGCCGTAACAACCCTTCGGGGAGGGGCCGGCGGAGATGACTCCCGCCTCCATTCGCCGCTCTCATTAGCCAAGTCCCTCGCTGGAGCTCGGCCGCCCGCACCAGACAGAGCCGGCCCATCCTCTCGGTGGTGTGGAGCCGCATGCTGCTCACCCGAGCGCCTCGCAAACCGTTCCTGCCAGGGAAAAAAGGTGGAGTCCAGCATACCAGGGTGAAAAAACCCGCCGTCCCCCCCCACGCGCCACCCCCAACCCCCCCACACCCCCAACCCAGTGTCGCCCCCCGCCCCCACCCTGCCGAGTGGCCGCCGCACCGCGAGGGGACCCCCCCACCCACCATGCCCCACCCACCTTCCCAGTCTCAGCCCCCCGGGCCACCCCACCCTCCAGACCCCCAACTGAGCCCCGTACCCCCCGCGCCTCCCCTCCCAGACCCCCGCTGCCTCAAAACCGCCTCCTCCCCTCACAACGCCACCCCCCCTGACCCGCCACTCCCCCCCGCCCACCCGTCTCCCCCACACCACCCCGGCCCACCAGACCCCCCCGCTGCACCTCCGCTTCCCCCCCTCCTCCACCACTCCCGCCCGACACGCCACCCCCCCTCACCATGGCTCCCACACCCCCCCTCCCCTGCAGCGTCCGCCCCGGCGAAAAAGGCCTGCTCGGGCCCACCATGCCCCCACCCTCCTCCGCCGACGAAGAGCCCCAATCCAGCTCCGTGTCAGCCCCCCCATCTCCTCCACCTCTGACTCCTCAATCAACAAAGGGGAGACTGCCCCCCCTCGACCTCACCCCTCCCTGCCTGGAGCCTCCCCTGGTCCACTCGCGTTACCCCAGCCTCCCCCCGGGGACTCGCCCCCCCCCCGGGCACCCCAGGGCCACCCTCCGCCCCCCGCTCTCCTGTCCCACTCCTTGCCTCCACGTCTATCAACAACGCCTGCTCCTCAGGATCCGCCCCCCTCCCCCCGCCCTCCCACCACCGCGTCATGAGCCGGGCCCGCCCGCTCACCCCCCACCCCCCCGACACCGCACTCCTCTCTCCCCTCCCCTCCACGAACGCCAGCACCTTCTTTCTCCCTCGCCTACCGGCCCTCGCAGCTCCTCTCCGCGCTGTCTTCCGCGGCGCCGCCTCCACATGTTGCCCCTCGCTCCTCCGTCCCGCCTCTCGGAGCCGGCCGCGGTCGCGACCGCGGCAGCTCACACGCCCACAGAGCTGCCGCGGCGCCGTTGGCAGCACGCTGCGGCGGCCTTACCTGCAATTCGGGCCGGACGATGTCCATGCGGCCCGCCTCCCCTAAGAGCCTCAACGCTTCGGTCACCCTGGAAACCTGCAGAGCCGCCATACTGCCCGACACTGCTGCACCGCACACCGGAAAAACGCCGCACTGCACCCTGAAACAAACGCCGACCACGCCGCCTGACACCCGCTGTCCACGCCCAACCGCACACGCCACAGGCCTAAGGAAACAAAAATCTCTAGTGGCCACCCCGGCTGCCGTGTCCCTGCACCACAAATGGTGGTCAGTTACACAAAATGTCCAGTTTTAAACCCGACAAGCCCAAAGGGAGCCCAAAAGGAGCCCAACCAGCCCAACTACGGGAGCCCACAGTGCTCTCCTATCCCCCCCCTGCTGCCCCAAATTTCCCCGGGTGGGTCAAGCCTCCCACTGGTCGGCTGCCCCCCCAAATCCCCATTAGCAATGGGCTGAGCTTCGCCCGCTCGCGAGGTGAGCAAGGAAAGCGAACTCGCTAGAGTTAATCCTTTGTGTGTTTCATGGAGCAGCTCGTGAAAATTTTGGGAAACTGACTACGTGGGTCCGCGCTGAGGAAGCGCTTCTTCTTTTTGTTTTCTAGAAGTGACTGGATTACTGCTAAGAGGAGCAGGGCAGCACTGAACATCTTTATATTTTTCTTGACTTCAGAGAAAGTGCTACAGCGCCTGGAAGCGCTTTATTGTGGTTTTTTTGCACAGATTATTCAGTCACTCTGGGGAGTGAGACAGGCTGGAACACTAATGAAGTGAGATAACTTGTTATAACAGGAATCACAAACAGCAAGAAGGAATTGCACAAGTCACCAGCCTTAGAGGATTATCTACGGACAGATAAGTACCTCATCCTGTAATGAATCAGGACTATTTATTTTTCAATATTTTCTTTATTTTTCTCTTTTGTGTCTTTTTTCATTGGGAGAAGCAAAGCTGTATTATAAGTGAGTCTATAACACATAAGGGTATATGGTGGTTCTATGAATGACAGAAGGGGGGTAATCTCATGTGTGTATTGTGTCTTCACTTACAGGGCAGACAGGGAGGATTGCAGGAGAGTGAGATTTACATCTTTAGAAGACATCCCTATTCTGAGCCTAACAGCAGCTACGTTGTTGTTTCTTTTGTCCCTTTTTTCCCTTCACCCTGTGGCGGTGTTATCTGTGCAGTGTGTATATAAATATACTTGTGGGTATCTCCATATAGGGGAAGGGATTAACTAGCCTCACCATTGTTCCTGCTGTATCCGGCTGTAAGGTTAGTGTGTAACCTTCCTCTGCCCGACAACAAAGAAGGGAGATACACACTTCTAGAGGGGCTCCTGGAAGGTCACCTGGTGCTTTTCTGCAGCATATACGCCCCAAACATGGAACAAGACAAGTTCTGGGACCACCTGTCAGGTGTTCTAGTTCAATACATGTCTACACCATGGATATTAGGGGGTGACTACAACTGCGTGCTGGACCTAACCCTAGACAGACCCCATCCCCCTGCCCCATGCTCCCAAGCCCGCAAACAGACGGAACGCTATCGGTCATGGGTATCTCACTGGGCACTCGTGGACGCATGCAGAGACTGACAATCAACCACCTAACTTTACTCCTTCCACTCCGTTCCTCACCATCTGCGGGTAAGACTAGATCGCTTCCTGTGCACCCCAACAATAGTTCCCACGATCCAACAGTCAGACTATCTGGGCCGGACTCTCTCTAATGATGAGGCACACATTCTAACGCTCAGATGGTGACCTCCCCACCCTCCGGTACCCACCTGGAGATTACCATGGGAATGCCTGACAGACCATGTGTTCAGACATGATCACAGGAATAGCATACAGGACTACTTCACAACAAACACAGGCACACCATCATCTAGGTGTTAGGAACTAGAGGGCTTACCTTAGTCCTCTGTCTATGGGCATGCATTTACGGGTTGCCTCCACCCAGGTCAGCTGTGCTGTGTATCCAATCGGCACGCTCCTAAAAGGAAGCCTGTAGCTGATGTTCCCTGCTTGGTTTCTTCGCCTCGTCAATTCATCTGGATGGACTCTGTTTTGGTGTTCCGGTGCTTCCTGTTGGTTCCCCCTTGATGCTGGGTCCCTCGGGATTCCGTGGGTCCTGGTCGTTCTTTTATGCGCAGTGTCTGCAGGATTGTGAACATCTTTTTCTCGTTGCCTGGAGTCTGTAATGGGACTGTGAAATCATCGTGGGACCCCTTTCTTCCTCCTTTTGTGAGATACTATTTCCGTCTTTTGTGGAAAGTGCTTTTGCTAGTATGCGGCTGCGTATTAGCTTCTCGGCTGAGGCATTACTTCCGGGATCTTTTGTTACTTCCCCTCGTCTTTGTGTGGAGTTTGGGCGTATATACGATCTTGTATGTCCTGAAAGTGTTTTTTAGGTCGAGGACCGTCGCACTGCGTAGCAGTGGGCGGAGCCCGAGATTTAATGTTTCTTAGAGGGGGCTTGGAACCCGCCCCTCTTCTCCATTGGCTGGCTTCCTAAACGGAGGCCAGCCATTGGAGGAGAGAGGCGTCACTCGGTTCAAGCCCCATCTTTTTGCGATTCGGGGGTGTGTTTTTTAGGTTCTTTCTATCTGTGACGTCTTCAGTCACTCAAACCTAAAAAACACGCCCCCGAATCGCAAAATGACCGTGTGTTTCTCCGAGGCATTTCTGCCTCGCCTCGGAGAAACGTGGTCGTGTGGAGCGCTCCTCTCTTGTTTGGGGTAGGCGTGGAGTCCTCGGAATGCGAGAGAAAGGGCTTTGTGAGGTTAATTGTGAGGTTAGTTAAACGGGGAAACCACAAACCCGGCGTGCATTTCACCCAGGCGGTATGACTTTAAATTGCCATTGTATACTCTGAGTGAGGAGCAGTGTATACAGCTCAGGCTGGGTGCATTGGCTTCACGGGCGACTGCTGGCTCGCGGGCTCGTTTGTAACTGATTACAAACGATTCTAAGTGAAACATAAGCAAGAGCGGCTGCATTGCTTATTGTTTGCTGCGTGCCCACGATGCGGCTGCTGCTGTGAGCTCGCTCCTCTCCGGGCTGCTCAGGCTGCGAGAGTGCGCTCGCCTGGGTTTGAATTTCACAGCACGGGCTCTTATTTGTTTGCTGCCCAGTTTGCCATGTGACATGCTTCTGAGTCGAGCAAATTTTTTTGTGTGTTTTTTGACACTGGGCTGCGCTTGAGATTCGGGGAATATTTGTTGTAACGGGATCTAAACTGGAGTATTAACCCTGCACGATTTCGGTGCTCTGAACTGAATTTTTTTCTCTTCATTTTTTTGAGGGAGGAGGAAGGGGATTTAGGAAGTGGGTGGCAGGTTTAGAGCAAAGTGCACACTCTTCCTCTTCGGGATTAACTCCTTCGTGCCCTGCCTCATTTGAGTGGAAAGTAAGTTGCGAGCTTGTAGCGCAACGATACACAACGTTTGGCAGACAGGGGAAACGTCTCCCACCCTCCCAGCAAGCGATGCGCGTTGACTCGTCTCATTTTTCACTAGGAAAGGGACACAGACTTCACGTTTAAATGACATGTCTCAGGATATTTAACGCGAAAAGTGGGAAAATGATTCCAAATGTAAGTTTTTTCAAAATCATTTTTTATTTATTCCTGAAAAATTGAGATGTAAATGATTATTATCTTCACGTCAGAGAGTATGTTTGTTTCCAGCGCTTGTTTTACGTTTTTTCTACATTCTGCATTCCAGTGACTGTATGCTTCATTTTATTACATGGCTGTTGTTTAGTGCACGTTTTTTTTAAAACCGGGAACCCTAGCAAACTGTAGGCACATGCGTTAGTTAGACCGGTAGTTTGTTTTGACTGTAAAAGCGGGACTTTTAAGGGTTTTTGTTTGTTTCATGTTAGTTTTGGCACTTTTCGGTTCTGGGTGGACTTTTGAGTAAGGGAGCGATGCGCTCAGGAGCACCCACTGAGGGCAGCAGAGAGAGCTGCTGAGCTGGCCTCCGAGGGGGCGAACGGAGAAGTGATTGGCCTGACACTTTATAATCAAACGTGATTTATTGTTCATTAGGAGCGCATTAGCCCTTTAAGGCAAAAACAGTTACTTTGTGCAGCGGTCTGCCAGGGAGGAGATTGCCAGCACCTGTCACTTCCAGAGCCCGAGATTATTAATCAGATCTCGCGATAAGGCAAGAAAATAGAAAACCCTTGACATCAAAAAAATTTCATAACTCAGCGAAAATATAAACCTATTCACAAATTATCAGAAGTAGCGGGTTTTGCACGTCAGGAAACACTAGACAACCCGAGGCATCCGACAGAAATCACGGTGCCTGCGCTTTTGTTTTTTGGGAAGTTGGTCAGAGGCTGTAAAGCCTGTAAAGTGGCTAGATGTGGGACTTGTGTGTCAGGCTGACAGGCCTCACGAGGGGGCCGATTCCTTATTTTAGCACAGCTAGATGGCCCTTCGACTAAAACGTGAGAGCTGCTGCTCTGCGCTGTTTTTCCTCAGTATTGTTTCTGGGCTCTGAAGATCTGCTGTTGTTGGTGGAGGGCGCTCCCTGCAGAAAACAACAACAACAACGTGTGTGTCAAAAGCAAACAACATCGGGGAGCCAGTGTCTGACGCCATGGAAACGGCGATTCATTTCTGTTGTTAGTCCAACGCATGGGACGGGCGCAATCTGCGGGAGGATATATAATCCATTGTTTTCCATGAATTTTTATTTGACAGGGATTTTAGAGGCTGTGATCTTAATTAAATCTCAAATAACGCATCTGAAGGCACGCAGCGTTGCAAAACCTCGCTGAGCTGGTAAATCATAAATCATCGGCAGCTCACGAGGCTGAGGGCTGGCATGATTATTTTTGTAAAAATATACCAAAAAATGCAGCTAAATGCACCTCCACATTGGCACAAAACAGGCACACGCAGTTTTTATAGTAGCAACATGACTGACTAACAAAGCCGGGGCTATAAATGAATCAGGGCGCTGACATGTCAGCTGCAAATGGCAGATGATGTGGAAAACTGCAATGAAGAGCCAAATTTCGCTGTTGAAGAATTTGGAAGATTGAAACATCAACTTTGGATTTTGAGTTAGTTGGTAGCTGTCCAATAGGACTGACACCTGCCTGTCTACAAAGTTTTTATATTTATCCTTGCTCCTGGGGCCGTGGGCTGGAAGAGTGGCAGGCTGGATGGTCCGGTGGTCCTTATCTAGTAATGACACACATAAGAAGAGGGGAAGGGTGGGCTGTACACATCAGAGGCCACAGACATCTCCCTTACAAAGTTTTTATAATTATCCTTGCTCCTGGGGCCGTGGGCTGGAAGAGTGGCAGACTGGATGGTCCGGTGGTCCTTATCTGGTAATGACACACATAAGAAGAGGGGAAGGGTGGGCTGTACACATCAAAGGCCACAGACATCCCCCCCTGTCAGTGGCTTGCACTGGAACAGAGGCCTTTTTGATGGATAAATAAAACAAGCATTTAAAATGCAATGGTCTCGGCATTATTAAAGGTAGAGCTATTGGCATTGCTCATGACATTTCTTTTCATTTTCTTTTTTTTTAAAAACATAAATAAATGGTATTGTCATTTACAATGGCAATAGGTGAGCATTAGACAGTAGTCGAGAGTATTCCCGGACATAGAGCCACACACATACACACACAGACAGAGCCACGCACACGCACACAGACGGCTCTGTCTGTGTGTGAGGCTCTGTCTGTGTGTGTGCGTGGCTCTGTGTGTGTGTGTGCGTGGCTCTGTCTGTGTGTGTGTGTGTGTGGCTCTGTCTGTGTGTGTGCGTGGCTCTGTCTGTGTGTGTGTGTGCGTGGCTCTGTCTGTGTGTGTGTGTGCGGCTCTGTCTGTTGGTGTGTGTGCGCGGCTCTGTCTGTGTGTGTGTGTGTGTGTGGGGCTCTGTGTCCGCGAATACTCTCTACTACTCTCTAATGCTCACCTATTGCCATTGTAAATGACAATACCATTTATTTATGGTTTTTTTTTTTTTAAATGAAAAAAAATGTCATGAGCAATGCCAATAGCTCTACCTTTAATAATGCCGAGACCATTGCATTGTAAATGCTTGTTATAGTACGTGGTCACTATTGAGCTTTTCTGGCTTATTTTGTGCATGTTGAGAAAGCTGGGGGCTTTTTTTGTCCTAAGACGTTTCCCCCATTCATCATTAAGACTCATGGAGAGTCTTTAGTCATCACGTCATTGGGATTAATTTTTTTCATTTGGTTTACTATGGACACTATTCCCTGCCTTTGAAGCCTGGATTAACAGTTGCCTCAAAGAACTGCAGACCGGTAAGACAATAATTTGAGAAAATATAGAGCCTGTATATGCATGTCTATAGTGAGACTGGGATACACCTGTGGAATATGCCTGATCTTTATTGTTTTGTCTTTTACTCCAGGTGCAGACGCAGTTACTTACCTTAAGGCTAGAATAAAGCATAGCGCTGAAGTGGTGTCCCTGGTTTCAACGTTTTCTCCTCTCATTCACTCCCACCCTCTCTCCTGTGTGAGTGAGTCAGTGTCTGTTGTCAGGGTGGAGGTGGCGGACTGGGTATATTCTCGTTCCAGCAGTGTTGGGTGGTGATTTGACACTAGGTTGTTGGAGTGGGATGCATTCAAGGTAGTCGCTAGGGTAACATGCATTAGCATACACTGCGAAGACACAGAGGGAGGGGGGGCCGGTCCGTGGCACTCCTGATCTGCCTGGCCCGACAGGACGCAGACATAAAGCCAAGTACAGAAATTGAAGGCCCTGCTGGGAATCTAGTACACTCACAAGCAGAAATACTGCACCGCTTTCATGACTACTACACGGGCATATACAAGAGCCCAACGCAGACCAGCCACAGATCAGTGGAACGATTCCTAGACCCCTAAACCAAATCCCACTATCAAGCAAATCTTCCCTAGACACAGTGATCTAGTCCACAGACATAACCCACGCAATCCAAGCCCTGGCACGTAACAAAGCTCCAGGACTGGACAGTTTACCAATAGAATACTACAGCACCTACTCCCCACTACTGGCGCCCCGCCTGGCAGACATGTACCGAGATGCACTGGAAAGAGGGGAACTCCCAGGTTCACTCAGGGAATCTCTTCTGGTATAATTTCTGAAGCCAAATCACGATCTGGAACTACTGATGTCCTACCGACCCATAATACTACTGGCGGCAGACTGCAAAATCCTTGGGAAAATATTAGCAGACAGATATGTCCAAATTCTCCCGGCACTGATTAACCCAGACCAGTGCAGATTCATCCCAGGCAGAAATATGTCACAAAATATACGCAGACTATTCCTTGTCAAGGACAGAGGACACCCCACAAATCTCAGAGCCGCCTGCTTGATCTTGGACTTGGAGAAGGCTTTCGATACCCTGACATGGCCATAACGTTTTGCAGTGCTACCAGGCAGGATTAGCCTACACACAACTACTATACACTAAACTCACAACTAGAGTGCACATGAGTTGATATGTTTCAGCCCCTTTCCAGGTGGAGAGGGGCACGAGACAAGAGTTCCCCTCTCCCCCCTGCTGTTTGCCATGGCAGTAGAGCCACTGGCGATCCGCCTTTGCCTAGAGGGGGAAGCCTGGGGTATCCCTTTAGCAGGTACCACCCACAGCCTACCACTTTATGCAGATGACCTGCTAATATGTGTGAGAGATATCCCGGCAGACCTGACCCAAATTTGGACCACACTCACAGAATTTGCAGAGGCATCGGGACTTAGGGTCAACTGGGCCAAATCAGTGATTTCCCATTGACCCCAAATCTTACCCACCAGAGGATCAACATGGGTGGCTGGGATCTCACCTGGAGCGCACACGCCTCCCAATACTTAGGAGTCAAATTATACCACTCCCCGTGGATCTATATGAGGGCAACCATAGTAAGGCACTGGCAGGGATAAAGGCGGCGATAGGTTCCTGGAAGACCCACCCTCTGGCTCCCATTTATTATATCACTTCACTGTCCTCACAGTTATTCCCCCGACTCTTTTTTCTGGGAATTAGACCCACTACTCAGCTCCCTTGTCTGAGGCACTGGCAGACACAGGGTTGCCCTGGCAAAGTTGCAGCTTCCAACCGATAGCAGAGGGCTGGGGGCCCCATCTTTTGAGGCATACTTCCTAGTTGTACAACTTCAGTGGCTCTCCCACTGGACAGGGAAGCGCTACCTAGGTGAAACCATTACAGAGACTGGACACATACCACTACCTGCCATTCGCTGACTGCTCCTGCCCGGCACCAAACCCAAACCAACATACCCACTCCAAGTATTATTAGCCAGCATATGTATGCAAAGGAAACACCGCATGTCCTCAGAAATACCTATCTACTCCGCACAGTTGCCCCTGATCGAGCTACCCAGAAGCAAGGTATGTTACGCTACACGAATGCTGCAGGTATGGATGGATCACTCACTTCTAGAGATTTAATCTCTATTCGAGGACGGACTGTTACGTCCGTTCGACCAACTAGCGGAGGACAGCAGCCTCCCTCCAGGGCAAATCCTTCTCCATAGACAAATCATCTTCAATTGCCACCTTCACTGGGACCTGACCGAAGGAGAACTCACAACACACCCGGTACTACACACTATCCTCCACATGGGTGCAGGCCGACACTTGGTAACCTGGCTGTACAAAGCCATACGAGAACTCGCATCCAAACCACTAGCTACACGACAACAGACTTGGGAAGAGGAGATAGGGCGACCTCTACATGACAAAGAATGGAAGCACGCAGTAGAATATCTCAAGAAAGTATCCAGCAATGCGCCCCTCAAAAACATACAATTTTACATTATGCACCACGCACACTTAACACCGGCACGCCTTCGACACTTCTACCCAGACACACAGTTTTCATGCATCCAATGCTAGGTCCCGATGCAGCATTCCAACATATGTTCTGGAGCTGCCCCATACTACAACCTTACTGGAACTCAATACACAAGATATTGCAGGATGTCACAGGCTTAACAGACATGAATATATGGGAGGCCAGTGCACTGGGAGTGTTCCGGCGACGAAAACAATATAAGGTCCAAAGCCGCTTTGCATCGCTAGCGCAACTGATGGCAAAAAGAGGAATAGCTATGCACTGGTGGACCCTGACAGGGCCCCTACTGGTGGCCTGGGTGGGAGCGTTCAATAATTGGGGAGCGGCAGAGGAGGAGGCCATTAGAAACAAAGAGGTGAGGGGGTTACATAAGCACCACATATCCACAGAATGGGCCCTGCTCCTACATCAAACAGCTGACTACCCACTGCACCCCAGGCCCCAACAGCACAATCTACCAGGAACTCGCCTACTTGGTCCCACCCAAACCCCCAGCCATCATAGAACCCAAGGCAATCCACATAGGCATCGGGAAACTCGAACACTCTGAAGAGACCATTGTATTCCTCCACACATCTAATTCATAACGCCAACGGCATAACAACCCCCATGCGAAATGCACCTGCCTGGACGCAACCCAACCCCTTCTACATGATACCAGTTTGACCTATAGGTAATGTTTAAGAATTCACACCAGTAGTTTACAGACCGGAATTCAAAGGAAGGACGTTCATCTTAGAGATACATTAGAACATGCAACAATACAATCAGATAAGTGCATAAACTCCAA
The DNA here is from genome assembly GCF_964261635.1 of Lissotriton helveticus. Lineage (NCBI taxonomy): Eukaryota > Metazoa > Chordata > Amphibia > Caudata > Salamandridae > Lissotriton > Lissotriton helveticus. The sequence goes on from NC_136065.1 coordinate 1,366,068,825, forward strand.
TTCTACAATTGAAATGTTGTGAGGTTTTGCAAGGATCGAGTTCCAAGCTTGCAGTGTTCTGAGTGTCTTTTATTTCTTTTTACACGCGGTGTCTAAGAAAAGCCAGAGTTCAACACACAGATAATGCCTCTTATCAGTTGTGGGTAATCCTCGTCTCGAGCTCGGTGTATGCACTCTTTTCATTCTTCCGGTTTTCAGGGTTTGGTGGGTCCTCAGAGAAAAAGAGAAGGAGCACTACGTTAAGTAAGAGGGTCTGGCTTTTCGGCTTGGGGAAGAGAGTGAGGGGTCACCTAGTGCTTTGGACCGGGTCTAGGGACATGAGGTAGTGCAGGGAGTGGTGGTCAGACAGGCAGGAGTCGTGGGAGCTTGCACGCTAATCACTGACTTTCTCCCTGCTCCCAGCCCACCCTGAGAACTGCTCCCTTACCTGTGTGAGCCACGCTCCGCCAGGAGCGTGGTGGGGCACAGCACGGAATGGTTGGCCTCCTGGCTCTCCCGGTTTTCCGGTCTCCCCGTTTGTCGCCATCAGGAGCGGAGTTCCCTTTACTGGTGTCTGCGTCTCCTCTCCCCAAGATGCTTGGTCGGCCTCTTCCTCTCTCTTGCGTCTTCCGGCGTTTTAACTCCTGAATCGGGACTGCCTCCTCCAGTCATTGGCTCCATGGTAGTGACGGAGGGTCCGTGGTCGGAGTCTTCTGACGGGAGCTCCCAATTAAAGGAACCTCGTCTGGAGAAGGTGGGTTGCATCGCAGGTGTGAGGCTTCGAAACACAGTCAGTCCGAACGTTCATCTGGCTGCAAAAAGAGGAGAGGATCTAGTCCGTGAGTTGCACGCTACAATTCAGCTGTGCTATCCGTTCCCTCCCAGGGGACATGTGAATCATTAGACACCCTCCCCTAATATTCTCCCGGTCAGGCAGAGGAAATACCTGAGACAGAAAGTCTGCTCTCCCATTTTCGATACCCTTTCGATGTTTCACTTCAAAAGAAAAGGGTTGCGGGGATAAGAACCACCGAAGAACGCGGGGGTTATGGCCCTTGTTCCTACTCATCCACTGGAGGAGAGCATGCTCTCTAAACAGGGTGAAGGGATTTCCATCCAGATAATACAGGAGCTTGTCAATAGCCCATTTAATAGCGAGACATTCTTTCTCAATCGTAGGATACCGCCTCTAGCGGGATAACAACTTCCTACTAACAAAAAGGATGGGATGCTCAACGCCTTTAGGGGAGAGCTGTGACAAACAGCCCCCAACACACAGTCAGAAGCATCAGTAAGGAGGATGAAAGGTTTGTTAAAATTGGGGGAGGACAGAAGTGGACTGGTAGTGATAGCCCTTTTCAGCTGATGAAAGGCGGCTGTCACGGTCTCAGAGGGATTTAGTAGGTCCTTTGGTCTTACCTCCTTCCAGAGAAGGTCTGTGAGGGGGCCTGCGATTTCGGAATATTGGGATATGAACCTTCTATAATACACCAATATGCCCAAAAAAGGCTCTCACTTCTCTTTTTGATGAGGGAAAAGGTGTCTCCATGATGGCCTTCACTTTCTCTTCCTGAGGTTCTATCATTCCGTTCCTCAAGACATAGCCCAGATATCTGATCTTCTTTTTTGAGTTTATGTATAGACCTGCTCGTTGTAGGGGCTGGAAGATTTCCTGACAGTGTACTAAATGTCCTCCCATGTGGAACTGACTACTACTATGTCGTCTAGCTATGCCGATGAAAAGGTCTGATAGTCACGGAGCACAGATTTCCTTAACCGTTGAAATGTGGCTAGAGCTCCACGAAGACCAAACAGGAGGACGGTGAACAAAGCGTACAAAGTCCAGAGACAAGCAACACGCTCCAGACTACACTTTCAAAAAAGAAGAAAAACTAAACTAGTTCAAAAAGAAGAAAGTTGCGGATCTAAAGATCAGACATGCCTAGAATTCTGAGGACTCAACTACTGAACAGAGAATGGGCTCTGACGATGCTAGCCAGTGCAGCAGAGGTAACAATAGCTTGTCAGAACCTGATGGAATTTCTGGGGACGGCGGACTTGAATGATTATATCACGGTGGAAACACCTGATACTAAGGTTAGCGCCCCACATAAGTTATATGAAATAACACTCCAGATGGAAGGGGACAAGCCCAGCAAAGTTAGATGTCTCATTTGGGAGAACTTGATGTTTGGCTATGACATTCTTTTAGCTGAACAAGATTGGCCGCCAGCGTTCGTTATGGATTGCCCTAAGGAGAAACAGTCATTTTACCAGCTTTTTCCGATCCTGTTGCCAAATATTTACAATACACATATGCACGAGAGTGGGCCGTGGCCCTAGCCCCTGCCTTATATCGCAACCATGTTGGATTGGATGAGGATTCAACCCACCACATAATACCATTGAAAACTACTGCGACTCCACAGAGACAGTATCCAATAAAGCAAGAAGCTAAAAAACAGGTCCGGGAGAACTTAGATCAACTTGAATACCAAGGGGTGATTGAGACTTGCACTTCTCAAATGAATAATCCTTTGTTTCCCATAATGAAACCTGACAACTCATTTCATCTAGTTTTGGATTACAGACATTTAAACATTTGCACAAAAACATTTGCAGTACAAAATGCACACAGTGCTGCATTGATGAATAACATTGTGCGGAAAAAATAAAAAACCACACTAGACATCTCGAATGGATTCCTCTGCCAAAATATAGCACCTGAAAGCAGGTATTTAACAGCATTCTCCGCCTTAGGCTCTGAGTGGCAATTTTGTCGACTACCCCAGGGGTATAAGAACAGCACAGGGTTTTTCTCAGCCAAAGTAACTGAATTACTTCAAAATCTGGATGAAGAGGCATTGTCCTATGTGGATAACATTTATCTAATGGATGATGACCTGGAGGAACACTTGACCAGAGTGAATACCTTAATATTGGGATTCGCCTCTGAAGATTATCAATTTAATTTAAAAAAATCAAAGATAGCCCACTGCAATGTCCTATTTCTGGGAAATGAGCTTTCAAGTGAAGGAAAAAGCTTAGCAGCTAATTTTTTAGAAAAGTGTGCACTGCTCCAACCTCCAAAATCATTGAAAATTGTACAATCAATACTGGGATTCCTGAACTTTGGCAGGACGTACATGTTGGAATACACTGAAAGGTTTAAACCTTTCTATGATCTAATAAGACCCGATTTTTCAGTTAGGCAATGGACACAGGAACATACAGATATCCTACGTTCCATACAACCTGACATGATAGCGTCTAAATACTTAAAAACATGCATTAGTGTCCACAACCTAGTGATCCGTATAGTGGCGGGTCAACCAGGGTACACCTACCTAACATACAATGAACGTGAAACAGTACCAATAGCATACAAGTCACATTTGTACACAAATGCTGAGATGTGTTTTGCATCAACAGGAAAAAATCTGACAGCAGTACAGACTGCCGTAGTGAGAGAAAAAGCACTGGCTCAGGGGAAACTAATAATTGTCGTGACTCCAGTTCCGGCCTTAGAGGCTGCAACAAAGGCAAGCGTCCCTAACTCAAAAGCCTTACATCCGATATGGATACAATGGGCTAATTCTCTCACTGCAACAGACGTAGAATACAGGTACGACCCAAGTCTAAAAACACAAGCATTCCTGCAATATGAACAAGAATATCCTCTCCCGAATGAAATAATGCCTGTAGATCAGTATGAATATATAATTTACACCGACGCATCTGCTCAGCCGGCCATTGGAAGTAAACAACAATACAGCTCCGCATGCGCAATCGTTAAAGGACGCATGCAGGATGAAAAATTCCATCCAAGTTGTACGAAAACCAAATCTCTAGGAGATTGCATGGTGCAGCTAGCAGAATTAAAAGCTCTGTTACTGGCACTGATAAATACGGATCGAGAATTCCCCACACTAATTGTGTGTGATGCGTTTTACTGTGTACAGTCGTACAATGAGTACTTACACCACTGGGGTCAGAATGGGTTCAAAGATGCAAAAGATGGCACAATTAAGCAAATAAACCGCTATGGGAACAGGTAGTGGAGTTGAAAACCGAACTACCGAAAGCTCACATGATACACACTCTGAGTCATCAACGTGATGGCGTTCACGTTGAAGGGAATTCATTGGCTGATGAAGCCGCAAAGGGAACTGTACGCACGGCTTCCGTAGCTGCAATCACTCATTCAAAAATGAGAATAGACAGTGAGATTATGATTGCAATTATTGCTACACGCAATAAATCGATACTTCCGAAAAAAATTCCACTCAAGTACTCCTACAAGTTAGATGCAAACAACGTTTCATTTGCTCAGATTACTGGAGTGGGGGATAGAGTAATACCAAACATGGATCGCAGATTAGGCTCAATATTAGCTGCATACAAGGGTCTGGGTTCCGCACATGCAGGGGTTACAGTGACTGTTTTCTTGCTGAAACGACGCTATTGGTGGTTGAACTGTTATCAAAGATTTGCAAGTCTTTATATGGACATACGCAATTGGCACATTACATTCTGACAGTGGCCCGGCGTTTAGCTCTCGGGTTTACAAGGAAGACATGGGAGGTTTGGGTGTAGCATTGCGGTACTCCTCTCCATACCATCCTGAGGGCAATGCGGTTGTGGAGAGGAAAAAACGGGAATTAAAGCAATCTTTAACAGCAAGAGTATTAGGTTCGGGTGGTAGTTGGGTCAAACATTTATATGGAGTACAAAGAGCATTAAACTATATGCCAAGAAGTTCTCTAGGGGGTGTCACTCCTTATGAGGTCCTATTTGGGATGAGAATGTGGGTACCTGATCTTGATTGTGAAGGCACAGTGAGAAAACTTTTGACATCTATAAACGTTTGGCTGTTTTACAGGATCTGAATGAATCCAGGGCACTACAAAGCAATGTCCAGGTAAAGTGGACCGCCACTGGGGAAGTCAAGACAGTCATGGCAAGACCTGTCTGGATCCCTAAAGTCGGGGATCTGGTCAGAGAAAAATTGCGGATCAAAAAGAATTTGGGCATCATACAGAAAGCCTGTACCTGTCCTGACCGTTGAAGGAACAAGAACTGTACTTCTGCTGCCTCTTGCCGGAAAAAAGGAGAAAAGATTTGTCTCCATTGACCTGATAAAACCACACTATGTGGTCGATACTGAATAGTGGACTCATGGACTACTGAGTAGCCAATGCCTTCCTCACACTACTATACAGGAAGTTCAAACAGAAAGACTCACCCCTTTTGAAGAGTCCTCAGCACTGAACGATGGTCTATGCAATAATGCCATGGAACTCGTTCCTCTTGAAAATGAAGTTCAAACTCAAATTCAAAATCAAAATGAAAGACAAATTTCTATTCGACCAAACACTGATGTCTACATCAACATGCCTCAACAAGAACCATCTACAAGTTCAACAAAACCTGCGGACTACCAAAAATAGATCAAACTGCACCTGGTTATTTCATCGACCTTGATACGTTTTCATTGGATCTAAGTGAACCTGAAACGATGCCAGACCAAAAAACTCGTCACCACCAAATCAAAGAATTTTTCATCTTTCTTCAACAAACATACCTGGTATCACCTTGGATAGAAGTTTGGTTAGTCACCGGGTTACTTTTCTTTTTCTGGATAGTCTTAGTAACTGTTTTTAGCATGCTCAATAATGGAACTTATCTTAGACAAAGGACTGCAGCATCAAAAGTGAATCTGATTCTGAAACCTCACATTTCATCAAATCGTGAACAATGAGACCTGACATCAGTAAACATTGCAGCAGTTCGTAAACCTGATGGTATAGTGTGGGACAAGGTTGATTACGATATATTTGGTCCGTACGAAATTTAAAAAATACCACATTTATTTAAAATATCGTTAAATGATATCATTACCTCCAGTACATTCTCCGATGATTGGGATTATGAAACTGTGAATAATATGTTGTCTGATTTAGAACAACCTGCTGCCTTTTCTAATAATGAAATGTTGGAAGACACATCAGATTTCAACACAATGTATTGCTATCAACATTATGGTCATCATTTTTTGCACAAATCTGCTAACCCCAGAAATGTTTTCTCATACCACCAATGGGAACATTGCCCAACACAGCCGAAAAGCAGTTCGAAAACTTTTGCACAGAAATGTTCATATTTTTCAGGGTTTAACATGTCAGACCCAGCATCATTTTATTATATGGTTTCAACAACATCAGCATAGAAAAATATGATGACAAACACCAAACAGATTTACTCTGTTGCCTTTATTACCCAGTTGCCTGAACAAGGTTTTGACTTATGGAAAGACACAATAGACACACAATCAGTCTGGGGTGCTAGAGACTGGCAAGTCCAGGAAACTGAAATGCTATTTGGAGTAACTATGGGCGGAAAATCCGTTCCGCTCGCGGAATTTGCGGATTTTCGGCAATTTCGCGATCCGCGAATCTCGCGAACTTTGCCGAAAAATCCGCAAATCCGCTCGCGGGCAGATTTCAGTTAAGGCAGGTGCTCGAGTTGAAGAAAGCTAACTTTGTAACCATTTTAGAATGGGGCTGGCAAGCTGCCAGAGTTGCAACTTGCAAGTAAGCAACTCTGGCAGCTTGCCGGCACCATTCTAAAATGGTTACAAAGTTAGCTTCAACTCGGGCACCTGCCTTAAATCTGTAAGTGCTTCCAGTGGGCCAAAAATTAAACCTTAACAGGAAGCACTTACAGATATAAATAAAGCAGGTGCCCGAGTTGAAGCTCAAATTCAGTAACGTTTTAATCAGCCCAAAACATTAGTGAGCATGGTCGAGGCTGGGCAAGTGTGCTTTAACCCCATATCTGCCGTCGAAAATTAGCTGTAATACCCGAGGGAGGTCTTTGCATCCCTGAGTTTCTCGAGCGCAATCCCCGTGTAGTTCCTATGACCAGGAGGCTGCTTTCTCCTCACCTGCTGCCCTGCTCGCTCTCTGACCCTTTATACACAAGAGGCATGTTGTCAAGTGGTTGTTGCAGCTCATCTATTTTACACTAGAATAACTGCGGTTCAATAAATGCTTATTGAAAAACATCCAGATCGTTTATTCTGTGTATCTCTCTGAAACTTAGGGGTCGATTAGGATGGCGATCCGCCCGCCATCGCAACCCGATTTACCCTCGCCATATTATAATGGCGGGGGTATCGCAGTGGACGCAAAGTGCGTCTGCCGCTTTTCCGCTGGTCGGCAATTGTTACGATTGCTGGCCGGGCCGAATTGGGCCTCAATAAGGTGGCGGTGATCGCAATCACTTTCACGGGCGGGTGGGTGCGCGGCCACGTCACTTTTGCTTGTTCCTTATGGCTCTCTGTTCTTTATGCCTTTGCAATACTCTCTGTACCTCCTTGATGCTTTGTGGCTCTCTGATTTTCCTCATTGCGCGCTGTTTAGACTCGTATACACTGGCATAACTTTCAGTATTCTCTTCGCTGTTTGGTAATGGAGAGAATTACCGCGGAGTGAATACTCGCTTCTTGGAACTTGTCTAGTGGAATTGCATACCGTCTTGATTAGGCAAATCTGTGTTTCCATACCTTGGAATGTTTCTTTGGTGATTCAACCTGGGAAACGCTGGAACATATTCCAGAGTCTGCGGGAGATAACCTACCTTGTTTATTTTTCTCATACAGCTGGTGCTTGTTGAGCTACGCCGGAGGTCAGCTCCATATCCCCCCTGTTTGGAGGCCTATGAATTGCTAAATGGTATGTAGGGCAACAGGTCATTGTTTTCTGATTAAGGTGATACTTGTGTACCTTCTGATGTATCCTATTCTGCCCATAGGTATATATAGAGGCTGCTCTTCTTTGGACATTCAGGTTACATCGCAGGCTGCGTTATTTTCTTTTACGGGTATCGTAGCTTTGTGTTGTTCATATAGACACTTTTATGTGTACTAATAGAGTATGATGGCTTATTACAATCAGAGCTAAAAGTGTTTGTCTCATATTGCCTTGTTCTCGTTACAGGTCTCCCTCCCTGCTGTCCCCATCCTTCCCTTCCCTCCCCTCGCCTGATCATTCCAACGTGTCTGTTGTTTCACTCAGACCTTGGAACTGTCGGGAGGTGGAACCCATTTAAGCATCGTTCGATTCCGAGGATTCAAGGACCTGACATTATGTTACATTTTGCTAAATGTGTAATTCTTCTACCTCATTAATGATGTGCCTTATTGTGGATTCCGCCGTAATTATGAGTCTTTCCCTAAAATGGCTTCTAAATCGGTATAGACTTTTTTCATCCTTTCGCCCCTCCTTGTTCTAAAGTTTGGACCCTGTTTCTTGACTCTTTCTCACTCGGCTGTTCCAAAATGTCCTTTTCGCTGTCCTAACAGTTTTATTCTATTCTCTCTTATTCTTATCTCAGTTCTTTCCCCTAAATCTTGGCTCTTTCCTGCTCCCTTCTGCGCCCACCGGACTGTCTCATTAGTTTATTATTTATTTATTTATTATTGAAATTTATAAAGCGCATACGTTTGCCCGTGGGCGTCTTGGCGCTAAGTTCGCCTCACTGTTCCCTCCTTCTGGCCCTCTTTACATCACCCCTCATTATAATATCATACCTCCCAGGTGCCCTTCCCACCGCCACCTTTCAGCGTACATCCCTTTTTGTAGCACTACTTATTGGGATTAGGCACATGCTTTCAATGAGTAGGGCATCAAAGCGCTTTCTTCTCTTTGGCACCCTTTTGCCACGTTGCCCTTTTCTTCTTATTCAGCATTTCCGTTCAACCACACACACAACCACACACACAACACCACACACACAACACCACACACACAACACCACACACACAACACCACACACACAACCACACACACACAACCACACACACACACAACCACCTACACAACCACACACACACAACCACACACAACCACACACACAATCACACACAACCACAACCACACATACAACCACACACACAACCACACACAACCACAAACACAACTACACCATCAGTGCACACTTTCACCAGGCACAAACACTATCAGTCATCAGTGCACGCTTTCACCGGGCACAAACACCACCAGCCGTCAGTGCACGCTTTCACCGGGCACAAACAACACCAGCCGTCAGTGCACGCTTCCACCAGGCACACACCACCAGCCATCAGTGCACGCTTTCACCAGGCACACACACCACCAGCCGTCAGTGCACGCTTTCACCAGGCACACACACACACACCACCAGCCGTCAGTGCATGCTTTCACCAGGCATACACTACCAGCCGTCAGTGCACGCTTTCACCGGGCACAAACACCGCCAGCCGTCGGAGCACACTTTCACCAGGCACAGACACCATCAGTCGTCAAGGCACGCTTTCACCAGGCACAAACACTACCAGCCGTCATTGCACGCTTTCACCGGGCTCAAACAACACCAGCCGTCAGTGCACGCTTCCACCAGGCACACACACACACACATTTTGGAAAAGGGGGGTGGTGATGGACAGAGTTTCTGAATGATGCAGAATACTCTTACCAAGTCAATAGATCATGGTTTTAATCCATCACCGTTTTTTAGCTCACTGCACCATCCCAGCTCAGAACCTGGCTTTATGCAAATTAGTCTGTTCCTGTCCCAGTGCATGATGGGAACAGGGCAAACCAAACTACCAAGCCAATTCTTATACTGGGAAGGAAACGAGCTTCCGGGGACCGGTTTCTGGCATCACAGCCTTCTTCGGCCCGGCTTGCTTGAATCCTGATGGTGCAATGAGCAAGTGACTCACGTCTGAGTATACCCTCCCACACATAGTGTGGATAAAACCGATTTTGGAAAAGGGGGGTGGTGATGGACAGAGTTTCTGAATGATGCAGAATACTCTTACCAAGTCAATAGATCATGGTTTTAATCCATCACCGTTTTTTAGCTCACTGCACCATCCCAGCTCAGAACCTGGCTTTATGCAAATTAGTCTGTTCCTGTCCCACACACACACACAACCAGCCGTCAGTGCACGCTTTCACCAGGCACACACCATCAGCCCTCAGTGCACGCTTTCACCAGGCACAGACACCCGTCAGTGCACGCTTTCACCGGGCACAAAAACCACCAACCATCAATGCACGCTTCCCCCAGGCACACACAGCACCAGCCATCAGTGCACAATTTTTACAGGCACACACACCACCAGCCATCAGTGCACACATCAATTGTTAACGCATCCACAATTAACTATCGTAGCAATTGCAGTATGGCGCACTTTACTTTTAAACATATTCCTCTAAAGCACAGCATGACACCATTGCTACAAAAATAAATACACATTTTTTTGGCCTACAATTTATAGACTTTTGTTGCGATAGGTGTTGCAATATTTAGCAATGCCAATAGCTCAAACTTAATTAATGCGAGACCTATTGCATTGCAAATGCTTGTTTTCTTTGAATGTATCCCATACTTGATAGGAAAAGAATATAGTAGCAAATGAGCGAAAACGAATGAGGGATGTAAGATGCAGCAGTGGGTATACAAAACTGCCAAAAATGTGGGATGAAAAAAATATATCAGCCTGCAGAAGAAATAGCCTATTTTTTTGTGCAAATGGTCTGTCCAGTGAAGATTTTGCATGGTTGAAAAGGCTTTCCACCCTTTCTAGTCCAATGCGAACACCAAGAAACACGTGGATCGTGAATCAGAAAAAAAAGAAAGGGAATGCAGGAAAAAGGGGTTCACTGTTTTTTTCTGCAGTGCACAAAAAGATGAAGAAAAACAATTCTATTTAGAGGGCCAAGAAGTTTTGATAAAAATTAATGTTTCTTTTTTTCACATTGTACCTAGGTATCAAATGTTCCCACATCATGTACCATGCCTGTATCCTGCTGCGGCATTGTAATCAATAGCATTTAGCATGCTTGGGTGTTTTGAGCATATGTTTATAATGTTTTAGAGCCAACTCCGTGCTGGCCCACTGGAGTTATGTGGTAAATTAGGATCAAATTATGTGGCACAGTGGCTGAATTATGCAGCAAGAAAATACATTTTTTAGATATGTTAACGCTATTAGCGCCACTTTGACTTCCAAATGCAGAAATAGGCAACAGAAATGTGACAAGTAAACTTTTGTGAGGGACCTTCCAGTGCGCGGCAACGGGTGCAGCTGCGCATGCAGTCACGTTTGGGCTTCAAATAATTTTTTATTGAAATTTTAAGATATTGCAGCAGATTGTGGATTATGTGGGAAAATGCCACAAATCCATAATCATGCAGAAAACGCCATGGCCACAAAAATGCTTAATTCCAATGACCCTGACTTTAGGTTCCAAAATACAATGCACTGTTGGCTAAACTAACAAGACATGCCGAGCTGTTTCAGGACACATTAACATTTTGGGTACTGCAAAGGTGAGTTACTGATGGCCCATCACAGAGTAGCTTGCAGCCGATTGTTTTCTTTCACTAAATCACTGTGCTGTCTTCCAGTGAGATGTTTTCATTCACGGGCGGGGGCAGAAGAAGCGCCCTTCGTGCTCCCCCACCCAACCCCACCGGCTGATACTCTTTCATTTCCCCAACCCTCTTTTGGGGGAGAGAGGAATGGGGCCCAGGACACTGACAATCACTGGCCAAGACCACATCACGCGCACATTGACGTTACTGCACTGGCTCGCTCAAGAAGTAAGAGTGGATCTAAAGCGCGCGTGCTTGGCCCGGAGCACTCCACAGCAGCACACGTGGGTAAATATCCAAGGTGTTAGCCCCTAGCAGCCACCCGGGCACCCGAGGTCCGCAGTGCATCACTGAACTCCCTGGCTATTCGTCCTGCGAGGTGCAGAACATCTGTGTTAAGATTGTAAGTTGCTCTTTCCCTTTAAGGATGGCTTGCAACTTACACGTCATTCCTGCATTATCTCGATTGTGTCCTCACGCTCTGTATTTATTTGAAATGTTTATCTTTCTGCCTATCTCGTGAATGCTTCCATGTTTATTGTTATTTAAATGTGCCCTCGCTGCCTTGTCTTGGTCGTTGCTTTCTTCAACTGTTTCTGGGACAGTTACGACCAAGACGCTGCAGCTGTCGGTTGTGGGCTTCTTATCTCGAACCTATTATCCTGAATAAACACTTATAACTTAAGTGCTACATTTCCTGTGTACATTCCTGTACTTCTACATTTGGCGATGATGGATTTTTCAGCTCACCGACCGACATAAAAACATTTTCAGGATTTACCTGCAGCCGTTGATGTTTCCCTTCGCCTCATCCTGACGACGTGCTATGCTCTGATTTCATACAGGAATTTGGGTCCCACCCAGGGGCGGTGGGTGACATTTGAAAGTGGTGGGGCGCAAAGTGATTAGCATACTGCACCGTAGCGAGCGCGCGCAGCGCGCGAGCCCGAACCCCAAAAGGGGGGTTTGGGGGGATTACCCCCCCTAGAAAATTTTGGAAAAAAAAGAAGAAAAATCGTGCATTTTCAAGCAAATTTGAGAAAGCAGGAAGGTTAATAAAGCAATTGTGAAAGTGCAGTTATTACATAAAAAAGATGGCATAACATAGGTAACTGCTTATTCAGTATAACCACAGAGCTTCATACATTCCGTCCTATTACGTCCTATTACGCTCAGGTGCTGAATTCAGACTATAAGACTTTCATGAAAATCTCAGCTCAGAGTAGAAGAAGTTGCACAGCAGTTGGGAAACAGCCTTCACAAAGCATTGGGAACCACGCACCAACATACAGTTTTACTGCGCACAAACGATAATGTGTGGAAATGTCATCACCTACTGTGATGATGTGTTTTGATCATATTCAAATATTTATTTTCATCCCAGTTCAGAATTACAAAGAAAATGTGCTTCATTTGTACTTTCCTAATTCCGATATAACATCAGCCAAGATAATGTTTTTTGGGTGCAAGAAAAAAACAACATCCTACACCCTCTAGTCTCATATGGGCACTGTGCAGGATTGTCACATAAAAACATTTCTATCACTTTGTAGTCAGAGAAAGAAATTAAACACCAAACTCCCTTGGAAGACAGAGAGTGACATTTGAGCTCTGTCTTCAATGCACAGCAAACGTGACCAGATAAGATTTAAAGGCCTGTTTACAGAGAAGCAGGACTTGGAAGGATCCAGTAAACAAGGGATGGGCTTGAATTAGCTAAAAATGTATAATAACATGCAAAGTTGCCCCTAACTCTGATGCACACTGCTAATTCCTCTGTTTGGCTGATGCTCAATAAAGGGTGATTACCTCCCACCACCTTCCCAATTATAGATTATAGCACGCTGCATACACTTGATTGACTAAGGTTTTGTTGAGTGTGGAGGCTTGAGGTTTCATTCTGTGAACTGCACAAAGTACACTCTGCACTTCCAGATGTGTACAAATGTACGAAAGCAACTAAACAATAACAAACAGGCGCTGAACCCTTCGCTGAACCCTACAATGTACTGCAACTCTCTAGGTGCTGCACCCCTCTGTGCACTGCCTCTCTGCTCTACACGCAGCGGCTGGTGATCTAGGGGCTGCACTGTCGTCTAGGCACTTTACGTACACACCACACATGTTATCACATACAAAGAAACAAGCACGCACATGTTCCATATTTCATAAAACAATTCATAGTGCAATGCGGAGCATGTAAACTCTGTGAACGTGTCCCCTGCCCGAAAACAGGCGCATCTATCTGAAAGTTATCATTTGTGCACTAATGTTGGCAGTTGGAACAAGCTACTACAGCGTTTCACTTAATAACATGCTAATATGCATCAAAATCCTGCCAGATTAAACAAGAACGTTTTCAGGAAACAATTTAAATATTATTTGCACAAAATAAATGCAGCTAAGTAGCTATTGTCAATATATGGCGCATGCCTTTCGCCTCAGACAGCGGGCCTCTTCCAGACATAAGCCGATGTAACATGGTGTGTTTAGGCGGTGTGTTGGGCAGTGACTTTGTGTCAGCAGTGCTGTGCGTAGTCCGGGTCGCAACACCAAAGGAGTGAACAAAATAAAGCATGCACAATTCCTCATCGCCGGTACGTGAGCAGTGTGTGTTCAGTACCGCGCCATCAGTGCTTAATTTATGCTGGTGCAAGGGTCCAAATCACATTTATTAGAAGAAATAGCAGCAAGGAATAAAAATATCACTGTATGAGAAGGCAGTTTCTAATGTTCCAGTTGCTTTTAACCTTATTGAAGTGAAGAGACGGGCTGATGGGGGTGAGGAGAACCAAAAAAAAGAAGAGCTTTTTAAAACGGCACCCACCATCCAGAAAGAAATGGAAACACTTTTTAATTTAAATGGGCGGAAGGAGGTTAGCTAATAGCAGTAAAGTACCTGCACCTATTATTTTACAAATTAAGCACTGCGCGCCGTTCATTGCTATCCCACAATTCTTGGGTTTTGGCGCCTCAGGCCCTGCCGCTCCATTCAGAGACTCGTCATTCTCAAAGAAAGTGGTTTGAAAAGCAGAGCTTTCGTTACTCGAGGGTGTAAGCGAATAAAAATATACGTTACTTTCTACTCAGTCTACCTCTAAACACATAAAGCGCACCGTTCTCTTTCTATAAAAAGTGCATTCGGTATTTCTCTTGGAGTGAAACAGCCGCAAAACCGAGGGGGGGAGTTTTCTCACTTTTACCCAACTCTCAGACTTAGGCTCCAGGGAGGGGGTGCCGCTGAAAAAACTATCTTGCAATGGGTGTACAAAGCAAAAACACACATGTGCCAAACTAGCATAATGGGATCAGGCCGAGTTGGGTTTAGCAATTTTCTAAAAAACAGACGTTCAATGTAGTTACCTTTCATCTGTAACGTGGATTAAAGCAAACATGTCTTGTGCAAGCTACACATATCAGACACCGTTTGCATTTTGATGTTAAAATTGTTCTATTTACAACATAAGCCAAAATGTCTATGCCTGATATGTTTGGATACAAAATCCTAATTCATACAAATTAACTGTTTTTTGCGCTGTTCTACTTGAGCTAATGATAACAATGTTCTGCTTTATGTTAGAGCACCCAATGATTTGAGGAGCTGGGAAGAAAGGTGAACGTGATTGACACGCACTCTTAGGATTCACAGGCTGCAGCCTGAAGCGCCCAAGAGGCAGTCAGCGAGCCTAGCGAGGGTGGGATACGTGAGGAGCGGCATTAAATTCTGACCAAGGTTTCAAACCAGGGCTAAAGTCACGCCAGCTCAGAAAAACCTGCGACATGGCACTTGCACAGTAACAGCATGTGCCTGTCTGCTGAGGCTGCCTGACCCTCGCGCACAGAGAGGGTCAGAAATATGCAGGCAAAAGAGATAGGGGCGCAGCCTCCCCCCTCCCCCCCGCCCTTATTAAGAATCCGTCCCAGAAACAATAAAGCCTTGTTACAAGTAAATGGTCTTCAAAATACGTGTGAAGTACTCGGGTGCAGAAGGAAGGGGGCATGGGGAAATAACTCTGGATTCAAGCACGCCAGATCAGCAACGTTTCAGTATTTTGCAGTTTTTCTGTATTTATATGTAAAAATCCGGGAGCCCTAATTATGATTAATATTGTATTGGGCAGTGAATGAGAGAAGTGACTCGTGCATTAATGATTAGTTTGCCACTGTGAAATAACCCGCTGTGTTTGATCGCTGCTTTTAAAGAGAGAATGGATCCCTGTGCAGGGAGTACTTGAACAGTAGGGATCTATACTACACTATACTACTCAAGCAGGGGGTTGCTGTTGTATACTACTAGTGCAGTAGTAAATGAAATGAAAAAAAATACCTGATCAAGTAAAGTAACAGTCTCGAGTCCGAGAAAGCATAGCTGCCAAGGTTTCAGATTGCTATGTGTGACATTTTCAAAATTTCTGTGTAATTATGAGTGACATTTCAACAACTATGAGTGACATCAAGTAATGAAGACGAGGGAAATAAATATCAGAAATAACAGACTCCCCCCACACACAGATGTACCCTGTGGTTAAATTTTAAAGGTATTGGTAAGGTTTTCCGTACTCCACGTTATAAGCAATGGCTTTTACCTTTAATTGACTGCATTATGTGACCAGCTAAATGGAAGAACTGTACTTTTCAATTCAACATTAAACTCAAAATTACGAAGTCGCGTGACTGGAAAAATCAATAAATATTTTCGCACCAGACACAAGATAATATAAGCTGCTCCCTCAATTGAGCCAGATGCACTCTCAAAGCCAAGGTTGCCAAACATACATCAAACATCTCATGAAAGAAAGTATTTCTTCGAACATCCTGCCCCTGTGGTAGCTTCGCGCTTTCCCAACAGGGCTACTTAAGCAGTGTAATTAAATAAATAGCTGTGCACTGCCCCCGTGGTCTCTGGTGTGCAGCCACCCGCTATGTTTAATGATTTGCATGCACCTCTACACACCCAGCACCTATCACGCAGTGAAAAAAAAACCTGATCCCCCCAGAGTAACTGGTAACTTTCATTTCAAGCGACTCCAACTGAAGAGCAGGACGTCAAAGGAAAGGAGAAGGCCAGAGGGCAGCAGCACAGCGGGATGCAGATGCTGTAAGGGAAGTGAGACCGGCACAAGCACCCCATGGGGCTCTTGTTAACTAGTACTACCACCGCCAAATTGCCAGGCAAACGTTACAGCAATAAAACAGCCGACACTGACAGGGACACTCTTTGAACTTCCCACCCCCAAGCAGACTCATATAATAAATTCCATGCAGCCATGAGTGTGACAGTCCTATGGCATGGGCAGTGAGGGCAGGACGGAGATGGGTTTTGGGGGCTGGAATCTATTTTCTTCGTGAACACCACGTTTAGTAATTACCTTTCAAGTGCTTTGCCAGTTCACTGCGTGCCAATCGGGCCTTTACTTTGTGCCAGTGCCACCCATATCAACCTAATTTCCCCTCCATGCCCACAGCCTGACGCAGACATCCATTTCCTGTCCATATAAATCCCATTATTTCTGAAGAATTAGCAACGCAGCTTAAATGTAATGGTCAAACAGCTGTCACGCTATACCCACCCTGCCCCAAAACTGCAGACTTACAGCTCCGGGGTGGGCGCCTGTGGGGGGCGATGCGCAGGGGCTGTTGACATAATTTTCAAGGTTGAGGACAGCCCGGGTCTCCCATATACCGAAATCCTGGCCCTCTGCGCAGTTCAGACTGAAAAACACAGATTTACGACTTGTTGGTGAGTCCGATGTAAACTGGAATGGTGTCACCCCATGTGATGAGGTCACCCGGTCCGGTGCGGTCCGCACCCCCCGCCCCCCCTAGTGATGTCACTGTCGAGCACTCATGTCTTTCTGATATATTGTGCCCCAGAAGTGGCAGCGAGGGGCGGCGCGTGGGGCGCAGCAGTTCCCACAGGCCTCGAGGGAGAGAGGGCAGGGTGCGGGCCTTCCACCCGGCAGAACCTGCCAAGCGGCAGTCATAAATCTCCGGCCCATTTGAAGATGTCAGTAAAGTGCTATCATAAGTGCAAATGCATATATTTGAGCGCTTTTCTGAATATATTAATGAATGCTTACACTAGGTTGTCAAGGCTTAAAACATAAATTGCAAGGTCGGGTTTGTACACTACTTTCTGTGGCCTTACTTACCTGGTACTAACAGTACAGGAGCGGAGCAGAGCACGATAACAGCAGCAACACAGGCACAGCACAGTGACAGAAAGTAGTGGTGAGGCGCCTTAGGCGGGAGTCACGGTCTGCTGCTGCCTGCGCACGAGGCGAGCCCCAGGCTATGCTGACAGATACAAGATCCGACGTCACAGCCGCACACGAATCAAATGGCCAATCACTGCATGGCTTCACATGAAGTCACACAGTGATTGGCCATTATGTAGTGCGGCTGCACCACCCACACACGGCATCCAATAATGGATTGCCCTGCGGTGGACCAGCCAATCCTATTGGGTAGGGTGGCACAATGTTTACTCGCCCCGTCGCCCTTTGTAACGCCGGGCGCAGCTACCCGGCTAAACCAGCTTCCCCTGGTCCCTCTGTCTTAGGGAAATTTCCACAGCCTAGGTTTTGCGCATGCTCGAGCAAGTTGCAGCCCCACAATTCACTTGCGCAATGCACACTGTCTGCTGCAGCTGAGTGTGTGGACTGTCACTCAAGCTGCAGCAGGCCAGCCCCCCTGCCCCTGTGCACTCCGGATATGTCGGGTGTGTCCCGGATTCCGGCGGCGGCGGGTAGCGCCGCTTATAATTCATGCAATATTTTTAGTGTCCTCTTCAACGCGACGGTGGGTCCATGTGTGGCTAGTGGGGCTACGCCCCTACGCCCCAATGGACGCACCGCTGCTGGTCCCACCCCTTACGCTGTGATGACTTCCTTTCACGTGTACTGAGGGGTTTGATTGGCCATTTTCCATTATTTGGGCGTGTTAAGCCCCGGCAAGGGAAAGGCACCAGTTGCCTAGCAACTCAGCTACCGGTCGTCGTTTCTCTTCTAGTAAGACAAGATTTCTGTCAAAAATGGGGGGCGTGGCCAGCAGCATGGAGAAGTAGGACGTGCGTCGGCTCGGCTCCCGGTGCATTGCAGTAATTCGCCGATATATCCTAGCCAAACCATCCTGCCCAACACCGAGAAACGAGCTGGGAACGTCCTCCGACCATCCTGCTGCCAAAAATCTGCGCTGCTCGGGCGCACACGGCCGGTATTTGACGGGGAGAGAATCGCACACCGGGACGGGGTTGCTTCCCCAAGATGGCGACCGGGCACACTCCGGCGGGCCGAGTCTGACCTCACTCCGGCTCAGGGGCATACTGCGGACGGAGCAGCACCACCAGCGGAATCGGAAGGTGCCCCTGCCTGACGACGGGGGGCTCCGGCGCCATGCACCCTCCCCCTCCGCTCCGTCCTCGGTGAGTGGCCCCCGGAGGGGATACGGCGAGCAGTACCGGCAGCGGAGAGGAGAGACGCCCGGTGGAGCTGACCGTCGGGGGAGGAGACCGCCGCGGAGATCCGAGGAGCCCCAGGAGAGTCATTGCGGGGCAAGCCTAGGAGCGGCCGGATTGAGAGGCTGCCGGGAGCCGGTGCTGCCCAGGAGACGCGGGGGGAAGGCCCCTCCCGCATCAGCTGACGAGCGTATCTGCTCTACCGTGCCAGGCCTTGGGAGACAGCGCCGACTCCAGGGTCGAGGGCTAGCCGGTGTCAAGAACTTTATCGGGGAATCACTGCAGGCGAGTGAATGTGCATGTGCCCCCTCCCCCCACCCGCGAGGGAAACCCGGGTCTGGGTCCATGCCGAGGACGTACTGTGAGCCTGAGAATTGAGATGGGGCACTGCGAGGAGGAACACCCACATTACATGCAGCGCTCCGGTCCCAGCGGACTGCCGCCATAACTTATGCCCCGTTGCCAGAGGGCCCACACCCCAGACCCTCACCCTCTGAGAGACTGCCCACCGCCATTCGCCCCGGAGGGGGAGATCTGATCCGCGGCTCACGGACGACCTGCATGGGTGGAGTGGGCCTAGACAGCCATTGTGAGAGTGGAGGCCTCAGTCTTCCTGGATTGCCCCAACGATTTACCACCTTGCAGCCGGGATTGGTCCCCACGAGTCTTTTTGGGCTGCTCCAGGAGAACCCTGCCCGAGACCAAGCCTTGATATGGGGAAAAGAGATCCTCCGCCGAGGCCGGCCAGACAAGAAACTATGGATAACTATGCTATGACGCGGTCGCAGAGAGAGACCCCTACTGCGACACTCGACACACGCATGGACACGGCCATTATCATGGAAGCGATCCAGGCCTCCAGGGCGGATATTCAGAGCTCCAGGACGGCACTTGAGACGAAAATAGGTGAGGTGGGCTCGGAGGTCCTTCTACTGCGCCAAGACTTCCGGAATTTAACGGAGAGGCTGACGACCACTGAGACCAGGATTGGCGAGGCGGAAGATTCACTTACAGCTCCGGAAGGATATGGCGGAACTGCAGGCATCCCACAGACAACTGCTGTGGAGAGTGGATGATGCCGAAAATAGGGCGAGGCGCAACAACCTCCGCTTCGTGGGCTTTAGGGAAGGGATTGAACAGTCTGACGTGGCAGCTTTCCTCCGTGACTGGCTAACTTCGACATTTCCACAGGCCCATTTTTCGAACTGCTTTGTAATAGAGAGGGCGCACAGGGCTCTGCTCATGAAACCGCCGGAGGGGGCTCGACCACGACCGATCATCGCCCGCTTCCTTAACTTTGCGGACAGAGATCTCATTCTGAGAGAGGCAAGAAAAAAGGGGGAGCTCAGGCTGGAAAATACCACTATTATGATCTTCCCGGATTTGTAAGGGGGGGTCAGGAATGGACTGGACACGTTGCCTTGGTAAAGAGGGTTTTATTTGAACATAAAGTTTCTTTTTCCGAAAGGTTAGTCTCTCTTTGGCAAACCCTGCAGGATCCGTGATGTCGACTGGGTTGGGGTGTTCTTTTCGACGTTCGGATTGTCAGGCAGGCGATTCTTCCCAAAGGACCTCTCGCAGGGTATATGCCGGAAACAAAATAAAAGAAAAGGTCCAATTACTGCCACGTCCTATTACTCTTTGTTCCCAGGAACCAAGGGGTGAGGGATCACCTACAAGTGCTGCACTCTCTTACAGAGAATTCTAGTGATGGACGTGAGGGTCGGTATATTTACAGGAAAGGGTAGTGCAGGGATACTAGGGAGGGGGCAGTTCTTTTAAGGCGGGTGAAGTTCCCCGTCGTCCCACCCAGTTCGAGATACGGTCCCGTACCTGTCGGAGCCACACTCCTCCCTCGGGAGCGTGGCACGGCGCTGCGCGGTCTCGTTGGCCTCCTGGCACGTCTGCTTCGGACAGGGCTTCACCTTGTTCCCGCTCGTCTGCTTCTCGTCCTCGCGTTGAGGGTTCCACGTCCCGGCGGCGTCCTTCCTCCGCTCTCTCCTCCTCCCGGTCCTCGCCTCCGGTGGTGATGTCACACGCCGACCTCCAAGGTTCCGGACCTTTATCCAATGAAAGGAAGGCTACGTCACAAGGGGCAGTCCTGGTGTCCCGTTCTGTATGCCAGTTAAAGGAGCCGTGTTGCATTTCTGGTGACGATGTTCCCCACGTGAAAGGCTCGTCCTGTGGAGAAGGAGCAACCATTTCTTCAGTGTTAACAGACCACCAGTTACTTTCATTACTGCAGTCCTGTCTATCAGTCCTTGTCCCGGTCACCGGGTTACAGGATTATAGCCAGGATGTGCAGAAACAAAGACGTTCCTATGACTCAGTCAAGGCGAAACTACGTGACCTACATATATCCTATATGCTGCTCTTTCCGGCTAAACTAAAGGTGCTGTATAAAGGCAGATCACTCTTTTTCAATCGCCCTGAGGAGGCCTGGCAGTGGTTAGAGGAACGTCCGCTGCTCCGAGAAGCTGAGGAGGAGGGCCGCAGGATCCGTTCTGAAATGGCGGCAGCCAACTTCCAGAGAAGCCCGCCGACGGCTCAGAGATCTCACATTCCGAGAATGACACGTCACTCACTCTCGCCGACAAACCCAAGGCCACCTCCGACACACAGGGGTGACCGTGACCAGACTACGACCTCGAGTGGGAATCCGGCGCCGGGATCCAGATTCAGCAGTCTGGCTCATCCTATCATCGAGGGGACCGAGGACACTGACAATGACCGTTTACCGGACATAGAGGATGCAACGGACGGATCTCTGCATCCGCTGGTGGCCGCGATCCGTGAGATGGAACAAGGAGCGACTGGAGGTGCAGATGACCATGGCATGGACACGCAAGATTCCCATTCGTGACGAACTATGGCACGGATATCCGGAGTGGCAGTGCACCGATGCCGAGGACACGCAAGTTGCACACACTACCCTCTACTTATACACTGACATTATTGTTGCTTGTTTGCCTAGTTATCGCCCCTAGGGGCCCTTTAGGGCTTGGGTTCCCCCGTACTGTCGTTAAGTCACAGTCAAGTCGGGGACAACTACGGCTGAAGCCCTGGTGTTAGGTTAATTGGGAGGGTAAGAGGGTGGGCAATAGACCTTTACCGCCTGGAAGTCCTGTGCTTTGCTGGTTATGAGTATGGGATGGACGGGAGGAGAAGGTGGGGAGGGGGTGGGGGGTTTTGGGTCGTTCAAACTGTTGGGTGGGGAAGTTGTTAGGAGAGGGGGGGGACAGTTGCTCGTATACATTCATGCATTTGGTTACGCCGCTCTACACACATGCCTCAGGAACCTCTCACACTACTGCGCTGATACCTCAGAATGGCAAGTACACTAGGACCACACTCTACTGACCACCATAACCTCAGCATCCTATCTTGGAATGTGAACGGCCTAGGCAGCAAGATTAAAAGAGGGTTGGTCAACGCCTATTTCAAGAGGATAGGACCAGATGTAATTTTTTTACAGGAAACACACCTGAAGGGATCTCATTGCTCCTTCTTAGCCAGGGGGCGTTATAGAGTATTGGCTCACGCGGGATACACCACGGATTCCAGGGGGGTGGCCATAATCCTAAAGAACACCACACCATTCTGCATCACTCGCACTTGGGACGATCCACAAGGGACCTGTATAGGGGTTCAGGGAACATGACGCAGACGCAAGTACACGCTCATATCGGTTTATGCACCCCCCAAACTCCAGGCTAACGCACTTAAAACACTAGCCAACATACTCCTCGCATCAGCAGACACCATCTAATTAGTGGGCGGCGACTTCAACGATGTCATGGATAGGGCGAATGACCGTTCTGGGTCACCACCTCCCAAAGTTACTCAGACCCCACTGGCCCAGCTGATTCACACTATAGGCCTTACTGATGTTTGGAGATGGTTACACCCGGGCCAACAGCCGTACTCCTTCTACTCAGCCTCACACAAGGTATTCTCCCGGCTGGATTACATCTTCATGTCCAGACAGGACTTGACCCCAGACACTACTGCAGACTACAGGGCGAGAGGGATCTCGGACCACTCGCCGCTATTGGTGCAAGTGGGACCAAAACGACGCAGGCAGGGACCACTTGGCGGTTTGACGCATGGAACCTTAAAACCCCAACCGTTTTAAAGGGAATCCGGGCTGATGTACGGGTCTATCTAGCCGACAACGAAGGGTCGGTGGACTCGGGAGTCACCCTCTGGGAAGCCTTGAAACCGGTCATGAGAGACAGGATAATGAGCAGACTAAACGAGGAACGGAAGAAGCTCCAGGGAACAGTAGCAGAGGTGGAAAAGACTATACTAGGCCTAGAGAGGGAACACCT
The DNA here is from genome assembly GCF_964261635.1 of Lissotriton helveticus. Classification (NCBI taxonomy): domain Eukaryota; kingdom Metazoa; phylum Chordata; class Amphibia; order Caudata; family Salamandridae; genus Lissotriton; species Lissotriton helveticus. The sequence goes on from NC_136065.1 coordinate 1,366,092,018, forward strand.
AACTGCGAAATCCCCCACTGTATTGCGGAAACTGATAGACGCGCAGCGCCATTATAGGGACCTGGTGACGGACGAGGCCAAGACTCAGAACTTGGCCACCCTCCATCGTCTCTACGTGGGGGATAAATCGGGTAGGCTACTGGCATGGCTCAGCAGGAAGGAACGGGCGGCACGCTGGATAGAGTGGGTTAGGGCAGCGGACGGCAAACTCGTCGATACTATGAGAGCTTCTACACCGCCAGAGACCTGGGGTCCTGCGACGTTGCTCTTCTTTATATGGGCCAGACTGAGGTGCCCTCGCTGGACCCAGATGCTATAGAGACACTGGAGGCCGACATCACGGTTGAAGATATCTCTTTGGCCGTTGCTAGGCTACGATCAGGGAAGACTCCGGGGCCTAATGGCTTCCCGGCAGACTTCTTCCGGTGCACAGTGGACATCCTTGCTCCACATCTAAGAAATATTTTCTTGCGAGCATTTCAGGATGGCAAGCTCCCCACTGACCTGTCCACGACAATCATCGTTCCAATTTATAAGGAGGGTAAGCCGCGAGAGGATTGTGCGTCATACAGACCCATTTCCCTCCTGAACACCGAGGTGAAATTCCTCGCGACAGTCCTGGCAATGCGACTACGGTCGGTGATGCCAGACCTGATACATTTAGACCAGACAGGCTGTCTACCTGATAGGGCCACTAAATTCAACCTTAGACGCACACACAATTGGCTGCAAGAGGTAAAAGACAGAAAATCCCCACACTGGTTTCTCTCCCTCGATGCGGAGAAGGCCTTTGATGCGGTTCACTGGCCATTTTTGGAAGGGGTACTGAAAAAATTTGGCTTTGGCCCTAAATTTCAAAACTGGGTTAGACTTCTCTACACCGCACCACGAGCCAGAGTACGGGCTAATGGTAGCCTGTCTCGGGAATTCCAGATCCAGAGAGGAACTCGTCAGGGCTGCCCCCTGTCGCCTCTCTTATTTACACTTACCATCAAAATCCTGGCGACCCGGATTCGGCAAAACCCCACAATTAGTGGATTTAAACTATCCGACACAGATCTAGCCCAGGAGAAGTTGTCCCTTTACGCGGATGACGTACTTCTGTACATCACTGAACCAGTGACAACCATCCCAGAACTCTTTCTGGAACTGGAAGCGTATGTCCAATACTCTGGATACACAATAAACTGGAATAAATCCATTCTTTACGACCCAGGGGGAGGTTGCCACAGGTCACCATTGCCACGACAATTAATTACTACTTCTGAAGGCTTCCAATACTTAGGGATCTATATCACCCTGGACAAGACACTCTCACTGCAGAAAAATATAGAAAGGGTCTCGTTAAACACTGCTGCGGACATGGAGAGATGGAAAAGCTTGCCACTCACACTCTTAGGTCGCGCGGCCATGTATAAAATGATTGTCCTTCCCAAGTACTTATACGCCCTACAAAACGAGTACTATCCCCTCCCGGCGCCGCTACTACGTAAACTCCACTCGGACCTCCGGACCTTTCTCTGGTTGGGAAAACACCCTAGAATAGCACTGACTACACTGCAAAGACACCAGTACAGTGGCGGAATCTCGCTACCAAATCTAGAGGCCTACTATTGGGCAGAACACTTGGTCCCAATTAATGAATGGCTACATACGTCGGCGGATCATCCCACGTACATGTTGGAACGACATAAATTGTCCTCTCACAGTATCTATCACTATCTATATGGGGGCCCTGCAAATCGCTCACTTCTTCCGGCAACTCTGATAACGCTTAGGGCCTGGAATGCTGCCATGAAAAGAACAGGATGGGCTAGGACTCCCACCCGACAGACACCGCTGTGGCATTGTGTGTGGCTTCATGAACTACACAAGCTGAGGGGTTTCAAAACGTGGGACGACATCGGCATCTCTACTGTTGGCGATGTAATAGCCAAGGGAGACCTGAAGTCCTTCCAACCTCTGAGAGCTGACTTTGGGCTCCAACACTCCCATTTTTTAAATATACCCAGTTCCGCCATGCCTGGAAGGCACAAAATGTACACCTGTCAGAACTATCGGAATATGCACCATTGGAGGGGAGACTCTTGCAGGAACAAATCCAGGGAAAAGCTGTCTCACTCACCTATAAAACGTTAACTAACAACATGCTGGGGGACCTAGCGAAGCTTAGATGTACATGGGAGAGTGAGATAGGGGTCTTTGAGGACTTAGATTGGGAAATGGTGTTAATGCACCCCAGAGAAGTGGCGATAAAATCCAGACTCTGCCTCATCCAATACAATGTACTGCACAGAACCTATTATGACAGGGTTCGTCTCTACAAAATGGGGAAAATAGAGGATGACAGATGTCTTAAATGTCGCAGGGCGGGTGGTGATTTCTATCATGTATTATGGTCATGTGAGGTGATTCAAACTTATTGGCCACGCATTTTCTCAGAACTACAAGAGATACTGGAGATACCAATTACACAGGAGCCCAAGCTAGCTTTACTGGGAATGTCTAATGACGTGGATCTTCCACGCCCCCTTACGATCTTTTTGGTTTTAGCCTTGGTAGTGGCCAAAAGGGACATAGCGAAACGGTGGGGGTCTCCGGTCCCCCCGGACTTGCAAGACTGGAGAACTGGACTAGATCTATACATGGCAGCTGAAAGGGTGACCTACAAGTCCAGAGGATGCCCTAAGAAGTTCCGAGGGATTTGGTCCAGATGGAGACAGTATCATGGCCTAGATGGAGGGCTGGGGGATGGCTGAACCTCTTTTTACTTTATTGGTTCCGATGGGTGCTGCCGGGAGGGGCGGGGAGGTGCACTTGAGAGCAACTTACTCTTCGATCAACCTTCCTATTCAACTGTGTAAGATACTTCATACCAACTGTTCAATATTGTGGGGAGGAGGGTCAGGGAATAGAGGGGTGAACGTTACAGAATGTATGACTGTACTGTTGAGCTTTACTCAAAATGCAAATAAAAATGTTTATAAAAAAAAAAGATTTCTGTCAAAATTTCCTACGCTAAATACATTTTAAGGGTAAGAATCGCCTGCCCTTCGGTGACAGGCACACCATTTTCTTTTTTACTTATTTATTCAAAAGTAATTCAACAATGTATCTGTTTTATTCATAACAAGTGTGACTATGCAGTGATCTCTCCAGACTTACTTCAATTTACAAGAGTACTTTACATATACTTCAAAACAAGATCTTTATTCAACTTCATTTTGACTTTATTATTTCATTACATAATTCAAGTGCAATTTACAAGGAAAATGTATTACTATTACATTATTTATCTTTTATAAGTCAAGCTTTTATATTCATACATTTTCATGGCATCTAATAATCAACTTTTAAACTTAGTTGACTTTCTACCATCTCCAGGCAAACCTAAAATTCCCTGGAAACATTGGCTTAATTTATTCCAGAACTACCTAGTTGCCAATGATGCTATTGAATATGACCCTAAGAGGAAATTTGATTTATTATATGGCCATTTGGGTTTTGAAGGACAAAAAGTTTTCAACAATTTACCACGAATCCCAACTCCTGCAGGTGCTGAAGAAGGTTGGAATGTGTGTTCAGAGGGTCTAGCTAGACTCTCAAGAAAGTTTACAGAAGTACCCAGTATACTTTTGGAACGTTTTAATTTCATGAAGAGGAAGCAGAATGTAGATGAATCTATAGAAGACTACATTTCAGTTTTAAGACATTTTGGCTTCTACATGTGACTTTGGGGAGGTTTTAGATACCTGTCTCAGGGATCAATTTGTATACCATTGTGCTTCAAAGAAAATTCAAGAGAGATTATTAGGTTGTGCGAACCCTACCTTGAATGAAACTATTGATATAGCTAAGGGTATAGAAAGATCTATTGTCTCTTCTAAGATTATTACTAATGATTTTTCCTCCTCAGGCTCCTCAGTAGCAGTAGTATCTAATGAGGATCTTCAAGTTTCAGCCATTGATACCAGAGGCAGATTTAATTGAATACCTTTTAAGAAACCTAACAATTTTTGTTTCAGGTGTGGATCTCAAAATCATGTGGGAAACAATCCTAATTGCCCAGCTTCATTAAAAAAATGTACAAAGTGTGGTAAATTAGGTCATTTTATGTCTGTTTGTAAATCTCAAAAGAATACTATGAGAGTCGGTTCTATTGAAACTACACCCCACACATGTTCACAAGATTTTGAGAAAATGTTTTTAGCATTATCAGATGAGAATGTGGAGGAAGTTTCAATCACAGGACCTTATTGCCAAGCTATGATATCTGATATTGTTATTGATGTCATGGCTGACTCAGGCGCACCTATTACAATCATTCCTGTTTGGTTGTTTATGGAAAATTGGAAAGATAGACAACTGTCTCAGTCTGATGTTCACCCAAAAGCTTTTGGGGACCATGACATTGACATGTCTGGTTATTTCATTGATATTCTTTCATGTTTAGGTAGGAAAATTACTACAAAAATGTATGTAGCTGTCAAAGTAAAAAACATAATTGGCTGGAAAGATTTAGCCAGATTAGGAATTGCACTTTTTCCTGGCTCTGACAATCCTATTAGACTTGCAGAACAGTCAATAAATTTTATTGAGAGTGATTTAGAAACTAATGTTAGCAATGCAGTTAACAAATTTAGTGACATTTTCTGTGACAAAATTGGTAACATAAAAAGATTTGAGCATTTAATCAAGCTCAAAAAGAATGCTTCGCCTGTTGTACACAAGGTGAGATCCATTCCCCTTAGTGCAAGGCAGGATCTCAAAGCTATTCTTGACAAACTTTGCAAGGAGGGTGTTATTACACCTACGGACTCATCAGAATGGGTAAGTCCAATTGTTATCGTCAAGAAAAAGAATAACGAAATTCGTCTCTGTGTGGACCTTCGCACTCTCAGCAAGAACATAATAATTGACTGCCACCCCTTACCCAAGGTACAAGATTTATTAGCAAATTTGGGTGGGGCAAGTGTATTTTCCTTATTGGACCTCAGATCAGCGTATCATCAGATACCGCTTGCCGCAGAGAGTCAAGACCTTACCACTTTTATCACACCATTTGGTGCTTTCAAGTATCTACATATGCCATTTGGTCTTGCCTCTGCGGCAAACGTGTTTCAAAAATTCATGGATACGATCCTCAAGGATATCTCTGGGGTACAAGCCTTTCAGGTCAATGTTCTCATTTTTGCCACATCAGATAGAGAACACAATCTCGTCTTGGAAAGGGTTTTATCTGCTTTTAAGGATGTTGGAATTACCCTCAGGAAAGAAAAATGTAGATTCCAAGTAAATCAATTAGACTACCTTGGTCACTGTATCACCAAGGATGGTATCCAACCCAAAGAGTCACTCATTTCTGCCATTAGAGACACTGTTCCTCCTAAGGATAAAGATACTCTCAAGTCATTTCTTAGACTCTGCGAGTATTATTCTCGTTTCATCCAAGGTTATTCTTTGATTGTTCAGCCTTTGAGGGAGTTGTTGCGCCAGGGGAAGGCTTTCATTTGGTCTGATGAGGTTCAGAGAGCTTTCTCTGAAATCAAAGTATTGATTACTTCTGCACCCATTCTGTCTCCTTTTACTCCAGGGCAACCTTGTTGTGTGTCTGTTGATGCCAGTCAATTGGGCATAGGTGCAGTCTTATCTCAGCATTTTGATAACAAAGAACATACCATTGCATATGCTTCACGGTCTTTGCTCTCCTCAGAAAAGAATTACAGTACTATAGAGAAGGAGGCTTTAGGTTGCACTTGGGCAGTGGAGAAATGTAAGACTTTTCTTTGGGGGACTCATTTTTTGATTTTTACTGATCACAATCCTCTCATTTTTATGTTAAACGGTAATGGTACTGGAAAGGCTTCAGCTAGGCTTGTTAGGATTCTCAATAAGTTACATGAGTATAATTTTGACATCAAGTACTTACCTGGTGGTAAAAATGCTAGGGCAGATTGCCTGTCAAGGATGCCTATTGAAGGGGCATCATCCTCTGTAGAAGATGAAGTGGAGTGTGTGGTAGCGCTTATTGATGATATTTCACATGAGGATTCCCCATTATCTAAAGACTCATGGATTTCTGAACTTGCTGAAGATACTCTTCTGCAAAGTGTTATGTCTTATGTCAGATCTGGTTGGCCTCATGAGAGAAATATCTCTTCAAATGTTAAACCCTTTGCTCGTGTCTCTAATGAAGTATCTATTGTCTCTGGGTTTTTATTTCGCCATGATTCATTGGTTCCTCCATCTAAGCTGAGATTTTTGTTGTTCAAAAAGAGCCATGAGGGACATATGGGTGTGTCTGCGACCATTAGAAATTTAAAACAATTTTATTGGTGGCCAGGTCTTGATTCTCAAGTCAAAATGTGGATCTCTGATTGTAGCACTTGTCTCATTTCGGACAAACATTGGAGAACTTTTGAGCCTAACATTCATATGGTCCCACTACCTGATTCAACTTGGGAAAAGGTTGCTTTGGATTTTGCAGGGCCATTTGAACTTCTTCCTGCCAATATGAGACATCTGCTAGTTTTAATTTATTACTTTTCAAAATGGGTGTATTTTCGTTTTGTTTCAGTTCCAGATACCACTGCTGTTCTCAAATTTTTAAGGAACATTTTTGATGTTGAAGGCCCACCTAAACTTATAGTCACAGACAATGGCACTCAGTTCAAATCTCATCAAATGTTGAACTTTGTTCAAAATTTACAAATCAAGCATCTTACTGTTGCGCTTTATTCTCCTTCGTCAAATGGTCTTGTTGAACGTATTAATAGATTTTTAAAAGAAGGAGTTCAAACTGCTTTATCTGCTGGTTTTCAAGTGGAGGATTTCTTGAGGTGAAAACTTTGGGCTTATCATAATACTCCTCACAGCACTACAGGAGTCTCCCACTTCAAAATGCTACGCAACAGAGTAGCTATTTCTAACCTTTGTCCCCGTTGGGTAAATGAGATGACTAGTAACAATATTCCTATGGGAAGTGATTTAGTTAAAATTAAAGAGCTTGTCAAGTCTAAACATGATTCTGGTTCTTTGTATCATCATGATACTAGAAATACTAAGGATATTTTGTTTTCTGTTGGAGATTGGGTTTTGGTCAAAAAACCTATCAGGGTCAAAAAAAGGTGAATCTAAATTCACCTTGCCTGTCAAGGTCATTCAAGTGTCTAAAAATGCGGTTTTGTTAAAGGGGAAGGGGTGGTGGAATAGGAGATGTTTGGTTAAAGTTACTAATGATAAAGCATCCAAGATCATTTCTACTAAAAGCAAAAGTGTTCGTGATTATGATTTGGATAGCTCAAAAACTCTGGTATGGATTTCTGTGTTGATAAACCTTCTTTACCTAATGTTGACAGGAATTATGATAATGTTATTCCTTCTGCTGTTGTTCAAGGTTCATCTACATGTTTTAACTCTCCAATTCAGAGTTCTCCTACAGGTTGTAATTCTCCATTGGCTGCGCAATCCTCATCTGATATTTGCCTTTTACCCATTGTCTCCCATAGGTGACATCGCAATGTTTCTGTTCCTCAGAGATACAAGGATTATTATTTGATGTGAATATATTATTTATGTGTTGGATTTATCTTTTATTATTAATGCTTTGTTCTTTCATTTGTTAATAAAGGGGATGATGTTAAGATTGTAAGTTGCTCTTTCCCTTTAAAGATGGCTTGCAACTTACACGTCATTCCTGCATTATCTCGAGCGTGTCCTCACGCTCTGTATTTATTTGAGATGTTTATCTTTCTGCCTATCTCGTGAATGCTTCCATGTTTATTGTTATATAAATGTGCCCTCGCTGCCTTGTCTTGGTCGTTGCTTTCTTCAACTGCTTCTGGGACAGTTACGACCAAGACGCTGCAGCTGTCGGTTGTGGGCTTCTTATCTCGAACCTATTATCCTGAATAAACACTTATAACTTAAGTGCTACATTTCCTGTGTACATTCCTGTACTTCTACAATCTGACAGGCGCTCCTTTTAGATTCAAGGCGCTACACTCTGGAGCCCGCTCCAAAGATACCTCAAACGTGAGGAGAAAAGCCACCTCTTCTGGCAGCTACCCCAGACATCCTGATATCGCGCCCGGTCCTAAAGCCCTGGTACAGTACTGGCTACTTCGATTCAGCGAGTTGCTCTTTTACAAGCTCATTGATTCCAATTGCTTAGCGCTAGAAAGTGCTTTGGCAGCGCCACAGAAAAACTCTTAAAATAAATAGAGGGGGGGGCGTGGCTACGCAAGCGGCGATGGCGGTTGCAGCTTGAGAGAGCTCCCGCCGGCCCGCCATTGATCCGACGACTTATCCTGGTCCCCGAGCCCTTGACCCACAGCCAAAACGGGGCTAGGACTACCGGAGGTGCCAGTGACCGTCCAGTGTGTCCAGTAGAGATCCTGCGCTTCCAAGCGGCGCTGGGCGGCTGAGTGCGAGGTGCGGCCTGGTGGACGGCGGAGCAGCCGGGGCCTCGATTTTTGAGCTGCCGGGAGGCGGGCTGCGGTCGGGAGACGGCGGCGGCGCCCCGCCTGCCCTGGGGCGGAGAGACTGCTGACAAATCGTCCCTCCAGGGCCTGACTGAGCCTGGGGGCAGTGTGGACGCTGCGGACTGCCCGGAGCGGCGGGGGCGGCCTGGTGGCCCGGGCGCAGCCGGGACCTCGATTTTCGCGGCCTGGTGTCTGAGGCCGGCAGCGTAGAGGGGAGACGGGCGCCCTGGAGAGCCCTATCGGTGGCGATTGTGCCGAAGCGACTACACAGCATTCCGGCGGCAACTGTGAGTAGTGGGGGCCCCACCCATTCCCCCCCCCCCGGGCCCACGGACCAGAAGGGACAGCTTCGCGGTGGCGCGTGACGCATTGAGTCCACGCTCCGACTAGACGAGCAATACCGGCCACGGCGAGCCATGATCACTGGTGGCTGGTGTGGGGGCAGTGACTGAGGTCCGCACGGCGCTACGTCCATCCGTAAGCCGGCCCGAAGTGCCCTGCCTAGGATTCCCAGGGGCCAGCGGCAGCCAGGTGGCCCTACTACCTCTGCCACCATGACCAGGGGGGGTAACAACTCTGCTAAGCAAGTCACCATTGATAAATTCACCGGGCCTAGTGGGGGCCCCGGGCCGTCAGGGGGTGGCCCGCCTGGAGGAGGACCGGATAACGCGGCCCTTATGGCGGCCATAACCCAGTCACGAGACATGCTGGACGCCAAGATAGGGGCCGTTGGCGCAGATGTAACATTATTGCGCCAGGACCTGAGGAACGCAGTGGCGCGGATCACGGAGACAGAATCCAGGGTGTCAGTAGTGGAGGATGATGTGAGCAACCTTAAAAAGAGGATGGCGGCGATGGAATCAGCGCAGCGGATTACGGCGCTCCGTGTGGAGGATGCAGAAGGGCGGGCGCGCCGTAACAACCTCCGCTTCCTTGGATTTCCAGAGAGCTGTGGGACGGGTGGCATGGAACAGTTCCTTACACAGTGGCTAGAATCATGGATGCCCCCGGGGACGCTGTCTGCATGCTTCATTATTGAAAGGGCGCACCGTGCCCTGACACAGAAACCACCCGAGGGTGAGCGACCTAGGGCGGTGATCGCACGGCTGTTGAACTACCATGACAGGGTCGCCATCTTGAGGGAAGCTAGAAATAAAGAAACCATCTTATGTGAGAATCAGAAGATCTTGATCTTCCCTGACTACACCAAACTCGTCCAACAGCAGCGCCACTCCTTCATGGCAGCCAAGGCGAAGTTGAGGGGCCTTAAGCTACAGTATTCCCTGCTGTACCCGGCGCGCTTGAGAGTGATCTTCCAGTCACGGACGCTATTCTTTGATACGCCGGAAGACGTGTTCAGGTGGACCGATGAAACGGTACAGGTCAGACCGAATCCGCAACCAGGGCTCAATCCGGGCTCCCCTGAGGGCTCGCCTCGGCCACAGCGAGACCGATCGTCTAGACATAGCCGAACCAAACGCTCCAAATCACGCAAGCGAGCGGCCTCGGCCGATGGCACGCAACACACTGCTAGAACCGAGGACTCCGAACAATCTAGCACAGATCATTGAAGTCTTCGGGGCCTCGGCTCCGTGCTCTGCTACTAATGCTGCGAGTCCCAGATGGACGCACCTGGTCGCCTGAGACCTGCTACATTGATGGCTGTATCGCGGCCTTGTAACAGTACTGCTACTGTCTACTGAGAGTGGATGAGACTGTGGGGGGGGGGGGTTTCGGGGACTGCATAATGGTGGCTGCCACTCTCCCGTTGTGAGAGGGACACCGAGGGGAGGGGGTGAGTTCGCTGTTCCTTGTTGGGATGTTGGGATCCATTGGTATGAGTGGGCCTGAGCCCGCTGTTTCGGTCTCGGGACTGCTCATACCGCGACAGATACTTCATGGTTCATTGAGGTATAGGGTGGGGGGAGGCGGGGGACGGGCGGTCAGGGTTGTGGCTGCTAAGTTGGGGTTTGGGATTGTTGGGGACTGTGGGGCCGGGGGGTGGGTGATGTTCTCTGGGGTAGATAGTACAGTGCATGTGTGTGTTGCTATAATGATTCATGTGGCGCGTGGTGGGTGGCGCTGGAGCGGGGGGCTTATGTGGTGGACTCCGAAAGACTATGGCTGATTCGATTCATCGGACTCCTGAGGACTCTATGCGAGTGGTCACGTGGAATGTCAGGGGGTTGCTAGACAAAATCAAGCGTGGGGCAGTTTTGCGATGGGGTAAGAGGGCAGCGGCTGATGTGTTATTACTCCAAGAAACTCATATGATGGGCACGAAGGCACTGGGCCTGCAGAGGTTTGGCTACCAACAAGTTTTCCATGCCGGGTTTACTCGGGGATCCAGGGGAGTGGCCATATTGATTCACCGTAGGATACCATATATTCATGAGAAACAATGGATAGATCCACAGGGTCGCTACTTGTTTGTGAAAGGCAAGGTGGGCACGGAATCTATAGTGTTTGGGTGTGTGTACGCCCCCCCTCCCCTGCAATGGGCCCTGGCTGAGAGGCTGTTCTCTGTGTGGGACGATATATCCGAGTCGATGGCAGTGATTGGGGGAGATTGGAATGACGTAATGGATGTGTGCATGGATCGCCGGAGGCGCCTGGAAACGACTGAATCTCCTTCCCCTTCCCCTCCACCCACTAGACTGCATGCAATGAGTGAGGGGCTGGGCTGGGTGGATACTTGGCGACATATGCATCCTGCGACCCGTGAATATACCTACTTATCGGCGGTGCATGGATCATTCTCGCGCATAGATTGTGTGTTTTTACCTCGGGAATGCCTGAGTAGGGTGAAGAGCGCGGCCATTTTGCCGAGAGGCCTATCCGACCATTCCCCAGTCTCAGTTAACGTAGACCTCATGCGGACACGGCAGCCATTCCGGTGGAGGATGTCCTCGTGGCATCTGCTACAGCCAGCCTATACTAAACATTTGCGAGAAACCATAGCTCATTACTGGCGGGAGAACCTGATAGAGGGGGCGGACGTGGAGGTGGTATGGGAAGCGATGAAGCCTACCGTGCGTGGTGTAGATATCGCGTGGTGCTCGGAGGCCCGTAGGCGGCGCCGGGAACAAACTGCAGTGGCGGCTGAGCGGGTGGAGGCCCTAGAACAGGAATGCCGAGAGGGTGGAGATGAGATCGGGCTCAGGCTGCTTTCACAAGCACAGCAATCGTATGCGTCCCTCTTGATGGATGAAGCCAGACAGGCGTGGCTGGCCACCAGAAGTAGGGTGTATCAGTGGGGAGACAAGTCGTGCTCCATGCTCCACCGCTTGTGCCAACACAACTTTCAACCCCTTGTGCTGCCGGGCATCATGGACGGTAATGGGGAGGTCCTGACTGACCCTAGCGAGTTGGCAGCAAGCTTCGCCTCCTACTTTGAAGCCCAATACGCCTCTTGTGACCGATTGCCTGAGGGTGCCTTAGACCGGTTTTTCGCAGACTTACCGCCCGTACGGGTATCGGACGAGACCAAGGAGCTCCTCGATACACCCCTGTGGGGTGTGGGGGTGTGCGGGCCGGAATAACAGGCTGGGAGGCCGGAGATAGTGTGCTATGATTAGCAAGTGGTTTATTGATACACAGAACTGTTTAGTCCTTGGCCTCGGTGGGTAGGTCGGGCTTCCGAGTGAGGGGTTCCGGTGAGGAGAATCCAGGTAGGTCTTCTGCTGCACGGCTGGGTTCTCCTTCCTGGTGACGGGAGTTGGGGTGTCCCTCGGAGATAAGGAAAGAGACACAGGGCAGTTAGTTCCAAATGGCCACGGAACTCACGAGGATGACACCGACACCGGGAGTGTTAGGGCGGAAATAGGCCGTGAGGGAGGGCGGAAGGACGGGGAAGATGGGAATGAGAGAGACGGGGTGATGGGACAGAGTGTCGATAGTGAGGGGGGGGTTGGGTGGAAGATACTATACAGTGCAAGGGGGTGTACAATATACAGTGGGGTGCACGTGAACCTATGTACAAGAATTACACTATTTAAACTAATTACACATGGAGGGGAAACACGGAGAAATGTTAACCGTTTACTCACGTGCCCCGCCGTAACTCTCATCCGAGTTACGGCCGCTTTCCAGCCACCTCCTGAGGATGCCACCAATCCTCGCACCAAACGTCTTCCTCTTCTTCTTTCTCTCTCCTCGTCCTCTCTGCTACCGTCGTCGCTCCGGATCCGTCGCGTCTCGCCGACTCCTGCCACGAGTCCACCGCTGGGGATCTCTCCTCCTCCGGGACGCCGGCTTTTCTAGCGTCTGCGCTGATTCCAGAGGAACACCTTCCGGGGTCAGATGGGGCCACTTCCGGTCCTTCAGTGTCCGTTGTACTTCCGGGGTCAGGCCAGGCCGCTTCCGGTCCGCTGTACTCCGGTGTTGCTGTTGGCGCCTGCAGGGAAACAGACAGAGGGGTAGCCGGTTTTGGCTGTGGGTTAGTGTTATCGCCCGTATGGGCGGTCCTACAGGAGCGCTGCACCCGGGAGGTAAGGCCTGCCCCTTCACATCCCCTTTCCCTAGGATTGATTCTTGTACGGGAGGGGGAAGACGGATACCGGGAGAGGAAGTCAGCGTTACCCTGCTCTAGCCCTTTTCGATGCAGAGTTCGAAAGCAAAAGGGTTGGAGTGAGAGGAACCACCTGAGCACTCGATCATTGTTACCCCGGTTACGTGCCATCCATTCTAGAGGCGCGTGATCCGTATACAGGATGAACTCCCGTCCCTCCAGGTAATACCGGAGACTTTCTATCGCCCATTTAATGGCGAGTGCCTCTTTCTCAACCACTGAATACTTGGTTTCTCGGGGAAACAACTTCCTGCTCAGATACAGGACAGGTCTTTCAGCTCCCTCTGCATCTTTTTGGGACAGGACCGCCCCCAACCCCAGATCTGACGCGTCGGTCTGTAATATAAAGGGCTGGGTATAGTCAGGACTCATCAGTACTGGCTCTGTCGTTAAGGCCTTTTTGAGCAGATGAAAGGCCTGTATCAAAAAGGGAGTTGGCTGTTTGAGGATCTCTTCCGTTTTCGTTGTTTTTTTCAACAGGTCGGTCAGGGGGGCTGCTGTATGGGAGAAGTTGGGTATAAACCTCCTGTAATATCCCAACATACCCAGGAAAGCACGGAGGTCTTTACGGGTTTGGGGGAAAGGAATGGCTTGGATGGTCCTGACCTTACTGCCTTGTGGACGGATATGCCCCTCCCCCAGCAAGTACCCTAAATACTTCACGCTCTGGGCGGCTAGTGTTGTTTTAGAGGGGTTAATGGTGAAGCCGGAGGCACCTAGGGAGGTGACGATCGACCGTACATGAGATAGATGCTGCTCCCAGGTGTCACTGTAGATGACTATGTCATCGAGGTAAGCACCGGAGTATTGTGAGTGGGGTTGTAGGACCTGATTCATGGCCCTTTGGAAGGTCGCTGGGGCCCCATGAAGACCGAAGGGCATAACTTTAAACTGAAACAGGCCGTCCGGAGTGGAAAAGGCTGTCTTGTGTTTGTCCTCTGCTCTCAAGGGGATCTGCCAATATCCCTTGCAGAGGTCAAGGGTACTTATATATTTAGCCCTGCCGATGCGTTCGACCATCTCGTCTACACGAGGAAGAGGATATGAGTCGAAGGCTGAGATTTTGTTCACCTCCCTGAAATCAATACAAAATCTGGTGGAGCCATCGGGTTTTGGCACTAAGACGATGGGCGAATTCCAGTTGCTGCAGGAAGGTTCGATGATGCCCATTTTTAGCATTTGATTGGTTTCCTCTTTTATGACAGCTCTTCGGGCTTCTGGGACACGGTAGGGTCGCTGTCTGACTAGTTTCCCGGGTTCCGTGTGGATGGCATGTTCCACTACCGAAGTGTGCCCCGGCAGGGAAGAAAACACCTTTTGTACTGAAGACAAGGTCCGGCACAGGTCCTGTTTCTTGCACTCAGAGAGCTCGACATCAAAACAGCTCTCAAACGGGAGGGGGCCCACACCAGACAAGACGGGTTGAGGTCCCTCCCATTTCTTCAGGAGGTTAACGTGGTATATCTGGACGGACCCTCTTGCGGCGTCTGTCTGGACTTCATAGGTAACCGGAGTCACTTGTCGGGTTACAGTGAATGGACCCTGCCACTGTCCAAGCAACTTATGGTCCGAGGAGGGTAGGAGCAACAGTACTAAATCCCCGGGTATAAAAGACCGGGGTTTGGTTCCCTTATTGTATTGCTGCTTTTGAGACGTTTGGGCGGCCAGCAGGTTCTGTCTCACGATTTCTCTGATCTCCCCTAAATGGGTTTTTAAGTTGTTGACGTATTCGGGGAGAGGACGGGTCCGATCGGGCTCGGCTTCCCAGGCCTCACGGGCCATGTCCAAAAGAGTCCGGGGGGCCCGACCATACAGCAGTTCGAAGGGTGAATAACCCGTACTGCTTTGGACCTTGCACCTGATGGCAAAAAGGGCCAAAGGAAGCAACTCCTCCCACCTTTTGCTCTCAAGACCCAAAAGTTTTTTTAAGGTGGTCTTTAGCGTGGCATTATAACGTTCCACCAAGCCGTCCGTCTGTGGGTGATAGGCGGAAGTCCGTATTTGTTTGATCCCCAGACTGGAACAGACTTGACGCATCAGGGAGGAGACAAAGGGTGTACCTTGGTCGGTCAATATCTCGCGTGGAAATCCCACCCTGGAAAAGATGGAAATGAGCGCTTTGGATATGTTCTGGGTGGTAGGTTGACGGAGGGGCACCGCTTCAGGAAATCTTGTGGCGTAGTCCACCACCACTAAGGCATATCTACAGCCGCTCTTGGAGGGTAGCATGGGGCCTATAATGTCCATCCCTACTCTAGAGAAGGGGACATCGATCAGAGGGAGGGGTTGTAGGGGAGCTCTCGGTGGTCGGTACCGACTGGTTCTTTGGCACACCGGGCATTCCCGACAATAGCGTTTGATTTGAGCATAAACGCCTGGCCAGTAGAATTTCTCCAGAATCGCCTCTCCAGTCTTTTCATCGCTGAAATGTCCGCCTAATAGATGGCTGTGGGCCAGAAACAAAACCTTATCGCGAAACAGCCCTGGGATAACCAATTGTGCTGCATCCTGGGCTCCTCCTTTCCGATACAGGAGTCCGTTTCGTATGAAGAAATAAGGACCTACGTGTAATGGGTCTTCAGCAGGAAGCGCCCGACCCCAGGCATCCTGTAACACTGGATCTTCCTGTTGAGCCGCACGGAACTCCCGATCTGCTTCCCATGGATGGTCGTCGGCCTGTACGGGACAGGCCAGGGCGAACCCCCTCTTTTCTTTTTTTCTTTGGGCCTTGGTCTTCAAAGGTTTGGAACTCTCCCCAGGAGCTGGGGATTCACGTGCGAACGGAGCCTCTGCCCACCATTTTTTTAAGGAGACTGTGGTGTCTTGAAGGAGATGGGGAAGACCGCTGTAATCGCTCCCAAGAATCGCCTGTTCCGGTAGATTGGGCACCAAACCAACCGTCAGTAGACTTCCTTTATCGGTAGGGTGTTGCACTCGTACTTGTGCTGTTGGGTAGCATTTCGTGTCTCCGTGGACACATTTGATGGCTACTGTCCCGGTCACGGGTCCCACTGCGTGAGGTAGTTCTTGGGGACGCAGAACGCTATGGCGACACCCGGTATCTGCAAGCGCCATCATGCTGTGTCCCTCGATCCGTACTGGGCAACGGAATGGCGGAGGGGTTGTTTCGGTCGTAAGACACACATAGTTCCGGGTAAACCCGATCTCCATGGGTTCCTCCTTCTGAGGGCATATGCGGGCTATGTGTCCGAACCCGCCACAATGATAACATTGGGGACCTGGCTGGGGGGGTCTTGGCAGCACCGGATAAGGCATCAAGGGGGCTGGTTCTGGTTTTCGTACTGCTAGTGGAGGCCTTGATGGTCGGGGATGACTGCCGCGAACTATGTGGGCTGAGTGTTCTTCCTTCAGCCGCTGGGATTCCTGGGCTCGGTTGTACGCGCTGGCTATTTCGACAGCACTGTCAAGAGTTAATCGGGCATGTTGGCGGACCCACTTCTGTGTGGCGGGATGTAGCGAAGCCAGGTATTGCTCCAGGTATATCTTGGACATTATTTCTGCCTTGCTGGAGGTCTCAGGTTTTAACCATCGGTCTGCCAAGTCTTGTATGCGGTAGGACAATGCCCGGGGATTTTCTTGTGGCCCCTCCTTGGCCTGGCGGAGCCTAACCCGGTATGTTCATCGTCTATCCCCAGACGCTCCAAGATACACTTCTTGATATCCGCATAAGGGGTCTGCCCTTGTACGTTTGCTTGCTGATAGGCTGCCTGCAATTCCCCTGTCAGAAGAGGTCCGAGGTAATGACCCCAGCGGTCAGCGGGCCAGGCCGCTGCTTGAGCGAGGCGTTCAAAATTAGTGAAGAAAAAATCGGGATCTTCGCCAGCCACATATTTCTGCAAGACCACCGAGGGTAGCGAGGTCATGGGCTTTTGCTGTCCCATGACGGTCGTTAGTTTTTCGAGTGCTTGATCCTGGGCCGTGCCCTGCCCTTTCAGGACGTCGTGTAACTGCCCCCTGTCGTCTTCTGCGGTCTTGAGGAACCGTTCCATCAGCTTGCCAAGTAGTTCCTGGCCTTCTGCCAGCTGTTTAACGGCGGCCTCCATGCTTCCGGGCAATCCCACTTCTGACACCACTTGTGGGGTGTGGGGGTGTGCGGGCCGGAATAACAGGCTGGGAGGCCGGAGATAGTGTGCTATGATTAGCAAGTGGTTTATTGATACACAGAACTGTTTAGTCCTTGGCCTCGGTGGGTAGGTCGGGCTTCCGAGTGAGGGGTTCCGGTGAGGAGAATCCAGGTAGGTCTTCTGCTGCACGGCTGGGTTCTCCTTCCTGGTGACGGGAGTTGGGGTGTCCCTCGGAGATAAGGAAAGAGACACAGGGCAGTTAGTTCCAAATGGCCACGGAACTCACGAGGATGACACCGACACCGGGAGTGTTAGGGCGGAAATAGGCCGTGAGGGAGGGCGGAAGGACGGGGAAGATGGGAATGAGAGAGACGGGGTGATGGGACAGAGTGTCGATAGTGAGGGGGGGTTGGGTGGAAGATACTATACAGTGCAAGGGGGTGTACAATATACAGTGGGGTGCACGTGAACCTATGTACAAGAATTACACTATTTAAACTAATTACACATGGAGGGGAAACACGGAGAAATGTTAACCGTTTACTCACGTGCCCCGCCGTAACTCTCATCCGAGTTACGGCCGCTTTCCAGCCACCTCCTGAGGATGCCACCAATCCTCGCACCAAACGTCTTCCTCTTCTTCTTTCTCTCTCCTCGTCCTCTCTGCTACCGTCGTCGCTCCGGATCCGTCGCGTCTCGCCGACTCCTGCCACGAGTCCACCGCTGGGGATCTCTCCTCCTCCGGGACGCCGGCTTTTCTAGCGTCTGCGCTGATTCCAGAGGAACACCTTCCGGGGTCAGATGGGGCCACTTCCGGTCCTTCAGTGTCCGTTGTACTTCCGGGGTCAGGCCAGGCCGCTTCCGGTCCGCTGTACTCCGGTGTTGCTGTTGGCGCCTGCAGGGAAACAGACAGAGGGGTAGCCGGTTTTGGCTGTGGGTTAGTGTTATCGCCCGTATGGGCGGTCCTACAGGAGCGCTGCACCCGGGAGGTAAGGCCTGCCCCTTCACAACCCCTCACAGCGGAGGAGCTGGGAGACGCTCTGGGGCAGCTCAATGCGGGTAAGGCTCCTGGCCCTAATGGCTACCCGTGTGAATTTTTCAAGAAATTTCACGTACAGCTAGGGCCACACTATCGCCGAGTTCTTGAGGTGGCGAGGACGCGGGGCACGTTGCCCCCCGATTGGCGCCATGCCGAAATAGTGGTATTTCAGAAGCCTGGTAGGCCCCCGGGCAGCCATGACTCGTACAGACCTATTTCCCTCATCAACATAGAGGCCAAAATATTGGCCAAAGCCCTAGCGAACCGCCTGGCTCCGTATATTACAGACCTAGTTCACTCTGATCAGGCGGGCTTCATGCCCCACCGGGCAACGCGACACAATATTAGACGGGCACAGGCGGCGCTAGACGCTGTTGGAGCCGTGGGGGACCAAGCGGCACTGCTATTGGCCGATATCAACAAGGCTTTTGATTCGGTCAGCTGGTCGTACCTATTTACACTACTATCGTGGCTCAACCTGGGCCCGGTTTTTCGGTCCTATATCGAACTGCTCTATACGGACATTACGGCATCGGTGCGAGTCGCCGGGGCGGTGTCAGAGGAGTTCCGCGTTGGCCGGGGGACTAGGCAGGGATGCCCTCTTTCCCCCTATCTTTTTGCCTTAGCAATGGAACCCCTGGCGGCCAGAGTTCGCAGAGATGCGTTGATACGGGGCTTTGAGTGGAATACCACACTGTCGGATAAAATTGCATTATACGCGGACGATGTCCTCTTCTTCCTCACCGATTTACAGCACTCCGGCCCGCGTGTCCTGGAGGTCATGCAACTCTTCGGGGAGGTGTCGGGTCTATACCTCAACGTCCGTAAATCTACCCTATGGGTAATACAGGGGGACATGGTGACGGATCCCTGGGCTTCGGAACTGCAGGTGGCCACAGCTGGTCTGAAATACCTCGGGGTGTTCCTCTCGAACTCAGTGGACACGGCCTGGGAACGTAACCTCTTGCCCGTCTGGGAGCGGGTCCAGGCGGATATTAAAACTTGGTCCAGAATGCCTCTTTCAATTTTTGGCAGGTCGGCTATCTTTAAGATGGTTGCACTGCCGCGCCTCCTCTACCAACTACAGAACCATCCGTATCCTATCCCACCCCAATGGTTTCGGCGGGTCGACTCAGTACTGGGCCGCTTCCTTTGGGCTGGCGGTACCGCCAGGGTAGCGCTGCGCACATGCTTCCTGTCCACGTACTGTGGGGGCCTAGCCACCTCGGATATACGGTCATACTACCAGGCCGCTCATCTTCTTGTTCTAAATGAATGGTGGTATGGTGACGGTGGAGATCCGGCGTACGCCCTAGAACGTGCGTTAATGGGGGATAACTCGCTCCACGCCATCCTATACTCACCCCGGCTACGTCGGCCATTGCCGAGAGTCACTCAACTTGTATTTGGGATATGGCGGCAGGCCCTGCGCCGCATGGGTTGGTGGGGTAGACTGACCGCGGAAACGCCGCTGTGGCGTAACGGTTTGCTACCGGAACTTTCTAAGTTATCAGGCTTCGATGGCTGGGACTCAATAGGCATTTCGCAGCTCGGTCATGTGATGTCCGGGACGACTCTCAAGTCCTTTCAGGCTCTTAGTGCTGAATTTGGTATGCCCCAATCTCAATTTTATCGCTATTTACAACTTCGACATGCATTGACGCCCAGTATAACTAATCTTGACTCGCTCCCGGAGTTCAGCCCGATCGAGGCGAAGGTGTTCATGGGCGACCTTGGAGACAAAAAAGTATCGCGCATTTACCAGACCATGGTCGTACATTGCTCTTCCACTCTTCTTCGGCTGAAGGCGCACTGGGAGGCCGATGTGGGACCGCTGGATGAGGATGACTGGCGGGAGGCATTAGAATCCCCGAGGGGGGCGGCTATAGCAATGCGGTTTCGCCTCATACAGTTCAAGATTTTGCACAGGGCTTATTATACTCGAGAGCGTCTGTGGAGAGCAGGCCTGATTGAGTCCCCGGAGTGTCTGAGATGTGGGGCGGAGGTGGGTACATTGCTCCACACGGTGTGGTCGTGCTCAAAACTAGTTGGCTTTTGGAGGGGTGTATGGGGCTGTCTGTCAGAGGTGTTGGGCTGGACCCTTCCCCGTACCCACCGCCTGGGCCTACTGCACATCCTAGAGGGGGTTGGTGGCAATACCTATAAGCGTCACCTGCTCCTCCTGGGACTGATGGTAGCCAAAAGAGACATGGCCCGAGCATGGAAGGAGGTGAGGCCCCCCCCCCTGACTGCGTGGAAGGCAGGCTTAGATTTTTGTATGGGTCTGGAGAGGCCAATCTTTGAGGCGCGGGGATGCCCTCGTAAACATTTCAAGATATGGAAGCGGTGGGCGGACTACAGAAGTTTGACACTGGATCCCCCGGAGGACCCGGAGGAGGACCTATAGCCCAGTCTACTCCGGAGAAGCCCACTCCCACACTCACACTTGATGCGCAAAGAGATTTCATACATATGGCTCCCACACACATGCATGGGTTAGGGAGGGTTGAGGGAGGGTTCGGGGAGTTGGGTGGGTAAATTCTGAAACGAGGAAGATGGGGTTGGGGTTTTTGTGTACCATTGGTTCCGCTGGTTCCTTGCTTTAATGCTCAGATTTATTTTGCAAATGTAACTACAATGCCTGGTGGTATCGTCCTGATTGTGGGATGCCACTTTCATTCATATGCTCATCTTTATCAATAAAACTTGTTGTGAAAAAAAAAAAAAAATAGAGGGGACAAACGAATACAGGCAAATTGATATGAGTGAGTTCATTAATATGAACACGCGGGCAACGAAAAGTAGCACACTGAGAGGAGGCAGGGGCCACGACGGATGCAGGCGAGACATACTGCTGGAGTGACTTGCGAAGAACATGACAAACAGAAGAGGTGGGTAGCCAGAGTGCCGGAATCACCATGCTGCCGCACTGGCCACTTTCACCGGCCATGACCCACCACTCCTCAGCCTGTCTGTCTCAGTCCTTTTCATTTCTTGAATCCATGGTCTCCCACCTCTCCAGTTCATCCTTTTCCCAAAGCTTTTTTACCCTCTAATTTTTTCCTTGATGCTTCCTTACTCTGTCCCCCTCTTACCCGTACTTGAGAGATCTTCTTTCTGGCCATCTTTGGTCTCCCTCCTCCTGCCTCTCCCCTATTTGCCATCACTCTGGGTTTCCGTCTCCCTGACTCCCTCTCCCGGTCCCCTCTTTCCGTGCCTCCCTTCCTCTCACCCGCCTCCTTTGTCTTTCTTTGATCTTGCCCCTCCTCTGTCCCACTCTTCATATATCAGCTCTCCTTTCTCAGCCCTGGGAAACGGAACCTGCTTTCTAGACCTTGCCCTCTACCCTCACTTTTCCTATTCTCTCCTCCTTTCATCAACGCCCCTACCTCTGCTCTCCCCCTTCAGGACCGATCAGAGCGAGTCGTGGAACGTTTTAAGTGCTGGTGAATTGCATATGAAAGTGTCGAGAAGAGAAGAACGAATAAAGAGGCGGGTGCAGGCCAATTGCCTGTGTGATCCGATTCCCGGGGTGGGGGGCAGTCTCGAGTGGGCTCCGTTATGAGTGCGTGCAGCTCCTGGGTGCAGTCTGCTTCTGAGAGGCGCTGCTCCCGAGTAGAGTTCGGCTCCGAGTTGGAGCCTATCCTCAGTGCGCTTTAGTTTCGAGCGCAGCTCCCA
The DNA here is from genome assembly GCF_964261635.1 of Lissotriton helveticus. NCBI lineage: Eukaryota > Metazoa > Chordata > Amphibia > Caudata > Salamandridae > Lissotriton > Lissotriton helveticus. The sequence goes on from NC_136065.1 coordinate 1,366,113,873, forward strand.
TGCTTCTGACTGTGTAGCTTGAGACTAGATTTAAGCGCAGTCTGGATCCGTGTGAGCGCTAGACCGGAGATCCCCCCTTATGGGTTTCCTAATCCCAGGGTCCCTCCTCAGCTTGACACAGAAGGATCCACTGCCCCTCGCGCTGGATGCTGCTCCGTAGCTTCCTCAGCACAGAATAAGATTAAATCCAACCTGGGAAGCAGCAGGCGTGGCGGGCATTGTTTCTTCAGCTAACCGTGCTACCCAATCAATCCTCTCGCACACACATGACGCCCAACACTTTAAATCAGAATCATGGAGTGTATGCTGAAAAACACCTATACAAAAATACATACCTGTAGTTAATGTTCCCAAAGATCCCAACATGTATAAATAAGTGACGTTTCTGCATGTCCAACTTTCAATGCACTGTTTTTGTGCTGGTGTTGAGTCCGTTTCTAAGGTGCATTCGATTTGCCAACTAAAGTTAAACGAGGAGCAGGGAAAGATAACGAGATCTGTCCAGGATAACACAGTTGGAATACCAGAACAAGCGCTCGCCAGGCAGCCGTGGTTTATTTTTGCACCTCGCTTTCACTTTAAAGTGAAAGCGAGATGCAAAAATAAACACGCGGCGGAACTTGTCTTTATGGGGCCATGTGTTTCAAACACACAGCCCAATAAAGATAAGAAACCTTTTGCGACACACGGAAAACAGGCGAGCCCGTCCAAGTGGGCCAGCCGAAAAAGCCTAAGGTACACATCATAAAGAGCTCTTTTCCAATGGCTGGTCACCGTTTAGCATAAACGGTGACGCCAGCCAATGGGAAAGAGGGGCGGGGCTTAAAGCCCTTTACTGAAACATTAAATCTTGACGAGCTAGCTGTGCATGTGGGCAGCAAGGCTATCCGAGACCTAAAAAACGAAGGACTGATATATGGACTAAGAGGACGTTATTGGTGGAGCAGTATGGGGACGGGGCTAAAGGGCTCATAAGAAATGTAGTTACTATTTCTGTGTATTGTTTTCATGATTGGTTGCTGTGTTTTCAGTAGTAAAAGAACGAGAAGCATACTCCTTACCTCTGTGTCCTTAAATATAGGTAGAATTTCTTTATTTTTTTTACTGGCTCTTTGGTGAAGCCCTCCGATGTCCTTGCGTCGATGTCGTGCTATTTAAAACTAAAAAATATATATTGTTAAAAAAAATAAACGTTATACATTACTTATTGAGATTTACTTTTATCTTTCAATCGAAAAACAAAGTAACACTATTTCAAGACTGCCATAGCTTCGTTATGATGCGGGTTTGAGTCTAGCGGGTCTTTCTTCTCTCTCTGCGGCAGGCTGTGCAGACAGTCGCGGGATAGTGACGTCACTTCCGGCGGCGACTGTTGGGTGGCGGAGAGAGCGCGGTGAGCCGTGGAGCGAAGCCCAGCATTTCGGGAGAAACGAAGCCATGCCCAAGTGAGAGATGGAAATCAGGGGAGGGAAGGGAGGGTAGGGCAGCCTGGCTGTTTTTAAGGGAAATCCTGGATAGTGGGCTTGTACACGTGAGTTACCTTTTTATGTGGAGTGCCGGTGGGAGGCCTTGCACAGCACCGTGGAGATTAACACGGAACCCCTGTATGGGCGAACAGCCTCAGTCTTTGTGTGGGCGATAGCGAGAATACAAATGATAGCTTTAGTTTTCCGAATGTTGTCTGAGTTTTCCTGTCTTAGTCGTTCGCTCGACAAAGGTGAATGGTCCATTGATATTATTTTAGCTTTCCTCGACTGACCTAATTTCCCCAAATAAAACAGACCACGGCCACCTGTCTAAAACATTTATTGAGAAAATCTCAAAGGTGGCGTCCCCATTCGGTCAATATCCTCACAATGCAAAATTCATAGCGAAAACCCGAATTGACTGAACAAGGATTTGGCCACCAGTGCTGTGCCCGAATGGTAACCTCTGCTGTTTGTAGTTCCTGAACGATCGGTTGTCTCTTACTTCCCTTGGGTTAGCGCACATCTAAAGGAACGCCCTTGAAGATGCGTCTCGTCTAACGACCATAAACTTAATGGTCGTTCCCGTGAACTTCTACTACAGGGCGGAAGCCCTAATTGCCTCTGCCAGATTAACACTGTGATAACTACCGGACTATTCTAATGATCTGTGCTTCCGTACGCACTATGCTTTGCTGTGTAGCTCTTGCTGGTGGGTCAAAGGTCTCTGAAGTAGTTGTGATTTGTGTTTGCCCGCAAGCTTCTGTTCTTCCTCGAGGGCTGTAGTGTAGCTTTCACCCAAGAGACAGTAACTCGCGAGCCATAAAGTTATTTTTCAAATAAGGCATTTTTTTTAACTACAAGGCTTATTGCAAACTCATTGTGTACAACGCAAAACAGCAGAAATCGGCCTGCACTCACGTTTATAGCGTTTATTTGCAGCCCGTTAAACTGAGTGTCAACTCCGTTCAACCGTGCTTTCTCTAGACATCCCCTTTCAGAAATTACAAAATAATTAAATGTCACCACGAGCCTAAATCTTTAAAACATATAGTATATGCGAATTACACTTAAAACATGCACTCGTCCACACCCAAAAGGGTTTCAGAAGCTCAATAACTTATTGGCCCTTACTATCGTGTCATAATCTCTGGTACTATCCTCGTATGCTTTCATGCTTCACACTACACACAATTTATAATTAGTTGGAAACTCTGGATAAGAAATACATCGCAGATTTGGCTTTGTACGCCTGGAAATATGAAGAAAAATCATGGCGTAAACACTCTGCCTTTTTAATCCAGTGCTAGCATGTCTGAGGCTCTTTTGTGGGAGAACGGGTATAATGACATAATCTATTTTCCATACAACTGATTCCTTGGTGAAACTCTTTTGTTTGGCCCTTGTTCCAAGAATCCTACCAGCACAGTATATTTTTTTATAGCGCACAATCACCATTGAGGTTATTCATGTGCTTGAATAGGCATGTGGTTATCACATAGTTATTCAAAGAGACAGGTCTTCAGCTTCATGTTGAATTCCCGAAGCGAGCAGGAGACTCTAATATTCCGTGGGAGGTTGTTCCATGATTTGGATGCTATGTAGGGGATCAAGGGACCTCCTGCTCCGCTTTTGTGAAGGTGGGGAAGGCTGAGTGGCTGATAGTCTGGTGAAAGTGTATGCGGCTGCTCTGGTATGCTGGCCCAGTGTTGTGCAAGGCTTTGTATGTGTGTGTGAGGAGTTTGAATTGACTGCTTGTGAATGGGGAGTCCATCGACCCCTCAGAAGTGGGGTGAGATATGGGTGTGGCATGGGAGATTGGGTATGAGTCTTGCTTCGGTGGTCTGTAGGAGCTGCTTGGAGATTTCGACATGGAGTGCTTTGTCGTAGTAGAGCCTGCATCTGATGAGTGCTTCTGCGACAGTGCGTCTGGTGTTCAGTGGCAGCCACTTGAAAATCTTAAGTAGCATACATAGGGTGTGGAAGCAGGCTGTGCTCAGTGCTTCGACTTGTGCTGTCGTGTTGAGCTTAATCACAGTTTTGTTTCTCAGTGCTCTCCGATTTCTAACGATAATGACAAACGCTTTGCTTGTTCGTGGTGTGCTAATACATCCGTTGCACTGTGTCGATCAGTGCCCTACATAATACTGAAGTACATGGGTCAGGCGAACCAGTCCCTAGGATGTGTGCACTTTTATTGAAACATTACGGGGCATATTACCAAGGGGGGCGATAGACAATTATCGCCGATTTAGCGGCCGTTTTCGGCTGCTAAGCAGCGATAATTCTATCGCGACATTAGCAAGCGGTCGCTACCTGATGTTAGCGACGGCTTATAGGCGATAGCGAGCGGTTTGGGGCCTGCTTTGCATGTCAGCGATGTTTATTGCTAATGACATGCAAAGTGGGCGTACCCAACCAGTTAGCGACTGAAAGCAGTCGCTAACGTCGCTATCACCTATTAGCAAGGCAGGCGTAGCGTTGGAAATATTCCCGCTATCGCCAAAAACCAACCCCTGCTCAGACCAGTTCTTAGCCATGTTATCCAATGGGAGGTGGATAACATGGCTAAGAACATTTTGTCGCTAATGCCTGAATATCGCTGTATTCTCAGCGATATTCACGCTATCGCCGAAAAAATTATCGCTTTGGAGATGAACCTTGCTAATAGCAAGTTATCTCAGCGATAATTTCCGGCGATGCTTAGCGATAAAAAAAATCGTTGCTACGCCTACTTAGCGATAAATATCGCTAATCGTTGGTAATATGCCCCTACGTTTCTTATAATAGTTCCACTTTCATCAACAAATAATTCCAATGTTTCTGAGAATTCAATTACTTCATTTGTTTATTAGTTCATCCATTAAATCATGGAACATTGATTCCAAATTCCATTATGGTATAGACAAAAGAACCCTTTTCATGATACCCAATGCATTTCGGGTCAAGTATCGACCATTCTTCAGGGATCTAGGAAAAAATAGAAAAAAAACAGATCAAACTCTAGTCAGTCATGCCTAAAATAGCCATATCATTGAAATACATAGGTCAAGTGCAATAGACATGCTAGAGCACATGCAGCATCAGCAGATTTATACAAATGAATCTTATGATCTCTCAAATCCCATTGCAACCACATCATTGAAATACCTAGGTCGAGTGAACGGTGCACCAGAATAATGCAAAGAAACACACGTGCTAGAGCACACGGAGCATCGGCAGATTTACATTACAAAGATTGTTACGGTGTTACAGACCACTGTGCAAAGGTTCACTGTGCCGCTAACAGCTGATCGATGTTCTTTTAAGAGTATAATGCTCTGCGCTACAGCCTGATTGTAACTGACCTCAGTTAGCCCCGTACCTCCACTAACTGCCTCCCGCTTACTTACTTCCAAGCGTAAGTGTGCATGCCGGTCAAAAACCAGGCAAAGTATCGTCAAGGCAGCACTTCCGTGTTCGTGCTTTCAAAGTTTTATATTAGCCAATCAAGTTTCAACCATTTCATGTTTAACAAGTCACGTGATGTGAGAGAGCCTCTTAAGCACTGAACTCTCTCACGTGATGTAACCCAATCAGCTTTCATCAATCCACTCTCACTCTGCACATGATCCAGTGCGTGCTCACGCTTCTATCCTATCTACATCGTTGACCTTCTGTGCTAAACTATTCTCAATACATTCATATTGCTTCTTATCTATAGCGTGTGGCAATCGCTGGCAGTTTTATTCCCACCTCAATATAACTAGATAAGATCTCCTAAGTACATTTAGTAAATAAGCATAACAATATTACAATAGCAAAGACCGATCTGTGGGAAAACACAAACTCAATATGTTGTGCAGTGTTCAAAAAAGCAAAAAATAAACAAAAAAAATCACATATCTCTTGGCTCTCTTTATAAAAAGCACACTAGTTCCACTCGGTCATTCATTCCATACAGTTGGATGGAATGCAATTTCCTGATCCAAAAGAATTCTGCTCTTAACAATTGTTTATGAGGTCCATGTCACAACATTGTTAAACAGCTTCCAAAATCGTAAAACTGATTTGTGTAATTTTATGACCAGCCTCCTGCCAATGTGTAGCTACGGTAGACTTCATATTCTTCATTCTAACATTACTTTTATGTTGTTATTCTGATCTTGATCTTTCTTTCGGTCTGTCCGACATAAATGTTGCCACACGGGCACTTGATGGCGTACACAGCATTTTTTGTATCATACGTGCTGGAGTGAAATAATGGTATTTTATTGCCTTTCGTGAGTTGTGTAAATTCATTGCCTACAATTACGTTGTTGCAATGGACACAGTTCTCGCATCTTTGCATGCCTTTTGATACATGTCTCTTAACTCTTTTGCTATTCAAAAACTCTTTAATGTTCTTTGACCTCTGGAACGCAAACGTGATTGTCATCAAATAAACTTTTTTAATCTGGTTCCAATTGAATCAATGCCCACTGTTTCTTAATGATGTTTTTGATTTTGTGAGCTTGCATGGAATATTTAAGAACACAGGCAGTTGGTGATTTCTCATTATGGACTCTAGGCCTGAGTACATTTTCTCTGTTCAGCTTTCCCACTCTTACAATTGGTTATTCAATGATGTTCCTTGGGTAACCTCGCCTCCAATATTTCATGGCCTGGTTATCGATCGTTGCTGCCACCTCTGTGGGATCAGAGGTTATACGCTTTAATCTAATAAATTGAGACAGAGGCAGATACTTTTTAAGGGATTCTTGGTGGAATCTTTTAAAATGCAAACAAGTGTTGCGATCCATTGTTTTAGTGTACACTTTGGTTTTAACTGTGTTATTGTCAATTGATACCAAGAAAGCTATTTGTTGTTTATCCATTTGATGGGTAAACTTGATACATTCATGATGTGAATTCAAGCCTGCAATATTCTTTTGCAGTACATTTTTTCCCCTTTCCAGATGATAAATATGTCATCGATATATCTTTTGAATAACACTAAATCCTATGTCCACTCTAGATTCTGAAGAATGTGTACAGATTCAAATCTAGACATGAAAATATTCGCATAAGATGGTGCCGCCGCAAATTCCATTATGAGGAATCGAGGAATACAGGGCGGTAACGTCCACTGTGCATAACCACCAATCGCCTAAGACAATGCTCGAATTTACTAAATGTATTAAGTTCAGCTTGGATTATAGTCACTCTGGTGCTGTTGGACTTAGCAAACAAACACAACAAGATGATGGGCGGAGTGCTGAAACTTCAAATACTCACCCCCAGTCAAGAGATTTGGGTTAAATCCATTGTTCTTTTACTCACTGTGCCACCCCACTTTGGACCCAGCCATATGCAAATCAGTCTTGACCCTGCTCCCCATGGGAACAGTCCAGCCTGAACTGCCAGGCCCTCCCTGGACTGGAAACCAGCATCCTGGGACCTGTTTCAGGGTATCACCCCTAATGAACTTTAATCCAGTTTCACATCAGACAAAGGACCCACATCTGGGTATACATACCCCATGCCACGTAGGGCGAACATAGCAAACACAGCAAGGAGTGCTTAAACTTTTGAAAGACATCCACCACCCCCTCCAGTTTTTATCTGGGTTAAACCCATCATTCTTTTGCTCACCATGCCACCCCAGCCATATGCAATTTAGTCTTGACCCTGCTCCTCATGGGAACAGTCCAGCTCGATCCGTCAGGTCCTCCCTGGCCAGGAAACAAGAATCCTGGGACCGGTTTCGGGGTATCACGCCTCATCAACCAGGCTAGCTTGAATCCAGTGGCACAGCAAGCAAGGGGCCCACGTCTTAGGGCGAACATAGCAAACATACCTAGATCATGGATTGAGTGCTAAAACTTTTCAAACACCCCCAGGTAAGAGATCTGGGTTGGACTTCTCCAATGCATTTGACACAGTGCTGCACTCAATCGTGAATACACAACTTGAAGTGTGGGGGTTGATAGGTTGGCTCGCAGCTGGATAAAATCTTTCCATTCCAAAATAAGCCAAACAGTTGGAGAGCAAAGCGGCTCTTCATTGATCCAATGTTATTTAATGTCTACCTGCTCCCTTTAGCTTTGATTGTTTGGCCCTATGGCCTTAGGTGTTTTAGTATGCTGATGATATACTGCTGAAGTCCTCCATTGTTAAAAAAAAAATCTGCAGTTTTCTGGTTGCCTTTTAGCTATGCTTCACTCTGATTTTTAATGGATAAAAACAAGTTGTTTGGCATTAAACTCTGACAAATACAGATTTTGATCTTTGGTAGCACCAAATCAATCTGGTTGCTTGGTTGGTGGCCTAAAGAACTTGAGAAATCTTGGTGTCAAATTTGAAAATGCATTAGCCTTCATGCTCTTGCTGCAGAGACTGCCGACACCGGTTTTTCTTTGTTACCGATTTCAAAGATTTTTGGACATCTTGCCTGTTACATCCAGATTGTATTGTGCACACTCACTTTATCTTGGTCTTTCTCATTGTTAAGTTAGGCAGGTGTACTTGGAGCTAAATGCCGCAGCCAGGCTGATTTTGAAGATACCGCTTCAGCAACATACCCTCCTCAGGTCCCCACAGTGCATCCCAGTGAATAAGTAAATTCAATTTAAAAGCTTAGTCCTTTGCTTTTCATTGTATGGTCTTGGGTATCGGATTGAAAGTGTAAAACATACTTTGCTCATCGTGGATTTAAGTAAATCAAATGTACAACTGTTAATAATTGCTAGGATCAAACGGGTGTGGAAAGCTGGGCATTTCCTTGCCCTTCTGGTCTCACAACTTTGGAATCCTCTTCCCATCATTTAATGTGGCATGGACAAGGAGATGTGCTTTAAAAAAATGTACAGCCTAGATTTAGATCTGTTTAACCAATGCTAACATACCGTTATTGTGCCGTCTCCTATTTACTGCAACACCAGGATGGCCGTTTTGGGTTGCTGTCACAAGTCACCTATTCATTTATGTCCCTTTGGGTGTCTATGAAGCCTTTGTCTGTGACCCAGTGGTTAGGGCTGATGTATCTAAGCCAGATTTTCCCCACACTGTGGGGTGTAACCCACCAGTGAGTTGCAATTACATTTTTTTCGGTGGGTCAGGAAAGCCGGAACAATAAGTAAAGGAGCATTTACATTCTGTGTTTATTTTGTCACATTTACCAGGTCTTTAAAGACTGAGCTCAAATGTAATGCTGCGTCAATTTGCTGCGCATTCTTTTATGATGGGCATCAGTGCTTACTTTTTCTCTGACTGCAAAGTGAAAGGAGGTTTTAAAGTGAATTATGTGACAGTATTGCTGGAGTGCAGCGAGTGTGAAACAAAAGGCTGCAGAATGTTGTTTTTAAGCAACACACAAAATGTAAATACCTGTAAATCAGAGTCACTGGAAATATGCGGTGCTGCCGTGTTTATCGCACAGTTATGTATTTTCCACATAAACCATCATCTGCTGCATAATATGCAGACTTTAATAAAAAATGTTGCTTCCACCTCAAACGGTTCAAAAGTTAATGAAAATGCAGCAACACATGTTGCAGCACAGTGGAACAGCTTTTGCAAAAGTTGACTGGTCACCCTTCTGTTCCATATCACTTTGTTTGGTTGTTAAACTGGTACCGAGGTGCACCATATGCCCAGGAAGTGTTAACAAGTGTGAAAATAAGTAATATCACAAAATGTGCTGTACTACACCACATAATTTGTCTTTTCTTGCCGCATGATTTACACAGCCTTGCCACATAATTTGTCCCTCCCCTGCTGCGCAAATGAGCCTACACATATTTATAAATGAAGAAAGCCTGGAAGCGCAACTGCCACGTTTCTAGGCTGTCTTCATTTATATAGATCAGTTAAAGTGCAGGAAAAAGGTGTAACAGCTGTAGTACCGAGTGCTATAGCAGGGCCAGTGAGTGTTGAGACTGGGTCAAAGACATAGCTTTAAAGAATATAATATTCTACTTTTTCCCCCACCTTCTGGTATCTGCATATATAATAACGCACACACGCCTCAAATGAATGGGAAATATACTGTTTTACATTATGAAGCCTCAGTTGGCTAATGTGATCACTACAGATATCTGTGTATGTGACTAGATTGGTGCAGTGAGGAATGGTACTGGGAGCACTGTGAATCGGCCATATATATATTTTTTTGTCTATTTAAAGGGTGCACTTTTTTAGGTCGAGCCTGGCTCAGCGCGCATGCGCTGCTCCTAGGTAAAACAACCTCTTGGAATCACTCAAGACGTTCTTGTGCATGTGTAATTTTTTGTGTTAATTTTTCCTATTGGCCTGTGCGTGCTAAGACAGCACGCAATTGGGCAAAGGCGGGTGCATGTCCCACCTTTGCCAGGAATTGAAGCCGCCTACGGCTTGCGGTTACGCTCAGTGTGCTATCTGTGCTTTCGCGTGCATTGGGCGCATGCGCACCACACCAGGCTTGTTTTTTATCTCCATGTGCCTTTCTCTGGCAAGCAACATGCTCAAGAGGCTTTGCACTGCAGTTCTGAATTTCCATGACTGGGCGAAAATAAAAAAAAAGCTCCACCCCTCGCTGCAGAATGCGGCACGCAATCTGCTTCAATGCAGAACTGGATAAGAGATCAGCCTCCCTGCAGATCCTGATGAGATCCGTCAGCTCTGAGGAACAAGACAAGAGAACTGCCTCCCTGCACATTATCTGCATTTAGCTCTTGTGTAATTACTCGCAATTTTGCCAAGTGATGGGACTGAGTTTGATGTATGCAGGGCGACAGTAAAAGACCCGGAAACATGATCATTGAAGGCTGATTCCTCGGACTTTTCTGAGCTGTCGGCTCTAAAAACCAGACCCCGAGTGCCAGGAGTGCAGTGATGTAGAATGGCGGTATGCAGGCACTCACATGAAAATAAGGCCCGCACATTGCAGGGCTATGTCTGTTTTCGGGTAGTGTACCTCAGAATTGAGGCGCACAACGTTTTTGGTGGGCAAATTGTCAAGTGTTTGCTTCATCTCTTTGAAGCGCAAACAGAAAACGGCGGTATGTGTAACAGAAATGTGTGACCGAAAGAGAAGGGTATGGTTATATAGGAGTGTATATATGTGTGTGTACAGTTCTTTTCTGTCACATGTTGCTACATTTACACATACATTGCATTTCTCCACTAAACTTCTTGCTACAACAGTTTGCAAATTCTCGAAAGGAAATTAAAAAAGTACACAAAGCTGATAAGAAAATAGTTTTATTCAGACCATACAAAAATTTACTGTGCTAGTGTGATGTAGTTTAAAAAAAAAAAAAGGGGGGGGGCCTGTTACAACACCCAAACTGGGTCTTAATGATGTGGGTGGCGCAGTGCATGCAGTGAACCGGTTCACTCGACTTCTGACCTTCCTTTCAGGGTGATTATAGCTCCTCTCTGGGTGTCTGTTTGCAGTTCCCGCAAGTGTTTTATAAAGGGGCACAGTCTCGCCCATCCTTTAATATCTGCAGAGTTTCAAACTGCTCTTATCTTCTCGCAAGATGCTTGGTCATGATGTTCTGTTATCTGTGCTATGTGTAGGGCGCAGTGTGTGAGTCTCCGGGAATGTTACATGACCTGAATAATAGAATGTTTCTCCTGTAAGGTCTGATGGGTGAACCTACAGGTGCCTGCACCTGCTGAGGTAGCTATGTTTATATACAGGTGCTGGACAATGTCATGATGACTTACACCTTCGGTCTTTCAAGCCGCATAAAACCGGTGCCATCGTAGGTCGTTCACAGTAGTGATGTGGCAAGCTCTGGCGGCCTGATATTGTGCTATGCCATTGCATGTAGTATTTATATTTTTATTTTCCCGTGAGTAATCGCGACAGCAATCTATTAATCAGTAGGTACTGTTCACGTCGTGCAGGTCCCAAAGGCAAGACCTATCGGCTATGCCAATGCTTGTTTTTAAATGGGCGCCTATATTATTACCTCTCAAAAATAATAAACATTTGTCCCTGTGAAGCTTCAAGTGGCTCCATTAATTAAAACCTATGCTGGTTCCAAAGCAGCCATTACATTAGGTGAGTAACCAGTTAAACACATTTGCGTTTCTTGTTGAGAAGACATTTTTAGGTCTCGACCTGCCAATGCGCAAGCGCATTGCAGCTCGAGGCATAGAGAGGTGGATCAGGAAAGCTGATCAAGGGGCTTTCGCAGGAGGATTACACACAGTGCCTGCGCACATGCGTGCCATTTGCTCCCCGAGCCGCCTCACATCCACGCGCTTGCCATTTGCACACCAGCCTCGTCACACACACCCTTTGTCTGAGCCTCAAGGCATCAGACTTCAAAGGCTACCGCTCCCCCGCCACCCCACCCCCCGTGCATATCGCGCACCACCATTTGTCTGTGCCTAGCCCTAGGCATCAATCTTCAAAGGCTGCAGCTCCCCCCCGTCCCCCCCGCCACAGCAATGCCAAACGCTTTTTTTGGTTTTTAGAGTTACGAGCTGTTAAGTGCTCTCACGCGCACCACTGCGGAATATGCCATGACTGCACAGACTTGCACGCAGAAGACAGCATTATACTGGCCTGGGTTCTCATCAAGTATTTTACCAGAAAAGTCCCAGCAATGGCTCCGATTTTCACCGTACTCGTCTCCTCTGTGCACATCGGACTCATTATTTCACTGTACTCGACTCCTTCAGAATACACCAACCCGTTATTTCACTCTCACACCCCCACCCCACACACAACCCCACGCACACAACCACACACACACAACCACACACACACTGTCGCCCTCACTCTATCTGTCGCCCTCACTCTATCTGTCGCCCTCACTCTATCTGTCGCCCTCACTCTATCTGTCGCCCTCACTCTATCTGTCGCCCTCACTCTATCTGTCGCCCTCACTCTATCTGTCGCCCTCACTCTATCTGTCGCCCTCACTCTATCTGTCGCCCTCACTCTATCTGTCGCCCTCACTCTATCTGTCGCCCTCACTCTATCTGTCGCCCTCACTCTATCTGTCGCCCTCACTCTATCTGTCGCCCTCACTCTATCTGTCGCCCTCACTCTATCTGTCGCCCTCACTCTATCTGTCGCCCTCACTCTATCTGTCGCCCTCACTCTATCTGTCGCCCTCACTCTATCTGTCGCCCTCACTCTATCTGTCGCCCTCTCTCTATCTGTCGCCCTCTCTCTATCTGTCGCCCTCTCTCTATCTGTCGCCCTCTCTCTATCTGTCGCCCTCTCTCTCTCTGTCGCCCTCTCTCTCTCTGTCGCCCTCTCTCTCTCTGTCGCCCTCTCTCTCTCTGTCACCCTCTCTCTCTCTGTCGCCCTCTCTGTCGCCCTCTCTCTCTCTGTCGCCCTCTCTCTCTCTGTCGCCCTCTCTCTCTCTGTCGCCCTCTCTCTCTCTCTGTCGCCCTCTCTCTCTCTCTGTCGCCCTCTCTCTCTCTCTGTCGCCCTCTCTCTCTCTCTGTCGCCCTCTCTCTCTCTCTCTGTCGCCCTCTCTCTCTCTCTGTCGCCCTCTCTCTCTCTCTGTCGCCCTCTCTCTCTCTCTGTCGCCCTCTCTCTCTCTCTGTCGCCCTCTCTCTCTCTCTGTCGCCCTCTCTCTCTCTGTCGCCCTCTCTCTCTCTGTCGCCCTCTCTCTCTCTGTCGCCCTCTCTCTCTCTGTCGCCCTCTCTCTCTCTGTCGCCCTCTCTCTCTCTGTCGCCCTCTCTCTCTCTGTCGCCCTCTCTCTCTCTGTCGCCCTCTCTCTCTCTGTCGCCCTCTCTCTCTCTGTCGCCCTCTCTCTCTCTCTATCTATCTGTCGCCCTCTCTCTCTCTCTATCTATCTGTCGCCCTCGCTCTCTCTCTCTATCTATCTGTCGCCCTCGCTCTCTCTCTCTATCTATCTGTCGCCCTCGCTCTCTCTCTCTATCTATCTGTCGCCCTCGCTCTCTCTCTCTATCTATCTGTCGCCCTCGCTCTCTCTCTCTATCTATCTGTCGCCCTCGCTCTCTCTCTCTATCTATCTGTCGCCCTCGCTCTCTCTCTCTATCTATCTGTCGCCCTCGCTCTCTCTCTCTATCTATCTGTCGCCCTCGCTCTCTCTCTCTATCTATCTGTCGCCCTCGCTCTCTATCTATCGCACCACCACAGCCCCACTCAGGGGTACCACAGCATCACTGAATGCCACAGCATCACTCGTCGCCACCACAGTATCAATCTGTGCAACCATTCAACAATAACTGGTTCAAATATTTTCTCTCAATGTTTCAAGCTTTATTACAAATGTCACAAAAATATTTCACTTCTGTTCTTGGATTTTCGTCACATAAAATTCACTGAACCCTGTGTCTGGCCCAGAGGCGATACCTACAACCTTAAGAAGCAGATCATCATTAGTGCTGTAGACCTATGCCTGTTATATTCTCCTTCCTTTATTGTGGTAGAACCCCAGGACATGCTTGCAGTATTGCTTTCGCCCTCCGAGGAATGGCCCAAGTGAGTGGAAAAATGAAGCCGATGAGACTCCTCGATTTGGGCATCTTAGCGATGGGAGGAAGACTGGCGTGAGATGGGAGCCCTTGCTGTTAACTAAGGGCAAAAAAGACCACTTGCTTTGCAAGACATTAGCGGAGCAGTTGCAGTAGCACTGGTGCCTAAGGGCCCACTGTATCACAATTATGAGTGTTGATTTAAAAAGTGAACATCCAGGCTTACTTTCCTTGCTAATATTAGGGCAGGTGACACTGTTGCTGAAAAAGTCTGAGAGCTCTTACCCTTTTCAGAAGGGGACACATGGCTTACAAGTCTCATGTTTAGTTTCGATTACAAGCTACAGAAAAGCACCCCATAATTGATCTGATAATCCCATCCCCTCCTAGCTCACCTCTCGCTCCCCTAATCCTTGCCGTAACATTTTTTTTGGGGGTGGGGGGGTGGTCCAACTTCAAAAACTTTTGCATTGGGGCAGGGGGCTCAGAGTAAAAATGTTCAAGGAAGACTGTTTTGCTTGGTGATGCACAAACTATAAATATAAAATCCAATTTTCACATATCATTTCCGTGAAGTATAGTTTTATCAGTAAAACTGTCTCTGCAAATGTAGGTATCCTTCCCAACTGAAATTTGGATTTTTTTGATACAAAATAAAGAAGTAGACCCTTATGATAAGTCTCATTTGTAAAACAGATCTAAAAAATATTGTATGAATTTGCTGGCTTTGCTACATAGTTGGGCAGATTCCCTCTTGTGGGTGGTGAGGTGTCCTGGGCTCTTTACCTTTGGCAATCCTGATGAAGGCGGTCCTTATCCATCAAAACTCCTAGATTTGAATTGAAGTGATCGTTGAGCCACAGACGTATGGAGATGAACAGATCAAATATGTGCAATAGAATTTTTTTAATATATCAATATATGCTCTATTACGACAAATTGTATAGTGTGTATGTAAGACATATATTTTGAAATTTGTATAAATGTAAGCTTTGAAGTAATGAAAAAGCCTTACAATATATGCAACAAAAGGATTAGTAGAACCGTGTTTTAACTGTCTGTATTGTTCTGAGTGAATGAAATATTATGGTATGTGTGTGACTGATGCTATGGAGGCTGTGTGATTAAGATGAGATATGAGTGAAGGAATGTGCCAAAATGGTTTTAATTTTGGAATGTAGTACACATCTCACATTGTTTTACCTTATTTTTCCTAATTGAAATGTTAAAAATGTACAAAAACATGTTTTTAGGTTTCTTATGTAGGAGCATTTGAACTAGTGTCAAACTGTGAATGATACAGAATAGTGAAATCTATACATCAATAATCATATCAGTGTTCACTATTAACCCCTTGCATGCTGATGACGGCCCCCAGCCAGCTGTCATGCACTACAGTGCTCGTGTGCTGATGACGGCTGGGGGCTGTCATGCCCGCGCTGAAATCTGCAGCACAGGAGCAGAATCGGCCCAGCATGGAAGGGGTTAATAAAGACTATTTACCATTGGTTGATCCTAGTTTGTCTCAGCAGCTATACATATATTCGTGTTTGACAAGGTATTGACTGTATAAGTAAGGTTGCAGCGTCTTTTTCTCCAAGGATAGTATTTTTGCCCCAGGTACCAAGAATCCGTATGCAGTGGGTCCTATTTGATATTATGTGCAAATTTTGTTGCCATTTTCGCATGCTGGACTGATTGAACATGAAGATTTGTTTGGGGCTGTGTTTTTAGGGAAAGTCCTGCAGCTGCCTTTAACATTGTCCTTTCTCCACAGATTTTACTGTGATTACTGCGATACCTACCTCACCCATGACTCGGTATGTACATACCATTGTTTGTTATTTATATTTCTCCAGCAAGTATGTTTTCATTGCCAATGTTGCTGGTAAGATATTTTCTTTTTAAATTATGGTTTTCCTGGTTCCTCCTTTTTAGGTTTCGACCTGGCGAAAGGAGCACGAAGTGCTACTCCCAGGCCGAAAACTTTTGTAAACAGTATGGATGTTCGGCACCGCCTCTTTGCCATTGGCTAGCTCCATAAATGGACGCTAGCCATTGGCAAACAGAGGCGTCCGTCAAATCCCGAGGCGACTGGTGGGCGTTCCGGCAATGTTTTTCTCATCCTGCCTCTTTTCTGACGTCATGTGGCTGTGGGCGTGTATTTTTTTTTTTTGTCCCGTGATGTTTTCGTCATTTTTAAAGTGCCTTTAGCCGGAGTGGTTGGCGAGAGCCGCTAAGCGCTTTTGTTAGAACTGATGGGAGAGTATGTGCCTCGAAGTCGGTCTCCCTAAAGAGGAGCAAGGACGCGCTTGGCGGAACAACTCACTGGGCGCTAGGCCGCTGATGCTGCCGGTCCGAGGCATCGCTGCTCCGTGTATCGTTGCTGAGCCCGGAGGTTGAAGGGGCTGGGGGCGGAGGAATCAATGGTTAGGCGACGGAGGGAAGTGACTCACGCTCTATGCGCGCGCATTGTTCTCAGCCACTCTGGCCGCAGTGCCTAACCTCTCCATTCTCTGTTGAGAGGGACTAAGGAAATACTTCTTCTTATTTCCCTATGGTGTCACACTATAAATGTACATAAATACCATGTTCAAAATACTTTACTGTAAGAGGCCTATTGCGCTTGTTTTATCTGATTGTTGCTAAGTTTCAAAGTTCACACTCTCACACCAAACGGCAGACAACGTCCAGAAAAATAGAAACGTGAAAAAGAAGGGTGAGCCCTTGACGCAGCGCGCACTGGAGAGGGGTAGGTAAGATAACTTAACTCTTCACGGCCAGAGCTGCTCTGCTGCTCGCATCTTTAGTCTGAAACTGACCCCCCCCACCCTGTATCACTTGAGGGAAGTGTTAACGCATGCCCGAAAGCATCAGAGCCTCGGTGCCAACGGGGCACACGTGTGTACACCACGAGGCAACTTCTTCATGAAATTGTGAAAATTAGCCATTTCAGAGTTGTGACGCTGTGCAATCCCGCATTGCAAGACATCCGAATTGCAAAGCACGCACCCCCTTTACAAAATAAAGATACGAGAAAATGGACCAGCTGTGCACAGCTGCCCAATGCCAAGGCATGTATTACTTTAAAATGTGTTAATGCAGTTGCTGAAAGCGCATCTACAAGCCAGGCGCTTTATCACCGAAGCCCGTTGCAATGCAAGACATGCAAGCTATTCTCCAGTGTTACAACTGCACATCTGGGGCGCCAGGCACTAGCTCCTAGGTGCTTTATCACTGAAGCCCGTTGCAATGCAAGACATGCAAGCTATTCTCCAGTGTTACAACTGCACATCTGGGGCGCCAGGCACTAGCTCCTAGGTGCTTTATCACCGAAGTACGTTGCAATGCAAGACGTGCAAGCTATTCTCCAGTGTTACAACTGTGCACATCTGGGGCGCCAGGCACTAGCTCCTAGGTGCTTTATCACCGAAGTCCGTTGCAATGCAAGACGTGCATGCCGTGCTCAAGTAGGAGCCCCTTTCCTGCCAAATTAAACGGTTTACATCTGTGCACATCTGGGGAGCACAATCAGTGCAGGCCTCTGGGACACAAATGCACCCTGCACTCCGAAGCTGTGCGCGCGGCCGCACGCTGCACGTCCACCCGAGAGAAAGGTGAACTTTAAAAGGGAAACGTGTGAGAAGGGTACCTGCGCCTCGCGTTGGTCTCTCTGAGAAGGCGTAGTACACAACTGAGACAAGCGCCTACCTCCCTTACCTTTTTACGTGTTGTCATATTTGTAGGCGCTTATCACGCTTGCGTTCTTGTCCCAGAAAGCATTCATAGAGGCTAGATGGTGATGTTTATTTTCGTTATTCAAAAAAATTTACTTGTCAGCGATGACGTTTGGAAATAGGAGGGAATGGGTCTGATACTCTCCGTCATGTGCTTTATACAAACGTGTTTTATAAGTAACCTTGCCTGCGGGGCTTATGTGGTTTCTATTTGGTGGTGGCCATCATAAGGTCAGTCAAAATGTCTCGGGATGCTCATATAGGTTGATCGCTACAGATCGTATAAAAACTGACTGACCGAAGGTGACCATAGCTGGTGAAGCCATCAATCTGGTCTTATAAATAAACTCGGTATCTTGAAGACATACTGGCACCACTGCCAAAATGAAAGATGCTGGCTGTGATCACATGGAAAGGGAACCCAGGGAAGTCCAATGCACAGAAAAAATTACCATCTTAAAAATGTGGTTGTAACCCGCAAGTTCCACCATGAAGAATATACATTTCTGCGATTGGCATGTTTGTGTAATAACGAAACTTGGTTTAAAAAATGTGTACTAAAATTAGTATTTACCGTTTTTTCTCAGATCTATAAACAAGCGCTCGTCAAAACAACCTCAATGTACTATTTAGTTAACAGTGGAGCATTGCAGCAGCGTGGCTACTGTAGAGAGACGGGAGTCCTATTTGTCCACTTCAGAGCCGGATGTGTAGTCTGTAATCTGAAAATTTAAATAGCAGAACAGCAAAGCAGTGTACTCATTTAGCTGCCCGCGCGCCTCGCTTCCTCTCAGAGCTGCAATTCGGGTCCGTATTTGTTTATATTAATTAAGTTAATTGGAAAGTGATGTGCTTCACATGTGGTGAATTGCGAAACATCCAGCCTGTGAATTGGAGCCTGCTGGCTCGTTTCCCAGTGATATCCGTTCATCCCGGGGTGCTGCAACCAGACTAGTCCCGGGCCAATCATTTCTTTTTCTGGTACGTCGAGCAACAAAACATCCCTGGCAAAAACAGTACACCTTCTGGAAGCATCAAGGGAGGAATTAACCAGGAAAGTAGATGTATGCAGGTTTGGAGTATGAGTGTTCAGTGGAAAGGATTTTACTTTTTCAAAAACCCAACTTCCTCTATGTATGAAGGTTTTGCTTTTAGCAGAAATGCCAGGATGATACTAAATTATAGATATTTTATATCGGCTGTGGTACTCCTTTCTTCAACCCTTAGAAGGATGAATAGCGGCGTTGGCCCTACTGGGCCACGATTCTGTGCTCCGAGTATTGCACACTGACCTCCATAGCGCGCGCTCTCAACCCACTGAGCCTCTTGCTAGAAAATCGGGTCCCATTGTCTTTTTGCTGCTACAACCCGTTCTCCAGGGATTGTGCATGAGTTTGTGAAGCGTAATGAAAAATAAACGATAATCGGTTACTTGATAGGCTCAAACTAATGTTTTATTCAAAGGCAGGGTGGAAAAATGAAATTAAATCACATGAAGTGAAATTTAACGAATGTGAACTTCTGACTGCAGTTAGTGATATTACGCAAACCTTTGGCTGATCAGCGATGCAGAGATAATATTGTGCATTGTACGTCTAGGGTCTTGCGAGACATTAAGCTATTAGCATTGTAAATGACTGCCATTTATTTATTGGTTTTCAAAAACAACACATAAATGAAAAATTTGTCATTTACAATGCCAATAGCTCTAACTTTTACAAAGGCGAAACCGTTGCATTGTAAATGCTTGTTGTAAAATATTAGCAAGTTGTGATAATTAAAATAAAAGGCCATTCAATACCATGAAGCAGAATCAAATGTATTTTAGGTTCCTTAATGGGAATCTTACTTAATAATGAGAAAGCATATTGCTGTTTGTTATGATGACCTCCAATAAATTAATGAAAATATGGAAGAAATGATACTCGAAGATCATCAAACCGAAACATCTACACAATTGGACATTAGGAGGGGTCTTGTATTAGAATATGTACAAAAAAGAATTCTACAAAAATATCCTCTGCAGAATTTTGTCTACCTCTATATTAAAGTAAGAATATTGTGGGGTAATTGTAAATCTGTGCTTGACAATATATATTATTGTTATTTTTGGCATGTTAATATTGAAAACTCAATATGTAGATAGCTCACCAACACTTTTCCAAGGGCGGTGTAATCACCTTAAATCTTCTGTAAATACCACCTTCCCAGATGCTTGTATTTATTGCCTTGCCAGTAAACTACAATGCCCACAAAGTTTCATACTAATAATGTGAGAAATGGTCAATGGAAAGTTTATTTGTTTCTGTGGCACCTACCTAATGAATGGAAGGCATGCCTGGTGGACTTATCTTGATTCTGTGTACATTATCTATGATTTGCTACCTTGGAATTATCCCTGGATAAATTAGAATAACTCCTTTTGTGACTTGCATGACATTGCCATTGTATTATCCTGAATGTTAGCTAGAGGAAGATGAAAGCAATAAACCTAAGCTAGGATGCAATGGAGGAGCTCAGACGTTTCTAGAACAGCCATGTTTCAGTTGAAAGTAACTGTAGGCAGTAGTATACCATTTTAAAATTCTGATTATATAGTAATCGTAAAGTTCTAGAGCGTAAGCTAATTTGGATCAAAAAAGGGAATTGCTTCCTTTGCCTGGTCCAAACTATCAAAGGTATGTTTGCCCACAACCAGCTTACAAATCATCAGTGACAAAATCAGCAATGCACCAGAGACAGGTGCCAGAAGGGCTAGGGCACGGTTCAAAACCTCGTGGCCTTCTGGCAAAGCAATTTGCAATACATTTCCTGACATGCATACTTGAACTACACCACCCAGCTAATGCTCACATTGGGTTGTATAATCATAATAATTACCACAAAAAACCAACATAAAAGCGTCATTTGCCATGCTGCTTTACCCCAGCGTTTCTCTGACTGAAAAGTTTGCTTGCAACCTTAAGTGAAAGGCAGTCACTGAATGTTTGCCTGTCTCTTGTTCAATTGTTTTCTGGAATTTTGTAGATTGCCTCTCCATCTTCAGAAATCTAAATATTGATACTCCTATTTGTGATTCAATGGTAGATTATTTTCCTACCAGGGTTCAAATTGTCAGGGACCACTTACAAGTGCTTTAAGGACTTCCCGACAAAATGTTAAGTTCTGTGGCCTGACCATTTTACTCTCAATGTGACCTCTTCCCCCTTTTGTCCACTTGCTGCCAATTACTTCGCAATCAAACTCTTGGACCCATCTTACTATTGACATTCTTAAGCCATGTTTTTGATATCCTCATGCTATAGAAAGAAGGGTGTATTGAAGAAACCTCTAGAACTGGGTATAATCAGAGCCACTGGAATTATGCAATTTTGAGGCAGCGCTGTTTTGTCCATAATCATAGATTTGAAGTATTTGCCTCATAATTCACCACCTGTAACATAATCTGCAGAATGTAGCCAAAAAAAGTGAATTAAAGGATACTAAAAATGTTGCAACATGTTCCCTCACAGTGGGAGACCGTTCACAAAGTTGACTCGTCTTTCATTTACTTATTGCTGTATTTGGTTGTCAAACTGGTACTAACGGTGAGAAATATTTTCTCTGACAATGTTACTGTAGGAGATGTAGGTAAGTGTAATAAAACACGATTGGAGCCGAGAGAAGTTATCTTTAGGTTTATTCACGGAAGGCGGTAACAATGTATAAGGAGATCCAAGATTGTAATGCCTCACCAACTGCCAATCCACTATACATATTTTTATATATATATATATATTTGTGTGTGTGTGTGTATATATATATATATATATATATATATATATATATATATATATATATATTCCCACAGCCCTTGAACAACCACCACCCCCAACACAAGCATCGCTCGTTGAGATAGCAAGCATCTTCTGAAATAGGCTGTAGCATGACAGGGTTGTCCCACTTACAACTATTAGATATACAAACGTAAACAAGATGCACAAGCGTTACAGAAGTCACTCTCACACGTTTAACAGTTACCATGAATAAAAGTGACACGATAATACGGTCATTAAATGTGCTGCATTTTGCCAAATCATTTGCCTTTTCTAGCCACATAAATTGATCAACCCTGTTGCATCATTTGCTCCTCTCCAGTGTCATTCCAGTGCCACTGGGTTTAAGTGAGATTTCTTTTTTAACCTGCAGAGTTCTACACAGCTTTAACATGCTTACTGGGTATCTGCCAGGCGCCCAGACAATTGAGAAAAGCTTGCACGTTTCGTTATAGTCCATGTCTGTTAACATTGTATTGTGCTCAGAGACTTTCTACTTTTTTGCAGTCTGTAATATTGTAAAATGTTATGTTGCTGATACATACTGCATATGTCCACTGACTGTTCTGCGACCAATCAGGACTACAGTCATGGCTAAATATGTAATGCACATTTTGTTCACCCGTGTTTCTTCTTTCAGCCGTCGGTGAGGAAGACTCACTGCAGTGGCAGAAAACATAAGGAAAACGTGAAGGATTACTACCAGAAATGGATGGAGGAGCAAGCACAGAGCCTTATTGATAAAACAAGTAAGATCCAGTTTGCCCACTCCCTGATACACCAGAGATGGTAATGGTTGTATCCTCCACATCTAACCCCCTAAGAAGGAAAACATGCCTTTATCTTTAACTTGATGTGGACTGAACAGGTGTTTTAGGGAGCAGATTGGGGCTCCTTCATACTGCAGTCTTGAACTAATCATGGCCTTCTTGCACAGCTTAATTAATAAATAGGCCACGGGTGGTTAGAAGTGGAAGAATGACTTGGCGACTCTCTGCTTTGTACTAGCAAATCGCTGTTTTCCCCACTGGAAATAAATGCATCCATTACTGGAAGTGTACTAATTTGATTGATCCATACTAGCTAATGTGAACATTGAGACTTGTCTGATACAGGTCGATAACTTGCACAGCTTGTATCACCTGATTTTTTGGTGATTCAATATCACTGTACAAATTTTTTTTTTTTGCAGAGTTTTATATAGCGCGAACTAGAACCGAACCGAATCAGTTATCAGAGCGCTTTACATAGCACCAGTTACGTTACATTAGGACACACTTTCATTTTTAGGCACGCGAGATTAACTGATTTGCCCAGAATCACAGGGGGTTTTTGGCGTCGTTACCGAGACTCGAACCCAGATCCCGAGGTCGAGCGCCTTAGCCGTAAGGCAATTTATCTCTCTTCCTCTGGTTAGATATCTAGGTGTCTAGTTTCTCCCAACTAGTAAATCAGAATGTCATAATCCGTACATACTGATTTTAATTTGCTATTCATTACCATTGAGAGGGAGGGGAATCCTGCTCAGTCAGAGGCTTCACCTCTGTTAGACATGGCTCTTGCTCCCACACTCAAAAATGTTAATAGCATATTTTCATAATACTGTGGACCGTAGATAAAAACGTGACTGGACCTGCATTAGAAATGCACTTATGGTTTCTTGCTCATAACTTTCGCACTAATTGTCGAACCTGCATGGCAGGTGGAAGGCGCTTGGTCTGTCTAGCTCATGTTGTGCTTAGTGTATTTTCTCCAGAAGAGCTTTAATCATTCTTGTTGTTTGCATTATACAAAGGTGCTGGTTGTGCTTCAGATAAAATAAATTGTACGGTCTGAATCTTGTTGAAAGGTTGTACATTACAACTCCCTTCTAGCGTCTTCAGAATGGTGGCTATTCAGTTTCTTTTATTTCAAGATTTATGTCTTGTCATTTGGCACACGGGGCTGTGGAATCTTGACAGGGCCAAACATAGGGTAGGTGCCCCAGAGAATTACTGTGTACCTAGAATGCCCTAAAGCAAGAATCTCCTGTACAACTGTGACATCCTTTGTAAAGTGTGTGTGTGGGGGGGGGGGGGGGGGATCAAATAGTAAACCGGGTTCACGATTAAAGGAGAGTGCACATTGAGACTATCCCTAAAGACACATTGTATACCGGGACTTAACATTTTAGTGTAATACATCTGTGGTTATTTTAACCTAACTCTCCAAACAAATTCTGTTCAATTGACAGTGATATCTTACTGGAAGGCGAAGGCTCCATATCTCTTTGCGACCCAGATGGGAATCTGCAGTGTAGGGAGGCCCTCAACTGTGCTTTCTGCATCAAGATTCTGGCTTTTTAAATGTAATCTTACCACTGCAGAAAGCAATTTACCTCTGACCTTTTTTTTAATGCTAAATTTTTAAGAACCTTTCCATCATCACATGTCCGAAACTGGGGAACTGGAGGGTGTGTTTGTTGCATTCCGTGGTACAGCGTGACAATTCTCACCAAAGCTTTGGCTTGACGTAAACATAGTGTTTCGTCTTGGAGAACTAAGACAAATGGGCATCTCAAGGTGGAAATTCATTTGCAGTTGTATGCTCCAAAGCATGGAGCCTTCATCCTAGCAATGTGCACTCTGTTGGATCTGAAACAACTTTAAAAAATTAACTGAAAACATGGCTCTTCAGAGCTGCAGACTCGCATTGTAGTTTGTTCATTTAACTCTTCTAGCCTTTTCTCTGGAACCTGTAATAGCTTTGCATAGCACCAGGATGCTCTCGTTTGAGTGAGTTTGTGCTCCATAAATACTCCTCATATATCCACTAGGTGGTCTACCTGTGAAACTTTTGCACCTCGGGATATCTCTCCCTCAAACTGCTTCTCTGCAAGGAGAGTTTAGTGTTGCCTATTCCAGTTGTCAAAATCTCTTGCTGATAAATGGAAGCATTCTAGTAGATTTAGTATATCCAAGCCTGGCCACATCATGCTATTCCACCTCTCCCTACGTTTGCAAATCATTAAGCTGTCCTTTTGCTAGCAGACCTCTCATTCGAACTAGAAGTGTATTGTTTATCCTGGAGAGAGTTTACTGTTGCTTAACTTTAATTTCATAGTCGAACAATGAAGTAAAACCACATAGTTGACCTGAAGGAAGTTTATATTTTAATAATAATCTTGTATATTGATTTCTACTGCAAATAACTATGCCGTAGAACTGCACTAAGCAGTTATCGGCATTTCACAACATCACATTGTCCCCATAATACTGTACATATGAGTGGGCTTACAGGATTTAGAACTTGCGTCCTACACGATGTTAAGTGTAGTGAATGCTTTTTCTGCGATACCACCCCTTACTTGACTGGCCACCGGTAAGTTTTTTTGCTGTTTTAAGAGCTACAGGACTATTTCAGAAGAATGATTCCGCAAAAAAAACACCTGAAGCCCAATAAGACGACACACACCTTTTTTCCTTCACAGTTTGCTCTCCAGTTATGGAAGCAGCTCTGTTAAAGTGTATTCATGCAGAGCCTGGGCCCCATCTGTGGAATTTCATAAATGTCCAATTTGTATTGCTTTGCATGGTGGTTTGCATTTTATTTTTATTTAACTTGTAAGGCGCACAGCTACCCGCAGTGGGTTTCCCGGCACCAAGGGACAGATTAAAAGGAAGAAAAGAGAACAACCATAGATCATTGCCAAAAGAGCCATGTCTTGAGTCCTTTGCGGAAGCAAAGATAGGTGGTTTCGGTTTTCAGTGCAGTGGGCAAAGTATTCCAAAACTTAGGGCCTAAGTGGGAGAATGAGCAGCCGCCCATTTTCACCAGTCTAAATCTAGGAATTACAAAATCACCTTTACAGGAAGATCTGAGAGAACGAGTGGGGTGATAAGCTTGGATGAGTTCTTGTAGGTAAGTGGGAGCCGTGCCTTGTTTGATCTTGAATATATAGCTGAGAGCCTTACACTTAATTCTGCTGGCGATCCTGAGCCAGTGGAGGTCACGAAGTGACTGGGAAATGGGGACTCTCCGCTGAACATGGCATAAGTCGTGCAGCCGCATTCTGCACAACCTGAAGCTTTCTAAGAGTTACTTGATCAGCTCCTAAATAAAGAACGTTACCGTAATCCAGGCGTGAAACAACTAAGGCCTGGACGACCGTCCTCTGTGTGGAAACGGGCAACATCCAAATAATTTTGTGGAGCCATCTTAAAATAGTAAAGCAAGTAAGGCCACTTTTACTACTTACTGCCTCATAGGGAGATTCTCATCAATGAGAAATCCAAGGTTGCGAACCTGGGCAACAGGTTGGGGGAAAGAAGCCATTTCCTTAGGCGAATGTTGAGGGCCCCATGAGACCTTAATCTGTCCCTGTTTAAGAGCTGAAATGCTGTCCTCTCCCACAGTAGAAAGAGAAAAAATAATTTGAGTATCATCAGCGTACGAAAATAAAGTAAGACCGGCTTTCTCCACAATAGTGGCCAGGGGTCTAACGTAGATATTAAAAAGTAGAGGACTCAGGATAGATCCCTGAGGCACTCCGTACACTGAAGAACACATTTTGGAAGAGGCTTTCGCAGAAAAGGCCTGGAAGGTACGGCCATTTAGGAAGGAGGCAAGCCAAGCCAAGGCAGGACCCTCAGAGACCGAAGAGATGCGAGAAGGATGGAATGAGACACAGTATCAAAAGCCGCACTCAGATTGAGTAATATGAGTGCAGATGTCTCTCCGCGATCAATACAGTGACGCAGTCTCTTGGTGACTCCAAGAAGCGTCGTTTCAGTGGAGTGATTGACCCTGAAACCTGATTGAGAAGGATGTAAGAAGCCCAAACTTTCCACAAAATGAGTAAGCTGGTTATTAATATGTCTTTCCAAAATCTTGGAGAGAATAGGTAGCTGAGAGATATGCCTATAATTTGATATTTTAGAGGGGTCAGCTCCAACCTTTTTTAAGAGTGGAATGATCATTGCATTTTTCCACTCGGGTGGAACAAGAGCATCTCTCAATGAAGAGTTAAGAAGCTCCTTCAACACAATAAGGGAGTCAGGGCCAAGTTGCCTCCATTTTAATCAGCAGAGGGTCGCAAGGGGAGCCTGATTTAATACTTGCCAGACAAAGAGAAAAAGTTGTCATCAAACGGTAGCCAGCCAACAAGTTTGACTGCAGAATCAGGCCCGCTTCTATAAATGGTCAGGGAGCAGAACAGATTCCACCGGGAGGGGGGGACCCAAAGAATCATAGATAAGCTCAACCTTTGCTATGAAAAACTCTGCAATAGAGTCTCATTGCGCCTCATCTAGAATCGGTGGAGTAGGGACAGTGTCAGAGCATGTCAACTTCTTTACCACCGAGAAGAGCGAACAGCAACAGTAAGCCAGTTCGAAACAGCAGAATCGAGCAAAGGCAATGGCAAACTGGTGTCCGGCAAGTTCTTGGATAGAAGAGCATTAAAAACCTCAATGTTAAGTTTGCCCCAACGTCTAAAACTCTCGTGCGTGTTTGCACAGACTTTGTTCTCAGCCCCCGGGAGCGTCAGATTGAACCGCAAAGTGGTCAGACCAATCCGGGGGGAGAGCAAAAGGACTACAATTAAACGGGAGATTGGAGAGAATAGGATCCAGCAGATGCCCTGGCGCATGTGTAGGTCCCGAATTGCATAAGAAAATATTGAGGGCTTTTAAGTCGGACAGAAAAGTTTGACTAATGTTACATTGAGAATTATCTAAATGCAAATTAAGGTCCCCAAGAATAGTAAAATTAGCCGCTTTTAGCAGGAGGGGGAATGGAATCGGAAAAAGAGGCGACCCATGTGCCAGGATTTCCTGGGGGGGGGGGGGTATATCAAGAGGCCGGACAGGGTCAGCAGCGGATTAACCCCTTCGAGGCGGATGACGAGCTCAGCTCGTCATGAGTTACGCCTCTCGTACACTCATGAACCGCGGGTTTTTTAAAAACCCAGCGCGCAGCGGGAAAACCGCTAGCGCGCTTGCGGTTAACAGCAAGTTTAAACAGAGCAGCTTTATATCCCTGGAGGGGCAGAGTTTCAAGTTTGCAGCTATGAATAGCCTTAAATTACTGCGATGCCGCCTCCTTTCCCAATATCTCTGTCCTTTCTAACCATGACATAATCAGGGGGAAGGGCCACAGCAACATCAGGCCCTGGACTGGCATGCAGCCAGGTTTCAGTAAGAAACTGAGCATCCGGTTTCTCCGAGTTAAGAAAATCGAAGATATTATTTTTATGTTTAGAGAGGGGCCTGCAATTAATGCTCCAAAAACGGAAATAGCAGAAAGCAGGAGTCGGAGTTTTTAGACTTGTTCTAGTCAGGTGGCTTGCTACCCCCATCAACTTACTGCTAAACATCCTTCCTAGCGAGAATCCCCAGCAAGGGCATTTAAAGCCATGCATGGGAGAAACACATATCTTACATTGAGAGGATGGCTTGTGTCTGAGAAGCTTTAAATCGGTAGAAGTATAACTAAAACCTAAAACCATTGATGTTACTTGTTTCTTTAGTTTATTTCTCTTGATTTTTCACTTCAATGAAATCTAAATTAGTGCTTTTCTGGCAATGGATTCTTGACTTGTCATTTGGAACCAGTTGTTCCTCTGTAGCACTAGACTATCTTTATATTTGATATAAGCAAAACAATGGCCCTGGACTATCGATTCGATTGACTTAATCAACAAAACGTTTATAAATTAGGAATGCGATTCAATCTGCATTTGTGAAATCAAGCTACATGGGAGAAAAGATTGTTGAAATGAGCAATGAACACCATAACCACATTTCGAATTTGTATTTATCAAAAAACAAACGAACACAATTATTTACAATGTCAAAAATTCTACTAATACACGGCGCAAAGACTAGAAGAGTTCTAGTCAAGAATAAGAAAAAGGGGTGCTCAAGTGAAGAGAAGGAAACACAGAGGCAATTATAAAGTACAATTCAAATATTTACAAAAAACAACAAACAAGCGTTGTTATTTCCGCTAGTTGAACAAGCCTGTCCAAACTATTCAGGGGGACAACCGGGGGGCAATATGGGGTACAGGCACATAAATAAAAAGTGTCGACGTTTCGACCCTAATGCTCTAGGGATTTTTACTTCCTCGGCTGCGGGTCTTCATCAGGACGTAGGGAAAAGGGGGGAAAAGAACTGGCCGTGATCACACTTGCTGTCTGGATCAGCCACCTAGGGTATGAGAGTGGGGTAGGTTTTAAAAGGTGTTCATTTTAATTGGGTTTAATCTCATATGGGTTAATGGGTACATTACCAATGCAGCTAGTCAGGTGCGACTCCCTCCAAGCTGGCTGGGATTCACCTGTCAGGTAAATACAAAGGTGGGACATAAGTAAGAGCCCTTCTCCCGAGGGCTACAAACTGTTGTCTACATAGTCCACCTCTAATGGTACATACACTCACCTAGTTATTGTTCCAATGATCCTATATCGAATTTGGCTTGTAATGTAAAAGTAGGACCTGTGGGGGACGAACGGAGTAGTATTAATCTCAACAATGGCGGCCCACAATGTACTTAAGGCCTTCAGGTAATGGCAAAGTACACTTACCGATATCATGTGGATCAGAAATGTCCTACCGGCGCCTCCAGGGCACTCCGGTAATGTGAAAAAATATATTTGGCCGCCGCTTGTGTTGATAATTACAGACACATGGCGCAGAATTGAAAATGCCACTTATTTGTTCCCAGGGGGCAGATATCGGCGTTACCTAATAGGGAAAACAAAGGCAGAGAAGTTCGGTTAGATACTTCTTCTGTCCGCGTGGATTGAATTGAATATTGTCTAATAAATAAAAGGTAAGGGTCGGCCCTACGGATATGTCGTACCTTCGTTTCGTGAGTCGGTGGTTCAATAACTGCGGGCAAAAGTCACCGTCAGAGTTCCCAGAAAGAGAAGAAACGTCAGGCCACGGATCTTACTTCTGTGTTCTGCATGCGGTCACATGGGGTACATCTCCGCCAATAGGACCCGACCGTGTCAGCATGCGGTCACATGGGGTGCCTCTCCGCCAATTAGACCAGGTCGTGTCCGAATCTCGACACAAAAAAAGGACTGAGATGGATAGTATGATAAAACAGGGGGTACTCGGTTTCATCGATAAGGAAACAGGACTACTCAGACTATTGTACCAGAATGATGGGTACATACCTCTGATTGGGTTACTAGCAATTTTAAACAGCGTATGGGGATACAATTTATCACAATTAATGTTTGCAAATTATCAATTGACATATCTAGAAATATGTTGATCTACATTTGTTTTTCAGTAGTACCACGACTATCCCAGTTGTTTGGTATGTTTTTTGGACATTTAACACAAAAATATTCACAAATTGAATGACATTGTGATACAGTACAAAAACGGACATATATGACAAGGAAATTCATTTTCTATATAATTGAAACCATTACAATTGAGTTACTGTTCAGTACAATGGTATCTATAGGTCAGATGATCAAGATATATAGTCAGGTCGGTTATCAACCATTTCTGATGGATACCATTTGTCTCAGGACCTCTTCCCGGTCATTGAGGCCACGGTTCACTGTATCAAATAGGTGCATCCACCGACATTCTCGAGTGCTTAAAAGTTTTGCATAATTGCCACCACGGGGATTTTTTATAACTTTCTCTATTATCCACCATGTGAAACTTTCAGGTTGGTGGTTAAATTGCAAAAAGTGATCCACTAGTGGTGCACCTGGTACCTTGCAGCGTATTTTGCTGCAATGCTGTAATATGCGTGTTTTTGTTTTCTGGGTGGTTTGTCCAATATACATGAAGCCACATGGGCACAATATGGCGTAGATAACGCCCATCGTGTTACAATTGGTATGTTGTTGGAAAGTGTGGGTGTAGTTGTTATAGGTACACATTTTCCTTTCAGATACCATTTTGCATGCCTTGCAACTTCCGCATTTGAAATGACCAGACACAAGAGGGATGTTCCATAATGATGTTTGGTTGTCGGTCTTATTTTGTGTCAGCATAGAATGTACCACAAAATCTTTGACACTTCTGCCTTTCCGAAAGGCGTGCATCGGTGGTTCAATTATGCCTATCTCTTCCGCTACTAGGTGCCAGTGTGTGTTGATGGATTGTTTGATCTCTGAGCTACGTGTATTAAAGGTGGTAACACAAATGAGTCTGTTGTCCGTTTTGTCTGATCTTGGTTTGGGTTGCAACGGAGACTCTCTGTTGTTGAACCATGCTCGTTTACGAGCTTTTTTGGTCATACTTCTGGGGTAACCTCGTTCGATTAACCTTTTCATTAGGACGTCAGATTCCCTGAAATAGTCAGATTTTTTGTGCAGTTACGCCTCAACCTCAGGAACTGCCCGAATGGTAGGTTATCCCTGAGGTTGCGGGGTGGTGGCTGGAATATCTAAGGAGTGTGTTCTTTTCAGTGGGTTTTCTGAAAAGTGTGGTGTATAGAACACCATCCTCCTCCTTTATGGTTAGGTCAAGGAAATTGATAGAGTTGTTACTGTTCTCGATGGTAAATTGTATGTTTTTGTCCCTTTCGTTTAGCCAAGTGTGGAAGAGCATTAGCTCATCCACCGTGCCTCGCCAGATAAGGAGCACGTCGTCTATGTATCGACGCCATTCTACAGTCTTAGTTCTGTAGGGATTATTATCATTTAGAATCCATGTGTGTTCAAAGGCGTCCATAAAGATAATTGCTAGATTGGGAGCAAAGCTTGCCCCCATCGCTACTCCACTTGTTTGTTCATAAAATTTACCCTCAAAGACAAAGTAATTTCTTCTCATTGCTATTTCCAAGATTGACAAAATGAAATTAGTTGGTACCCTATGTGGACGTGTTCTACTTTCCAATGCCATTTCGATCGTGGTCATCGCAGCTAGTTGTGGAATGCTTGTGTACAAGGACGAAATGTCCATGGTCACAAGTAATTCTCGAGCTGGATCAAAAGGCTTACCATCTATGAGTTGGATTACTTGCATAGTATCTCGTAGGTAGCAGGTGGTTGATTCGGCAATAGGCTTTAAAAAGATGTCTATAAATTTGCATAGTGGTTCCAAAACTGACCCACACCCTGAAATGATTGGCCTCCCTGGTGGTACAACTGGGTTCTTGTGTATTTTGGGTACTGTGTATATCGTCGGGACTCTGGGGTATGCATTATTTAGGTATTCATATTCTGATTTGGTAATTATCCCATCCTGCAGGGCTTTGTCAGTTACTCCTCTAATCAGTATGGCTATTTCATTAGTGGGGTCTTTCGGAAGTTTCCTATAGTTACCCTCTTTGGATAGTTGAGAAAGAATCTCTGCCTTATAGGTGTCTCTTCCCTGGATTACTATAGCCCCACCCTTGTCCGCGGGCTTGATCACTATTTCATGGTTGTTATTTAGGCTGGTTAGTGCCCGCCGTTCAGTCTTAGAGATGTTATATTTGACATATTTCTTGTCCTTAAGTAAATTCGTGACGTCCCCCAACACCATTTGTTCATATGCCAAGATCCTTGGTGGCATCATGTGTGTTGGCGGGGTAAAAGTAGATGGGGGTCTCAGTCCAGTGCTACTTGTTATGTTAGTGTGGGGGTATTTTGTTGAAATGGTATTTCAAACGGACCTTCCGGAAGAATTGGAAGAGTTCCAATTTCAAATTGAAGCTGTTGGGTAGGTTGGTAGGGACAAATGACAGCCCTTTTTCCAACACTTGTTGTTCCTCATGTGTGAGATTGTAGTTCGATAGATTAACTAAAGGCGTGTTTTGTGTGGGTATTGTGTTCCTATCTACCATCTGTAATGTTGTGAGCGAGTTCGTATGTCGCCATGGGATTCCTGTCCAAAATGTACTTGCTTCCCTCTCCCTCGGTTCCAAGTTTGTTGTCCCCTGTTCTGTTTCCATGGTGCTCGACCACGACCCCCGGGGCGTCCCCAGGGGCGTCCCCGCCCTCGTTGGTCTGTCCATGTGTCCTGTTCTAAAAAAGGCTGGTCCCCTTCTTGTCCCGCAGTACTAGTAGATGGTTGGTCTGTCTCGGAACCACTGCTGACTGAGGAATTAGAAAAAGTGTTATATCTGCGGTATCCCCCTCTACCTCTGGTTGTATATGTGCCTCTTGTTTCTTGGTTGTAGTATCCCTCGGTTAAATAAGGATAAACCTTCTTTTTGTCAAATACCTTTATGTCATTAGCTAGTTTATCCAACTTGAAGGTTTGTGTATATGTATCAAATTCTTTTAGAGTTTTATCTAATTTATCCAAGGTTTCCTTAGCGTTTTTTAGGGCCGTGTCTTCAGTAATCTCCCTCCTTAGGTCAGCTATTTCTTTAATCAACCTTGTAACCTCTTCCAATGCGGTTTCAACCCCAAGCACCATCCAGTGCCTGGAGCAATTGTTTGATATAAAGCTGAATTTCCCTTTGAATACCGGATTGTCCACAAATATTGCAGGTTCGTTCCGGACCTGGAGACCCACTGGAATTACGTTGGCCTGAAGGTATTGAGCCAATGTATGTCCGTGGAGTCTGGTTCTTACAAGTTTTTTTTCCAGTCGTTCCAACTTATTAATTTTGTCACTTAGTGTTGGGTCTATTAAAACTGACTGGCCTACCTAGGAAGCTGCCCCCTCCCTGTTCGCCAATCAGATTTTTAATATAATCTTCGCTGTATGTTAGGGTTTCATTGTCAACCATGTCTTTAAGTTGACTATGAATTTCTTCACTTTCAAAAGAATATTAATACATGAAATATACAACAACATATATGATACAAAACAATTGACACGTCACAAATTACAACCCTCGCAGGAGTCCCTGCACAAGAGACCATTAAATCAATGGGGTATCACCCACAAAATCCAAGGACCTGGGTATAAATGATATAAGCAAAACAATGGCCCTGGACTATCGATTCGATTGACTTAATCAACAAAACGTTTATAAATTAGGAATGCGATTCAATCTGCATTTGTGAAATCAAGCTACATGGGAGAAAAGATTGTTGAAATGAGCAATGAACACCATAACCACATTTCGAATTTGTATTTATCAAAAAACAAACTAACACAATTATTTACAATGTCAAAAATTCTACTAATACACGGCGCAAAGACTAGAAGAGTTCTAGTCGAATAAGAAAAAGGGGTGCTCAAGTGAAGAGAAGGAAACACAGAGGCAATTATAAAGTACAATTCAAATATTTACAAAAAACAACAAACAAGCGGTGTTATTTCCGCTAGTTGAACAAGCCTGTCCAAACTATTCAGGGGGACAACCGGGGGGCAATATGGGGTACAGGCACATAAATAAAAAGTGTCGACGTTTCGACCCTAATGCTCTAGGGATTTTTACTTCCTCGGCTGCGGGTCTTCATCAGGACGTAGGGAAAAGGGGGGGAAAGGACTGGCCGTGATCACACTTGCTGTCTGGATCAGCCACCTAGGGTATGAGAGTGGGGTAGGTTTTAAAAGGTGTTCATTTTAATTGGGTTTAATCTCATATGGGTTAATGGGTACATTACCAATGCAGCTAGTCAGGTGCGACTCCCTCCAAGCTGGCTGGGATTCACCTGTCAGGTAAATACAAAGGGGGGACATAAGTAAGCGCCCTTCTCCCGAGGGCTACAAACTGTTGTCTACATAGTCCACCTCTAATGGTACATACACTCACCTAGTTATTGTTCCAATGATCCTATATCGAATTTGGCTTGTAATGTAAAAGTAGGACCTGTGGGGGACGTTCGTCATTAGGGTCGAAACGTCAACACTTTTTATTTATGTGCCTGTACCCCATATTGCCCCCCGGTTGTCCCCCTGAATAGTTTGGACCGGCTTGTTCAACTAGCGGAAATAACACCGCTTGTTTGTTGTTTTTTGTAAATATTTGAATTGTACTTTATAATTGCCTCTGTGTTTCCTTCTCTTCACTTGAGCACCCCTTTTTCTTATTCTTGACTAGAACTCTTCTAGTCTTTGCGCCGTGTATTAGTAGCATTTTTGACATTGTAAATAATTGTGTTCGTTTGTTTTTTGATAAATACAAATTCGAAATGTGGTTATGGTGTTCATTGCTCATTTCAACAATCTTTTCTCCCATGTAGCTTGATTTCACAAATGCAGATTGAATCGCATTCCTAATTTATAAACGTTTTGTTGATCGAATCGATAGTCCAGGGCCATTGTTTTGCTTATATCATTTATACCCAGGTCCTTGGATTTTGTGGGTGATACCCCATTGATTTAATTATCTTTATATTTGGGTTTTAGGGAGAGAAGTGGGGAGTCCAGTATTCGAGGTACCCGTAGTTGCTATTCTCCTGATTTTGTTTTAAGCATTACATACCAATTTAAAAGGACTTCAATGCACACATTGCAATATTCCCTGCTTTAAAACCGGAACATTCGACTTTCCTACCCCTACATGTTTCTGTATACAGTGATGTGTTAGAGGGTAAAATACTGTATTATTGTGTTGGACTTTGATTGGTCCTCATGTTTGTATTGGAACAAATATTGGCAGGCAAATAGTTCTCACCTTGGGGACAGAGGATGCAGATGGGAGAAGGCAACCCGAAGGGGGAAGGTGGGGTGGGATGAGAGGCAACGGACGAGAGATCAGCGTGGAGTGGTTTTGGGAGTAAGCATCAGGGGAGTACACACGGGTAAGCACAACACGAAGAAATGGCGTGGGGTAGCACTCAGGCTACAGAGCACAGGGTGAGGGAACTGCACACCGGAAATTGCTGGAAAACACATACACTCCCATGGATCGCTCTTCAAAAGACAAAAGTAGTGCTTGAAAAGCAAGCAGAGGAAGCAGATGCAAGCAAATTAAGCGAGGTTACAAGCTATGCTCCATTGTAGGGTCAAACACAGGGTTTACCAGCTGGGATACGAATAAGAAGTAGGGAAATGAGTGACCGAATAGCCAACCAATTGTAAGCAATGGGCAGGTTCAAGTCTCCTGTATGTTTTTGGTAAGCCCACAATGTCTCAACAGACAGTGCACATGCTGCCCTGGCTTGTAGGCTCTACCTTAAAAGTGATATGATTTGTATTTCTTAAAAGTAGGAATCAAAAGCATGCTTTGACAGAGTTAACTACATGGACAGGGAGTTGGGAGGACAGCTAGTTGGAAGGAGGTAGAAGAGATCATGACTGACTGGTGTGCTCAGGAATGCATTTGTCATTGTGGTTCAGTTAACAAAAAAGTCACAGTTTTTGTTGAGTAAAAGATGCTACCAAGTAGTTCTGTAGTTGGGATGTGTATTAGCGATAACTCAGGTGATCAAGCTTGTACTGGCTTCAGTTCAGGATTCTGTTTGCTTTTCTGTGCACTGTTACCTTATTTGCTTTGTTTTCTCGATCTTCAGCCGCTGCCTTCCAACAAGGAAAGATCCCACCTACTCCCTTCGCCGCTCCTCCGCCAGCAGGAAGTATTATACCACCACCACCAAATCTTCGAGAGTTTCCAGGTTTGGTTATGTTCATCTTGCCATATTACTTACTCCACCACTAATATGTTTTAATGAGACTTGTAAATGTGAATTCATGCAGATTTTTCTGATGTGATTGTAGTTCTATTTTGGGCCTGAGGTTCAGGGCAAATGTCTGCCAAAAATTGTAGAAGTAATTGAAATTCATACTTCAGTGTACTTGCCAACTGATTGTAGATTCTCTCTGAATCTGTGGCACTCAGTCTTACTCTCCAGTGCAGCCTTTTGGCATTGCACTTCTCTCTTGGATAGTAAAAATGTCTGACACTTGGCTCTGTAGTCCTAAGCAAATTGGAATGCACTAGTTCTTCTCTTACCAAGACTTTTTTTCAGCAATACAAGCCTAGCTGTTTGAATTCTTATATTTATACTGCTATTTTGTTTTGCCAGGTGGGCCTCCACGGCCTGGGATGATGCCAGCACCCCCGATGGCAGGTCCTCCAATGATGCCAATGATGGGGCCGCCTCCGCATGGGATGATGCAGGTCGGACCTGGTAAGTCATGATCACATTTTATCAAATAGTTCTACAAGGAATTAAACAATGTTTAAAAAAATAATCTTATTTAATCTTTTGAAAAGGGAAAGCTGCTTCAAAATGAGGGTGCTTTGTTTTCAGATTAGCCTTTAGCTGTACATGGTTCATGAAATATAGAATTATAAATGGGTAACAGTTTTTAATGGTGATATTTTTCACCAAAAGGTTCTGTCAAATAGGCAACAAAAGGAAATCCTTAGTTTTCTGTTTTCACTTGAAACCCGAGGTGAAAAACATCTTCCATAATTCCCTTTTTACCCATGTTTAACTTTATGTATAGCCCCCAAAATCATCTTTCCCTGCCTCAGACTTCTACGCAGGGCAGAGAAGTAAGGGAGGCGCCATACATAATCTGGCTTCTGCTCACTGTCCAGATGTGAAGGTGTGCTTTCCTTGATCAATCCCCACCTCCTTTCCCCCTTCCTGGAGATGAGTTTCTGCTTTCAGGGAAAGCAGACCACCAGTACTGCACGGACAGGCTCTCAGAGAGGCCTGGCAACACGGCCTGGAAAGCCATTATATTTACAACAAGGGGTGGTGATGGACAGAGTCTCTGAATTAAGCAGAATACTCTCACCCAGTCAAGAGATCAGGGCTAGATCCAACACCGTTTTTTAGCTCATTGCACCACCCCAGTTTCAGAACCTGGCTGTATGCAAATTAGTCTGTCCCTGGCCCAGTGCATCATGGGAACAGGGCAGACCAGACTACAAAAGCCAATTCTTACACTGGGAAGGAAACAAGCTTCCGGGGACCGGTTTCTGGCATTTCAGCCGTCTTCGGCCCGGCTTGCTTGAATCCTGATGGTGCAATGAGCAAGGGACTCACATCTGAGTATACCCTTCCACGCTTACGGTGGACAAAAATACGGTGATGGATCAAGCCCTGATCTGTTGACTGGGTAGGAGTGTTCTGATTAACTCAGATACTCTGTCCATCACCACCCCATTTTTGTAAATTATTTTGGCCACCATGAGTGTGGAAGGGTATGCTCAGACATGAGTCCCTTGCTCATTGCACCATCAGGATTCAAGCAAGCCGGGCCGAAGACGGCTGTAATGCCAGAAACCGGTCCCCGGAAGCTTGTTTCCTTTCCAGTGAAGAATTGGCTTGGTAGTTTGGTCTGCCCTGTTCCCATGATGCACTGGGCCAGGGACAGACTAATTTGCATATAGCCAGGTTCTGAACTGGGATGGTGCAGTGAGCTAAAAAACGGTGATGGATCAAGCCCTGATCTGTTGACTGGGTAGGAGTGTTCTGAATAACTCAGATACTCTGTCCATCACCACCCCCTTTTTGGAAAGCCATTATGGCATAGCGACAGGGGGTAACCGCTTTTGTTGTAAACTGTTAGGTCATAGCAGTGAAAATACCATATTTTGAATCTGGTGGAAACAATACAGGCTTCCTATGGAAGCCATGCATAACACATTGCATTATAGATGGCTAGAAGTGAATTACAGGGATGTTTTTCACCGAAGGGTTCAGAGTGACCTGAAATAGACCACAAAAGCAATGCTTGAGCTGTCTATATGTATGTCCCTTCAAACATCTGCCCCTGCTTTTGCTGCTATGTGGTGGCAGTAGGGGAAACCATACATAACAAAACCTCTGTTATGTATCTCTGTCCCAAAAGTAAAAAAAAACCTTGACCAGCCCTTTCCACATTCAGTGCCTCCCTCCCCCCTCCTGCAGATGTGCTTTCAGTTAATGCAGGCAAGCAGAGCTACACTGACATACTCTTAGGAAGGCCGTTGACCTAGCCGTGGGTAACTGGTTTTGTTATCAACTGTTGCTATGTATAAGCACTCCTCCCCTTTTTGTGGAAAGATCCTAGATATATACGCTGGAGTCTCAGCATACCCGCTGAGAGAGTTCACAGTGCCAAGGGAGCCACTCGCAATGGAGGTATTGTATGGCACCCCTTGCCAAAGCACTCCCTCTCCACTTTTTGGGGAAGGATCCAGTGAAGTAGGCCTTGGAGTCTCAGAGACCCCTCTGAGAGAGTCCACTGCACTTAGGGAGCCTCTCGCAACAGAGATGGGGAAATGATACCCCTCCCCCCTGGTGCACAGCTTACTGGACTTTGGGTGCAGCTTTGACTCGCCTCCCGGTTTGTGTCCCCGTCACCCTCCCCCTCCTCTTGCCTTGCCGTGTCTCTAATCCTCCCCTCCTCTTACATTCCTCCACTCTGTCTACTTCCCCTGCTCCTACCCCCCCCATTCCCCGGAATATCTCCCCTTGCCAGCTTTTCCCCCTACCTATATGTTACTTTTTGTTTGTCTCAACCTTACTTGTAACTAAAGTTGCCATGCTCCAATAACTGTGTAACCTTTGTAAAGCTGTAACCTGCAATTTATTGTCTGATACCCATGTAAAGCGCTCTGATACCTCCGGGTCTAGCCAGTGCTATATAAAACCTTTTAAATAAAATAGCAGTGGGTTATTAGATTTAGAAACTAAAATAAACACTAGAGGCTCACGACAGGAGCCATACATAACGGCATCAACCACCTTTCATTTTACCATCATCCTTCTATTTTTAGGATTGTCTGAACTAAAGAGTCTTTCCTAAATATTTCAATGAACCTTTAGAACTCTGCAGAGAATTAGTTCACGGTCTAATACTTCAGACCATGAACAGCTACCCTCTCTCAATTGACAACTGACACAAAGCTCCCTAATTATTCATATCTTTGTGACTGACACAGAATGACAGCACCTCTTGTGATCCTGGTACTTTTGATAATTAATCACTTGATATAACTTACTTTATTCAACCGCTGTGAACTGTTGCTGGGTAAGGAGCAGCCCAGCTATTAACATCGTGAAATTTAAGCCAGGGCAAATATAGTTTGTCCATATATTACCAGTTATTTTAACCTGTCTTTTAGTGTGATTCGGCTTGCTGTGAATGTTTTCTTTTGTATCACCTCCTGTTACAATCACTTAGATGAGCGCTTGACTCCATTGTCTATAAGGAGTCTTTCTGGAGTTACGTGACATGTTGATTATAATCCACATTTTCTCTAAAGCTCGTCTGCCTTTAAAATAATCAGGGTTGCAACACACTCCCAGTTCTGGTGCTCTCAGGTGACTACTGGACACCAGAATATTTCTTATTCTGCACATTGCATGTAAGTCATACTAATTTTGTGTTCTCTTTCTCACTTCGGGACCAGGAATGCGGCCGCCAATGGGAGGGCACATGCAGATGATACCAGGCCCTCATATGATGCGTCCTCCTTCACGGCCTATGATGCTTCAAGCCAGACCGGGAATGGCCAGACCCGACAGATAAAGTCACAGACAAAGTTCCATCTCATTTCGGTTTTCGTTTGCTGTCATCGCTGCAAGATAACTTCTTGACAGGAGAGTTTGTCACAGTTAAGAACTTCTCGGAGAGCTGTGGAACTGATGTATGATGGCAAGTTTTGCCCCTCATCTGTACAACCGCTCTTGCGTCTTGAAGTGAATTGCCACAGAGTGAAGTTGGTGGAAGCCACCTACATCTTGCCACCTCTTCCTACATCTTGCTCCAACAGTTTTTTTAACAGGTGTTTAATTTACATTGTCCTAATGTTTTAGTATTTTTTTTTATTCAAGTTGATGCATTTTCCAATTTTTTTGCAACGATGAAAGGCATTTGTTTTGAACTATGGCCTTGATTAGATATGTTTTTTAAAAATAAAAACACCTTTAATAATGTTGTTGCTCTGGTGGGGTTGGAAACAATTTTTTTGTATTGACTGTGCATTCTCTTCCATGTTGTATTCTATATAAGACATCAATTAGAAGCTGGAGTACACTGATATATGAAGACAAAAGTATTCCAGTGTACGATGTTGGGGTGTCATGAATTAAAATCTTTATTAATCATGAGATTGAGATTGTCACCTCAAGTATCCATACCAGGGAGCTGTGCTCAGCTTCAAGTTCAAGAGATTCTATTTGTGTTTTCACTCCTTAAGGTAATTAGAATCACACAATGTCCTTCTCGTCTGCAGAGAAAAGGATGCCCTTGTCTTACTTGTCCTGTATATGGAGTGCTTTTACAGACTGCATGGTCTCTGGTGAAATCTTGTGATTTTAAGATTGTTTCTTTTAATGATAAATTCGTCTTGGGCTATGTCCCACACAGTCAAATGAATGCTTATCATACTGGTGTATTTACCAAAACTACCTGCATTTTGAAAAAGCTTCGAAATTACCCCAGAGTCTGGTCAAAACCTCTCAAAAGCATGCACATTCTTTTTAGAGTACACATCTTTCCATATTTCAGCACCTACATCCTGAGACTGCACATTTAAAAAGGAATTACATTTTCCCGAGGGAATAACTACCTCCACCACAGAATTAATGTTCAAGAGGGAAAATTTGAGGTATATAAATTATTTGAGAGGGTACGTTAAAGGATCATTAGTTGCTGTCTGTAGAGCCTGGCACATCAGAAATTTTTCGTTGCTCCTAAATATGTTTATGCCCAGAGGTCTCGGTGCATGTCCTTTTTAGGTCTCGTCTAGGCATGGGCTATCTATTCGAGACATGCTGTATCAAGGATATGGGCTTGAAAAAACCCATCTTTTTTATTCGTTCCTCTTGCGGTCCTTTAGAAATGATGGCTTTTTATTGGTGAATACACTTAGTAGTCCCTCTTGGAATTCTGACAGACTGGTCCTTTAGCATATGTTATTGCTGTTCAGGTTATTTATGCTTGGATAGAACTCTTTTAGTTGGCCTGCCTCTATGCGCCTGAACTGTTTTGTTTGTTTGTGCAGTAAAACTTTGGTCGCTTGATTTGCTTGCCTCACCCCCTCCCACATCACTACTTAGTCTCTGATCTCGTGCGCCCCCCCTCATCCCTCTCACATCACCGCTCACAGGCCCCCACTACCCCTCTGAGGCTACTGCTGTTTTGCTTGTTCTGTTAATTTACGCAGTCTATCCATACCACGACACTGCTTGTGGGCCCTAAGATCGCTGCTTTGACTTTTTATCCTATTTTAAATTAGTCGTTTTTATTTATATAGCATACTTTGATTTCATGTTATTTAAAATGAGTCTGCTTTTATTTCTATAGTGCACCTATCCATGCCTCAACGTTGAGCCGACACCAGACCTTAACACTGATCCCCAGCTTCCCACTCGGCAGCTCTAAACACTGAGCCATATCCTTCCCCTAGCCATGTTGCAGGGTGCAGTGCCATATATGGCCAAATGAGGTCCCATGGGACACCCTAGTGTCAGCCTATGGTACTGCACTCTCACAACTGCTTGTTTTTTATGGCCGTCCAGCGAACATGCTATTTTGACTATCCTGCTGGATGAAATGCCTATGGCACCTGAATCCCTATCTGACTATCTTCAGCACGGGCTGCAACTGAACTACATTACTCAGAGTGCCTCTCATATGCCCCCACACTCCCCCAACGAACTTCCCATTCTTTTGGCTAAAGTATGATTGCAACATCACTGGCATTTGATTTTATGTACTTCTAAAGCGCTCAAGTTGACATGAGCCAGAGAATGAGAGCTCCCTTTTAAGAGGTCCAATTTAAGGAGTACTTAA
The DNA here is from genome assembly GCF_964261635.1 of Lissotriton helveticus. Taxonomy (NCBI): domain Eukaryota; kingdom Metazoa; phylum Chordata; class Amphibia; order Caudata; family Salamandridae; genus Lissotriton; species Lissotriton helveticus. The sequence continues at coordinate 1,366,155,893 of NC_136065.1, forward strand.
ATTACGGCCAATTCTCCAATTTGTTACCTATCACAGGGATAGAAAACAAAAAAGGCACTAATGTCTCAAATGAGCTCAATGGTTTGAGGACACGGTTCTCATGGTGCATGCTGCCTGCGCCGGACACTTTGGATTCCCTAAAAGGAGTAAGTCAAGATATCCACAACATGAGTAAACTTTTCATTATGGTTTCTCCAAAAATGCTGCAAGCGCTGTAAAGACATTTTTGTGAACACTTATACACAATTTGACATGAAGCTCGTAATTGACAACTAATGAGCCTGCCTCCTCTCTTGCCAACTACACAGTGATTTGCAGCACTGTTCATTATTTTTAGTATTACTAAACTGAGCATCTCTAGTACCGAGACAGTCGCCTGTAATTACAGTTACAATGTTCTAATCACTTTGAGGGAGGAGGAGGGGGGCACACAGCTTCCTTAACCCCTTCGACGCTCATGACGAGCTGGGCTCGTCATGGCGTAGCCTCCTCGCACGCTCATGACGAGCCCAGCTCGTCACGTAAAGTGCGCTTTTTAAAAACCCAGCGTACGGGCGGAATTCCGCCCGCACGCATGCGGTTAAAATGCAGAGGGTGCAGTAAATGCAAAAAGTCAGTTGATGGACAGAATGCAGAACAATGTCATTCATTCACCCCAGAACAGAGATCTGGTCCTAAATCCATCATTTTTTGCTCCCCATGCCATTCCAGTTTGAACCCAGCCATATGCAAATCAGTCTTGAAACTGCGCCTATTGAGAGTAGTCCAAACTGCCAGGCTAGGTCCTCCCTGGACTGGAAACAAGCATCATATGACCGGTTTCATCCCATATGAGCCAGGATAGTTTGACTCCAGTGGCATTGAGAGCATGGGACCCACGTCTGGGCATACCCGTCCCACTCGGGGTGACAAATGCAAAAAGAACAATTGATGGACAGAATGCAAAACAGTGTCATACATTCACCCCAATACAGAGATCTGGGCCTAAATCCATCGTTTTTTGCTCCCCATGCGATTCCAGTTTGAAACCAGTCCTAGGATGCTTGTTTCCAGTCCAGGGAGGGCCTGGCCTGGCAGTTCGGGCTGGACTGTTCCCATTGCGCACAGGGTCAAAACTGATTTGCATATGGCTGGATTCAAACTGGAATGGAAAGGTGAGCAAAAAAACGATGGATTTAGGCTCAGATCTCTGTACTGGGTTGAATGTATGACATTGTTCTGCATTCTGTCCATCAATTGTTCTTTTTGCAGAGGCCGCAGTAAAGACATCCTTTGAAAATATTTTTAGTCTGGCATGAAGCTTTATAGTTGGAAGCAAACCAGCTTGTTTTTCCTTTCTCTATAATTATGATGGGACTTGGAATCGGAAGCACTCTGAATAAAAGCATTTATAATTGCCAATATTTCCACATTGAAAATTTCGTCAAGCGAGAATTTCTGGTCATCACAATTCAACCTGTGAATTTAAAGAAAACATGGTGTTTTAAAGCCTTACCAAATACAGCAGTATTTAAATAAGCATTCTTCAGCTCTAGGGCAGCCTTTCCTGCACTATATATTACTGCACAAGCTTTCTATGTTCGTTTTTGCAAAAGGCACAGGCAGCAGCTGTAGGATACACATGAGGCATGGTCTGTGTTCATTACAAACCCAGCACAAGAAGAAGCAGCCATGGGCTGTTTCAGATCACATTCAGGATAACATATTTGAAAGCCAATGCACACGATCAAAGTCCTTTCTTAGGCTGTCGCTCTAATTTTGCATCATCCCACCAGATGCTGCCCTTGCAGTGTAGGAAGACCCAAGTACAGCAAACATTTGCGATGCAATAGGTCTCGCATTAGTGACAGTTTGAGCTATTGGTATTGCAAATCAATGTTAGAATTTTGGAAGAGAGATGCTAACTAAACAGCAATGGTACATTTTTAAAACACAAGTTAACAAAAATTTCACTTCAAATGGAAACGTATGCTCAGATGTAATCTTTCTCTTTATAATTATATTACGGGTGCAGTACCATATGTGGCTAGTAGAGGTCCCTTTACGACTCCACGGGGGCACCTAGTAACAGCCTGTTGCACTACACCCATTCCTTGCTTTGTGAAATTTCTTTTATTTATGCTACTGCTGGGATATTTTAAATAAATCTAGCAAACATAATGTTCAACGCCAGTAGCTCAAGCTTTCACTAATACGAAGACCTATTGCATTGCAAATACTCGTGTTTCAGAAAGACCTCTTATGGCCCATACCAAACACTTACAGTAGGCTTTGTGCCAGGCCAATGATTATCATTGGTTGCTTCTTTTGTCACACATTTGCTCGCTTCTTATTTGACTGCCTTTCTTCCTCTTCGATTTAGTCTTTGCCCTTCCCTAGGAATACAGTTTATTTACCATCTTTTTGAGTGGCTAACGTTTGTCCTTCCACAGCTGATATCTGAAAACTATTTTTTTTTCCTTAAGCATTCCAAGAGAGCGCATGTGGTTTTTCCCATCTCCCTTTATTGTATGCTGGTTTCATTTTACATTTTCCCCCTATTTTCCACTGTTCCATTTTAACACCACTCCCCCCCCTGTGTTGCGTGAATGTTCAGTTTTAGGCAGTGGAAGAGAACTTGGTGGGTTGAGCACAATTTGCATAGAGCTATGTCTAACCTAAAAGATGAACATCCTCTGTGAATTGACTGCTTTCAATCTTCCGGTGGTTGATAACACGTGCACTAAGTCAGGGAGTAGAATAACCCTTATTAAAGCGTTGTTTATTTCTGATGGGTTTTTCATTATGCATACTTGGAAGTGAACGTTTTTGCCTGTTCCTTTAACTGGAACTTTCTTAACGAATACTTGAGCTGTATTTCCTGCCCTTTTGAATATTTTAGAACGATTGATGTTTTCTAAACTGCAAAGCAAAGAGGTTTGCTCAGTAAAGTATTGACAGCTTACTCTTTTTTTTTTTTTTTGTAAACTGTTTTTTATTGTTAGAAATGCAAGTACCGTACATATCAGGGACACATGAATAACAGCATGACATTACAATGTTACATAGAACTTAAAAAAGATTGCATTAACATAAATAGGGCTACCACAGGTTGAGCCCTCTCAGGGCCGTCCTCTGTATTGATCATTATTACAAAGTGGTGAATTGCAAGAAAATACAAATCAAAAGCCAAATAGGATGGGGTAAAGGGGGTGCTCTCTTCCTCTCCAGGCCTTATCACACAATACCAGGTGTATCCGGTCCATTTCCCATCTCTAATCCGTAATGTTTCAGCCAGGGGGTCCAGATCCTACGGAATTTTGGGGGCCAACCTCAGGCCTTATGTCACCCTTTCTGCCACCATATAGAAGTCCATGTGTGTCTTCCATTCGGTGAGTGTGGGTGGATCCAGGGCTCCCCAGTAACGGGCTATGTCCCTCTTGGCCACTATCAGCCCTAAATTGCATAGCAGGAGTTTGCTGCGTGGTAGATCTACCTCAGTCGGGATGCCCAACAGGACATAGCTGGGCTCCATAATTAATTGCGCTTCCATTAATCTATTCAGTTCACCCAATATCTGATTCCAATATATTTGGATGTGGCTACAGTCCCAGAGCATATGAATATAATTACCTTGTGTTTTACTGTGCAACCAGTAGGATGTTTCTGCTCTAACCATGGCATGCCGGCGTGCTCTATCAAAATATACTCTGTGGAGGATCTTTAAATTGTATGGGGCATCGTCTCAGTTTAATGGCTCCCTTGGGTGCATTAGGGCCGCCTCCCAGTCAGTCTTCCAATGGTCCAGTGGCGTTTTCCCATTTTGCCCCAAGGGGTCCAAGCTTATCAGAAATGTTATTCATTAATGTTTTGTAAGTCCATGAAATGGCTTTATCAGAGAGTTATTCTTGTGATAATCTGCCTTTTAAGGGTGCAAACTCTGTGATGTCTATCCCTGCCGCCCTCCATGCGTGGAGTAGCCGAATATATGAATAGTTTTGGGTATCCCGTAGATATGTGCTTTTTAGTGTGTCGAAGGAAGCTAGGTTGCCCCCCCTCTGATATCTCCCAGTTTGGAAATCCTCATCGGGTCCCACTGTCGAAACCCCTGGAGCCTATTAATTTCAGGCAATCTGGATCCCTCCCAAAGGGTGGTCTCTTTTGTGAGCTTATCACACTTCATTTGCCTCTCAGCTCCAGGCCTCTATCGTTAGTTGAGTGGCCGGCAATAGTCGCGGTATTCCTTGCCCCTGTATAAATAATGATGATATGTATGCTGTCTGAATTGTAGGCATTCCTAGGCGTATGTGGGATGATCACCCCTTGCATGCCCCTACTCATTCACCACCACTAGGTGGGCTGCTCTATAATAGAACTTTGTCAGGTAGTGCAAGTCCTCCATTATATTGGTTTTGCTGGAGTGTGTGTAGTGCCACGTTCGGGTGGGCCCCGTCCCAGAGATGCGTGCGTAGGTCAGTGTTTATTGCTGTGAATATGGCCTCTGGTATTGCTGTGAATATGGCCTCTGGTATCCAACAGCGTGTATTCTTTAATATATAGAGTATCTTTGGAAGCGTAATCATTTTGTATGGGGCCTCTCGAACCATTTTGGTTCATGGGCGCCACCTTCATCTCCCAAAGTCATAAAAGTCTGAGATGACCCGTCTACTGTTTTGGTTTAGGTTTACAGTATCATTGGTGGCGACGTATAGACCTAGATAGCGGAATTTTTTCTGGGCTACTCAAAAAGAACCTAGGAGTACCTGCGAGTACAGGGGCCCACCCACTGCATACAAACTAGATTTATCCTAGTTGATATTATATGCTGCATGTCCGCCATATTCTTCAAAGAGACGTAACACCTCTGGAAGTGCCCTTTCTGGGTTAGTAACATACATTAGGATGTCATCAGCATTGTGATATGTGCTTGTCTCTATCATCTTTGAAGCCTGTTATTCCTGGGTGTTCCCTGGTTGCGGAAGCCCGCGGTTCTAGTACTAATGCAAACAGCAGGGGGGGACAGGGGGTAGCCCTGTCAAGTACCTCTCTGCATCAGGAAAATAGTCAAAGTTGCCCCATTGACTCAGACTTTGTCCACTGGGTCAGTATATAAAAGTTCCACCAAGGCTATGAAGACTGGGCTGAACCCAAAGTTTGATAAGGTCTGCCGTAGGAATGGCCAGTGAACTTTATCAAAGGCCTTCTCGGCATCCAGGGAGAGGAACACGTGTGGGTGAGATCTGGTTTTCACCGTATCCAGCCAGTTGGCTAGCCGGTGAAGGTTGAGTTGGGTGGCACGTTTTGGCATGAAGCCAGACTGGTTCCAGTGTATGAGAGGCGCTCTCACTGCCAAGCGGCGTGTAGCCAGTATGGTGGCCAAGATTTTGGTTTCCACGTTAAGTAACTATATAGGCTGGTAAGACCCACAGTTTGTTTGTGGTTTTCCTGGTTTATGTATGACTACAACTGTGGCTTTTCCCAGATTTGGCGGGAGTGCTCCCTCTTTTTGGGATGCCTAAAACATAATAAAAAGGTGTGGGGCCAGCAGGCTTGCATTTAGTTTGAAGAATTCTGAGAGCAGGCCGTTAAGGCCCGGAGTCTTCCTGGATTTTTGTCTGCCTAGAGCCTCTGTCACGTCCTCGAGGGTCAGCTCTTGTTCTAAAGTGTCCCGGTCTTCCTGTGAGAGAGTGGGGACTTCTATGGTTTGTAAGTAAGAGTCAATTTGCACGGTATCTGCCAGTGGTCTGGCCCTATACAGCTCAGGCGTCCGCTATGTGTGGGGACGCCTGACTCCACCTCACCTGTGAACAGCACCCTCCGCCTGACCTCCTGGTCCAACGACGACGACGAGACACACAAGGTCATGGGGGCGCAACTGCAAGCACAAACCGCAATGGTGAGCGGACAGCCTTGGCTGGTCACTCACAGGAGGTGAATCTCAGATATTTCACCCTTAACTAGGACCCGAGCTGGTGTGGTCTGGTAACTAGCGCTCCGCTAAATCAACATGTCCACTTCCAGAACCTTGGTGAGGAAGGGCCAACCGACTCTGTTGAACGCCTTTTCAGCATCAAGCAACAGTATTAGAATTGGGGTCCCCAATAATTAGTCTTTTCTATTAAGTAGAGTACTCAAACCCTGACTGGTTAGGGTTGTTTAAATATGGTAAGTGGGGTAGAATCCGGTTCGCAAGGATCTTTATAAACATTTTAACATCGGAGGTTAACAGGGCTAACTATGGTCCTATAAGCCCCAAAGTCCTCTGCTGGTGTCTTGGGCTTTGAGATCAGCATGATGTTCTCTGCATCCATCAAGGGAAAGACCATCCATGAGGTTAAGAAAGAATGGACCTAAGCGAATAAATGTGGGAATCATATCTTTTGTAACTTGTAACTGATGTAAAGTTTAACTATGTTGGAACATTATGTAAAGCGCTCTGATACCTTCGGGTCTAGCCAGCGCTATATAAAACTCTTTAAATAAATAAACTCCATCCACTCAGGATCTCTGTCCGACCCGTGCCCACGCCACGTATTCAACAAAGCAGACGCAGCCATCGCACCCCAAAAACGGAAGGTCATCAACATCTCCTTCGAAACAGCGACATTCCCGGAAAGCTGAAAGCACGCCGAAATCAACGCCCTCCTCAAGAAGCCCAAGGACCTCAAGAACTTCCGGCCCTGCTCCCGTTCCCAGCAAAGGTCATCGAGAAAATCGTCAACAGGCAATTGGGCCGCCAACTGGAAGACAACAACATCTTGGACCCGTCCCAGTCCGGATTCAGACGAACCACAGCACCGAGGCAGCCCTCATCGCCGCCACGGACGACATCAGGTGCCAACTAGACAACGGCGAAACATCAGCCCTCCTGGACCTGTCTGCCGCCTTCGACACGGTCTGCCAACGCACTATAAAGACACGCCTCCTAGAAGCCGGAATCCAAGAGAAGGCCCTTGACTGGACCACGTCCTTCCTCTCCGGCCGAACCCAGAGTGTCCGCCTCTCACCCATCCGATCCGAAGCCAACAACCTCATCTGTAGTGTCCCCCAGGGCTCATCCCTCAGCCAGACGCTGTTCAACATCTACATGGCCCCCTTGCACAAGTGGCCCACCAGCACGACCTCAACATCATCTCCTACGCTGACGACACCCAGCTCATCCTCTCCCTCACCAAGGACCCACACACCGCCAAACCAACCTCCACAAGGGAATGAAGGCCGTCACCGACTGGATGAGGAGCAACCGTCTGAAGCTGAACTCGGACAAGACGGAGGTACTCATCCTCGGACCCACCCCCTCAGCCTGGGGCGACTCCTGGTGGCCGACCACACTGCAACAACACCCACCGACCATGCACGCAACCTAGGATTCATCCTCGACTCCTCCCTCTCCATGGCTAAGCAGGTCAACGCCGTCTCCTCCTCATGCTACAACACCCTCTGCATGCTCCGCAGGATCTACAAGTGGACCCCGACTGAAACCAGAACAGTGGCACAGGCCCTTGTCAGCAGCAGACTGGACTACGGCAATGCACTCTACGCAGGAATCCCAGCCAACACCTACGACGACTACAACGCATCCAAAACGCCTCCGCCCAACTGATAGTCAACATCGCCTGCCGCAGCCACATCACCCCCCCACCAGAGAGACCTAAACTGGCTCCCCGTCGACCAGAAGATCACCTTCAAGCTCCTCACCCACGCACACAAAGCACTCCACAACGCCGGACCAACCTACCTTAACAGCAGACTTCTACACCACCACCCGCCAGCTCCACTCCGCCAGTCGCGCCCTCGCCGCTGTCCCCCGCAATCAACGAACGACCTCTGTCGGCAGATCCTTCTCCTACCTCGCCGCCAAGACCAGGAACACCCTCCCTACCCACATACGGCAGACCCAAGACCTACTCTCCTTCAGAAGACTCCTCAAGACCAGGCAGTAGCAGCCCCCTCAGCGCCTTGAGACCCTCACGGGTAAGTAGAGCACTCTACAAGTACTCTGATTGATTGATTGATTGATTGATCCTAATCATGTATGAAGCTACCCATCTTTTCTCCCTCTCCTTCCTACTAAGCTAGGCCAGTAGCTTTCCCGCCCTATCACCAGTCTCATATAGGTGATGCTGTGTGGCCAGAAGTTGAGTTTTCATTTCCTGGTTCATCGGTGTCCTATTTTTTATTTATTTTTGCAGAGTTTTATATAGCGCGAACTAGACCTGAACCGAATCAAGTATCGGAGCGCTTAACATAGCACCAGTTACGTTACAGGAGGACGGACACACATTTATTTTAGGCACGGGGAGATTAAGTGATTTGCTCAGAATCACAGGAGGTTTTGGCGTCGTTACCTAGCCGTTAGGCCAACTCCTCGTGTTATCTCTGGCCGGCGCAACGTATGTTGATCGACGTCTGGGTCCACCTGTTTCTCCAGTTCTATTAGCTTATATTCCAGGGTCTCAATTTCCCAAGTCTCTTCCCTTCTCTTATGGGCTATTCTTTTCTGAGCTTGTCCCGTAGTACTGCTTTGTATGCTTCCCTTAGGATTACTGCGGAGGACACGGAGCCCTCGTTAGTTTGGAAGTAGGCTTCCGATTCAGATCTAATCTCTAGTTATTTCCTTATCATGCAAGACCCAGGCCTGTTGCCTTCATTCCTGCCTATTCCCCATTTTTTTACACCCACTGTTAACCAAAGACGTGAGTGATCCGAGAGGCCCCTCGCCAGGGACTCCACCTTTTTTATTATCCTAACCTCCCCCACCGGGGCGAAGAGATAGTCAAGTCTAGAAAAAACCATGTGAGCTTCCGAGAAATATGAATATGCGCGGTCCTTGGGATGGTGCCTGCGCCAAAGATCGGTGAGGCCGAATGTGTTCTGGAATTGCCCAAATGGAGTGGGAGAGTGTCCCTTGAACTACCTGTGTGCGCGATCTCTCTACGGGTCTGTGCCATTGATGTCTCCACCTACGATGTGTGTAGAGGGGCCTGATTCTAGCTGTATCCATGTGATTTTGTCCAGTGTTTGCTGTTGTAGTCTGGGGGGGGTGGCATAGACATTGATCAGTAGAAGTTCTCTACACCCCCATGTAAGTTTCACCGAAATCGAACGTATCGTTAGGGTCCGCCCATGTTTGGAAGTACGGAAGGGTGGTGATTTCCTGGTCAGGATGGCGATCCCAAGGAAAAGCCTGCATGTGCAAGTGTAGTATATGGGCCTCTCCCTAGGAAGGTACATTGTGTGCCCCTTAAATGCATTTCTTGCAGGAGTACGATATCTGGTTTAAGTCTTTTGGTGTGTTTGGTAACCAGCCCCCTTTTAATTTTGTTGCCTAGTCCATTGACATTCCATGTCATAACTCAGTAGGGTCCCTCACTCATTGCCTGAGTTTGTTTGGTGTCAGTATTTCATATGTCTTGTCACGCCTCTGAGCGCTTCTTTCCTTGTCCCTGCTCTTGGTAAGTTTATGACTAAATGTATCCAACAAATTAACGAACCCAAAACGTACTCCTTAAAATTTCTCTTGCGACTCCCCCCACCCCACACTCTCCCTCTATCCACGCTACTCCCCAACTGGTCAACCTGACAATTGTAGACCCGATTGAGCTTCCCTCCCCCTCCTCCCAATAACCCCTTTTTATTAACTAAATACTATAGAGTCCATGTAAATCGCGTTTCCTTGTGGGCTTGGCGTGTATTGTCTATATAGGCTGTGCAAGTGTCTTAATATCTCTCGGTGGCTGTCCAGCCCCAACATATCGACCTTCTTTGCAACTTTTGGAAGTTTGCTGTTGCGGATACTCAGTGGCGGCTGCCCCCGGGCCCGGATACTTCAGCCGGTGTACGTCTTGCAGGAGAGGTGTTGCGGTTGACGAACCAACTGTTGCTGTCCCTCTTTTACCGGCTTGGTTTTCTCATTGGAATCAAACATCTGCGTCTTCCTGTGTATGGGTCGTTTGGCCCGGAGAGGTGTTCCTGCGTATTTCCTGAGTGGCTCCGTTGATCTTCGCAGTCTTTTCTCCATTGGCCTCGCAACGCTCCTGAGTTTCCTGGCAAGCCTCCCTGGGAAGTCTCTGCCGGTCCCTGTCTACGTCTTATAGGGGGATGTTCCTCCAGCCAGGACCAAGCCTCCTCTGGTGTTTGGAAAAAGTGGGTTGTACCCTGAAACATAACCTTGCGTTTTGCCGGGAACAGCAGCATATATTGTATCTTAAGGGTTCTCAGATAGGCCTTAACCGAGTCAAAGGTCCGCCTCTGTTTTTGCACATCACAGGATTAGTCTGGAAATACCATCATTCTGGTGGTGGCGTATTTGATTTCTCCTTTATGCTATAACTCGGAGTATGTGGTCTCGATCCTCGAAGTGGGGGGGGGGCCTGGGGGGTGGCTGAAAACCTGGCATTTTATGAGCTCTTTCAATTATGAAGCAGGTGGGGAACTGTGTGCCTGGGAGGGAGTACTTGAGCCTCGTCATCAGGAAAGGTCCTGGGTCTCTCCCCTCCGCTCCTTCTGGAAAACCGACGAAGCAGAGTTTATTCCTACGGGCCCTGTTTTCTGCATCGTCCACTCGCCAGGCCACCTCTTTTAGTGAGGCAGTCAGTCCTGTTACCTTTTTCTGCATACCATGGGAGATATCCTCCACTTCTGAAATATGTTGCTCGGTGTGGGTTACTCGTTCTCAGACCTTACATATGTCTTGGCGCAACAGGTTCACCTCTACACGCGCCTCTGCCATCTCCTCCTCCAGTACCTCTCTTGAGGCGTGGATGGCCTGTAGTATAGCTGCATTGTCCGTCAAGGTGGAGGCCCCACTCTCTACTTCCTGTGGTGGGGGCATTACTTTGGTATGCCTGTCGAGTTTCCCTGCCTCGTAGATTTGCGCTCCTTATCTCTAGCCATTGTAGAACTTGATCACCGGGCATCCGCGTCGGGTCTTATTTTTAAGTCTCTTCCGGAAGGATCTCCTTCAGACAACCGGCGAGTGTCAACAGCCCTGGTTGTCCCGCAGCTTTGCAGGGGGAGGGATTTCTGCTGGGTCTTCGTCGCCCATTTAGTTTAATTTCTCACCCCACCAGCGCCCAGATCCCCTCCCTTGTGAGCGACAGGCACCCAACACCACCAACAGTTGTTGGGATGGCCACTCACTCCTGCAAGAGTCGGGGGTCCACCAGCATCATCTGGGTGCTGTTGCTTATTGGACCCTTTTCGACCGGTATAGCTGCGCTGGCCAGTCTGTGGCGTCCAGGGGGTGCTGCTATCAGGGGGGTCTTATCCCGACATCGGTACCCCGCCGGGCTGTGTCTTCATATTCAGGCTACTTCTCTACTACCACCCTTGTCCGCACGCTGCACACCCATTCTGGCAGGAAAGTACTTACTCCCATGTGAGGCCCCTCTCCTATGTCTATTATCAGTATATATTCCTCCCTGGTCGGGGACCACAGTCCCTTCTCTCGGGTAACAATATGGTACAACTTCTGTTGCATCCAAGGGTTTCCCAACGTCTGCTAGCCCTCGTCCGTCATTTGTCCAGTTGAGCCCCTCCATGTCTGCAGTTCCGAAGTATCCCAGCATCGGGGCCTAGGAGCTGGACAGGGCTTTCTCAGTATTTGCGGCCACGATCTCTGTCCGCCTCTTTTATCTTTACCGCTAGTATCAACCCTCCCACTGTCCACAATCTCGCTCACCGGCTCCTCGGGATCTGGAGATGTATTTCCTTTCGGCGGGGTATTCAAGAGCTCAGGAAAGCCGGTCCGATCCAGGCGGCGCCTCAACTCACCGCATTGTCTTCCTAGGTGCGGATCTCCTACTGCTGCCGGAGGTCTCCTCCTGTCTGGCCGCATCACTGCACCTTCTCCGGGTTCTCTCTCGCTGGCATTCATCACTCTTCCTCTCCAGCCGGCGGCTCTCTCCCAGAGTCTTTGGGGTGGAGACAGGACCCCGTGGGCATGCACCGCGCGCCGGATGTCAAAAGTTGACCATGTGGGAGGCGAGCTCAGATTGGGCGGAGACATTTTGGATCGCCGCTCAATATTCTTTCCACAGTCTAGTCTCGCCCGAGATCACTGCTTCGGTCAGAGCGGGAACGGGTCCAGATGGGACAGAGCGACCCCATGGGTACTGAATGTCTTTGGAAGGTCAGGATTTATTGCAGGATTCGCTTTGGTCTGCAGAGCTGGCGATCGATGCAGCTAGCCGTGTTGCTGGTCACGCCCCTCTGCAGTTTACTCTTGAACTTGTTTTGTAATGGGTTCACTTGTCACCCAGTAGACCTGTAAACTCTAAGGTGTGAGTGCCAAACTTGTTTCAAGGAAGAGTGGAGAGAGAATCTTTGAGAGTTCCTGAATGCTGTTGGGGCAGGATATGAATCTAATCTATAAACATAGTTAACTAATTATATACAACACATTAGCAATGGTAACATTTGTGATGCCGATTTTAAATGCAGCAGGAGTACTAATAACTTTGGTAACGAATACCAAAATGTGCTACAAATAGCATTTGCAAGCCAGTAGTAATACTATTATGAATACAGTAAAATGCAATACCATTAGTATTTGTGATACCAAATAGAAAATTGCAATAGCATTAGTTATATGTAAAGCAATAGTCATACGAGTATGAAATTATACCAAATCACAATTGTGAGAGTAATAATTATAATACAGTATTGGCAATAGTTGTCACAATACGGTATTTGTGGTATCGATACTAAACACAAGCAATAGTAACAGTTATAGTAGCGTATTATCGTAATGGGTCACTTCTAATAGTGCTAATTTTGATGGTTGTGTTGGGCATAATATGGTACTTGGTATTCAATGGGCAAACTGGTCAAAGAATGTAAAATCGTTGCTTATGTTAGGGTGACCAACCGTCCGTAAATTTCATGGACAGTCCGTTATTTTACTGTTTTGTCCGTGAAGGAAGTTTCCACGGACGGCATTTGTCCGTAATTTTAGCCTTGGGGCCAAAGGACAAAGTTCAGCAGTTGTGATGGCTCAGCTCGGGTAGAAGGGAGGGGGTCTCCTGTGCAATGATTCAGAGGGAGGGGCAGCTAGGGTGCCGGGCTGCTTCATAGAAATGGAAATGTGGGGCCGGGTTAATCTGGGGATATAGAAGCTGCTTGAATGAGAAATAAATAGGTGTTAATTGACCCTAAGCTACCTGAGGTTAAATATTTCTTTCTCCATGGTATTGTTAAGGTGCCGAGCTGTGAAGTGTGTGCTTCGCAACCACTGAGGTCACAAACCACTGTTACATTACATTGCGACTCACAAAGAGAATGCAAATAGCTCTTTCATGCCGCTCATGTTTACAATTCAGAAACTCTATGTCCACTCTTAAAACAGGTCCTTTGCATTGTAAAAAGGTGTTTAACTAATGAAGTGGGATTCAAAGACTTTGCAGCTAAAAAAAACCTTTATGACATGCGGCCCCTGGTGGATTGACCTATCAGTATTCTTTTTGCTTTAAACAGGATTTTTTTTGTATTACACATTTCACTGTGGAAATGCAGGCTCTGGACAGTGGTAGTATATGACCTGCTGTAAATATACATATATCAATGTTACCTTGCAACTAACATCAAATAAATCACATATGGGATGTGATATTGTGTGTGCTGGTGCCTCATGAAACAGGATGCTTAACTAGTTCAGGGCTTTAAGGGTTCTGCCTGTGCTCAGCGCTGGGTGCAGATCTAAAAAGCAGGTGCTGAGATGGGTCCCTATTGGGCTTTCCATTTTGCCCTAATCCTCAGGGTGGAAACAAAATCTTAACTCTGCTGCAGTTTCACCCTTCAATGCCTTTGATGCAACTCCAAAGAGACAGGTTACAGTGCTTTCATAGTCTCATCATTTTAGAACTGAAGTATTTTCAATATTATTTACAACGAAGCCAAAGTTGCTGCTTATTTGTCTTATGCAACTAACAACCATTGACAAAGCCAAAAGTCCTGACTTGTTCTAGGTGGATTGTTACTTATTGTGTTATTTATCTGGATGCACTGACATAAGCATCAAATTTACCAGTCGGGCAGCAAAATATGCGAAGCACAGATTTTTAGCTTATGTGTTTTTTAAGCCTCGCTCTTAGTTACATCGGCCAAGCCCCTTTGACAGACCCCCCAGTTTTTTCATCACACGTAAAGTCCTGTACTAGGTAGTGTTCATATGGCTGTCCTGTAGTTCTTCTTCATTATTTTACTACAGCAGTCAGCAGAAACATATCATGCACCATTTGAGGTCATTTGTGTCCTGCAAGCTAGAGTCAGTGCAGACGTAAACCTTAGGGGTTTGCATTATATCATCATCGAAACTTTATTTCGATCATGTACATCTTAAAAAGTACATATCACCTCAGTACATCTGCTGAGACATAAAACTAGCTACGCTACACGTGAGGGGGCATGACACTTTAGGTTATACTCTCCCACCTGTGATCCTCATGTTCTTGGTATAACTATACTGCTCTCCTACCTTTACCCTGCTTTCATCCACTCTTCTTGTTTACTGCTCTGATTTACTAGTGTATATCTTGATGGCATCTTTTTGGGCTGGATTTTTTTATACTGTGGACATTTTAGTATCTCAAGGTTAGCATGGATCAGGCAATTCCCTTGTCATGCTTTCATGTCATACACCTTCTGCATATCTATGTAGACATGCTACAATGATTACCGTTTCTATGCTAATGTCATCCTTCTAAATGTGTACTCCTGTTATGACAACACTTTAGATGGAGCTCCGCAAATTGTTTCTCTGCACTTCTGCTATTGTTAAATCTATTGTGTAGTGTGCTGTAATAGTTTCGTCATGTGCTTCCCCTACCCTTCCATATTCCTTTTACAGATCCCTCAAGCCAGTTTGAGTGGACTCTGCACAATGGAGAAAAAGAAAATAAACTGCTAGGCTAGACATTTTACAAAGAGACTGTGCATGTTTCATTTTTCCCAGAGTCTGCTTTCATTTTCTCATGCCCAATATATGGATTTAAGACCAAGCATACTTTCAGTGCTTTGGAAATAGGAACACACGGGGCAGGAGAGATGTGGTACTATCCTTGTGCTCTCTTCTGCTGTACATGCGCAGCAGTTCAGTGACTTGGTGCAATTTTCATATTTCAGACTGGGGTGCAATGTCCTCATCATTAACAGCAAATGTACTTGCCCATGGACGTTGGCACAATAGATTAGGTCTCACATTAGCCAAGACCTTTTGATTTTGCTAAAATTATATGTATAATATATTCATCTGACACAAAGTTAGCCACTCGGAGGATTGCACTCTAGTCCAGCAGGGCAGGACCAATTTAGATACATCCTTTGTGTTCTGCTTTACATCTGACAGTGCAAACACAAGAAGATGATGGACAGAGTGCTGAAACTTTTCAGACACTCGCCCCCCAGTCTCAGATCTGGGTTGAATCCATCATCATTTTTTTTTAGCTCACATGGCCACCCCAGTTCAGACTCAGTCATATGCAAATCAGTCTTGACCCTGTGCCTCATGGGAACAGTCCAGCCCGAACTGTCAAGCCAGGTCCTCACTGGACCGGAAACAAGCATCCTGGTACTGGTTTCGGGGTAACACCCCTCATCAGCCAGGCTAACTTTAATCCAGTAGCATCTGACACAAAGCTGCTCACTCGGAGAATTGCACTCTAGTCCAGAAGTGCAAAACCCATTTAGCTACATCCTATGTGTGCTGCTTTATAGCTCACAGTGGCACGCAGATATGAGATGCTAGTAATAAAGTCCATCCGAACAAATCTTCCCGACCACTCCTCTCACCACACATGCTTGCTCAGGACCATGAACTGCAAACAAAATATTCGACTGAACAACCCAGTGCAGTAACTATATAAATAGATTATGATCATATGAAATAACACAAAAAGACCTGGAGGGTTGCTCAAAACCAAGTGCATACTGAAAAAACGTGAAGTGCATGATTGTCTCAAACTAATATAAACTTATTTTGACTTGAACTTATGTTAATTGTCTATTTACTTATATACTATTGCGCGACCTCCTCTGATGTGTCTGTAAAACGTACCTTTTTTTGCAAATTTTTTTCCTGAATTTTTACCTTCTGTCCTGAAATTTTGTCCTGAATTTTGACCCTTTGTCCTGATTTTTTACACTCGCTGTCCTGAATTTGCCCTCATACCAGTTGGTCACCCTAGCTTATGTGTGGTGGTTTTGATTAAAGGTTTAGGTGCAGGACACCGATTGTTCAGCTGCACCGCACTACTCAAACAGTTCGTCCACCACACTGGTAAAGAAAATCTTTCTGGTGCGTGAGCATAATGCCGATAGTTTGCATCACTCACAGCGCTGTACCAGAACTCAAACCCTTAGCAGCACTCCCTTATGAAATAGGTACAGCATGGATATCGGCAGTGCCAAATTTAGCCTACATTTACAAAGCAATAATGCAAGCATCCCCTTGGTACAGGTCTGCAACAGTAAGGCAGCCAGAGGTATAATGCTGCGAGGCACACACATGCAACCTAAAGCCTCAGAATACCTGCAATGTAGAGTATCGGGCTCCTCACTACCTTCTGCGGGGAGGCCCCATTATCTTTCGTTATGCCACTCTACGAAAGCAGTAGTAGTGTAAGATTCTTCCATCCCCACGTTAGTGGAGAGGTGTGGTGCAGCGGCCATGGCAGCTGACTTCGGAGCACAGGGTTCATGGTTCGATCCCTGACTCCGGCGGCAGCCAGCCGGGGATGCCCAGAGCCATGTGACTCTGGGCAATAGCTCACTTAATTTCCACGATGGCCCCCCAGCGCCTTGAGACTCGCAAGGGTGATTAGTTTGCGCTTTACAAATATGGATTTATTATAGCATGGCAGTGTCTGTTTTAAAAGTACAACTCGCCCATGCCCGAGATCCCCCTTTTGTCCATCCTTTAATTTTGTATGTAAAATTAAGAGCAGAAGCTGGATTTAAGGCTATGTAGTCAGCCTATGTATATGGCGTGACCTATCTGAGCTGAAAATTAAGCAAATGCTGCTATCTGCAGCTGACTGAAGTAGGTTATCTGTTAAACCCCTCAAGGTCCGGATCCCATCCTTTGCCATGCACTGAGAGCACACATCCATAACCACCTAGCCAATCATGATGATGCTCTTTCCCTTTCTAAGTGGCTTTGCAATGTGCTGGCTGGTTCTATGTCTTTGTGAATCACAAAGGTTGGTTAGCATGAAAGATCTGATAGCTTTTCACAAAGAAATAAAAGGCCGGATTACTTAGCAGTAATTGTCATTACTCTTAGTCCACCTCGTCCCAGTCCTTGCGTAAATTAATCCCACTCTCAAAGACCATAAACAAAGCAGCAGTGCTTCAACTTAATCCCATCTACCTTCAGCTGGTCACTATAGTAGACTTATCACACCCCAGGACTTGTAATACAAAGCTCTGTCAAAGTTCTGGAACTACGGATGGTCCCTAAATCATAAGGATGGTAAGCAATGATGCCATTACCTCTACATCCCTCATCCTTACTTAATGAAGTATTACAAAACAACAAAGCCTTTGCCATAACAAATACTCTCATGTATATAATGCAACACCCAATTAATTTAATTGTATAATAGTGAACCATGTCATAAAAGAAATCAATAGAGCAAACTAATCCTTTGAGCTAATACTGAATTCAGCTCGCCGGAACAAAAACTCATCCTTATTGAGAATGTTCTGTAAATGATGATGGTTAAAGAAAGTGTGCTTCGAGGGCCAAGTTCCATCTCCGCAGATTTCCTGTACAGTGATACCCTGAGATTCATCTATTCGATTGGTCTTGAACATTTTCTGGAAAGGATTTGGATCGACAAGATGGTCTCTTTAAGACATCTGCTCATGTTTTTAGGTCTATCCATACCAGCAGAACCAAAGAACAGACTGTCCATTTGTCTGCATTCATCGGATCTGTTAAGATAAATAGACCATGCATGTTTGACATCCAGCAAATTGAAAAACCTTTCTTTATCAGAGGAAGAAGTAAAGAAAGATGGAAGAATGATTTTGTAGAATTCACTTTAGGTAGAAAGGAAGGCTCCGGTTTTCAAACTACTGCATCATCTAAGAATCTTAGGAGGGAATGACAAAGAACAGGATGTTCCCCTACGCTACACGCTGACATGATTTCCACGAAAATAGCCACCTTGAATGTCAAAAACGTCAAATCAGTTTGAGAGTATAGACTCAACAAAAAAGGGTTGAAGCAACTTTAGAATTAAAGTACTGTCACAAGGTGGAACAGAAGAGTGTGAAAGAATTCTTGAAATTGAAAAACTATTAACCTAGTTACCAGAACAGCTGCTTCCTGAAAAGATTTGCATTATCATGAAAAGCAAACCATTGTGAATTCAGTATGGACAGAGAGAGATTTTCACTGTATCTGGGAGCTCCAAAATCTACTCTAAGGAAGCTTCAGGTGGCACAGAATTGTGCTATGTGACTTTTGACTAGCTGTTGTAGAACGCAGTCGGCCAGGCCCAGTATGAAAAACCCTATGCTGGCTGCTGATTGAGGAGAGGATTTCCTTCAAGGCCTTATGTACTGCTCACAAGTCTCTTATTGGCACAGGCCCTCTAATTAACCAGTCTTTGATCACTTTGTACCTTCCTAAGAAGTCATTCTGCTTGGCGAATTAAAATCTAGCGAGCATCCCAAAAATTAATAGTATGCGTAGTGGAGGTCGCTCCTTTTCCTACAACATAGCCAGATTGTGGAATACCCTCCCTCTCAATCTGCGTTTGAGGAATACACCCAACACTTTGTGGAATTCAGGTGTTAATATCCCCCATTTTTTTTGCTCTTCGGTTGAACTGACTCATGAGGTCATCAGTATCTGAAAGAGGCACGTTAGTGATAGATTCCTTACCTTAGAATATCCCTAGGTGTCGGACTGGATCCGGAAAGTTTTGCTTAGCAGTACCCCTGCGCGTCAGTAGGTGGCGTCATGCGGTTCAACGTCAGTTACTGGCGTTGTCAACGCTGAGATGACGTCACGGAAAGTACTTAGGTGCCACCCATGTGCGCTGACACCAGTTGTTTTTTTTTTCGCGCCAGTAAGCGCAGATCCGGATTGAACACGTACCTTGGTCACTTTTTGACCACTATTTTGAGACTTTTGTCTCCACACTTTTTCTCTGTGTCTTGTGTGGCCTGTCGGCGAAATATGTCGGTGGCAGACCCCCACGATGTTTGCCTCTACTGCCTGGAGACCAATTACGACTCCCAGGACTGCCTTGACTGTCGTGCCATGGCCCCCAAGGCCTTGCAGGAGCGGCGCCGGAAGTTGTTGGAGGTCCAGCATTCGTCACGTCGCCGCTCCGGGTCTAGGTGTCGTTCCCGGGACTGCTCGCGGGACTCCTCGGACTCCAAATCTTCACCTTCGGATTTCTTGTCTCTACAGCTCCTGGTTGTTAAGATTGCATCATACATTGGCATGCTATTTATTTGTACTCATGCCTACCTGAATATTAAATATGACCGGATGGGGATAGTGATTGCTCCTTTTTTCACTCTTTACTGTTGTGCTGTTTATTTTAACAAGTACCTTGTTGTTTAAGTTTTGATTATATACTGGCATGTTTTTTGTATTCTTCATGCCTTTTTGAATATTAAATACGGTTCTTTTTCTCTCGCTCCTGTCGATCCATTGGACTTCCCGTACGTGTGGAATTGCGTTCGTTTCAAAACACGCCCATCCATTTAACTTCATTTTTGTTCGTGGCTTGAACATCAACAATACAGATTTAGGTGAGCATTTGTAGATTCACAGCTATTTAAAGGCATATGTCTGTTTAGTCGTATATTGTTCCACTCTCCTTCTGAGTACATTAGGAGGTCACCCCTATACCAACAAGACAGATGTCAATATGTTTGCCTCTATTCTCTTTCTCCTGCATTCCTCTCTCTTTCTCCCTTCTCCTTTTTTCTCCAGTGTGCTCATTGGGTACACCCCCAGAGCTCATTGGAAGTTTGAATCTCGCACGGCCCAGTATTTAGAAATGTGTATATATAAGGATCAATTGTTTTTTAAGCTAGTTTTATGTGTATTATGAACAGGGATTCAGATTTGCATACAAGCTTATCTGTATTCTGATTAGTTTAAAGTCCTATTAGAACATCTATGGACATTTCTGGTGCATTATGTGATTGTGTATTAATCGTTGTAATATATAGGTTTGTCGTGTCTTCCGTCTTGAATTGGTTTTTAATGATTTGATGAAAAAATTGCTTGTACATAAAATTTTACTCATGAATACTATAAGTAATTTGTATTATGTTATGTTTGTTTTCAGCCCTGACGAAGTTACAACAAGTAACGAAACGCGTTGGCTGTATATATGTCTTTTTGGTAGAATTACCTAAATAAAGAAAAGAAAACTCAAGATTACAAGTACCTGCGTAATTCCTTCGAGTGCGCCTTCCATTTCTTTTCCAAACTTGTATATTGTATTTCTGCCCAGGGACAACGGGCACGGGAAGTGTGCTGCACCATTATTACTTTTGTCTGGACTAGTGTTTTGGTTGTGCTGAACCTTGGTCGGGTTGTCCTGTTGCTTTTGTTAACACCCCTCTACGCCAGAGGCGGACGACGACTGGGACGGGTCCGAGGGCCCACTTGCTCGGCAGTGTGACTCCGAACAAGATTGGGTGGATGACTTGGAGGATTGCAGGCAACCTCGATGTCTCCTCTGACTCAGGGTTTGCCTCTCCTCCGCATACGGTGTAAGAGGGTGCCTCATACAAGATGGTGCTCCGTCGGGCTGCCGAGGCCCTCAACCTTGTCCTCTCCACAGTGGCCCTCAAGACCAACCTCCTCACCGAGGTGCTCCAAACAGCGTCTACTTCGTCAGAGCCTCTGCTTCCCTTTAATGAAGCCCTTACAGAGGTCCTCTAGGGAACTTGGTCGACGCCAGCCACGGGGGCTCCGGTGGACAAAAACGTCGCCAGACCCCGCTTTCTTGACCACTCACGCTATGCCTGAGAGCCTGGTCATTCAGGCCTCGACGTCGCAGAGTGCCTTTCTCATGGCCCCGCCGGATAAGGACTCTAAGAGGCTGGACCAGTTTGGGAAGCGGTTGTTCTCTTCGGCCAGCCTGTGGCTGCGGTTGGTAAACACCGCCTACTTGTTGGGCCGCTACTCCCACGCGGTGTGGGATGCTGTTGCTCAGGTGTTGCCCCAGTGTCTTGAGGAGGTGCATGCTGTCCTTTCTCAGGCAATTGCTGAGGGCAAGGATGCGGCTAAGTTCGCCATTCGGTGTGGGTTGGACACCGCCGACTCATTGTGCAGGGCGATTTCTACGACTGTGGCGTTGCGGCGCCACGCCTGGTTGCGCTTGACTGGGTTCTCGTCCGATGTCCAGAGCTCTCTCATGGACATGCCTTTTGATGGCACCCGCCGGCTTGGCGACAAGGCTGACAGTGCACTGGAGCGCTTTAAGGACTTACGGGCTACGGCCAAGTCCTTGGGTCTGTCTACTAAGAACCCGGCCACTCCTGGTTTTCGTTCCTTTTGTGGCCAGGGTCAAGGTGCCCAGGCACGCCCCTCCACCAGGCCTGTGCAGAACCAGCCCCAGCGCGGCCGTGGTCGCAGTTTCCGCAATGGCAGGTCGGGGAACCAGCGTGCGGGTCCGTACACCTCCACCCCCGCTGCTTCTGCCTCCAAGCCCTCCTAATCTGAGCTTCAGGGAGCACCCCGCGCCGGTGGGTGGCGGAATCCACCACCACCTCCCCCGCTGGCGCGTGATTACATCAGACAAGTGGGTGCTGCAGATAATCTGCCAAGGTTACTCCCTTCCCTTTCAGGCCCCCCCCAGCCATGCCACCTCGGTGCCACCGCATGTCGGGGGATCATTTGGTTCTTCTCTGACAGGAAGTTGCGGCCCTCTTGGCCAAAGGGCCAATCGAGTGCGTTCCTGGGCCAGTAGTAGGGAGTGGTTGCTATTCCCAATACTTTCTGGTCTTCAAGAAGGACAAAGGTGGTCTGCGTCCTATCTTGGACCTCCGGGACGTAAATCGCTTACGCCGGAAGGAGTTCAAGATGCCAACTCTGGCTCGGGTCTTGGCTGCCCTCGACCCTGGAGACTGGATGGTAGCATTGGACTTACAGGACGCATATTTAAACATCCCCGTCCTGCCAGCCCACCGGTGTTACCTGCGGTTCACGGTAGGCCAGGAGCCTTTTCAGTTTACTACGCCCCCCTTCGGCCTTACCAGCGCCCCTTGGGTGTTCACGAAAGTGATGGCGGTGGTTGCAGCTCATCTGCTCATCTACGGCCGACCTCCAGCATTTGCTGGGGTTCTCTATCAATGTGCCGAAGTCGCCCCTTAGTCCCTCTCAGAAGCTCCCCTTCATCGGAGCGGTTCTGGATTCAACACAGTTTCGGGTTTATCCTCCCGAGCAGCGAGTCTGGGATATTCAGGCTATAATTCCGATCTTTCAGCCTCTATCCCGGGTTTCAGTCAGGATGACCCTCCGGCTCCTGGGCCTGATGGCCTCCTAAATCCTGTTAGTGCAACATGCCTGATGGCATATGCGGGCTCTGCAGTGGGACCTGAAGTTCAAGTGGGTGCAGCATCAGGGCACCCTGTCCGATCATGTTCAGATCTCGGAGGGCACTGCACGACACTTGCAGTGGTGGCTCACGAATCGCGATTGGGTCAATGGCAGATCCCTCTCCCTTCCCCAACCAGAGCACACAGTAGTGACGGATGCGTCCCTCCTGGGATGGGGAGGCCACTTGGGAGAGGCGGATTTCAGAGGCCTCTGGTCTCCGCCGGAGTCTCGGCTCCATATCAACCTTCTGGAGCTGCGGGCGATATGGCTTGCACTGAAGGCATTCCTTCCCTCTGTCCGGGGAAGTGTAGTGCAGGTGTTCACGGACAACACTACCGCCATGTGCTATTGCAACAAACAGGGCGGGGTAGGGTCGTGGACCCTATGTCAGGAGGCTTTGCGCCTCTGGGCATGGCTGGAACATCAAGGCATTACCTTGGTGGTTCAACACCTGGCAGGTCCTCTGAACGCCAGGGCGGATGAACTCAGCCGCCGGTGCACAATGGATCAAGAATGGCGTCTGAACTCAGACGTGGTGCAGGGTCTCTTTCTGCAGTGGGGAGAGCCCTGGTCAGATGTATTCGCCACCGAAGAGAACGTGCAATGTCAGCCATTCTGCGCGTTGAAATTTCCAAGGTGGCACTCGCTCAGAGACGCTTTTCGTTTCGAGTGGAGCTGCGGTCTATTGTACGCTTTTCCGCCACTTCTGCCCAGAGTGCTGAAGAAGATCAGGCATGACCGCGCCCAAGTCATTCTTGTGGCTACAGACTGGGCTTGAAGAGTATGATATCCCGAGCTACTCAGTATGAGCATCGATCCCCCGATCCGTCTATCTCTTCAGGAGGATCTTCTGTTGCAGCAGCAGGGGACGGTCCTTCACCCGAACCTGTCCAGCTCCATGCGTGGAGATTGAGCGGCGACAGTTGGCGGCTTTCGACCTCCCTCCTGAAGTCTGTAATGTCATTCTGGCAGCCAGGCATCCCTCCACTAAGACGGTATATGCCTGCCGATGGAACACATTTGGGGCATGGTGCACAGCAAAGGCTGTGGATCCCCTTTCTGCCCCTCTTTCTGAGGTTCTTCTGTTTCTTCTGTCTATCAAAGGTTACCTTTCTGCTATCTCCGCCTTTCTGAGGCTTCCTGATCAGTCTTCTCTTTTTAAGTCCCCGGTTGTTAACCGTTTCCTCAAAGGCATTAAACACACGTTCCCTCGCGTGCCTTTCATAATGCCACAGTGGGACTTGAATCTTGTCTTGACTTACCTGATGTGCGCTCCCTTTGAGCCCCTTCATAACTGTACTTTACGTCTTCTTACCTTAAAGACGGCTTTCCTGGTAGCGATCACCTCTGCCAGAAGAGTGAGTGAGCTCCAGGCTTTTTCTTCTAAACCTCCTTTCCTTTCTGTTCAGCCGGACAAGGTGGTTTTAAGGACCTGTCCTTCTTTCTTGCCAAAGGTTGTCACGCCCTTCCACATCGGGCAGACCATCACTTTGCCCACCTTCTTTCCGCCTCCTTCCAGGGAGGAGGAGAGGCTCCACCGTCTGGACCCAAAACGTGCGCTTGCTTTCTATCTGCAGCTTAGGCAACAGTTCCGGGTGGAAGATCAACTCTTTGTTGGCTACGTGGACGCCAAAAAAGGTTGGGCTGTGCACAAACGGACCATTTCCCGGTGAGTCGTTCTGTGCATCAAAGCATGCTACTACTTGGCCAAGAAGAAGCCTCCTGTGGGGCTGCGTGCCCATTCGACCAGGGCAACTGTAGCCACTACTGCCTTGGGACGCGGCATTCTCTTGCAGGACATTTGTCAAGCAGCTACGTGGGCCTCGCTGCACACGTTTACAAAGCACTACTGCCTTGACAGTCTGGTCTGGAGAGACGGTTTCTATGGCTGTTCAGTGCTCCGTGACTTTCTGGTGTAATCCTGTTCGTATACCCACCTCCGGCGTTGGTATTGCTGGGGTATCTATTCTAAGGTAAGGAATCTATCACTAACGTGTCTCTTTCAGATGCACAATTTACTACTTGTGTAACGATATATCTGTAAGAGACATTAGTTAGTGATAGATCCCTTACCGCCCCACCCATCCTCCCCGTTCTGCGGACTGATTACTAGGGTTAAGGTCATCCCTTTCATGGCACTAGTTCTATGAACCAATTGTCAGTATCTTGCATGGCTCTGCATTCTGGGCGCGGAAAGTCCTGTACAGAACTGACATCCGCGCGAATGGGTGGCGCCTAAGTACTCTACGTGACGTCATCTCGGCGCTGACGATGCCAGTGACAGATGCAGAGCGGAAAGACGCCACCTACTGACGCGCAGGGGTACTGCTAAGCAAAACTTTCCTGATCCAGTCTGCCGCCTGGGGATATTCTAAGGTAAGGAATCTATGACTAACTAATGTCTCTTACAGATATATCGTTACACAAGTAGTAACTTGTGCTTTATTTACTCTGGGAGATTGAGCATTTAGAAGGACTGATCTGATGTATATATTCACCAGATCTATGTATTTTGGGCTTGTTGGAGTAGGTCTCTTGAGTTGGAAGGAATGGATCTCACTACGGGGAACAAGTCCAAACTTAACCAGATCACGAGTCTTCCTGATGGGCGCCCTGCCGGGGAAGGGATTGCATATTTTCGCTAAAAGTCAAGAACCCAGGCCTAGGTATTGGATTAATAGGCCACGTTTCCTGAAGAAATATGATGTGATGCGAATCAACAAATGTACCCTACTCTGGATCTAAGAGTTTGGACTTGATTCCTGCAGCATTCCACAATAGCATATTTAAACAGTCATACTTTGTCGAATTTGGGGTCCCCAGATTATAATAAATGGGCTCTCCTTGTGATTTCAAGTCTTCTTCTGTATTAAGAGTGTATGTTGCCCTAGACCCTGTAGTAGAAGATTCAGCAAGAGATATGTTAGGCAGTATCCCTGCAGCTACAAGAAAAGTATGTCTTTTTAGTTTCATGGGGGGTGGGCGGGGGGGTCAAGACTATCATCACTGTCAATCCATGTCTGATGTATTCATGAGACTTCGGGGTTCCCTGGAGTTGGGCTGGCCAATGCATAGTGGCAGATTTTTGTTCTTTTCACCAGGTGGATCCGTTATAGGGCCAGGGGGATTTTGTTTTAATCTTATTTGGTCTATAACTCAGTTCAAGGGCAATTAAACCTTCTGCTAGAGCCTTGACCCTAAAAGCCACCCCTATATAATCTAGCTGTGAACTTTCAGCTGTAAACCGTTTGACATTGAGAATATCCTCCCTTATTATAGATCTACATCCCCTTTTGTGTCTTATCCAATGGGTCACCTTGTTTTCCAATGCCTCGTCTATTTCAATGTGAGCCCTCTGAATTTTGGGGGCGTTGATCATAAAAAGATCAAAGGGTTTACCATTAACAGAGTTGGCCTTTCTCTTTCCATCTCTTATTTATAATAGGGGTATCTTTCAGTCTAAAGCTCATAGCCACCTTTGTAGGTTTTACATGCATCTGATCTCGGTGACATATGCTGTCAAACTTTCCTTTCCGTTGTACCGCCGGCACTCTTTAATCACATGTTTACATTGTTCTCTGTGCAGGTTGTGGTGCGCAGTATTTGTCAGATGGCATACAGAGAGCCCAGTATCAGTAAACCTTCCATTGATTTAAGTGACTCTTTAACTCGAGCAGTAAGAGTGTCCAACTTATCGTTTAGTAATTTTGCATTCCTTCCCATGTTTTCTCTTAGGGTTATAATTTCACCCCTTAATTAATTCAGTTGTACATCTACACCCACAGTATTTTTAGGTTTTGCCCGAGCCAGAGCATTTTCAGCTCTGGCGAGACATTTAGTAGCTGCTTCAAAAGTGCTACCTTGTCGGCCACCACCTTGCTATTACGCGCACAACCACGCGCGACGTGCACAGCACTTTTTCCCATTGCACGCGTGCCCACGACTCGCATTTTTTTCTTCGTTTTTGCGAGCACAGAGCACGTCATTGCGATCGCTTTCACCGTGATCGCGATCACTTTCGCGGCCGAGCGGCTTTACTTTTACGATCGCGCGGCCAATGCTTGTTATTTTTGGTTTTCATCATGGTTCAAACCATTCAAGCTGCATTCTTAACTACAGCCACGTCTTTTGCAGAGGTTTCTTAGTTACGCATCGTTGGCCGCGCCCCTATTGGAGAACTCCCCGCCTTGTTTCGTCTCACTTAAAGCACTGAATTTCTATTTGATAAAGTCGGAACCTACAGCTAACAGATTCGCATAGGCAAGTAAGCAGAGTTGTAATACTGTCGTAAAAAACCTGCATGAGGTGTAACTCACTCTCTTCGAAATAGAGACACAGATGAAGACGTATAGGTAACCTAGATGGCCACCTAGGTGCCACTTGCACAGAAACAACCAGAAATACAGCCTGCTGTCAACTATTGAGCTTGCGCTGAATGACATTTGTCCTTAATTGGAGTACTTCCGGGTCGCATTGTCATGACCAATCCCATAGCTAAACATATTTCCGTGGTCGTCTACGAGTGAGAGGGGCTCAAAACGTGTAAGGCGATCTAGGAGTGGTGTAAAGGTGTCACCTCGGCCAATCCTCATGCGTGACACACAATTCTGCGGTGCCCATTGGCTCTGGTGCCCGCACGTGCCCCTGCGGAAAATAAACACCATCCGAGTAGTCCTCCGCCGGCTTGGGGGAAGCCTCTGCAATTTGGAATCAGCTGGACAGTGATTTAAGGTGAGTTAGAGTCTTTCATGGACCCGACAGTAAACTTGAGTCTTAAGCTGACAGTCTCTAATGCCATACACAGGCCAGCTGGCCCCTCCCACAATTCCAGGTGGCAGGGAGGAAAGAGGGCTAAACGGGGCTTAGGGTGAAAACAGGGAACGTGGAGAGATGGTTCTATCCAGCAGTTGTTTCGGTGGTATGTTTGGCGGACGCATACATTCATGACTGAAAGCCGGCCTGGGTTAGGCTGCGAGGTGCAGGCCCTTCCGGTTGCTACCTTCAGTGTTGCCAAAGTGTCTGTTTTCAGGCTGGGTTGCAGATTGGCAGGCAATACAACTGGATATGAGATGGAGCCACTAAAAGGCTTATATTGTAGTTTTACCAGTTAATGACTTTGATATGTGCTTTGTACCTTGCCACTGGTTGTATTTGACTGTACTGTATTAGGCATCTTTTATGATTTCACCTGTTACGGCATTACAAATGAGATGGCCAACCAGTGTGGACTTGGAACATCTGGGGAACATCCCAAAAATATGTTTAGAGTATGTTTGAAGAGGTTTGCGCTCCAACGGAAGAATGTTGTTCGATTCTTAAGTGGTAAATATTAAGGTGACTGACTATACAGCTATCATTAACAATAAACCCGAATAGTGGCCCCTCTATTAAAAAAAAAAATTAAAACAAAAATCTCTTAACTGTAGTTTGTTTTGGTGACAGGCTATCGGACAAATAACATTCATAATGTTTATCTAGACGCTGATGCCCAATTCTTTGCAGTTTCTTCTCCAAAGTGTCAAATATACCTATTGCCTTCATACCGTGTCTCTGGTAGAGTAAAACGTGACATTGTAATGCTAAGGATGTGACCTCTATGTTCTGTACAAAGAGTTCTTAATTTCTGAGCACTTCAAAGAAAAGAACGTTCAGTGAAACAAAAGTGTAAGATTACTCATGGATATTGCCACGCCCCTTTGGCTGCACAAACCCTCTATGAGCTTTTAAATTGATTAACTGTCTTAGTTACTGTCACTTCTCCTGGCATTGACAAAGTACGAATTGAGTTCAATGAAAAATATCATACTGATATTGTAGGCTGCTTTTTGAAGTGTGTTTTTTTTGTTGTTGTTTTTTTTTACTCTGTCCAAATGTTCTCTTTTTTTTTTACTGCACTTAATCAGGAACACACGCAATACAAATAGAGCAAGTGATGGTGTCATGGAGAAATGCGCAACCAGGCTGAACATAAACGTTAATTTATATCCAACTGTATAATGATTATCTAAATTTTGCTGAATATGCCCCACACACATAATTTTAGGTCTTGCTGATGCAGGTTACCATTGGTATTAGACTTAACAGCAATGCTTCTGCTTGCCTATTGCCCACAAATTTGCTGTGCTTTATAAATCACAAATTCCTAAAATTATGCTTCCAAAAATATTGTAAATATAAGTGAGTGAATGGTAACAGTACAGATGTGTGCCGTGGAAAGTGATCTAAACCCTATTTTATTTATACATATTTTCAAAATATATTTATTTTTTACAATTTTGTGAGCACAGTTGTTTTTGTAGTGTTTTCTGTGACAATCTCTTATTTTGTACTTTTGATTTTAAAATGGTGTTAGAGTATTCACTGAACAAATGTAATTAATAGGAAATGTGTGAGAGTACTTTGTGGCCAGTATGCTTTTGTCCGTAAGCAAGGCTTACTCCAAATAATGTATGTGTAAATAACACTTAAGATTAAAATATAACTCATTTACTGAAAGAAAAAGCTTTGTGGGTCATGCAAGACAATCTACAGCATTTTCTTATGTATTAATAAGGTTCTATGGAATTATTTGGGACAGACTAAAGAAAATGCAGAAGGATGGGGCGTGGCTAGCAGCCGAGCATGGAGGACGTGAGCTAGGCTTGCTCCGTCGGAAACCCCCATAATCCTGTAAAATATCCTACATAAGCGGGGCCAGAACCCCTATCCCGCACTGATATCCTGAGAAACCGCTGTAGCCTGAGTCCGGTTGAGATCGCGGGACCCAGAGGCTTTCCGCTGCAGTTTGAGCGCTGGTGAGACACCGGAGTCGGAAGAGGCCTAGACGCACGGGGAAAGCCGCGGCCCACAATACGCCCGGAGGCGGACGGGAAGTGCCGCTGATCCGAGGTCCATGGATTCATCGCGGCCCGGAAGCTCCTCCATTTTTCGGAATCTACCACCGGAGCTAGAAGACCGACTGCGGGAAGGCACTGCACGGGGAGCGAGGTGATTGACACAGCCGGCAGCGGAGTGCCTAGTGATCGCGGAAGGGGAGATTGACGACCGACCGGAGGGGAGCTCCGGGGCGGCCGACGTCGGCTACCAACAACCAAGGGACTCCACATCCTGACGCGCTCGACCGATCACACAGGTGCAGGGGAAGGACTGCCCCTGTGGAGAGACCTAGTGGACATCGCGGTTGGTGCGCGAGGGAGACAGGACCTTGGGAGCCCGATTTCACCCAGAGGTGAGGCCTACCATACGCCTGAGGTCCCCGGCCCACAGTGAAGGGACTGCCGGCCCGGAAGTGAGGGGTCGTGGGCAGGAGGTGGGGCACACAAGCTGCTGTGACCTGAATCCCCGGCGTGCAGTTCTTGTTCGGCAGAATATGCAGGGGAAGACCCGAGCGCCAGTCCCACACTAAATACGGGATCGGGGCTGCATCTCTATCGCAGCTCACGCCGAGAAACTGTGACCACCCCTGGGAGTCTGGACTGCAAAAGAACGGCAAGAAGACACAGGCGGCCACAGGCATGTTAGTGTGGGACACCCACAACCAAAGGGCACAATTCACTGTGGGGCGCTCTTAACCCCCCCCCACCCCCCCTCCATAAGCGACTAGAAAAACCCCAGACCTGATGCCAGAAGAAGTGAAGCCCTCCACACTTTCGTAGAGAGGGCCTGAGAGATACCCCTTTGAAGGTCAGATTAGCCAGTCTGGGTTAGCTGCAACTGTCTGACCACTGCAGCGACTGCGGGCCCGTCCTGTGGACACCACACACAGTGCACTGCTGGACTACAGGGTACACCGGCTAGAGCTAACGATGGGGAGGAACAGAATACCCCGGCAGGGAACGCATACGTCAGGTTCGGAGGATCCGTTGACCTCATCCAATGAGGATGTGGTTCCCCCAACAGGCGTTGCAGTGCAGGAAGCCAAACTGGACCTAATCCTGACGGAAATAAGGGCCTCTAGGGAAGCCCTTGAGGCACAAATTGACTCTATGGCAACAGGTCTGTCGCTGCTGAAAGACGATCATAAGAAATTAGCCGAGAAGGTCTCTGAGCACAAGTTAGCCATCGCAGACCTAATACCCCAACAGACGGAGCATTCTACGCGACTGGAAAATTTGGAGAAACAGATGCGGAGCTTGAGAGACAGAGTGGATGATGCTGAAGGGCGCTCGCGCCGCAACAACATACGCATTTTGGGGGTGCCGGAACGGAGAGAGGGGACAAACCCAACCCGCATTGTGGAGGAATGGCTGAGGTCTGTTGTGGATCCGGCGGAGCTTACTCAGATGTACAGCGTTGAAAGGGCGCACAGGGTGCCCCCGAAGCCGCCGAAACCGGGAGCCCCACCGCGGCCCTTGATAGCGCGCCTTCTCTACTTCAAAGACAGAGATACAGTCCTCAGGGCCGCGAGAGAAAACGGGCCAATAAAATATGAAAATAGAACGATCTCCATATACCCCGACTTCACTCAAGCTGTGCAAAGAGCCAGGGCGTCCTTCTGGGGAGTGAAGCGTGCCCTCAGGGATCGTAATGTGAAATACGCTCTCTTCTTCCCGGCACGCCTCAGAGTCATCCATGACCGAAAAACGTATTTTTTCGATACCCCAGAGGAGGCCTCGGAATGGATGGAGGTGACACTCACACCGCCCCCGTCACCGCGAAATGCAGACACGGTACTGGAAACGCAGGGCTCCGCTGACCAGGACTTGTCACAAAACCGCCCAAGAACACCGGTGAAGGAAGCCCCACAGAACGAACCATCCGGGGAGACGACGGGTCACGATGCGGCGACGGGTCATTGCTCTATGGCAGCGGCGCTGCTGACAACTGACGCCCTTGCGGAGCATGATGCAGCTAATGGGGTGATATCCACCAGCCCGACCAGTTCTCGAACGACGGTGTCGGCGGCGGAAGGCAGTCTGCAGTTATTTCCACACATCACGGCACAGATGGCAGCGGACATGTGAACATTGGACTGGTGGTAGCGGATTGCTAATGTAGAGACTGCAATACTTGGCTACAGCGGGGATGGGACTAGGGCCTGTGCCACCTGTTCTTGAAGGGGGCCATAAGTACGAGACTCTTAGTTGCTATCTGTTGAGAGTGTCCGGCTGGGCACACGCCCCACAGGCGCAGGCAAGATAGAGATCTGTTTATACCCATGTTGGGTGTTTTGGTTTGGTCCTCTCTACTTTGGGGGAGGGCACCGTACAGTTGGGGTAGTTTTATTGCACGAAGCACTGGAAATATCTAACATGAGGTCAGTTTTTATGAGGTCAGAGGCATGGTCTCGGATTGAGAATACTTGGGGTAATGACGTCTCCTAATCATTACAAGGTCTGCACTTGGAACGTGAGAGGCATGGGTTCGGTACACAAGAGACACAGGGTACTGGCTCAGCTAAACAGGAGACAGATACACGTGGCGTATCTCCAAGAAACGCACCTAAGTGGGGCAGAGGGAGCAAAGCTTTTACGGAAGTGGAAGGGACAACTCTTCGCCACGACTTTTTCTGCATTTTCCCGAGGGGCGGCCATATAGGTTAGAAACACAGTTCCATTCAAACCAGTAGACACACGAGCGGATAAGGAAGGCAGATATGTGTTCACGAAGGGTATGCTCAATGGCGCTTGCATAGTGTTGGGCAGTGTATACGCCCCCAATGCAGACCAATCGAAGTTTTTTACAGAAATTGGCAGGGTGTTGTCAGATTGGGTGGGACATGAATGGATAATTGGAGGCGAATGCAATGCAGTGTTAGACCTAGCATTGGATAGATCACACCCACCACTTCACGGTACGGAGAGCAGAAAGCAGGCACTAGCACTAGCGCATTGGGTAGATGGCTGGGAACTGATTGACGCCTGGAGGGTACTTCACACAACCCATAGGGAATATACTTTCTACTCTCCGCCACACAAGTTGCACACTAGAATCGATTGAATACTCTGCTCCAGGACTCTACTGGCATCGATTGTCTCAGTACAGCACATGGGTAAGACACTGTCAGATCACAACCCAGTGGAGCTGACACTGCACTGGGGGAGGCTGCCCACCCCAATCCCGACATGGAGACTATCCCCGGGCTTGTTGGAGGACCCAGTTTTTAGGTCAACGTTACTGGACGCAAGCTCCAACTACTTTACTGAGAACGAGGGCACGGCCAGCTCCAGACAGATCGAATGGGACACCTTTAAGGCGACCATCCGTGGAGTGGCGATGGGTACGAAAGTGGGAGTTAAACACATAATACTAGAAAGATTGAAGACGGTGGAGGACAGCTTGGCGCTGCTCGAAAGCGAAGCCGTTGGCACGGATGGCGCTCTCACGCAACTCCAAGAGGCCCACATACAGCATGCGGAACTATTGGAGGAATTGAGGGTGGTTGACTATGGGGAATATACCACCAGACAACACTCACAAGCTGATAGAGCAGGCATGCTATTGGCACGCCTAACGCGCAACGAACCAGCGAGCGCTCCTATAATGGAGGTGCGAGATGATGCAGGAGCGTTAATACAGGACCAACTAGAGATCACCACAGCATTTTAACGCTATTACTCTGTATTGTACGGTCCGCACGAGCCCCTCTCGGACCAGGACTTAGAGTCCTTCTTCTCTGACATATGCATTCCCCAATTGAGTGCGGCACAAAGTACGGAACTCTCAAAGCCCATTACCTTAATAGAAGTGAGACAGGCAATTAAGGCTCTACCTAGGAACAAGGCGCCCGGGACGGATGGATTACCAGCAGAATTTTATCTGACATACATAGACCTGCTGTTCCCCCGACTACACACACTTTACAGGGAGGCACTAGAGGGTGATTCGCTACCGGGCACGACATGGCAAGCCATGATAGTGTCTCTCCTCAAACCTGGGAGAGACGCCCTACAACTGGACAACTACAGACCCCTGTCGTTGCTCAATACAGATTTTAAAATCCTTAGTAAGCTCCTAGCTACAAGACTATCCTAATGCATCCCTGACGTGATACACCCTGACCAATGCGGCTTTGTACCGGGCAGAAGCACTGCCCTGAACCTGAGGAGGCTAAGCCAGCTCATGGCACCAAGTGCCGTGAGGAAGGACACGGAGGGGTGCATATCCCTGGACCTCAGACAGGTCTTTGATTCCCTCCGATGGGACTATATGTTCGCGGCGATGGCCAGGTTTGGGATCCCACCGGAATTTATAGCTTGGGTGTCCCTACTATATCGGAGACCCACAGCACGAGTTTGCACCAATAAATGTATCTCTGGCCCATTAAAGATAGAGAAGGGCACGAGACAGGGCTGCCCGCTGTCGCCCTTATTGTTTATACTTGCACTGGAACCCCTAATGATAAAAGTGCGGACCCTTGCAGCCACTGCTGGGATCGCCTGACTTGCAACCCATCACGTCATCTCAGCGTATGCGGATGACATACTGCTGTTCTTAAATGATATCAGCAGTCCAATGTACCCATTACCGGCGGTATTTGCTGCCTTTCATGGGCTCTCGGGCCTCATGATAAACTAAACAAAATCGTATGGGTTCGGATTCCACAGAGCACTGGCCGAGACACACATCCCGTTTGAACCATACCGATTTCAGACAGCGCCCGTGACCTTCAAATACTTAGGCATCCAGATATACCGCCAACCACAAGACATGTTGGAGGGCAATTTGGGAAAGGCCCTACACGCCCTGAAGTCTCAGGTGCGCTTCTGGACCACCCTACCCTTGTCTGTGGCGGGCAGAGTCGCCATCTCCAAAAGGGTGGTACTACCACGACTGCTCTATTTCTTCACAAACTTGCCTATTCTGGTGCCCGCCCCCTTTTTCAAGTCACTAAACACGATCCTGACGGAACTGGTGTGGGGAACAGGCAGAAGGCGCATAATCCTGGCAAAATTACAACTTCCTACAGATAGGGGCGGTTTGGGGGTGCCAGACCTAATCGCATATGGATATGCGTGTCAACTACAGTGGCTGGCGTACTGGCTGGCGGGTCGCAACCTCCAAGAATTAGATATGACAGAAGCTGACAGACAGCGGGGGGACATACATCAGTTGTTGCTTCCGAGGGCCAGGATACCCGAATCGGCACCCCCACTACTTAGACTGGCACTCACACATTGGAAAAAGGCGGTACGTTACACGAACAGACATACATCCTATGCACCCTCAATTCCATTGCTGGGTATCCCGCTGGGAACGGGCCTGTTGATGGAATGGAAGCTACGTCCTTGGTCGGCTGCCGGAGTTACGCAGGTTGGGGACTTCTTCTCGGACGGCAGACTCATGGCAAACGCAGACTTCCTCAGATTGCACCAAGCGCCGACGACATTGTTTATAATGCACGCACAAGTCACACATTATATAACCACGCACTGGGCTGGAACCGGACACTAACACGCTGACCACTATGCTGTACCTCATGGGAATGGGTAGCCACCTAACGAAATGGCTGTCTCATGGCATCAGAGTCAGCAGAACAACTTCACTGCAATCCCTTAGACTGCGTTGGGAGGGTGACGCGGGGAGAGTCCTACGTGATAAGGAATGGGATAGGGTGCTACAATTGCCGAAGAAAGTATCCCGTAATCCTAAATTCAAGTTCATACAGCTCATGATAGTCCACAGGGCTTACCTGACTCCTCACAGGCTGCGGAAGATGTTCCCTGACGCAGCTGGTACATGCCCCAGATGTCAACACGAGGATGCGGGATTCCTGCATATGTTTTGGGACTGCCCCAAATTAGGTACTTACTGGGGAACGATTCACCACATCCTGAGCGAATTAGCACCGGACAGACCCTACACGTCCGCTTTGTATAGCATACTAGGGATAGGGCACAAGGAGAAGAAAAGGAGTGTGGCTACTAGGTTTGTGGATTTGGCGTTGTTACTGGCGAAAAGGGCAATAGCCATGAATTGGAAGTCATCTAGACCGCCAGGCGTAGAAAACTGGGGCAGGGAAGTGTTACGGTGGGGTAAAGCAGAAGGGCAGGAACTGCACCGGGAAGAGCGCAGGGGACTCCGTAAACATCCCATCTCCCTAGACTGGAACCAGTTGTTAACGGAATTTGAGATGGGTCTTAAGGAGCACGATGACTAGGGGCGTGAATACACATGACAATGGAGGGAGGGTGTGGCCTGCACTGGGATGATCTGTTTGTTGGGTGGCATACATCTACTGTATGACAGTAGCCTCCCGTCTAGACCGAGATGTAGGCCATACTAGAATTATATAATGTTTTGATTACATATACCAAGAGATTGAAGAGGGACTCACTACTAGATCAACATGATTGTTACAATGGAACCAATGCCTATACTGGTCTATTCTGCTGGAACTATCAGTGCTGGGGAGGGAGGGGGAGGGAAAGTTGTAGAGTTGGGATGTTTCTGAAAATGGAAAAGTGGACATGATGTTTATATGCTGTCCTGATCATCAATGCAGGGACTATGACTTGCTGACATACTGTATTTTATTATACCTGTTCTGGTGAATTGATGTGCATAATAAAGATATTTTCAAATAAAAAAATGCAGAAGGATAAAGTGAGTTCTAATAATATTGTACTGTCATTTGGTCAACTGGACCCTTTTTATTTGTGATTTATAAGATACTACATGTCGCTTGCAGGCTTCGAATTTCCAAGAGGGGATCTGGGGATGGTAAATTGGTAGTTTAAAAAACAGGATAGCGAGTGCAGGTATTTGAAGAGTTCTGGTGTGATCTGCAGAATCCTGAAGGAATAAGGAATCATTCCTGTTCCTGAAGTTGGAGTCATTGAATACAAAAGATCCGAATAGTATATACATTACTTAGTCTTGTCAAAAAGTGAGCAGACTACTATGAAGACAGGAGATGACGTCTGCTTCATTCTAAAGGCGTAGCAGATGATTAGGGTGAAACATCGGGGAAGGCCTGTTAGAAGAGTATGATATTAAACTCAATACTAACTTTGGAAATGATTTAGTCCTGCCAAAAATTGAGCAAGTTACAGTGAAGACAGGAGATGATACTCCCTTCATGCTAAAGTTGTCAGAAGATTATGGTGAAACATCGTAAAAGGCCAGTGGAAGAATTATGACATTCGTCTCTCTTCTCACTTTGATATGATTTTGCAGCTGTCTGCATGGGTGTGGAATTTAATAAAATATCTACTTGTCCTCTGGACAGGTTGCTTCATAAATCTACTTGTCCTGTAACAAAATCCACCTGTCCCTTTGGTGCCATGTAGTGCAACGGCAAATTATGGCAGCAATCTCATTATATAAGAGCTCTGATAATAGCTTCTCTGATTATGCCAGAGCTCATACCATAGTAGGGTTTAAATACTAGCAGTTCCTTTATGTTTCACTTTTCCGCAGATCTACATACGGGGACTGAAGGTAGCCGTAAGCAATAATTCCCTAGTGGAATGGCCTTCTGAGTCTGTGCAGACCTCCTAACTTGCATGTTTTATGTATTTTCATCAGCTCGTCTCTAATTTTTCCTCATACAGAGAAAGGTTACACATTTCCTTTTAACAAGGGCAGGAGTAAAACTTCTTCCAGGGTTGAGACAAAAAAGAAGGCTCGAAAAACCATAAAATTGGTACTAGACCTGCAGGTCTATTAACTTGAAATCTATTTGACCTAACTGTAATGCCCTTGACCTCTGTCTCTGAAAGCCACTGACCTCTGTCTCTGAAAGCTGAGCAAATGTGACCAGTTAACAAGATTTAAAGGCATTTTTATTGCTTATTGCTCACAGAGTGAATGAAGATGCTTTTAATTCTTGCTACCTTGTCACATTTGCTCTGCTTTCAGAGACAGAGATCAAAAGTCAGTTTGTCTTCCTACTCTCCAGAAAAAGCGAGTATGCCTTAAAAATGGCTCGCCGTAATTAAATCTGGTTCGCGAATGCGAACGGGCGAGTGGATTTTTCAAGCCCTTAAAAGTGATGGGTGGGAAAGTGAACTTTTTTCCGCTCAACAGATTTTCGCATGAGCAAATACACATGCATATTTATTCTTGCTAAAATGCAGTTCACAAATATTTTCTAGGAGTAAGATTTCCTGACCTACTTCTGTAAATTCTTGTCAATTCATGAAAGACGTAAATCTGTACTAAAGCAAGGACATACCATGCATGGGTGCACTTTTGTGACTTTCATTAATAAACAAGCATTGGCATAGCCAATTTGTCTCGCCTTTGGGACCTTATAAGTGTTTAGCCATGCAACAGTTGATGTTGTTGCACCAAGGATATTGTGCTGCATAACTAAATACGTATAAGTCCCAAAAGCGAGACCTATTGGCTATGCCAACTCTTGTTGGTTTTGCGTGTCCTCATAGTATCTTTCCCCCTAGAAACACAGGAAAAGTTATTATTCGGGTTCTTCGGGTTTTCAAGTGATGTGTACTGGTTAGAATACTCCACATTAATAATTATATGTTCCTTCTTGTAACTTGCGGGACTGCTGATTCCTGGGAAGGGTGTGCTGTGAGTAATAGGGGGCTCTGAATATTGTGACTCGCAGCTAATGTGGCTTCAGGTGGTTGGTCTAGATAAGAAACAATACTTTTCTGACTTTTAGAGTTTTTCCCAATTAGGCTTTTCCCTTCCCTTGCTGGTGTATCTCTTTGGCCTTTGGTTTGGGGGCTAACAAACCCTCAACCTCCTCAATGAGATCATCGATTTCATTGTGAGGGCAATTTCCTGCTGCTTGTCTTGGGATTTCCCACTTTCTTCTCCCGGGTTCTTGTCTAGTGCCTTCCCCTTAACCATTGTTTGTTTTGGTTTAAATAAGACCAGTTACTTTGTTTATCAAATCACTACTTCTTTTTTACATCCAACTGTAACCAAAAAGATGGTACAGTATTTACAGTTAGTGTCAAGGGGGGTGGCCCTGCCTCTTCCAGTCGAAGATGGGCGCAGGACGGGCCCGCCCTTGGACCCAGCTTTGTCCGGGCGCGTCCCGCGAAGCTGGAGAAGGCATTGCGCTTTGTAGCGCTGGTGATCCTGGTCCTGCCCCCAGATGTCAGCTTGCGCCTCCTGTCGCGAGGATTCTTGGGGCTTGAAGTCCCCTGTATCAGGGCTGTCTACAGTGTACTGCACAGTGGGAGAAGGCAATGCGCTTTGTATCGCTGTGATCCTGGTCCTTCCCCCCCAGGTGTCAGCTGTCAGGCAGCGCCTCCTGGCAAGAGGATTGCTGGGGCTTGGAGCCCCCGTATCAGGCTGTCTACACCTGTAATTCATTTAAATCCAAATTTGCAACCAGCCAACTTGTTTCGAGGGACAAGCCCTCTTCCTTAGGGCTACAAATATTTAAAAAATGTGCGTATATTACAATGAAATCAAAACATACACAAAAACATCTTACAACCTCTTTAAAATTACATTAATTGAAATACATTGCAATATAAGGCTGCTCACAATAAATCCGAATATATCTTGTATTGTTTACTACAAAAAGAAACAGATGATACATTGTAAGACGAGGGAGAGAATGACAAAGGGGAAAAAAGAGTATAAAGACCCTTATGGCTTTCTAAATGGAGAGTAGGAAAGTGCAGAAGAACATGCGTAGGACAATCTGAAAAATACAGAACAAAAAGTAATACTATCACAAATAACTAACCCCATGAGGAGCTACCCTAATGATTCTATATCTAGCTCTTAAATTCATTATATTTTTAAACCCCCAATTTTACAAAAGCCAGTTTGGGATTGAAAATAAGATTAAAGTCAAATAAATGACAAAGCAGTAAATTGACACTACATTAATTTGAGCAAT
This sequence comes from Lissotriton helveticus, assembly GCF_964261635.1. Lineage (NCBI taxonomy): Eukaryota > Metazoa > Chordata > Amphibia > Caudata > Salamandridae > Lissotriton > Lissotriton helveticus. The sequence goes on from NC_136065.1 coordinate 1,366,195,222, forward strand.
CTTAATGTTATGATTACTAATATAATTCGCCATGTAATTCACAGTATGTTTATAAACTGACTCGAATACCACTTTCTTCCAATCTCATCCTCTTTCTGTGTATAAGGATAAATTCATTATTATTGTGTCTACATCTGTTATTTCAGAATACTATTTTCTACCACAAGCTTCTGTAGTCATGCCTTATGGGTTTTCTGTAATTGTTTTTAAAAAATGCTTGTCCTGACAATCTAATGCATAATTGAAACGTCCAATTTTTTATGTTGCCCCATTTGTTATCTTAAATGAATTATATCTATTCAGATATTTTTCACCCTTTCTGCATATTCAAAATGCAGCTACCATACTCTCCAAAAGTCAGAAATATATATTTTATTTCTGACAGGATTCAAACAATATTAATATTTTCTAAAGATTGCGATAATCTATCATACGTTTCAAAAGATGGTGGTCTTCTTTGTCATAGCTTAGTGGATGGCATTGTAACTTACACTAACCAATATAAAATTTAAATGTATTAGTACTTTGATTAAAGTTTGGAATCTGATGCAATCAAGACCTATAAGCATTGAGCCTCTATTTACGAAGTCCTTGACTCCCAAAGAAATAGCACAGAATACAATTAACCTACTTATACAATTTTCCTCTACATCCTAATATCGATCACTGTCATCTTAATGTATATGCTACGACTGCCACATTACCTCCTAACATTATATTTTTGTTGTCAAAAATATTTTTATTGAAGTATACAAGAGTAAACAGTGCGGTGACAATCATGGCTAACGCCAAGAATCCCTTGCAGGGGAGTATGCATGTCAACAGACGTTAAAACAATCAGTGAAGGTAATCAAAGGTAGCACCTACAAGCCATTGAAAGTGGAGGACTCCCCGCCTCAGGTCAGTAGACAGGCTATTAGAACAGCGGGGAACCCCCCCATACATAGACCAGTCGCAAAGAGAAGCATAGCGTCTTCCCAATTGTGATGTCTATAGGAAACTCCCCCTAGGAAGCTGTAGGTGGCGTAAAAAAGCTGGCGATTGCCGCGGGGCCTCAACAGGAGGCAAGCTGTGCATTCTAAGTAATGAAACAATCCCCCCCTTACCCCTCTTCCCTCATGGTGGCGGCCGTAACTAAAACAAATGGCAACTAAGAGGGAAAAATAGGCAATAGGACGAGACCGAGATGAGACAGTGCAACAGCGTTAGGGCGCCGCTCAGACCTGAAAGAGATGTAGTGCCCTGATGGTGGAGGGACACACCGCAGACGGGAGACCCCGGGAGAGGAAGGCCTCTAGCGGTCCCCATTGGAATTCAAATTTTTTTAAGTCATCTCTGAAGATGTCCGCCATCCTCTCCAGATTCAGGAATTGCCAGAGGCGGGCATGCCAAAGAGAGATAGCTGGGGCTTCCTTCTTTTTCCAAGCTGCCGCCAAGGTAACCTTGGCCACTCCAATGCATAGCCACATAATCATTTTGTCTGCTTTGGTTTGGTGCAAGAGAGATGGGTCGCGCAACCCTAGAAGAACCCCTGCCATGTCAGTAGGAATAGGATAGCCTAACATCTCCTTAATGTGTGCCAAGATTTCCTCCCAATAAGGTCTAATAGAGGGACAGTCCCACCATATATGTTGAAAATCACCTAATTGGCCGCACCCTCTCCAACATCTATCTGAGGTGTTGGGGAAGATCCGCCGGAGTTTGGAGGGGTGAAGGTACCAATCCATCATGGTTTTGAGGTGGGCCTCTCTGAGTGCTATAGAGTGATTGAAGCGAATGGTGTCTGTCCACAGGCGAGACCACTCTTCCTCGGAAATAGGGTGCTGCAACAATTCTTCCCACATTCCCATATATCTGGGCCTCGGTGAGATAGTGATTTTGAGCAATAGGGAGTATATAAAGGAGATCACGCCTTTCATTGAGGAAGATTTAGCGAGGAATGCTTCGAATTTGGTCAAAGGGCGTGTTGCTGCATCCCGTACATTGGGGTGGAGTGCCCAGTGCATGAGTTGGGTATAATGGTAGGATTCGGTCGCTGGTAAATGAAACTCGTCGAGGCAGTCTTTGAAAGTGAGAGGTTCGCCATCCCGGAACAGGTGAATTAACGCTAAACAACCGCCCTGTTTCCAGGAGTCAAAGGGGCCTTCATGGAGAGCAGGAGGAAAAGAGGACATGTGGTGAATCGGAGAGTATGGCGAGGGAAAGGTAGTCCACCTATCGTCTCCTATGAGAGTGTCCCACACCTTTAGTGTAGTGTGTGTAGGTGTGCTCAGGTAAGTGTTCGGAGGCCTAACTCTGCGAGGGCGCCAGGCCAAGTCCCAAATCCAAGGGGAGAGGGGTTGGCCTAACGGCTAAGGCGCTCGACCTCGGACCTGGGGAACTCGGTTCGAGTCTCGGTAACGACGCCAAAAACCCCCTGTGATTCTGGGCAAATCACTTAATCTCCCCGTGCCTAAAAATGAAAGTGTCCTCATGTAACGTAACTGGTGCTATGTAAAGCGCTCTGATAACTGATTCGGTTCGGTTCTAGTTCGCGCTATATAAAACTCTGCAAAAAAATAAAAATAAATAAATAGTCCGACCCGTAACATTATATTTTTAAGCAGTTTCATATGGTACACAAAGCAGCTTCCTCCTACAAGCATTTACCAACAACAGTTTTACCTTGTTACGGCTTCTTATGGCACATTCATCTGCACCCTCATCTAAATCGCAGTCATTTTAGTACATCTGTAACAACAGCAACATACCCTTCTAAAATTCTGTTCCTGAACAGTCACATGCCAAAATCACTTACTCCTGCAATCATATTACCAGTAACAATATTAAGTTATCGCCTAACAGTAACTTCCACACATATATATCGTTCAGTGCATTCACTGCGACAATCACATGCTCTTCTGGCATTCTACTCCATATGAAGTCACAAACCGTTCAAGCACAGTCACCAGCAACAGCAATATATCACTACGGCCTCTTGCTGAGTTCTTCACAAATACCTGGGTGCCATTTTGTTGTCCTTTAACTATCATTGCCTAGTGGTAATACAGCGAATGGACCACTGGTGCGGTGGTCCCCGACCTCCACCGCACGGCCACTATGGGTTCGGACCGCCAAACTCTTATTCAGGCCCTTAGTAAATTAGGAATTCCTAAACAAAGGCCTCAGCTCCAATGCCCCCTGACACCAGGGTAATAATATTAGTAATGTCTCCCGAAACTGCATGGTTTATCATTCAGATATCCGCTTTAAAAATGTTTCTACAATTATGGGCTCTGAAAAAACAAACCTTTTCATATTGAAAGCACGCTTTTCCATTTTGGTATACCTATACTAACTAATTCAACCAAACAAAACCATCAAATTCAGTCGGGTTCACGGCCCCTGGAGAGCTGCCCGTGGCTGACAAGTTCCACGTTGGTGAAGTCTGTCTTAGAGTATCCCTCCCTCAGGCCTGCTCCGTTGTATGTGCCACTCGACTTCCTGATATACCAGAATTCACCCCTCTGTGCCTCATCTCCCCCCCTCTTCCGTCCTGAAGCGATCCATCTAGCTATCTCACCGTGGCACAAAGGGTTACAATATAAAAGCAACCATCTTGATATGACAGGTCCCCCTTTTCGCTCTGTCCTTCTTACCCCTCGTCTACCTCCCTCCATCTCCTGTACCTTTTACGAGAAAACACCATGACATAAAAGACGTTCCACAGACCGAGCCACCTACTCTTCCATGATGTCCCCCCTGGAGCCTTGCAACCGCTTAGCTAGCATAACCCTGCTAGGTTAGAGGCAGCCACTAGGGTTTCCAGTAGCTCCTGTTAAGTGTGTTTTGCGCACGGTCCGGCCGTGTCTTTTAACACGTTGTTTCTTGACATTTACGTGTGCCTGGATACAGATTTGAGTGACTATTTAACCGACTGTTTGGATGGGAGGAGCACGCCTACTGCCTCAGGCAGTGTTAGCTTGGTCGCATCAGAAGACCGCATTCTTAACACGCCAGAGCTAAAATAATCGAGGGCCTCAAGGCACTGCCGCCTCTCCCACAAAATATGCACATTTCTCTGCGCACACGACAGGTTCTTTCCAATCTGGAAACCTTGTGTCCCAATTATGAAGCAGAAGCTTTCAGTTTCCCGTCCCATGTCTTTCTTATCCCCACTGGCAGCATCTTCCTTCCGCCCGACCAGGTCACCTTTCACCTCGGGTGCAATCATTTCCTTTCACTTTTAGGCAAGGAGAAAGAGTGCCCCGTTGCAGGCACCCGAGGTTAAAATGCCCCCACACACCCAAAATTGCTCCCACTAAATGTATGACTGGGACAGGGCCTGTGGCCTATGTCCAGCTGGGCGGATAAGGCACCTTTCCTGCATTCCTTTATCAGCCCTCCTCCCCCCTGGCTTTTGAGCCCTCGGGCTCAGTCAACTAATGAGGCTGCAGGCGACGCAAGCAGCAAAGCACAGCACACACACTGCACATGGGTGCAGCCAGAGTGCCACTCCAGGCCATCGAGGTGTAAGTGCAACAAATGTGTAGTAGAGGTCAGGTGACACTCTACATCCCTTCCCAGGTGACACTCTACATCCCTTCCCTGGTGGCACTCTACATCCCTTCCCAGGTGGCACTCTACATCCCTTCCCAGGTGACACTCTTCATCCCTTCCCAGGTGGCACTCTACATCCTTTCACAGGTGGCCCTCTACATCCCTTCACAGGTGGCCCTCTACATCCCTTCCCAGGTGGCACTCTACATCCCTTCCCAGGTGACACTCTACATCCCTTCCCAGGTGGCCCTCTGCATCCCTTCCCAGGTGACACTCTACATCCCTTCCCAGGTGGCACTCTACATCCCTTCCCAGGTGGCACTCTACATCCCTTCCCAGGTGGCCCTCAACATCCCTTCCTAGGTGGCACTCTACATCCCTTCCCAGGTGGCCCTCTTCATCCCTTCCCAGGTGGCACTCTACATCCCTTCCCAGGTGGCACTCTACATCCCTTCCCAGGTGACACTCTACATCCCTTCCCAGGTGGCCCTCTGCATCCCTTCCCAGGTGACACTCTACATCCCTTCCCAGGTGGCACTCTACATCCCTTCCCAGGTGGCCCTCTACATCCCTTCCCAGGTGGCACTCTACATCCCTTCCCAGGTGGCACTCTACATCCCTTCCCAGGTGGCACTCTACATCCCTTCCCAGGTGGCACTCTACATACCTTCCCAGGTGGCACTCTACAGGTGGCCCTCAACATCCCTTCCTAGGTGGCCCTCTACATTCCTTACCAGGTGACACTCTTCATCCCTTCCCAGGTGGCACTCTACATCGCTTCCCAGGTGACACTCTTCATCCCTTCCCAGGTGGCACTCTACATCCCTTCCCAGGTGACACTCTTCATCCCTTCCCAGGTGGCACTCTACATCCCTTCCCAGGTGGCCCTCTTCATCCCTTCCCAGGTGGCACTCTACATCCCTTCCCAGGTGGCACTCTACATCCCTTCCGAGGTGGCCCTCTTCATCCCTTCCCAGATGGCACTCTACATCCCTTCCCAGGTGGCCCTTAACATCCCTTCCCAGGTGGCCCTCTACATCCCTTCCCAGGTGGCACTCTACATCCCTTCCCAGGTGACCCTCTTCATCCCTTCCCAGGTGGCACTCTACATCCCTTCCCAGGTGGCCCTCTTCATCCCTTCCCAGGTGGCACTCTACATCCCTTCCCAGGTGGCACTCTACATCCCTTCCCAGGTGGCACTCTACAGGTGGCCCTCAACATCCCTTCCTAGGTGGCCCTCGACATTCCTTCCCAGGTGACACTCTTCATCCCTTCCCAGGTGGCACTCTACATCGCTTCCCAGGTGACACTCTTCATCCCTTCCCAGGTGGCACTCTACATCCCTTCCCAGGTGGCACTCTACATCCCTTCACAGGTGACACTCTTCATCCCTTCCCAGGTGGCACTCTACATCCCTTCCCAGGTGGCACTCTTCATCCCTTCCCAGGTGGCACTCTACATCCCTTCCCAGGTGGCACTCTACATCCCTTCCCAGGTGGCACTCTACATCCCTTCCCAGGTGACACTCTTCATCCCTTCCCAGGTGGCCCTCTACATCCCATTCCCAGGTGGCACTCTACATCCCTTCACAGGTGGCCCTCTACATCCCTTCCCAGGTGGCCCTCTGCATCCCTTCCCAGGTGGCACTCTACAGCCCTTCACAGGTGGCCCTCTACATCCCTTCCCAGGTGGCACTCTACATCCTTTCTCAGGTGGCACTCTACACCCCTTCCCAGGTGGCACTCTACATCCCATTCCCAGGTGGCACTCTACATCCCTTCACAGGTGGCCCTCTTCATCCCTTCCCAGGTGGCCCTCTACATCCCTTCCCAGGTGGCCCTCTACATCCCTTCCCAGGTGGCCCTCTACATCCCTTCCCAGGTGGCCCTCTGCATCCCTTCCCGGGTGGCACTCTACAGCCCTTCACAGGTGGCCCTCTACATCCCTTCCCAGGTGGCACTCTACATCCTTTCTCAGGTGGCATTCTTCATCCCTTCCCAGGTGGCACTCTACATCCCTTCCCAGGTGGCACTCTACATCCCTTCCCAGGTGGCACTCAACATCCCTTCCCAGGCGGCACTCTACATCCCTTTCCAGGTGGCCCTCTACATCCCTTCCCAGGTGGCACTCTACATCCCTTCCCAGTTGGCACTCTACATCCCTTCCCAGGTGGCACTCTTCATCCCTTCCCAGGTGGCACTCTTCATCCCTTCCCATGTGGCACTCTTCATCCCTTCCCAGGTGGCACTCTTCATCCCTTCCCAGGTGACACTCTTCATCCCTTCCCAGGTGACACTCTACATCCCTTCCCAGGTGGCCCTCTGCATCCCTTCCCAGGTGACACTCTACATCCCTTCCCAGGTGACACTCTACATCCCTTCCCAGGTGACACTCTACATCCCTTCCCAGGTGACACTCTACATCCCTTCCCAGGTGACACTCTGCATCCTTTCCCAGGTGGCACTCTACATCCCTTCCAACTTTTATTAGATGAAAAGCCAACTTTGCTTACACCTTGCACACAGTCTCAGAGCAACTGGCTAAGTGCTAGCTTCGGGCGAAGACCATACCTCTGTCCCCGACCTCCATCATATCTTACACCAGCCAGTGAAGTGACCAAAGTAGGTGGTGCAGGGGTGGCACCTGAGTGCTGATGATCACTGGTGAGGACAAGACCACCAAATGACGACACGTCCTGTTGGTTGCAAAGGTGGCCTCTGGCACCATCGTCAATGGGGCTGGCTGCTATTGCTTCCTCAGGCAACCTCTCGTCCTGTTCTTGCTGGCCGTAACTCTGTCCCTAGAGTGAAGGTGACACTTTCTTGAACTAGGACACATTTCTGGATACTGTGGTGCGCCTCACTGAAGAGTAACCATGGTCCCCTGGATGTCTATGGTCTTCCAGATTTCTCTCAACAGGCGTATGGAAATTTCACCCGGAATGGCGATCCCGCATAACAACCTGGTCACCTATGGATAGAGCCGGGGCGCGGCCCGTTGGGCCTGGCTTGCATGGGTGTTGTCCCTCTACTTCTCTTGAGTCGGTTGCATATCCAGGATCGCTGGCTGTCAGGTGGGTCCTGCTTGGATGCTATCTCTGGTAGCGCTCTTGAGCAGCAGATCGATGGGGGCACAGTTCATGGTGCTATGTGGAGTCTGTTGATACACCCGAAGTGATCGTGGAGGCAGCATTCTGCATCTTGACCCCGCTCCAGCCCTATGCGGAGCGCTCGGTTCAGGTGTGCATAAAATGCTCCACCTCCCCATTCACACTAGGAGCCATTGTGGGGTCACCTTTCACTGCTTACTATTGAGTGATAGCAAGTACTGCTGGAAGTCCTGCCCTTAGACTTCTTCTGGGAGCACTAGCATAGTGAAGCCGTTCTCTAGGACTGGCTTTACCTTCGAAAATGTGGTAGACTGTACCATATCCACCACCAGACACTTTGCATGACTATCCACTATACCGCTGTAAGCCGCCCATCAGGGATGCTACCGAAGTCCAGGCAGGCTCTGGGCCAGGTCTTAGGCAGGGTTCCTCAGTGATTACTGGAGCAGGCCGTGGTTCCCTGCAGGCGGTGGTGCAGGAATGACAACCCCGCACCCAGTCTGGGCTCTCCTTCCTGGGTCTGGCCTCTTGGTCCAGACTAAGCATGGGCGGATTTTGCGAATTGGCAATCCGCGAACCTGCGTATTTACGGATTCGCAATCCGCAAAATCCGCGAACTCTCGCGAATTTGCAGATTTTTTTTTTTTTGTGTTCGCAAGGGTTTCTGCCAGTTCGCGAGGGTTGTGTACCAGTTCGCAATTGCGAACTTACTTGTCGGCTCGCAACGGCCGCGACTATTTTGTTTCTACGTCTGGTTCATCATCACAGGTTCACAGCACCCTCTGTTTCACCACTGCCACCCTCTGGTACACCCATGCCACCCTCTGGTACATCACTGCCACCCTCTGGTTGGTTTATCACTGTAGATTATGGGGGTGAAAAAAAGCAAGCACACCTGCCCTGCTTCAACTGACATGAATTAATTTGGGGTTGATTAATGTGTCACTGAATTTAAACTTCCAGTCTGGCTGGCACCTGCTTCCTTATCTGTAATTTGCTTTCTGTTGCAGTGCAATTTTTTCTCACAGGACCTTTGTGGCCTACTTGTAGCTATTCTCTGAGCCTGCTGTGAGGGTCAGAGCAGGGTCATAGAATAGTTGCAAGTAGGCAACTGAACTCTGAAGGGGCCCCTCAGGAAGCACTACAGGGAATGGTTACTAATGATAAGATTGAACTTTTGCACCTGCTGAGTGCTTTCAGTTTTGCAAAAATCCAAATATCCAGCAGCATCCACAAAAAGTAACCCTTCCAGGTCAAGATCCAAATCAAAGTGACCAGCACATGAAGAAAGCACTGGGAGGAGCCTGCTGGACAGGAACAGGAAGTTGGAGACTGTGGGGCACTTCCTTCCTCCCCCCCCCCCCCAAATGGACTCCTTGCAAAGAAAAAGTGCAGGCAAATGTCAACCTGAGGAGTTATTCTGATAAAAATCATAATTTTCAAGGTTTATGCTGCCTGCTGGTGGATTTCTTGTGCGAAATTGCAAATTTTGCAATCTCGCAATTGCCAGATTGTCGCTGCCCGCCGCATCTACGTGTTCGCAAGTGTTTACTCCCGCGAAATTGTATAGTATTCTAGTTGGCAAGTGCGACCAAGCAAAAAATCCGCTTCGCACGGATTTTACGAATTTTCGGCAAGTTCGCGAGAGTTCGCGGATTGCGAATTTGCCGAAAATCCGCAAAATCCGCGAGCGGAACAGATTTTACGCCCATGCTTAGTCCAGACACATGCCCACCCTTTCGTGAAAGGCGGCGAACAGACTGCCTCCTTCATTCAGACCTGGAGTATGTAGTGTGCTGTGTCCACAAATACGCACCGTAACAGTAGCTGGGTCATCACGAGCCATGTGAAAAGAAGAACATATGAGCGCATGGTATCTGTAAGTATTGCACTGCCCCACACCCAACACTGGCAACGAATCTGCAAACTCAACTTGTGCACTCCTTTTTAGGTCTCGGTAATATCCGGTCGGCAGACCGGAAGTCCGAGATTTATTGTTACTTAGTAGGCTGCTTTATTCTTCCTCTGTTTTCGTCTCTCCTCCATTGGCTGGCTTCCTAAACGGAGGCCAGCCATTGGAGGAGAGAGCCATCACTCCGATTTAGCCCCGTCTTTTTCGGATTCTGGGGCGTAAGTTTTGCTGTTCTTTAGACAGTGACGTCATCCGTCATTCAGAAAAGCAAAACACTCCCCCGAATGCGAAAATTACCATGCTTTCTCCGAGGCATTTCTGCTTTGCCTCGGAGAAAGACGGTGGTGGTTTCCAGAGCTGCTCCGCTCGTCCCCCCTCCCTCCGCCCGCAGCTCTCCTTCGTCCTGCTCCCACCCCCCTCCCTCCGCTTTGCTTGAAAAGAGCTGTTTTGCCTGCAGATAAGCCTCCGTGTGCATACGTCCTCCGGCGGCATGTGCACTCTTTCACTTTTGCCGCCGCTATTATCTCCGTGTAAAGGGAGCTGCTGCTTTTCAGATAAGCCTCTGTGTGCATGTGTCCTCTGGCAGCATGTGCATGCTTGTGGTGTGAGACGGTTTCGGGTTTGTTATTACAGCCGGTTGTAAGATGGGAAGCAGTGCCTGGAGGCCTCTAGCTCGCTGTCCGCCGGGGGAGGCTGTGCTGGACGACAGAGGTGGTTTGCATGGAGTGCATGCGAGGGCTCTTTCCCAGCTGCTCTGCTCGGCTCTCTCTCAGTGAACGCAAAGTGCTCCTCTGTTTGTGCATCAATATATTTCTCAGCTGTGGCTGTTTGCTGAGGTCTGTCCGGGATATTGCAAAGTGATGGTGTGCTGTTGTCAGGTGGTCTGTCCTCTTGGTCTGACAGAGAAATCATTAGCAGCAGTTTCCTGTGCAATTTCAGAAATGTACAGAAAATAGCTGCACTTCTGTGGTTTTCATCACGCAGTGTAAACAAGCCGCTCGGATTGTCACCAAATGAGGGCGAGAGAGGGGCACGCCGTAGGGTCAGCATAATTTAGAATAAGAAACTAAGCAATTGAAAAAACTTTACAGTGTATTGTACTTTTTTCTTTTGGACATACCACAGTTCCAGGACCTGAAATATTTATTTCAGACTAAACCCATTAGCAGTGGGAAGTAAAAGCAGTCAGGACTGCTTAGTTCTAATGTTATTTCCTCCTTTTCTATAACATTTTAAAACCGCTCGTCCCCCCTCTCTCCGCCCGCAGCTCTCCTTCGTCCTGCTCCCACCCCCCTCCCTCCGCTTTGCTTGAAAAGAGCTGTTTTGCCTGCAGATAAGCCTCCGTGTGCATACGTCCTCTGGCGGCATGTGCACTCTTTCCCTTTTGCCGCCGCTATTATCTCCGTTTAAAGGGAGCTGCTGCTATTGCTGCTTTTCAGATAAGCCTCTGTGTGCGCGCTCCCACTGGCGACGTGCACTATTTCACTTTTGCTGCCACTATTATCTCCGTGTAAAGGGAGCTGCTGCTATTGCTGCTTTTCAGATAAGCCTCTGTGTGCATGTGTCCTCTGGCAGCATGTGCACGCTTGCGGTGTGAGACCCCATCAAAGTATTTTTCACAAACGCGGTAGAAGCAGTGTGAACATTCCCACCAAATAGTTCTGCCTTTGAAATCAACAAGTGTAGCTATTGGCATTGTAAATGACAATGCCATTTATTTAAATATTAAGCTATTGGCAATCTAAATGACAATGCCATTGATGATTTAAAAAAAAAAGAAATGTCATGAGCAATGCCAATAGTTCTACCTTTAATGATGCCGAGACCATTGCATTGTAAATGCTTGTTTTTTTTCTTTCTTTGTAACTCCTTCAGAAGAGGCCTTATACTGCAGGGACTTGCATGGAGCCTTTTCTCAAGCCCATCAACGTCGATGTTTGAGGGCATAATGCCCCCATTGCCCAAATCTGCCATTGATGAATGTGGTGCGAGTGTGCCCACACCTGGTCAAATTGAAGGGCGCGAGCATGCCACAATCTGGCAAAAAATATTGATTAAAGGCACACCAGAGATAAGGATTTGTATTCTCTTTTAAAAAAAAATGTTATTCGTTTTCAAAAAGAAGTATTGCATAGTTTTAACATACTACTGTCACCACAGAGTACGCATGAAGAGGCCATGGTTAATGTAAATGTAAATCACTCTTATAATCCCATATATGTCACAAATACAAGTCTCCTATATTCTCGAGGTCTGTTTGTCCATATCTTGTGGCGGTGTGGTGCTTCCTGCTGTAGTTTAGACTTTCACAGTGTACATACAATTGAGTAAATAGCCCTGCTAGATTTTCCATGGTTCCCATACGCTTTCACATTTCCGGGGTCAGCCCTGACCCCATCTACGACTCTCTCAGCACCCATACTCCAATCCATGTCTTGTTCCCACTGGGGCAATGTGGGTGTTTTGGCGACCCACAATCTGACCACAATATATTTCACCACCATCAGCCCCACATTGCCTAACAATTTCCAACATTTTGGTAGTGCTTCCTCATTATGTATGCCCAGGATAATCCGCTGTGTATTTAATGCCATTTCCTCCCCCATGGGTCCTATCAGACAGTGGTTACTCCCGTCCAGTAATGTTGTACTTCAGGGCATGCCCACACTATATGCTTATAAGTACTTGGTTTCCCACATCCTCTTAAGCAGCTATCAAAGGAGGATTGTCCACATTTTGCTATTTATATCCTAGTGTAATAGCTTCTGTGCAATATTCTCAAGTGCATCCGCCGGAACCCAGGTCTAATAGTCAGCTATCTAGGGTAGTGTGTCGCCTCAGACCATTCTGGGGAATTATTAATTACATGTTTTCCAAATAAGTACGGTATAGCCATTTATAGCAGAGGGTGCTTCAGAACTCGGTCTTCTAGGGGGTTTGCTCCTTCTATTTTGGAAGTATTAGAGATTTGAGTAACCATGGTGTTACAGTGGAGGGATATTGTACTATTTGATACTCGGTCTCCATATCATCACAGGACTTTATCGCTTTGTTCCTCGTTATGTCTCCCAATTTGTTGATTCCGATCAGGTCCCATCTCTGTAAACCTGCTAGTCTTCCCACCTTTGCTAGTACGTCACTTTCCTATAAAGATGTTTCTATGGTTTAGGTTTTTTCCCAGAACAGAAATGTGACCGCAGTCTCCATGCCCATGCCACTGGCAGACTATACTCTGGGAGTTCCCTAGCACAGTTGTTTCATTTACAGGAGAGTAGCATATCCCCTGTGTCCTGTGAGGTATCTATCAACTCTAATGGTCAGCTCGTCTTGCAGGCCAAAATCCCAGTCATTCACCTCTGTCACTGGGGGATCCCAGTAATACTTCCAAATGTGCCATCATACACCCCAGACGCCAGCTTATCCAGAGGTCTTCTTGGTGGTTTGCCGTCCCATAACAGTGCATCTCTCTATTGTGTATCCTCTTAAAGGAGACCTCTGGCGAATTCTCTGGTGTAAGGAGTATTCTGAAGGACATAGAGAGCTGTAGGTTGTACAATCATCATATGCAGGGCTGCACAACGGACCAGCAAGAGAGGTTAACCACTTCACAAACTATCCAAGGCAAGTACAGCATGGCAGTGGTCCAGCGAATACAATGACACTTTGCAGAATACCGCGTCCGCCACTCTGAGTGAAACACAATGAGATACTTCAATCCAAAGCCAAATATGTATTTAATAGTGGCCACTGGTCCCACGGGCTTAGGTACTGTGATCCGGCAAGAACAAGCTACAAAGTGATGGAATAAATGATTTATGTAATTTCAGCCACTAGTGATCAATTGCGGCCACATGTCGCCCAGTGTGCCACTCGGGAGCTGGGCACTGAGAAACTACATGCAAATCAGTCTTACTCCTACAGGAAGAGCCCAGTCCAATTGCCACACTAGGTCCCCTCCAGATGGGGGCATAACTTATAAGCAACCCCAGAACCGTGGTGGTCTACTCTACTTAGGTCTTATCAGCGACGTGTAGATTGAGTCTTTGAGCACAGTGAGCACGCGCCTCACGCCTGGCCTTATCTATTGCTCTTAGGGCATCCACTGCAACAAAAACAGGTCATGGGCGGAATCTTGACATGACTCTCCTCCATGACGACTGCTCTGTGCTCCTTTCATTCCCGCGTTGCTCTCTGTGCTCCTGTGAGAACACTCACGAGTCAGGTGTTAACTGACGAAGAGAAAGACTGCTCACAAATCGAAAAGGAAGTGCTGGCCATAAAGTAGAGCTCCGCTTCACCTCTACTGAAACAGACCCGAGGTCCAGGTAATGACACCACCAGGCACCAGCCTCTAGGGCATCTGCTCCGTGGCACTGCTCAGAAACAGTCCTGAGTAATGTACATGCCAGGCCTGCACAATCCTACAGATTGTTTGCCTAGTCACTCAGTGGGCCTTGATTCTAAAAGAGCAGCTGATACAGAGAGGTATGCGTATCTGGTGAGAGAGTCTTTGTCCAAAAGACAATTACAGTGGAAGACAGTATAAAGGCTTCTGGAGAAGATGCAGGGCTTTAAGTGTGGGGGGGGAGCCTGAGGGGGTCTGAGCACCCCCAGTTTTTTGGGGGGGCCTCGAAAGGGGGCTCTAGGGGGCTCTATTTTCGGGCCTTAAAGGTAGGGTGACCAGATGTCCCGGTTTTTGTTGGTGTTTCGATTGAGTATGCGCGCGCAGAGTAGAGTAACGAAATAAAACCTATTGTATTTGTGACGAATTTTTCATGTATATCCAATAAATTAAAAAACTGTATCAACAGTAATTGGAAGTTGATAAATGACCAGGGCGAAACACCAATACCAAAACCTATCTTTGCCTTTAGAAGAAATCGCACAATTAGGAATTGTCTAGTTGAAACATATCCCAATAAAAACAAAAGGAATTCAATTAGAACAATAGATGGGTCAACACCAACAGGGAACTTCGCCTGTGGGAGCTGTAAAAACTGCTCGTCCATCATATCAGGTCCCAATATAATTTACGGCAAAATCACACACATATACAAAGAACTATTTAATTGCAGAACCAACAATGTCATATATATGATTAATTGTCCTTGTGGCAAAGCATATATAGGAGAAACCCAACGTGAGATCAGGACAAGAATAACTGAACACAAGTCAGCCATCCGTACTAAAAAGATAGCAGCACCACTGGTTGCCCACTGGATAGAGATGGGCCACACAGTGGAGGACGTGCGGTGGTGCGTTTTGGAAGTAGTCAGGCTCAATAGAAGGGGTGGAGACTTAACTAAGAAACGGAGACAAAGAGAACAATATTATATGTCCAAATTTAGTTCTTATAAAACAGGCCTTAACAATAAAGAAGAGTGGGAAAAAATACTATAATGCAATTCAGGAGTCAAGTCAGGAAGATGGGGTCCCTATGGAACATAAGTGATAAGACTATGAGAGCAGCCCACAGGATAATCAAGAAACAAGTATGGTCGTTAAAGATTATACAATCCAGTGACAATGGAACCGTCCTCCGTGTTATTAAACATGTAGATAGGACCGTAGGAAAACGTCTGTTGGACATCGAATTTTTTATTAATCATTATTAATCATAAAAAAGTTCATATGCACCTGATAATGTAAATAATAAGGCTGATGACTTAGCAGTGTATAATGACATGATAACACAATTATGAGCCTAAATGTCGCACAATATGTTTATGAAACCTTGCGGATGTGTGAATACTAGAATAACACAAAAACGGATTAATTGCGAGTGTCCCACCACCCCTATCCAAGATGGCGCGCATTATTAATGTCAGGGAGATAGAAGACGCGATACGAGCGTATAAGGGCTCGAAAGGCCAAGAGAATTAATATGAGGACCAGAGAGGTGGACAATAAATATAATTAAACACTCTTTTTTTACATTCACAACCATAAGAAGCAGATTCCATGCAACAGAAGGTCCCCTCATCCAAAATGGCGACCGCGTGACGATCACAAAACAATAAGTGATCGTTTCCACCCCAATCCAAGATGGCGCGTACTATTAGTGACAGGGAGATAAAAGACGCGATACGAGCGCATAAGGGCTCGAAAGACTAAGGCATTCAATAAGAGGACCAGAGAGGTGGACAATAAATATAATTAAACAATCCTTTAACATTCACAATCATAAGGAGCAGAGGTTCTAAACAACAGAAGGTCCCCTCATCCAAAATGGCGACCGCGTGACGATCACTAAACAACTATTGATCGTTCCAAGACACTAGCAGATACCACATGTAAAAATAGGCACTAACACCAGGTGGGCAAGCGATTAGAATTCACCTAATAAATAAATAAATACATGGTGACGAAGTGGTGGTAAAACGAAAAATTATAAAAAAATTTGAATTTCGCCATAAATTTCGGCGGAATCACGAAATGGTCCATTAAAACGGAAAACATAGGTCATATTACTTAGAAGGCGGAGATGGCTAAAGCAAGCTCCAATAGAAACAGATTTGGTATAAGCCCCTATAGATAATCAAGAATTCGAACCCACTACAAGATGGCGGCCGCAGCGAGGATAACAGATAAAAGCACGTACCAACAATGGCCAGGTGATACTAATCAGCCAATTACTGAAGGTATAAAAACCAGAGAGGAGTCAGCTTGTTTAGATCAAGAAGACTCGGAAGGCTAGGAGGACGCCACGCAGTTCAGCTCCCACCATCAAGTAAGTAGGGATGGGAAAAGTGTGTAGCAGGCAAGAAAATGCTAAGGACAGAGGTATCTGACAGAGCTTAAAATCATTTGTCTTTTCTCTATAGAGATATAAGCCAAGTCAAAAGGCTATAACATAAAGATTGCCAACTCCAGAGTGGATTGATACACAGAAGAGTGAAGTAAATTAAAAGTAGCTCTTGTCACACAGTAAGGTAAGAAGTAAAATAATAATGGAATACACCAGATTGAGTTTAGGGGAAGGAAAGTGACGCTAATTAAATGATTCCATCCCTAGACGGAGATTGAAGTAGAAAGATCAAAAGGGAGTTTCCAGAGGCGTCCTCCTTATGACCAAGAGATAAATGGAAATAGGACCGGTAAGAAATCAATAGGCCCACTAGTAAATCAATGCTGAAATAGTTGATCAACTGAACATAAAATAGAACAAGCATTGAAAATGCAATAGGTCTCGCAATAGAAGAGTTTCACATTTTTCGTTTTGCAAATGGATGAGTGGCGTTGCGTGGATGAGTGGCGTTGCGTGGATGAGTGGCGTTGCGTGGGTGAGTGGCGTTGCGTGGGTGAGTGGCGTTGCGTGGGTGAGTGGCGTTGCGTGGGTGAGTGGCGTTGCGTGTGTGGCGTTGCATGTGTGAGTGGCGTTGCATGTGTGTGTGGCGTTGCGTGTGTGTGTGGCGTTGCGTGGGTGAGTGGCGTTGCGTGTGTGGCGTTGCATGTGTGAGTGGCGTTGCATGTGTGAGTGGCGTTGCGTGTGTGTGTGGCGTTGCGTGGGTGAGTGGCGTTGCGTGGGTGAGTGGCGTTGCGTGGGTGAGTGGCGTTGCGTGGGTGAGTGGCGTTGCGTGGGTGAGTGGCGTTGCGTGGGTGAGTGGCGTTGCGTGGGTGAGTGGCGTTGCGTGGGTGAGTGGCGTTGCGTGGGTGAGTGGCGTTGCGTGGGTGAGTGGCGTTGCGTGTGTGAGTGGCGTTGCGTGTGTGAGTGGCGTTGCATGTGTGAGTGGCGTTGCGTGTGTGAGTGGCGTTGCGTGTGTGAGTGGCGTTGCATGTGTGAGTGGCGTTGCGTGTGTGAGTGGCGTTGCGTGTGTGTGTGGCGTTGCGTGTGTGTGTGGCGTTGCGTGTGTGTGTGGCGTTGCGTGTGTGTGTGGCGTTGCGTGTGTGTGTGGCGTTGCGTGTGTGTGGCGTTGCGTGTGTGTGTGGCGTTGCGTGTGTGTGTGGCGTTGCGTGTGTGAGTGGCGTTGCGTGTGTGAGTGGCGTTGCGTGTGTGAGTGGCGTTGCGTGTGTGAGTGGCGTTGCGTGTGTGAGTGGCGTTGCGTGTGTGAGTGGCGTTGCGTGTGTGAGTGGCGTTGCGTGTGTGAGTGGCGTTGCGTGGCTGAGTGGCGTTGCGTGGCTGAGTGGCGTTGCGTGGCTGAGTGGCGTTGCGTGGCTGAGTGGCGTTGCGTGGCTGAGTGGCGCTGAGTGGCGTTGCGTGGCTGAGTGGCGTTGCGTGGCTGAGTGGCGTTGCGTGGGTGAGTGGCGTTGCGTGGGTGAGTGGCGTTGCGTGGGTGAGTGGCGTTGCGTGGGTGAGTGGCGTTGCGTGGTTGAGTGGCGTTGCGTGTGTGAGTGGCGTTGCATGTGTGAGTGGCGTTGCATGTGTGAGTGGCGTTGCGTGTGTGAGTGGCGTTGCATGTGTGAGTGGCGTTGCATGTGTGTGTGGCGTTGCGTGTGTGTGGCGTTGCGTGTGTGTGGCGTTGCGTGTGTGTGTGGCGTTGCGTGTGTGTGTGGCGTTGCGTGTGTGAGTGGCGTTGCGTGTGTGAGTGGCGTTGCGTGTGTGTGTGGCGTTGCGTGTGTGAGTGGCGTTGCGTGGGTGAGTGGCGTTGCGTGGGTGAGTGGCGTTGCGTGGGTGAGTGGCGTTGCGTGGCTGAGTGGCGTTGCGTGGCTGAGTGGCGTTGCGTGGCTGAGTGGCGTTGCGTGGGTGAGTGGCGTTGCGTGGGTGAGTGGCGTTGCGTGGTTGAGTGGCGTTGCGTGTGTGAGTGGCGTTGCGTGGTTGAGTGGCGTTGCGTGTGTGAGTGGCGTTGCGTGTGTGAGTGGCGTTGCGTGTGTGAGTGGCGTTGCGTGTGTGTGTGGCGTTGCGTGTGTGTGTGGCGTTGCGTGTGTGTGTGGCGTTGCGTGTGTGTGTGGCGTTGCGTGTGTGTGTGGCGTTGCGTGTGTGTGTGGCGTTGCGTGTGTGTGTGGCGTTGCGTGTGTGAGTGGCGTTGCGTGTGTGAGTGGCGTTGCGTGTGTGAGTGGCGTTGCGTGTGTGAGTGGCGTTGCGTGTGTGAGTGGCGTTGCGTGTGTGAGTGGCGTTGCGTGGCTGAGTGGCGTTGCGTGGCTGAGTGGCGTTGCGTGGCTGAGTGGCGTTGCGTGGCTGAGTGGCGTTGCGTGGGTGAGTGGCATTGCGTGGGTGAGTGGCGTTGCGTGGGTGAGTGGCGTTGCGTGGGTGAGTGGCGTTGCGTGGGTGAGTGGCGTTGCGTGGGTGAGTGGCGTTGCGTGGGTGAGTGGCGTTGCGTGTGTGAGTGGCGTTGCGTGTGTGAGTGGCGTTGCGTGTGTGAGTGGCGTTGCATGTGTGTGTGGCGTTGCGTGTGTGTGGCGTTGCGTGTGTGGCGTTGCGTGTGTGGCGTTGCGTGTGTGTGTGGCGTTGCGTGTGTGGCGTTGCGTGTGTGTGTGGCGTTGCGTGTGTGAGTGGCGTTGCGTGTGTGAGTGGCGTTGCGTGTGTGAGTGGCGTTGCGTGTGTGAGTGGCGTTGCGTGTGTGAGTGGCGTTGCGTGGCTGAGTGGCGTTGCGTGGCTGAGTGGCGTTGCGTGGGTGAGTGGCGTTGTGTGGGTGAGTGGCGTTGCGTGGTTGAGTGGCGTTGCGTGTGTGAGTGGCGTTGCGTGGTTGAGTGGCGTTGCATGTGTGAGTGGCGTTGCATGTGTGAGTGGCGTTGCATGTGTGAGTGGCGTTGCGTGTGTGTGTGGCGTTGCGTGTGTGTGTGGCGTTGCGTGTGTGTGTGGCGTTGCGTGTGTGTGTGGCGTTGCGTGTGTGAGTGGCGTTGCGTGTGTGAGTGGCGTTGCGTGTGTGAGTGGCGTTGCGTGTGTGAGTGGCGTTGCGTGTGTGAGTGGCGTTGCGTGGGTGAGTGGCGTTGCGTGGGTGAGTGAATGGTTAGCTGTTGCTTATGCGACGTATAGCACTTAATACTAAAGTAGGCAGACCTTCTTAGCCTTTGTGAGAATAATAGCAAAATAAAAATAAAAACCAGATCAAGTCAAGGACGCAAACGGCACCATGCTATTGTTTATTTACTCAGATGATTTGCATAAAAATGTAACTTGTGAGCACGTTTCTCTAACTCTCCAATAATCCCATTACAACACTTTGTACAAATGAGATTGGGACTCATCCTTCCGAAGTCGAGAAAAATGTGCAACGCTGTGTTGTAGTTAATTTTTTTAATTAACAAAATGCAAATAATGTGGAGAGATTTCAAGTGATTCAGGAATGGGCGCCCTTGTAAAGAGAAAGTACGGCCGGCCTGGGCAGTGATAGGGGAGGAGGGAGGAGAAATGCGAGTCACGGCAGCAGCAGCCTTTGATGTGCCTGCCGGCCGGCCGTGAATAATTAGGGGGTGAGAAATGCGCTCGGAGGGCTGCCTTTGATGTGGTAATGCGAGGCAGGCAGGCAGGCGGCTGGTGGCATTGTGCACGCGCTTTTTAGGGCTTGCGCAAGCGCAATGACCTAAAAAGCACATGCACTTGAAGGAATCGCCAGTGGAATCGCCAGTGGTGGATAAACACTGGATAAGCCCCTATAGAGCTTCGCCAGCTATGCGCTGAAGCGCATCAGCAGGCGAGCCCTAAAAATGCATGTTTTTTTCTTTATAGTACTGAAGTGGTCAAATTCCATACATTCTGAGGAAAGACCAGGAATATCGAATGATAAGGTAATTAAACTAAGGGAGAAATAGAAACCCATTTTGAATTGAACAGAAAAATCTAAACAAAAATTAAAATATGCTCTTTTTTTATCTCGTCCTAAAAATAGAAATTCCATAGTAACAAAGGGAATGGAAAATATGAGCAGATGCTAAACGGACTCATATGACTAGAGAAAAAGATCCAGGGAATATGACCTGGGTAAGTTGAGGAAATGGAGAGGGGTGGATAGATTCAGTTAATTAAAAGAAAACTTAATTCTATCCCCAAGGTCACAATAAATGGACCCGTGAGAAATAAAGAAGCAGGTACATTAAAAAAATCCGAAAAAAAGGGGTGTGGAACAGGACTGTCCGGGAAAGTAAAGAAACCTGAGTCAGTTATTAGCGATGAAGTAAGGAAAATACACTTCACTACCATTGTCCTGCCCATTAGCCAACCTGCCTATAGATAATGATGACAGATAGTGAAGGACATTGAATAATGTCTTTAGCAAAGGTGTGCACAAATCAATGTAAAGGTTACCAAATACTAGGATGAAATTAGTTATGTACTAAGAAAGTGAAATCGATGCTATAAGATGGGACCTAATGCAATGTTTTATGATATATGTTTTTATAGATGTGACCAATCAGGGAACGAGTCCTGAAGAAGGTGCAAGAATAAAAGTGGCACCGAAACGCCGCGTCGACATTTTTTGTTCCTACTAAGATATTATTTCACTACCATGTATTAATATGTCTTTTGAAAACATAGCTACAAAAAGTAGTTTTTAAACTTAGAATTGTCTTAATGAATGTGTTATGAATATGCTTTGTACCAATTGAATGTATATTTTACAGTGTTTCTTCATGTAACAGTATTGCGATACTATGATCTTTTTTAACAAAATTTTATTAATAAACGCATAAATATTTTAATAGAAATAAGTCTTTGATTCATATATGGTTCCCCATTGCACAGAAGGTTTTTGATATTCTACATTGTAAATTTGGTAACCTAGACAATATTGCACAGTCTTTTTGCATGTCGGTGGTCACCCTAAAAGGGTAAGGCACACCACTCATAAGGTATAATCAGGAAAAGGTACTCTGTTTTTGCACAATTGTCAACCCAATCCTTTTCCTGACAGAAAGGGTAGCTCCCTACTCATAACTTTTCTAACATTACAGTACAGTTTGTTAACTGGGGAGTTCTGTTCTCTTTTTTCCTCACGCTGCAGTGAGGTGTGATTTTTCACACGGTGGTCCCAAATTGAACAAATGGACACCTTTAAAGTATTCAGTTTTTCAGAAGATCAATTTAATAAATTAGTTAATTGTCCAGACAAAAATGTCAACACAATAACAACAACAAATACTGATTTAGAGCAATGGAAGGAACTCTGGAATTATAAGAAAAAGATAATCAGAACTGAATTACACTCAGATTTTCTTATACAATATTGTAAGAAGGGGATGATACCCAAAGGACTACAGGTCAAGAACGAACCGAGCCTTTTTGTAAAAAATGAGAAATTTTTAGAGACTTGGACGTTCATAGCCAATAGATGCAGCAGAGATTGGCTTTTGTTAATCATTGAAACTGCACAAGCCACCCTTATTATAGAGAAAGTAGAACTAGATGAGATGGAAAGGAAACTTAAAGAGAACACCTCAGTGGAGGATGCTAAACAAAAACTGGAAGAGATCCAAAGGGATCTTGATGGATATAAGGATTACCTAATCAATAAAAAAAGTAATAAATTTAGGAAAGATCTAAACCAATATAAGCAAGAGCTAGTGTATCCTTACATTCAAAAAGATTATTTTGATAGACCCAGGGAAGATTGGCCAAACAGAGGAAATTGGCAAGCTAACAAACGCCAGGGCCCTAGAAAGGGAGTAACATTCTCCGACACATCGTACACGAGTAGTGATTCAGAGAATGAGACAACAACAGGGAACCAGCCCGAGACAGAAGGGGACCGACCAAATAAACAAACAAGAGACAGTCTCGCTTTTTTAGACAGGCGGAAAGGAAATCAAACTCAAAATCAAAACCCAACCCCGAGGGGACGGGGGAGGGGGAGAGGAAACTATCAGACCAACCAGGGCCAACAACGTCCCTATATGAGAACGAGGAGCCAAAAAACATGGGATTAGAACATGACAAAAAAGCCCCAATAATAAATTTAGCTAATAGGGACATGACTAAGGAAGAAATCAGTCTACTAGAAAAGGGACTAGGCTATGCCATAGTAGGACCACCAGATAGATTTACATTAGAAAGGGACCTACAGCAGCTAATAAGGAAAATCAGATTACAAAATTTTTTTGAGGGCAAAGAAAGAATGCCTACAGACAACAAATCCGGCTTACGCCCCAAGTCTCTATGGACCCCACTAAGCTCCATGGTAAATAAAAATGTAGACACCTTTGAAAGAGTCATAACAAGAGGACTTGAGGAAATACTGGACCAGAGGATGTGGGTAAAAAATAATCTCACCTTGGAAGAGAAAAAGGCCCTGTCTAACCTAGAAAAAGATGATAAGATCACCATCAAACCTGGTGACAAGGGGGGTAGTATAGTGGTATTAGAAACAACAGATTATGATGAAAGGATGAACTATCTCTTAGACAACCCCAACCACTATACAAAATCAAATATGACAGAATGGCACGATCTAGGGAAACGGATAAAGAGCCTACTCCTATTAGCAAGAGAAGATGGTGTAATTAATCAAGAGGAATTTAACTTCCTTAATAATGAAAGTCCCACTATTCCAGCCATCTACGGATTACCCAAAGTGCATAAGGATATCAAAAACCCACCCATGAGACCTATTGTCTCTAGTTTAAACTCCCTCACAGAACCACTTAGCAAATATGTGGATAAATTTATCCAACCGTTGGTTGTAATCCAACCAGCATATATAAAAGACACAACAGAAATGATTAAAAAAGTGGAAGGAACTGAATTCAACCCCTGTACCCAATGGATGGTTACGCTCGATATAGAAGCGCTTTATACAAATATCCCCCAAAATGATACCATCAAAGTAATTAAAAAGTTACTGTTAAATGGGGAAGAAGATCTATCAGAGCACTCAATCTTTATAATAGAATGTTTAGAACTCATCCTTAAAAATAACATCTTTCTATTTAAAGAGAATATGTATAAACAAACCAAGGGGACCAGCATGGGAGCCACCTGTGCTCCTAGTCTGGCGTGTTTATACGTAGCGGACTTTGAGACAAAACATATCTTTAATCCCATGGCGCCATTTTTTGAAAACATTAAAAAATGGTCCAGGTTCATTGATGATATTTTTTTTATTTGGGAAGGAGAAAGAGAGCAACTAACAGAATTCATCACATGGTTAAACATGGGTGATGAGAACCTAAATTTCACCTCAACGTACAGTAACGAGGAGTGTGACTTTTTGGACATTAAAATAAAAAATGTGGAGGGCGTCCTAACAGTGGAACTTTTTACAAAACCAACGGACCGCAACACAATGCTCCACTTCAATAGCCACCACCCAGCTACCCAAAAAAACAATATACCCTTTGGACAATTCTTAAGGGTTCGGCGAAACTGCACCACCATGAAAGAGTATGATAAACACGCAAATGTCCTGACGAAAAAGTTTGTCGAAAGAGGGTATCCAAAGAAAATGATAAAAAAGGCTTACAAACGAGCCAAATATTACAATAGAGAGAGTCTATTCGAACCAAAAACCAGACAGAGTAACGAAATAAAACCTATTGTATTTGTGACGAATTTTTCATGTATATCCAATAAATTAAAAAACTGTATCAACAGTAATTGGAAGTTGATAAATGACCAGGGCGAAACACCAATACCAAAACCTATCTTTGCCTTTAGAAGAAATCGCACAATTAGGAATTGTCTAGTTGAAACATATCCCAATAAAAACAAAAGGAATTCAATTAGAACAATAGATGGGTCAACACCAACAGGGAACTTCGCCTGTGGGAGCTGTAAAAACTGCTCGTCCATCATATCAGGTCCCAATATAATTTACGGCAAAATCACACACATATACAAAGAACTATTTAATTGCAGAACCAACAATGTCATATATATGATTAATTGTCCTTGTGGCAAAGCATATATAGGAGAAACCCAACGTGAGATCAGGACAAGAATAACTGAACACAAGTTAGCCATCCGTACTAAAAAGATAGCAGCACCACTGGTTGCCCACTGGATAGAGATGGGCCACACAGTGGAGGACGTGCGGTGGTGCGTTTTGGAAGTAGTCAGGCTCAATAGAAGGGGTGGAGACTTAACTAAGAAACGGAGACAAAGAGAACAATATTATATGTCCAAATTTAGTTCTTATAAAACAGGCCTTAACAATAAAGAAGAGTGGGAAAAAATACTATAATGCAATTCAGGAGTCAAGTCAGGAAGATGGGGTCCCTATGGAACATAAGTGATAAGACTATGAGAGCAGCCCACAGGATAATCAAGAAACAAGTATGGTCGTTAAAGATTATACAATCCAGTGACAATGGAACCGTCCTCCGTGTTATTAAACATGTAGATAGGACCGTAGGAAAACGTCTGTTGGACATCGAATTTTTTATTAATCATTATTAATCATAAAAAAGTTCATATGCACCTGATAATGTAAATAATAAGGCTGATGACTTAGCAGTGTATAATGACATGATAACACAATTATGAGCCTAAATGTCGCACAATATGTTTATGAAACCTTGCGGATGTGTGAATACTAGAATAACACAAAAACGGATTAATTGCGAGTGTCCCACCACCCCTATCCAAGATGGCGCGCATTATTAATGTCAGGGAGATAGAAGACGCGATACGAGCGTATAAGGGCTCGAAAGGCCAAGAGAATTAATATGAGGACCAGAGAGGTGGACAATAAATATAATTAAACACTCTTTTTTTACATTCACAACCATAAGAAGCAGATTCCATGCAACAGAAGGTCCCCTCATCCAAAATGGCGACCGCGTGACGATCACAAAACAATAAGTGATCGTTTCCACCCCAATCCAAGATGGCGCGTACTATTAGTGACAGGGAGATAAAAGACGCGATACGAGCGCATAAGGGCTCGAAAGACTAAGGCATTCAATAAGAGGACCAGAGAGGTGGACAATAAATATAATTAAACAATCCTTTAACATTCACAATCATAAGGAGCAGAGGTTCTAAACAACAGAAGGTCCCCTCATCCAAAATGGCGACCGCGTGACGATCACTAAACAACTATTGATCGTTCCAAGACACTAGCAGATACCACATGTAAAAATAGGCACTAACACCAGGTGGGCAAGCGATTAGAATTCACCTAATAAATAAATAAATACATGGTGACGAAGTGGTGGTAAAACGAAAAATTATAAAAAAAATTGAATTTCGCCATAAATTTCGGCGGAATCACGAAATGGTCCATTAAAACGGAAAACATAGGTCATATTACTTAGAAGGCGGAGATGGCTAAAGCAAGCTCCAATATAAACAGATTTGGTATAAGCCCCTATAGATAATCAAGAATTCGAACCCACTACAAGATGGCGTCCGCAGCGAGGATAACAGATAAAAGCACGTACCAACAATGGCCAGGTGATACTAATCAGCCAATTACTGAAGGTATAAAAACCAGAGAGGAGTCAGCTTGTTTAGATCAAGAAGACTCGGAAGGCTAGGAGGACGCCACGCAGTTCAGCTCCCACCATCAAGTAAGTAGGGATGGGAAAAGTGTGTAGCAGGCAAGAAAATGCTAAGGACAGAGGTCTCTGACAGAGCTTAAAATGATTTGTCTTTTCTCTATAGAGATATAAGCCAAGTCAAAAGGCTATAACATAAAGATTGCCAACTCCAGAGTGGATTGATACACAGAAGAGTGAAGTAAATTAAAAGTAGCTCTTGTCACACAGTAAGGTAAGAAGTAAAATAATAATGGAATACACCAGATTGAGTTTAGGGGAAGGAAAGTGACGCTAATTAAATGATTCCATCCCTAGACGGAGATTGAAGTAGAAAGATCAAAAGGGAGTTTCCAGAGGCGTCCTCCTTATGACCAAGAGATAAATGGAAATAGGACCGGTAAGAAATCAATAGGCCCACTAGTAAATCAATGCTGAAATAGTTGATCAACTGAACATAAAATAGAAAAATGCATGTTTTTTTCTTTATAGTACTGAAGTGGTCAAATTCCATACATTCTGAGGAAAGACCAGGAATATCGAATGATAAGGTAATTAAACTAAGGGAGAAATAGAAACCCATTTTGAATTGAACAGAAAAATCTAAACAAAAATTTAAATATGCTCTTTTTTTATCTCGTCCTAAAAATAGAAATTCCATAGTAACAAAGGGAATGGAAAATATGAGCAGATGCTAAACGGACTCATATGACTAGAGAAAAAGATCCAGGGAATATGACCTGGGTAAGTTGAGGAAATGGAGAGGGGTGGATAGATTCAGTTAATTAAAAGAAAACTTAATTCTATCCCCAAGGTCACAATAAATGGACCCGTGAGAAATAAAGAAGCAGGTACATTAAAAAAATCTGAAAAAAAGGGGTGTGGAACAGGACTGTCCGGGAAAGTAAAGAAACCTGAGTCAGTTATTAGCGATGAAGTAAGGAAAATACACTTCACTACCATTGTCCTGCCCATTAGCCAACCTGCCTATAGATAATGATGACAGATAGTGAAGGACATTGAATAATGTCTTTAGCAAAGGTGTGCACAAATCAATGTAAAGGTTACCAAATACTAGGATGAAATTAGTTATGTACTAAGAAAGTGAAATCGATGCTATAAGATGGGACCTAATGCAATGTTTTATGATATATGTTTTTATAGATGTGACCAATCAGGGAACGAGTCCTGAAGAAGGTGCAAGAATAAAAGTGGCACCGAAACGCCGCGTCGACATTTTTTGTTCCTACTAAGATATTATTTCACTACCATGTATTAATATGTCTTTTGAAAACATAGCTACAAAAAGTAGTTTTTAAACTTAGAATTGTCTTAATGAATGTGTTATGAATATGCTTTGTACCAATTGAATGTATATTTTACAGTGTTTCTTCATGTAACAGTATTGCGATACTATGATCTTTTTTAACAAAATTTTATTAATAAACGCA
This sequence comes from Lissotriton helveticus, assembly GCF_964261635.1. Classification (NCBI taxonomy): domain Eukaryota; kingdom Metazoa; phylum Chordata; class Amphibia; order Caudata; family Salamandridae; genus Lissotriton; species Lissotriton helveticus. The sequence continues at coordinate 1,366,222,583 of NC_136065.1, forward strand.
TAAATATTTTAATAGAAATAAGTCTTTGATTCATATATGGTTCCCCATTGCACAGAAGGTTTTTGATATTCTACATTGTAAATTTGGTAACCTAGACAATATTGCACAGTCTTTTTGCATGTCGGTGGTCACCCTAAAAGGGTAAGGCACACCACTCATAAGGTATAATCAGGAAAAGGTACTCTGTTTTTGCACAATTGTCAACCCAATCCTTTTCCTGACAGAAAGGGTAGCTCCCTACTCATAACTTGTCTCCATGCCCATGCCACTGGCAGACTATACTCTGGGAGTTCCCTAGCACAGTTGTTTCATGTACAGGAGAGTAGCATATCCCCTGTGTCCTGTGAGGTATCTATCAACTCTAATGGTCAGCTCGTCTTGCAGGCCAAAATCCCAGTCATTCACCTCTGTCACTGGGGGATCCCAGTAATACTTCCAAATGTGCCATCATACACCCCAGACGCCAGCTTATCCAGAGGTCTTCTTGGTGGTTTGCCGTCCCATAACAGTGCATCTCTCTATTGTGTATCCTCTTAAAGGAGACCTCTGGCGAATTCTCTGGTGTAAGGAGTATTCTGAAGGACATAGAGAGCTGTAGGTTGTACAATCATCGTATGCAGGGCTGCACAACGGACCAGCAAGAGAGGTTAACCACTTCACAAACTATCCAAGGCAAGTACAGCATGGCAGTGGTCCAGCGAATACAATGACACTTTGCAGAATACCGCGTCCGCCACTCTGAGTGAAACACAATGAGATACTTCAATCCAAAGCCAAATATGTATTTAATAGTGGCCACTGGTCCCACGGGCTTAGGTACTGTGATCCGGCAAGAACAAGCTACAAAGTGATGGAATAAATGCTTTATGTAATTTCAGCCACTAGTGATCAATTGCGGCCACATGTCGCCCAGTGTGCCACTCGGGAGCTGGGCACTGAGAAACTACATGCAAATCAGTCTTACTCCTACAGGAAGAGCCCAGTCCAATTGCCACACTAGGTCCCCTCCAGATGGGGGCATAACTTATAAGCAACCCCAGAACCGTGGTGGTCTACTCTACTTAGGTCTTATCAGCGACGTGTAGATTGAGTCTTTGAGCACAGTGAGCACGCGCCTCACGCCTGGCCTTATCTATTGCTCTTAGGGCATCCACTGCAACAAAAACAGGTCATGGGCGGAATCTTGACATGACTCTCCTCCATGACGACTGCTCTGTGCTCCTTTCATTCCCGCGTTGCTCTCTGTGCTCCTGTGAGAACACTCACGAGTCAGGTGTTAACTGACGAAGAGAAAGACTGCTCACAAATCGAAAAGGAAGTGCTGGCCATAAAGTAGAGCTCCGCTTCACCTCTACTGAAACAGACCCGAGGTCCAGGTAATGACACCACCAGGCACCAGCCTCTAGGGCATCTGCTCCGTGGCACTGCTCAGAAACAGTCCTGAGTAATGTACATGCCAGGCCTGCACAATCCTACAGATTGTTTGCCTAGTCACTCAGTGGGCCTTGATTCTAAAAGAGCAGCTGATACAGAGAGGTATGCGTATCTGGTGAGAGAGTCTTTGTCCAAAAGACAATTACAGTGGAAGACAGTATAAAGGCTTCTGGAGAAGATGCAGGGCTTTAAGTGTGGGGGGGGAGCCTGAGGGGGTCTGAGCACCCCCAGTTTTTTGGGGGGGCCTCGAAAGGGGGCTCTAGGGGGCTCTATTTTCGGGCCTTAAAGGTAGGGTGACCAGATGTCCCGGTTTTTGTTGGTGTTTCGATTGAGTATGCGCGCGCACTGTTTAAGCAAATCAAACTAATGCGCTCCCAGTACCCCTGGCATCTCCACACCAGCTCGATCAGAGGCGCACCTAGAGTACCCACAACTCCTTGCTTTCATCGCACCATTGTGTCGATCAATGGTAACTCAAGTGGGATCATTTAGCAGCCTAAACCACTTTGTGTGAGAAGATGCCTACATTTTGACATCTCTTCTTTACTTCTGATCATGGGAAACTTGCTTGTAAAAGTCCAGTCAAACAAAAGTTAGACGTGAAATAATACAAACGTGTTTGCACAGAAGGAAATTTTATGTTACCAAATCATAACGAGATGTGACAGCCCTATTTTGCAAGTTGGAGAACAGCAGGCTGATTTTGTGCACTGCAACGCTGGCACAAAAGGGGGTGGTGATGGACGGAGCATCTGAACCAATCAAACACTCACACCCAGTCAACAGATCTGGGTTTAATCCATCACCGTTCTTTAGCCCACTCTGCCACCCCAGTTCAGACATGGCCATATGCCTCATGGGAACAGTCCAGCCCGAACTGCCAAGCCATGCCTTCCCTGGACCGGAAACAAGCTTCCGAGGACCGGTTTCTGGCATTTCAGCCGTCTTCAGCCGGGCTTGCTTGAATCCAGTGGCAAAGTGAGCAAGGGACTCACGTCTGAGCATACCCTGCCAACTTATGGCGAACAAAATGGTACAAAAGCGGGTGAAGACGGCTGAAATGCCAGAAACCGATCCTCGGAAGCTGGGGTCAGAGTCAGGGTCAGACTGGTTTGCATATGGCCATGTCTAAACTGGGGTGGCAGAGTGGGCTAAAGAACAGTGATGGATTAAACCCAGATCAGTTGACTGGGTGTGAGTGTTTGATTGGTTCAGATGCTCCGTCCATCACCACCCCCTTTTGTAACGCTGGCCTGCAGCATCGCCCAGTTGTTTGGAACACCACAAGCCTCTCTGTGTGTTTACCCCCAGTGTTAAAGCCACAGAGAGGCCTATTCATTGTCCTGGTGACAAGCACCCACTGGCATACCCACGGGGCGATGAAGGGGAGGAAGGAGCATTTGCACGGTTGAACAAAACGCCTGTGGGCACAGTAGGAGGAAGTGTGGAGATGCAGGGGCTCTAAGAAGGGGTGAAAAAACGACAAAGAATCATGAACATGCAAATGGTCTTTTAAAGACCTGTGAAGTACTCTGGTGCGGCTGTGTGTGTGCCCGGGAAGCTGTCTCAGCCTGGGCTGCAACACAGAGGGAGTTGGGGGGGTCTCTGAGGAGTCTTAGAGCTGACGGCTTGTCAGAGCAGGGGGTACTGCTACTCTAGTTATCTTTATTTAGACCATGCCCCTACTTAGGTAGGCCACACCTGTTCGAGGTTTTCCCCGCCCCTTTTAAAGCACCCCTAGTTTTTTTCCACTTCAAGCCCTGAGAAGATGCTTGCCTGCAACTGGCAGTAAGTAGTAGGGGCAAAATCAAACCCACGGAGGACGTTTGTCAGGTCACAGGAACAAAGATGCTTACAGTGCATATCCTCACAGCACACTGGAGGCTCTGACACAGACTCATCACACCTCAGAAGATGGCCTGATACTGCCAGGGATCACACGCCTGAGTCCATGAGACCTTCAGGATTATGTATTACAGCTGGCACATCCGTGCCACCAAGGGATGGGCAAAAGAAAAGCAAGGGCTGGGTAAAGGTGTAGTCCCCAAACATGGATGTGCTAATAACCAGACAATAAACAGGGGCCAACTGTGCCAATCACACGATGCAGGAGTCAGACCAGGACATGTACATACATAAATGCCATCATTTACAAATGACAAGTGGGAGAATTTGAAATAAAAATATGGAGAATATATTTTCCATATTGACTTACATTGTAGTAGAACAATGCACAATTGGGACAGTTAAGCACTATCCTATAGTCAATGTCAAAAAATGATCTATTAGTCAAAACAATTGTACATTCCAAATATTCATAACGTTACACATTTCGTCACCAATATCCCCCTTGAGATAAGATGGTCAAGTCAAAGTCCTTTTGAATATGTTATTTCCTTTATTTATAAATATTAGAAGACACAGGCTGTAGCAGGCCCGGCTCCAGGAATTTTTATTTGGGTGGGCCAAGGGTGCATTTGGGTGGGCCACTGAGGCTCAATTTGTCGCATATATTTCTGGGCAGGCCTGCTTCAGGGCCCTCCTTTATCTCTTTTTAGTCTTGCAAGGCCCAGTAAAACGCACTCTTTTCCAAATCTCTTTCTAAGGGTTATCACTCTCAAAAAGTGTTTTTTCCAACGAATGTTCCTTTGATGGGAAGAGGAGGTTTCTGAGGTGTGAGGATCAGGCAAGTGACACTTCTCGGGCTCCCTCTGTGCGAGCCTTCAGGGAGAATCCCTCTTCATTACTACCTCCACCTGACCCCAGACTCTGCAACATACTCCCTTACAGGCTTGAATATCCACTACTCCTCTCCAGTGCACCTTATCTCACAGCTGACCTTGGGCCCCAGCCCCATATCAGGCACCATCGGGCTCCACTTTCATTTTGCCCGGTAAAAACATTAGAAAATCACCTTCAAACTTAAAACATTGAATATAGCAGTAAATATAATTGGCACGCACTTTAAAGTATGTACCACAGTAGCCCTTATGACCCGACTGCTAATTAAACAAAAACAGAAAGGCCATGACAGGGCCAACTTTAGCGCTGATGCGAAAGTCTTTTTTGGCGCAGCACCATTAACCTCTTTCTCCATAAATACCTTTACTACTACCTTCCAACAGTGCCCCTCATCCCTCCATTACCCCCCTATTGACCTCCTCCTCGGATTTCCTCACTGCCTCACGCCACAAGTGCCCCTCATATCCCCATAGCCCCTCCCTTTCATGACCTCCTCCTCGAAGACCAGTACCCCTTATCTCTGTAGCCCCTCCCCCTCATAACCTCCTCGTCTGACTCCCTCACTACCACCCTCCACCAATGCTGCTCATCTCTCCCTAGCTCCCCCCACCCCATGACCTCTTCCTCGGATTCCCTCATTGTCATCCTCCACCAGTGCCCCTCATCGCTCCCTGGCCCCCCTATTGACCTCTTCCTCGGATTCCCTCACTGCCACGCCACATGCCACAAGTGTCCCCCATCTCCCCTGTCCCTTATGACCTCCTCCTCGGATTCCCTCACTGTCATCCTCCACCAGTGCCTCTCATCGCTCCATAGCCCCTCCCACTACCTCCTCCTCGGATTCCCTCACTACCACCCTCCAACAGTGCCCCTCATCGCTCCATAGCCCCTCCCACTACCTCCTCCTCGGATTCCCTCACTGCCACCCTCCAACAGTGCCCCTCATCTTTACGAAGCCCCTCTCTCATATGCATTTCATTTGTTGTATCGCGCTACTCATATCAGTGTAGGGTGTCACAGTACTGTACACCACGCACACATTATACAGAGACAATGAATCATACAAGTATGTAAATCAGTCTACAGGGAATGTCACATAAGCCACTGAGGATTACAAGGTGTAGGAATCACATGTCATCCATACTGGTGGGCAGGATAATTTAAGAGGGTTTGGTCTTGTGAAACACAACCATAGGATTTAAAGAGTATTCCATGGGGGTCAGATTTACTGATAAAAATGTATATCTGCCCAAACATACTCATTTTAGCAACATTGGAATAATGAAAGACTGAGGAAGTTCTAACTATATCACAAAACAAAAAAAGTGAAGTTCTAACTATACCATTCATGTTTGTATGCAGCGGTTTGGTGACAGTTCATTGGTCACTGTCCTATGTTAGGATTGTTACTCCTGAACTGCAAGTAACACTAGGATCTCTGTGACAAAGGCAGTAACCCACTGAGCTATCCACATAAAATACAGTTCATCTGCATTTAAAAACTACTAACTGACAAATGATTGCTCTCCAGCAGGATCATTAACCACCAGGGTTATCTGGGCATTTTGAATCATCTTATTGTTGTCCTGCATTGGCCACAATATTGATAAAAATTGTTTAAATGAAGCACACACGAAGTATGTGTCCTGCTGGGCCTGTGCAGATTTTAAAAAGTAAAAAATGTAGTAACACATTCTATTACCTACTCCATTAGTCAAACTTTGTGTCACAGCCTGACGTGATAAGCAGCTGCAGGGGTCAGGAAAGGTGACTAAGAATAAACAAACTTCTTTTCTCCTGGCTGCATAGAAAAAGAAATATCAACGCAGCAGGATAGTAGGCAAAGGTTACCAAAGGTTACCAACGTCAAAGAAAGGATTTGTCACCTTGCCCCATACAGAGATGAAGGGGTGAAAAAATAAACAAAGCCTCATTAACACTTAAATGGTCTTTTAAAGACCTGTGAAGTACTCGGGTGCGGCTGCGATCATCTCTAAAACTCTCTGTGTGTGTGCGCCTGCCCGGGAATCTGTCTCGGCCGGGCTGACACACATGACCTGCACATTGCACGCCTGCCTTCCAGCCTTCACTGCTGAGGGCCAAGGCTCCTGTTTGGGTGGGCCGGGCTCATGTTTGGGTGGGCCTGCTAGAACCGGGCCTGGGCTGTAGTAGAGACTGTTTTTAGGTGGGAGACAGTTAAAATAAAGCCATTCTTAGCTTCAAAAATCAAGAGTCTCCCGGGTATGTTGACATGCATGCATGTAGTAAGTGAAGTTGTATGTCTACTGGGCGGCCCAGTACTCTGGGTCCTTGTTCAGAGTCACACAGATTTCTGCTTCTTGCTACATGGAAAATAGGTGCTGGACACCTGTTTAAAGCAGCGGACGGTAGAGATAGTTCCGCTCACTGTTATTGAACGTGTCAAGCCCAAACTAGAGAAAAACGCGCAGTTTATGGACCTCAAGTCGCATGAGAGTAGACACTGGTCGTCCATCTCGCGGAACTGAGTTTCAAGAATATGTGAAAGCTGGCTGTAAACCACCACAAAATCACACCGAGGTGCCTCAGACAAACAGGGCAAGTGGGGCGTTTTTTGCAGACATTCAAAAGCTTTCTCTGAAATGGAGCGGACCATGGAGAGAACACTGAATGGACAATCCCCAACTCTCTGGGAGCACACAGAGCATGCCGCATTGTACCCCTCTGCGTGCACCACTGTCCATTTTCTTTGGCCAGGTCCCGGAGGACATTATTTCGAGCGATTCCAATGGGTACCCCAACACCGGGACAATAACGCAGTTACCCCCAAGTTGTGATATGTAACTTTGTTATATTTTGAGAAATCCAATTTTGTAAATCCAATTCAATGTGATCTAACAATGGTCGGATAATAATGCACTGTGCTACGTGTAAAGATTTGGGACCATCTTATTGAATTTGTTTTAAACTATCAAAACATTTTGTATGTCCTTTTTTGGATTATAAGTGTTTAAAGTTGGAAAACAGTAGCCCACGCGCTCGCGCAGTAGTGTGCTTCGTTTTTAGAGCACCTTCGGGAGACATTGAGTTGCGGAGACAGGCAGGGTCCGATACGAACCAGCCCACACACTTTGGGGCAGACTTACAAGGCCCTTGCGCCACTTTTGCATCATTTTTAACATGCGAAAAGTGACGCAAAAGTGGCGCATGGGGCTTGTAAACCTGTCCCTTTGAGTGCTAGGATCAAAGGTATTACTAGTGAGTGCAGGTTAGGCCATTCATTATAAAGCTTGATTGATATACAATAAGGCTGCGCTGACTTGCCAACTCGTTTGGCGTACGTGCCTGTGATATCAAAAGTGGACACATGGTGGCAGCAGAAAGCCATGAATGTGAAGTCATGAAACTGAAAATTATTGAGCCCTGTCACTTGACCATATAATGACAACTGGTTGTATTTTTCCGTGATGTACCAGGCCCTGTCCTATATTGATCTCATTAGTGTCTGGAAACAGAAAGCCAAGGCTGTCTGTAGCTAGATGGTAAAAAGGGACAGAAGTGCTACATAGGTACACATTGTATTCACACAAAAAGCAATGAATAGGGTCAGTCGAATTGTCCCCTCAACAATTGGGACAGTTAAGGCCCCCATCAGACAGAGAAGGGGCATCTGCAATGGACACCTTTGGCTCATCCAATAGGCTAGTGCATGGTTCGCTACACTGAACAGGGACGTGGCAATATTACCCCACACACCACATGAGAAGTGAAGCTTCTTACTCGCACAACACGGAAAATGCAAGCCCGCCCTTTGCAAAACGTGGACAGTGCAAGCTTCCATGGCACAGAAATAGGTAGTACAAACCTCTCTCATGCACATTATTTACAGTACAAGCTTTTCTGACACAGAAAAAAGCAGCAGAGTACACAATTGGATAGTGGATTTTTATTTTGAGAAAAAAATGCCAGTACAAGCTTTTGTCATCCAAAATATTCACTGAAGCATTGCAGCCTTCCACATACAAGAACTTGTAAGTTACATGAAAATCTTTGCAGCATCAAACAGGGTAGGACTGGGACAAGCATAGGCCGGGCCATTTAAATAAAAGTGATCCCATTAGCGAACCAGATAGACAAAAATGTGGCCCACATTTTACAAATCAGGCCGCGTTTGAACTTGGAAAGTGACGCTGTATGGGTAATTTGCAAGGTACGGGAGGGTGCATGCATTTGTAGTTGCTGAAAGCAATACTTATGGTAATATCAGGGAAATCAACAGTAAAAACCAGTTCGCTTGGCCATAAAACCGGCTCACATACTGCTAAAATCGGCCCACATAACGACCCGTCAGACCAGCCCATCAGGCGTTGCCTGATTGCCCTACGGGCCATTCTACCCCAGACAAGTAATTCAAGTTTTCCTCACACAGAAGAGAAGCAACCATAGTAGCACACAAAGGAGGTGAAAATGAAAGTTTCAGATCGTGTTGCACAGGAGCAGTACAAGCTTCCCTCACATTAAACAGGGGCATTCATTGTAAGCTTCGCTTAGACATTTTTTTATTTTTATTTGTCAAAGACCTTTCACAGCACAGAGTTTTCAATATAAATGCATTCAGATATCATAATTACTCTACTTCTGCCCCACTCTACTCTGTGATACCAAAGGGGATGATGGATGGAGCGCTTGAGCAAATCAAACACTCACCCCCAGTCAACTGATCAGGGTTTAATCTACCACCATTCTTTACCTCACTCCACCACCCCAGTTCAGACATGGCCATATGCAAATCAGTCTGACCCTGTGCCTCAGGGGAACAGTCCAGCCCAAACTGCCAAGCCATGTCTTCCCCGGACCGGAAACAAGCAACTTGGGACCGGTTTCAGGTTCAAAACCCTCATCAGCCAGGCTATCTTGAATCCAGTGGCAAAGTGAACAAGGGACCCACATCTTGGCATACCCTGCCAACTTAGGGCGAACAAAGCGATACCAAAGGGGATGATGGACTAGCTCACTCCACCACCCCAGTTCAGACATGGCCGTATGCAAATCAGTCTGACCCTGTGCCTCATGGAAACAGTCCAGCCCAAACTGCCAAGCCATGTCTTCCCTGGACCGGAACAAGCATCCTGGGACCGGTTTCGGGTTCATAACCCTCATCGGCCAGGCTATCTTGAATCCATTGGCAAAGTGAGCAAGGGACCCACGTCCGGGCATACCCTGCCAACTTAGGGTGAACAAAGCGATACCAAAGGGGATGATGGACGGAGCGCTTGAGCAAATCAAACACTCACCCCCAGTCAACTGATTTGGGTTTAATCCATCACCATGCTTTAGCTCACTCCACCACCCCTGTTCAGACATGGCCATATACAAATCAGTCTGACCCTGTGCCACATGGCAACAGTCCAGCCGAACTACCAAGCCATGTCTTCCCTGGACCGGAAACAAGCATCCTGGGACCGGTATCGGGTTCATAACCCTCATCAGCCAGGCTATCTTGAATCCAGTGGCAAAGTGAGTAAGGGACCCACGTCTGGGCATACCCTGCCAACTTAGGGCGAACAAAGCGATACCAAAGGGGTCTCTATTCTATGCCACTGTACTCTACTTCACTGTATGCCAATGTACTCTATGCCACTCTAATATACTGTGCACCACTGCACTCTGAAACTGTACTTTACTCCACTTCACTCTATCTCTCTCTATTCTATTCTGTAACACTCTACTCTCTGTCAATGCACTCTACCCCACTCTACTATTCACCACAGCACTCTTCGCCACTGAACTCTACACTACTCCAGTCTAGGCCACTACACTCTGCACCACTCCACTCTATGCCAGTGCACTCTATGCCACTACTCTATACCCTTTCATTTTACCCTGCACCACTCTAGTAGACGCCACTACACTCTGAATCAGTCTACGCTATAACACTGTACTCTATTCCACTGCACGATATCCCAGTTTACTCCACTCTGCACCACTCTACTCTATGCCACTGCAATCAATTCTGCACCACTCTACTCCACTGTGCTCCATGCCACTATTCTATGCCACTGTACTCTATTCCACTGCACGTTATCCCAGTTTACTCCACTCTGCACCACTCTACTCTATGCCACTGCAATCAATTCTGCACCACTCTACTCCACTGTGCTCCATGCCACTATTCTATGCCACTGTACTCTATTCCACTGCACGTTATCCCAGTTTACTCCACTCTGCACCACTCTACACCACTGAAATCAATGCTACACCACTCTACTCTATGCCACTGTGCTCTATGCCACTACTTTATGCCACGGCACGTTACCCTGCACCACTATACACTACCCTGCACCACTCCACTCCACTTCACTTCACTCCAGTCTGAAACAATCTACTCTATGCCACTGCACTCTGCCCAACTTTACTCCACTCTGTGCCACTCCAATCTATGCCTCGACACTCTACACTGCGCCACTCTATGCCACTGCACTATAGGCTACGAAACTGTACTCTAAACCACTGAAGCCTACGCCAATTTACTCTACACCCTATACTCAAAACCAGTGCACCCTATCCCACTGAACCTATGTCAACTATTTTGCACCACTTCACTTTACGCCACTGTACTCTACAACATTCTACTCTATGTCACTGCATGCTACGTCACTCTACACATTTTGCGCTCTATGTCACTGCACTCTACTACCAATGCACTCTACACCACTACACCACTCTTCTGTATGCTAAAGCACTCTACACCACTCTACTCTGCATCACTCAACTCTATGTCATTGCACTCTACCCTGCACCACTCTACTCTATGCCACATCATCTACGTCACTGTACTCTGCAACACTGCTCTCTCCGCCACTGAACTCTCCGCCACTCTACCCTGCATCGCTCCACTTTACACCACTGTGCTCTATACCCATCCATTCTAAGCCACTCTAATCTACTCTGCACTACACTCTACGACACTCTACTCTATACCAATGTACTCTACGTCACTTCACTCTACTCTAAAACAATCTACTCTATGCCACTGCAGTCTACACTACTCTATTCCATTCTGCGTCACTCCACTCTACACCACACCAAACAACACCATTCCACTCTTTGCCACTGTACTCTATACCACTTTACACTATTGCATTCTACATCACTTTACTCTGCACCACTGTACACCACTGCCCTCTACATCAATGCACTCTATGCCACTCTACTCTACACCACTGCACATTACAACACTGTACTCTGCAGAGCTGTACTTTTCGCCACTTCACTATACACCTCTCTACTCTACTCTGCACCACTGTAGTCTATGCCAGTGCACTCTATCCTACTCTACTATGCACCACTGCATTCGTCGCCCCCTACAGTTTAGGCCACTATTCTATACCCTCCACTCTGCACAACTCCATCTACACCACTTCACTGTACTTTGAAACAATCTATTCTATGCCACTGCACTCTATGCCACTGCACAATATGCCACTGTAATCTATTCTGCACGCCACAACTGTATGCCACTGCAATCAACGCTGCACCACTCTACTCTACATCACTCTACTTTATGGCAATCTAATTTGCTCCACTATGAAACAATCTACTCTACGCCACTGCACTCTATGCTACTGCACTATACGCTGTGTCACTCTACGCCTCTGCATTCTAAGCTATACCACTTTACTCAAAACCAATGCACCCTACGCTACTGCACCTATGACATCTACTTTGTACCACTGCCCTTTAGGCCACTATACCTTACAACATTCTACTCTATACAACTGCACCCTAAGCCACTGCACGCTGCGTCACTGCACTCTTTGCCACTCTTTTTTTCTCAGCAAAACACACAAAATGATGGACGGAATGTTGCTCAATGGTAAAACAATCACCCCCAGTCACATATCTGGGTTTAATTCATCGTTATTTTGCTCATCTAGCCACCCCAGTTCAGACATGGCCATATGCAAATCAGGCTTGACCCTGTGCCTCATGGGAACAGTCCAGACCGAACTGCCAAGCCATGTCTTCACTGGACCGGAATCAAGCATCCTAGGACTGGTTTCTGGCTATCAGCCTTCATCAGCCAGGATAGCTTGACTCCAGTGGACTAGTGAGCACGGGACCCACGTCTGGGCATACCCTTCCCACATAGGGTGAACAGCAAAACACACAAGATGATGGATGGAATGTTGCACAATGGCAAAACATTCACCCGCAATCACAGATCTGGGTTTAATCCATCGTTATTTTGCTCACCAAGCCACCCCAGTTCAGACATGGCCATATACAAATCAGTCTTGACCCTGTGCCTCATGGGAACAGTCCAGATCGAACTGCCAAGCCATGTCATCCCTGGACCGGAATCAAGCATCCTAGGACCGGTTTCTGGCTATCAGCCTTCATCAGCCAGGATAGCTTGACTCCAGTGGGCTAGTGAGCACGGGACCCACGTCTGGGCATACCCTTCCCACATAGGGCGAACAGCCAAACACACAAAATGATGGACGGAATGTTGCACATTGGCAAAACATTCACCCCCAGTCGAAGATCTGGGTTTAATCCATTGTTATTTTGCTCACCACGCCACCCCAGTTCAGACATGGCCATATGCAAATCCGTCTTGACCCGGTGCCTCATGGGAACAGTCCAGCCCGAACTGCCAAGCCATGTCTTCCCTCGACTGGGATCAAGTATCCTAGGACCGGTTTCTGGCTATCAGCCGTCATCAGCCAGGATAGCTTGACTCCAGTGGTGTAGTGAGCACGGGACCCACATCTGGGCATACCCTTCCCACATAGGGCGGACAGCAAAACACAAAAGATGATGGAGGGAATGTTGCACATTGGCAAAACATTTAGCCCCAGTCACAGATCTGGGTTTAATGCATCGTTATTTTGCTCACCACGCCACCCCAGTTCAGACATGGCCATTTGCAAATCAGTCTTGCCCTGTGCCTCATGGGAACAGTCCTGCCCGAACTGCCAAGCCATGTCATCCCTGGACCGGAATCAAGCATCCTAGGACCGGTTTCTGGCTATCAGCTGTCATCAGCCAGGATAGCTTGACTCCAGTGGGCTAGTGAGCACGGGACCCACGTCTGGGCATACCTTTCCCACATAGGGCGAACAGCCAGACACACAAAATGATGGACGGAATGTTGCACATTGGCAAAATATTCACCCCCAGTCACATATCTGGGTTTAATCCATTGTTATTTTGCTCACCACGCCACCCCACTTCAGACATGGCCATATGCAAATCAGTCTTGACCCTGTGCCTCATGAGAACAGTCCAGCCCTAACTGCCAAGCCATGTCTTCCCTGGACCGGAATCAAGCATCCTAAGTCCGGTTTCTGGCTATCAGCCGTCATCAGCCAGGATAGCTTGACTCCAGTGGCGTGGTAGCACGGGACCAACGTCTGGGCATACCCTTCCCACAAAGGGCGAACAGCAAAACACACAAGATGATGGAAGGAATGGTGCACAGTGGCAAAACATTCACCCCCAGTCAAAGATCTGGGTTTAATCCACCGTTATTTTGCTCACCACGCCACCCCAGTTCAGACATGGCCATATGCAAATCCGTCTTGACCCGGTGCCTCATGGGAACAGTCCAGCCCGAACTGCCAAGCCATGTCTTCCCTCGACTGGGATCAAGTATCCTAGGACCGGTTTCTGGCTATCAGCCGTCATCAGCCAGGATAGCTTGACTCCAGTGGTGTAGTGAGCACGGGACCCACGTCTGGGCATACCCTTCCCAGATAGGGCGAACAGCAAAACACAAAAGATGATGGAGGGAATGTTGCACAATGGCAAAACATTTAGCCCCAGTCACAGATCTGGGTTTAGTCCATCGTTATTTTGCTCACCACGCCACCCCAGTTCAGATATGGCAATTTGCAAAACAGTCTTGACCCTGTGCCTCATGGGAACAGTCCTGCTCCAACTGCCAAGCCATGTCATCCCTGGACCGGAATCAAGCATCCTAGGACCGGTTTCTGGCTATCAGCTGTCATCAGCCAGGATAGCTTGACTCCAGTGGGCTAGTGAGCAAGGGCCCCACGTCTGGGCATACTCTTCCCACATAGGGCGAACAGCAAAGCACACAAGATAATGGACAGAATGTTGCACATTGGCAAAACATCCACCTCCAGTCACAGATATGGGTTTAATCCATCGTTTTTTTGCTCACCACGCCACCCCAGTTAAGACATGGCCATATGCAAATCAGTCTTGACCCTGTGCCTCATGGGAACAGTCCAGCCCTAACTGCCAAGCCATGTCTTCCCTGGACCGGAATCAAGCATCTTAGGACCGGTTTCTGGCTATCAGCCGTCATCAGCCAGGATAGCTTGACTTCAGTGGGGTAGTGAGCACGGGACCAACGTCTGGGCATACCCTTCCAACATAGGGCGAACAGCAAAAAACACAAGATGATGGACGGAATGTTGCACATTGGCAAAACATTCACCCCCCAGTCACAGATCTAGGTTTAACCCATCGTTATTTTGCTCACCACGCCACCCCAGTTCAGTCATGGCCATATGCAAATCAGTCTTGATCCTGTGCCTCATGGGAACAGTCCAACCCGAAATGCCAAGCCATGTCTTCCCTGGATTGGAATCAAACATCCTAGGACCGGTTTCTGGCTATCAACCGTCATCAGCCAAGATAGCTTGACTCCAGTGGCGTAGTGAGCACGGGACCCACGTCTGGGCATACCCTTCCCAGATAGGGCAAACAGCAAAACACAAAAGATGGTGGAGGGAATGTTGCACATTGGCAAAACATTTAGCCCCAGTCACAGATCTGGGTTTAAGCCATCGTTATTTTGCTCACCACGCCACCCCAATTCAGACATGGCCCTTTGCAAATCAGTCTTGACCCTGTGCCTTATGGGAACAGTCCTGCCCGCACTGCCAAGCCATGTCATCCCTGGACCGGAATCAAGCATCTCAGGACCAGTTTCTGGCTATCAGCTGTCATCAGCCAGGATAGCTTGACTCCAGTGGGCTAGTTAGCACGGGACCCACGTCTGGGCATACCTTTCCCACATAGGGTAAACAGCCAAACACACAAAATGATGGACGGAATGTTGCACATTGGCAAAACATTCACCCCCAGTAACAGATCTGGGTTTAATCCATTGTTATTTTGCTCACCACGCCACCCCAGTTCAGACATGGCCATATGCAAATCAGTCTTGACCCTGTGCCTCATGGGAACAGTCCAGCCCTAACTGCCAAGCCATGTCTTCCCTGGACCGGAATCAAGCATCCTAAGTCCGGTTTCTGGCTATCAGCCGTCATCAGCCAGAATAGCTTGACTCCAGTGGCGTGGTATCACGGGACCAATGTCTGGGCATACACTTCCCTCAAAGGGCGAACAGCAAAACACACAAGATGATGGACGGAATGTTGCACATTGGCAAAATATTGACCCCCAGTCAAAGATCTGGGTTTAATCCACCATTATTTTGCTCACCACGCCACCCCACTTCAGACATGGCTATATGCAAATCAGTCTTGACCCTGTGCCTCATGGGAACAGTCCAGCCCGAACTGCCAAGCCATGTCTTCCCTCGACTGGGATCAAGTATCCTAGGACCGGTTTCTGGCTATCAGCCGTCATCAGCCAGGATAGCTTGACTCCAGTGGTGTAGTGAGCACGGGACCAACGTCTGGGCATACCCTTCCCAGATAGGGCTAACAGCAAAACACAAAAGATGATGGAGGGAATGTTGCAAAATGGCAAAACATTTAGCCCCATTCACAGATCTGGGTTTAATCCATCGTTATTTTGCTCACCAAGCCACCCCAGTTCAGACATGGCAATTTGCAAAACAGTCTTGACCCTGTGCCTCATGGGAACAGTCCTGCCCCAACTGCCAACCCATGTCATCCCTGGACCGGAATCAAGCATCCTAGGACCGGTTTCTGGCTATCAGCTGTCATCAGCCAGAATAGCTTGACTCCAGTGGGCTAGTGAGCAAGGGCCCCACGTCTGGGCATACTCTTCCCACATAGGGCGAACAGCAAAGCACATAAGATAATGGACAGAATGTTGCACATTGGCAAAACATCCACCCCCAGTCACAGATATGGGTTTAATCCATCGTTTTTTTGCTCACCACGCCACCCCAGTTAAGACATGGCCATATGCAAATCAGTCTTGACCCTGTGCCTCATGGGAACAGTCCAGCCCTAACTGCCAAGCCATGTCTTCCCTGGACCGGAATCAAGCATCTTAGGACCGGTTTCTGGCTATCGGCCGTCATCAGCCAGGATAGCTTGACTCCAGTGGGGTAGTGAGCACGGGACCAATGTCTGGGCATACCCTTCCAACATAGGGCGAACAGCAAAAAACACAAGATGATGGACGGAATGTTGCACATTGGCAAAACATTCACCCCCCAGTCACAGATCTAGGTTTAACCCATCGTTATTTTGCTCACCACGCAACCCCAGTTCAGTCATGGCCATATGCAAATCAGTCTTGATCCTGTGCCTCATGGGAACAGTCCAACCCGAAATGCCAAGCCATGTCTTCCCTGGATTGGAATCAAGCATCCTAGGACCGGTTTCTGGCTATCAGCCGTCATCAGCCAAGATAGCTTGACTCCAGTGGCGTAGTGAGCACGGGACCCACGTCTGGGCATACCCTTCCCAGATAGGGCAAACAGCAAAACACAAAAGATGATGGAGGGAATGTTGCACATTGGCAAAACATTTAGCCCCAGTCACAGATCTGGGTTTAAGCCATCGTTATTTTGCTCACCACGCCACCCCAGTTCAGACATGGCCCTTTGCAAATCAGTCTTGACCCTGTGCCTCATGGGAACAGTCCTGCCGAACTGCCAAGCCATGTCATCCCTGGACCGGAATCAAGCATCTCAGGACCAGTTTCTGGCTATCAGCTGTCATCAGCCAGGATAGCTTTACTCCAGTGGGCTAGTTAGCACGGGACCCACGTCTGGGCATACCTTTCCCACATAGGGTGAACAGCCAAACACACAAAATGATGGACGGAATGTTGCACATTGGCAAAACATTCACCCCCAGTCACAGATCTGGGTTTAATCCATTGTTATTTTGCTCACCACGCCACCCCAGTTCAGACATGGCCATATGCAAATCAGTCTTGACCCTGTGCCTCATGGGAACAGTCCAGCCCTAACTGCCAAGCCATGTCTTCCCTGGACCGGAATCAAGCATCCTAAGTCCGGTTTCTGGCTATCAGCCGTCATCAGCCAGAATAGCTTGACTCCAGTGGCGTGGTATCACGGGACCAACGTCTGGGCATACACTTCCCACAAAGGGCGAACAGCAAAACACACAAGATGATGGACGGGATGTTGCACATTGGCAAAATATTGACCCCCAGTCAAAGATCTGGGTTTAATCCACCATTATTTTGCTCACCACGCCACCCCAGTTTAGACATGGCCATATGCAAGTCAGTCTTGACCCTGTGCCTCATGGGAACAGTCCAGCCCGAACTGCCAAGCCATGTCTTCCCTCGACTGGGATCAAGTATCCTAGGACCAGTTTCTGGCTATCAGCCGTCATCAGCCAGGATAGCTTGACTCCAGTGGTGTAGAGAGCAGGGGACCAACGTCTGGGCATACCCTTCCCAGATAGGGCTAACAGCAAAACACAAAAGATGATGGAGGGAATGTTGCACAATGGCAAAACATTCACCCCCAGTCACAGATCTGGGTTTAATCCATCGTTATTTTGCTCACCAAGCCACCCCAGTTCAGACATGGTCATATGCAAATCAGTCTTGACCCTGTGCCTCATGGGAACAGTCCAGCCCTAACTGCCAAGCCATGTCTTCCCTGGACCGGAATCAAGCATCTTAGGACCGGTTTCTGGCTATCGGCCGTCATCAGCCAGGATAGCTTGACTCCAGTGGGGTAGTGAGCACGGGACCAATGTCTGGGCATACCCTTCCAACATAGGGCGAACAGCAAAAAACACAAGATGATGGACGGAATGTTGCACATTGGCAAAACATTCACCCCCCAGTCACAGATCTAGGTTTAACCCATCGTTATTTTGCTCACCACGCAACCCCAGTTCAGTCATGGCCATATGCAAATCAGTCTTGATCCTGTGCCTCATGGGAACAGTCCAACCCGAAATGCCAAGCCATGTCTTCCCTGGATTGGAATCAAGCATCCTAGGACCGGTTTCTGGCTATCAGCCGTCATCAGCCAAGATAGCTTGACTCCAGTGGTGTAGTGAGCACGGGACCCACGTCTGGGCATACCCTTCCCAGATAGGGAAAACAGCAAAACACAAAAGATGATGGAGGGAATGTTGCACATTGGCAAAACATTTAGCCCCAGTCACAGATCTGGGTTTAAGCCATCGTTATTTTGCTCACCACGCCACCACAGTTCAGACATGGCCCTTTGCAAATCAGTCTTGACCCTGTGCCTCATGGGAACAGTCCTGCCCGAACTGCCAAGCCATGTCATCCCTGGACCGGAATCAAGCATCTCAGGACCAGTTTCTGGCTATCAGCTGTCATCAGCCAAGATAGCTTTACTCCAGTGGGCTAGTTAGCACGGGACCCACGTCTGGGCATACCTTTCCCACATAGGGTGAACAGCCAAACACACAAAATGATGGACGGAATGTTGCACATTGGCAAAACATTCACCCCCAGTCACAGATCTGGGTTTAATCCATTGTTATTTTGCTCACCACGCCACCCCAGTTCAGACATGGCCATATGCAAATCAGTCTTGACCCTGTGCCTCATGGGAACAGTCCAGCCCTAACTGCCAAGCCATGTCTTCCCTGGACCGGAATCAAGCATCCTAAGTCCGGTTTCTGGCTATCAGCCGTCATCAGCCAGAATAGCTTGACTCCAGTGGCGTGGTATCACGGGACCAACGTCTGGGCATACACTTCCCACAAAGGGCGAACAGCAAAACACACAAGATGATGGACGGGATGTTGCACATTGGCAAAATATTGACCCCCAGTGAAAGATCTGGGTTTAATCCACCATTATTTTGCTCACCACGCCACCCCAGTTCAGACATGGCCATATGCAAGTCAGTCTTGACCCTGTGCCTCATGGGAACAGTCCAGCCCTAACTGCCAAGCCATGTCTTCCCTGGACCGGAATCAAGCATCCTAAGCCCCGTTTCTGACTATCAGCTGTCATCAGCCAGGATAGCTTGACTCCAGTGGCGTGGTAGCACGGGACCAACGTCTGGGCATACCCTTCCCACAAAGGGCGAACAGCAAAACACACAAGATGATGGACGGAATGTTGCACATTGGCAAAACATTCACCCCCAGTCAAAGATCTGGGTTTAATCCACCGTTATTTTGCTCACCACGCCACCCCAGTTCAGACATGGCCATATGCAAATCCGCCTTGACCCGGTGCCTCATGGGAACAGTCCAGCCCGAACTGCCAAGCCATGTCTTCCCTCGACTGGGATCAAGCATCCTAGGACCGGTTTCTGGCTATCAGCCGTCATCAGCCAGGATAGCTTGACTCCAGTGGTGTAGTGAGCACGGGACCCACGTCTGGGCATACCCTTCCCAGATAGGGCGAACAGCAAAACACAAAAGATGATGGAGGGAATGTTGCACAATGGCAAAACATTTAGCCCCAGTCACAGATCTGGGTTTAATCCATCGTTATTTTGCTCACCACGCCACCCCAGTTCAGACATGGCAATTTGCAAAACAGTCTTGACCCTGTGCCTCATGGGAACAGTCCTGCCCCAACTGCCAAGCCATGTCATCCCTGGACCGGAATCAAGCATCCTAGGACCGGTTTCTGGCTATCAGCTGTCATCAGCCAGGATAGCTTGACTCCAGTGGGCTAGTGAGCAAGGGCCCCACGTCTGGGCATACTCTTCCCACATAGGGTGAACAGCAAAGCACACAAGATAATGGACAGAATGTTGCACATTGGCAAAACATCCACCTCCAGTCGCAGATATGGGTTTAATCCATCGTTTTTTTGCTCACCACGCCACCCCAGTTAAGACATGGCCATATGCAAATCAGTCTTGACCCTGTGCCTCATGGGAACAGTCCAGCCCTAACTGCCAAGCCATGTCTTCCCTGGACCGGAATCAAGCATCTTAGGACCGGTTTCTGGCTATCAGCCGTCATCAGCCAGGATAGCTTGACTCCAGTGGGGTAGTGAGCATGGGACCAACGTCTGGGCATACCCTTCCAACATAGGGCGAACAGCAAAAAACACAAGATGATGGACGGAATGTTGCACATTGGCAAAACATTCACCCCCCAGTCACAGATCTAGGTTTAACCCATCGTTATTTTGCTCACCACGCCACCCCAGTTCAGTCATGGCCATATGCAAATCAGTCTTGATCCTGTGCCTCATGGGAACAGTCCAACCCGAAATGCCAAGCCATGTCTTCCCTGGATTGGAATCAAACATCCTAGGACCGGTTTCTGGCTATCAGCCGTCATCAGCCAAGATAGCTTGACTCCACTGGCGTAGTGAGCACGGGACCCACGTCTGGGCATACCCTTCCCAGATAGGGCAAACAGCAAAACACAAAAGATGATGGAGGGAATGTTGCACATTGGCAAAACATTTAGCCCCAGTCACAGATCTGGGTTTAAGCCATCGTTATTTTGCTCACCACGCCACCCCAGTTCAGACATGGCCCTTTGCAAATCAGTCTTGACCCTGTGCCTCATGGGAACAGTCCTGCCCGAACTGCCAAGCCATGTCATCCCTGGACCGGAATCAAGCATCTCAGGACCAGTTTCTGGCTATCAGCTGCCATCAGCCAGGATAGCTTTACTCCAGTGGGCTAGTTAGCACGGGACCCACGTCTGGGCATACCTTTCCCACATAGGGTGAACAGCCAAACACACAAAATGATGGACGGAATGTTGCACATTGGCAAAACATTCACCCCCAGTCACAGATCTGGGTTTAATCCATTGTTATTTTGCTCACCACGCCACCCCAGTTCAGACATGGCCATATGCAAATCAGTCTTGACCCTGTGCCTCATGGGAACAGTCCAGCCCTAACTGCCAAGCCATGTCTTCCCTGGACCGGAATCAAGCATCCTAAGTCCAGTTTCTGGCTATCAGCCGTCATCAGCCAGAATAGCTTGACTCCAGTGGCGTGGTATCACGGGACCAACGTCTGGGCATACACTTCCCACAAAGGGCAAACAGCAAAACACACAAGATGATGGACGGAATGTTGCACATTGGCAAAATATTCACCCCCAGTCACAGATCTGGGTTTAATCCATTGTTATTTTGCTCACCACGCCACCCCAGTTCAGACATGGCCATATGCAAATCAGTCTTGACCCTGTGCCTCATGGGAACAGTCCAGCCCTAACTGCCAAGCCATGTCTTCCCTGGACCGGAATCAAGCATCCTAAGTCCGGTTTCTGGCTATCAGCCGTCATCAGCCAGAATAGCTTGACTCCAGTGGCGTGGTATCACGGGACCAACGTCTGGGCATACACTTCCCACAAAGGGCGAACAGCAAAACACACAAGATGATGGACGGGATGTTGCACATTGGCAAAATATTGACCCCCAGTCAAAGATCTGGGTTTAATCCACCATTATTTTGCTCACCACGCCACCCCAGTTCAGACATGGCCATATGCAAGTCAGTCTTGACCCTGTGCCTCATGGGAACAGTCCAGCCCTAACTGCCAAGCCATGTCTTCCCTGGACCGGAATCAAGCATCCTAAGTCCCGTTTCTGGCTATCAGCTGTCATCAGCCAGGATAGCTTGACTCCAGTGGCGTGGTAGCACGGGACCAACGTCTGGGCATACCCTTCCCACAAAGGGCGAACAGCAAAACACACAAGATGATGGACGGAATGTTGCACATTGGCAAAACATTCACCCCCAGTCAAAGATCTGGGTTTAATCCACCGTTATTTTGCTCACCACGCCACCCCAGTTCAGACATGGCCATATGCAAATCCGCCTTGACCCGGTGCCTCATGGGAACAGTCCAGCCCGAACTGCCAAGCCATGTCTTCCCTCGACTGGGATCAAGCATCCTAGGACCGGTTTCTGGCTATCAGCCGTCATCAGCCAGGATAGCTTGACTCCAGTGGTGTAGTGAGCACGGGACCCACGTCTGGGCATACCCTTCCCAGATAGGGCGAACAGCAAAACACAAAAGATGATGGAGGGAATGTTGCACAATGGCAAAACATTTAGCCCCAGTCACAGATCTGGGTTTAATCCATCGTTATTTTGCTCACCACGCCACCCCAGTTCAGACATGGCAATTTGCAAAACAGTCTTGACCCTGTGCCTCATGGGAACAGTCCTGCCCCAACTGCTAAGCCATGTCATCCCTGGACCGGAATCAAGCATCCTAGGACCGGTTTCTGGCTATCAGCTGTCATCAGCCAGGATAGCTTGACTCCAGTGGGCTAGTGAGCAAGGGCCCCACGTCTGGGCATACTCTTCCCACATAGGGCGAACAGCAAAGCACACAAGATAATGGACAGAATGTTGCACATTGGCAAAACATCCACCTCCAGTCACAGATATGGGTTTAATCCATCGTTTTTTTGCTCACCACGCCACCCCAGTTAAGACATGGCCATATGCAAATCAGTCTTGACCCTGTGCCTCATGGGAACAGTCCAGCCCTAACTGCCAAGCCATGTCTTCCCTGGACCGGAATCAAGCATCTTAGGACCGGTTTCTGGCTATCAGCCGTCATCAGCCAGGATAGCTTGACTCCAGTGGGGTAGTGAGCACGGGACCAACGTCTGGGCATACCCTTCCAACATAGGGCGAACAGCAAAAAACACAAGATGATGGACGGAATGTTGCACATTGGCAAAACATTCACCCCCCAGTCACAGATCTAGGTTTAACCCATCGTTATTTTGCTCACCACGCCACCCCAGTTCAGTCATGGCCATATGCAAATCAGTCTTGATCCTGTGCCTCATGGGAACAGTCCAACCCGAAATGCCAAGCCATGTCTTCCCTGGATTGGAATCAAACATCCTAGGACCGGTTTCTGGCTATCAGCCGTCATCAGCCAAGATAGCTTGACTCCACTGGCGTAGTGAGCACGGGACCCACGTCTGGGCATACCCTTCCCAGATAGGGCAAACAGCAAAACACAAAAGATGATGGAGGGAATGTTGCACATTGGCAAAACATTTAGCCCCAGTCACAGATCTGGGTTTAAGCCATCGTTATTTTGCTCACCACGCCACCCCAGTTCAGACATGGCCCTTTGCAAATCAGTCTTGACCCTGTGCCTCATGGGAACAGTCCTGCCCGAACTGCCAAGCCATGTC
Organism: Lissotriton helveticus; assembly: GCF_964261635.1. Lineage (NCBI taxonomy): Eukaryota > Metazoa > Chordata > Amphibia > Caudata > Salamandridae > Lissotriton > Lissotriton helveticus. Next base: position 1,366,246,063 of record NC_136065.1, read on the forward strand.
ATCCCTGGACCGGAATCAAGCATCTCAGGACCAGTTTCTGGCTATCAGCTGTCATCAGCCAGGATAGCTTTACTCCAGTGGGCTAGTTAGCACGGGACCCACGTCTGGGCATACCTTTCCCACATAGGGTGAACAGCCAAACACACAAAATGATGGACGGAATGTTGCACATTGGCAAAACATTCACCCCCAGTCACAGATCTGGGTTTAATCCATTGTTATTTTGCTCACCACGCCACCCCAGTTCAGACATGGCCATATGCAAATCAGTCTTGACCCTGTGCCTCATGGGAACAGTCCAGCCCGAACTGCCAAGCCATGTCTTCCCTCGACTGGGATCAAGTATCCTAGGACCAGTTTCTGGCTATCAGCCGTCATCAGCCAGGATAGCTTGACTCCAGTGGTGTAGAGAGCAGGGGACCAACGTCTGGGCATACCCTTCCCAGATAGGGCTAACAGCAAAACACAAAAGATGATGGAGGGAATGTTGCACAATGACAAAACATTCACCCCCAGTCACAGATCTGGGTTTAATCCATCGTTATTTTGCTCACCAAGCCACCCCAGTTCAGACATGGTCATATACAAATCAGTCTTGACCCTGTGCCTCATGGGAACAGTCCAGACCGAACTGCCAAGCCATGTCATCCCTGGACCGGAATCAAGCATCCTAGGACCGGTTTCTGGCTATCAGCCTTCATCAGCCAGGATAGCTTGACTCCAGTGGGCTAGTGAGCACGGGACCCACGTCTGGGCATACACTTCCCACATAGGGCGAACAGCCAAACACACAAAAGGATGGACGGAATGTTGCACATTGGCAAAACATTCACCCCCAGTCACAGATCTGGGTTTAATCCATTGTTATTTTGCTCACCACGCCACCCCAGTTCAGACATGGCCATATGGAAATCAGTCTTGACCCTGTGCCTCATGGGAACAGTCCAGCCCTAACTGCCAAGCCATGTCTTCCCTGGACCGGAATCAAGCATCCTAAGTCCCGTTTCTGGCTATCAGCTGTCATCAGCCAGGATAGCTTGACTCCAGTGGCGTGGTAGCACGGGACCAACGTCTGGGCATACCCTTCCCACAAAGGGCGAACAGCAAAACACACAAGATGATGGACGGAATGTTGCACATTGGCAAAACATTCACCCCCAGTCAAAGATCTGGGTTTAATCCACCGTTATTTTGCTCACCACGCCACCCCACTTCAGACATGTCCATATGCAAATCAGTCTTGACCCTGTGCCTCATGGGAACAGTCCAGCCCGAACTGCCAAGCCATGTCTTCCCTCGACTGGGATCAAGTATCCTAGGACCGGTTTCTGGCTATCAGCCGTCATCAGCCAGGATAGCTTGACTCCAGTGGTGTAGTGAGCACGGGACCAACGTCTGGGCATACCCTTCCCAGATAGGGCTAACAGCAAAACACAAAAGATGATGGAGGGAATGTTGCACAATGGCAAAACATTTAGCCCCATTCACAGATCTGGGTTTAATCCATCGTTATTTTGCTCACCACGCCACCCCAGTTCAGACATGGCCATTTGCAAATCAGTCTTGCCCTGTGCCTCATGGGAACAGTCCTGCCCGAACTAAAAAGCCATGTCATCCCTGGACCGGAATCAAGCATCCTAGGACCGGTTTCTGGCTATCAGCTGTCATCAGCCAGGATAGCTTGACTCCAGTGGGCTAGTGAGCACGGGACCCACGTCTGGGCATACCTTTCCCACATAGGGCGAACAGCCAAACACACAAAATGATGGACGGAATGTTGCACATTGGCAAAATATTCATCCCCAGTCACAGATCTGGGTTTAATCCATTGTTATTTTGCTCACCACGCCACCCCACTTCAGACATGGCCATATGCAAATCAGTCTTGACCCTGTGCCTCATGAGAACAGTCCAGCCCGAACTGCCAAGCCATGTCTTCCCTCGACTGGGATCAAGTATCCTAGGACCGGTTTCTGGCTATCAGCCATCATCAGCCAGGATAGCTTGACTCCAGTGGTGTAGTGAGCACGGGACCCACGTCTGGGCATACCCTTCCCAGATAGGGCGAACAGCAAAACACAAAAGATGATGGAGGGAATGTTGCACAATGGCAAAACATTTAGCCCCAGTCACAGATCTGGGTTTAATCCATCGTTATTTTGCTCACCACGCCACCCCAGTTCAGACATGGCAATTTGCAAAACAGTATTGACCCTGTGCCTCATGGGAACAGTCCTGCCCCAACTGCCAAGCCATGTCATCCCTGGACCGGAATCAAGCATCCTAGGACCGGTTTCTGGCTATCAGCTGTCATCAGCCAGGATAGCTTGACTCCAGTGGGCTAGTGAGCAAGGGCCCCACGTCTGGGCATACTCTTCCCACATAGGGCGAACAGCAAAGCACACAAGATAATGGACAGAATGTTGCACATTGGCAAAACATCCACCTCCAGTCACAGATATGGGTTTAATCCATCGATTTTTTTGCTCACCACGCCACCCCAGTTAAGACATGGCCATATGCAAATCAGTCTTGACCCTGTGCCTCATGGGAACAGTCCAGCCCTAACTGCCAAGCCATGTCTTCCCTGGACCGGAATCAAGCATCTTAGGACCGGTTTCTGGCTATCAGCCGTCATCAGCCAGGATAGCTTGACTCCAGTGGGGTAGTGAGCACGGGACCAACGTCTGGGCATACCCTTCCAACATAGGGCGAACAGCAAAAAACACAAGATGATGGACGGAATGTTGCACATTGGCAAAACATTCACCCCCCAGTCACAGATCTAGGTTTAACCCATCGTTATTTTGCTCACCACGCCACCCCAGTTCAGTCATGGCCATATGCAAATCAGTCTTGATCCTGTGCCTCATGGGAACAGTCCAACCCGAAATGCCAAGCCATGTCTTCCCTGGATTGGAATCAAACATCCCAGGACCGGTTTCTGGCTATCAGCCGTCATCAGCCAAGATAGCTTGACTCCAGTGGCGTAGTGAGCACGGGACCCACGTCTGGGCATACCCTTCCCAGATAGGGCAAACAGCAAAACACAAAAGATGGTGGAGGGAATGTTGCACATTGGCAAAACATTTAGCCCCAGTCACAGATCTGGGTTTAAGCCATCGTTATTTTGCTCACCACGCCACCCCAGTTCAGACATGGCCCTTTGCAAATCAGTCTTGACCCTGTGCCTCATGGGAACAGTCCTGCCCCAACTGCCAAGCCATGTCATCCCTGGACCGGAATCAAGCATCCTAGGACCGGTTTCTGGCTATCAGCTGTCATCAGCCAGAATAGCTTGACTCCAGTGGGCTAGTGAGCAAGGGCCCCACGTCTGGGCATACTCTTCCCACATAGGGCGAACAGCAAAGCACATAAGATAATGGACGGAATGTTGCACATTGGCAAAACATCCACCCCCAGTCACAGATATGGGTTTAATCCATCGTTTTTTTGCTCACCACGCCACCCCAGTTCAGACATGGCCATATGCAAATCCGTCTTGACCCGGTGCCTCATGGGAACAGTCCAGCCCGAACTGCCAAGCCATGTCTTCCCTCGACTGGGATCAAGTATCCTAGGACCGGTTTCTGGCTATCAGCCGTCATCAGCCAGGATAGCTTGACTCCAGTGGTGTAGTGAGCACGGGACCCACATCTGGGCATACCCTTCCCACATAGGGCGGACAGCAAAACACAAAAGATGATGGAGGGAATGTTGCACATTGGCAAAACATTTAGCCCCAGTCACAGATCTGGGTTTAATGCATCGTTATTTTGCTCACCACGCCACCCCAGTTCAGACATGGCCATTTGCAAATCAGTCTTGCCCTGTGCCTCATGGGAACAGTCCTGCCCGAACTGCCAAGCCATGTCATCCCTGGACCGGAATCAAGCATCCTAGGACAGGTTTCTGGCTATCAGCTGTCATCAGCCAGGATAGCTTGACTCCAGTGGGCTAGTGAGCACGGGACCCACGTCTGGGCATACCTTTCCCACATAGGGCGAACAGCCAAACACACAAAATGATGGACGGAATGTTGCACATTGGCAAAATATTCACCCCCAGTCACATATCTGGGTTTAATCCATTGTTATTTTGCTCACCACGCCACCCCACTTCAGACATGGCCATATGCAAATCAGTCTTGACCCTGTGCCTCATGAGAACAGTCCAGCCCTAACTGCCAAGCCATGTCTTCCCTGGACCGGAATCAAGCATCCTAAGTCCGGTTTCTGGCTATCAGCCGTCATCAGCCAGGATAGCTTGACTCCAGTGGCGTGGTAGCACGGGACCAACGTCTGGGCATACCCTTCCCACAAAGGGCGAACAGCAAAACACACAAGATGATGGAAGGAATGGTGCACAGTGGCAAAACATTCACCCCCAGTTAAAGATCTGGGTTTAATCCACCGTTATTTTGCTCACCACGCCACCCCAGTTCAGACATGGCCATAAGCAAATCCGTCTTGACCCGGTGCCTCATGGGAACAGTCCAGCCCGAACTGCCAAGCCATGTCTTCCCTCGACTGGGATCAAGTATCCTAGGACCGGTTTCTGGCTATCAGCCGTCATCAGCCAGGATAGCTTGACTCCAGTGGTGTAGTGAGCACGGGACCCACGTCTGGGCATACCCTTCCCAGATAGGGCGAACAGCAAAACACAAAAGATGATGGAGGGAATGTTGCACAATGGCAAAACATTTAGCCCCAGTCACAGATCTGGGTTTAATCCATCGTTATTTTGCTCACCACGCCACCCCAGTTCAGATATGGCAATTTGCAAAACAGTCTTGACCCTGTGCCTCATGGGAACAGTCCTGCCCCAACTGCCAAGCCATGTCATCCCTGGACCGGAATCAAGCATCCTAGGACCGGTTTCTGGCTATCAGCTGTCATCAGCCAGGATAGCTTGACTCCAGTGGGCTAGTGAGCAAGGGCCCCACGTCTGGGCATACTCTTCCCACATAGGGCGAACAGCAAAGCACACAAGATAATGGACAGAATGTTGCACATTGGCAAAACATCCACCTCCAGTCACAGATATGGGTTTAATCCATCGTTTTTTTGCTCACCACGCCACCCCAGTTAAGACATGGCCATATGCAAATCAGTCTTGACCCTGTGCCTCATGGGAACAGTCCAGCCCTAACTGCCAAGCCATGTCTTCCCTGGACCGGAATCAAGCATCTTAGGACCGGTTTCTGGCTATCAGCCGTCATCAGCCAGGATAGCTTGACTTCAGTGGGGTAGTGAGCACGGGACCAACGTCTGGGCATACCCTTCCAACATAGGGCGAACAGCAAAAAACACAAGATGATGGACGGAATGTTGCACATTGGCAAAACATTCACCCCCCAGTCACAGATCTAGGTTTAACCCATCGTTATTTTGCTCACCACGCCACCCCAGTTCAGTCATGGCCATATGCAAATCAGTCTTGATCCTGTGCCTCATGGGAACAGTCCAACCCGAAATGCCAAGCCATGTCTTCCCTGGATTGGAATCAAACATCCTAGGACCGGGTTCTGGCTATCAGCCGTCATCAGCCAAGATAGCTTGACTCCAGTGGCGTAGTGAGCACGGGACCCACGTCTGGGCATACCCTTCCCAGATAGGGCAAACAGCAAAACACAAAAGATGGTGGAGGGAATGTTGCACATTGGCAAAACATTTAGCCCCAGTCACAGATCTGGGTTTAAGCCATCGTTATTTTGCTCACCACGCCACCCCAGTTCAGACATGGCCCTTTGCAAATCAGTCTTGACCCTGTGCCTTATGGGAACAGTCCTGCCCGCACTGCCAAGCCATGTCATCCCTGGACCGGAATCAAGCATCTCAGGACCAGTTTCTGGCTATCAGCTGTCATCAGCCAGGATAGCTTGACTCCAGTGGGCTAGTTAGCACGGGACCCACGTCTGGGCATACCTTTCCCACATAGGGTAAACAGCCAAACACACAAAATGATGGACGGAATGTTGCACATTGGCAAAACATTCACCCCCAGTCACAGATCTGGGTTTAATCCATTGTTATTTTGCTCACCACGCCACCCCACTTCAGACATGGCCATATGCAAATCAGTCTTGACCCTGTGCCTCATGGGAACAGTCCAGCCCTAACTGCCAAGCCATGTCTTCCCTGGACCGGAATCAAGCATCCTAAGTCCGGTTTCTGGCTATCAGCCGTCATCAGCCAGAATAGCTTGACTCCAGTGGCGTGGTATCACGGGACCAACGTCTGGGCATACACTTCCCTCAAAGGGCGAACAGCAAAACACACAAGATGATGGACGGAATGTTGCACATTGGCAAAATATTGACCCCCAGTCAAAGATCTGGGTTTAATCCACCATTATTTTGCTCACCACGCCACCCCACTTCAGACATGGCTATATGCAAATCAGTCTTGACCCTGTGCCTCATGGGAACAGTCCAGCCCGAACTGCCAAGCCATGTCATCCCTGGACCGGAATCAAGCATCCTAGGACCGGTTTCTGGCTATCAGCTGTCATCAGCCAGGATAGCTTGACTCCAGTGGTGTAGTGAGCACGGGACCAACGTCTGGGCATACCCTTCCCAGATAGGGCTAACAGCAAAACACAAAAGATGATGGAGGGAATGTTGCACAATGGCAAAACATTTAGCCCCATTCACAGATCTGGGTTTAATCCATCGTTATTTTGCTCACCAAGCCACCCCAGTTCAGACATGGCAATTTGCAAAACAGTCTTGACCCTGTGCCTCATGGGAACAGTCCTGCCCCAACTGCCAACCCATGTCATCCCTGGACCGGAATCAAGCATCCTAGGACCGGTTTCTGGCTATCAGCTGTCATCAGCCAGAATAGCTTGACTCCAGTGGGCTAGTGAGCAAGGGCCCCACGTCTGGGCATACTCTTCCCACATAGGGCGAACAGCAAAGCACATAAGATAATGGACGGAATGTTGCACATTGGCAAAACATCCACCCCCAGTCACAGATATGGGTTTAATCCATCGTTTTTTTGCTCACCACGCCACCCCAGTTAAGACATGGCCATATGCAAATCAGTCTTGACCCTGTGCCTCATGGGAACAGTCCAGCCCTAACTGCCAAGCCATGTCTTCCCTGGACCGGAATCAAGCATCTTAGGACCGGTTTCTGGCTATCGGCCGTCATCAGCCAGGATAGCTTGACTCCAGTGGGGTAGTGAGCACGGGACCAACGTCTGGGCATACCCTTCCAACATAGGGCGAACAGCAAAAAACACAAGATGATGGACGGGATGTTGCACATTGGCAAAATATTGACCCCCAGTCAAAGATCTGGGTTTAATCCACCATTATTTTGCTCACCACGCCACCCCAGTTCAGACATGGCCATATGCAAGTCAGTCTTGACCCTGTGCCTCATGGGAACAGTCCAGCCCGAACTGCCAAGCCATGTCTTCCCTCGACTGGGATCAAGTATCCTAGGACCAGTTTCTGGCTATCAGCCGTCATCAGCCAGGATAGCTTGACTCCAGTGGTGTAGAGAGCAGGGGACCAACGTCTGGGCATACCCTTCCCAGATAGGGCTAACAGCAAAACACAAAAGATGATGGAGGGAATGTTGCACAATGGCAAAACATTCACCCCCAGTCACAGATCTGGGTTTAATCCATCGTTATTTTGCTCACAAAGCCACCCCAGTTCAGACATGGTCATATACAAATCAGTCTTGACCCTGTGCCTCATGGGAACAGTCCAGACCGAACTGCCAAGCCATGTCATCCCTGGACCGGAATCAAGCATCCTAGGACCGGTTTCTGGCTATCAGCCTTCATCAGCCAGGATAGCTTGACTCCAGTGGGCTAGTGAGCACGGGACCCACGTCTGGGCATACCCTTCCCACATAGGGCGAACAGCCAAACACACAAAATGATGGACAGAATGTTGCACATTGGCAAAACATTCACCCCCAGTCACAGATCTGGGTTTAATCCATTGTTATTTTGCTCACCACGCCACCCCAGTTCAGACATGGCCATATGGAAATCAGTCTTGACCCTGTGCCTCATGGGAACAGTCCAGCCCTAACTGCCAAGCCATGTCTTCCCTGGACCGGAATCAAGCATCCTAAGTCCCGTTTCTGGCTATCAGCTGTCATCAGCCAGGATAGCTTGACTCCAGTGGCGTGGTAGCACGGGACCAACGTCTGGGCATACCCTTCCCACAAAGGGCGAACAGCAAAACACACAAGATGATGGACGGAATGTTGCACATTGGCAAAACATTCACCCCCAGTCAAAGATCTGGGTTTAATCCACCAATATTTTGCTCACCACGCCACCCCAGTTCAGACATGGCCATATGCAAATCCGCCTTGACCCGGTGCCTCATGGGAACAGTCCAGCCCGAACTGCCAAGCCATGTCTTCCCTCGACTGGGATCAAGCATCCTAGGACCGGTTTCTGGCTATCAGCCGTCATCAGCCAGGATAGCTTGACTCCAGTGGTGTAGTGAGCACGGGACCCACGTCTGGGCATACCCTTCCCAGATAGGGCTAACAGCAAAACACAAAAGATGATGGAGGGAATGTTGCACAATGGCAAAACATTTAGCCCCATTCACAGATCTGGGTTTAATCCATCGTTATTTTGCTCACCAAGCCACCCCAGTTCAGACATGGCAATTTGCAAAACAGTCTTGACCCTGTGCCTCATGGGAACAGTCCTGCCCCAACTGCCAACCCATGTCATCCCTGGACCGGAATCAAGCATCCTAGGACCGGTTTCTGGCTATCAGCTGTCATCAGCCAGAATAGCTTGACTCCAGTGGGCTAGTGAGCAAGGGCCCCACGTCTGGGCATACTCTTCCCACATAGGGCGAACAGCAAAGCACATAAGATAATGGACGGAATGTTGCACATTGGCAAAACATCCACCCCCAGTCACAGATATGGGTTTAATCCATCGTTTTTTTGCTCACCACGCCACCCCAGTTAAGACATGGTCATATGCAAATCAGTCTTGACCCTGTGCCTCATGGGAACAGTCCAGCCCTAACTAGCAAGCCATGTCTTCCCTGGACCGGAATCAAGCATCTTAGGACCGGTTTCTGGCTATCGGCCGTCATCAGCCAGGATAGCTTGACTCCGGTGGGGTAGTGAGCACGGGACCAACGTCTGGGCATACCCTTCCAACATAGGGCGAACAGCAAAAAACACAAGATGATGGACGGAATGTTGCACATTGGCAAAACATTCACCCCCCAGTCACAGATCTAGGTTTAACCCATCGTTATTTTGCTCACCACGCAACCCCAGTTCAGTCATGGCCATATGCAAATCAGTCTTGATCCTGTGCCTCATGGGAACAGTCCAACCCGAAATGCCAAGCCATGTCTTCCCTGGATTGGAATCAAGCATCCTAGGACCGGTTTCTGGCTATCAGCCGTCATCAGCCAAGATAGCTTGACTCCAGTGGCGTAGTGAGCACGGGACCCACGTCTGGGCATACCCTTCCCAGATAGGGCAAACAGCAAAACACAAAAGATGATGGAGGGAATGTTGCACATTGGCAAAACATTTAGCCCCAGTCACAGATCTGGGTTTAAGCCATCGTTATTTTGCTCACCACGCCACCCCAGTTCAGACATGGCCCTTTGCAAATCAGTCTTGACCCTGTGCCTAATGGGAACAGTCCTGCCCGAACTGCCGAGCCATGTCATCCCTGGACCGGAATCAAGCATCTCAGGACCAGTTTCTGGCTATCAGCTGTCATCAGCCAGGATAGCTTTACTCCAGTGGGCTAGTTAGCACGGGACCCACGTCTGGGCATACCTTTCCCACATACGGTGAACAGCCAAACACACAAAATGATGGACGGAATGTTGCACATTGGCAAAACATTCACCCCCAGTCACAGATCTGGGTTTAATCCATTGTTATTTTGCTCACCACGCCACCCCAGTTCAGACATGGCCATATGCAAATCAGTCTTGACCCTGTGCCTCATGGGAACAGTCCAGCCCTAACTGCCAAGCCATGTCTTCCCTGGACCGGAATCAAGCATCCTAAGTCCGGTTTCTGGCTATCAGCCGTCATCAGCCAGAATAGCTTGACTCCAGTGCCGTGGTATCACGGGACCAACGTCTGGGCATACACTTCCCACAAAGGGCGAACAGCAAAACACACAAGATGATGGACGGGATGTTGCACATTGGCAAAATATTGACCCCCAGTCAAAGATCTGGGTTTAATCCACCATTATTTTGCTCACCACGCCACCCCAGTTCAGACATGGCCATATGCAAGTCAGTCTTGACCCTGTGCCTCATGGGAACAGTCCAGCCCGAACTGCCAAGCCATGTCTTCCCTCGACTGGGATCAAGTATCCTAGGACCAGTTTCTGGCTATCAGCCGTCATCAGCCAGGATAGCTTGACTCCAGTGGTGTAGAGAGCAGGGGACCAACGTCTGGGCATACCCTTCCCAGATAGGGCTAACAGCAAAACACAAAAGATGATGGAGGGAATGTTGCACAATGGCAAAACATTCACCCCCAGTCACAGATCTGGGTTTAATCCATCGTTATTTTGCTCACCAAGCCACCCCAGTTCAGACATGGTCATATACAAATCAGTCTTGACCCTGTGCCTCATGGGAACAGTCCAGACCGAACTGCCAAGCCATGTCATCCCTGGACCGGAATCAAGCATCCTAGGACCGGTTTCTGGCTATCAGCCTTCATCAGCCAGGATAGCTTGACTCCAGTGGGCTAGTGAGCACGGGACCCACGTCTGGGCATACCCTTCCCACATAGGGCAAACAGCCAAACACACAAAATGATGGACGGAATGTTGCACATTGGCAAAACATTCACCCCCAGTCACAGATCTGGGTTTAATCCATTGTTATTTTGCTCACCACGCCACCCCAGTTCAGACATGGCCATATGGAAATCAGTCTTGACCCTGTGCCTCATGGGAACAGTCCAGCCCTAACTGCCAAGCCATGTCTTCCCTGGACCGGAATCAAGCATCCTAAGTCCCGTTTCTGGCTATCAGCTGTCATCAGCCAGGATAGCTTGACTCCAGTGGCGTGGTAGCACGGGACCAACGTCTGGGCATACCCTTCCGACAAAGGGCGAACAGCAAAACACACAAGATGATGGACGGAATGTTGCACATTGGCAAAACATTCACCCCCAGTCAAAGATCTGGGTTTAATCCACCGTTATTTTGCTCACCACGCCACCCCAGTTCAGACATGGCCATATGCAAATCCGCCTTGACCAGGTGCCTCATGGGAACAGTCCAGCCCGAACTGCCAAGCCATGTCTTCCCTCGACTGGGATCAAGCATCCTAGGACCGGTTTCTGGCTATCAGCCGTCATCAGCCAGGATAGCTTGACTCCAGTGGTGTAGTGAGCACGGGACCCACGTCTGGGCATACCCTTCCCAGATAGGGCTAACAGCAAAACACAAAAGATGATGGAGGGAATGTTGCACAATGGCAAAACATTTAACCCCATTCACAGATCTGGGTTTAATCCATCGTTATTTTGCTCACCATGCCACCCCAGTTCAGACATGGCAATTTGCAAAACAGTCTTGACCCTGTGCCTCATGGGAACAGTCCTGCCCCAACTGCCAACCCATGTCATCCCTGGACCGGAATCAAGCATCCTAGGACCGGTTTCTGGCTATCAGCTGTCATCAGCCAGAATAGCTTGACTCCAGTGGGCTAGTGAGCAAGGGCCCCACGTCTGGGCATACTCTTCCCACATAGGGCGAACAGCAAAGCACATAAGATAATGGACGGAATGTTGCACATTGGCAAAACATCCACCCCCAGTCACAGATATGGGTTTAATCCATCGTTTTTTTGCTCACCACGCCACCCCAGTTAAGACATGGCCATATGCAAATCAGTCTTGACCCTGTGCCTCATGGGAACAGTCCAGCCCTAACTAGCAAGCCATGTCTTCCCTGGACCGGAATCAAGCATCTTAGGACCGGTTTCTGGCTATCGGCCGTCATCAGCCAGGATAGCTTGACTCCGGTGGGGTAGTGAGCACGGGACCAACGTCTGGGCATACCCTTCCAACATAGGGCGAACAGCAAAAAACACAAGATGATGGACGGAATGTTGCACATTGGCAAAACATTCACCCCCCAGTCACAGATCTAGGTTTAACCCATCGTTATTTTGCTCACCACGCAAACCCAGTTCAGTCATGGCCATATGCAAATCAGTCTTGATCCTGTGCCTCATGGGAACAGTCCAACCCGAAATGCCAAGCCATGTCTTCCCTGGATTGGAATCAAGCATCCTAGGACCGGTTTCTGGCTATCAGCCGTCATCAGCCAAGATAGCTTGACTCCAGTGGCGTAGTGAGCACGGGACCCACGTCTGGGCATACCCTTCCCAGATAGGGCAAACAGCAAAACACAAAAGATGATGGAGGGAATGTTGCACATTGGCAAAACATTTAGCCCCAGTCACAGATCTGGGTTTAAGCCATCGTTATTTTGCTCACCACGCCACCCCAGTTCAGACATGGCCCTTTGCAAATCAGTCTTGACCCTGTGCCTCATGGGAACAGTCCTGCCCGAACTGCCGAGCCATGTCATCCCTGGACCGGAATCAAGCATCTCAGGACCAGTTTCTGGCTATCAGCTGTCATCAGCCAGGATAGCTTTACTCCAGTGGGCTAGTTAGCACGGGACCCACGTCTGGGCATACCTTTCCCACATACGGTGAACAGCCAAACACACAAAATGATGGACGGAATGTTGCACATTGGCAAAACATTCACCCCCAGTCACAGATCTGGGTTTAATCCATTGTTATTTTGCTCACCACGCCACCCCAGTTCAGACATGGCCATATGCAAATCAGTCTTGACCCTGTGCCTCATGGGAACAGTCCAGCCCTAACTGCCAAGCCATGTCTTCCCTGGACCGGAATCAAGCATCCTAAGTCCGGTTTCTGGCTATCAGCCGTCATCAGCCAGAATAGCTTGACTCCAGTGCCGTGGTATCACGGGACCAACGTCTGGGCATACACTTCCCACAAAGGGCGAACAGCAAAACACACAAGATGATGGACGGGATGTTGCACATTGGCAAAATATTGACCCCCAGTCAAAGATCTGGGTTTAATCCACCATTATTTTGCTCACCACGCCACCCCAGTTCAGACATGGCCATATGCAAGTCAGTCTTGACCCTGTGCCTCATGGGAACAGTCCAGCCCGAACTGCCAAGCCATGTCTTCCCTCGACTGGGATCAAGTATCCTAGGACCAGTTTCTGGCTATCAGCCGTCATCAGCCAGGATAGCTTGACTCCAGTGGTGTAGAGAGCAGGGGACCAACGTCTGGGCATACCCTTCCCAGATAGGGCTAACAGCAAAACACAAAAGATGATGGAGGGAATGTTGCACAATGGCAAAACATCCGCCCCCAGTCACAGATCTGGGTTTAATCCATCGTTATTTTGCTCACCAAGCCACCCCAGTTCAGACATGGTCATATACAAATCAGTCTTGACCCTGTGCCTCATGGGAACAGTCCAGACCGAACTGCCAAGCCATGTCATCCCTGGACCGGAATCAAGCATCCTAGGACCGGTTTCTGGCTATCAGCCTTCATCAGCCAGGATAGCTTGACTCCAGTGGGCTAGTGAGCACGGGACCCACGTCTGGGCATACCCTTCCCACATAGGGCGAACAGCCAAACACACAAAATGATGGACGGAATGTTGCACATTGGCAAAACATTCACCCCCAGTCACAGATCTGGGTTTAATCCATTGTTATTTTGCTCACCACGCCACCCCAGTTCAGACATGGCCATATGGAAATCAGTCTTGACCCTGTGCCTCATGGGAACAGTCCAGCCCTAACTGCCAAGCCATGTCTTCCCTGGACCGGAATCAAGCATCCTAAGTCCCGTTTCTGGCTATCAGCTGTCATCAGCCAGGATAGCTTGACTCCAGTGGCGTGGTAGCACGGGACCAACGTCTGGGCATACCCTTCCCACAAAGGGCGAACAGCAAAACACACAAGATGAAGGACGGAATGTTGCACATTGGCAAAACATTCACCCCCAGTCAAAGATCTGGGTTTAATCCACCGTTATTTTGCTCACCACGCCACCCCAGTTCAGACATGGCCATATGCAAATCCGCCTTGACCCGGTGCCTCATGGGAACAGTCCAGCCCGAACTGCCAAGCCATGTCTTCCCTCGACTGGGATCAAGCATCCTAGGACCGGTTTCTGGCTATCAGCCGTCATCAGCCAGGATAGCTTGACTCCAGTGGTGTAGTGAGCACGGGACCCACGTCTGGGCATACCCTTCCCAGATAGGGCGAACAGCAAAACACAAAAGATGATGGAGGGAATGTTGCACAATGGCAAAACATTTAGCCCCAGTCACAGATCTGGGTTTAATCCATCGTTATTTTGCTCACCACGCCACCCCAGTTCAGACATGGCAATTTGCAAAACAGTCTTGACCCTGTGCCTCATGGGAACAGTCCTGCCCCAACTGCCAAGCCATGTCATCCCTGGCCCGGAATCAAGCATCCTAGGACCGGTTTCTGGCTATCAGCTGTCATCAGCCAGGATAGCTTGACTCCAGTGGGCTAGTGAGCAAGGGCCCCACGTCTGGGCATACTCTTCCCACATAGGGCGAACAGCAAAGCACACAAGATAATGGACAGAATGTTGCACATTGGCAAAACATCCACCTCCAGTCACAGATATGGGTTTAATCCATCGTTTTTTTGCTCACCACGCCACCCCAGTTAAGACATGGCCATATGCAAATCAGTCTTGACCCTGTGCCTCATGGGAACAGTCCAGCCCTAACTGCCAAGCCATGTCTTCCCTGGACCCGAATCAAGCATCTTAGGACCGGTTTTTGGCTATCAGCCGTCATCAGCCAGGATAGCTTGACTCCAGTGGGGTAGTGAGCACGGGACCAACGTCTGGGCATACCCTTCCAACATAGGGCGAACAGCAAAAAACACAAGATGATGGACGGAATGTTGCACATTGGCAAAACATTCACCCCCCAGTCACAGATCTAGGTTTAACCCATCGTTATTTTGCTCACCACGCCACCCCAGTTCAGTCATGGCCATATGCAAATCAGTCTTGATCCTGTGCCTCATGGGAACAGTCCAACCCGAAATGACAAGCCATGTCTTCCCTGGATTGGAATCAAACATCCTAGGACCGGTTTCTGGCTATCAGCCGTCATCAGCCAAGATAGCTTGGCTCCAGTGGCGTAGTGAGCACGGGACCCACGTCTGGGCATACCCTTCCCAGATAGGGCAAACAGCAAAACACAAAAGATGATGGAGGGAATGTTGCACATTGGCAAAACATTTAGCCCCAGTCACAGATCTGGGTTTAAGCCATCGTTATTTTGCTCACCACGCCACCCCAGTTCAGACATGGCTCTTTGCAAATCAGTCTTGACCCTGTGCCTCATGGGAACAGTCCTGCCCGAACTGCCAAGCCATGTCATCCCTTGACCGGAATCAAGCATCTCAGGACCAGTTTCTGGCTATCAGCTGTCATCAGCCAGGATAGCTTTACTCCAGTGGGCTAGTTAGCACGGGACCCACGTCTGGGCATACCTTTCCCACATAGGGTGAACAGCCAAACACACAAAATGATGGACGGAATGTTGCACATTGGCAAAACATTCACCCCCAGTCACAGATCTGGGTTTAATCCATTGTTATTTTGCTCACCACGCCACCCCAGTTCAGACATGGCCATATGCAAATCAGTCTTGACCCTGTGCCTCATGGGAACAGTCCAGCCCTAACTGCCAAGCCATGTCTTCCCTGGACCGGAATCAAGCATCCTAAGTCCGGTTTCTGGCTATCAGCCGTCATCAGCCAGAATAGCTTGACTCCAGTGGCGTGGTATCACGGGACCAACGTCTGGGCATACACTTCCCACAAAGGGCGAACAGCAAAACACACAAGATGATGGACGGAATGTTGCACATTGGCAAAATATTGACCCCCAGTCAAAGATCTGGGTTTAATCCACCATTATTTTGCTCACCACGCCACCCCAGTTCAGACATGGCCATATGCAAGTCAGTCTTGACCCTGTGCCTCATGGGAACAGTCCAGCCCGAACTGCCAAGCCATGTCTTCCCTCGACTGGGATCAAGTATCCTAGGACCAGTTTCTGGCTATCAGCCGTCATCAGCCAGGATAGCTTGACTCCAGTGGTGTAGAGAGCAGGGGACCAACGTCTGGGCATACCCTTCCCAGATAGGGCTAACAGCAAAACACAAAAGATGATGGAGGGAATGTTGCACAATGGCAAAACATTCACCCCCAGTCACAGATCTGGGTTTAATCCATCGTTATTTTGCTCACCAAGACACCCCAGTTCAGACATGGTCATATACAAATCAGTCTTGACCCTGTGCCTCATGGGAACAGTCCAGCCCTAACTGCCAAGCCATGTCATCCCTGGACCGGAATCAAGCATCCTAGGACCGGTTTCTGGCTATCAGCCTTCATCAGCCAGGATAGCTTGACTCCAGTGGGCTAGTGAGCACGGGACCCACGTCTGGGCATACCCTTCCCACATAGGGCGAACAGCCAAACACACAAAATGATGGACGGAATGTTGCACATTGGCAAAACATTCACCCCCAGTCACAGATCTGGGTTTAATCCATTGTTATTTTGCTCACCACGCCACCCCAGTTCAGACATGGCCATATGGAAATCAGTCTTGACCCTGTGCCTCATGGGAACAGTCCAGCCCTAACTGCCAAGCCATGTCTTCCCTGGACCGGAATCAAGCATCCTAAGTCCCGTTTCTGGCTATCAGCTGTCATCAGCCAGGATAGCTTGACTCCAGTGGCGTGGTAGCACGGGACCAACGTCTGGGCATACCCTTCCCACAAAGGGCGAACAGCAAAACACACAAGATGATGGACGGAATGTTGCACATTGGCAAAACATTCACCCCCAGTCAAAGATCTGGGTTTAATCCACCGTTATTTTGCTCACCACGCCACCCCAGTTCAGACATGGCCATATGCAAATCCGCCTTGACCCGGTGCCTCATGGGAACAGTCCAGCCCGAACTGCCAAGCCATGTCTTCCCTCGACTGGGATCAAGCATCCTAGGACCGGTTTCTGGCTATCAGCCGTCATCAGCCAGGATAGCTTGACTCCAGTGGTGTAGTGAGCACGGGACCCACGTCTGGGCATACCCTTCCCAGATAGGGCGAACAGCAAAACACAAAAGATGATGGAGGGAATGTTGCACAATGGCAAAACATTTAGCCCCAGTCACAGATCTGGGTTTAATCCATCGTTATTTTGCTCACCACGCCACCCCAGTTCAGACATGGCAATTTGCAAAACAGTCTTGACCCTGTGCCTCATGGGAACAGTCCTGCCCCAACTGCCAAGCCATGTCATCCCTGGACCGGAATCAAGCATCCTAGGACCGGTTTCTGGCTATCAGCCGTCATCAGCCAGGATAGCTTGACTCCAGTGGGCTAGTGAGCAAGGGCCCCACGTCTGGGCATACTCTTCCCACATAGGGCGAACAGCAAAGCACACAAGATAATGGACAGAATGTTGCACATTGGCAAAACATCCACCTCCAGTCACAGATATGGGTTTAATCCATCGTTTTTTTGCTCACCACGCCACCCCATTTAAGACATGGCCATATGCAAATCAGTTTTGACCCTGTGCCTCATGGGAACAGTCCAGCCCTAACTGCCAAGCCATGTCTTCCCTGGACCGGAATCAAGCATCTTAGGACCAGTTTCTGGTTATCAGCCGTCATCAGCCAGGATAGCTTGACTCCAGTGGGGTAGTGAGCACGGGACCAACGTCTGGGCATACCCTTCCAACATAGGGCAAACAGCAAAAAACACAAGATGATGGACGGAATGTTGCACATTGGCAAAACATTCACCCCCCAGTCACAGATCTAGGTTTAACCCATCGTTATTTTGCTCACCACGCCACCCCAGTTCAGTCATGGCCATATGCAAATCAGTCTTGATCCTGTGCCTCATGGGAACAGTCCAACCCGAAATGCCAAGCCATGTCTTCCCTGGATTGGAATCAAACATCCTAGGACCGGTTTCTGGCTATCAGCCGTCATCAGCCAAGATAGCTTGACTCCAGTGGCGTAGTGAGCACGGGACCCACGTCTGGGCATACCCTTCCCAGATAGAGCAAACAGCAAACACAAAAGATGGTGGAGGGAATGTTGCACATTGGCAAAACATTTAGCCCCAGTCACAAATCTGGGTTTAAGCCATCGTTATTTTGCTCACCACGCCACCCCAGTTCAGACATGGCCCTTTGCAAATCAGTCTTGACCCTGTGCCTTATGGGAACAGTCCTGCCCGAACTGCCAAGCCATGTCATCCCTGGACCGGAATCAAGCATCTCAGGACCAGTTTCTGGCTATCAGCTGTCATCAGCCAGGATAGCTTGACTCCAGTGGGCTAGTTAGCACAGGACCCACGTCTGGGCATACCTTTCCCACATAGGGTGAACAGCCAAACACACAAAATGATGGACGGAATGTTGCACATTGGCAAAACATTCACCCCCAGTCACAGATCTGGGTTTAATCCATTGTTATTTTGCTCACCACGCCACCCCAGTTCAGACATGGCCATATGCAAATCAGTCTTGACCCTGTGCCTCATGGGAAGAGTCCAGCCCTAACTGCCAAGCCATGTCTTCCCTGGACCGGAATCAAGCATCCTAAGTCCGGTTTCTGGCTATCAGCCGTCATCAGCCAGGATAGCTTGACTCCAGTGGCGTGGTATCACGGGACCAACGTCTGGGCATACACTTCCCACAAAGGGTGAAGAGCAAAACACACAAGATGATGGACGGAATGTTGCACATTGGCAAAACATTGACCCCCAGTCAAAGATCTGGGTTTAATCCACCATTATTTTGCTCACCACGCCACCCCAGTTCAGACATGGCCATATGCAAATCAGTCTTGACCCTGTGCCTCATGGGAACAGTCCAGCCCGAACTGCCAAGCCATCTATTCCCTCGACTGGGATCAAGTATCCTAGGACCGGTTTCTGGCTATCAGCCGTCATCAGCCAGGATAGCTTGACTCCAGTGGTGTAGTGAGCACGGGACCCACGTCTGGGCATACCCTTCCCAGATAGGGCGAACAGCAAAACACAAAAGATGATGGAGGGAATGTTGCACAATGGCAAAACATTTAGCCCCAGTCACAGATCTGGGTTTAATCCATCGTTATTTTGCTCACCACGCCACCCCAGTTCAGACATGGCAATTTGCAAATCAGTCTTGACCCTGTGCCTCATGGGAACAGTCCAGCCCGAACTGCCAAGCCATGTCTTTCCTCGACCGGAATCAAGTATCCTAGGACCGGTTTCTGGCTATCAGCCGTCATCAGCCAGGATAGCTTGACACCAGTGGGGTAGTGAGCACGGGACC
Organism: Lissotriton helveticus; assembly: GCF_964261635.1. Taxonomy (NCBI): domain Eukaryota; kingdom Metazoa; phylum Chordata; class Amphibia; order Caudata; family Salamandridae; genus Lissotriton; species Lissotriton helveticus. The sequence goes on from NC_136065.1 coordinate 1,366,265,535, forward strand.
AACGTCTGGGCATACCCTTCCCTCATAGGGCGAACAGCAAAAAACACAAGATGATGGACGGAATGTTGCACATTGGCAAAACATTCACCCCCAGTCACAGATCTGGGTTTAATCCATTGTTATTTTGCTCACCACGCCACCCCAGTTCAGACATGGCCATATGCAAATCAGTCTTGACCCTGTGCCTCATGGGAAGAGTCCAGCCCTAACTGCCAAGCCATGTCTTCCCTGGACCGGAATCAAGCATCCTAAGTCCGGTTTCTGGCTATCAGCCGTCATCAGCCAGGATAGCTTGACTCCAGTGGCGTGGTATCACGGGACCAACGTCTGGGCATACACTTCCCACAAAGGGTGAAGAGCAAAACACACAAGATGATGGACGGAATGTTGCACATTGGCAAAACATTGACCCCCAGTCAAAGATCTGGGTTTAATCCACCATTATTTTGCTCACCACGCCACCCCAGTTCAGACATGGCCATATGCAAATCAGTCTTGACCCTGTGCCTCATGGGAACAGTCCAGCCCGAACTGCCAAGCCATCTCTTCCCTCGACTGGGATCAAGTATCCTAGGACCGGTTTCTGGCTATCAGCCGTCATCAGCCAGGATAGCTTGACTCCAGTGGTGTAGTGAGCACGGGACCCACGTCTGGGCATACCCTTCCCAGATAGGGCGAACAGCAAAACACAAAAGATGATGGAGGGAATGTTGCACAATGGCAAAACATTTAGCCCCAGTCACAGATCTGGGTTTAATCCATCGTTATTTTGCTCACCACGCCACCCCAGTTCAGACATGGCAATTTGCAAATCAGTCTTGACCCTGTGCCTCATGGGAACAGTCCAGCCCGAACTGCCAAGCCATGTCTTTCCTCGACCGGAATCAAGTATCCTAGGACCGGTTTCTGGCTATCAGCCGTCATCAGCCAGGATAGCTTGACACCAGTGGGGTAGTGAGCACGGGACCAATGTCTGGGCATACCCTTCCCTCATAGGGCGAACAGCAAAAAACACAAGATGATGGACGGAATGTTGCACATTGGCAAAACATTCACCCCCAGTCACAGATCTGGGTTTAATCCATTGTTATTTTGCTCACCACGCCACCCCAGTTCAGACATGGCCATATGCAAATCAGTCTTGACCCTGTGCCTCATGGGAAGAGTCCAGCCCTAACTGCCAAGCCATGTCTTCCCTGGACCGGAATCAAGCATCCTAAGTCCGGTTTCTGGCTATCAGCCGTCATCAGCCAGGATAGCTTGACTCCAGTGGCGTGGTATCACGGGACCAACGTCTGGGCATACACTTCCCACAAAGGGTGAACAGCAAAACACACAAGATGATGGACGGAATGTTGCACATTGGCAAAACATTGACCCCCAGTCAAAGATCTGGGTTTAATCCACCATTATTTTGCTCACCACGCCACCCCAGTTCAGACATGGCCATATGCAAATCAGTCTTGACCCTGTGCCTCATGGGAACAGTCCAGCCCGAACTGCCAAGCCATCTCTTCCCTCGACTGGGATCAAGTATCCTAGGACCGGTTTCTGGCTATCAGCCGTCATCAGCCAGGATAGCTTGACTCCAGTGGTGTAGTGAGCACGGGACCCACGTCTGGGCATACCCTTCCCAGATAGGGCGAACAGCAAAACACAAAAGATGATGGAGGGAATGTTGCACAATGGCAAAACATTTAGCCCCAGTCACAGATCTGGGTTTAATCCATCGTTATTTTGCTCACCACGCCACCCCAGTTCAGACATGGCAATTTGCAAATCAGTCTTGACCCTGTGCCTCATGGGAACAGTCCAGCCCGAACTGCCAAGCCATGTCTTCCCTCGACCGGAATCAAGTATCCTAGGACCGGTTTCTGGCTATCAGCCGTCATCAGCCAGGATAGCTTGACACCAGTGGGGTAGTGAGCACGGGACCAACGTCTGGGCATACCCTTCCCTCATAGGGCGAACAGCAAAAAACACAAGATGATGGACGGAATGTTGCACATTGGCAAAACATTCACCCCCAGTCACAGATCTAGGTTTAACCCATCGTTATTTTGAGGTACTGGGTTTTTCAGAACCGGTACGGAACCGGTAACCCAGCGGTGTCAGGGTACACCCAAAGACCTCGAGTACTTTCCTGATTCAGACCACAGAAACTCAGAGTCTTCTAGGTGAAGTCAAGGATCGATTTTATTGGCTGCAACCAAGTAACAGGTCCTAGAAGTACAACACATGGGATGTATATTCTCAGGAGACTGCTCAAACTTACAAAGTCAGGCTTCTCTTTTTATACGAAATATTGTGCTTCAGGCAAACATTCTTAGATTTACAGTATACCATTCAAATATTTTTGCTACAAAGGAAAAGCAGAGTCATGATGACAGCCCACATTTCTGTTTGTCCAGCCCACAACAAATTACCCGGCGAGGCCCAACATTCTCATCAGATATCGGTGGACCCCCAATAAAAACGGGCACCTCCCCATCGTAAAGCAAGTGAGAGAGAAAAGAGCAGGGATAGGTGTGAGCAAGATTCGGCAGGGTGTGTGCGATGAAATGGGTTTATGGCCTGTTGTGCCTTGATGCTATCTCATTCGGCCACTGGGAGAGGAACTGACCAAACAGGTTCAGCCTGGGGCAATGGTTTCAGCTTGTCCAGGTCAGAGAAAAGTCAATTAAGGTGTACGTGAGGGAGGAGCTTCGCGCGTAACCAAGATGGTCGCGTGAGCACAGGGCTCCCCGGACACTCGCCACCTCCACCGTCTATCCTGACTTCTATCCTGATTTGGACGACGGGTTGTTACTGGCACAGCCCTGCTGATCACTTATCAGTTTCCAGAATTTGATTTGGACTTTGGGAACCGGCGATATGGATCTTTGACTTTTTCAGGCCTGCTCCATGGCATTGCCCCGGGCTCTGTTTCTTTGCCAGCCAGACAGTAATTGAACAACAACGGACCCCCGAGTCCTGTCGGCCCGGTTGTCTACTTTCGGTTTCGTTTCGTGTCCGGGGACCTCCTTGATTCAGCCTGCGTGGCCTGTCCCGATCGTCTTCCACTCTACTACTTCTTGGAAGTGTGACTTTGGCCTATTTTGGTTCCCTGCCTGGCGAGAGGTGCTTATCTCACCCTTCTTATTGACGCTGGAGACTTGGTTGTAGCCATTTTCACCCGGTACCAGGCTTCCCTCCGGGGCTCCAGATCTAAGATGGCCACCAAGCCTGAGGGTGAGAGGCGCAAGACCAAGCCGGGTGTCCGAGGGAGTTCCGTGCAGACGAACGTCATGGATAGATATACTCTCTCCAAGGGCTCGCCGGGAGGACCGACTAAATCTCCAACTACTGCTACGGATGACTCCTCGACTGGTGAGGACCTGTCGCTGTGGGACGTTATGGGCGCCATTTCTGCAATGAAGACGACGTTGGGGCAGCAATATGAGGCCCTGTCCCATAAGTTAGACACGGTCGCTATAGATGTTAATCTGATCAGGGCAGACCTTGCGAAGACCAACGAGAGGGTTAAGTCCCTTGATCTTAGGACATCTAGTCTCACGACCGATGTCTCTGACTTGCAGGCCGAGGTCGGTAACCTACGATCCACCCAGGATTATTTCTCGAGACGCCTGGAGGATTTCGAGAGCCGTGCCCGGCGGAATAACATCCGTCTGATCGGTGTCCCGGAATCATCCGGGCCCTCTTCGGTGGACCTACTGGTGGAGGACCTTGTATTGAATCATCTCGCACCTAAGGGCCTTAGCAAGTTCTTTGCTGTGGAACGTGCGCACAGGATCCCTGGAGGCGCGCCGAAATCGGGGGCCACTCCGCGTCCTATCATTGCTAGGATTTTCAACTTTCGGGACAGTGATGCGATTCTACAGGCGTCACGCCAGTCTGGCCCGACTGCTTTTGAGAATACTACGGTCAGTTTTTACCCGGACTTTACCCAGCAGGTCCAGAAGCAGAGACTTGGTTTCCAAGGGGTGAAAAAGAGGCTGAGAGACAGAGAAATGAAGTATGCTATGCTCTTTCCGGCCAGACTGCGTGTGGTCTACAACGAACGGACATTTTTCTTCGACCATCCTGGGGCCGTCAGTGACTGGCTGGACTCGCTGCCTATGGGGCGGGATCACTCAGAGAACTTTGGATCTTCCGGAGGTGCGGAGGGCGGCCCGGCGGAACAGGAATAGAGATCGTGGCCGGCCCCTTGTCCATCGAATTGACTTTTCACTTTGGTTTGATGCTATGATTGTTGCTGCTGACACCTGGTCGCTTTTGGGGCTGGGTGGGGGGTGGGTACCCTTTCCTCTTCCGGGGTTCTTTTCGTAGATTAGTTGGGTACTAGGGCGACAGGCACACTGCAAGTTGGGGTGGCTTTTTAGTCTCACGCAGGGGTGCGGGGAGGGGGGTGTGTTGTACGGGGGTTTTTGGTGGGTTGGGGGTTGGTGTTCATGTTTCTTAGTTCTTTACAAGGCACCGTGATGACGAGCTTCTGTTGTACTTTGTTGCACTGGGTGTGGAGTGGGGGCGGGGTTCACTATTGGGATGGGGGTAGGGGACTTCGATTGTTGTGTTGGAACGTTAATGGGTTGGGGGATAGGATTAAACGGGGTGTGGTGTTGCAGTTGCTGCGATGTCTATCCCCTGATGTTGCTCTACTCCAGGAGACACATTTGCTTGGCAATACGTGCCACGCGTTGAATAGGCGTGGTTACCCTCTCCTGGCGCACTCGGGTTTCACTTCTGGATCCCGGGGGGTGGGCATATTGGTCCGCAACTCCCTCCCTCTTGCTGTCGACGAGATCATCCTTGATGATAGGGGACGGTACGCCGTCATTGTTGGGCGCTGGGAGGGGAAGGTCATAACTATGGTCTCTGTCTACATACCGCCCGGCCTCCAGACTACTACTTATGCTGATCTGGGAGGGGTGCTCCTGGGAGTCCCGGATGGTCTGCTTGTGGTGGGCGGGGACGTTAATTCCGTAGTTTCGGGGATGTGTGATCGTTATCCTCCCCGGGAACTATCCAAAGCTCAGTCCTAGTTGGGCGACTTCCTTGATACTCTGGGGCTCACCGATTGTTGGCGCTTGCTTCACCCGGGGACATCACAGTATACCTTTCACTCTGGGGCGCACGGCACTCTCTCGAGACTGGACTACGTGCTGATGCCCTCCTCCCAGACCTCCGCTATACGGGAGGTACGACATCTCGCTAGAGGTATATCGGATCACTCCCCGGAGTGGTTGGTTGTGGATGCGCAGCTGGAGACGGAAGGTCGCGTGGCCCCGATTAACTCCTGGTATCTCCGTGATCCCAAGGTTAGAATTGAACTGATTAAGACACTTGACCACTACTTTGCTGACAACGTTGGCTCCGTCTCCTCCTTGGTTTCGTTGTGGGAAGCATATAAAACTGTTATTCGAGGCCAGGCCCTCTCTTTGATTAGTAACATCAAGAGGAGTAGCAGAGCTGACGTTGTCCGTATCGAGGGTGAAATTACTGCTTTGGAGGGGGAGCTGGAGTCCGGGGTCACCCCGGACGGCCTACATCTGTTGGGTCTCAAGCAATTTGAATATAGAGCCTTGGTCACAGATGCTGCGAAGGTCATGGGCAGGGAACAGCAGGGACGCCTGTACGATGTTGGTGATAAAGCTGGGAAGTTGCTTGCCTGGCTGGATAAGAGGGAGAGTGCGAGTCGGGTGGTCCCTGCGATTGTGGATGTGAATGAAGTGCTTCTTACTGATCCTGTTGAAATAGTTGAATGTTTTGCTGATTATTTCCGGGGAGTATATTCCCCTGAACACGACTCCCACTTGCTTTTGCGTGACATCACGTTGCCCTGCTTGTCTGCTCCTGAGAGGGAACTCCTCGATGCGCTGCCCACGGTGGAGGAGGTTTCGGCTGCCATTCGTTCGGTTCGCTCTGGGAGGGCCGCGGGTCCTAATGGGCTTCCTATTGAGCTCTACAAACTCCGTCCGGACACGATAGCCCCGCATTTACGATCGATGTTCCTGGAATCGTTAGAGATGGGTACCCTCCCTCTTGATCAGAGACTAGCCTCTATCGTAGTGATTCCTAAGGAAGGCAAGCCCCGCGACCGCTGCGCCTCCTATAGGCCGATATCGCTGATTAATGCTGAACCGAAGATCCTGGCCAAATTGCTTGCCAATCGCTTGGTTACTGTTATAGGCGACCTGGTTCATCCGGACCAATCCGGCTTTATACCGCATCGCAATACCGCGCTTAACCTCCGGCGACTGCATGGCGTCCTCGCGCGGGCGGGAACGTTGCGGGAACCGGCCATCTTGGTGTCTCTGGACGCCACTATGGCGTTTGATACGATAGAGTGGCCATACCTATGGGCAGTCCTTGCTAAATTTGGTTTTGGTCTGGTTTTCCTTAACTGGGTGAAGCTGCTTTACACTGACCCCTTGGCTCAAGTGGTCGTGAATGGTCGAGTCTCTGCTTCCTTTGCGCTGGGAAGAGGTACGCGCCAGGGCTGTCCTTTATCTCCTCTTTTGTTTGCCCTCGCCTTGGAGCCGCTTGCGGCTTGGCTGAGGTGGGAGCCGTCATTGAAGGGCATTAGATGGACTCCGGAGTTTGAGGACCGCGTATCCTTATATGCGGACGATATCCTGTTGTACCTCACGTCGCCGCGAAAATCGCTAATTGTCCTTTTTGACGTGTTGACCTCCTTCCATAAGAATTCTGGCCTTGTCATTAATTGGTCGAAGTCTTGTGTTTATGTTCTTTCGGGAGACGCTCCTCTTTTGCCTCGTGGCTGTCCCATTGCGGTAGTGCGGAGGGATTTAAATACCTGGGATCTTTGTTACCCTAGACCCGGGGCTTCATTATGAACGTAATTTGTTGCCCCCCCTCCGGCGCCTCCGCGCTGATGTTCTTGCTTGGGGTAGGCTCCCTCTCTCTCCCCTGGGACGGGCGGCGCTGTTTAAGATGATGTCGCTACCCCGGTTCCTTTATGCGCTGCAAAACACACTTGACGCCGTACCTGCTAGTTATTTCCGAGAGATTGAAAGTTTGCAGAGCCAACTGTTGTGGGGAGGCCGCTCTCGTATTGCTATCGCTAAGATGACGCTCCCGTGGTACGATGGTGGCATCGCGCTCCCTGATATCCGCCGCTATTACTGGGCCTCGCAGTTAGGGGCTATTAATCATTGTACCTACAGGCCCTCGCCGAATCCGACCTTTGAGATGGATAAGTGGCTGCTGCCCGGTGGGAACTACGATAGAGCTCTTTATGCAAAATCGCCTGGTGGGACTCTCACAGGCCCTACCAGGACGGCGGTCCAGGTTTGGCATCGTGCTACGGTGGCGTTGGGCTGGGCGGACCGGTTGACTCGTGCGACCCCGTTGTATGCATCGGACAAACTTGGTTCCCTTTGGTGGTCGAAGGGGTTTGACAAGTGGGACGTCATTGGTATCAGCAAGGTGAATGACGTTTGGATTAGGGGCAGGGTCAAGACGTTTGATGAGCTGAAAACTGAATATGAGTTGAATGATAGAGAATTCTTCCAGTATGCGCAAATTCGACACGCGGTCCTGTCTGTCTTTCCCTTGGGCACGGATATACCGGAGGCATCCCCGCTTGAGGATAGGATATTAGATGGGTACGTCCCTGACAGTACGATCTCGCTTATTTATAAAAAGTTGATAAACTCTAGAACTGACCTATTGTGTCGCCTTCGTGAGGCGTGGACTAGTGACGGGCTGGAACTTGATGACGAGGATTGGCAGGCCGCGATCTCCTCCCCTCGGGAAGTGGCGATCCCGGCGCGCCTCCGGTTTGTCCAGCTTAAAATTCTCCATAGGATATATGTGACCGGCCCCCGTCTTGTACGCATGGGATTTTCTGAGGATGGACTGTGCAGGCGTGGCTGTGGTTCAGTGGGAACGTTTCTCCACACCATTTGGGAGTGTCCTGTTGTGATGCGATATTGGTCGCGTGTGCATGAAGTTATGGATGAGGTCACAGGTGTGCGGTCGATGCCCGAGGCAAGGAGATGTTTGCTGAACGTTTGGGAGCCGAATGATTATAGTGTGGCGCAGCTTCGATGGGTGACCTTAGGTAATATGATTGCCAAACGAGATATCGCACAACTGTGGGGTGCCCATAGACCGCCGACTGTTCTCCTATGGAAACGGAATTTGGATTGGTGCATGTTCAGAGAAAAAACAGTATATGTTTCTCGAGGTACGCCTCGCAAATGGGGGAAGATATGGTCTCCATGAAATGTTTATCGTGGTGAGATATGTGCTCCTCCTCTCCTGGACTTGGAGACGGAACCGATATCTCCCCGGCCCAAAGTTTCCCCTATGACGATTTAGACATCTTGATTGCTTTCTGTCCCTCTGCCCCCCCCCACTCATATGATGTGTTCCTAAACTCGCTTTGTAGTGCACCACCCGCCCCCCCGCACGATGCGACACTGTATTGTAAAGTAATGCCTTGTTTGTGTTTTTGTTATTGTTTCTGTATTTTGTCATTTTATTCTTTAATAAAAAGTTTAAAAAAATAAAATAAAATTAAGGTGTACGTGTCCTTTGGAATCAAATTTAGCTGCATTATAAGCCTATGTGAGGGCAACCCTTAAAATGGCTGCCGTGCACAAAATGGAAGCCAAGAGTTCAAGACGAAAATGACGATTTCGAGGTGAAATCGTCACTCGAATATGACGAAAATGCTTGTACATAGTGTACTAGCCATTTTCGGTCTTTTGATATAAAATTCGTCATGCTAGGATGAAGTTTAATTCTCGAGTCTAGAATTACTTCACGAGTCCAGAATTTTTCAGAACTACAAACCCTCCTTTTGCCCTTACATAGGCAATTTAACCTAATCTCATGCTAATCTGAGTCCAGGTCTATATTCCTAAAGTCATTGAGATGTTGCTGTAACATCATTCTATTACTTAGTTCGTCTCTTGATACAGGCTTTCTTACACATGATGTAGCACAGAGGCCACATATTGCAGGAGCACACTGCACGCACAGACAGAACAGGAAAACAATGGCTAAGACCATCCCAATGACCATCAGAATTTTCCATCCCCAGCCGGATATCAGTTCCCAGAACCACCCCATTAATGACCAATCTCCTTTATCCACATGAATAGATTCGGAAATCTTATGCAGTTTGGAGATGGCCTGGTACACTGTTGGAGCGTTATCTGGAATGAAAACACAGCAACTCGATTGGATCAATTTACATACCCCACCTCGGTCTGCAAGTATGACATCTAAAGCGACCCTGTTCTGAAGGGTCATAAAACGATCCGACTGCAGCTCAGCAGTCAAGTTACTAAGGGCACCAGCTGTTTCAATTACGGTGGACTAAACCACCCTTGTTAATTGCCTTATGTTCCTGCTGTTAGCCATCGGTCCCCAGAACGGCAGAAAACCCTTTACGAAGTCCCCAAATTCTTGTCCTGCAGTGTCTTCTTTACTCAAGACACCTCTAACTATCCTTGTCTTGTGGTAATCTGCCGCTGCTGTGTAGGTGGGAGGCAACAGGAATGAAACAAAACATGTGCCCGAAAAGTCAGGGGGCAACCATGTATAGGCTTAATCATGGCAGATGAAATAGGTACCCTTAGCTGCTAAAAACGAAGGGGAAGTCTGGGCTGCAAAAACATACGTTTTAGTGCAGATACTCTTCCCTAACTGAGCTCTGGGATTCTTGCCATTACCTTGCAGACACAGGTGACCCTGATGGGGTACAATCCAAATCGGGGAAGATCTCTTAGTTTGCTGTTTCTCACTCAGAGTAGCTCCATATCCGGTTACGTTCCATCCTATGTATACTAGTGTCTCATCTCTCGGGATAGTCTCATAAGAAATATCTTTCTTAATCATGTCTACTATACCCTTAACTAGAGCACTATTCTTAGGATTGTCTGTTACAGAACGTAGGGGGTAGATTTCATGTGCATATATGAACATTGTTCTGTATGCCCACACAGAACCATTGTGGCTGAAAGGCAGGACCAGATAAGGGATACCTTTATCCGTGGTGTGAGGCATAAGACCGCACACCCAACAGTTAGTCGTGTTCATTACAAGTTGGTGTTGGTGCAAGAGCTGAACAAAGGAGTTATTAATAAACTCTAATCTCCTAGCTGATTCGTGTTCAGGAAGGAGTTGAAAAGAGTGTGGGGAAACAGTAGAAGGAGGAGGTATGGGCGATGTAGTGGGTGCAAATGTTACTCGAAAAGAGAATAAAACATAACTTATTAAAAATATCATCACACCGAATAACATGAAAATGCACAATATCAAAAAGCTTTTCTTTGTCATTATTTTACAAATCTTGTGTTTAAAGTTCATCGGTTTGGCAGGTCTCTCCATCTCAAAAAACTCCATCCTCTCTAAAGTGCTGCCCGCGATAGGAGGTTGTTTCTGCTAAGGAATGCTTCTGTCAGTCTAGGGCAACTCCCTTGGACCAACCAGAACTGTCGACCTAACGTCGTCAGCTGCACCCCAAAGACTTTGGGCAAACGCGGCCCTAGCAGCGGAACCCAGATGGCGGTTCGAAAAACAAAAATAAGCAAGTTTCTCAGATGGGAGAGCTGCACTTTCAAAAATAGTACTTGGAGGAAAAAAAAAAACTTTTATTAGTTCGTATTTCTCGGCCTCAGATTATACCGTTGCTTTCCTGGTATAGTATTATCTTGGAAAAGGAGTTCAGGTTCTGTAGTGTCCAATTGAACTGATGGTGATACAACTGATTGCAGAATGTTATCGCTCTCTTGTTCAGTAAGTGTTCCTTTTACTCGTGCATTACTGAACGGCAGAAAACGTGGCACAGTTTCAGTTTCTGAGTCGGCGACACCCTTCTGGACCCACTGGTCATATGGCAGAGGTAGGGGTTCCCTTTTACAATGGACCCCGTGGATCCAGTGCTTCTTCCCTTCCACTCGAACAGCTGATCTCGTGGAAAGAAGGACGAGGTGCGGTCCGGTCCACCTGGGCTGGTCGTTCTTGGTTCGCTGGAAGTTCTTGACCAGCACCCAGGATCTAGGGTTGATCTGATGTCCTGGAGCTTCAGAGACTTGAGGCAGTGTATCATGTACCTGTTGGTGCAAAACACGCAATTTAGCCGTCAATTAGTACAAATAATCAAGCAAAACAGGGTGTTCTAGTTCGCTGAACTTTGTGGGCCTTGGCACTCCCCATATGTTGGCCGGGCGGCCAAAGACTATTTCGTAGGGACTAAGTTTCACTCGCGAATGCACAGACATTCTGGTGGATAGGAGTGCTAAGGGTAGAGCATCAGGCCATTTAAGACCTGTGCTCGCTTGAATTTTGGCCAGTTTTAACTTAAGCGTGCCATTGTAACATTCTACTAATCCAGCTGATTGGGGGTGATTTGCAGCGTGGAACTTTTGCTGAATGCCTAGCCCTTCACACACTTTACCCACAAATTCACTTCCATTGTCACTCCAGACCATTCTAGGCATTCCGAACCTGGGGAAGAACTCTTTCACAAGGGCTTTAGCTGTGGATAAAGCAGTGTTGTCTTTTAGGGGATAGGCTTCCACCCATCTTGAAAAGGCACAAACAACAAGGAGTACGTATTTTAAATTGTTGCACCTCTCCATGTGGATGAAATCTAGCTGCAAAACCTCGAACGGATACGTAGAAGGTGCAAAATGACCAGCTGGAGTTGGGGTTCCCCTACCAGGATTGTGTTTCAGACACACCATGCAATTCTTGACAACATTCTCTGCACACTTGGGAATTCCTGAATTTTGCCATGCTGGAGCAACAACTTGCAAATCCCTTTCACGCTGACATGGGCCATTCCATGAGCCATTGTAACCACTGCAAGCACGTACGCATCGGGCAACAACCATCTCTGATGCTCTGAAATTCAATCCAGCAACCATTTGCATCCATTCTACACGTACTTTCTCTCCACACACTCAACTCTTTCTCTGTGGCCTCAGCTTGAATAGACTTCACACTCTCTATCGTCTCTTCACACATTCCAACATCACCAACCCATCTTGCAGGGCCTGCAACATACATTCGGCTCATCACATTCCTTGCAGTTTCTTTCGCGATTTCGTCAGCAAATGCATTTCCACGACCAACATCATCAGTCACCCTCTTGTGAGCGCTACATTTCACAATCGCCACTTGCAGAGGCAAGGTCAGTGATTCAAGAAGCTCATTCACCAACTGACCATGCTGAATCTTAGCGCCATGCGAAGTCAGGAACCCACGTTCTTTCCACAATCGCCCAAAACTGTGAGCCACTCCAAACGCATACAGGCTGTCGGTGTAGACATTCACTTTCATTCCTTTCAACAACACACATGCTCTCGTGAGTGCAATCAATTCTGCTGCCTGGGCTGAATTATGTGGAATACGTGCAGCTTCAACAATTGTATGCAAAGTCGTGACAGCATATGCTGCAGTCGTGTCACCATTCGGAAGCTTGAAGCATGAACCATCCACCCACAATGTACCATCACATTCAGCAAGAGGAGTGTCCTGGAGGTCTATTCTCCCTTTCGTTTCTTCTTCTGTTCTAAGAAAACAATCATGCTGTTCTGAAGCATCTAATTCCTCTACAATTGGCAACAACGTAGCTGGGTTTAGAGTGTTGCATCTTTTTATATGCACATGACTCGCTAACAATGTCAATTCGTAACCTGACAATCGAGCACTAGTTAAGTGCTGTGTCTTGGTTCTGTTTAACAACGTGTCCACTGCATGTGGAACCATCACGAATAACATATTATTCATCACTAGACCCGCAGACTGTCGAATAGAAACAGCTGCTGCCGCTGTTGCTCTTAAACAACTTGGCAATGCTTTAGCTACCGGATCCAAAGTCGACGAAAAATATGCACATGGACGCTGTTTGTCTCCAAACAACTGTGTCAGCACTGACAATGCACAGCCTTGTTTCTCATGGACATACAATGTAAAGGGCTTACTGTAGTTGGGGGTACCTAACACAGGAGCCGAACATAATGCTGTGCGCAATTCAGAAAAACTTTTCTGACACTCTTCAGACCAAGGAACGGGATTGGGTGTATCTTTACCCGTTAATGCCACCAAAGGTTTGGCTAATAACGAAAAATTTGGTATCCACTGTCTACAGTACGATGTAATGCCCAAGAAAGCACGCACTTCTCTCTGTGTTTTTGGCACACTCACTTTTGCTATTGCCTGAATTCTTTCTGGGGTCAGTTTCCTTCCCTCCTTCGATAAGAGATGACCTAAGTAGGTCACTTCTTGTCGACAATATTGCAATTTTGAGAGAGACACTTTGTGATGCAAATCACACAAATGACGCAACAATGACAACGTGGCTTCTTTACAGATTTCCTCAGTATCTGCAGCGACAAGCAAATCATCAACGTACTGTACAAGAGTAGCACCTTCAGGTAAAACAATTGTATCAAACTGTGTTTTTAAAGCTTGACTATATATTGATGGACTTTCACAGTAGCCCTGTGGAGCTCGCTTAAAGCGGAAGCTTCGTCCTCCTAAACTGAAGCCAAAAATATCCCTGCTCTCCTCAGCAATCAGGATGCTGAAGAAAGCGTTCTTCAAGTCAATCACCGAAAACCATGTTGCAGAAGCTGGAATCATAGTCAATAGGGCAGTAATGTCGGGGACAACTGGAAATTGTGGTACAACTATTTTATTGACCTCTCTAAGATCAATCACAAATCTGTAAACAGGTGGCTGGGAAGAATCAGTTAGTTTTAAAACAGGCAGAACAGGGCTATTGCAAACGTTGCCTCTTGTCTCTTCAATGACATCTTTTCCAATTAGGTCGTAAACGATCGCTAGCAAAGCTTTTTCACCTTCACTAGAGATTTTATATTGTGGAATTCGTGGCATTTTAACATTGGTTTTCAATGTTACAACATATGGTGGTATTTCTAAAAGACCCACATCGTTAGGACCAGTAGCCCAAAGAATATCAGGAAGTAACGACAATTATGTTGGAAGTTTATCCCTTGACAAATACATTGGAGAAACCACTTTCTTACCTAAAGTAACTTATACTCCCGAAGGAGAACAGTACAAAGTCGCATACAATCTTTTTAACAGATCCAATACCAACAAGTTTTCACCACAACCTGTTGTCAGAATAAGGGGTGCTTCTAATTCACAAGGACCAACAGAAAGGGACATAGGACTAGAAATCGGGTTCCTAACCGGGGCGCCAGAAAAACCTACAGAAACATTCATTTCGCCAGACAAAGGTGCGCCAGGGAGTTTGGAGTGCATAATAGAACTCTTTGTAGCACCAGTATCCAACAGAAAAGGCTCTGACACACCTGATGTAATCACCTCGACGTATGGTCCACTCTGATCTACTGGAACTGAAACAACTCCCTCTCTTTGTCTATGGCTGTCCTAGCAATCATTACCTTCCCAATGCTCATCTTCTGTATAGTAATCATCAGCATAGTACTGAGCTGTCCTACCAGATGCGTTATTCTGCTGATCGAACCTATTCATAGAATTTTGGGGTGGAAGGGGACGTGCGTTCTGGGGGACGTTTCCACGTCCTCTACCTCTAGGCGCTTGCTGAACACCTCTACCTCTTGTGTTTGAAACACCATTTGCGCGCTGTAACAGAATAGGGCAGCTATACTTAAAATGACCCTCTTCCTTGCAATACGAACACTAGTTGGGGCCTACAGGAACACGTGGCTGAGTATACTCGACTCTTTGCGAGTTCCTCTGATACTGTTGAGGCTGTTGATAATTATTCTGATAGTTATTCTGACCACCATTATTCTGGCCACCACCACGTGGCGGATATGCTTGCTGTAACAAAACCTTCGTTTTCAACTCTTTAATTTTCTTTTCTACTCTATCTTTCTCGTCTTTGTCTCGATTTTCATAATATTGTGCAGTAGCCAATATCTGTGCTGAAGAGGAAACTGCCCATGAACTCTCTGAATCTTTTAACTTCTTACACAACTCCGGAAGCAGATTGAGCACGAATTTATCGACGAACAAACGCTGACCACCTTCTGTGCTCATATCTTGACCCCTGTGGTCGACAAACGTTTCTTCAAACCTGGTGAAGAAATCAGACACCGTTTCTTCTTTCTTCAGCTTACACGCAGACAACTTATCCCAGTTCACACGCATCGCAGGCATTATCGTTTTCATGTAATCAATTATTTTACCAGGAAGTTCAGCTACTAAAGGCTCAGGCTTAGCACCACCAACTTGTCGGCCATCTGCAGCAGTAATATTAGCCCATGAGTCACCTAACTCCTGGTCATGATCTGCATGACGAATCTTTCCCCATAAAGGCTGTGGAACAACGTTCCCAAACAACATATCGATATCGGCTAAATTCATGATACATGACCCTGCAGTCTGTGACAACTCTTTGTAATACCCTGCGGGATTTTTACGGGGATCAGGCAATGTCTTCTTAAGGGCCAAAACTTCAGCTCGCTTCCATGGAACATGTACCCACACACGCTGAAAGTGTGCTGGCACAAGTGGTGGAACATTACCAGGACCAGCTGCTACTCCTTCCTTCCATACTGGAGGAACTTCTCTCATGGGATACTGTCGCGCCTTTTTCCTACCGGATGCGTCACGCTCAAATAGTGATCGAGAAGTGCCCCCCTTACTCCGATACGACAACAATGTCTCAACCGCTCGCTCAAAATCGGGACCCACAATCATGCCCTCTGCGAAATCAAACCGCACACGACACAACTCGGGCGGGTTGTATTCCAGATCATTGTCTTCCAAATCTTCACAGAGAAAAACACACATTTGTTCAAAAACATATCTCTGCTTCGGTGCTTCCCACTTACGGAAGACTTCCATGACAGACTCTACATCATACCTTACAGTGTCGATAACCCATTTATGCGCTAAACGATTCAGTAAATCTCTCTCTCGATAGTCAGGCAGTTGACTCCGCAACTGTCTTCGTTCCGTGTTAGGGGTCGTAATAGGCGACCCGAAGAAAGGTGAGAAAAGATTAGTAACAGTGTTGGCCATTCTCTGTCGAACGGAAGGAGAAACTGACGGAAGAACGGGCAGAAAAACAGGGTGAGATAAGGCAGGAGCAGAGGTAATAGCAGAGGGAGCATTAGGAGAAATAGAAGGTGCACTAGGCAAAGTCGTAGAGAGCACAGGTGAAGCAGATGTGATCGGTGGGCCTTGAGGAGGCTGCACCGAAGGAGCAGGAGCCAGCTGAAGAACAGCTGGTGGGTGCTGTGGAGGAGCAGGAGGCAATGCAATCACAGGTTGCGCAACTAAAGGTTGCGGAGGTGCCGTAGCATTTTGCGCATAGGGGGGTGGCGAACTTAACAAATGCGACATTAACGGATCTTTTTCAAGCTCTTTTGCTGCGTCTTGCTGAAGAGGCGGCAAAACTGGATAACATTTATCTATTACCATTTTACGTTGCCTGTGCAACTGCTCACTCATCTGTTCTTCTTCATTATCTTTAAACTGCATAGCAGCTTGCATTATCGAAATACCCCTTTCTCTCTTATTTTTCTTCGCTAATTTAATTTCCTTCTGTTTGGCTTCCTTACGCCATAGGCGGAAAGAGTCAAACATCGCCGACCGGGCTTTCTTCTTGAAAAGTTTAACTTCGAGATTGTCTAAGATTTCCGTGTCAAAGCTACCATATTGGGGCCATTTTAAAACACCATCTTTTCTGGTGTATTTGATCCACACTTCATTATATGTGATGGGACCTACGCCATGTTTTACATATAATTCATAAGTTGGAGTTCCAATCGGAGGAACCGGACACGAGTCCTCCAATCGGGAGTCCCTTTTACTACAACCAAGAAAAACCAAATTTCCAAGTCCGCTAAGACCAGGCATCTTCGCTCTCTAGTCTAGCTCCAAACTTCAAAGGATTATCGATTACGATATTTCTCGTGAATACACGAGTCCTTCGGTTTTGAAACTTGCAAGTTCCAAAAGTAGTCCCAAAGGGGATACCCAAACTAAGACCAACTAAGGACTGGGAGACGCTCCACTTATACTTAACTGAAATATCAATGATGTCACCAGAAGACTCGTCTTATCGTTTCGCTCTACCAAACTTCAAGGGTCCAAATCAGGGCGATAGCCAGGGCAGCAGTCCTTTGTAGCCGTCGGGAAGCGGGGAACCTCGCAGCAAAGACTTTCGGACCACGTCGACATGCAGGGGTCGATGAAGTGGATGGCCTTCCTCCAGAATTTTCACACGAAGCTCCTCACAAACCTCTGGCTGGACCGGTACCGCTGGTATCGCCCCACGTTGGGCGCCAGCTGAGGTACTGGGTTTTTTAGAACCGGTACCGAACCGGTAACCCAGCGGTGTCAGGGTACACCCAAAGACCTCGAGTACTTTCCTGATTCAGACCACAGAAACTCAGAGTCTTCTAGGTGAAGTCAAGGATCGATTTTATTGACTGCAACCAAGTAACAGGTCCTAGAAGTACAACACACGGGATGTATATTCTCAGGAGACTGCTCAAACTTACAAAGTCAGGCTTCTCTTTTTATACGAAATATTGTGCTTCAGGCAAACATTCTTAGATTTACAGTATACCATTCAAATATTTTTGCTACAAAGGAAAAGCAGAGTCATGATGACAGCCCACATTTCTGTTTGTCCAGCCCACAACAAATTACCCGGCAAGGCCCAACATTCTCATCAGATATCGGTGGACCCCCAATAAAAACGGGCACCTCCCCATCATAAAGCAAGTGAGAGAGAAAAGAGCAGGGACAGGTGTGAGCAAGATTCGGCAGGGTGTGTGCGATGAAATGGGTTTATAGCCTGTTGTGCCTTGATGCTATCTCATTCGGCCACTGGAAGAGGAACTGACCAAACAGGTTCGGCCTGGGGCAATGGTTTCAGCTTGTCCAGGTCAGAGAAAAGTCAATTAAGGTGTACGTGTCCTTTGGAATCGAATTTAGCTGCATTATAAGTCTATGTGAGGGCAACCCTTAAAATGGCTGCCGTGCACAAAATGGAAGCCAAGGGTTCAAGACGAAAATGACGATTTCGAGGTGAAATCGTCACTCGAATATGACGAAAATGCTTGTACATAGTGTACTAGCCATTTTCGGTCTTTTGATATAAAATTCGTCATGCTAGGATGAAGTTTAATTCTCGAGTCCAGAATTACTTCACGAGTCCAGAATTTTTCAGAACTACAATTTTGCTCACCACGCCACCCCAGTTCAGTCATGGCCATATGAAAATCATCTCACACAAAGAAGGGGTGAGGGCTCCTCACTTGACCACCCCAGGCCCCCACAGGAATTCACGTGAACACACAAGGGGGGTGGTAGTGTACACACAAAACGAAAAACCACAATGAAACGTAGACATAGGGGAATCCAATTATTGGAAAAAGTTGCCCTCACTCACATACCGAAGTATGTGACATTCTACCATCATTGGGCCTGCTTGCAATATGCCCTGGTGTAACCACACCCAGGACGGAGCATTAGGGGAGGGGAAAACAAAACAATGAATGTCACTCAACAAACAAACCATAAATATCAGACAACATGTGACATAAAATGTGATGTGATGTGTACCAATCACCAAGTGTCAGAAATAATAGTGCGACTAAAGTGCAGTTAATAGGAAATGTTAAAACTGATTAAGGGTGCCAACTGAAATAAGTATTTTATTGGACATTACCTGGTACCCCTATCAGGATTAAAACTCAAAAAAGGATGGGAACTGTCTTGTTCGAGGCCCAAAGATCTCTCAAGACCTCCCTCCTGGTACTGCTTGTGTCGACATGTTTCAACCGTATAAAATGTGCCAAAGCTGGTCACCACGGTATTCTTCAGGACAGTCGCCTTTTATTTCTGTCCAAGCCCCAAGCCATGTCTTCCCTGGATTGGAATCAAGCATCCTAGGACCGGTTTCTGGCTATCAGCCGTCATCAGCCAAGATAGCTTCACTCCAGTGGCGTAGTGAGCACGGGACCCACGTCTGGGCATACCCTTCCCAGATAGAGCAAACAGCAAAACACAAAAGATGGTGGAGGGAATGTTGCACATTGGCAAAACATTTAGCCCCAGTCACAGATCTCGGTCTAATCCATCGTTCTTTTGCTCACCACGCCACCCCAGTTCAGACATGGCCATTTGCAAATCAGTCTTGACCCTGTGCCTCATGGGAACAGTCCTGCCCGAACTGCCAAGCCATGTCTTCCCTCGACCGGAATCAAGTATCCTAGGACCGGTTTCTGGCTATCAGCCGTCATCAGCCAGGATAGTTGACTCCAGTGGTGTAGTGAGCAAGGGACCCACGTCTGGGCATACTCTTCCCACATAGGGCGAACAGCAAAACACACAAGATGATGGACGGAATGTTGCACATTGGCAAAACATCCACCCCCAGTCACAGATCTGGGTTTAATCCATCGTTATTTTGCTCACCACGCCACCCCAGTTCAGACATGGCCATATGCAAATCAGTCTTGACCCTGTGCCTCATGGGAACAGTCCAGCCCGAACTGCCAAGCTATGTCTTCCCTGGACCGGAATCAAGCATCCTAGGACCGGTTTCTGGCTATCAGCCGTCATCAGCCAGGATAGCTTGACTCCAGTGGCGTAGTGAGCACAGGACCCATGTCTGAGCATACCCTTCCCACATAGGGCGAACAGCAAAACACACAAGATGATGGACGGAATGTTGCACATTGGCAAAACATTCACCCCACTCACAGATCTGGGTTTAATCCATTGTTATTTTGCTCACCACGCCACCCCAGTTCAGACATGGCCATATGCAAATCAGTCTTGACCCTGTGCCTCATGGGAACAGTCCAGCCCGAACTGCCAAGCCATGTCTTCCCTGAACTGGAATCAAGCATCCTAGGACCTATTTCTGGCTATCAGCCGTCATCAGCCAGGATAGCTTGACTCCAGTGGCGTAGTGAGCACGGGACCCACGTCTGGGCATACCCTTCCCACGTAGGGCGAACAGCAAAACGCACAAGATGATGGACGGAATGTCGCACATTGGCAAAACATTCACCCCCAGTCACAGATCTGGGTTTAATCCATCATTATTTTGTTCACCACCCCACCCCAGTTCAGACATAGCCATATGCAAATCAGTCTTGACCCTGTGCTTCATGAGAACAGTCCAGCCCAAACTGCCAAGCTATGTCTTCCCTGGACCGGAATCAAGCATCCTAGGACCGGTTTCTGGCTATTAGCCGTCATCAGCCAGGATAGCTTGACTCCAGAGGCATAGTGTGCACGGGGCCCACGTCTGGGCATACCTTTCCCCCATAGGGTGAACAGCCAAACACACAAGATGATGGACGGAATGTTGCACATTGGCAAAACATTTACCCCAGTCACAGATCTGGGTTTAATCCATCGTTATTTTGCTCACCATGCCACCCCAGTTCAGACATGGCCATATGCAAATCAGTCTTGGCTCTGTGCCTCATGGGAACAGTCCAGCCCGAACTGCCAAGCCATGTCTTCCCTGGACCGGAATGAAGCATCCTAGGACCGGTTTCTGGCTATCAGCCGTCATCAGCCAGGATAGCTTGAGCATAGGCGCAAGTACTTCCACTGTTTCATTGTACTAATGAGAAGTGTTTAAAATCATGGCGTTTCCGTGGTGCCATTGACATCGAAGAAGGCATTTCGCTGAAACGCGTCTATTGCTGCTGGTCTTTTAAGAAATAAACTTTCTTGCAAACGTCCCCGCAAGTGTGGATGTTTTCTTTTGGATTTAAGGAGTGGAGCGAGAACATTTTCTGTAAGGCCGTTCCTCTCACGGCAGCAGGTGTGTCTCCTCCAACCTCTTGCTTCTTCGAAAAACGCTCCCAGTGAGCGCTCGG
Organism: Lissotriton helveticus; assembly: GCF_964261635.1. NCBI lineage: Eukaryota > Metazoa > Chordata > Amphibia > Caudata > Salamandridae > Lissotriton > Lissotriton helveticus. The sequence goes on from NC_136065.1 coordinate 1,366,286,396, forward strand.
CGCTCCTCTCTTTTACCGCGCCTCCGGGCGCTCTGCCTGCGTCACTCGCGCCGCGACCGCCGGGGCACCTGGGAAATGGAGTCCCAACGGCGGCGATGTCACTGGCGTAGCGCGAGTCTTTGCAGCCCCAAAGTCCACCTGTAAGGCCGTTCCCCTCACGGCAGCAGGTGTGTCTCCTCCAACCTCTTGCTTCTTCGAAAAACGCTGTTACATGTAATCTACCATGTCTGTTTCTGCAAGCAGTATGTGTGTCTCTGCTCATATTATTTCACTGTCTCTACAGGCCAAAAACAGGCTACCTAAATATAAGCCAGACATAACATTAATTTCTCATTACATGTAACATCCTGGTCACTGTGATCTTAGACAGAGTCACACATACTGTTGGCAGAGACAGACATGGTACATTATATCTAACATTCTGATCATGTGCCTAAGATCACACTGTGAGTGAAGCTTGATTCACCCATCACTGTGATCTTAGGCAGAGTCACACATACTGTTGGCAGAGACAGACATGGTACATTATATGTAACATTCTGATCATGTGCCTAAGATCACACTGTGAGTGAAGCTTGATTCACCCATCACTGTGATTTTAGGCAGAGTCACACATACTGTTGGCAGAGACAGACATGGTACATTATATCTAACATTCTGATCATGTGCCTAAGATCCCACTGTGAGTGAAGCTTGATTCACCCATCACTGTGATCTTAGGCAGAGACACACATACTGTTGGCAGAGACAGACATGGTACATTATATGCAACATTCTTATCGTGTGCCTAAGATCACACTGTGAGTGAAGCTTGAGTCACCCATCACTGTGATCTTAGGCAGAGACACACATACTGTTGGCAGAGACAGACATGGTACATTATATCTAACATTCTTATCATGTGCCTAAGATCACACTGTGAGTGAAGCTTGATTAACCCATCACTGTGATCTTAGGCAGAGACACACATACTGTTGGCAGAGACAGACATGGTACATTATATGTAACATTCTTATCATGTGCCTAAGATCACACTGTGAGTGAAGCTTGAGTCACCCATCACTGTGATCTTAGGCAGAGACACACATACTGTTGGCAGAGACAGACATGGTACATTATATCTAACATTCTTATCATGTGCCTAAGATCACACTGTGAGTGAAGCTTGATTCACCCATCACTGTGATCTTAGGCAGAGACACACATACTGTTGGCAGAGACAGACATGGTACATTATATCTAACATTCTGATCATGTGCCTAAGATCACACTGTGAGTGAAGCTTGTCATCAACTAAGCATACCTTTTACCAGAAAACATTTTCTATAGTAAATTGTTTTTCACACAAAGCACAGCCCTTTTAAATGACCACTACAAAGCAAAGCAGAAACCTAACTCATTTGCAAAATACATTTCCAATATGCAGTATACAATTTTTAAACAGCATTACAAAAAAACTTAACACACAATGCAAAACTAAAGAAGCACAATATGCTTCTTAATCTACCCTATACTGCATACAGCAGTGTATCTTAATTAAATAAATCATATATCAGATAACACACAGGCACAGAGTAAAGTGAGACACAAGCAAAGAATACTCTTTAACCTGATTGACGCAAACTGTTACAAGGCACAGGTGACATTATTGAAAAATGTGAAAATGTTTTTGCTTATTTCAAACAGACAGGCAGTGTTATATTTCACCAAAATTTAAAAAGCAGACTTTTTTCCAGAAAATATTTTCCATACTAAATCGTTTTTGACACAAACCACAGCTCATTTAAATGACAACTAGAGAAACAAAGCAGAAACCGAACTCCTTTTCAAAATACATTTCCAATATGCACCATTCTATTTTTAAACAACATTATAAAAAAAGACACAAAATGCAAGAATAAAGAAGCACAATATGCTTCTTAATCTTCCCCTCAGTGCATACAGCTCTCTATCTTTTTTAAAAGAATCATTACTCACCTTTAAAAATGCTTTGGAAGATATAGAACAGTGTCAGTCACACTCAACAGATTTTCTTAAGCAGAATCTCTGATAATGCTTCTTTCACTTGAGCCTCAGAATAATGGCACAGATTCTTTCTCATTTCAGACCCATATTCTTGTACATAACCAATCAAAATTGTTCCCACACAAATTCAAAACCAAACTGCACATTTTAATTGGTTGTACATTTCAAGACTTTGAAACTCACATAACATTCACCCATCCCCCAGTGCTCATTCACCCTGTAACCATGGTAACTCCCTCCTAACCCAGCACACAGTTCACAAGTTCATCATACTATGTTGCAAAAGAATCCATCAAGGGTGTTTGACCTCTCAATGTACTAGCTAATCAAGTGCAATGTTTCTTTAAATGACTTTTTCTCAACCATTGAAATGACTTTTTACAACAAAAAAAGCATGCACCCTAATTTTCAGTGGAGATTTTTAAGAAAGCACCAATCATTTCTGGTTTTTCAAGTGCACTGAATCTCAACCACTTTTTTTCATAATCAAACTGCCATTTCATTTCCACAACTCATCTGACTAGAAGCACATCTACCTTCAAGATGCCAAAAGTCTGGTTTGTGGGTCATAGCTATGTCTTCTGGAGTGAAAAATTTGCAAGCAACAGAGGTATTTACAACCTTGATTTACCAAATGTGGACATTGTGTGGATTGGACAGAGAGGATTGAGATGTCATCAATTGATACCATTGGTAAAATCCTTTATGCATCTTCCACACCCTGACCTTATAATTGTGCACTGTGGTGGAAATGACCTAGGCACTTTGACTGGGGTAGGTCTGGAAATGCTTTTAAAGGACATCTTTGGGCAATTGATGTCACTTTTTCCAAAAACTGCCTTGGTATTTTCTAATATATGCCAAAGGCAAAAATGGAACTGGTCCAACCAATTTTGTCCACAGATTGAGAAAGCAAGGAAACATGTAAATAAATCTGTTTCTACTTTCCTCAGAGACTATGGTATGGGTTCCATTTACCACAACAACTTGCGTTACAACATGCAAGGCATCTATAGGAGAGATGGTGTTCATTTTACAGATGAGGGGAATGGAGTTTTCCTCGAATATGAGACTCTGCATTGGTACCTACTTGTAGGTACAAAAAACACCCACATAACACAACAGCTCTTTTCAGAGCTACCGTACTTCTAAGCACTCTAAATTATTTTTGTACTCTATTTTCTTGCACTATTTTTCCCCGTGGTGCGCTCAGGGTGCGCGTACCGGAGAGCGCACCTGAGAACGCACCCAGCGCTTACCCCGCGATTTAAAAAAAAAACATTAGTTTTTTTGCCCTTCAGGGTCCTTCTAGGCCCCCCTCAAAAAACCTAGGGGGTCAAGGGGTGTCTACCCTGCCCCTTTTAATTATTTCCCCCTTTTTTTTCACCTCTTGTGTCTCGATTCTACCGAGACACAAGATGGCGGACTCTCCGGACTGTTTAGAATGTTGACAGACACCCGACAGCCAATCAGCTTTCCGCTCGCGCACTCCCGTAGCGCGCTGGGTGTGCTCCCCGGTACGCGTACCGGTGAGCGCTCGGAGCACGCCTATAGATATATATGTGTTTTTGAAGTTAATTTTCAAAAAAACACCTGGAGCAATTTTAACCAAATATAGCAAAGGCACATCTGCGTACCAGTCCCTACAATTTTGCCAAGTTTGGCGTAATTCCATTCATCGGTTCGGGCTGTAGACTTGTCAGACCGTCCTATGGAAATTAACATGGGGAAAACACGTTTTGGGACCCCCCTTTTTTCTCAGCCCCCACTTCACGAACGCCCCCGAAACTTTCAGGGAAGGAGCAGAGTGGAGCTGGCCAAAATTTTGGAAAATTACACGCAATTTCCTCAACCGGCGCCAAATTTATTCCCAATAGAATGTTGCGGATTTCCTATGGTAGCTAGGTCCTAACTATAACTACCTACTGGCGACCGCCAGTAGGTAATATATATATATGTATATCTATGTATGTATATATATATATATATATATATATATATATATATATACATATACATGTACATGTACATATATATATATATGTATATGTATATATATATCTATATATATATCCAAAACAACACAAGAAGCCCATTTGAAGCAGATCCACACGAAGTTGAAATAGGCACTGCGCTGCCCTTCACCCCACTGGGGGAACAATAGTGGTTATTGAGAAGTCAGAGAAGCAGCCCCACTGTGGGAAGAGGGTTAGTACACTACAAGGCACAGAATGCAGTGCAAGATTGGCCACGCCCACTTGGCAGGTGATTTGTATTTGAAGAGGTGTACGACCAGAGACTGTTTCTCAGAACCTTCGAACCTTGCCTCTGATGAAAGGGTAATTCCTGAAACGCGTTAGGCTCTCATGTAAGAAGGTGGTGCCCGGAGCAGCTTGGGGATCGAGCTGTGAAACGGATGCAAATAAATAAATGTGCCTATTCAACTTCGTGTGGATCTGCTTCAAATGGGCTTCCTGTGTTGTTTTGGATAATTTTCGGCTGCTGCTCGGTCGAGAGGCGGACCCCACCTATGACCAGAGTCCAAGGCAGGCTTCACTCTATGAGTTTGCCACGGAACGAAGTAAAGACTGGCGCCTTGCAGGTGGCGCTGCTTTGGCACGAATTTGCAGCTACAAAGCGATCTCTGAAGGCTCCCAGCGCTGCCCTTCACCCCACTGGGGGAACAATAGTGGTTATTGAGAAGTCAGAGAAGCAGCCCCACTGTGGGAAGAGGGTTAGTACACTACAAGGCACAGAATGCAGTGCAAGATTGGCCACGCCCACTTGGCAGGTGATTTGTATTTGAAGAGGTGTACGACCAGAGACTGTTTCTCAGAACCTTCGAACCTTGCCTCTGATGAAAGGGTAATTCCTGAAACGCGTTAGGCTCTCATGTAAGAAGGTGGTGCCCGGAGCAGCTTGGGGATCGAGCTGTGAAACGGATGCAAATAAAGGAATGTGCCTATTCAACTTCGTGTGGATCTGCTTCAAATGGGCTTCCTGTGTTGTTTTGGATAATTTTCGGCTGCTGCTCGGTCGAGAGGCGGACCCCACCTGTGACCAGGGTCCAAGGCAGGCTTCACTCTATGAGTTTGCCACGGAACGAAGTAAAGACTGGCGCCTTGCAGGTGGCGCTGCTTTGGCACGAATTTGCAGCTACAAAGCGATCTCTGAAGGCTCCCAGCGCTGCCCTTCACCCCACTGGGGGAACAATAGTGGTTATTGAGTAGTCAGAGAAGCAGCCCCACTGTGGGAAGAGGGTTAGTACACTACAAGGCACAGAATGCAGTGCAAGATTGGCCACGCCCACTTGGCAGGTGATTTGTATTTGATGCGGTGTACGACCAGAGACTGTTTCTCAGAACCTTTCGAACCTTGCCTCTGATGAAAGGGTAATTCCTGAAACGCGTTAGGCTCTCATGTAAGAAGGTGGTGCCCGGAGCAGCTTGGGGATCGAGCTGTGAAATGGATGCAAATAAAGAAATGTGCCTATTCAACTTCGTGTGGATCTGCTTCAAATGGGCTTCCTGTGTTGTTTTGGATATATATATATATATACATATACATGCATATACATATATATATATATATATATATATATATATATATATATATATATATATATATATATATATATATATATATTCCATATGCAAGAACCAAACGCTTGGAGGCCCTCTCAAAGCGCGAATTACTTTAATTCAGCAAGGCAGCATTTCACCATAGGATGGTAGGTACAGTAATAGTTTCTGCCAAAAGTCCCGACACGTTTCAGGCTCCTCTCGCCTTTCTTCTTGGGGATGGCTGTGAGGAAAAGCAGCTTGCAGGTGTTATAAATCATGCAGCAGTCAGTAGTCCCGCCCAGTGTGCAGGCAATGCACTATGCTTGATGTAGTCTATGCCATGTTAAGCCTGTAGTAGGGCCAGCCGCTGTTGTTTTCCTAAGTATGTTTCATTTACCACATATATATAAAAAACAATTATGCTTCCTCCTTCTCCTGAAAGCAGGCTCTGACACTGTGGGTATGCAACACAAAGTGAGATTTATTCTCAGAGATATAAGCTTACAAGTAATCAAATGCAAATGTTAAATGCATGGGACAAAACACAGGCAGATAATAATGATAAAACACACACGCAAATAATGAGCACTCACAAGTCATATATTAATATTGGAGCAAAACATAAGCAGAATATAATAAAGGAACATTCATAAATCAAATGCAAGAGAAATAGAACACAAGGAAGTAATAATAATAATAATAATAATAATAATAATACTGGCCGTCCACTGCAAGAAATAGGCACTGTAAAATGCAAGTAATCAAACACAAAACTAAACCCTGTCAAAAGAAAGCATGGAAAAAAGCGATACAAAAGGGGATGATGGACGGAGCGTTTGAGCAAATCAAACACTCACCCCCAGTCAACTGATCTGGGTTTAATCCATCACCATTCTTTAGCTCACTCAGCCACCCCATTTCAGACATGGCCATATGCAAATCAGTCTGACCCTGTGCCTCATGGGATCAGTCCAGCCCGAACTGCCAAGCCATGTCTTCCATGGACCGGAAACAAGCATCCTGGGACCGGTTTCGGATTCATAATCCTCATCAGCCAGGCTATCTTGAATCCAGTGGCCAAGTGAGCAAGGGACTCACGTCTGAGCATACCCTGCCACACTTAGGGCGAACAAAGCGATACAAAAGGGGATGATGGACGGAGCATTTGAGCAAATCAAACACTCACTCCCAGTCAACTGATCTGGGTTTAATCCATCACCATTCTTTAGCCCACTCAGCCACCCCATTTCAGACATGGCCATATGCAAATCAGTCTGACCCTGTGCCTCATGGGAACAGTCCAGCCCGAACTGCCAAGCCATGTCTTCCATGGACCGGAAACAAGCATCCTGGGACCGGTTTCGGATTCATAATCCTCATCAGCCAGGCTATCTTGAATCCAGTGGCCAAGTGAGCAAGGGACTCACGTCTGAGCATACCCTGCCACACTTAGGGCGAACAAAGCGATACAAAAGGGGATGATGGACGGAGCGTTTGAGCAAATCAAACACTCACCCCCAGTCAACTGATCTGGGTTTAATCCATCACCATTCTTTAGCCCACTCAGCCACCTCATTTCAGACATGGCCATATGCAAATCAGTCTGACCCTGTGCCTCATGGGAACAGTCCAGCCCGAACTGCCAAGCCATGTCTTCCATGGACCGGAAACAAGCATCCTGGGACCGGTTTCGGATTCATAATCCTCATCAGCCAGGCTATCTTGAATCCAGTGGCCAAGTGAGCAAGGGACTCACGTCTGAGCATACCCTGCCACACTTAGGGCGAACAAAGCGATACAAAAGGGGATGATGGACGGAGCGTTTGAGCAAATCAAACACTCACCCCCAGTCAACTGATCTGGGTTTAATCCATCACCATTCTTTAGCCCACTCAGCCACCCCATTTCAGACATGGCCATATGCAAATCAGTCTGACCCTGTGCCTCATGGGAACTGTCCAGCCCCAACTGCCAAGCCATGTCTTCCATGGACCGGAAACAAGCATCTTGGGACCGGTTTCGGATTCATAATCCTCATCAGCCAGGCTATCTTGAATCCAGTGGCCAAGTGAGCAAGGGACTCACGTCTGAGCATACCCTGCCACACTTAGGGCGAACAAAGCGATACAAAAGGGGATGATGGACGGAGCGTTTGAGCAAATCAAACACTCACCCCCAGTCAACTGATCTGGGTTTAATCCATCACCATTCTCTAGCCCACTCAGCCACCCCATTTCAGACATGGCCATATGCAAATAAGTCTGACCCTGTGCCTCATGGGAACAGTCCAGCCCGAACTGCCAAGCCATGTCTTCCATGGACCGGAAACAAGCATCCTGGGACCGGTTTCGGATTCCTAATCCTCATCAGCCAGGCTATCTTGAATCCAGTGGCCAAGTGAGCAAGGGACTCACGTCTGAGCATACCCTGCCACACTTAGGGCGAACAAAGTGATACAAAAGGGGATGATGGACGGAGCACTTGAGCAAATCAAACACTCACTCCCAGTCAACTGATCTGGGTTTAATCTATCACCATTCTTTAGCCCACTCAGCCACCCCATTTCAGACATGGCCATATGCAAATCAGTCTGACCTTGTGCCTCATGGGAACAGTCCAGCCCGAACTGCCAAGCCATGTCTTCCATGGACCGGAAACAAGCATCCTGGGATCCGGTTTCGGATTCATAATCCTCATCAGCCAGGCTATCTTGAATCCAGTGGCCAAGTGAGCAAGGGACTCACGTTTGAGCATACCCTGCCACACTTAGGGCGAATAAAGCGATACAAAAGGGGATGATGGACGGAGCGTTTGAGCAAATCAAACACTCACCCCCAGTCAACTGATCTGGGTTTAATCCATCACCATTCTTTAGCCCACTCAGCCACCCCATTTCAGACATGGCCATATGCAAATCAGTCTGACCCTGTGCCTCATGGGAACAGTCCAGCCCGAACTGCCAAGCCATGTCTTGCATGGAACGGAAACAAGCATCCTGGGACCGGGTTCGGATTCATAATCCTCATCAGCCAGGCTATCTTGAATCCAGTGGCCAAGTGAGCAAGGGACTCACGTCTGAGCATACCCTGCCACACTTATGGCGAACAAAGCGATACAAAAGGGGATGATGGACGGAGCGTTTGAGCAAATCAAACACTCACCCCCAGTCAACTGATCTGGGTTTAATCCATCACCATCCTCTAGCCCACTCAGCCACCCCATTTCAGACATGGCCATATGCAAATAAGTCTGACCCTGTGCCTCATGGGAACAGTCCAGCCCGAACTGCCAAGCCATGTCTTCCATGGATCGGAAACAAGCATCCTGGGACCGGTTTCGGATTCCTAATCCTCCTCAGCCAGGCTATCTTGAATCCAGTGGCCAAGTGAGCAAGGGACTCACGTCTGAGCATACCCTGCCACACTTAGGGCGAACAAAGTGATAAAAAAGGGGATGATGGACGGAGCATTTGAGCAAATCAAACACTCACCCCCAGTCAACTGATCTGGGTTTAATCCATCGCCATTTTTTAGCCCACTCAGCCACCCCATTTCAGACATGGCCATATGCAAATCAGTCTGACCCTGTGCCTCCTGGGAACAGTCCAGCCCGAACTGCCAAGCCATGTCTTCCATGGACCGGAAACAAGCATCCTGGGACCGGTTTCGGATTCATAATCCTCATCAGCCAGGCTATCTTGAATCCAGTGGCCAAGTGAGCAAGGGACTCACGTCTGAGCATACCCTGCCACACTTAGGGCGAACAAAGCGATACAAAAGGGGATGATGGACGGAGCATTTGAGCAAATCAAACACTCACTCCCAGTCAACTGATCTGGGTTTAATCCATCACCATTCTTTAGCCCACTCAGCCACCCCATTTCAGACATGGCCATATGCAAATCAGTCTGACCCTGTGCCTCATGGGAACAGTCCAGCCCGAACTGCCAAGCCATGTCTTCCATGGACCGGAAACAAGCATCCTGGGATCGGTTTCGGATTCATAATCCTCATCAGCCAGGCTATCTTGAATCCAGTGGCCAAGTGAGCAAGGGACTCACGTCTGAGCATACCCTGCCACACTTAGGGCGAACAAAGCGATACAAAAGGGGATGATGGACGGAGCGTTTGAGCAAATCAAACACTCACCCCCAGTCAACTGATCTGGGTTTAATCCATCACCATTCTTTAGCCCACTCAGCCACCCCATTTCAGACATGGCCATATGCAAATCAGTCTGACCCTGTGCCTCATGGGAACAGTCCAGCCCGAACTGCCAAGCCATGTCTTCCATGGACCGGAAACAAGCATCCTGGGATCGGTTTCGGATTCATAATCCTCATCAGCCAGGCTATCTTGAATCCAGTGGCCAAGTGAGCAAGGGACTCACGTCTGAGCATACCCTGCCACACTTAGGGCGAACAAAGCGATACAAAAGGGGATGATGGACGGAGCGTTTGAGCAAATCAAACACTCACCCCCAGTCAACTGATCTGGGTTTAATCCATCACCATTCTTTAGCCCACTCAGCCACCCCATTTCAGACATGGCCATATGCAAATAAGTCTGACCCTGTGCCTCATGGGAACAGTCCAGCCCGAACTGCCAAGCCATGTCTTCCATGGACCGGAAACAAGCATCCTGGGACCGGTTTCGGATTCATAATCCTCATCAGCCAGGCTATCTTGAACACAGTGGCCAAGTGAGCAAGGGACTCACGTCTGAGCATACCCTGCCACACTTAGGGCGAACAAAGTGATACAAAAGGGGATGATGGAGGGAGCATTTGAGCAAATCAAACACTCACCCCCAGTCAACTGATCTGGGTTTAATCCATCGCCATTTTTTAGCCCACTCAGCCACCCCATTTGAGACATGGCCATATGCAAATTAGTCTGACCCTGTGCCTCATGGGAACAGTCCAGCCCGAACTGCCAAGCCATGTCTTACATGGACCGGAAACAAGCATCCTGGGACCGGTTTCGGATTCATAATCCTCATCAGCCAGGCTATCTTGAAAGCATGGAAACATATAAAATATATACACAGTATACATCAGATGATTATAACACACATATAAATGAATGCCAATAAACAAAAACCGCTGAATACCTGAATGTGCACACAGACACACTCACACATCACAATACCAGTAATCAAAAAAAATATCTCACCGGCTGCAATAGCTTCATCTTCACCCACACAAGACTAGAGGCTCTCAAATGACAATCCTGAGGCCAAGAAACTTCTCGAGCCGGGAAATGCAACACTGAGCAGACATGTCTGTCCCTGAGGAAGAGACCCCCAGTTTTATAATATTCTCAATGCATGTGAGGACATCCTCTACAGTAGTGGTTCCCAAACTTTTTTGAGCCGTGGCTCCCTTGACCTAATTGGCAGTTGGCCGTGGCTCCCCACCATTTTTTACCCGCGCACCCTTTGGGAACCACTGGTCTACATGAAGAATCAAGCCTAGGGCCAGATGTAGGTGTCAAAATACTGGTCGGAATCGGCCGAAAATACAGATTTTCGGCCGTTTCCGACCAGTATTATGACATTGGTATGTAGGGGCACTGAAAACACAGATTCGGTAATTTTACCGAATCGGTAATTTTACCAATTCGGTAAAATTACCGATCGGTAAAATTACCGAATCTGTATTTTCCTATGTAGGTAGCACTTCTAACAGTGCTACAGGGCCTTTAGAATTCGTTATTTACCATGTAATACAATTGCATGGTAAATAACGAATTCTTGTGTACATGCACATCTGTACATGTACACCTGTGCCATGTGGCACACAAGCCAGTTACAGGGGTGCAACAGGGTGTCAAAGTGACACCCTGTCCCCCTTGTAAATTCGGTATTTTTACCGATTTGGTAATTACCGAATCGGTATTTGCCATTGAATCCTATGGGCTTCAAGGCCCATAGGAATCAATGGCAAATACCGATTCTGTAATTACAGAATCGGTAAATACAGAATCATACCGATTCGGTATTAGTTACCAAATTTCTACCTACATTTGAATTACCGATTCATGAATACCGAATCGGTAAAATTCGGTATTTATAAATCGGTAATTCACATTTACCTACATCTAGGCCCTAGACGTGATAAAGGATTCAGAGAGTAGCCATCACTATCCAAATTCAGCGAATTTCGGCGTTTGCGAATCGCAAACGGTGCTTTGGTATGTAGGTGCACATTAGCAAAATAAGGAATCGAAAAAATTGCGATTCCTTATTTTGCTCAAGCATTTAAGGAATCGCAATTTTGAGATTCCTTAAATGCTATGTAGGAGTGAATTGTAAAATGCGATTTAGGCTTAAGGAATCGCAAAATACCACCTACTCCAAGTAGATGGTATTTTGCGATTCCCTTTCTAAATGCATTTTTTTTTCAAATTCAAAGTGCCATGTGGTGCACAGACATGCCCTTAGGGCATGTATGTGCGCCACATGTACTTAGAGGCACATTCCAGGGGTGCAACAGGTGTCCTTTGGACACCCTGGCACCCTCGGAATTGCGATTCTCAAATTGCGATTTTCTCATAGAAAATCGCAATTTGAGAATGTATCCCCATTCATTCCTATGGGCCTCTTAGCCCATAGGAATGAATGGGACACTCATTCCTTAATTGCCATTCGCAATTTGCTAATCGCAATTAAGGAATGTTAGAGATTCGCAAAAAATGCGAATTTTTACCTACATTCCATTTTGCTATTCTCAAATAGCGATTCCTTAAAAATCGCTATTTGGGAATCGCAAAATGGAAATTACCTACATATGCCCCATAATCACTATTTTCAATCATACCTTCCTCTGTCTTGTTTTTCTCTTGTAGGTGTAGATTCACTACAGGCAGGTGACATCTCCAAGTTAGAAGAGCTAAGGTCTCTATATTCACCAATGGACTCAATAAGTTCATTGTCAGTTTCCTCTCTGCTAGCATTGCTACTAGTTGGTCTGCTTGTGATATCTTCTTCTTCGTCAGATTCCTCCGTTTCTTCGCACAACCAGCCGTAGTTGCCTAATTCATTGTCATTTTCCTTCTCCTCCTCGTGTTTTCTCTCATTGGTGTTAGGGATCACATCTGTATTTTTACAAACTGCAATGGAGGAGTCATGCCAGATGTTACCATCGCTAAGGAGTGCAGAGATGGAAAATACTTTTTCTACTATTAGGGGATCTGTGAACCTATTCTGTCCCTTTACCATGTGTCCACTTTTTTTGACTCTCACTCTGTCTCCTTTTATTTTTCTTTCTTTGCACTTATGTTTACTGTCAAATTTCTCCTTGCGCAGACTTTGTGCCATCTGAATTCTTTTTCTGATCGTTTGATTCGACCATTCTGTTCTCCTTGTCGTCTTGAGCCAACCCATATTGTTCTTTGAAATAAGAGTCCTTCCTCTCATCCTTTCGAATGGGCTTACTAGAGTATTCTCCCCTGGTGTTATCCTGTATTCCCATATCATTTTGTTGACTTCCTTCCTCCAACACACTCCATTTTTGTTAGCTAATTGAATGTTCCCTTTTATTACCCTATTAAATTGTTCCACGGCTCCATTTCCAGCCAGGTGATAAACAGATGTTGTTTTGTGGATTATTCCGTTTCTCTCAATGAACTTTTTAAAAATGTCTGAAGAGAATTGCCTTGCGTTATCACTTACTATTGTTTTCGGTACACCTTCTCTCGTGAATACACCGTCCATGAAGCTGACCACGTCATTAGCATCCACCCTCCTGCATACATTTATTTCTGCCCACTTCGAGAAGTGATCTACTAGGACCAATATGTTTACTTGTTCCTCATTAAATTTTATGGGTCCCATTATATCTATTCCTACTCTCTCCCATGGCATGTGTTGTTTTCCTAATGGTTGTAGTGGTGATTTGAGAGTTACCTGTGTTTTGATCTTGTCCTATTGTAATACTAGTACGGGTTCTGATCTATTGGGGTTAAGTGTGATGCCAAGTTTACCCTGGTCTTTCCACCCAAGCACTGAAGGGCCCGTGGCAGCTACATTTAACTTGCTGCTTGTTACTCTATCCTTGAATGTAAAATGTAGTTTCCTAAAACCCATAAGATCAATTGGTTCTCCCGTGAAAGTTTTTAGAGTTATATCTGGTTTTTCGATGCGCCCTCCAAATTTTCTTTTGAATTTTTCTCTCCACACATCACGGTTGATTATGGTGCTGGGTGAACCGGAGTCTGCTACTATTTCAATATTCACACCTCCTATCTCCACTATGCACGTGGGTTTTTTCTTTTTACCCTGCTCTGTTTCCTCACCTTCACTTTCTTCCATCACGTTTAATTCACATAGGTTGTAATCCGAGTCATCTGACGATTCTTGTTCCTCCTCTTCCTCGTCCTCTACATATTTTACATTCGACCATTGTTTCCTTTTACAAGCCTTTTGAAAATGCCCTATTAGACCACATTTAGTACATTTGTTATTCCTTGCCGGACACTTCCAGTCGCTTGCCAAATGCTTGTTGCTATCACAACGGTAACATTTTAATTGTTCGGTTGTTTTTGTTTTCTCTTTGTATTTTAGACCTTCTTTTTCTTTGTACTTATAATCCATTACCTTATTTTTCTTTCCACTAATTTTTGCCACTATGCTTGCGTCATCCGTTTTGCTTTTACTTTCACTGATGACCTCCTTAGCACATCGCCCAGTCAATTCTGCTTTCTTTACAATTTCAATGACTTGTTGAAGTGGTCTCTCACCCTTTGCCCATAGAGCGTCTTGAATATTAGGATTTGCAGCACACATTACTATCTGGTCCCTAATGAGATCATCATGCATGTTTTCGAATTTGCATGATAGCGCTACATTTTTTAATGCTGATACGTAGTCCTCTATACTTTCCTCCTTACCTTGTTTCCTTCTGTAAAATTTGTATCTGTGCACTGCAACACACACTGTGGGCTTAAAATAATTATCCAAGTCTTCTATGGCTTCGTTGAAAACATTTCTTTCTTCTCCTACTCTCAACTTTTTCGTTATATTATTGTACACATTTAATACTCCAGCACCCAAACAATGTAATATAATCTTTTTTTTCTCCTCTGGTTTTAGTGGTTCATCATTTTTATCAAATGTCGAAATGTATTTACAAAAGTACTCCTTCCATTCCTCCCATTTTACTAACGGTGGTCCTGCATCCTTCAAAAATACTTCTGGTGGCTGTAGATTGTATATATTGCCTGATGCCATACTTTTTTTTCAAAACCGTGTTTATTAAGAGTTCAATCAAGATTCAGGACAGCCCTCCACAGTCAGGAGGAGACTGTCAACAGCACAGACAGAGAAAGGCATGGTAGTGAACTCAGAGTTTTATGGAAACAAAAGGGGCACGCCCCTAAACCCCCCAGCCCACCCATCCCCAACAGCATCCCCCAACACCCCTTCCGACTACCCACCCCTTATCCCACCCTAACCCAGTGCACGTGATCGCTAGTCAGCAACAGGAGACGGAAGCAATGTCAGAGTTGGCTAATAGCCTAGGGCCCGGGGTCCACATCAAGGGCCAGCACATCATCAATGTCAGCTGGGGGATCGAGGTCCAGATCCCTGTAGTCTGCCCACCGCTTCCAGATCTTATAGTGTTTCCGGGGGCACCCCCTGGCCTCAAACACGGGTAATTCTAAACCCATCAGATAGTCTAAACCTGCCTTCCACGCACTCAGGGGGGGGGCACGTTCGCACTTCCATGCTTGGGCCAGGTCACGCTTAGCCACCACGAGTCCCAACAGCAGTAGGTGGCGCTTGTAAATGTTACCCCCAACATTTTCCAGAATATGAAGGAGACCCAGCCTAGGGGTACGGGGAACATCCCACCCCAGCACTTCCGACAGGCAGTCCCACACACCCGCCCAGAATCGGGTCAGCCTCTCACAGGACCACACGGTATGGAAAAGCGTCCCCCTCTCAGCACCACACCTCAGACATTCAGGGGCAGCTATGAGGCCCGCACGCCACAGCCGCTCCCTAGTATAATAGGCCCTATGGAGGTATTTAAATTGAATGAACCGAAGACGGACGGCTATAGCTGCACACCGAGGGGATTCGAGGGCCTCCCGCCAGTCGTCATCATCCAAGGGGCCAACATCACTCTCCCAGGAGGCCTTCAAAGTCGAAAGGGAGGGGGAGCAGTTGACGACCAGGGAGCGGTATATCTGAGAGACTTTCTTGTCGCCCAGGTCGCCCATAAACAATTTAGCCTCAATGGGACTAAAGTCGGGGAGCTGTTCCAACCCCACTAGGCTGGGGCCGAGGGCATGTCGGAACTGAAGATAGCGAAAGAATTGGGACCTGGACAAATTATACTCGGAGCTAAGGTCCTGAAAGGACTTAAGCGTGGTTCCGTTGAGAACATTACCGAGGGACGAAATCCCGATCGCGTCCCAGCCGCCGAACCCGGACAAGGAGGCCAGCTCTGGTAGTAGACCGTTATGCCACAGTGGCGTCTCGGCCGTCAGCCTGCCCCACCACCCCATGCGGCGCAGAGCCTGCCGCCAGATCGCGAAGACCACCTGGGTGACCCTTGGCAAGGCCCTCCTCCGCCTGGCCGAGTACAGCAGAGTGTGGAGAGTGGCACCGCCCATCAAGGAGTGTTCCAGTGCATAGGCCGGATCGCTACGATCCCCATACCACCACTCGTTGAGCACTAGAAGGTGGGAGGCCTGGTAATACGATAGCAGATCCGCGGACGCCAAGCCGCCACAGTAGGCAGAGAGGAAGCAGGTACGCAGTGCCACCCTAGAGGCACCCCCGGCCCACAGAAACCTGCCCAGCACCGAGTTGACACCACGGAACCACTGCGGGTCTATTTTATACGGGTGATTCTGTAGTTGGTAGAGGAGCCGAGGCAGGGCCACCATTTTGAAAATAGCCGACCGGCCATAGATATTGAGGGGCATACGCGTCCAGGTCTTAACATCAACCTGGACCCTGTCCCACACCGGCTGGATGTTACGATCCCAAGCCACAGCAGGCGAGGCCGAGAGGTGAACGCCCAGGTACTTCATGCCGTCGACCGCCACCTGAAGAGACGCAGCCCACTGGCAACTCACCGAGGCACCCCCCAGAATCCACAGGGTTGACTTGCGAGGGTTAAGAAAGAGCCCCGACGTCTGGCCGAACTCCCGCATTATGTCAAGAACACGAGGTCCTGTACGGTGTAAATCGGTCATGAAAAAGAGCACGTCGTCCGCATACAGGGCAATGCGGTCCGAGTGGCCCGACCCCCACACAAAGCCCCGATAGAGCGCGTCCTGGCGCACTCGGGCGGCCATGGGTTCCATGGCTAGCGCGAAGAGGTACGGGGAGAGGGGGCACCCCTGACGAGTGCCCCTGGCCACGGGGAATCGCGCGGAAATCGCCCCAGAGACGCGCACAGAAGCGGTGATATCGGTATAGAGTAGCTTTACATAGGAGACGAAAACCGGACCCAGGTTCAGTAGTGGCAGGAGGGTAAGGAGGTAGGCCCAGCTGACCGAGTCAAAGGCACTATCTATGTCAGCCAACAACAGCGCCGCCTGGTCCCCAGTCGTCCCAATCGCGTCAATCGCCGCCTGCGCCCGCCGAATGTTGTGTCGCGTCGCCCGGTGCGGCATGAATCCCGCCTGATCCGGGTGGACAAGGGCCGATATGTGGGGAAGCAGGCGATTCGCAAGTGCCTTGGCCAGGAGTTTGGCTTCAAAATTAATAAGGGAGATGGGTCGGTAGGACTCGTGGCGCTCGGGGGGTCTGCCCGGCTTTTGAAACACCACAATCTCGGCGTGACGCCAGTCCGGGGGGAGGCTACCCCGCTCCCGAGCCAGTTCCAGAGCCCGCCTGTAATGCGGCCCAAGCTGCAGGTGGAATTTCCGGTAAAATTCACTGGGGAACCCACTAGGCCCAGGTGCTTTACCCGTATTGAGTTGACCCAGCGCGTCACCCAATTCCTCAGCTGTCAGGGGGAGATCCAGGGCATCGCGGACCTCGTCAGGTACCGCTTGCGGGCGAACCGCCGCGAGGTAAGCCTCAATGCCATCGGGGGAGAGGCCCTCACGAGGGGCATACTGACGCTCGTAGTAGCGCGCGAAGCTCGCAGCAAGGATCGAAGGGTCTGTTATTGCCACCCCCGCGCCGTCGACCAGCCCCGGTAAAGTGATCGGCTGAAAAGTCTGCTGACACAACCGGTGGAGCATGGTGCAGGACTTGTCGCCCCACTGGTACACCCTACTACGCGTAGCCAGCCACGCTTGGCGGGCCTCATCCAACAAGACCGAGGAGTAAGACCGTTGTGCTTGTAACAGCAGCCGCAACGTCATATCATCGGCCGCCTCCCTGTGTCGTGCCTCACGCCTTTCCACACTCTCCGCCGCAGTGGCAATACTTTCTTGTCGGGTCCGGCGGGCAGAAGCGCACCAGGCAATATCGACAGCCCTCACGGCGGGTTTCATGGCTTCCCACACTGTCACTGCATCAACCTCATCCGTCAGATTGTCCCGCCAATAGTGGGCGATCGCACTGCGCAGGTGCCGAGAATAGCCCGGTTGCTGCAGGTGCCATGTAGACATCCGCCACCTGAATGGTTGGCGCGCCTTGCAAAGGTCAATTTGAACCGCCACAGGGGAGTGGTCGGACAGCCCGCGAGGTCGGATCGCCGCCCCCTTTACTCTATCAAGGAAAGTCCCCGGTACAAATACACAGTCTAAGCGTGAAAGGGAGCCATGCACAGCAGACACATAGGTGTATTCTCGTCTCTCTGCATGAAGGTGTCTCCACACATCCACCCATCCAAGGCCATCAATCATTGCACTCAGCTTCGTAGGCGAGGCCGCAGCCGCGACCCCCTGCCTCCTCTGCCTGTCCAGAGCCACATCCAACACGTCGTTCCAGTCGCCACCAATCACCGCCAGAGAACGGGGAAGTTCGGCCCACAGGGTAAACAGTCGCTCCGCAAGGGCCCACTGCAGCGGGGGAGGGGCATACACACTACCAAGGATTACGGGCTCCACACCAATCTTCCCTTGCACAAACACAAACCGGCCCTGCGGATCGAGCCACTGACGCTCATGGGTATAAGCTAGTCGTTTATGAACCAGGATAGCCACCCCCCTCGAGCCCCTGGCAAACCCTGCATGAAACACCTGGTGGAAGCCAAACCTCTGTAGGCTCAGAGCCTTCGTACCCAGCATGTGCGTTTCCTGGAGGAGGAGCACGTCAGCCAGGTCCCTTTTTGCCCAGCGGAGCACAGCCCCCCGTTTGATCTTGTCCAGGAGCCCCCGGACATTCCAACTCAGTACACGCATGAGAGCAGTAGATGGCACAAGTCGTGGGGCGTCAGCCATTGTCCCAATGGGTCCGTGTCCACAATCCCCGCAACCCAACCCAAACTCCCAGCCCACCAGCCGCCGACAGCATACGAAACACGTGCATCCCACAGAACACATTCCCAACCCCCGCTACCCCACTAGTCCCAACCCAACCCCCCAACAACCAAACACCCCAGAACCCCCCTCCCCCACCCCAATACCTCAAGAAACAATGAAGCATCTGTCGCGGTATACGGTACTTCAGACCCAAAACACAGCGTCTAAAGCCAGTCATACCAATGGATCCCAATTAGACCCCCCTTAAAACCAACCAGGCACACTCCCAGAACCACCCCCCAACCCCATCCGGAGGAGGCGGCCCATAAAGTGCACCCCGAACCCACTCCAGGGAAACAGCAACATCAGTAGTAAGGCACCACAAACCAAGGGGTGTCGGACCGCAAGCGTCCACACCCCCACCAGGAAAGGAGTCAATACTGCACCAGTCAACGGCTGCTCCATCGGCCAGAGTTCAGCAGCCACGGGGTAGGGACATCGACGAGAGGCCGCCACCAGGTAGCCCCGGCCTGCGACAATCCTGAGTCTTCGCCAGGCTATTCTGTGTCAGGTTGTGTGTCCCCCAGCAAGGGATCCCGGGACAGGGACCTCCGTCGGGAGCGGGATTTGCGATGGCGTTTCCCCTTGGCAGGCGGGTCGCTCCGGTCCGTCGAGGAGCCACGTGGCGACCCGGAGTGCAACCCCGGCTGGACGTGTGGGCGAATCCTGACAGTTTCATCAGTCCAATTGAAGACGGCCTCTGGTGTATCGAAGAAGAGAGTCTTTGAGTTGAAGACCACCCTGAGGCGAGCCGGGTATAGCAGCGAATACTGGATCTTGAGACCTCGCAACTTGGCCTTTGCCTCCAGAAAGGAATGCCTCTGCTGGTGGACCAGTTTGGTGTAATCAGGGAATATCATAATCTTGTGGTTGTCATAGAGCAGCGTGTCCTTGAGCCGCGCTTCCCGGAGGATAACATCCCTGTCGTGAAAGTTAAGGAGCCTTGCAATGATCGGGCGAGGTCGCTCCCCAACCGGCGGTTTCTGCGTCAAGGTGCGATGCGCGCGCTCCACCACAAAGCAGCTCGACAGGGCGTCCGGGGGCAGCCAGCTCTCCAGCCACCGAGACAGGAAGACATCCACGGGCCCTTTCTCACAGTCCTCCGGAAAGCCAACAAAGCGCAGGTTGTTCCGTCGCGCCCGCCCCTCGGCATCTTCCACCCGCAGTGCCAGGCCACGTTGAGTCTGTTCCAGGTCGGCAATCTTCTTCTTAAGGACGCCAACATCACCCTCTACTGTCGTGACCCTGGTCTCCGTCTCCGTTATGCGAGCGACTGCGTTGCGGAGGTCCTGGCGCAGAAGCATCACATCGGCTCCCACCGCTCCAATTTTCGCATCTAACATATCACGGGACTGATTGATGGCCGTCAGTAGCGCCGCGTTGTCCGGTCCAGTACTCTGGCCCCCACTAGCCGCTCCAGCACTTCCACCGGGGCCGGTAAATTTGTCGATTGGCCCAGTCTTTGTGGCGGCCGTGCCCCTGGTCATGGCGGCGGCGGCAGAGGCGATCCACCAGTAGCACGCACCTGTAGGGGGGTCGCACCGCTCGAGGGTCCCCCACTCAGGCCCCAGCCGGGGCGGCCGAAGCACACCAGTCCACTCAGGATCTCGCCGTCGCCGAGCCGTCTGTCACAGGGAGGGGACTCAAGTCGTGCAGCCCCGCCAGATCCCAGCGCATGGAAGCCTCTCCCCAGGTGTCCGACACCTCCAATCTATGCCAGTGGGACCAGCGAGCCCCAATGTACGCAGGGGCACAATGTCCTGTACCTGCTCCTGCGCAGTTCGGCGGTCCCCACAGCGGGCCGGCGCCCGGGCCACACCGATCTCACCGGCACCCCCGGCTCGTCACGGGCACTGGCCGCCCCCGCCCGACTCGGTCCACGAGGGCGGAGGGTGCAGTGCGCACCGACGGCCTGGCACCGCGGTTGGCCGCAGTGAAGAGCGCCGTGCCCGCCGGCAGCAGAATGCGCCAAAGGATGCGGGGCGCTGCAGGTGCCAACAGCGGAGGGTCCCAGGATCAAAGGGTCCACGATGTGCGGGGGCCGCCAAACTCGAGGCCCCGGCTCCGCCGAGGTCAGGAAGGCCGCAGCTCCACCAGGGCACCCACAGAGGCACGGGCCCCACCGCCGGCAGTGTGGGAAGAGATAGGGCACTCCTCAATGGGCCGCCGGTAGTGGGTAGCCCCGGAGCGCCGTCTGGGAGCGGCGCCGTCTGCCCCGGGTCCGGCCCGGGCACGCCAAAATTGAGGCCCCGGCCTGTCCGGCGGGCACCAGGCCGCTCGCTTCACCCACTCGCCTCTTCGCGCCAGATGGACTCCGCGCTTCGTGTCGGGCACCGGACGGCTCCCAGCGACGTCCGCTCGGGTCTCCTCGGTCGTGGCACACTCCGTAGGGTTCAGGGACCAGGATAATGCCAGGATAAGTGTCGGGCCGGCGGGAGCTCTAGTAAGCCACGTCCGCCATGATCGCCCGCTAAGCCACGCCCCGTCCTGATGCCATACTTTAAAAAAAAATTTATTATAACATTAATGTATTTTAGTAGTTTATGTCCTTCTACTTAAATGTTGTTCAACGTTTAAAACCAGTAAAAGAATGTTGCTTATTATTACTCTCACCTGTGGGACTGTGCTTACTTTTACACATAGAAGTTCAAATAAAGTCCACTTTTCCTCTTTATTCTTTCGGAACGTTATTCTCCTCCTTTTATGCTTTCTGATCAAAATGTGCCTGTCTGTTTAGTTTAAGACTAAACAGTCCTTTTTCCTTGTTCCTGAAATGGCCTCACGCACGTTTACAGTGCCTAAACACTAGACCGCTTGAATTTTCTCCCTCAATGTGGCGCCGATGCATATGACGTAACTCCCTCGTTTTTCACTACGCCCAATAGTGAAGTGATTTCCAGTCAATTATGCTCTGCGTGTGTCGACCTGCGCTGAAGTGCATTCCCCCAATATTTCCCGGTACAGTCACTGAAAATTCCTCTCAGAATATATTCAAAACTGCTTTCCTATGCACTTTTGTTTTCTGCCCACATCACAGTTTCTTACCGATATATTGCCTGATGCCATTCTCTTTTTAAAAAAAATTATATTTGTGACTCCAATAATGTATCTTAGCAGTTTATATCCTTATACTTTAATGGTGTGCTTCGTTTAAAACCTGTAAAAGAATGTGGCTTATTAATACTCTCACCTGTGGAACTGGGCTTACTTTTGCACATCGATTTTCAAAATAAAGTCCACTTCTCCTTTTTTTTTTTGCAGAGTTTTATATAGCGCAAACTAGACCCGAACCGAATCAGGTATCAGAGTGCTTTACATAGCACCAGTTACGTTACATGAGGACGGACACACATTCATTTTTAGGCACGGGGAGATTAAGTGATTTGCCCAGAATCACAGGAGGTTTTTGGCGTCGTTACCGAGACTCGAACCCAGATTCCCAGGTCTGAGGTCGAGCGCCCTAGCCGTTAGGCCAACTCCTCTCCTTTTTATGCTTACGGATCATTAATTGCATCCTTTTTATGCTGTCGGAACGAAAATCGCCAATCCGACTCGTTCTACACTAAACAGTCTAATTTCCTTGTTCGAGAAATGGCCTCACGCACGTTTGCAGTGCGTAAACACTAGACCACTTGAATTTTCTCCCTCAATATGGCAGCGATGCGTGACGTCACTCTGTCAATTTTCACTGCGCCGCAATCCTGAAGAGATTTCCAGTCACGCCCAGTCAATTATGCTTACTTTGTGTCGTCCTGCGCTGAAGTGCATTTATCTCATTTTTCCCGGTACAGTCACTGAAAATTCCTCTCAGTATTCAATCTAGACCGGTTTCCGTAGCACTTTTGTTTTCTCACAAATTCACTGTTTCTCTTCCTTTTTCGTTTGCCACCGCTCACAATTAACTCCACAGTATTCACGCCCGACAGGCTCTGCTTATTCTTCTATTAATACGCAGTTCTCTGTGGATGCTTACTGGCAGTCAATAGCGATTCCAAAACTATTCCCCTTTATCTCTTTTAAACGCTTCCACACGCTTAATTTCTTAGAGGTGATACAAATATTATCTTCAACCTGGTTGCTTCTTTGAGCTTTCACACTACTTAACTCTTTCAATTTACTTTACTTTCTTCTGTCAGTTTTTACTTTTATCATTTATCACTCCTTGTCTAAAACTGTTTCACATTTCCATTTCCTTTCATCTCCACAAGCAACCGACTAGCCTTTCATTATTTTTCCTAGTATCTTGTCTGTGTTCAGATGATGTTGCTATTTTCTTTTTCCATGAAGATCTGCTTCCAACATAGATTTCTTCTTTTTTTTTCCTTTCTTTTGTGGGTTCTCCGGTGTGTTGTCCCGCTACCTCGTCGCCATTATTGTAAAGTGATAATGTCCGTAAGCATAGATATTTAACATATATCTTTTATTTAAGTTATATGGACAACACACCACTAACAGGAGTAGACAGTGTGGAAGCGAAAGAGCGAATGACATGTGACAGTTGGGTGGCTACTCAACTGTCACTGTGGAACTTCCAGCTGTCAACATTCCAGCTGGTGACATCATGTAAAGGAGGGGTCCGGCAGGGGAGAGGGAGAAAGGGGCGAGAAGGCAGGAGGTGCTAACTCTAGAACACAACAGAGGGGGACAGTGGACTTGGTGTTACGCGGGGTAGTGGCTGCTCTGTGCTTTTCGGGGCTTCTCATCCAGTTGGTTGCTACAAGGGGTTGGTGCTTCGGCATCACCTGAGGAAACCACTCCCACTTTACGTTGCTTTCCAGCAGATACCCCCGTCCATTGGGGCATGTGACCATGTCAAGTGGGCGGAAGACTCAAACGTCACAGGCAGGTCCTTAAAGGCATCGTACCGATGTCTGAGAGCTGTCACTGGAGGGGCCTGCAAATAGAGGAGAGGAGAGATAACAGTGGGGAACAGTTCGACCTCCTCCTTCTCAGGTAGGATTCCGTTAGCCACTTTGTGACATACAAATATTTTTACAAATACATTAAAAAACATAAAAATATTCACAAAAAACTACATCATATGCATATAAGATATATATAACATAATACATTACAGAAAATAAAAATCGATATTAGTTACCTTAAAATCAATATTCTTGACAACGATATTCTTGCACTCGATATTTCTATTCCACAATATTATTCACTGAATATAAATGTCAGTCGATATTTTTTACTCAATATTCTGTCTCACCACCCTAAATCACAAAAAGGCTCTAATCTGAGTAAAGACCTTGTTTAATTCCAAGTTTGATGTATTTCAGTTCAGCAGTATTATGTTGTAGCATTGAGGAAAAAGTCCTAGAATAAATACAACTTTTGTTACCCATCCTGTTTTTCTCTCCCTCCAAATGGATATGCATAAATCTTGACATTCCAAAAGATTTTCAGTGGACATTGAGGGCCTTATTGTCATGATTGCCGGTCCCGCTGCATGACATCGCAGGCACCGGTAGAGTAGTACAAAACTCCTCCGATATCGCATTAGAACGCTTCGCGTTCTAGTGGTTGGGCTCAGGCCCGGTTCCAGGAATGTTCATTTGGGTGGGCCAAGAGTGCATCCAGGTGGGCCACTGCGGGCTCGATTTGTCGCATATATGTCTAGGCAGGCCTGCTTCAGGGCCCTGCTTTATCTCTTCTTAGTCTTACAAGGCCCAGTAAATCGCACGCTTTCCCAAATCTCTTTCTACATGTAATCACTCTCAAAAAGTGTTTTTTCCATGTAATGTCCCTTTGATGGGAAGAGGAGGTTTCTGAGGTGGGAGTATCAGGCAAGTGACACTTCACGGGCTCCCACTGTGCGAGCCTTCAGGGAGAATCCCTCTTCATTACTACCTCCACCTGACCACGGACTCTGCAACGCACTCCCTTACAGGCTTGATTACCCACTGTTCCTCTCCAGTGCACCTTATCTCACATGACCTTGGGCCTCAGGCCCATATCAGGCACCATCGGGCTCCACTTTCATTTTTCCCGGTCAAAAACATTAGTAAAATCACCTTCAAACTTAAAACATTGAATATAGTAGTAAATATAATTAGCACGCACTTTAAAGTATGTTCCACAGTAGCCCTTATGACCCGACTGCTAATTAAATAAACAAAAATAGAAAGGCCAGCTTCAGCGCTGATGCCAAAGTCTTTTTTGGCGCTGCACCAATAACCTCTTTCTCCGTAAATACCTTTACTCCCACCTTCCAACAGTGCCCCTCATCTCCCAATGGCCCCCGCTATTGACCTCCTCCTTGGATTCCCTCACAGCAACACGCGCCCCTCATCTCCCTTAGCCCCTCCCCCTATTGACCTCCTCCTCGGATTCCCTCACTGCCACCCTCGCCCCTCATCTCTCTGTAGCCCCTCCCCCTCTTGACCTCCTCTTCAGACTCCCTCACTACGACCCTCCAACAGTGCCTTTCATCTCTACTGCAGTAAGACCCTCCTCTATTGAACTCCTCATCGGACTCCCTCAATACCACCCTCCACCAGTGCCCCTCATCTCTCCCTAACTCACATCTCCACCCCATGACCTCTTCCTCGGATTCCCTCACTACCACCCTCCACCACTGCCCCTCATCGCTCCATAGCCCCTCCCTCTACCTCCTCCTCGGATTGCCTCACTGTCACCCTCCAACAGTGCCCCTTATCTTTACGTAGCCCCTCTCTCATATGCATTTCTTGTATAGCGCTACTCATATCAGTGTAGTGTGTGTCAGTACTTTACACTACGCATACATTATACAGAGACAATGTAAATGTACAGGAATTTATATAGCACAAATCACCAAGCGGTTTCTAAGCGCTTGCTTAGGGAACCCGTCCTGGTATTCCCCTGTGAGATAACCCCGGCAGGGTATCCGCAAGGTGAAAGCCAGTCATCCCGCCGCGAGGGGCCGTTGTGGAGATTAAGCAAGCTATTGCCCAGAGTTGCAGAGTGTGAACCCGTGAATCGAGTAGGCACTGGAGCGAGAATTGTCGAGTCCATGGACATTTTAGGACTCAAGACCCCGCCGAGCCGGGAATTGAACCCTGGTCCCGGGCTGACCTCTGCTTCCAGGTCTGCCTCCTCTAACCAGTGAGCCACACTTCTCTACAAGTATGTAAATCAGTCTATAGGGAATGTCATAAAGGCTAATGAGGATTACAAGGTGTATGAATCACATGTCATCCATACTGGTGGGCAGGATATTTTAAGAAGGTTTGGTCTGGGGAAACACAACCTTAGGATTTAAAGAGTATTCCATGGGGGTCAGCTTTACTGATAAAAATGTATATCTGCCCAAACTTACTCATTTTAGCAACATTAGAATAATGAAAGACGGTGGAAGTTCCAACTATATCACAAAACAAAAAAAGCGAAGTTCTAACTATACCATTTATGTTTATATGCAGCTCTTTGATGACAGTTCATTGGTTACTGTCCAATGTTAGGATTGTAACTTCTGAACTGCAAGTAGCACAAGGATATCTGTGACAAAGGCAGCAACCCACTGAATTATCCAGGGCTTTAAGTGGGCCGGGTCTCACTGGGTCTGAGCACCGGCAGTTTTCTTAAGGGGGTCTCGAAACGGCTCTCTATCGGGCTCTGTTTTGTGCGCTGGTCACAGGTAGTCCGTTTTTTTCCGAACTGCAGTAACAGCAGTCTGCTGTCACTGCAGTCCGGAAAAAAGTGCCAGGGCACAAAACAGAGCCCGATAGAGACCCGTTTTGAGACAGCAGGCACATCGGTGTACCCTGCTCACACTACTCACAAGTGGAAAGTTACGACATGATCTCATGCCAGGTGAGCGTTGTAGGAGGAAGGGAAATCCTTTAAAGAGAGTCATTTTCTCTCTGGATTTCCCTTCTCTTTTTGAAACTCAGGAGCAGCAACATTGTTGTGATGTCACCGGTGCTTTAAGTGGAAGCTTTTGCAATATTATATACAAGCCATAGTTGCTGCTATTTATCTTATGCAACTCACTACCATTGACAAAGCCAATAGTCCTGACTTGTAGGTATGATGTTACTTGTTGTATTACATACCTGGATGCAACGACAGAAACAGCAAAATACAAGTCGGGCCGCACATTGCTAAACACAGATTTTTAACTTACTATTTTTAAGCCATGTTCTCAATTACATTGGCCACGCTCCTTTGAGAGACCCCCCAGTTTTTCCATCTCACTTAAAGTCCTGAAGCTATCCACATAAAATACAGTTCATCAGCATTTAAAAACTACTAACAGACAAATGATTGCTCTCCAGCAGGATCATTAATCACCAACGTTATCTGGGCATATTGTATTATTATTGTTGTCCTGCTTCGGCCATGATAACGATAAAAATGTTTAAATGAAACATACACAAAGTATGTGTCCTGCTGGGCCTGTGTCCGATGTTAAAAAGAAAAAAATATAGTAACACATTCTTTTACCTACTCCATTAGTCAAACTTTGTGTCACAGCGTGATGTGATAAGCCACTTCAGGGGTCATGAAATGTGACTAGAAATAAACAAACTTCTTTTCACCTGCGCTGCTTAGGAAAAGAAACATCAACTCAGCAGGACAGTAGGCAAAGGTTACCAAAGGTTACCATTGTCAAAGAAAGGATTTGTCGCCTTTCACCATGCAGAGATGAAGGGGTGAAAAAAGAAACAAAGCCTCATTAGCATGTACATGGTCTTGTAAAGACCTGTGAAATACTCGGGGGCGGCTGCGATCATCCCTAAAACTGTCTCTGTGTGCGCGCCCGGGAGCTATCTCGGCCCGGGCTGACACACGCGACGGGGAAGGGTTGAAGCACTTTGATTCCAAAGGCGTTGCGCGCCTGCCTTCGAGCCCTCACTGTGAGGGCCAAGGATCCTCTTTGGGTGGGCCAGGCTCATGTTTGGGTGGGCCCGGCCCACCCGCTAGAACCGGGCCTGGTTGTGCTCCTTTTTCCTCATTTACGGATCCCTTGTTGTGCGTCAGGCTCATCGTCGGGTGTTCGAGTTTTCCTCTCTTGCTGCATTGAGCCTGCGTTCCTCAGGCGTCTCCGATCACCGCAGCGATTTCCTGACTCCTCTGCTCTCGATGGCTCCTGTGCGCCCTCAGGCGAGTCCGGATCCCTAAGTAGGCCATCCTTTCCCTGAAATGCAGCAAAAAAAGAAGTAATTAGTGCAAAGTGTGTTCTGTTTGAGTTATAATGAAGTCGATAAGAGTATTATACTCATCCAAGGGGAACCAGGTCCTTGTCCCTTTATGTTCCTTCAGACTAAAGGAATGAAACTGTACAATTAAACTGGATTGGCTGGTACTCTCATTTAGTAATTTTATGTTTTGGGGCATTTAGAAGATTTTCAGTTAAAGAATGCAGCATTAGGAGCAATAAGTCTCAGGTGGGTGTTAAAGACTTTTATTGCTAATTATTAGTCCCTGATCGTAAGGGTACCTTGCATTAAGCGCAGGGACACGCCAAGAAGGCGTCACCCTGCGCTTTATAAACTACCTTATTATTATTTTTATTATTATTGTTTTATTTTCTTCAGTTTAGACCAAGACTGGTGCTCTATGCTACTTAGTTATCTTCATTTAGAGGAAGAAGGGAATACTAGTTAGGGCTTCATTATGTATATAAAGATTGTAGAATGGATATGGTAGTACAATTGTACACCTTACAATACTGTCACTTACACGGTCTATCTCTTTTCAGGTGCGGTTGCAAGATCCTGTCCTTGAGTGTGGTTCGACGTGGAACGAATTTTTCTTTTCATCCCTATCTTCCCTTCTTCCCCCAGTTTACTGTTGTGCTTTGAATTGGTTGGGTATAGCAGTGACTCGGGAAGTCAGGACCTTTTCATCCTTGCATGACGTTTCTGCAGATACGCGAGTAGCCTGCCACTCATTATGATGTTGGTCAAGAGTTGCCTCTGACCGACATCGTCACGGAATCGTGACCAACCGCCCTCCGGTTAGCGGTCTCGACTCCCTAATTATGAGGTGACCGCGCATAGGGCTGATTACGATGTCAACATCGTCTCGGTCATGGGACCGACCGGCACCCGGTCAGCGGTCCCGACCGGCCCATTAGGATGTGACTGAATTCTATTTGTCGCATTCCTACATTTTACAATGGGAGCATGCATACCGTCTGTAAACCGGACGTAATGCAAGCTCTTACTGCAAAATGGGAGGTGCAATTTATCTCTGCACCGTCTGGCAGGCACCTGAAGGTGCCTGCCACAAGTACAGGGTTCAACAGGGGGGCACCATAGGTGCACCCTTGGCCTCTAACCGCGGGCCTTGCATCCAAGGGGGCCCTGCTGGAGGCCACCATATGCGAGTTCAGACAGCCTTTCTGTGTAAGAAATGCCGGCACAGAAAGGCTGCCAAAACACAACATCATAATCCCAAGGACGGAAAGAGCCACCCTTGGGATTACTGGCCGTATTCCGACTGGCCAGCCGCAACGACCAGTCGATTCCTTTCTGACCGCCTCCATCGTAATGAGGCGATCGGAAAGGAATCTGACCAGCATATTATGATGTGGTCGGAAAGGCTCCGATCGAGGGTCGGAACCATTTCTGACTGCATCGTAATAAGTCCCATGGTGCAGTCACATACTCACATTTCTCTATGGGAGCATGTGTTATGGTCGTAAATCAGCCGTAACTCAAGCTCTAATAGGGAAATGGGAGATTGTGTTAATCTCTCTATCCCGTGGCAGGCAACTCAATGTTCCGCAAACAGAAGGGGGGCCTTGCTAGGGACCCTTAAACATGCTTTCCGACAGGCTTTCCATGTTAGAAAGCCCGACATGGAAAGCCTGTCACAAAACGTGCATCGTAATCCAAATGGCATAAAACAATATCCATATGGATGACGGGCCGGCTTCAGACTGCCCAACGCGCCCCTTTGAATGACCGGCCAGTTTCAATTCTGACCGGCTGTATTGTAATCAGCCGGTCATAAATTAAACCAACGAAGTCTGTCGGAAAGCCTCCGACCTGTGGTCTGAGGCTTTCCGACCGACATCGTAATCAGCTCCTGAGTCTTAGTCATAACTATAAAATCAGGGTTGCCTTCTATGTAATATTTAATTTGGAGCCTGCCTGAAGCTTACAAATAAATGATTCTGTGAGCTTAATTACAGTATATATCCCAGAGATATACACTGTAGGAACAGTAAAAACAAACATGCACTCCCAAGCAGCTATTCGGTGACATTTTAATTAGCAAAATAAAAAAAACTATGCGTTTTGGCCGCAACTCAGCCCTGATCACACATTGGATGGCATTAAAGTACGTGCATATAAACAGTGAAGTAATTATTACAAATGATGCCTGTCAATACAAAAGTCATACTTAGGAAAGGTGGTCCATCTTTGAGTAGCAGAGGTTGCTCAATTCAATATAATAGATACAAATACTAATCATCCTATTGAATTTTCATACTATATCCAGGCAATAAATGGCTGATACTCATGTTCATCATTGGTATACATTTGACAAAGTTGCTGTTGTGATATAAGATCAAAACGCAGAAGGGATCAACCTGCTCCCCCGGTTGGACTACAATTACCTCCAATCTATCTCCTAATGCTCAATTCAAAATATGTGCTGTTTACACATAATTAGAACCAAGTGTAGAACCACAAATATATCTTAGTATGAAGTTGTTTAATAATATTTCTTTTTTATTATTAGGTTTTTCATGAATACAGATCTTCAATAAACAAGGTAACGCAGGTAGCCAGTCATATCTTGCTGTTGCTCAGTGCAACCTCGTACATTATCTATTTCACACACAGTAGACAGTGTAGTAGTCAGTAGAGACATCAACATTGAGATAGGGAGAAAACATTGAGATGGAGAAAACAACACTGAGACAGGGAAAAATTGAGATAAGGAGACACTGGCAAAGAGAGAGGAAGATACACTCTGAGACAATGAGATACCGAGATGCAGACAGGGAGAAAACAATACAGAAAGACATAGACACGGACATATGGACACTGAGATAGGAAGACAGGGACACACTAAGATATGGAGACACCAACTGTAATAAGAGAGGGAGACACTGACACAAAGATAGTGACACACCAAGATAGAGAGACTCAGAGTAGGCGATTTCAACATGGAGTAGGAGACACTAATACTGAGACACCAACAGTGAGACAGGGAGACATTGACACAGGGAGACACATACACTAAGACGCAGACACACAGAATCAAGGGAACAACAAGACTGAGACAGGAAGACACCAACAGAGAGAGAGAGGGGGGGAGGGAGAGAGCACCAATGCTGGGACAATGATACAAAGTGGCCCAAGAAACAGTGAGACACACAAAAGATCAGGGAACCACAAGCATGGACCCTGGAGCGAAATGACACAGAACACAATAAGGAGCAAGCTGCAATGCTGGGCAAAAAGAAAAAAAGAAACAGAAGGTGCGCGGCCGCCAAAATTAAAGCGTGCGGTGCTTGTTGAAAAAAAACACATAAAAATTGAAAGAAGCAAGGAAAATGAAGGCGCGCAACGGCAATAAGGAGCAAGATATGCCAATGTGATTGTTGGGAAATGTGAAGCTGATCTCTCCTCCTCTTCCCAATTTTTACGGACCAAGCTACACCCCTGGCAAAAAGAACAAATGACTTTGAAATCCAAGTTATAGTTTTCCTATTAAGTTATACAGTTGTGTTACCTCGTGGTTTTGCATTTGACAATTTATGAAGGAAAATCATCCGCTCAACAAACATTCTAGTGTTAAAGTACATTGTTTTCTTGTTGGTGTGCTCAGCGTTCGTGTTTGACCAACTTATATAGCTGCGACAAAAACGCGTGGGCCATTCCACACAACTTTCAATGGTTGAAAAGCTGCATTTTCAACATGCACAATCAACAAAACAAATATATGTACCCTACTTTTCAAACAAAAATAACACTCTATAACCGCATGCGAATTTCAATTGCTCACGTTTGCAAAAAAGTATTACGCATGATTTAAGCAGTGTACAGACGCAAACATTCCCTGCCAAGTTGTAAAAATAAATCGCACGCCATGATAAAAAAAAAACTGGTTACACCAACTGGGCCGATCTGCTCTACTACTTCTAAGGCGGCGGTGGGCGTTCTGGCCAGTGCTGTACGGATGGGGTTGGTGGTTTTGCCATTTTAGGCTCTTATGATCTATTTACTCCTCCTTTTGGAATCTACTGTGGGAGAGGATCACGCCAGAAGCTATTGCTGGCCAAAACCCGTGATCGGCCGAACAATTCTCCCATGAGACATGCCAGCATGACAGCGGAAGCACTGCGGAGACGATGGTGCCATTTAAAATCACATGAACTAGTACACAAAAGAGTCCCAAATATCCAACACATGTGTGTCTAAATCTTAGTGCAAAACATTTATATTCACAAACCACTACGGATTCAGCCAGAAGTGGTCTAAAAGGTTGTTTACTCGACTTTGATTTGACTTAGTCTGGCCAGTGTAAGGTAATATTACCATTTTAGCGCATACGTATGGCCACTAGCTGAGGATTAAGACAGCCAGTTTGGGGACGCGAGTCTTTGAGATGTGTTACAGTGCTTAATACGGGATATAATATATGCTGTACATATCGCGTACATCTCTTTAAACTATTTTATCAACCGATCACTATAGAAGCATATGCCTGACATTATCAGTTCAATTAGGCCAGTCAGGTATATTGAGGGAGAATGATTATCATCACCTTGAACAAAGGGAGTATGTGAGGACCTTAGAGGCATGTGAAATTCGGAGACTCTAATAACTAATAAGGAAGGGGATGGTAAAACCGTTTATTAAAACCGTTCATCAAAACAGTGGAGTAACTCCTTAGAATATGGGATAGGAGAACACTTTAAATTTGTGAGACAGGAGGCCTTTTTTAAATTTTTTAACTTTTTAATTTTAATTTTTTAATGTTTAATTTTGAAGTTTGTGCCCCAGTCGATCCTACACTAATCATGCGTGGGACATAGCACATCAACCCGCCTAACTAAATTAGGTGGACTGTAGACCATACAGAGAGTATAATAAGATTACAAATACAGACTTGTTATTTATACCTCCCTACAGATCCCCCCATTACGTCTGAGGCATTAATTATAGGGCGATGCCCTAACCCAGTCGATATCCAGTCGCGACTGCAAGTAGACCTAAAAACAGGCTCCTTTCACGTTGTTTGGGACAAGTACAATATTCTCTAAATGAATTTAAAGAGACAAACCTTTATTTTCAAAGAAAGGGATATTAATTGATCGAACAACATTTTTCGAATTTTGTTGTCATCTATACAGATTATCATATATATTTTTATAAGACGGTGGCTTCAACAAAGGTCCTTGTACCTTGAGTACCTTTCCCATTGGTATGTGTGCAGGACTTTCACAATGAGGAATATCTAGTAGAATATCTGGACATGTATGTTTAAAAGGGAATTTATTGTACATTGTAGGCACAATCCTCAGAGGTTTTAATTTGTTACCTCTACATCTTGACGTCTACCTTCATTCTAACCCTCGTGGGCGAGTAAGCATAACTTTGCGAAAATAAAAGGTACAATCAGTGTAATAACTGTTACCCATATGGGATAGCCCTATATGTTAAAAATGCATGGTTTGAATTATTAAGGCCAACAAATGATGTTTTTGTGTCCATATCTGGGACTGTAAGAGTTACCATCTTTGTAAATATTTTTTGGTTTTTTAAAGAACATGTTTGACTATAGAATTATGCACTCGAACTGTAGGTAAATTTAAATTAAAGACAAATTTCAAAGAATAGAGAGTTTAGATGCTTCTATAATTGTCATAGAAGATGTCGTTAGCAACACGTCTTTGTAATAATAATATAAATTATTCTCCATTGTCTAGAAAACTGTCCTGAAGAAGGTGTACATCGTTTCAAGCACCGAAACGCAGCGTAGACTTTGTTTTCTGTTAATGATTAATGTTTTAATGTAATGAAATGTTTTTTTAAGAAAATATGTTTTTAATTCTGTGATTTGTAATAAACTGAGAATATGTTTTATATAGTCCTAAGATTTGGTGTTCATTAAGGTGTGTTTGCTGACGAATTGACTCTTTGTGAATATAAATGTTTTGAAAATATCGCAGTGCTATTTTTAGGTTGCACTAAGATTTAGACACACGTGTTGGATATTTGGGACTCTTTTGTGTACTTGTTCATGATATTTACCCTGTCCCTATCTGTAACAGTAGGGTACCTCCCCCATTTGTTTACTTTTAACTGCACGGCTAGTCAGCAGGGGAGTCATATTATACCCTCCATATAGAATTCTAAACTATTTATGGAGGGCATACGAACATATGGTTTCTCTGATGATCACTTCAAAAGACCAATCAATGGGTCTTCAAAAAATGTTCCTACTGTTATTTTAGAAAATACAAATGATGAACAGTGGAAAATACTGTGGAACATGAAAAAAAGATTAACAAGAACAGAACTCCACTCTGATTTCCTTATTGAATATTGCAAAAAGGGTACTATCCCAAAAGGTCTTCAGGTTAATAACGAGCCAGGAGTCTTTATTAAAAATCAAAAATTTATTGAGAACTGGACTTTCATAGCTAATAGGTGTAGTCGCGACTGGATGTTGCTAATTATCGAGACAGCCCAGGAAGTATTGATAATCGAGAGAAGTGAGATAGAAGAAATGGAAGACAAATTAAAAGGTATGGATGCGCTAGATGAGGCCAAAAAGAAATTAGATGAGATCCAGAGCGACATTGCAGGATATGGTGAATATATGGTGAATAAGAAAATTGAGAAAGGATATTAATAATTATAATCTAGAAATGGTAAACCCATACCTCCAGAAAGCTTTTTATGAAAGACCACGAGAAGAAAGTAATTATAGAAAGCCCTGGACACAGCAAATGAGGAATTTCCCAAAGAAACAGGTTAGATTTTTCGATACCTCCTACACAAGCTCTGATTCAGAGAATGAAGGCAATCAGGGGACAAATAAAAATTCTGAAAGAGAAAGTGTAGCTATCTCCAGCAGGGACACATTGTCTTTTAAAAAAAAACTTTGGTCCCCCGAGAGGCAGAGGGAGGGGGAGAGGAAATTTCAATCCACAGAACCAATTCCCTCCACGTCATTATATGAACACCAGAATAAGAAAATTGAGAAAGGATATTAATAATTATAATCTAGAAATGGTAAACCCATACCTCCAGAAAGCTTTTTATGAAAGACCACGAGAAGAAAGTAATTATAGAAAGCCCTGGACACAGCAAATGAGGAATTTCCCAAAGAAACAGGTTAGATTTTTCGATACCTCCTACACAAGCTCTGATTCAGAGAATGAAGGCAATCAGGGGACAAATAAAAATTCTGAAAGAGAAAGTGTAGCTATCTCCAGCAGGGACACATTGTCTTTTAAAAAAAAACTTTGGTCCCCCGAGAGGCAGAGGGAGGGGGAGAGGAAATTTCAATCCACAGAACCAATTCCCTCCACGTCATTATATGAACACCAGAAGCCAAAAGAAGTGGGATTAACCAACAAAGCACCGATCATAAATTTATCTCAAAGAGAATTATCCCCCGATGAGAATAGTGTTTTAGAGAAGGGGCTCGGTTTTGCTATTGTTCAGCCCATTGACAAATTTAGTTTAGAAAGAGATCTACAAAATTTCTTTAGGAAAATTAGGTTAAATGCATTTTTTGAGGGCAAAGGCAAAAATCCGACACAGAATAAATCAGGCCTTAGACCTAAACCTGAATGGACTCCCTCTATCACACAGGTGAATAAAGATATAGAGGCGTTTGAACGTAGTGTAAGTAAAAGTATTGAAGACCTCCTAAACTAAAAGTCTTGGCAAGAAAGAAATCTCACTAAAGCAGAAAAATTAGCACTCAAAAGATTAGAGCAAGACACTACCCTTACAGTGAAACCAGCAGATAAGGTAGGGAGCATTGTCGTCATGGATTCTATAGACTACACCAACAGAATGCAGACAATGTTAAATAATGAACAACATTACTGTAGATCTAAAAGGTCAGAATGGATACAACTGGCTGAGAAGGTCAGAGAATTACTAACCTTTGCGAGGGATGACGAGATTATTTGCAATGAGGAATATAATTACTTATTTAACCAAAATCCTGTAATTCCTGCACTATACGGACTACCTAAAGTCCATAAGTGTATTAATGATCTGCCCATGAGGCCCATTGTCTCAAGCATAAATTCCTTAACGGAACCCTTTAGCCAGTACGTAGATGTCTTCCTACCGCCGATAGTAACATAACAAAAGGCGTACATAAAAGATACCACGGCTATAATTAACAAGCATTTGCAATGCAATAGGTCTCGCATTAGGAAAGTTTGAGTTATTGGTATTGTAAATGTCACATTTTTTATTTATGTGTTGGTTTTGAAAATAGCGAAATTAATAGCTTTGTCATTTACAATGCCAATAGTTTACCTTTCACAAATGTGACACCTATAGCCTTTGTAATGCAATATGTGTTGTATTTACGTGACTTAGATGTATTGATATTACAAATAACAATTGCTTTTGTTTTTTTAAAATAATTAATACTTAAATAAAAGTTATTGTAATTTATAATGGCAATAACTTAAACTTTTGTAAATAACTTTTGTGAAGATTATGTTCAGTGTATTTTATTGTGACGAAAATCCAAGAACAGAAGTGAAATATTCAAATTTTTTTGTGACATTTGTAATAAAGCTTGAAACATTGAGAGAACATATTTGAACCAGTTGTTGTTGAATTGTTGCACAGATTGATGCTGTGGTGGCGCTGAGTGATGCTGTGGTGGCGACGAGTGATGCTGTGGTGACGAGTGATACTGTGGTAGCGACGAGTGATGCTGTGGTAGCGCATAGTGATGTTGTGGTGCCCCTGAGTGATGCTGTGGTGGTGCTGAATGATGCTGTGGTTACGCGATAGATAGACACATAAATAAAAATGTTGTCATTTACAATGCCAATAGCATTAACTTTGGCAAAGGCAAGACCGTTGCATTGTAAATGCTTGTTTTTAATCTTCTTAACCCACCTTCTAAAATAGTGTCACTCATGTAATTCTTTTGCTAGAGAAGGTAATATTAAGTAGAACATTAAATGCAAAGCTTCCAACGTTTCTGCAAAAACTTGCACCGCGTTCTCCGTGAAATAATTCATAACAGCAGGCGTTCCAGACCTCGATTGAGTGAATAAAGCATCACAAGTAAAAGGTTCAGTCCCAAGACCCTCCACCACTGAAGCATGCGATGTTAAAGACACCAACAGCAGGCTGAAAATTATGGCAGACTACCACACGAGATTCCACATTTTGCCTCACTGGGCAACAATCAAAGGCACAATCTCTGGATTGCCATGTGAGGCAATGTATGAAAACTTATGCTGGAGGCTATGAGAGAGTGCAATATCTGCTGAAACCAGAAAGCCTATTTTATGGAAGTTTTACACATAATGTAAAATATTTGCTCCATGCCATGGTCCTCTAATTACATTTGCTAAAATTGGATATCTTTTCCACAACATATTTAGTAAATAATTCTGGTACCCATGTTTGATTTGTTCAAGTAAAACAATGTGGGTAGCAGTACTGGCATATAATAGTTAGGAGACAAATTGAGGTTTGCTGGGAGATTTTTCAGGTATGAGGCCATCACACCTGCATCGCTTAGTTGATAAAGTCTAAATTAACGATATTCATTGAAAAAAATGATTGACTGGAGTGCCGCCTGAGTGATTAACAGTGGCAGAGAATAATTCTAGCATTCCACTTATCGATTTTTCGTGCTCTCTAATTTACTGATTGCAGCACACGCAAACAAACATTTTCTGTTGCCCTTTCCACCATGCATTTTGTAGAGAATGCATTTTGTAGAGAAACTTCTCCCTTTAAAAGGCTACAGATGATTCCCATTATGACTGCTCCAATGTACTGGGAAGTGGTTGCTGCGCCTGTTCTCATTTTAAAAAGCAGCCTCCCTGCTCCTAACCTTCACTACACAAAGGAGCAGCCTGGGAAGACACCAACTCT
The DNA here is from genome assembly GCF_964261635.1 of Lissotriton helveticus. Taxonomy (NCBI): domain Eukaryota; kingdom Metazoa; phylum Chordata; class Amphibia; order Caudata; family Salamandridae; genus Lissotriton; species Lissotriton helveticus. Next base: position 1,366,324,474 of record NC_136065.1, read on the forward strand.
AACCCAGACATTTGAAGAACAGCTTTCCGGACTCACCCCTTAATGGTTTAGGCATGGGAACTCCCGCCTTTTAATGGCGGCTCTCTGTTCCCGCTTGACCCCTCTTTTATCGGCACGCTCTGGTCTTCTGCGTTGGACTGTGTGGCTTCTTTTCCCAGAAGCAGCGGGCTGGACCCGGCTACCTCAGAAGAAGCTGCCAAACTGCTGCTGAGGTGAGATATGCTCATTTTCTTCAGCCATAGACCAGTGTACTGGTGTTTATTGCATTCAGGGCTTTGCACAGTAGACATTATTTGGGTTTAATCGGTCAACAAATCAAAGTTTATTTTGGATAAATAAATTCATAAAAGGTTCTATTAAAAGCATAATCCATCCATCCCATATTGGCGACTGCAGTCACGCCCCCCAGATCCCTCTCCACCTCGCTACTACTCACTCCTCCTCTGACTTTTCTTCTTTCCTACTTGCCACTCTGGCTTCCACCCCTCTTTGGGGCAGTTCGGCCCCTGTTGGGCCTTTGAAAATGTGGCACCATTGCTCTCTCTTACGTACGCACCTCCCCCGCACACCGACGCATTGCCGTCATCTGACCACCTCTTGTTATAGTCTCCCCTAAGCCACGCGGCCGGCCCCTCCAGGGGTTGTAGGCAGAGCGCTGTGTTAATGGTTCCACCTCCCCCGGTTAATACTGCCCACTGGTCTTTTTCTTTTTCTGCGCGGCCGGCCCTGAAATGGGGTTGTAGGCTTATCGCTGTGTTCACAATAAAAACAGATTTGAACAAAAAAAAAAGCATAATCCAAAGCAATACAATAAATAAACTACAACAGAATGCTGAACCCTTCAAACTCACCGCCGCAGCCCGGCTTCAACAGGAAGCCAGGCAACCTTTGTTGGGACGGGGGCGGGGCCGGACAAATACAGGAAGCAGTCTGGAGCCTACCCCGCGCTCCTGTGCCCGCCGGAAGATTTCCGTCTCAGCTCACGGGGCTCCCGTGCTCGTGGAGAGCCCCGCGGCCCCGCCTCTTAACCAGAATGACCCGCTGGCTGCCGAGGGACACGCGACAAGAACCTGGTGAGTGGGTTGTGAGGGGGATGTGCGCGCGCGTGTGTCTGTGTGTGTGCGCGTGTGTGTGTATGCGTGTGTATGTATGCGTGTGTGTGTGTTAAAAGAGCCCGATGACTGGTTGGTGGGGGGGAGGGGGTGTGTACGCGAGTGTCTGTCTGTCTGACCCACACTGTTTTGTAAACAGCGCACAAACAGCAAGCAGCCAGCAGCAAAAGCACGCTCACGAGGACAAATCTGAGACAGCAGAAGCGTGTGGCCGAACGCTGTCTCAGATTCCCAGGAAACTGGAAACAATAGTTGTCGAGCTAGACGCATGCTATGCATGCGCACTCTAGCTCGACCTAAAAACATTGAGAATATCAAATTTTGTCCAGACACACAATGCCTCGTTACTTTAGATATCGAGGCATTGTATACAAATATCCCTCAAGATAACACCATCAAGATGATAAAGAACTTATTAACAAACAACAATGAGGATCTTTCTGCACATGCTACGTTTATTTTAAAATGCGTCAGCCTGATCCTTAAAAATAATATTTTTTCATTTGGAAAGGAATTTTACAGACAGATCAAGGGCACCAGCATGGGAGCCACCTGTGCTCCCAGCCTAGCTTGTCTTTATGTTGCTAATTTCGAGGACACACACATTTTCAACAATATGGCACCATTTTACGAAAACATCTCTCAGTGGTCACGTTACATCGACGACGTGTTCTTCATATGGACAGGGACGATGGAACAGCTTACAGACTTAATTGCATGGTTGAATCTTGGAGATTTTAATCTCAGATTTACCTCAAATATTAGCAAAGATAAATGTGAATTTTTAGATATCGTAATAAAGCATGTAGAGGGCTACCTCAATGTGGAATTGTTTACTAAAAGCAGTGATAGAAATACGATGTTACACTATAGCAGTAACCATACGGCAAGCCAGAGGGACAACATTCCCTTCGGGCAATTTTTAAGATTAAAACGTAATTGCACTAACATTAAGGATTATGACAGACATGCTGCTCTTCTAACTCAGAAATTTATCTCCCGAGGCTACCCCAAAAAATTGGTTAAATATTCGTACAAAAGAGCGAAGTATTTTAACAGAGATACTTTATTTTTAGACAAAGACATGAGAACAAATGAAGATAAAGGACCTTTAATTTTTGTCACAAATTTTACGACGGTTAGCAATAAAATTAAAAATATCATTAATAGGAATTGGCATTTAATAACCAACCAAAACAGAGAAGGTTTACCCAAACCCATGTTTTCCTTTAGGAGGAACCGGACAATTTGAAATTGCTTGGTTCACACCTACAGAGAAACCAATAGTAATCCACAACCAAGGATAACGAACACCACACTACCTGTGGGTACCTTTGCATGTTGCGGCTGCAACATTTGCCCGAACATCATAAATGGCCCGACAATTAGGATTAATGAAGTACAACACAAAGTGAATAACTTAATAAACTGCCATTCTTTTTTTGGTATATTTGATTGAATGTCCATGCCACCTGGTATACATAGGCGAAACAGCTAGGGAAGTGAAAATCAGAATTCAAGAGCATAAATCAGCCATAAGAACGAATAAGACAAATGCACCCCTAGTTGAACATTGGAACAAAGCAAAACACACCCTAGATGAGTTAAAATGGTGCGGCATCGAGATCATGAAAATGAGCTTCAGAGGGGGCAATGCACTAATGAAAAGAAAGAAAAGGGAACAATACTATATGTGCCTTCTCAATACTGTAAAAAGAGGGTTGAACAGCAAGGAAGACTGGGAGAGACTGATCTAAAGGGGTGATATACACCTATAGTGCATAGTGGGTTTCTCTAAGGGAGTTACCTGCCTCTTTATTTTCAACCCTTAAGACCCTCCACAGGACTTATCCGCCATATTATACATACTAATATCTACTTAGAATTTAGGAATATTAGCTAATAGAACATATGATATAGTAGGTAGGTGTGAGCCCCATCATGTAATGGATTAATAAGAAGCATAAATAGTCAGATCCGCGATAGCAGAACTAGGGAAATAACTTTAGCTGTTCTCCCAGTTTAAAATGGATGGCACATGAGCCCTCGATCAAGTCATTTACTTTGTAATATAGTAGTTTATAAACTGATTGCAGCCCCGAAATAGTGAACGCTGCAGACACCTAGGTCCCATTAAGATAACAGTGCGGCATATTAGATTTGCTATGTAGATGGTCTAAAATACACAATACACTAGACTAATAAGATAAGTTACAACCCGATTTATATACTGGGTTTAAACACTTAATACCCATTCCAAGATGGCCGCCACAAGGGTATGAGAACCTCCTGACTCTAGATCAACTATTCTGGAGTTGTTTTCGTTTTTTTCTGTTTTTTTCTGTTACCATAAATAGAAATGTATAGCCAAATAGAATTTGTGCGGTATTTGTTAATTTCGAGTTCGGCAATTTTTAGCCGCTTTTTGCAATAGGACGTTTAACATAACCTCTATGATTTACACCCCATGTTATCACAGGATCACGTGGTGTCTTTGCTTCATAATACAGCCGTTTTCGGCTTTCAGTCTAAAGTAAAATACATTTAAATTACTTCTAGTAAACTTTAAAGAAAGCACTATTAAAGCATGCCTGTGACGCAATCATTACATAAGAGATTTATCGAGGTAGACGTAAATAGTCACATACACGTGGTAGGGTCGCGACCCTTTACCCAGCCGCTGACGTATTTAAATCGCGCCTGAATTGAAGGCTGGATTCCACAACAGGAGAAGGACCACGTTGGATGCAGGGAGGCTGCTATACTTTCAAGAGGTAGGTGCGAGAAATTGTGAGCCCGGAACCACTACGGATTCAGCCAGAGGTGGTCTAAAAGGTTGTTTACTCGACTTTGATTTGACTTAGTCTGGCCAGTGTAAGGTAATATTACCATTTCAGCGCATACATATGGCCACTAGCTGAGGATTAAGACAGCCAGTTTGGGGACGCGAGTCTTTGAGATGTGTTACAGTGCTTATTACGGGATATAATATATGCTGTACATATCGCGTACATATCTTTAAACTATTTTATCAACCGATCACTATAGAAACACATGCCTGACATTATCAGTTCAATTGGGCCAGTCAGGTATATTGAGGGAGAATGATTATCATCACCTTGAAGAAAGGGAGTATGTGAGGACCTTAGAGGCATGTGAAATTCGGAGACTCTAATAACTAATAAGGAAGGGGATGGTAAAACCGTTTATTAAAACCGTTCATCAAAACAGTGGAGTAACTCCTTAGAATATGAGATAGGAGAACACTTTAAATTTGTGAGACAGGGGGCCTTTTTTAAATTTTTTAACTTTTTAATTTTAATTTTTTAATGTTTAATTTTGAAGTTTGTGCCCCAGTCGATCCTACACTAATCGTGCATGGGATATAGCACATCAACCCGCATAACTAAATTAGGTGGACTGTAGACCATACAGAGAGTATAATAAGATTACAAATACAGACTAGTTATTTATACCTCCCTACAGATCCCCCCATTACGTCTGAGGCATTAATTATAAGGCGATGCCCTAACCCAGTCGATATCCAGTCGCGACTGCAAGTAGACCTAAAAACAGGCTCCTTTCACGTTGTTTGAGGCAAGTACAATATTCTCTAAATGAATTTAAAGAAACAAACCTTTATTTTCAAAGAAAGGGATATTAATTGATCGAACAACCTTTTTCGAATTTTGTTGTCACCTATACAGATTATCATATATATTTTTATAAGACGGTGGCTCCAACGAAGGTCCTTGTACCTTGAGTACCTTTCCCATTGGTATGTATGCAGGACTTTCACAATGAGGAATATCTAGTAGAATATCTGGACATGTATGTTTAAAAGGGAATTTATTGTACATTGTCGGCACAATCCTGGGAGGTTTTAATTTGTTACCTCTACATCTTGACGTCTACCTTCATTCTAACCCTCGTGGGCGAGTAAGCATAACTTTGCGAAAATAAAAGGTACAATCATTGTAATAACTGTTACCCATATGGGATAGCCCTATATGTTAAAAATGCATGGTTTGAATTATTAAGGCCAACAAAGGATGTTTTTGTGTCCATATCTGGGACTGTAAGAGTTACCATCTTTATAAATATATATATATATTTTTTAAAGAACATATTTGACTATAGAAGTATGCACTCGAACTGTAGGTAATTTTAAACTAAAGACAAATTTCAAAGAATAGAGAGTTTAGATGCTTCTATAATTGTCATAGAAGATGTCGTCAGCAACATGTCTTTGTAATAATAATATAAATTATTCTCTGTTAATGATTAATGTTTTAATGTAATTAAATGGTTTTTTAAGAAAATACGTTTTCATTTCTGTGATTTGTAATAAACAGAGAATATGTTTTATATAGTCCTATGATTTGGTGTTCATTAAGGTGTGTTTGCTGACGAACTGACTCTTTGTGTATATAAATGCTTTGAAAATATCGCAGTACTATTTTTGGGTTGCACTAAGATTTAGACACACATGTGTTGGATATTTGGGATTCTTTTGTGTACTTGTTCATGATATTTACCCTGTCCCTATCTGCAATAGTAGGGTACCTCCCCCCTTTGTTTATTTGCCATTTAAAATAAAACAAGCTGTCGCCATTACGCCAACGAAAGCCGCTTGTTTATATTTGCATCACGCTTTCACTTTCAGTTAATGCGCGATGCGAAAATAAACACGTGGCTGCCATTAAAACAAGCAGCTGTGTCTCTGCAGATCTCCATGTGCTCGGGCAGCATGACAGCGGAAACGGATCACTGTGGCTGCACTGTGGAGAGGATGGCGCCATTTAAAATAAAACAAGCTGTCGCCATTACGCAACGAAAGCCACAAGGTGTCAGCTTGTAGACGCGTGCATATGGAGCAGGATTACTGAATAAACAATAAAAGCCGGGAGTGATAATGTTCATGTGCAGATCGACATAAAACTTTTTCAAGTGCAAACTATTTTGAGATCAAATTGCCTAATAAAGTTGAATGATGCGTGATGTGCTGAAGCCTGGTATTCCCATGCCGGGGAGAAAAGCTGTTCTGTCTGAAGCAGGGTGGGTAGACTGGCAGTCTCCCCCCCACTTCATGCCGCACCATGGGTTCCTGCTGTCTGTCCATCAGCCGTTTTGATTGTCAAGAGGTCGGAGGCTTTTGCAGTACACACAGCCATATCGATGCGTTAATCAATTCCACTTGAAATCATTAGTTCAGCGAAGTATCAAGCATATCTATTCGTTTCTGTGGACAGTGTTGCTTAAATTCTTAAGGTTAATTATTCACCTTCTAAGCCTCCGATCGATAATGTAGGACAGGACATCAAGTCAGAAGCTATATAAGGGACACTTCAATAGATTATAGGTAGGAGGATTCCTCCATGTTGTCCTACACAGCATAAGATCATTTCAATCATGTAAATCATCATTTTCGTGTATGAAGACATATACAGTGCAGGTAAATAGAGGGTTCAACTTCGTATAATGAGGGGTGGATGCCATGTAAAAACACCATCTAAAGGCTGAACAGAGTAACCACTGGTATGAAATCCTGAAGAAGTCTTTGCCGAAACGCGTTGGTATTCTACGAACATTACCAGTGTTTCCACATTCGGCTTAAATCATTTTTAGCCCAATACTCTTTATGTAGACCATCATGAGTCCCAAAAAGTGTCTTTGATCATCAATTGAAGGTATTAAGGTCTCAGGTTATACCATTATGTGAATGAATATGTGGTTCTAATTTGCACAATATTATCTGTTATGTGTATTTGGTCATATATTGGAAGCATCTATATGTGAATTGTATTTATGAATATATATATATTTTTTCTATCTTAAAAAAAGTAAAAAATTGATTAATAAAACATAGTATTTTTATATATCTTTGTATGTTAGTTTTCATTATTTGCACCATCTTTTTGTGTGTCTAGAGTTTACATGCTTTTCTATAATTAATCAGTACTGTGCCCGGTATAATATATTTTTCAAAACAGTTAATTTCCTTGTTAGGGTTTTATCCTTTATACAGGGGCCCGTTTGTTTCCCAAAGAAAGTGTCCATCAGGACTATCCTGAGAGACACTTTCTGGGCAAATGGTAATGGACAGACGCAAAAACAGAAATAACATGCGCAAACGAAGTGGACCGCTCAGAAAATGAAAATAAAAGAGTGCCAACAGACTTACAAAGGAGACAGTGTAACTCCGCCACTAAACGATCCAGTCTGGGTGGGTGGGGCCAAAAGTGGACAGGGCGGTAACAAGGAGGGACAAAGAAGCCTCCTTTACAATAGAAAGCCAGCGTTTAGCCTGAACTATGACGCAAGACAATGGGCAGAAGGGGCGTGGCTTTAAGTCCCTTTCTTAACCGCTTGGCTGCGGCGGTAATTCCGCCGCAGCACTAGGGGCAGGGGTGTAACACAGGCCACCGCAGCCCCCGCGTTGCGGGGGGGCCTCGCGCTCCAGGGGGCCCCTCACTTACTTCATGATGAATTGTGCGCACGGCACCTTTCATAAATTAAATGGTGCGCAAGACATGAATGCCTGGCCCGGGGCCCCGCCCCGGGCCTCAGAAGCTGCACAGAGGCCCTGGTCTGCATGAATAGTGCACAACAACAACTGCTGCACACGCGTGGGCCCGGGCCTCTGACAGGCCCGGACTGGCCGTAGCAGTCCTGGGTGCCTCGGGGGCTCGGTTTAGTCGCATAGGCGGGAATGACTATTGAAGGTTAACACTTTGATTTAGTTCAGCCCTCCGTGCGAGGATTACAAGAGGGAGCCTTGCAACGCGAGTCATCCTTGTGTGCAATACGATTCCTCTGCTCAGGTGAGGTTTGGCGAAAGCCCGACGCACATCCACCCCACCTCCCCCCCATCCCGTTACCGGCATCAGTTGTATGGATGTGGTTTATCATCGAAAAAAGGAATTGTTCGAGCCTCGGTGCAGGCATCGAGAAAATTGTACGATGGTTTCATGCGAGGGGGATGGTCGAGCGGTGGGCAGGGAGAATCGGGTTCGAGCCTCGGTGCAGGCTTCGAGAAAAATGTACGATGGTTTCATGCGAGGGGGATGGTCGAGCGCTGCAGCCAGGCGGGCCGGACCCAGATGTGCACGGCCACGGCTCGTAGAGGGCTGTGGTCACGGTTGGCAGCAAAGCGTGGGTCCATTTCGGGCACCACGTGGCATCAGGTGCAGAGGTCCGTTGGTCCATGCGAGCTTCTCTGCCCCATCCCCCCCCCCCCCCGCCTCCCGTCCTGCCTCCGCCCTCACACATCGAGGTGGGATGATTTAGTAGGCCCAGCATTAGTTAAGTGCGGCAGGGTGCGAATAAAAGCCAAAGGCCTACAACAGGTAGAAATATATCAGGCGGCAGGGTGCGAATTAAAGCCAAGGCCTACAACAGGTAGAAATAAATCAGGCGGCAGGGTGCGAATAAAAGCCGAAGGCCTACAACAGGAGAAATATATCAGGCCCAATGTTAGTTAGGTGCAGCAGGGTTTGTGAATAAGACCGAGGGCCCAAGTTCGCTGGCGGTTGGGCGAGTTCCCCCCCCCCTGATCCGGCCGTACAGCTCGATTGCGTGCGTTGTCCCGGGCCCTGCCTTCGCCCTACTTACAAGGAATCGGGTCGGGGCCCTGATCGCTCGGATAGCGTACATGACCCTGTTAGTGTACAATACAGATAAGCGGCGGGGGGTCACTGGGCGGTCTCGGCCTTGCACCCAGCAGTCCAGGGTGCTAGATCCGCCCGCGGTCAGAGGGAATTTTGTTGAATTCGTTCTGGGACCGCTACAGACATTGTGGAGCTGAATTAATTGACCAAAGCCACCAGTGCGCCAGTACCAATGGGAGCTTCGTTGCGGCTCTTGCTGGGTACAGCGTGGGAGTCACACCAGCGTTGCGGTTCGCCCGGGCGGGTTTGGCTAAGAGGGGGCAATGTGTCCTGGTTGCTGACGCTGCGCAAGGTTATTACGGGGGGGCGGGTGCTACTGATGCTGCGCAAGGTTGTTACGGGGGGGGTACGTGTCACAGTGTATAGCAGCTATGGGTTATTCACGAGTGATTGTGAGGGTACGTGTCACAGTATATCAGCCATGGGGCCATGAATAATACAGTGTTGTTTTGCAGGTCTCCCTCTGAAGGAGTAGGAAGGATCGATTGGCTCCCCTCCCCCGTAACGGACACTTAGCTCATATCTAATCAGGTAAATACGGATGTACAAGTGCAAGGTCATCACGGGAGATTCCAACACCCCCTTCCCCCCCCCCCTATTGAGAGGGTATGCAAATGTTGTCTAATAACTAAATGTTGACATGTTGAACTTATCCTCTCGTCAGAAATGGAGATAAGTAGTAGAGTTTTCCTACATACATAGAGGTTCGGGTTCAAATGTGGGGTCTCCTTCGACATGCTGCTCATAACTACGGCTTCTTTCCCGAAGGCGGTCCGTCGTCACTGGTTGCCAGTTGAACAGTTTCTGGTAGCACAACCTCACGTAATTTTTTGCCCATAGGGACCCGAGAGGGTAGACGCCAACGTTATGGACGCTCACGGCACCACGCCACCGCAAGAGGGCCTGTGGGCAGAGTTTTTGGCCTTGGCTCAGGCGCAGGGGCCGGCTTGGGCTCAGGGCTTCATCGAGGCTCGTAGGCAAGAGCAGTCTGGAGTAGCGATTGCTCCATCTCCGGAGAGCTTTGCGAGTACCTCGGTAGGAGCAACACTGAGGTCCAGTCGCAAGAAGAAGCACACACGCACGGAATTCCCGGCCGAAGCACTGCGTCCGGAGCATCGCCCAAAGCAGACACCCCCTGCAGCGCGGGCTCCTGAACGAACTGAGCCACCTGCTGTGGTACACGAGTCAGCCAGTAGCCTAACAGACATGGCCCAAATGGGTAAGGCAATGGACCAAATGATGGGAATGATGGCACTGTTTCAAAAGCGTTTAGACGATGTGGTTTCAGGTCAACATGTATTACCACCTGTCCCTGCACAGCAGATGTTGCCACCTGCCCCTGTGGTCTCGGCACCAGTGCTGCAAGTGTGGGCCCAACAGGGGGCCACGACCGCTCCGGTACAAGGCCCGGGGCTTACTACAGTCAATTTGTTGCCCCCCGCATCGACCACCGCAGCACCACCAGCTGTAGTACAGCCTGCCCTCCTGGGCGTCCTGCCGGCCTCCACAGCAATGGCAGTCACAGGGTCAGCGGCCCCCTCCGGTGTCACGCCTCCCCCACCTTGGTATTCCTTCGACGGCCCAATCTGTTGTGGCGGGGTCGGCACCTGCCTTGCCCAGCGCAGGGATAAGTACAACCATACCATCCACGAGCGGAGAAGGGGTTGGTGGCAGCCCGGTTGGAGGTGATCGTCCCAGCCCTGCCGCGGTGGCCCCCGCCCAGGATAAGTTGATGCAACCAGCCGGGGGTACTCTACCTAAACTGGCAGTTACCCAAGCACCATTGGCATCAGGCCGTTGTTCATTGGCATGGCAGGTTCCACAAGCAGCTAGGGAAGGTATATGGAGAAGGGAGTACATTGACATACTGACTTTATTAATGCACAGCACTGCAGGAGCAGACACCAGAAAGATGGAGGGGAAAGAGGATGAGAAGAAGGTTAGGTACCAGCGTAGGCCCGAGAAAACGATAGAGAACTGGACTGAGGCATTTAATATACTAGCAGCGGTAATTGTATAGAAGGACCCGTCCCAGAGTGAGGCGCTGATGGAGTATGCGAACACCATCCAGCAAGAGGCGAGAGAATCTGGTGGGATGGGATGGTTTCTGTATGATCAGGACTTCAGGAAGACTATGGCTGTCTGTCCCGAGTTAGGATGGGATCAGAAGGAAATCCAACTATGGATTAAGCACATGTGCAGGACAGTCAGTGAGAAGAAGGAGGCACCAGGCAAGGCGCAGGGCGAAGCAGACAATAGGAGATGGGAACAGTTCCCTAGGCGCCCTTTCAAGCAGTCCTTTCGTGGGGGCAGGGGTAGGGGCCAGAGGTTTGGACAGAGACGATTTAATTCAGAGACCTGCAGACTTTTTAACGGGGGTGCATGCACCTGGGGAAGAGCGTGCAAGTTCGCCCATAGTTGTAGCAAATGTGGTGCCCAGCATGCAGCCATCACCTGCAACACCAGCCAGAGTTTGCCTCCCGCCCAGAGCCAGAGAACAGACGGGGCACGCAAGTAAGAGCAGGGAGGGCGGACGGACCACATGGACAACTGATATCATTACCTTACCAATCCCGGCCAGGCAGAGCCCGCCCCAGGTAGCGACCAAGGGCCCATCACCTATTGTATTGCAGAGGCTGCTTCCTCTGGTGGGATTGTACCCGCATTTGAAGGAGAGGGAGCTCCTGTCTGGGGGTTTTGTGGATGGTTTTAAGATACCATACAGGGGACCCTTGGGTACCAGGGCTGCTTTGAACCTCAAATCAGCGAGGGAACTCCCCCTAGTGGTCAGTGAGAAAATAAAGAAAGAAGTCGCCCTGGGGAGGGTGGCTGGCCCCTTTGCAGCCCCACCCCTTGAACACTTTTTAGTCTCTCCTCTCGGAGTAGTGCCCAAGAAACAGCCAGGAGCTTACCGCTTGATACACCCCCTATCCTACCCAGAGGGCAACTCGGTGAATCATTGGCTGGACGAGGGGGCCTGTTCGGTGTCTTATTGTTCCCTGGACATGGCGATCGATATGATAAGGAGGACAGGGAAGGGGGCTTGGTTGGCAAAGGCTGACATCGAATCGGTGTTCCGCCTCCTACCGGTGCATCCAACTAGTCAACACCTGCTGGGTTTCAAGTGGGAGGGTGCATATTTCTTTGATCGCTGCATGCCAATGGATTGCACTGTTTCATGTGCCTATTTTGAGGCCTTCAGCACTTTCCTCCAGTGGGTGCTGACCAATAAGAATGGCATCTCTCAAGTCACACACTACCTGGATGATTTCCTCTTTTTCGGCAGGGCAGGGACCCAGGAGTGCGCTGAGGGTTTGCGGGCATTTGAAGGAATGGCGGCTGACTTGGGGGTGCCCCTTGCCCCTGGCAAGACCGAAGGTCCAGCACAAATATTGACCTTTTTGGGGATCGAGTTGGACACCATCAGAGGTGAATCCAGGCTCCCGGCTGACAAGGTTGGCGAATTGAAGAATGACATTAAGTCATTGATGGGTAAGGGTAAGGCCACTTTAGAAGTGGTACAGAGTCTGTTGGGCAAGCTGAACTTTGCAGCGCGAGTCATACCGGCAGGCAAGGTCTTTTCCCGTAGATTGGCAAAGGCCACGGCCAACATCAGTAGAAAACACCACCTAGTGCGCCTTGGTCCTGGTCTGAAGGCGGATCTGGAAATGTGGGCTGACTTTTTGGAGAACTTTAATGGTACTGTGATTTGGAGGGCACCCTGGGAAAGCAGCCAAGAACTTTGCTTGTTTTCAGATGCATCTGGTAGGGAGGGGTTTGGTGTTATCTTTGGCGAAGAGTGGTGTGCGATGCGCTGGCCGAATGCATGGCGAAAGAAGGGAGTAACAGCAAAGATAACGGTTCTTGAACTTTTTCCCATAGTGACAGCGGTGCATTTGTGGCCAAGCAGGCTTAGCAACAAGAAGGTAGTCTTTTGGTCAGATAACATGGCTGTGGTTCAGGCCATCAACGGGCTATCAGCCACTTGCCCCCTAGTTCTGAGTTTGCTCAGGGAATTAGTTAAAGCAGGTCTGCAGTATAACATGGAGTTTAGGGCTAGACACATCGAAGGTGTTAAGAATGTGGCAGCTGACGCTCTCTCTCGCTTTCAGTGGCTCAGTTTCCGAGAGGCCTGGCCGCGGGCGAGGGCGGCGATGACTCCATTCCCGACATCACTGTGGAGACTGCTTCGGTGGGGGAATGATTGAAGAAGATGGGTCAACGATCCCTGGCACAGGCCACCCAGAGAAGATATGCTGCGCAACTAGCTGCTTTCAGAGCAGTGATGGTGTCCTTAGGAGCAACAGCAGTTGGAATGCACGAGCAAGTTGAGACTTTTGTGGTATGGGCCAGGGAGACAGGCAGAACGCATTCATGGGTGTGTGGCCACCTGGCAGCGGTAAAGCACGACTCCAGACTTAACGAGGAGGACGACCCTACTGGTTCCTTCAGGGTGAGGGCAGCACTTAAAGGGTGGGCGCGGGAGGTTGACAAGCCCGCGGACAAGAGAGCTGCAATTGAATTCCCTGCGCTGCAACGCATGATAGATTCCCTACCAGCAGTCACCAGCTCCCCATTCGAAGCTCAGCTATTTGCGGCAGCTTTCTGCCTAGCGTTCTTTGGCGCCTTCAGGGTTAGCGAGCTAGTAGCCAAAGCCAAGACGGATAGATCTGGGGCGGCCTTGGATATGTTGGATGTTTGTGCTAGAGACAGCCTGGTGCTCCACATCCGCAAATCCAAAACTGATCAGGCCGGAAAGGGCTCAACAATAGTGCTTCAAGCAATGAGGGATCCCAGATACTGCCCGGTTGCCACGGTCAGAGAATATTTGAAGATTAGGCCTCTTTTGGCGGGGCACTGCCTCATGCATGCGGATGGCTCATCTCTAACTAGGTTCCAGCTGGAGCGCATTATGGGGGCAGCCTTGGCCAGTGCTGGGCTGTCGGGATCAGGGCTGAAATTTTCAAGTCACTCATTTCGGATTGGTGCGGCCACATCGGCATTCAAGGCAGGGATGGGGGCCGAGGGTGTCAAGAGAATAGGACGGTGGTCACCCACTTGTTTTCAGCGTTACCTCCGTCCTTAGGACAACAGAAGTTTGCGGTAAAAGTTCAATTAGGTGTGGCATATACCACGGAGTAGAATTTGCAGTGAAGGTTGTTAAGTATGTGCCATTTAACAGAGGTTGTTGATATATTCCTGTAAACAGTGTGTAGTGTGATTTATTAAACCGTGTGCTGACAATGCGATGTCTTCTCCCCCTTTATTGAAGTATCTTGCTCTCTTCACTTCACAGCTGTTGGTTGCGTGTGGGTGATGGGACATTCGTATGTCACCAGATTGGAACGCTGGGCGGCACTCAAGAAGTGGACCCGGTTTTTCGCACAGACACAGATTGTATGGTTGGGCCTTTCCGGAATGAAATGGGGCAAACTGAGGTCCGAGTTAGAGCGACAACTTGCATTAAGGGGCGGCCCTCCCAATGTTCTCATCATTCACTTGGGCGGGAACGATCTAGTCACACTCGGGAGGCGAGCCCTGATACAGGTCATGCAGAGGGACTTCGGGTAATAAACAGCAGGTTGGGAGCTGCAGAACTTTTGTGGTCTGAAATCACCCCCCGGAGAGAATGGAGGGGAGCTAGATCTCCAGCAGCCATAGAACATTCCCGCAGGAGGGTTAACAGGTCCATGCAGAAGTTCATGGGGAGGAGAGGCCTTGGTTTCATCAGACATGCACTTATACAAGAAAAGACCGAAGGGTACTTTGACAAAGATGGGGTGCACTTACCTGGTTTAGGGATGGATATGCTCCTCCTGGATATACAAGAGGCACTGACAGCGGCGGGTTGTAAGTAGCTGAGTGGGTGGGGGGCTCTGGCATCGACGGGGGCCTACCCAGAGCTGTGGCGGATTACAGGGCGATCTGGAGGTAGACAGGTACAGTAAGGGTACCTCTGCGGCAGAAGGGTACAGTAAGGGTACCTCTGCATGGCACAGTAAGGGTGTCAGAGCCAAGGACCAGAAGCCGAAGGAGGTTCCTGGAAACCGCGTCGGTGCCCCGTTAGTCCTTCGGGCGGTCGGGGGGCCTGAACTGACCGGGTGTGTGCCACACCGCTCCGCCCTGACAGGGGGGGCGGGAGTATTACGAGGATGGCAATGTGCTGCACCGTTTGAGCATCAACTCACCGTGCAAGACGGCTCTTTAGGCATGCGTGAAAACGAGGGGCTGCCTGCTGTGGATCGCCCGTAAGATGACCCACCTAAATCGTCATACATATGTGTTGTATGAAATAAACCTGCAACAGTTCTTTCCCATAATCACGTGTCAAGAGTATCATTTGGGTGGGAACTGTGTGGGTGGCTGTGTGGGTGCTAACAGGCGGGAGCGAATGACGGTGTGGGCACTATGCCGCTGATTGCGTGACCCGCAGGCGAGCATGGGCAAGCAGCGCTTTAGTGCCACTAGTCGGAGCACCCATGCCTGCTCATGGAGGGTGGGCGGAGTAAAGAAGTTGGCTCCTGACCCTCCCCGCTGCCACCGGACATTGGCTGAAAGGGGGGGGGGCAGGCTCACCTGTGGAAGGGGCGTACTCGCCCCTATTTAACTACAGCGCGCCCTCGGCCGGGCCTCTTTGTTCTGCTCGCCCGCGCCCGAGCGCTGTTCCCTCCCTGTCCCTGACCCAGCTGCTCGTGCGGCGGGCAAATGGATAGAATGTTGTAATTTTTCTTTTGTGTTGCAGGCGGAGTTACAGGGCGATCTGGTGGCAGACGGGTACAGTAAGGGTACCTCTGCGGCAGAAGGATACAGTAAGGGTACCTCTGCATGGCACAGTAAGGGTGTCAGAGTCAAGGACCAGAAGCCGAAGGAGGTTCCTGGAAACCGCGTCGGCGCCCCGTTAGTCCTTCGGGCAGTCGGGGGGCCTGAACTGACCGGGTGTGTGCCACACCGCTCCGCCCTGACAGGGGGGGCGGGAGTATTACGAGGATGGCAATGTGCTGCACCGTTTGAGCATCAACTCACCATGCAAGACAGCTCTTTAGGCATGCGGGACAGCGAGGGGCTGCCTGCTTTGGATCGCCCGTAAGATGACCCACCTAAATCGTCATACATATGTGTTGTATGAAATAAACCTGCAACAGTTCTTTCCCATAATCACGTGTCAAGAGTATCATTTGGGTGGGAACTGTGTGGGTGGCTGTGTGGGTGCTAACAGGCGGGAGCGAATGACGGTGTGGGCACTATGGAAAATAAACGTGCTCCCGTGTGCCGCTTTGCTCCCGGGGTTTTAAATGCAGAACAATATGTAATGAACGTTCCCCGGTTATGAGTGCAGTGCTTACCAGCAGAATACCCAAAATTTGTGCCCAAGAATCTTTCTCTACCAGTGTTTCCTTGTGTCTATGTTGGTCACGGCCCAGGCAGTAACCAACAAAGAAACAAAAAGTCAAGCAGTTTCTAAACAAGGCAAAACTTTTTTTCCTTCACAACTAAATATTCATGTTTCATCTTTCATTTTGGAAATCATCAACAAGATCGACATTTCCGAACTGTGGAAAGCAACTCTGATGTCATTACAGCAAGTTTGAAAATGTTCAAGCACTGGTGAAAAGGAGTATAAAAGATCAGCCTTCTTAGGCGTGTCAGAGTAAGCGAGACAGCGAAATAGTTAAAAGTGTCAGAGAAACAGTAGATCAGAAAAAGAGGAATGTAAATAAGAGAAGAAATGTAAATTAAGTTACGGTGAGCAAAGCAGAAGCAAGAGGCTATTAAGAAGGGCAAGTAAAAGGGGATTGCAAATAAAATGAGAACTTGGATAGACTGAAAAACTGTGTGAGGGGAGTGTCAGAGGAGGGTTTCAGCATGTCTGTGTGAGTTGAATGCTAGGTGTGTGGAACACAAAAGAGGTTCTAGACCACAGTCAGGCAAGACTAGAAGATGAAAAAAAGTGAGGCTGTAATCCAGAGGGGAGGGCAGTGAGATGACTGTCAGGAGAGAGAAGTGTGTGTGTGTATTTTATTTATTTTTATTTATAAAGTTTTGTGTAGTGCAAACAAGACCACGAAGGGTATCAGAGTGTATGCGTGTGGTAGAGGAAGGCAAGACGTGGGATAAGACAACTCACTGTGCCATTGGAACTAAGCTACACTTGACTAAAGAGCCTCAATCAGAGCGAAGCCAGTCTTGGGTTGCTAGTGTTTCTGTTCATACAGGCCCTGGCAGTTCGGGCTGGACTGTCCCACTTCAGCAGGGCCAGGAATAATTTGCACAAGCCTGGGTCTAATTTGAGGTAGAATGATGGACAAAAGAACAATGGGTTTGAATGCTACCAGAGCAATTGCTATTGGTCAGACTTAATGTAAGCGTTCTTCCCATCACCTTCTGTGTGTTTGGTATTACCAATACAAGCAGTAAATGGGGCACCACTGGCTCTAGAGGGGGATGGTGCAGAAAGAAGTGCCTTCCACCAGGGTGGCAAAGAAAATAATACTGGCCCAAGATGGTGGAGCAGGACATAGAAACAGGTTCCAGGAAGAAGTACCAGAGAATGTAGGAGGGATAGAGGGTGTAAGGGGGGGAAAGGAGAAGTGTGACAGTGTGTGGAAGACGTTGGTGGGATAAAAGAGGACAAGGAAGGGAGGTATGAATGGAGAGTAAGAGGGAGGTGAGGGAAAGAAAGTGGAAAAAGAAATTAAAGTGTAACAAGAGGAAGGTGAGAAGAGAAAACATTGAAAGCCAAAGGGATGAACATGAGAGAGAGAAAAGCCAGAAAGAGAGGTAGATAAAGAAAGGTTAGAAAGAGAGAAGACAGCTAATATAGTGAAAATGAGGCGATCACAAGTGGCAATGGAGGGAGTAAACAGAAAAGCAAAACAGAGTTACAATTTTTGCCATTGTATCTAAATATAGACCTACTGGACAGCACTGTCTATATCCCTTGCCCCTTTCGTAACATAAGAAGAGATTTTCGCTGTATAGGGACAGTAAACACACATATAAACAGATGCTATAACTCAAAATATGGCAACAGTAGGATTTAGAGTGTCCTCAGCATGCCTTTCAGTATATGACTGTAACATCGTTGACTTTAATATAGAAGGAGTGAATGAGAATGACAGCAAATATGGTGATATGCAATGTCACAAGAGTAAAAGACAATATAGAGGCATTTCATTTAAATGTTGGAGGTTTCAAATCAAAATATACTAGATTTCTCTGTGGTAGGGCAAAGTGGTAGGTGGTGGGCTTGGCCGCTGGGGGTCAGGGGGGCCCCCTCCATGTGCTTTGCAGGGGGGCCCCCTCAAGTTTTGTTACGCCACTGGCTGGGGGGGCGGCGGCGCGGCGCCGCCATGCTTGTGAGACGGAACCACTCCGTCACGAGCCTCGGGCGCGCTGTGCTTGTGACGGAGTGGTTCCATCACGGCCCCGCCCGCTCAGTAGAACGCGCTGCGCAGGCGCGCTAGCCGGGCCGTGACAGAACCACTCCGTCACCAGCACAGCGCGTCCGTGGCAGGTGACGGAGTGGTTCCGTTACCAGCATCGATGAGGTTAAAGTGTTTCGATGACAATAAGGCTCACAGAGCGAGGAGCGCATGCACGCTCCAGCGCTAGGTCTGCGAGACCTAAAAAAGGAGCGTACAGTATAGTGTTCGAAAACACAAAATGTTTAGAGTAATTGTGATTATTCCTATTGACTGGTCCCTAATATGAGGAAAAAGTCGAGTCGAAAGCAAAAACGAATGAAAAAATCAGTGCGCACATATACAGGGAACGCGTTACCCCTTTCCCCTGAAAGCCTCTCTATGTATCCTATTTACATTTAGTTCAAGAAAACCAACACATCCATATGATCGTAAAGCAATGCTATTTACAAGTTGAAATTGTTACAAAAATGAATAATAGAATAATCGGTGCACAGCACAATTACATGTAACATCGTTATGCACTGGGGCAACCTTGAAGTCTAACACCGAATACACTGTGACGGTAACATAACTGCTGGGAAGACATTAATAAAACATGCCATTGGTGTAACATACCCATTTGTTACGTGTCTTACCTCTTCTGCGTCACGCTGTAATTTGGTTCTTGTAAAAAATACGAAGAACTACATCAACCATAGTTCCCGCTTTGTACTTCCTGTTCCTTCCTGATTGCTATTGGCGGAAGGACTGGCCAGAACCATAAGAGGGATGTCCGCGGTTCCGCTCGCTGCAGAATATTTTTGAGCAGTGTGAGGAAGCGGAGCTGCGGAGTGAGGCTTCGGTGCTGTAAAGTTCCTTGCACCGTTCTGTGTGTTTCTCTGTTAACAGTGTACTTGTACACTCTTAGGTGATATGTCGAGTGCTCGAGTCCCTTCTGTGACATTGTTTATTTATTTTCAGATTTGGGCTCAGCAGAGATGCCGTAGAACTTTTGATTTGAGGTTAAGAACGCATCGGAGGTCTAAATTGAGGATCAGCCGATCTGTCGTGCCTCGGCAGCAGATAGTGGAGTCTCGGCTGAGACCTGATCCTTGTGAAAGTGTGTTGGATAATACGGCTTCAATGGGCTGGCAATATCATTCGGATAACAATACAGTGGGGTGAGGATAACCCCTCCATCTTCTGTTATTTTTTGTTACTTTTCCTTGATGCTTTGCAGAATCCTGTTTCTTGATTGAGGTTGATTTACAAGGAAAAGACTTTTCTGTTTGATATGGTTGGAGTTATTCAGAATCTATAAAGGATACACAAAGGAATGTATTAGTAAAGTATTTCTCTGCTGTTTTCATTTCTTTCGCCTATAAACAGGGGTCAGAAAGAAGAGGGATCCTTCTCTTCCCCTGTATCGTTGGGCTGACATATTCAGTTGGTAATTACTATGTGGGGAGGGGGGAAAAACCAAGCAATACTGAATGTATTAGTATCTTTGTTCTTACTCTTACCGATTTGGATATGATCCTAAAAGTTCCTGTCCATTTATCGATCCACAGGAATAATCAATAAATCTATGATTGGGTCTCCATGGTCTTGTGAAGCATTTTGGATTATAATTTTTCTTATGTTGTTTTTTCAGATATTGATGAGAGATTTAAATAATGATATGTCAATTTTAAGGTGGTGTTATCATTGATGATAATCTTGTTAACGTTGTCTTTTTAGGTCTCCTTCCCAACTGTTCCCTTCCCTTCCTTCTCTCGTTTGATCTGATCATCAATCAGAAGTGAAACGATCAAAAGGTCGACTAATTTTGAGCATCAAATCAACTCCGAGGTATCTACAGGCTGACACCATTAGCATGGAAAACATTGAAATACTTATAATTTCAGCAGTAATATTACCATCCCATCAAATGGAGACAGGATAAACAATGCAAAAAAGCTCGATTCAACTGAAAGAAATGTTTGTGAAACACAAAAGTAAATGTAAATATATCATACACATATCATTTACAGTATAATAAAGTATATTCAAATAGCATCTGTTCTTGAGTGTGGTTACAAAGTAAAGTTAATAGAGTCTTAAATGGAGTGGAGTGAAATGGAGTGGTGTGGATTAAAGTCCACATCTCATCTGGGTCTCCTAGATGTACTGTATTTTTCAATCAGTTTCCCTTCTGACTTGTTCAGCATAATGTCAAGGGCCGGCCCTTTACAGTTATTTTGAATTACAAAAAGCACCGACCAGCTTATATCATTTTCTGAATGCCCCAGGTCTTTGTAATGTTCATCTTGGGGCACTACGGTTACGGCGACCCTGATTCTGGATCTATGTTGCAGTATTCTGGCCTTAACTGTTCGTGTGGTTTGCCCTATGTATGTGAAATTGCATGATATTGTACACAATACACTACATTTTTAGTGTTGCAATTTGATAGTGGTAGGCCTTATTCCCGTCTCACACCGCACACTAGCCACTAGACTCCATTATGCTGGCATCCGAGGAAAGGCCCTAGACTGGATACGCTCATTCTTCACAGGCAGAACTCAGTGAATCAGACTCCCACTTTACCTCTCAGAACCAACAAAGACCAGATGTGGAATACCCCAGGGATCATCCCTCTGCCCCACCCTCTTCAACATCTACATGGTCCCCCTCGCAACCATCGTCAGAAACCACGGGCTCAACATAGACATCGTCTCCTATGCCAACAAAACCCAGCTCATCCTCTCCCTCACCAAGAAACACATCACCACTCACAACTTCCAAGAAGGGATGAAAGTAATCGCCAAAACTGTAGTCCTCATCCTTGGCTCCACCTCCTCAGCATGGGATGACAGCTGGTGGCCCCCCAGCCTCGGAAACCCCCCCTACCCCGACAGACGACGCACAAAACCTTGGCATCATACTGGACTCATCACTCACTATGAACCGCCAGATCAATGCCGTATCCTCGGCCTCCTTCAACACCCTCTGCATACTCCGGAAATCATTCAAATGGATCCCCACCGAATCTAGAAAAACGGTCACACATGCCCTCATCACTAGCAGACTGGACTATGGCAACGCCGTCTATGCAGAAATTAACAATAAACTCCTAAGAAATCTCCAGCCGCAGCCAGACTGATCCTAGACATCCAACTCCGCAACTACATCACCCAAACATCCGCGACCTCCACTGGCTCCCCATCAAAAAACCTTAAAGCCCCTCATGCATGCATACAAGGCCCTCCACAACATCAGACCAGCATACCTAAACAACTGCCTCTCCTTCCACATACCCAAGAGAAACCTCTGATCAGCCGACCTGGACCGACCTCCCCCTCCACCTAAGCCCTACACTGATCCAGTTCAGAAGAGACCTCAAGACCTGGCTCTTCAGATAGCCACAGGACCCAACAGAGCCACCCCTCCTCCCCCCAGCACCTTGAGACTCTCGCGAGTGAGTGGTTGCACTATATAAACCTCGGATTGGTTGACTGATTGATTTATAAAGTTTTATATAGCGCGGACATGACCCACGGGGGTATCAGAGCGCTTTACAGTAAAAGAACATACATGGTTGAGGTGGTATACAATCAATCAAGTTTGACAAATTATGCAATAGCAATATAGAATATATACATAACAAATGGCGTTGTGTAGTAAACAGTTAATGAACAATAGGAGAGTGTGTTAGCAAGCATACATATTAATACTACTAACGGTTCAAAGTTGAAGTCCAAAAGTACAGTTGACCAGGCGGACTGAAGCACAGCAGAGCTTTCGATAACCTACAGTTATAGAGCAGAGAGGGCTGAGATATAAGTCTTACAAACAGTAGAATAAGCCAATCCCTCTTGGATAGGTAGTGGATCTTAAAGATGACTCAGTGACCATCAGTAAGTAAAACTTAGTAGATGAATTTGTTCATTAATAGTCTTTTTACTTCCTTTTTGAAAGCAGTAAAGGATGTAATCCCATGCACAAGAGGAGGTAAAGAGTTCCAGATCCTAGGTGAAATCCCTGAGAAAGCTCTACAACCTGTTCTCTTATTATAGAAGGATTGAGATTTCAAAAGGAAAGTTCTCGCACTTCGTAGTTGTCTGCATCCTCCAGAATTTTCAAGCTTTAGCGCCAAGTAACTGGGTGTATTGTTGTGTATTGCTTTCTGTGTCATGCACACCACTTTCAGGTTTATTCTTGCCTCGTAAGACAACCAGTTCAGTGCTTTCAAAGTTGGTGATATGTGACTGTTTCTTTTGGTTCCACATACCAGTCTAGCTGCTGAATTCAGTGCTGCTCTCAATGGGGCCAACTTGTATTTAGGGAGACCACAGAGGGTGATGCTTCCATAGTCTAGTCTTGGCAGTACTAGGGCTTGTACTGCCATTTTTAGATCTGCCTGAGGGAGGAAGGGTTTGAGTTCCCTTAATATGCTCAACTTGTGATTAGCTCCCTTGGTGGCCATAGAGATGTGCGACTGCATATTCAAATGTTTGTCAATGGAGATACTTAGAGAGTTTGCTGAATCAATGATGAGGGGGGCACAGTCAAAGGAGGTTAGGTGTTTTAACCAGAGATCTAGCTTGGGAGTGTGGTTCGGGGGTGAGATGAGAAGGAATTCTGTTTTTTCGGTATTTAACATCAGATGGTTGTTAGTGAGCCAACTTTGAGTATTCAGTAGAGTAGTGTTGAGGGCAATGAAGCCATCAGGCTAGGTGATTTTTAGATACAACTGTGTGTCATCCGCGTAAAGATGATATAGAACGTGTACTTCGAATAAAGCGTCCGAATTATGGTCTTGGAACATGGGTTGAGGGAGGGCCATCCTAGCTTGAATGTCTAGCTCAATGGTCCTAGTCTTTTCCTTGAGAAAATTGGCAAGCACATCACATGTAGGAGTGGCCTGGTCATTTAACTCTCTAGAGTTAGTTGTGTTACATGATTGTTGCTTGACGATTTCAAAGAGTTTTTTCGGCCGGTTGATAGCTTGGTTCAGTTGAGTTCTGAAAAAATCTGCCTTAGCCTTAAGAATCTTCCTGTTGTAAGAAGTCCTTAACCTTCTAAGGTGCTCAAGGTTGACAGTGTTGGGAGCCGATTTCCAAAGACGTTCAGCAGCTCTTAGTTGTCTACGCTCCAAATTCAGTCCCTCATTGAACCAGGGCTTGGAAATCTTAGACAAGACATTTTTTTCCTGTAGGGGAGCTGAGGCGTCAAGGATTTCGAGTAACGTGTTATTGTAGAAGGTTGTAAGGTCATGTACGTCCGTTATGTCCGTCATACGGCTCTGAGCTGAATCACAATGGCTTACCAAGGAGATGGGATTGATATTTTTTAAATTCCGTTTCCATTGCCTTGCTTTTGATGGTTGTCTCCTTTTTTTAATAGCTGCGATATTGATGCAGAATAGGATGCAGTAAGGATCAGACCAATCGCAAGGGGTGATGGATTCCAGTAGGATGATGTTTGATTTTGCAATGATGAGATCCAATGTCTCTCCTTTGTTATGCGTTGGTCTGTCACAGAATTGGGATAACTCATGTTTAGACAGAAACTCTTTAAGACAACCAACAATCTGATCATTTGCGTTATTCCAATGGAGGTTGAAGTCACCTAAGAAAATATGAGTTGTCATTGGATGCCATGATTTCCATAACCTCATCGATACAAGTCACGTTATCACCTGGGGGGTGGTAAAATATGTGTAACTTGCAGGCTAAGTGCTTAGCATCTGAGATATTAATGCATAGGTAATCACAAGAGGATAGCTCAACGGAGTTCGCTTTTTTGACTGAAATTGATTTACGATAAATGCATGCTACACCTCTCCCTAGTTTCCCAATTCTATCGAGTCGTATCAGGTCATGGGAAGGAGGAACCAGTAAGTCAAGAATGGGAGAGGAGGAACTATTTAGCCAAGTTTCTGTGAGTATCATAATGTCTAAATCATCTTCTAGAATGAGGTTGAATATATCAGTAGTATGTTTGCTAGCAGATCTGCAATTTCAGAGCCCACACTTCAACTTGTTAATCGAAGGGTTTAAGGGAGACTGTTCTAATTTGATATTTGAAAGGTTTTCACTATTTACAGATCTGTTATTGTGTGTAGGTTCTCTGAGGGGATTGGATTCAATGATTTGAATGGAGTCGCAATGGGACTTACTGTTGTCAGACTCTGGGGTATAAGATGTAAGGAGGTTGTCAATGTCACTGTCTCATAGTTCATACTTTGACCTCCTGGTCCACATCGAGGAGGGTAGACTAACCAAATTAGTGTTTATAGGGGGTGTAATTTTGGATATGGGTCTGCTAGAAGTGTGGTTGAACTGAATAATGTTGTCAGAGTGCACATTCATGGTACTGCCATTTCTCATTTGGCGACAGATTTGATTCACAGTGTCGTTGGTGGCTCTGTGTAGACTAAGAAGATCTTTCGTTATAATAGAAAGATTATGATTTTCCCCCTTTAGGTGGATAGGCCAGTAGCTAATTCCTTGTTTTCGTTGCTCAAGACGGAGAAGGGAGAGTAATTAGGATCAGTTAGCGAGGGCGATCTGCCTGTAACGTCATTATGCATGGAATCCAATTGCTTGGGGATATCTACAATAGGTATGATTGTGTGATCCAATATGGAGGACGATACTCCAGTAGGTTCTGTAGGCAAGCTCACAGTCTCCAATTGCTTGGAGATAATTTCAATATGATCCATTATGGAGGGAGATCCTCCAGGCATGGTAAGGATGCAGGGGTCTACCTCGTGCAGTAGGGGATGTGTCACAGAGATCTGTGATTGGGTAGGCGGGGAGAGAGTAGCGCGTGTAAGGGTATCCTCCGCTAGCGAGGCAGATAGTGGAGTCTTCAATTGCTTGGAGATAATTTCAATATGATCCATTATGGAGGGAGATCCTCCAGGCGTGGTAAGGGTGCAGGGGTCTACCTCGTGAAGTAGGGGATGTATCACAGAGATCTGTGATTGGGTAGGCGGGGAGAGAGTAGTGGGTGTAAGGGTATCCTCCGCTAGCGAGGCAAATAGTGGATGAGGGGGGGTCACAGCTATCTGCTACGTGTGAAGGAGGAGAGAGGAGGGCAATGTTGGTGGCATCCAGTTTGGTTCCATCCCACCATGCGGGCCAGGGTAACGTTGGTGCATCAATCATGATGTGATCGGGATCAGAGACTAGCCTTATCTCTTCAGGTCTGGTCGATCCAGGAGTGGATTCATCCAAACAGATTAGATGGTAGGGATTAAAGGTGATTTCAGCACTGCTGCTGATAGAGTCTGAGGACAGACCTATTACGTCAGGGACAGGGGATCCACGAGTATCAGTGACAGGCGAATCTGGGGAGCTGGACACCATGACAGGTGCGACATTTGTCAGGTAGGGAGATTCTGATATGGTATTTCGAAGTGGAAGAGTTAGGGACCCCTCAAAATCCTGGTGCTGCATGGGTGCAGTGGATGCATTATTACTATTGTTTACTGCATTCTTGAGAGTAGGGAACAGCCTGTCAAAGAGATCGAGATTTTCATTAGAGGATTGTATAAAGATATTACCATTATTGTAAATGGTAATGGTGGCATTCAATGGATAAAGGTCTGAGGCAGTAACAGTCAATTTGAGGGCATGCGGGGATTTCTTCGTTGTGGAGATTCGGAGCATTGCGAGGAATGTATTTCTCCATTGAGCACGTTTATTCGTGTGGAGAATGAGGTCGTTGGCAATAATGCCCTTGTTAGTGCAGTAATAAGTGTCTAAAACAAGAGTTTCCTTATGGTTTAACATAAGCCGGTGCTTGAATTTCTTTGTCGCATTTTTTGATAGATTGTGTGGGCATTGTGGCCTGCAGGTTCAAGGACAGAGGCCATTCTTCCTATTTATTTATTTATTTATTTTTATTATTAGGGTGTCAGGTCTTAAACATATACTTTTAAATACAGGACTTTCAGCAGTACTCCCTCACTATAGCGCTACAAATGAAGGCCTCCCTTATTCCTATCACATAGTAGAACCTTGACAAAGACTAGCCACTTAGACCTGTAACAATGTTTACAACAGTTTGGAATGAGGGCCGATTTAGTTGATGTCAAGTAGGTACCAGATTACAGCCAGTCAGGATGTATGAAGAATGTAGTCCCTTTTCAGTGATAATTATCAAAGTGTGAATTGTAGTCTTGTTTCACTGTCTATTATCAGAGTGGGAGTGTCTCGAGCAGGCGCCAATTTAAAGTCAGGCATCCAACTCAATGCCTATTCACCTGACCTAAATGACACAATGCAAACCACTATAACCCTTAAGAAACAAAGAAACAAAGCCTCTCACCTCAATCCTTTAGCCAGAGGATCAAGGCAGAGAGACCAGCATGGGGTCAAGATGAGGGGCAGACCAGCAAGAGAAGCGAGCTAGTTGAGGAGAAATGGCACCAACCTCACAAACTAACCCCAAAGGAAAACAATTCAGATCCACATGGATCTGTCAGGGCGAAATCCACCAGCTCCACGATCGGAGCGCCCGGTCCTGGCAGGGCGAAGAGCGTGATCACCCCTCAATCAGCATTGATTCTATATAACCCTCATGTGCTCCAGCACTCTATTTTTGACTGAAAGAATGGTGCTTCCAACATATTGTTTCCTACATGGGCACACCAGAATGTATACTGCATAGTCTGATGTGCAGGCAAAGTATTTATTGATGCTTTTCTTCTTACCCAAAGATGTTATATACTCTTTCATATCACAACTGAATCTACAAGCCTTATACTCCCTGCATCTGACAAACATACTCCTAGACATGCATTTAGATTCCGGTTTGCTCAATACATAATTCTTGCTCAACCTATCTCTTACGGAGACACTTTTACTAAAAAATAATCGTGGGGCCATCAAGAATTTCACTCGAGAGTATGACTGTGTGTTTGGGCAACAAATGCCACAAAACTATGTGGGACTGAGTTGATGCACACCATCAAAATATGTTGACCTAAGTCCTGGTTAGCTCACAGTGCACCATCTGGACCGCTAACGTTACAAGATACTGGATTCTATATGCAATCTCAGAACATAACAACCCAGATTCCCCAAGGAAATTGTGGAAAAATATCTACTTTTTCGTTGTTAACTCAGGCATGTCCAATGGGAGACACAAAAAGTACACTAATTGGCATTTCAAAATGTATTGACGCAGTTGGATTCTTGTGTAAAATATGTGTGCTGTAATTATTAATAGAATGGAGCAGAATAATGTTATCATCATTACAAGAATGGTAAAAAGAATGAACAATTCAACCATTGTGCAATTGTGTTGATTATATGAATACGTATAATTATGCTCCTACCTAATTTTACCTATCCTATCAAGCATAGGGTGTGAGAGTATGCCAGAATACCTTAGAGAGGCCTAACTCTCCATTTACCTAAAGGTATGTGTCATCTGGGAGCCTGTCTTGGTGTAGAGCAGGCCGCTGTCCCTCTCAGGACGGTGGTAGGATTCAGCTTTGCTAAGATTCCAGCATGGTGGGACGACCTCGACAATCCCATTGAAATGCTCCTCTGTCTAAAAAAAGGCTGGATAACATTTATATAATAAACTTCACCCATTCTCTCTATGCCAGAGTTTTGGTATGGTTGTCATTGTTTATTCTACCCACCCAGAGCTGTCACCGAACGGACGACAACAAACGGCATTTTGGGTAGTTAACCTCGTCCTTATCCAGAATGTTCCAGGGTCTCATCATATGCCTATGAAGAAGTGTAAGTGTGGGCAGACCAATTTCTGAGAACATTATCCCATATGGACAAGCATGCAAATATGTGCTAAAATGTCAATTGGAAACATGAGCATGTAAAAAGGAGGTGCTCTGTGCCAAAGGCCTATGTAACCTCATGACAGTAGTGCTAAATTGTATCTGGTTGTCTGTCCTCTCCTCTCTGCTGAACGTGTTCCTATTTATTTTACTCATTCAAGATATTGCCAACTCCAAAACAGATTCTGAATATTCTCTCACCTCAAATAGCGATAACATTATTAGCTGTTCCTTTAAACACCCTTCCTCAGTACTGTAATTCATCTTCGCCCTTAGGGGTTCCCCAAATGGAAAACCTTGCATCAAATTTTGTGAATGACTATGTTATGCATGCAAAAGATTATTGCCAACTGTGAGTTTCCTGAATAAACTGATATTAATCTGTCATCACAGACCTCCACCGGGATATCCAGGAATTCCACACTTACATCACTGAATTTCCCAGCAAACTGTAAATTCCAGTTACTATTATTCAAGGACTCCACAATCTCTTATGCCTCGCTTTCAGGAACCTCTGCATATAACAAAGATGTAATCGATAAATATGACCCAGAAAACGGCATGTTCCATAAAGATCTCACTAGCTACGAGGCAGTAGCGACTCGCGTAGGTAAGAGTGGTGAAGCGGTGGGGTGATGCGGGGTGGATGGTGGTCGAATTCGACAGGCGATGCTGCGAGTGCAAAGTAATTAGATATATGTATTTATTTATTTAAAATGACTTAGCCCGTCATCTGTCAAATTCCACAACCTCCACCCTGTCCCATCCCACCGCTCTTACATGTGCGAGCCACCACTGCTCCTCATATCATCTCATAAATAGATGAGCGTATCTGGGGGCAACACAGGTCCCTATAGCTCTTCCCTGTATTTGTTTGTACAGTTGGTTATCAAACAAGAAATAATTATTGGTCGGGTCGAATTAGAAGTAGAGCATGTATAACAACAGTTAATTATAGAGAAGGTAAGGGAATGATCTTACCCATAAAAAGAGTCTACAGGCTCCAATTAGCCAATCCAGTCATATGCTAGTATAGAGGCTGCTCACATCTGATGTGAGGACAAAATCCTTCTCCCACACAATATATTTAATTTGGGCCACAAAATCACAGGTATCCTTAATGTAGGATGGTAATGTGGGCACAAATGGGTATAAAAATAAATCAATGGGTATTCTCCAGGAGGCTACCAATAGCCGAAACTGTTGGTCTTCCTTCAGGGCCACTGGATCCTTATTTATCTTAGGCAATAGATAAAGGATGTGAATTCAGGTATGTTCACATTTCAAAAACAAGAATTCTTTGCATGCCAAAAGCCCCGTTTCACTCCAATCCATCAGTAATTCACCAAATGTAATATTAGTGTAGGTCAATTTCTCCTTACTAGTACTGGTATAACATACAGGATAACTCAGCTGATGCCTCCCCTCATCCACATACATGGCTTTACATAGGATCACAATAGTCCCTCCTTTGCCAGAGGATCTGGTCACCAAATCCTTTTAATTCTGGAAGTTCCTATGAGCCTTCATCTGTCACCATGTTAACATGGATCTTCCCAACCTCTTAAGGTCATGGGTGTAAATGTAAATGTAAATGTAAATGTACAGGAATTTATATAGCGCAAATCACCGAGCGGTTTCTAAGCGCTTGCTTAGGAAACCCGTCCTGGTATTCGAGGGGCCGTTGTGGAGATTAAGCAAGCTTTTGCCCAGAGTCGCAGAGTGTGAACCCGTGAATCGAGTAGGCACCGGAGCGAGAATTGCCGAGTCCATGGACATTTTAGGACTCAAGACCCCGCCGAGCCGGGACTTGAACCCTGGTCCCGGGCTGACCTCTGCTTCCAGGTCTGCCTCCTCTAACCAGTGAGCCACACTTCTCCATGGGTAACTACACCATGAAAGGCGTCAATGGGGTCCTACAGCATATTGGGCATAAAAGTGAATGCTGATTTGAAGCCACTCGGGCAACTCATATACACCTCCACTCTTAAATTGCCTAAATTAAAAGAGGGGCCTTAGTTCCCCTAACATCATACAGTTCAGTCAAGGTCATTAATATATCCACATCACTAATAATCAGATTTACATTTTTCAACTTATCACATTATTTTCCCATCATTCCTTTCCTTATTACTATACCATTTTCTCAGCTTGAGTTTATGTACAAATTAGAACAGATGAATCCTACTCTGTGCAGAGTCAAAATTAGATGTAGGGAAAAAAGAAAGACCAAATGATAACAAACTTGGGGCCATATGTAATAAAATGCAGTTTTGCGATTCTCAAATTGCGATTTTCTGAGAATCGCAATTTGAGAATCGCAAAATGCAATGAATGTGGGATTGGCAAATAATTTTGCAAATCCCACATACTCAAATAAGGAATACCTTCCCATACATTCCTATGGGCTAGGAGGCCCATAGAAATGAATGGGAAGACATTCTCAATTTGCGATTCTCAATTAGAGAATCGCAATTTGAGAATGCAATTTCAAGGATGCCAGGGTGTCAAAAGGACACCCTGTTGCACCCCTGAAATGTGCATGTGTGCACATGTGGCACATATACATGCCCTAAGGGCATGTATGTACGCCACATGGCACTTTCAAAAACTCAAAAATGTGCACTTTTATGTGAAATCGCAATTTATCACCAACTTGAAGTTGGTGGTAAATTGAGATTCCTTAAGGCCAGAATGCACACTCGAATGTGCTTCTTACATTGCATTTAAGGAATTGAAATTTGCGATTCCTTAAATGCAATCGCAAAATAGTGAATCGCAAAATTTGAGATTCCTTATTTTGCGAGGGGGTTTTTGTGTGCTACTCACATCTTATTTGCTTCCCTCTGATGTGTCACTTTCTTCCAATCTCTCAGAACTCTGTTCACTTGGGACTTTCTCTCGTCTCAATAGACTGGCATCCTGCCTTTCACTCCTTCTCAGTCCATCATATTTTTTTACTAAATATCAGGAACCTTCCACTTTGGTAGTCCCTGTAAGCCCACAAAAATGTCCTCTGTTTTTTCATCCTAATTTCTTCCTCCACTTTATCAATTATTTTGTTCATCTTATCCATTACGTCATCAACATTTTCTTTTGTATAATTTATCTTCAAATCTTCTATTAATAACTTAATTTTCTGAAGGCACCTTTCTCTGTCTCACCAAGCATATTACTAGGTTCTTGAACAATCCCATGGTGCAATTTTCCAAGTTTATTAACCCCATTCCTCTAAACATTCTGGCTCAGGGTTCTCATAAGTCGTTCCCCTATAGATCCTCAGTTCTCTTAGTATTCTGCTGCATACTTCTATAGAAAGACTGATTTCCACCACGTATCCAATTCTTTCTTTGAAAGATTCTCTAGTTTCTCATATTTCTGCTTTATGGTTAGGCTCACCAGTCCAGGTCCAGACACAGACACAATGTTAGTTACTGTTGTTAACCCTAAAACAATTAGGCAGCTTGAACCACTTTTTATATTTGTCCCGTTCTCCTGATGATAACGATTGGTAACTGCAATGAAAGACTACAATCACCCCTAATGTACAGCTTCAGCTCACACAAACTCTCTATGTCAGCGCCACGTTTCCCGGGTCCTCCATCTTGGTCTATGGTCACTTGTGGATACGAGTTCACAGTGAACGGATCCTCCGACCCATGGCAGGTCCTCTGATCTAGTCTGTGTTAACACTCCAATACAGATTCAATATGTAGTACTAAATTGCAATGCAAGTCTGAGGGCAACTGCAAAATGATCCATAGGTTGACTCCCTCAAAAGGTGACCTTCGTGGCCTGGTGCTTGTACATACATCTTTGTGAATTATGATTTGCATTGTACAAGTTATGGATTGTGCTCCTAATCATGACTTACTAATGTCAGTGTTTTTTAACTAGCACTGCACTTTAACTGTGTTTCTTCAGATGAATATCTGACTTTTTAAAATTTATTTTGAGTTGTTATGATGGAGCAAGGCCTCACACGTAAAGTGACTTGATCGTACTCAACCCTCTCGATAATAATATTAATGTACTATAACTAACATTTCTCTTATTAATATTGCATTACACAACATATTAGGCATCTAAGGGAAGCTTGCCAATGTGCTTTTATTAACTATAATCCGCTTACACTAAAATGGCTGCTGCTACTCGGGATTTTCTACTGCGCATGTGTCTGTCATGCCCAAGTGATATGCTTGGTGGGAAAACTTCTGCTTCTGCGCAATAGAACTAAGATGGCTGTTATGCGCCCTAACATGCAAGAAGCTTGCATCGCTGCTTTGCTAAGCTGTTTGTTTTTGCTTAATATTGAATGCAATAGTATAAAATAAAATAATGGGAATAGAGTAGAAAGAAGTGGTATACAGTGTATTCATTTATTCTGTGACTCTAAAACTGTTTCTTTTCTATTTTTACATGCAACAAATTAATGGGCCTAAATGCTTTGCTGAACTCCATCTTTGGAGAAACTGCGCCTGCGCGACAAGTTCTGAAGCCACAGAAGATGTAGCCTTGAACCTTAGCCAAAACGGACAAATCGAAGGCGGAGAAGAGTGAACTCCTCGCCTTGCTAGAGGAAGCTGAATTTATTAAAATGTTAAATATGATTATTGAAACATTTCACTACCGGGCGGAATAAAAGAACATGGGTAGATAAAATTATGGGAGGGAACGCCTTGAATACATGATTGACAAGTTGCCTCAAGAAATAAAATGGTGTGATGGTTACTCCTCGTTCATTTCCAATAAAAGTGTGGGACTCACACATTTGCAACATTTGGGGGTGGTACACTGACCTGAAAAATAGTATAACTAGGGTACGCTTAGTTAGTTAGATTGTCCAACTTGTCCAAATAGCTGACTTGTCACTGACCCAACGCACTCAATAGGTGATCGGGAGCAGAGTTGCTGGCGGAGCACTCTGTCAGAAGATTCGATAACCCAATCGGGGTTCTGGGGAGGAGATCAATGACCTAATCGGGGT
Organism: Lissotriton helveticus; assembly: GCF_964261635.1. Lineage (NCBI taxonomy): Eukaryota > Metazoa > Chordata > Amphibia > Caudata > Salamandridae > Lissotriton > Lissotriton helveticus. The sequence goes on from NC_136065.1 coordinate 1,366,357,449, forward strand.
TCGACTGTTAGCTGCAGAGAGGGTTTACAAAGCTGGCGTTTTGAACTTTAGCTGCGGTGCTGGTCTTAGCCTGTGGTGGTCCTGTCCTGATTAAATTTGGTCCGTAACCTGTCCTGATTTCTGGCTTGCACCTGTTCTTTCCTGTTGGCACCTCTATTTCTGGGATTCTTATTCTTTGATTCAGTCTATGACCTGTGTTGGTCATCACACCGTTCTAGGTAACTATATAGTGTGGGTTTGTCATTGTACTGTTTTCCCTTTCTCTTACCCACCCTTTGTTTAAATGCTTAACAACATTTTCTCTCCAAATCATTTGCAAATGTTATTTTTAAATCTGCATTAGCCTAAACAGAATAAGAAAATAATTTGAATTCATGTTTTATAATTTTTCAAAGATTTACTTAGATAAAGATTTTAAACCTTTCCCGAGTTTGTGGTCATTTATGAAATGCTAAATGTTATTATTGCTACCTATTCTCTCTTTAACTCCCTTGAACCTTTAGGACTATAGGTATCGGTGACTTGGATTGGTAAGATAAATGGTATAAAATCCAAATGGTAAAAATCCCAATTGATTGTGTGTAGGTTTACCTGTTTAATGTATACGTAGATATATGGGCCCAGGTGAGTATGTTGAGCAGGTGAGCCCGCGCTCTATCAGTTATTTTGGTAGCAGAGGCAAGGTTAGGGATTAGTGTAGATAGGTAGTTAGAAAATGTTGATTATTGATTGATTATTAGTTATTGATTTATTGATTTTATGCATTAACCAAAATTGTTTGTACCTGTTTTATGTTTGGTCTGGAAACCCCGGGGCAGAATAACAGATGGTAAATGGAAGCCATTCTGTAGTGAGGTCACTGGTTCGGGGAAGTAAGTGCATGGTTAGGTAAAACCGGAAGCACTGTTTTAGGGATTTTTTCTGTATAAATGTGTGAATAATTGATAGCAAAGAGTTTGCAAGTAAAACTTTGGTGTGATATCACATAGAAAGTGTCACACTGGAGGAGTAGCAGGTTCTTCTGAGCTTGATTGACAGCAAAGGGGTTCGTTGGTGAAACTTTGGCCTTGCATAACCTAGAAAGGGTAAGCCCGAGGGAGTAACAGGTTCTCCGATGCTTGTGTGAAAGGTAGACGGAAGGGATCTACTTGTAGTGTATGAAGAGTAAACGGATGGGAGTTACTCGCAGTAAATATAAATCACTCTTTTCTTTTGAAATAGTTACTCGAACACAGTGGCAAATGTTTTTACGTCGTTAATTAATAAAATGAGCATTTAAAAGTGAATGGAAGTAAACTCTCGTATTACCTTGCAAAAGAGGGAGTCAGTTGCGGAGCTGCGCTGACGTCACTCAGAGCCGCGCTGGTATTGGTTAATACAGCGGGAGTGTAGCTGAGGTAATTTTGTAAAGGAGGGGTGAGTACAGGAGCGTGAGAATTCGGCTCATGGGAAAAACCGCGCAACCATTGGTTGAATTTGTTTTGAATTCTAATCATTGATTGGTCATTGAAAATAAGAAACAATTTGGTATTGGAGGTTTCTCGTAAACAAACTGAGTGTCATCACGAAATAAAGAAAGCGGCATAAAGTATATGTGGCATTTAGATCCAGGATTCATAGGAAATTGACCAGATAAAAGATATCTAGGCTTTGCTAAAGAACAGATGATAAGAGGGAGACCTTATATCATGTACGGAGATAAAAGAAAAATGTCATTTGTCAAGAAAGTTAAAAATTTCTTTAATAAGGATAAGCCAATAAAAACCAGAGAAGGGATTATTATTCCACCACCGAATATGCCCGCATCATACATGATGGTTGAAAGGGGCTACCATACTTGTATATGGTTAGAAAACTGGATAGAATACCCAAAAGATGATGGAATTTTGGCATTTCCAGAAAATGGTACCTTTAATGGTAGAGTTATGTACAATTTAAGAACACGCATGAATGAATTAGATCCTAGACCTAGGTTAACCCAATATGAGGCATTGGAGGAATGGGAAACAGAGGCTTTTGAGCGAGACAGATCCAGAAGTGATAAAAGTATAAGTACATTTTATCCTAAATTTCCTAAAGAGACAAGAGATAAGCAGATGAAACAATGGAGACAGTCTATGCTAGTGGAAGGATTATATCCTGTCCGAGCATTAGAAGAACATATAGGGAGTAAAAGTACTGAGAAAACTAAAAATTTAATGACAGGTGCTGATCCGGAAGATGATTACTTGGAGGATTTATTAATGAAAAATACGCCACCTTATAATGAAGAGCAAAATCAGACAAATCCTAGTGCTCCGTTCTTTAAGCCACCTTTAGTTCTACAAGTGTTATATGAGGCATCATTAGAAAAAGTGCTACAGGAAAAGGAACGAGAAGCAATAATTAAGCAAAGGAATGAGTTAATTCAGGAAATTACACAGTTAAATATCAGTCCTGAAGCCTTAACAATTCCAGTGACTATAGGTCCATTTGTTCCTTTATATGGAGAAAACCAGACCAGTCCCAGTACCATACCTCCTGTTCTAACTACACCTGTAGTACAGCCAAGGAAAGAAGCATTAATAGTGGATGACCAAGCAAGTGAATGTGGGTCAGAAATTTCTTTGATGGATTTACCTATAAGAGAACCAATAAGTAGCTCAGCTAGGAAAACTACACCTGTAAATACTAGAGAAGTGCAAATAGAAACCTCTTCAGGTACGAGAAGTGCAACTGTAGTTACTCCAGAGGAAATTGAAAGGTGGTCCAGAGAAATAGAGAAACCAAAATCACAGTCAAAGACATTGGATATTTTTTAATTAAGAGTTGAATTAGAAGAAATGATTGCTGGGAATGTGGGATTAGATCGATTGAATACATTAAATGAAGATGAATTATTATTTATATGTCGAAGTATCACTCGAAATAAAAAAACATTTCATGAAAAATTGACGAGTTTGGCAAGTGAAATGGGGATTGATATTGGTAAATCAAAGGTATTACAGAAACCATATGAAGCTGAAATCACTGACAACGATTTAGAAAATATGAATGTGTCAGGCCGTAAATTACAAAATAAAGAACTGTTATCATTGTTGTAGAAATGGGGTGATATAGACAGATGGAAAGCTAGATGGTTAAAGAAAAAGTAAGAAGCTCAAGGGAAAGGCACTGCATTAGAATATATGTTGAAAGAAACAGAGAAAGTGGAAAGGTTGTGTCCAATGAGAGAAGTACCAGGTGGAGGTTATGTGCATGTTCCATGGTCCCGACAAGATATATTGTCATTTACAAATGAATTCCCATAACTCAGAGAGAAACCTGTAGAATGGTACAGGCATGTCGAGAGATTTGTAAAATCAAAAGTGTTGTTAAAAGATCTAGATGGGTTATTCCACATTGTTGTTCCTGTTGATTTATGGACAGAATGTAAAATTGCAGTAAACTGGCCAAATAATGAGTATTCTAGAAACCCAAAAACAGGAGCACCATCAGATGAGGTGATGAGGAAGTATAATCAGGTTATACTGTACTTGAAAGGGAAAATACCTCCAAAAGAGACAGACTGGACTAGAATAGACAGAACTACCCAGAATAAAGATGAATCTGTGCATGCATATTATGAACGACTCTTACAAGTTTTTAAACAGTACAGTGGGTTAGAAAATATTGACACCAAAGATATGACACATTTTATCTATCGGTTTGTGTCTGGGCTAAAACCAGAAATTTCGCAATGGATTAAAGATCATAATATCTGCTGGCAGGCCAAACCTGTAGATGAAATACTGAAATATGCAAAATATTGTGAAGACGAATTGGACAATAAACGAAAGAATTTGGAAGAAAAAGTAATGTGGGTACAGGTAAAATTAGCAGAGCAACAAGAACTACAATTGAAAAATATTCAGACCCAAGGAGATGGAAATGGTAATAAACCTAGAGGAAAATTTAATCGAGAGGAAGCTAAAAAGAAATTTCCTTTTCATGGGTGCAGCAAGTTGTGGCATTGGAAAAACGAGTGTAAGGCTGTATTAAATAATAAAAATAATTTGAATCCACAGACGCAGAATGAGGTATCGAAAAAGCAACAAAAATAGGTAATACAAAATCAGTTACCATTGGTGCCTATGCCAAACCCTGGGAGTCAACCGGCATACAGTGTAGATACCCCAAGTTGGGAAGGAAGTGGTAAAAAGGACACAGTGACACCCCAATTTCTTTTGAGTGATTCATACTTTGATGAAGACAGTTTCTGACGGTACCTGAGGGGGGAGGACGAGGAGTGCGTACTTGGCGCTTCCTTGCAGGTAGATCAGTCAGGCCCATACATTGAAGGAAAGGTTGAAGGAAATGATGTTACCTTTCTGTTGGATACTGGCGCTACCCGTTCTACTGTGAGAACAGCAGACATTCCAAACCTACCCCTCTCGGGAGAAGCAATCCAAGTAGTGGGCGTTTCTAATAAACAAATTAGTACCCCAGTTACAGAACCAATGGAAGTCAAAATAGGTAATTTTAAAGAAATGCACACATTTGTTGTATGTGACTCCAGTCCAGTAAATCTATTAGGCAGGGATCTGTTGTGCAAAATGAACTGTACTATCTTTTGTACACCAAATGGTGTTGAAATACAAATGCCAGATGAAGATGGAATATATAAAATTATGTTAGCAAAACAGTAAACTGAAAAACAAAAGTTTACCATAGAAGACTTGCCAAAAGAATTACAACATACGGTAGATCCTAAAGTGTGGGATTTCACAGGAAAAGATGTAGGATTAATGGCAAATGTTGACCCAGTAAAAGTGACAGTAAAAGAAGGTGCAGTTTATCCAAATATTCGACAGTACAAAATGAGCCCAGAAATAAAAGCAGGAGTCGCACTAGAAATAAAACGTCTAGTGGCAGCAGGAATTTTGCAGGAAATAATGAGCAGTCCATGTAATTCACCCATAATTGGCATCAAGAAACCAAGCAGAAATCACAGGGTCGTACAGGACCTCCGCAAAATTAATAACATTGTCGTCCCATGTTGTCCAGTTGTGCCAAACCCTGCTGTGATTCTCTATCAAATACCATGGGCAGCAGACTGGTTCACTGTAATAGATCTTTGCCATGCATTTTTCTCCATACCATTGCATCCAGATAGTAAATATCTTTTTTCGTTCAAATTTGACGACCATATCTACGTTTGGAATCGTGTCCCTCAGGGGTACACAGAAAGTCCATTGATCTTTAATCAGATCTTAAAAAAAGTCTTGAATCTTTGATATTGCCCGGACAATCAGTTTTGGTGCAGTATATAGATGACCTACTGGTGGCATCTAAGAATCGAAAAGACTGTGTTACTGATACAATTGCTCTATTGAATCATTTAGGAAAAGGTGGACACAAAGTATCACCTGAGAAATTGCAGTGTTGTACCACATCAGTGAAATATCTGGGGCACCAGATAGAGAGAGGTGTCAAAAGGGTTAACTCTGAAAGAATCAGAATAATTCAAAACATGAATTTACCTCAAACGCTGAAAGATATCAGAATGTTTCTTGGAGTTGTAGGTTACTGCAGGCAATGGATTGTGGGATTTGCAGTCCTAGCAAAACCATTAATACAAATGACAAGGAAAAGAGCAAAGGACCCAGTAGAATGGGATGATGAAAGCATGTCATCTTTTCTAAAGTTACGAGACTGTCTATGTTCAGCTCCAGCATTAGGGATGCCTGACTATACAAAAGAGTTTGCATTGTTTTGTGACACACGTGACAATTGTGCACTTTCAGTTCTAACTCAGGCTCATGGTCTAATGAGACGACCTGTTGCATGTTTTTCCTCTACTCTGGATCCAGTGGCTGCAGCATTGCCAGGATGTCTGAAAGCAGTAGCAGCAACTTGTGCGAGTCTTGAGCAAAGTGAGTCCATTAACACGGGACATCCAGTAACAGTGTATGTCCCACATGCAGTTGTGATTTTACTGACCAGGACTAAAACTCAGTATTTAACACCTAGTCGGCTGACTAAGTATGAACGAATTCTTGTAGGTGCAGAAAATGTGACAATTGCTAGATGTAATATTCTGAAACCAGCAACATTGTTGCCTGAATCGCACTTTGCAGAAGTCAAAAATGAAATTGAAAGTAATTGTATTGATCTTACAGAATACTGTACTAAACCACACCCAGATATAAGAGAAGAGCCACTAATAAATTCAGAACATGAACTATTTGTAGATGGTTCATGTATGCGACATGAGTAAGGAGGTTTGAGTGCTGCTTATGCAGTCTGCACTCTATGGGGTCCAGTTGAAGCATCATATTTACCTGGAGTAAAATCTGCACAGGTAGCTGAACTAATTGCATTAACAAAAGCTTGTAAATTTGGGAAAAATCTGAAAGTGACTATTTTTACTGATAGCCAATATGGCTATGGGGTTGTGCATGACTTTGGCCAACTCTGGATGCAAAGAGAGTTTCTGACTTCATCAGGTGCTCCTATTAAAAATGGAAATTTTGTGAAAGATTTGATAAAAGCAATCCAAATACCAGAAACTGTAGCTGTGGTCAAGTGTGCTGCTCACCAATCTGGCAACGACAGAGTGACAGCAGGTAACCGATATGCTGGCCAACTAGCTCAATATTGTGCCAAAAATAAGATGGCAATAAACCCGAAAATTGAACCAAAACGAAACAGCTGCCAACTTATGTTGCTTGAGAGAGTGAAAACGTGGGAAGAAGTGAAAGATTTGCAAAATGATGCAGAACAGGAAGAAAAGGAAGAGTGGGCGAAAATAGAATGTCAGAGAAGGGCTGGAGATGGTGTCATTGTTTACCTTGATGGGAGGCCTGTGTTGATAAACTGTATGCATGCTCCTATGGCTTGGATGTATCATGGTGATTCTCATCTAGGACGAGACGCTATGATAAGGCTATTCAGACAAACTTGGTTCAATGCAAAGTTCAGGAACGTTGCAGAGAGTCTTTGCCATAGGTGTTTGGTGTGCCAACAAATGAATCCTGGGAAAAGAACTGTAGTATTGTCAGGAAAGATTGGAAAGGCAGAAGGTCATTTTATTCAACTTCAGATTGATTTCATTCAGTTACCCCCTTGCAGAGGAGTGAAGTACGTTCTTGTCATTGTCTGCCTATTTTCGAAATGGGTGGAAGCTTACCCTACACGTAGGAATGATAGCATCACAGTAGCAAAATTACTACTTCGAGTGCTCATACCACGTTTCAGTTTTCCAGTTACGATTGAATCAGACCGAGGAAGACATTTCGATAATGAGATAATTGGTCCAATCTGTGAAGCATTTAAAATTGAGCAAAAGCTGCACTGTGCATACCTCCCAGATGCTTCTGAGGTGGTAGAACAACTGAATGGCACGATTAAATCAAGATTGGGAAGGATTTATGAATCAACTCGATTAGAATGGCCAGATGCTTTATCTCTTGTTCTGATGGGACCCAGAAGCATTCCAGACAGGAAAACAGGCGTGAGTCCTCATGAAATACTCATGGGAAGAGCAATGAGGCAGGCATGGGTGCCAGGACATAAGTGGATAAATATATCTGATGACTTAGTACTAGAGTACTGCAAAGAACTGGCTGACGAAGTGCGTTCTATCTCTCACTAGGTTGGAGAAGACGCTGTAACCAGGCAAACAACTTCAGCACATGATCTTATTCCATGTGATTGGGTTGTAATAAAAGAACATACACGAGAATCTTGTCTAGCTCCAAGGTGGGGAAAGCCAACACAAGTGATATTGGTTACCACTACAGCAGTAAAATGTAAAGGAATTCCAAACTGGATCCATGCAAGTCATACAAAAAGAGTGGCTGAACCTGATAAAACTGAAGCTGAAGGTTGTGCAGCAGAGGGGTCTCGAGAAAGTGATTCTGAAGTAGTTGATGATGAACAACGAGCACCAGTCAGGATGATTGGATTCCAGTGATTGACATTCCTGCAGATGTTGTGAGAACCAGAAGCCAGACTTATTTAGATATACAGAGTGATAGTGAGGATGAGACAGGAATAGAGGAACGTACTCAGATTACAGAAACCAAAGCCAAAAGTAATTCTGAGGAGGAACAGATAAGGAAAGATCAATATACTCAGACATTCCAAATACCAGTCACAGTTCCAGAGTCTGAGAAGGGACAGATAGGTAAAAGGGCATAGGCTCAGGAAGAAGAAGAACAAGAGATCGAGATACCTGAGCAGGATCAGATAGATGTAGATAAATGTGTTCGGGAAGAAGAAAACAAACAAAATCAAAGTCAATTGCAGCACACACCTGAACAAGGCCAGATTAGCATCCAGGCAGAAGAAAATGAAGAAAGACCTGGACCAAGTCAGTTAGAGAGGGATACAGATGACGAAGATACACAAATTGTGCCACAACTGAATGAGAACAAAAGAACAATTGAAGAAAAATAAAGCATAGTGTCAGCTAAAAGACTCAGAAAAGGGGATAATTGGCCTGGTTTTGTCAAGAAACTAACATTTCGTCTTAAATCAATAAATGAAGAACCAGAGCAAGTAAACGAAATATCAAGTCAATCTGGGTTTTCCACAGAACAACCAAAAAGAAAAAGTCCACGTTTAAAAAGACTGAATAATAAGTTCAGAGGCCCTGAATGGACTTATGTCATCCTTAAAGATCTTGAAAAATTAGAACTGAGCGATGAAGATGATTATGAATTAATTGATGAACCAACAGACGAAGAAGTAAGACCAACTTGAAAATTTCTCAGGTTAAAATTCTGAAAAAAGTCTCAAAGAGGGGCTATGTCTCCTCAATCGAAAAATGGCTGATCATATTGTTAATGGTAAACCGAAAAGAAATTGCTTAAAAACATGCTGTAGAATATGCAAATGTAGTGTAGTAATAGTGCTCATAGTATGGTTAGGACTGACAGTAGCTATTCCTTAACTAATGAATAAAAGTGAGAAGAATGACACTAACATTCATGACAAAGTAGATGTACCTGGAAAGATGGATATACATGGAAAAATAGATAATGTTAGGCAGCAAAGAGTAGAACTAGAAGCCTCAGATGAGGAAGGATTGCATTACAATAAAGTTAGAAATAAAACACATTCGAATGTATTTGCAAATCTGTTAGTACATTATGTAGAGGCGATGGAAATAAGTGATTGCTATGTATGGATGAAGCTACCATTGTCTGTAGCAGAAGGCGTCACTTATCACCACTTGCCCTTGACGTATGGTATTTCATGTAGTATTTTAGCTAGTTTATTTTACAAGAAAGGATCCTTACAATAATATTATTCTAATTTAGATGTGATTTTCTCAGAACTTCCAATTCATAGTAACCTGAATCCTGTACATAGTAAAGGTAACATAGCTCATTATATGGGAGAATATTTTCTAAGGATGGGCGCAAAATCCGTTCCGCTCGCGGATTTTCGGCAATTTCGCGATCCGCGAATCTCGCGAAATTGCCGGAAAATTCGCGAATCCGCTCGCGGGCAGGTTTTGGGCAGTTAGAGGTATCTCACAAACCAGTGGCGTCTTCTTGGATAAATATGAAGGGCAGGGTTCATTCTGGCACGATGCTCCTGTCACAAAAATTAAACCTCAACAGGAAGCACTTACAGCAGGTGCCCGAGTTGAAGCTCAAGTTCAGTAACGCATTTATCAGCCCAAAAACAATCATGAGCTTTGTCAAGGCTGGGCAGGTGTGCTTTCTCCCATGTCTACCAGCGAAAATTAGCTGTGATGCTGGTTAGAGGCCTCTGCATCCTTTACTTTCACGAGCGCAATCCCCGTGCAGTACCTGTGTCCAGGAGCTTCTTTCACCTCATCTGCTGCTCTGATCGGTCTGTGACCTTTTTTACACACAAGAGGCATGTGAACTCGCATAGAAGCCCCGCTCTTTGGCCCCGCCCACACACTAGTGGTGTGCACCGTTTTCCAACCCTGACCCACTATGATGGACAGCTCACTCAAGGGACCCCGGCGCTGGGCAGGTGTGCTTTCTCCCCATATCTACAGTTGAAAATGAGCTGTGATGCTGGATAGAGCCCTCTGCATCCTTCACTTACACAAGCGCAATCCCCGTGCAGTTCCTGTGTCCAGGAGCTTTTTTCTCCTCGTCTGCTGCTCTGATCGGTCTCTGACCTTTTTTACACACAAGAGGCATGTGAACTCGCATAGAAGCCCCACTCTTTGGCCCCGCCCACACACTAGTGGTGTGCACCGTTTTCCCACCCTGACCCACTATGATGGATAGCTCGCTCGAGGGACCCCGGCGCTGGGCAGGTGTGCTTTCTCCCCATATCTACAGTCGAAAATTAGCTGTGATGCTGGATAGAGGCCTCTGCATCCTTCACTTTCATGAGCGCAATCCCCGTGCAGTTCCTGTGTCCAGGAGCTTCTTTCTCCTCATCTGCTGCTCTGATCGGTCTCTGGCCTTTTTTACACACAAGAGGAATGTGAACTCGCATACACCCGCCCACACACTAGTGGTGTGCACCGTTTTCTCGCCCTGACCCACTATGATGGACAGCTCACTCAAGGAACCCCGGCGCTGGGCAGGTGTGCTTTCTCCCCATATCTACCGTCGAAAATTAGCTGTGATGCTGGATAGAGGCCTCTGCATCCTTCACTTTCACGAGCGCAATCTCCGTGCAGTTCCTGTGTCCAGGAGCTTCTTTCTCCTCATCTGCTGCTCTGATCGGTCTCTGACCTTTTTTACACACAAGAGGCATGTGAACTCGCAAAGAAGCCCCGCTCTTTGGCCCCTCCCACACACTGGTGGTGTGCACCGTTTTCCCGCCCTGACCCACTATGATGGACAGCTCACTCAAGGGACCCCGGCGCTGGGCAGATGTGCTTTCTCCCCATATCTACCATCGAAAATTAGCTGTGATGCTGGATAGAGGCCTCTGCATCCTTCACTTTCACGAGCGCAATCCCCGTGCAGTTCCTGTGTCCAGGAGCTTCTTTCTCCTCATCTGCTGCTCTGATCGGTCTCTGACCTTTTTTACACACAAGAGGCATGTGAACTTGCATAGAAGCTCCGCTCTTTGGCCCCGCCCACACACTAGTGGTGTGCACCGTTTTCCCGCCCTGACCCACTATGATGGACAGCTCACTCAAGGGACCCCGGCGCTGGGCAGGTGTGCTTTCTCCCCATATCTACCGTCAAAAATTTGCTGTGATGCTGGATAGAGGCCTCTGCATCCTTCACTTTCACGAGCGCAATCCCCGTGCAGTTCCTGTGTCCAGGAGCTTCTTTCTCCTCATCTGCTGCTCTGATCGGTCTCTGACCTTATTTACACACAAGAGGCATGTGAACTCACATAGAAGGCCCGCCCGTTTGGCCCCGCCCACACACTTGCGGTGTCACCGTCTTCCCGCCATTTACCCACTATGATGGACAGCTCACTCAAGGGACCCCGGCGCTGGGCAGGTGTGCTTTCTCCCCATATCTACCGTCAAAAATTTGCTGTGATGCTGGATAGAGGCCTCTGCATCCTTCACTTTCACGAGCGCAATCCCCGTGCAGTTCCTGTGTCCAGGAGCTTTTTTCTCCTCGTCTGCTGCTCTGATCGGTCTCTGACCTTTTTTACACAAAAGAGGCATGTGAACTCGCATAGAAGCCCCACTCTTTGGCCCCGCCCACACACTAGTGGTGTGCACCGTTTTCCCACCTTGACCCACTATGATGGATAGCTCGCTCGAGGGACCCCGGCGCTGGGCAGGTGTGCTTTCTCCCCATATCTACAGTCGAAAATTAGCTGTGATGCTGGATAGAGGCCTCTGCATCCTTCACTTTCATGAGCGCAATCCCCGTGCAGTTCCTGTGTCCAGGAGCTTCTTTCTCCTCATCTGCTGCTCTGATCGGTCTCTGGCCTTTTTTACACACAAGAGGAATGTGAACTCGCATACACCCGCCCACACACTAGTGGTGTGCACCGTTTTCTCGCCCTGACCCACTATGATGGACAGCTCACTCAAGGAACCCCGGCGCTGGGCAGGTGTGCTTTCTCCCCATATCTACCGTCGAAAATTAGCTGTGATGCTGGATAGAGGCCTCTGCATCCTTCACTTTCACGAGCACAATCCCCGTGCAGTTCCTGTGTCCAGGAGCTTCTTTCTCCTCATCTGCTGCTCTGATCGGTCTCTGACCTTATTTACACACAAGAGGCATGTGAACTCACATAGAAGGCCCGCCCGTTTGGCCCCGCCCACACACTTGCGGTGTCACCGTCTTCCCGCCATTTACCCACTATGATGGACAGCTCACTCATGGGACCCCTCCACCCTTCGGCGCGATGGCATAGTAACACACACATGGTCACTGAAGACAACTCTTCTGGCACTTTACGCAGCTGTAGTGTAGGAAAAGCACTATACATTTACCCAGCGAGGTAGCACTTACTGATTAGCCAGTAAAAAGTACTCTACTCTACTCTACTCTAAAAATCTGCGAGTTCGCAGATTTTTCCGCAAACTCGGGGATTTGTTTTGTGATTTTGCGCGAATTTGCGGATCGCAGATCCGCAAAATTCACCCATACTTAATATTTTCTAACAGTTGGTACAATAGATATAGCTGAAGCACACAAGAATAATTTAACATGCATTTTACACGAAGAAGTGAAAATATTTTTGAATTTAGTTGAGAAAAGGAGAGAGGATTTCCAAAGAAAGGCTACAGAACAGAAACGAAAGATTCCTAAATGGGCAGAAAATAAAGAATATACCTTGAATGGCAAAACTCATGCTGTTATGTTGCTGGACTTTGAAAAGAAAGGGAAACTCTGTCTCCACAGGGAGAGAGCAAGTTATTATAACAATATATTCACTGGTTCCAGTGAATGTGAACACAATTATAATTGGGGGTTGGGGTTTCAAAGATGGAACTGAGCCGATATTTCCTGGGATTTTATATATCTGTGGGAACAAAGCATATTATAAATTACCTGATCATTGGTATGGGAGTTGCTATTTTGGAATAGTATTCCCAAAAGTATACCATGTAAATAAAATCACTGGAAGTAATGAAGACACTAATGGACTAATACGTAATAGAAGAGCTAGTTTTTCAGAAATTGTAGGTGACATATTTAGTGCATTGATACCTACTGTGAGAGTGGTTTTAAATACTCAAAGAATTTGCAAATTGTCAACAGTGGTGGATCGCTTATTGATTGACACTGCTGGAGGATTTTTAATGATCAATACTGAATTAGTTGCAGTAAGATCATTGGTTTTACAAAATCGACTTGCTCTTGATACATTGTTGGCAAAGGAAGGCGGAGTCTGCAGAATTGTTAAGGGCGCAACATTGTTCCACTTACATACCTGATAAAAGTGTAGAATTAAAGGGGTTTGTAAGGAATATTACACATTTAGAAAAGGAACTTAAACCACTGGAGGTTGATAGTGCATGGAAGAGACTAACAGATGGTCTCTTCTCTGTAGGTAATTGGTTTTCTAACGTAGGGAAAGGTTTTGTAGGTAAAATACTGATGCCAATGGTGGGAATAGCCCTAATGATTTTAGGGATACTGACTTGTTGCAAATGTCGCAAGCATAAAAGAACATATACAGTGAATAAAAAAGGAAAGAAAAGAAATATTAACAAAATAGAATTAGAAGAGTATAATGGACAGATATACAGGAAAGAGAAAGGCCTTCACATGGAAAAAATGAAAAGAATATTAACAGAAAGTTTGAAGAAATTGAGTTGGGAGAAGTGTAAAAGTTGGCATCTGTTTCATTAATTAGTGATGATATAAAATATCATCAAAGAGGGGATTGATGGAGCAAGGTTTCACACGTAAAGTGACTTGCCCATACTCAACCCTCTCGATAATAATATTAATGTACTAACTAACATGTTTTGTCTTATTAATATTGCATTACACGACATATTAGGCATCTAGGGGAAGCTTGCCAATGTGCTTTTATAAACTATAATCCGCTTACACTAAAATGGCTGCTGCTACGCGGGATTTTCTACTGCGCATGTGTCTGTCATGCCCACGTGATATGCTTGGTGGGAAAACTTCTGCGCAATAGAACTAAGATGGCTGTTATGCGTCCTAACGTGAAAGAAGCTTGCATCGCTGCTTTGCTAAGCTTTTTGTTTTCGCTTAATATTTAATGCAATAGTATAAAATAAAATAATGGGAATAGAGTAGAAAGAAGTGGTATACAGTGTATTCATTTATTCTGTGACTCTAAAACTGTTTCTTTTCTATTTTTACATGCAACAAAATAATGGGCCTAAATGCTTTGCTGAACTTCATCTTTGGAGAAACTGCGCCTGTGCGACAAGTTCTGAAGCCACAGAAGCTGTAGCGTTGAACCTTAGCCAAAACGGACATGGAAGGTGGAGAAGAGTAAACTCCTTGCCTTGTTAGAGGAAGCTGAATTGATTAAAATGTTAAATATGATTATTGAAACATTTCACTACCGAGCGGAATAAAAGAACATGGGTAGATAAAATTATGGGAGGAAATGACTTGAATACATGATTGACAAGTTGCCTCAAGAAAAAATATGGTGTGATGGTTACTCCTCGTTCTTGTCCAATAAAATTGTGGGACTCACACATTTGCAACATTTGGGGGTGGTACACTGACCTGAAAAATAGTATAACTAGGGTAGGATTACTTAGTTAGATTGTCTGACGTGTCCGAATAGCTGACCTGTCACTGACCCAACGACTCAATAGGTGATCGGGAGCAGAGTTTCTGGCGGAGCACTCTGTCAGAAGATTCGATAACCCAATCGGGGTTCTGGGGAGGAGATCGATGACCCAATCGGGGTTCGACTGTTAGCTGCAGAGAGGGTTTACAAAGCTGGCGTTTTGAACTTTAGCTGCGGTGCTGGTCTTAGCCTGTGGTGGTCCTGTCCTGATTCAATTTGGTCCATAACATGTCCTGATTTCTGGCTTGCACCTGTTCTTTCCTGCTGGCACCTGTATTCTGGGATTCTTATTCTTTGATTAAGTCTATGACCTTGGTTGGTCATCACACCGTTCTAGGTGACTATATAGTGTGGCTTTGTCATTGGACTCTTTTCCCTTTCTCTTACCCACCCTCTGTTTAAATGCTTAACAACATTTTCTCTCCAAATCATTTGCAAATGTTATTTTTAAATCTGCATTAGCCTAAACAGAATAAGAAAATAATTTGAATTCATGTTTTATAATTTTTCAAAGATTTACTTAGATAAAGATTTTAAACCTTTCCCGAGTTTGTGGTCATTTATGAAATGCTAAATGTTATTATTGCTACCTATTTTCTCTTTAACTCCCTTGATCCTTTAGAACTATAGGTATCGGTGACTTGGATTGGTAAGATAAATGGTATAAAATCCAAATGGTAAAAACCCCAATTGATTGTGTGTAGGTTTACCTGTTTAATGTACACGTAGATATACGGGCCCAGGTGAGTATGTTGAGCAGGTGAGCCCACGCTCTATCAGTTATATCCAAAGCTAACCATAACTTCACTTTTAACCTTTGTTTTTTTCCAGTGAATTTTTTGTCATATATTATATCCAAGAGTTCCCTCCATCTGACCCTCTGTTGGCTGCCAATCCCAGCTGCAAAAGGACTTTGTCCGTGTGTAATGATGTTGGCTGCAGGGCTTGGCCGACTCTCTGCGGTCACCCAATGCCCACTACACACTTCCTTTAACTGTGTGTAGCCAACACAGTGGTGAATGGCCTTTAGCCAACACTCCGTGGCTGGCCTACACTCACAGCACACCGCCTTTGGATGTGCATAGTGAAAGATGACCCAAGGATTCGCCCTCTGGCCAGGCACTGTGCCCAACGCTTCAAACGCAATGAAGGGATATGGTCCAGTGGCTAGAGTTGTCGACCTTGGAACTGGGGAAATAGATTTGAATACTGGTATTAGATCAACAACCTCTGATTCTGAGGAAATCACTTAATCTCACTTCGTTACATCACCGGATTCTCATGCAAAGAGCTCTAATGCCATTAGGCTACCTTCACACAATATGAAAGTTAATAATAAGAAAAGGCGGCCACGGCTTAGCGGGCAAGCATGGTGGACGCTGCCTAGAGGAGCTCCGTCCTGCCCGTAATTTATCCGACTAATTATCCTGTCTCCCCGGTCCTTGCTGCTACCCAGAGCGGCGGTCGAGCCTGCGGAACCCCCACGACGCCCTCCGGTGCTGTTTTCCAGGGTCTGGGGGTCCGGGTCACAGAGCGGCAGTGAGGGACGGATCGAGGCCTGGTTGGGTGCCGTGCAGCCTGGGCCTCGAGTTTGGCGATCCCGAGCCTGAGCCATACTCCGTGGCGGGACCCGGAGGTGCGGGAGTGCCCCGGGCTCCTCCGGTGCACTGCGGGGGCTCAACAGACATCTGGCACTGGTGGCTGGGGCAAGCGGAGCGCCTGAGCCCCCATAACATAACGTGACGGAGCTGCGGTGACCTCCGAGGCGCGAGGCCTGGTTGCCCACGTGGAGCCGGGGCCTAAATTCTGGCGACAGTGGTGGAGGAGCCCGGGAGGTGGGCGCCCCTGGCCGGGGGGCAGTCGGTCCTTCAGGGAGATACTGTGACGCGATTGGCCCAGGACTAGAGGCGATGGTAGGGAGCGGCCACACTGGAACACACTGGCCCAACTGATCTAATATTGGAGGTGTGCTGCCCCTGGGCCGGAGAAGCTCGGCGGCCGCACTGGTAGCAATTTAAAGAGGCCCTGGAAACTACTGCCGTGGACAGACAGTGGAGGGAATGGCCTAGGCTCCTGAGCAGACCGGTGGTGTGGTGACCTGCTGCGGCGGGGCCGGATGGTCAGTGGTGCGGTCGGGGAGCGGGGTGCCTCCTGCGGGGACGCCCCAGTGCAGCAACATTGCGAGGAAGGCGTCGGGGGACAGATCGGCCTCCGGGGGTGGCTGTAGCAGTGCACGAGGTCGGGAGTGGAGGTCGCCGCATTACTTGGGCCTGAGGAAGTGCTGTGGCCTATGCGGGGTTCTGGTCGGAGAGCGGGAAGGTGATATTCGTGGAGGCGGCAAGGGGCCAGGAACAGTGGTGAGCAGCGGTGTGACGCAAAGTAAGCCCGTGCGGCGGTGGCCCGCCTGCCCCTTATCAGTCCCGCTGAGATTGTCTGGCAAGTCGAGTACAGGACGTGGTGAGACCCCACTGGTTCCTTCCCCCCAGCGGCCCAGGCGCAGACATCCCGGGGATCGGGCACTGGGTCCTAAGGCGACTGCCCCAGCCGCGGTCCGAGATGACTAGAGGTGGAGGTGGCGGCGGGACTTCGAAGCAGGGTCCCATTGATAAATTCACGGGGCCGAGTGGCGGTGCTGGGGCCGCCGGAGGCCCCCAGGGCTCGGGCCGGACAATGCAGCGATTCTGGCGGCGATAACCCAATCCCGGGATATGTTTGATGCGAAAATAGGAGCTGTGGGAGCAGATGTCACACTGTTGCACCAGGACCTGCGCAATGCCGTGGCCCGCATCACGGAGGCTGAAACCTGGATATCAGGTGTGGAAGATGATGTGGTGGTCTTAAAGCATAAGGTAGCCAGTATGGAAGGGATCCAGAAAGGCCTAGCGCTCAGAGTCGAGGATGCGGAAGGGTGGACCCGACGGAACAACTTGAGATTTGTAGGATTTCTGGAGGGCTGCGAGAAGGGCAATATGGAGAGTTTTCTGACCAAGTAGCTGGAGGGCTGGCTCCCACCCGATTCCCTCTCCAGATGTTTTGTCATAGAGTGGGCACATAGGGCTCTTATACAAAAACCGCCTGTGGGGTCGCGCCCCCGGCCAGTAATTGCCAAACTATTGAACTATCACGATCGGGACACTATTCTGCGACAGGCGCGGGCGAAGGAACCCCTCATGTGCGAGAACCAAAAGATCCTGATCTTTCCGGACTACACCAGGCTCGTCCAGCAGCAGAGGCAGTCATTCACGGCGGCCAAGGCACGTCTACGGGATCTTAAGCTCCCCTACGCTTTGCTATACCCAGCCCGCCAGCGAGTGGTGTAACAGTCCCGCACATTCTTCTTTAACACCCCGGAAGAGGTGTTCCATTGGACTGATGAGACAGTGAAAGTGAGGGTGCATACTCCGCCGGGCCGCGACTCGGATTCTTCATCAAGCGGGGCGCCGGGGCCGACTCCCAGACGCTCCCGGAGCCAAAACAACTGGAGATCCAGATCTCGGAGGCGCTCTAACTCCGGGGGGGCGGCCGATGGGAAGATGGCGGCCCCTGACCTGCCGCAAACGGACCCGTGAACACCTGAACTATGCGTGGCAGAACTGCGGAGTATATGATCGCCTGCGGTACGGGGTAGGATGGGGACACCCTAAGCTGTAATCCTGGGACTGCAAGGAATGGTTAACAGAGACTGCCGAACTGTAGTGATATTGCTTGTTTGGGGTGGTAGTGGGAAGGGGGGGGCGATGTACTATGGGCGGACGTTTTCCCCCTGGTTTAGTGTTCCTTTTTCTGGGGAGGGAGGTTGGGTGAATGGGCGGGTTGTTGGGGATCCATTGGCGTGGACGATCACGGGTCCCACGTTCGGGATCAGAGGTTGCCCACGCCGCGACAGGTACTTCAGAGTTTTTTGAGGTATGGGGGGTGTTGGGTGTGTTGAGGGGGAGGGTGTTTGCGGGGGGATGTTTGAGGATGATTTGGGGGGGGAAGCATGGTCCTGACAATGTTGCTGTGGGGTTGAGTGTACACATACTTGGCGCATGTGGAGGTTCTTTGATACAAGGGGTCCTAGATGTCATGTCCAGATGATGGGGCCGCTGGGCCTAGGGGCACACTTCGTGTCAATTCAATTTAATTCAACAAGCTTTATTCGAATTCAGTAAAAATTCATAAAAGCATACAGGGTAAAAAAAAGCACAATAAAAGCAGACATCAATTATATTCAATACAAAGTCACTATATGTACAAAGTTAAGAACAAATCATTATACTAATAAAATCGTTTTTACAATTCATCGTAAACAAACCCTAGCAGCTTTGTTACAGGGCATGGTCGTAGCAATTTAAATTCGCTCACTTGCTTAGAAAATAGGGTATGTTTAAATGTTGTGGTGACACGTTTAAAAAATAAGGCAGATATCCTTCAGAGGATATGAGGGAGAGAAATACATAAGTTGTTCCTTTGGTAAAGACCATCCACGGACTTAATGTGAGTCATTATCGTTTTTAATTACTTTCGAGAGCCCTTCTGCAAACGGATTTAATAAGTCACGGAACCAGGTCTATGCCTTAGGATTAAGCAAATCGATTATGGGTGGGTGGTGTATGCTTGTTAGATCCAGGACCACTACTACCCGTCCCAAAGTTATATTGTTTGTATGATCTTACAGGGGGCAGATAGGTAGTTCTGGGGTAAAAGTCATACAGTTCCCATGTTCCGATTGGCCCATCACCCATTTGTGGCTGCCAACTTCGGATATGTTGGGTGACTCGAGGGTCCCTAAAGTTGACCAATACCAGGTCTCCCGGTATGTCCTTGGGGATAGATCCCAACCACCCTACCCTTCTGACATTTAAGATCGTTCCATCTATATTGGGTGGTAAGGGTCTATTCTTTGTCAGCCAAAAAGACACCTTGTTTGCCAGATCTGCTGGTCTTTCAATTTTGCTGTTAGTAAGCTCGGGCACACCCGAGAGGATGGACACAAAGGGAGCTGCCTCCGGCGGTAGATCTATATGTTTAGCCCTTCTTTGCATGTTACCATGGGTTTGGGACTTCCCCTCTTTCTGCATGAGTGGTTTAATCTGCCCTTCTCTGAGTGCAGGATTCTGGGTTATTGAGGGGTTTGATATGGCTAATGTTTTAGATGTTTTGGGGGCAAGTGGATGAATTTGTATGATCTCTCTTTGTACGGGGAGGATGGGGATATCGGTAGTGACTAGGGTCTCAACTTGATTATTTCCTTCTATTCTTTTTATGATTGTTAAGTTTGACCTGGTGGTTTCCTCTATGGAGCAGAGCTTTTCCCCTATAGCCTCAATTCTTTTTTCCAGTGGGGAAATTAAAGAGCTGACCAGGAGTTCGATCTGGGCCAGTAAGTCAGATGGTGTAGTATTTGCAGTCAGCTCCAGATTTGAACGTACCTCAGATGTATTTGGGGTGTTGTTAATGCCCGAAAGGGGACTTTGATGCAATCTTTGTATTTTAGCTAATCTTCCCCTCTGTTTAGGGCCTTTACGCTTTTTATTTGGATAGGGTACCTGAACATTTACTAGCTGTTGTGTAGTGTCTGTGGGTATTAATAAAGGGGGAGTACCAGAGTGGCTTGAGTTTAGTTGAAATGTGGTGATAGACTGGGGGCTAGTATTTCGCAATGCGTCTGCAGGAGCATTTATTAGGTCATTCCCGTTTTCAACGTTGGTATACACAGTTTTACAGAGCAGATTTAGTTCCTCCAGTAAAGAAAAATTTTGGGTATGGTCTGGTGACACCATAGCTGAGTGGTTACTAGATATGGGTTCTATAGAGAGACTCTTTTCTACTCTTTCTATGACGGACTCGATTGCCGATGTGGTCCTGATTAGATAGTTGTCCAATGTCCCTTTCCGTTGCCCCTCCTGGAGGTTGTTATTCATGTGGAGCCCTTTGTCAGTCATAATAGGGATAGTTTTATGGAAATATATATATGATAAGACAACGACAGGGGGCTAAGCAAAAGCGCACATACACCAATAGTCTGACAACAGGGAGGTCAAAGGGTAGTCCAATAGGGGATTTCGCAGAAGGTATAATGACAAACAGTTTGATGGAATAGTTAGGTCGTAAAAAATACCTCCCTTTTATAGTGAGCCGAAAGCGGAAATCGAAAGGGGGTGGCCCGTCCCGTCCTCCTCGGACCTCTGAGGGCCACAGAGGGCCCGCCCTTTGCCCGGGCTTATCCCGGCGCAGTCCCGCGACGCGGGGGCTCTCGCTGGTACAAGAGCACCTCCGGGGGCGGGACTGGGCGTGCGCGACTTCCACTGGCAAGGGCCGCTGGGGGATGTAGTCCCCGGTCCGCCGCGATGTCAGGCGGCAGAAACGGCAGGTGGCAGGCGAGCAGGAAAGCTGCGGCGCTCCTCGGCGCTCCCTCGGTCTCCCTCGCAATGCCCAGGTGAGCGGCACCAGTATTCACTTCTGGTTAATTTCTATTACTCCGTCTGTCCAGATGCCTAGACTTCTCCACGGATATTGCTGCAGACAAGTCCCACTCCCAGCTCTCAGAGATGTGAATTGGAGGATTGTAGGATTGTGCAAGAGAGTTTCTTATAAGCACTAACAGAGGGCACAGATACTTTCTCCAACTGCTGAGGCACTCTTCTCCCCTTGTAAGTCACAATTATACAGGAGGCTCACAGCTGAACCATTCAACAACTGGAGTACTGTCCCTCCCTACCTCCACAGGATGCACCTTCCCGCGCATGCTGTCTAATTAGTTGCCAAAAATCCAAATCCAGCCAAGTCCCATTCAGTTCCTCCTCACCTTGTTAACTTAACCTCTTTTTGCCGCTTTTACTATTTTCCAGGGTGATTTGATGCTCCTTAAGCTCCTTAAGTCACTCGCTCCTCAATCTTTCTCCTCCCAGCATATCTGCCGCTGCTGCTGCCTGAGACGAGGACACTGAGAGAGGCGAATAACTGGCTTTGCTCCGTACTCCCTCTTAACCAGCACACTCCCCTGCTCCGCCACGCTTCTCTGCTCTCACTAAAAATGCCGCTGAAAGTGGTGCCTCGTTCACCTCCACCACGGCAGCTGCCGGATTCACCGCTCGATCCCCTCACCGGCAGCAGCGTTTGAGAACGAAAGCGTTTTTCAGCAAGAGAGCCCCCGCATAGAAATCCTCCACAGCGCCATCACAGAGGACTGCACGCCGACAGGTACCTCAGGCGCGCCATTGCTGGGGGCGGCCTAGGGGCACACTTCGTGTCATTAGTTGGAATGTAAGAGGAGCGCTGGACAAGATCAAGCGGGGGCGGTCCTGAAACAGGTCAAAAGGGCGGAGGCGGATGTAGTGATGCTGCAAGAAACACATCTAATGGGCAATAAAACACTGTGCCTCCAGCGATATGGCTATCATCAGGTTTTCCATGCTGGTTTCGTCAGGGGCTCCAGAGGGGTAGCCATACTGGTGCACCGCAGGGTCCCATACGTCCACTTTACTCACTGGGTAGATACACAAGGCCGCTACGTCTTTGTTCAGGGTTCATTGGGGGAGAAATCGGTTGTATTTGGCTGTGTGTACGGCCCACCCCCGTTGCAGTGGTCTCTGGTGGAAAAGATACTGGCGGTGTGGGCTGATATCCCGAATGCACTGGCAGTTATAGGTGGCGACTGGAATGATGTGGTTGACAGTACACGTGATAGGTGCAGACCTGGGGGGGGGGCGGTGGCAGCTGGACATACCAAACTGAGTGCTATGATTAGGAACCTGGGCTGGGTGGACACATGGAGGCACATACACGGCACACGACGAGAATACACCTTTCTCTCCATAGTCCATAAATCTTTCTCCAGACTCGACTACATCTTTGTTCCGCTGGCGGCTCAGGGCAGGGTAGAGGCTGCAGACATATTGCCGCGAGGGCTGTCGGATCACTCCCCTATGGCTGTAACTATAGGTTTGAATCGACGGCTGCGGCCATTTCGTTGGGGCCTCTCTGTCTGGCACTTGCAACTAGGAGACTACCAAGCGCACATGCGGGAGGCAATAGCGCAGTACTTAGCCGAGAATGTCGGGACAGTGGCAGACACGGCGACGCTATGGGAGGCTATGAAGCCCACGTTGCGGGGCATAGACATTGCTTGGTGTGCAGTGGCCCGGAAGAGGCGTAGGGAGGCCCTAGACCAAGCTGAGGCGGAGATTAGGGATTTGGAGCAATGCAGTAGCCCTGAGGTGGAGAGCCGGATAGTGGAGTGGTTGATGTTGGTGCAGCAGTCTTATGCCTCATTGCTACTGGATGAGGCACGGCAGCAGTGGCTGGCAACCCGGAGCAGAATATTCCAATGTGGGGATAAAGCTGGGACGATGCTCCATAGACTGTGTCAGGGCCAGTTCCAGGCTCAGACCCCTCCGAGGATCTTAGATGATTCCGGTTCCCTGATTTCAGACCCCAAGTTGTTTGCGTAGGGTTTTGCAGCCTATTACGCAGATTTATACTCCCCGCATGAATGCATATCTGCAGACCTAGTCGATAGATTCATAGCCGATTTGCCACCGCGAGCAATTTCAGATGAAGCCCGAGACCGTCTTGACTGTCCACTAACAGAGGACGAGCTGGGAGTCGCCCTGGGGGAGTTGCACACTGGGAAGGCCCCTGGCCCTAATGGCTTCCCCAGCGAATTCTTTAAGAAGTTCCATCTACAATTGGGGGCCCATTATAGGGCGGTGGTAGAAGAGGCTAGGGAGCGTGGCAGCCTACCCCCAGACTGGAGACATGCGGAGGTGGTGGTGTTTCACAAACCTGGTCGGCCCCCGGAGCAGTATGCCTCGTACCGCCCAATCTCCCTTTTAAACGTGGAGGCCAAGGTATTGGCCAAGGCTCTGGCCAATAGGTTATTGCCGTATATCACTGAACTTATACACCCTGATCAGGCCGGCTTTATGCCCCAACGGGCGACACGCCACAACATCAGGCGGGCCTGTGTTGCAGTGGCGGCGATTCAGTCCACCGGGACGCAGGCGGCGCTATTCCTGGCCGATATGGACAGGGCATTTGATTCGCTTAGTTGGACATATCTGTTCCTGCTCCTGCCACGGCTGAATCTGGGGCCCGTATTCATGTCTTATGTGAAGTTGCTGTATACAGACCTGACGGCTTCTGTCAGGGTGGTGGGGGAGTTGTCCTCGAGCTTTGTCATCGAGAGGGGCACCAGGCAGGGCTGCCCCCTCTCGCCCTACCTATTCGCCTTGGCCATGGAGCCTCTGTCTGCTTGGGTCCGGGTGGATGCACAGA
Organism: Lissotriton helveticus; assembly: GCF_964261635.1. Taxonomy (NCBI): domain Eukaryota; kingdom Metazoa; phylum Chordata; class Amphibia; order Caudata; family Salamandridae; genus Lissotriton; species Lissotriton helveticus. The sequence goes on from NC_136065.1 coordinate 1,366,381,383, forward strand.
TGAGGGGGTTCGAGTGGGCGCGGGGCCTATCTGATCGGATTGCGCTCTACGCAGATGATGTCCTGTTTTTTCTAACGGATCTGAATAGGTCGGGGCCTCGTCTCCTACGCATCCTGCAAATCTTTGGTGAGACATCGGGTCTATATATGAACCCACGCAAATCTACGCTCTGGGTGCTGGGGAGTGGCCCGGCAGTTGGAGATTGGGCGTTGGAACTTCAGAGGGCAGTCGGGGGCATCAAATATCTAGGTGTGTTCCTGTCCGAGATCCCCGCAGCCTCATGGGAGCGAAATGTGGTGCCAGTCTCGGACCGGACCCGGGCAGATATCAAAATATGGTCCCGCATGCCACTGACCATTTATGGTAGGTCGGCCATATTAAAAATGGTGGCCCTGACTCGACTGCTATATCAGTTGCAAAATTATCCACATTCTATCCCGCCTTCCTGGTTTAAGCAAGTGGACTCAGTCCTGGGGCAATTCCTTTGGGTGGGCGATTCGGTTCGGGTGGCGCTGCGCACATGTTTCCGTTCGACGTACAGAGGCGGTTTGGCGACTTCGGATGTTCTTTCCTATTACCAAGCGTCACATCTCTTAGTATTGAATGAATGGTGGTATGGGGACAGGGGAGACCCGGCCTATGCACTGGAGCGGTTTCTGATGGAGCCACATACACTCCACACATTGCTCTATGCGACGGGTCGGCGCAGGGCCTTACGGCCAATGACGCAGGTTGTCTTTGATGTTTGGAGGCGAGCGCTGCGGCGGATGGGATGGTGGCAGACCCTGACCGAAGAAACTCCCCTTTGGCGGAATGGCCGGCTGCCCGGCCTAGCGGCCCTTTCGGGGTTTACGGGGTGGGACGACATTGGAATTTCTAGATTGGGTGATGTTATGACGGGGACGACGCTCAAGTCGTTCCAGGATCTGAGTGAGGAATATAGTATGGCTCGCACATAATTCTTCTGCTACTTACAATTTCGCCATGCTCTGGCCCCTGACCTGGAGGGATTGACCTCGCTTCCTGAATTTAGTCCATTGGAGGCCCGAGTTTTCATGGGGGAGATCGAGAATAAAAAGATTTCACGCATATACCAATCCCTGGTCATACACTGTTCCTCTGACTTGCAAAAACTAAAGGAGGCCTGGGAGGCTGAGGTTGGGACACTGGAGGAGGACTGGAATGAGGCACTGGCGGGTCCCAGCGGCGCGGCCATTTCGGTTCGCCTTAGGCTAATTCAGTTCAAATACCTCCATAGGGTGTATTACACACGGCAGAGGCTGTGGAGGGCGGGCCTCATTGCATCCCCAGAATGTACTAGGTGTGGATGTGAGGAGGGCACTTTCTTCCATACGGTGTGGAGTTGTGGACGTCTAGATAGATTCTGGTGTGGAGTTTGGAATGGTTTGGATGAGGCGCTGGGCTGGGTGCTCCCACGCACACCGCGACTGGGATTGTTGCATGTGTTAGATGGAGTGGGAGGCAACCTCTATAAGAGACATTTATTGTTACTAGGACTCACAGTGGCCAAACGAGATATTGCGAGGGTGTGGAAGGACCCGCGGGCCCCGTCACTGGCATCTTGGAAAAGGGGCCTACATTTTTGTATGGGGATGGAGAACCCCATATTTCTTGCTCGAGGCTGCCCCCGCAAGCATTACAAAATTTGGAAGCGATGGGCTGAGTACAGGGGCCTGTGGCTAGAGCCTCCACCAGAGCACGACCCAGACATGGATGTTTGAGCGAGCTGTGCCACTGGATGTGTGTACACGGATGGTAGGAATTATCAGAGACTGTGCAGGGGGGGAGGGATCCGGGCGGGATGGGAGTTGGGGGTAGTTCGGGGGGAGGGAGATGGGTTCATTATTTGCAATGATATTACATATTAAAATCATGATGGATTGCATTGTTATATATATGTAACTATGACTGGCAGATACCTCTGGGGTACAGGGTTCTGCGATTTTTGTGTGATCTATCAATAAACTACGTTTTGGAAAAAAAATAATAATAAGAAAAGGCCACACCACACAAGGCCTTTCACCATGTGTAGCAGGAATGGCTACAGAGCCTAGCCAACCCTCATTTGGATTTGGTCTTCCAACCCTCACTGGCTGGCCAACCACAGCAGCGGATTGGTCGCAGGGCATGGACTGTGGCCAGGACCTGCTCCCACCCTGCTGCGAGCATCCAGCCCACTGGTGTGGCTATTGGCCAAGGGTAGCAGAAGTTTACTGATTACTTTTTTACGTTTGTTTCACAGGATACCCCAAGATCCTCCAGGATTAGCAAAATCCTGCAATAAAAATAATTTATAAATAAATATTTTATTACAAGGGGATCCCTTTGGATCACTTTCCCCTATGGGATGGGAGTCCAGATAGGTCCCCCCTCACCCCTCTATACCTTGTTTTATTATTATTTCTCCTAACCCGTTGCTCAGTGCAACGTGTTGGGTAATTGTGGGCGCAACATAAATGTTTTAGTGATGGCCTGCCAATTAGAATGTGACGGATTCAAGAATCCGCTATGGACGATAGGAGTAAATGCTCCCTAGCAATGGAAGCCTTTATCTTTCAGAGTCATGAATCCTCCATAGATTTGTTATATAAAGGATCCATGAATTAACGGTACAAATAGCTCTAAAATGTTACTTATTTAGGCCCAACCAGAGCACCTTTTACTAAATACTACTTTCTCAAAAACTACTATATGTATAAACAGCAAACCAAGCAAAGGCACTTCCTTGAGTAGAGTTCCAAATTTGGTGTAATTCTGATAAGCCATTTTTTCTGTTTCGAGAGAAAAGAACCCTATGGGACTTAAAACAGTAAAAGACACTTTTAGACACCGTCTCCATATTTCTTTCCCTCTATTGACAGACCTGCATAAAATTTCCAAGAATAACATAACGTAAATGTTCTTTTCAAAAGAAAGATTTATTGAATGACAGCAAATATATTAAGAAAACAAAAAAAATCCTTTTCTTTGTAAACGGGCATTGCTTTACCTAAACTGACCTTTTGCAGGTTATATATATATATATAGACCTCAAGTTCTTTGGAGGAGTACGAAAGTGCTAGGGGTTTTCCCCCAGGTTTGACAGCCAGCAAGAGGAACAAGGATGGCAGCTGTTGGAGACTTGGGTTTTGCAGCGGGGCGGTTTTGCGACTGCCAGCGCAGGATCCACTACCCACAGCAAGAAATGCCTTGCCCAGGAGACTGGTGTCAACTGGTGGCTGGGCACTGCTGACGCCTATGCCGAAGCAGTGAGGATTGATTGGCATACTCATCTTTTTCTTTCATCAGCCCCCTTCAACCCTGAGTTTGTGCCCGATTATTACCTAATTTTAATACTGCTAATCTTATGGACATCGAGACTCTGACCCTGGCCCCTGGTCAAATTGCACCCATGACTTGAACTCCAAGTATTTAACATATGCCGATAACTCCTGTGGGTAATTTTTGGATCGTCATGGGGCATCCTGGGATCGGTAGTCCCGTGATGGTTCACTCCTGTGATTGATGACATGGCATTTATGTCGGTATTTGACTCTGTACAATCTGTTGGTATATTTTAAGCCTGGGAGTGTAGCTACCAGTATCCCTCATTTATGCCCCCGATAATTGCTATTGAATTATGGCTTTTTAACATTTCAGGAAGTATCACGGAATGCAGCATGGAGGTCAAAGGGCGCACTGCAGCGAAGCTGTGAGCTCAGGCATAACGAGATTAAGTAGACTGACGGCGCATGTACATGTTAACATTTCTTCCCACTTGAACGTTGATTACACACGTCTGCTAAGTTATTTATTCATGCTTGCTATTGCGATGGTAATTCCTATAAGCTGTTTACAGTCTGCATTATGCATTTTTACAATTTGACAACTGCTTTACCAGCATTATGAGCATGTCGTTGGCAGTACATAGTTTAGCTTTACATTGTGTCAGCTTACTGACAGTATGTCTTCCATGTTTACCATTCACTCAAGTGGAAGTGACTATATAATAAGTGTGAATTCATGGCGCCATCAGGATTGACAAAGGCTTTTTTATAAACCGAATCGCGTCTCTTCTTTTACCTCATGGGTTGAGGGTGTCTTGAATAAATTAATTGATGCCGTACCCTGACAAGACTCATGTCCGTGCCTTCTCCTATGGTTTTTTCTGTGGGAGCTGGATGGTTTGTTCATATATATATAATTTTGAAATTTGCCCATATATTTTCTTAAATCCACAATATTTTGTTCTATTAATGCAGAGATTGAGACCATAGTATTTGACTGTAAATATTTTTACATTGTGTTATATATTGTAAAAATCGATACTAACTTGTGTAATATCTCTGCTGAGTCATTTCAACTCTAGTATTTTGTCCATGTCTACTATCAGCCCGGTCAGGTGACGTTGTTACAACTAATTACTGGCACTTTAAATGAGCGTTTTCTGCATTTGAATGTTGTCATGTGAGCAAGGCTCTTCGGAGCCGAAACGTCATGCGGCTGAATTTGCACAAATAAATTTTCAGCACTTACTTAGTCCGTGTCCGCGCTATCTCTGTCTCGGTGTAGGTGTTTGTGCTGGGTGGAGACGCGGTTTACCGGATATATCGGCTGGTTTGTTCCCGGACCAGCCAACACACGAGACCCTCTTCGATAATTGGACAACACCTGAATCGGGACGTTATCTTGGAGCTTCCAGGATTCACGGACTCTGGAAGGAGTGAGGCGTTTGACCCCCGCTAGCCGGATTTGCAGCAGCAGCTGAGATTCAGTCGTTGAACTTTGGTGTACGAGCCCACGTGGTGGCGGACCGGGAGATCAAGGTACCGGCAGTTATCATCTCGTATACAAGTAAAACCTGAGAACGGCTTAGTGAGAGAAGAGTATAGTGCATAGGCGCACTGCTTGCCAATTATTACATCGGGGCAGATTAGACGCCTGTTTACCAACATTTAAATATTGCAAATATGTCAGCTGACAGCGTTCGAGATCGGGAGGCATTAGCAGTCATGATGTTTTCCGACAGCTCTCCTCTCCCAGTTAACATTCGGGGGAGAAATAATGATGGCGCCAGTAACAGCAGCAGCACAGCGCTTAAAGATCTCTTCAAAACTCTGGAAAAGAAATCCAGAAGTGAACAATCCAAGTGGTGGGAATCAAAATCTTTGCAAAGATATATTGAAGTAAATCGGATCCCCCGAGGTCTGCGTATATTGACTGCCCCCACCTACGAGGACCCCAACCCTGAACTAATGAGGGAGTGGGCGGAGTGTAACCTGGAGGCATCACGCCGCCAAGTCCGGATACTTATCAAGTATGCAGATATAGATCGAGCTAAACTGCTTACGGAGATAGCAGCCATTCAGGAGCAATTGGAAACGATGGGGGAAGACGAGGAGAGGGCTAAACTAACGAAGGCAATGAATGAACGTTTGAAGAAGGAGGAAGTCAAAATTATAGAGAGAAAAACATACAAATTCCAGCGTGATCGTAGTGATTACGAATTGGGCCAGATCTTCACGTTCTCCAAGAAATACGATGCTATTCGCAGTGGTGTGGCCAAACCTCAGTCCAAACCCAAGCCAAACAGACAAAATCAAGGACAGATTGACTCTACCCTCAGCTCTGATGTAGAAATTGAATCTGACACAGAACGCCGGAAACAAGCTCAAGCAGGTGTTATCCCGAAACCATCGTTGGGACAAGAAATACGTTTTTTGTGCCAGGAGAGACTTTCAACATTAAGGCCCCGGACGCGACAACACTACACAAACATCAGGCGGCGCAAAAGGCACAGGGCGTCCAAAAAGTGGTTATCAGAGAAGAAAGAGGGGCGGTGGGCAGGGATCTGCCAGCCAACAGGAATAAGCGGTGTCAAAAATCAAACGATAGTAAACTTAACCTCTGTTATCTTAACATCTAAGGAAGAGGAAATACTTAACTTGGGTCTAACATTTGCTCCCCCTTGTAATTTCAATTACCCCACAGTCAGATGTGATCTTTACAAAGCAGTCAGAAAACTCAAGCTACGAAAACTATATGTGCTTAAAGCCAAATCTAAAGGACCAACACTGGGACAAAGTGGTAATGAGGGGATACTGAACATTGCATCTCAAGGCACGGAGGCTATCACGGAGCTTTGGGAAACTGAAGGGGCTGGTTATGAGGATACGGTACAAAAGGGGGTGGTGATGGACAGAGCATCTGAACTAATCAAACACTCACACCCGTGCTGTTTGTGTGGAGGGAGGCACTCACTTCCTGGTGGAGCCGCGCAGAGAGGCCATTGTGGCAGGGTGGCGCTCTAGTGCTCAACCACTTACATACGTCTATATAACATCATGACGCCTACGCGCAGCAGACGAGCGCAGCGGGCGCACCTAAGGCAAGCCCGTCTGTGCCCGTCCGTGCCCGATCGGGACCTGGGGCCACGGGCTATGCCCAAAAGCATACTTATTCGGCGGAAAAGCTTATCTCCCTTAGACCTCCACCCCACCTCTGTCCTCCTATTGCTCCTCATATTCGGAGACGTACGGCCACGTATGGTATCTCTCAGGACACATCAGCTTACTCAAACGACACACTTCGTAACACCTCATTGGTTAACGACTCTCAAATAAAGCTACGGTGCCAATATCTTAATACCAGATCTATGGTCAAGCACAAAACGGACATTTTTCTATTGCTCTCCACTGAAAAACCGGACATTCTCCTGGTCACAGAGACCTGGCTTTCCCAGGACTCACTGCCGGACATTCTCGCAGCGCTTCCATCTGATTATTATATCATAGCTGAGAATCGTCCGGTGGGTAAAAGGGGTGGGGGAGTGGCAGCTATCATTCACAAAGAGCATAAATTTATACAATTGCCCTCTCTTACCCTGAGTGACACGGAGAATATTGTAATGAAAATGGACACAGCTGGTGGGGCTCTGTTACTTGTCTTGCTCTATCGACCTCCCCAAACCATGACTACTTTCCCAATGTCGTTGGCAGAACAGATTGCACATCTTGTGACCAAATACCCCAAAATACTCCTGGTCGGGGACTTAAACTATTGGTTTGATAATACCATCAGTGACCCCCAGGCGCTGGAACTTTCAGAATTACTTATCAACATCAATTTAACTCAGCATATACACGAGGCTACGCACGAAAAAGGTCACACGTTAGACCAAATTTGGTCGCTTAACCTTTCCTGCTCATTGTCATCCATAATGCCCTGCATTTGGTCTGACCATTTTTTTATCCAGTTTGCGCTAACTATTGGTGGGCACACTAAAATTCCACCTCTGGCGGGCGGAGAAACTAGGAAATGGAAAGCCACTAATATACCTGCCTTTATTAAAACACTATTATTTACAACAAGGGGTGGTGATGGACAGAGTCTCTGAATTAAGCAGAGTACTCTCACCCAGTCAAGAGATCAGGGCTAGATCCAACACCGTTTTTTAGCTCATTGCACCATCCCAGTTTCAGAACCTGGCTGTATGCAAATTAGTCTGTCCCTGGCCCAGTGCATCATGGGAACAGGGCAGACCAGACTACAAAAGCCAATTCTTACACTGGGAAGGAAACAAGCTTCCGGGGACCGGTTTCTGCCATTTCAGGCGTCTTCGGCCCGGCTTGCTTGAATCCTGATGGTGCAATGAGCAAGGGACTCACATCTGAGTATACCCTTCCACGCTTAGGGTGGACAAAATTATTTACAACAAGGGGTGGTGATGGACAGAGTCTCTGAATTAAGCAGAGTACTCTCACCCAGTCAAGAGATCAGGGCTAGATCCAACACCGTTTTTTAGCTCATTGCACCATCCCAGTTTCAGAACCTGGCTGTATGCAAATTAGTCTGTCCCTGGCCCAGTGCATCATGGGAACAGGGCAGACCAGACTACAAAAGCCAATTCTTACACTGGGAAGGAAACAAGCTTCCGGGGACCGGTTTCTGCCATTTCAGGCGTCTTCGGCCCGGCTTGCTTGAATCCTGATGGTGCAATGAGCAAGGGACTCACATCTGAGTATACCCTTCCACGCTTAGGGTGGACAAAATTATTTACAACAAGGGGTGGTGATGGACAGAGTCTCTGAATTAAGCAGAGTACTCTCACCCAGTCAAGAGATCAGGGCTGGATCCAACACCGTTTTTTAGCTCATTGCACCATCCCAGTTTCAGAACCTGGCTGTATGCAAATTAGTCTGTCCCTGGCCCAGTGCATCATGGGAACAGGGCAGACCAGACTACAAAAGCCAATTCTTACACTGGGAAGGAAACAAGCTTCCGGGGACCGGTTTCTGCCATTTCAGGCGTCTTCGGCCCGGCTTGCTTGAATCCTGATGGTGCAATGAGCAAGGGACTCACATCTGAGTATACCCTTCCACGCTTAGGGTGGACAAAATTATTTACAACAAGGGGTGGTGATGGACAGAGTCTCTGAATTAAGCAGAGTACTCTCACCCAGTCAAGAGATCAGGGCTGGATCCAACACCGTTTTTTAGCTCATTGCACCATCCCAGTTTCAGAACCTGGCTGTATGCAAATTAGTCTGTCCCTGGCCCAGAGCATCATGGGAACAGGGCAGATCCCTGATCTTTGGACTGGGTAAGAGTGGTCTGCTTAATTCAGACACTCTGTTCATCACCACCCCCTTTTCTGAATCGTTTTCGGCCACTACAGGTGTGGCAGGGTATACTCAGACATGAGTCCCTCTCTCACTGCTCCATCAGGATTCAAGCAAGCCGGGCCGAAGAGGCTGAAATGCCAGAAACCGGTCCCCGGTAACTTGTCTCCTTTCTGGTGAAGAATTGGCTTGGTAGTTTGGTCTGCCCTGTTCCCATGATGCACTGGGCCAGGGACAGACTAATTTGCATATAGCCAGGTTCTGAGCTGGGATGGGGCAGTGAGATAAATAACGGTGATGGATCAAGCCCTGATCTTTGGACTGGGTAAGAGTGGTCTGCTTAATTCAGACACTCTGTTCATCACCACCCCCTTTTCTGAATCGTTTTTGGCCACTACAGGTGTGGCAGGGTATACTCAGACATGAGTCCCTCTCTCACTGCTCCATCAGGATTCAAGCAAGCCGGGCCGAAGAGGCTGAAATGCCAGAAACCGGTCCCCGGTAACTTGTCTCCTTTCTGGTGAAGAATTGGCTTGGTAGTTTGGTCTGCCCTGTTCCCATGATGCACTGGGCCAGGGACAGACTAATTTGCATATAGCCAGGTTCTGAGCTGGGATGGGGCAGTGAGATAAATAACGGTGATGGATCAAGCCCTGATCTTTGGACTGGGTAAGAGTGGTCTGCTTAATTCAGACACTCTGTTCATCACCACCCCCTTTTCTGAATCGTTTTTGGCCACTACAGGTGTGGCAGGGTATACTCAGACATGAGTCCCTCTCTCACTGCTCCATCAGGATTCAAGCAAGCCGGGCCGAAGAGGCTGAAATGCCAGAAACCGGTCCCCGGTAACTTGTCTCCTTTCTGGTGAAGAATTGGCTTGGTAGTTTGGTCTGCCCTGTTCCCATGATGCACTGGGCCAGGGACAGACTAATTTGCATATAGCCAGGTTCTGAGCTGGGATGGGGCAGTGAGATAAATAACGGTGATGGATCAAGCCCTGATCTTTGGACTGGGTAAGAGTGGTCTGCTTAATTCAGACACTCTGTTCATCACCACCCCCTTTTCTGAATCGTTTTTGGCCACTACAGGTGTGGCAGGGTATACTCAGACATGAGTCCCTCTCTCACTGCTCCATCAGGATTCAAGCAAGCCGGGCCGAAGAGGCTGAAATGCCAGAAACCGGTCCCCGGTAACTTGTCTCCTTTCTGGTGAAGAATTGGCTTGGTAGTTTGGTCTGCCCTGTTCCCATGATGCACTGGGCCAGGGACAGACTAATTTGCATATAGCCAGGTTCTGAGCTGGGATGGGGCAGTGAGATAAATAACGGTGATGGATCAAGCCCTGATCTTTGGACTGGGTAAGAGTGGTCTGCTTAATTCAGACACTCTGTTCATCACCACCCCCTTTTCTGAATCGTTTTTGGCCACTACAGGTGTGGCAGGGTATACTCAGACATGAGTCCCTCTCTCACTGCTCCATCAGGATTCAAGCAAGCCGGGCCGAAGAGGCTGAAATGCCAGAAACCGGTCCCCGGTAACTTGTCTCCTTTCTGGTGAAGAATTGGCTTGGTAGTTTGGTCTGCCCTGTTCCCATGATGCACTGGGCCAGGGACAGACTAATTTGCATATAGCCAGGTTCTGAGCTGGGATGGGGCAGTGAGATAAATAACGGTGATGGATCAAGCCCTGATCTTTGGACTGGGTAAGAGTGGTCTGCTTAATTCAGACACTCTGTTCATCACCACCCCCTTTTCTGAATCGTTTTTGGCCACTACAGGTGTGGCAGGGTATACTCAGACATGAGTCCCTCTCTCACTGCTCCATCAGGATTCAAGCAAGCTGGGCCGAAGAGGCTGAAATGCCAGAAACCGGTCCCCGGTAACTTGTCTCCTTTCTGGTGAAGAATTGGCTTGGTAGTTTGGTCTGCCCTGTTCCCATGATGCACTGGGCCAGGGACAGACTAATTTGCATATAGCCAGGTTCTGAGCTGGGATGGGGCAGTGAGATAAATAACGGTGATGGATCAAGCCCTGATCTTTGGACTGGGTAAGAGTGGTCTGCTTAATTCAGACACTCTGTTCATCACCACCCCCTTTTCTGAATCGTTTTTGGCCACTACAGGTGTGGCAGGGTATACTCAGACATGAGTCCCTCTCTCACTGCTCCATCAGGATTCAAGCAAGCCGGGCCGAAGAGGCTGAAATGCCAGAAACCGGTCCCCGGTAACTTGTCTCCTTTCTGGTGAAGAATTGGCTTGGTAGTTTGGTCTGCCCTGTTCCCATGATGCACTGGGCCAGGGACAGACTAATTTGCATATAGCCAGGTTCTGAGCTGGGATGGGGCAGTGAGATAAATAACGGTGATGGATCAAGCCCTGATCTTTGGACTGGGTAAGAGTGGTCTGCTTAATTCAGACACTCTGTTCATCACCACCCCCTTTTCTGAATCGTTTTTGGCCACTACAGGTGTGGCAGGGTATACTCAGACATGAGTCCCTCTCTCACTGCTCCATCAGGATTCAAGCAAGCCGGGCCGAAGAGGCTGAAATGCCAGAAACCGGTCCCCGGTAACTTGTCTCCTTTCTGGTGAAGAATTGGCTTGGTAGTTTGGTCTGCCCTGTTCCCATGATGCACTGGGCCAGGGACAGACTAATTTGCATATAGCCAGGTTCTGAGCTGGGATGGGGCAGTGAGATAAATAACGGTGATGGATCAAGCCCTGATCTTTGGACTGGGTAAGAGTGGTCTGCTTAATTCAGACACTCTGTTCATCACCACCCCCTTTTCTGAATCGTTTTTGGCCACTACAGGTGTGGCAGGGTATACTCAGACATGAGTCCCTCTCTCACTGCTCCATCAGGATTCAAGCAAGCCGGGCCGAAGAGGCTGAAATGCCAGAAACCGGTCCCCGGTAACTTGTCTCCTTTCTGGTGAAGAATTGGCTTGGTAGTTTGGTCTGCCCTGTTCCCATGATGCACTGGGCCAGGGACAGACTAATTTGCATATAGCCAGGTTCTGAGCTGGGATGGGGCAGTGAGATAAATAACGGTGATGGATCAAGCCCTGATCTTTGGACTGGGTAAGAGTGGTCTGCTTAATTCAGACACTCTGTTCATCACCACCCCCTTTTCTGAATCGTTTTTGGCCACTACAGGTGTGGCAGGGTATACTCAGACATGAGTCCCTCTCTCACTGCTCCATCAGGATTCAAGCAAGCCGGGCCGAAGAGGCTGAAATGCCAGAAACCGGTCCCCGGTAACTTGTCTCCTTTCTGGTGAAGAATTGGCTTGGTAGTTTGGTCTGCCCTGTTCCCATGATGCACTGGGCCAGGGACAGACTAATTTGCATATAGCCAGGTTCTGAGCTGGGATGGGGCAGTGAGATAAATAACGGTGATGGATCAAGCCCTGATCTTTGGACTGGGTAAGAGTGGTCTGCTTAATTCAGACACTCTGTTCATCACCACCCCCTTTTCTGAATCGTTTTTGGCCACTACAGGTGTGGCAGGGTATACTCAGACATGAGTCCCTCTCTCACTGCTCCATCAGGATTCAAGCAAGCCGGGCCGAAGAGGCTGAAATGCCAGAAACCGGTCCCCGGTAACTTGTCTCCTTTCTGGTGAAGAATTGGCTTGGTAGTTTGGTCTGCCCTGTTCCCATGATGCACTGGGCCAGGGACAGACTAATTTGCATATAGCCAGGTTCTGAGCTGGGATGGGGCAGTGAGATAAATAACGGTGATGGATCAAGCCCTGATCTTTGGACTGGGTAAGAGTGGTCTGCTTAATTCAGACACTCTGTTCATCACCACCCCCTTTTCTGAATCGTTTTTGGCCACTACAGGTGTGGCAGGGTATACTCAGACATGAGTCCCTCTCTCACTGCTCCATCAGGATTCAAGCAAGCCGGGCCGAAGAGGCTGAAATGCCAGAAACCGGTCCCCGGTAACTTGTCTCCTTTCTGGTGAAGAATTGGCTTGGTAGTTTGGTCTGCCCTGTTCCCATGATGCACTGGGCCAGGGACAGACTAATTTGCATATAGCCAGGTTCTGAGCTGGGATGGGGCAGTGAGATAAATAACGGTGATGGATCAAGCCCTGATCTTTGGACTGGGTAAGAGTGGTCTGCTTAATTCAGACACTCTGTTCATCACCACCCCCTTTTCTGAATCGTTTTTGGCCACTACAGGTGTGGCAGGGTATACTCAGACATGAGTCCCTCTCTCACTGCTCCATCAGGATTCAAGCAAGCCGGGCCGAAGAGGCTGAAATGCCAGAAACCGGTCCCCGGTAACTTGTCTCCTTTCTGGTGAAGAATTGGCTTGGTAGTTTGGTCTGCCCTGTTCCCATGATGCACTGGGCCAGGGACAGACTAATTTGCATATAGCCAGGTTCTGAGCTGGGATGGGGCAGTGAGATAAATAACGGTGATGGATCAAGCCCTGATCTTTGGACTGGGTAAGAGTGGTCTGCTTAATTCAGACACTCTGTTCATCACCACCCCCTTTTCTGAATCGTTTTTGGCCACTACAGGTGTGGCAGGGTATACTCAGACATGAGTCCCTCTCTCACTGCTCCATCAGGATTCAAGCAAGCCGGGCCGAAGAGGCTGAAATGCCAGAAACCGGTCCCCGGTAACTTGTCTCCTTTCTGGTGAAGAATTGGCTTGGTAGTTTGGTCTGCCCTGTTCCCATGATGCACTGGGCCAGGGACAGACTAATTTGCATATAGCCAGGTTCTGAGCTGGGATGGGGCAGTGAGATAAATAACGGTGATGGATCAAGCCCTGATCTTTGGACTGGGTAAGAGTGGTCTGCTTAATTCAGACACTCTGTTCATCACCACCCCCTTTTCTGAATCGTTTTTGGCCACTACAGGTGTGGCAGGGTATACTCAGACATGAGTCCCTCTCTCACTGCTCCATCAGGATTCAAGCAAGCCGGGCCGAAGAGGCTGAAATGCCAGAAACCGGTCCCCGGTAACTTGTCTCCTTTCTGGTGAAGAATTGGCTTGGTAGTTTGGTCTGCCCTGTTCCCATGATGCACTGGGCCAGGGACAGACTAATTTGCATATAGCCAGGTTCTGAGCTGGGATGGGGCAGTGAGATAAATAACGGTGATGGATCAAGCCCTGATCTTTGGACTGGGTAAGAGTGGTCTGCTTAATTCAGACACTCTGTTCATCACCACCCCCTTTTCTGAATCGTTTATTAAAACACTGGCATCCACGGCACCAGTATCTAAGAAGGAGGTAAACCTTATGGAAGAGGAGATCTCACACTGGCTCTCAAAGGCCACTGACTCTCATGTGCCCTTAACAAAATTCACACGTGCACGTACTAGAGATGCGCACAAGTGGTTCACCTCGGATCTTAAGAATCTAAAACTCGAGGTACGTCAGAAAGAGAGAAAATGGAGAGCAAAATACAAGCCCCAAGATAAGGAGGAATATACTGCGGCTCGCAGAAATTACTTGAAGATTATTCTACAAAGTAAAATTAATTATTTCTCTGGGAAAATTTTAAACTCCCAAAATAAAACTAAAGACACTTTCAACATAGTAAATGACCTGTGTAATAGTGAAAGAACTGCGCTTCCTCTGACGACCTCGCAGGAGCTTTGTGACTCTCTAAACGATTTCTTCATAGATAAAATTGCCATCATAAAAAAGAATATCCAAAGTCTCCCTGGTGGGGATCCTATTGAAGATATCTATTATAATCCAGCCACTCTAGATACTCTACCTCCTATTGATGAGAAGACCCTCTCAGAACTTCTTTTGCGTGTCAAATCGGGCTCGCCTTTTGATAGTTGCCCCCCCCATATCCTAAAGGAGGTGTGCTTAGCTATTCCATCAGAAATCCTTCCTCTTCTGAATGAATCACTCAGACAGGGTAAGGTTCCTGATAGATTTAAAAATACCACTGTGATTCCACTATTGAAAAAACCAGGAGCCGATCCCCTAGTTTCAGCCAACTATAGACCTATCTCTCTCCTTCCTTTTTTTTCTAAACTCCTGGAGGCACATGTATCCAGGTGTTTATCCAATTTCATTGAAAGTTCGGAATATTTAGAACCAAACCAAGCGGGATTCCGACCATCTCACTCAACGGAAACTTTCATTCTGGCCGTCCAGGACACGTTAAGATCTAATGCTGATAAGGGCATCCATCAGGCCCTGGTGCTCCTTGATTTGTCGGCCGCGTTCGACACGGTTGACTATAACATCCTGATCAACCGTGTCGAGCAGGCCGGCCTCAGGGGCCCCGCTTTGAACTGGATTGCCTCTTTCATCACAAACCGCACACAGTCAGTGAGATTAGGATCTATCACAGCCCCCAAGATGTCATCTACTTGTGGTGTTCCCCAAGGTTTGTCACTTTCCCCTTTATTATTTAATCTTTATCTTCGCCCACTGATTTATTCTTTAAAAAACTACAAACTAACCACATACAACTATGCTGATGATCTTCAGTTAATCATTCCCCTAAATTCCCCGAACTCAGCCGCCGAATGCTCGGCCATAATGTCACATATACAGAGATGGATGACCCTAAACCATCTTAAACTTAACCCAGGCAAGACAGAACTGATCTTGCCTGGGGAAAGTGGACTGAGCTGGGGTCGACAGTGCTGGCCAACTGATATGGGAATCCCTCCTACAAAGACCCAATCAGTCAAAAGCTTAGGGATAACACTTAATGAGGATCTATCTCTTAAAGGGCAGGTAGGAATGGTGGTTTCCTCTAGTTTTTTTCAACTTAGGAAGATCGGGAAAATTGCCCACCTTCTAACACACCCTGCACTCATTCAAGTAGTGATTGCCCTTGTCCTCTCCGGTCTTCCGATTGGCCTACTAAAACCCCTCCAGATGGTTCAAAACCAGGGGGCAAGGCTCATCTGGAAGCAACCGAAGTGGCAATCAATTAGAGCTGGGTTGGAAAAACTCCACTGGTTGCCAGTGGCCCAGCGAATTGCTTTCAAAACAGGGTGCATTACCTTCAGGGCGCTTCATGATAATGGCCCTATATTCATTAGGCAGTCCATTACTAACTATACACCTCAGCGTAACCTACGCTCTACACATCTAAGTCTTGCAAACGTCTCTTCATTTAAGAAAAAACGCCAGGGTGGCAGCTGTTTTTACCATCTGGCCGCCTCTTTTTGGAATGCTCTTCCACTCTTTATTAGACAGAGCAATGACTTATTGGCATTTCGAAAGTCCTTAAAAACGTGGCTTTTCCAACAGGCTTACGCTTAAGAATTGTGTCAAGGGTCTTGATCCTACAGCGCCAAGAAACCCAAGGGTGTATGTGCACTCAAGAAATTGTTATTAACATAACATAACACCCAGTCAAAAGATCTGGGTTTGATCCATCACCGTTCTTTAGCCCACTCTGCCACCCCAGTTCAGACATGGCTATATGCAAATCAGTCTGACCCTGTGCCTCATGGGAACAGTCCAGCCCGAACTGCCAAGCCATGCCTTCCCTGGACCGGAAACAAGCTTCCGAGGACCGGTTTCTGGCATTCCAGCCGTCTTCAGCCCGGCTTGCTTGAATCCAGTGGCAAAGTGAGCAAGGGACTCACGTCTGAGCATACCCTGCCACACTTATGGCGGCCAAAGCGGTACAAAAAGGGGTGGTGATGGACGGAGCATCTGAACCAATCAAACACTCACACCCAGTCAAAAGATCTGGGTTTGATCCATCACCGTTCTTTAGCCCACTCTGCCACCCCAGTTCAGACATGGCTATATGCAAATCAGTCTGACCCTGTGCCTCATGGGAACAGTCCAGCCCGAACTGCCAAGCCATGCCTTCCCTGGACCGGAAACAAGCTTCCGAGGACCGGTTTCTGGCATTCCAGCCGTCTTCAGCCCGGCTTGCTTGAATCCAGTGGCAAAGTGAGCAAGGGACTCACGTCTGAGCATACCCTGCCACACGGATACTACACCAGCCACAGATGAGATGGGGAAAATAGATGAAGTGGGGAACAGGATTTCACCAAAAACCCCGTTCAGACCCCCCTCATTCATGAGAATGTTGTTATACAACTTAAGGATTTACAAAGGAATGTATCTACTACTAAAAGGAAACATGATGCTCTATCACAGCGATACATAGCCCTTACAACCCGACTAACTAAAGAAAAAGACATCATAATTCGAGGAAGTGATAAGGGCGGAAATATAGTCCTGATGACAAGAGCAGACTATGATAAAGAGGCGTACTCGCAGCTTAATGACAGAAACTGCTACGAGCGCATCAACGTCCAGGCCCTGAGTTCAATCAAGAAGGAATATCACCAACAACTGGTAAGATGGAAATCCACCAAGTTGATCAGCGAGTCGGAGTACAAGTACCTTAGAAACGACAACCCAGTCACACCCATAATGTACTTTATCCCTAAAGTGCACAAGAACTTAACACATCCTCCAGGCAGACCTATCATCTCTGCGAGGAATAGCCTGCTGGAACATACGTCTGTATATATAGACTATTTTCTTCAGGGGTACGTGCAAAAACTTGAGTCCTATGTACAGGACACCAGGGATTTCTTACAAAAGATCAGACATATTGAACGGGTGGAAGGGGACTGGATGATTGCACTGGACGTTACAGCCCTTTACACCAGCATTGCACATAGTGATGGGTTGTCAGCGGTAAAGCATTATTTATCGAGAAGTGCCCCCCTATTCAATCAACACAATGCTATGTTAATGTACATGTTGGAATTCTGTTTAGCTAACAACATTTTTATGTATAACAAGTTATTGTACCGTCAATTAAAAGGGGTGGCGATGGGGGCCAGCTTCTCCCCAAGCTTCGCATGTTTACACATGGGAGCTTGGGAGGAGCTGGTCCTCAAAACCACACACGAGCAGGCATTTCTGAACAATGTAGTAGGATGGTATCGTTTTATCGATGATTTGCTTGTAGTGTGGAGGGGCAGTAAAGAGGATGCTACAAGATTCATCCAAGACATCAATCAAAATGAGCTTAACTTGAAATTCACTGCCTCACTTAGTCAGAGTTCAGTAAAAATTTTGGACACTGAACTATATATAGCAAATGGACGATTGGAAACCAGAATATACCGTAAAACCACCGCGGGTAACCGCATTTTACAAGCGGCCAGTGCACACCCCGCACACCTTGTTTCCAGTATCCCCTATGGGGAGATGCTGCGCATGAGACGTGTGTGCAGCAATCCCATTGATCTAGAGAGGGCTCAACTTGCAGGTAAAGCTCGTTTCCTAGAAAGGGGTTATACAGAACAGTCATTTGAGAGGGCCAGAATTAAATCTTTGACAAGAACTAGAGAAGATCTCCTTACAAAAATTGGCAACAGGGATCAGCTTGATGTTGAGCCAGTTGAGAGTATTAGACAAACTGAGAAAGCGAAAACCTTTAGAATAATCACTGGCTATAGTAAACAACACAGAGAGATCTACAAAATTGTAAATAGAAATTGGCCTATTGTAACAAGTGATCCGATCATTGGGACCAATTTACCTAAGAGGGTGTCATTAACATACAGTAGGGCACCCTCCCTTAGAGACCAATTAATTGACACTAATCCTGAGCCAATTGAGAGGACTATGTGGTGGCAGAACAATAAGTGGTTTTTCAGGTGTAAAACCTGCAAGGCGTGCAACCATGGCGTAAATGTCAAAACATATACAGATGGGTTCAGTGGCTTACAACATCTAATAACTCAGGTTTTAACATGCAAAACTGAGTTTGCAATATATGTATTGCAAAGCCCCTGTCCACTAAAATATGTGGGAAGTACCAAGCTACCGGTACACAAACGTATTCTACAGCATTTGAGGGCCATCACCAATGGAGATAACATGTATCCGGTATCAAGGCACTTCCGTGACTGTCATCAAAGTGTAAACACCTCATTAAAATATTTTGACATTGATGCGGTAAGGCCACTAGACGTGGCGGAGATAGAGAGGCCAAATTGCGAAGGTTGGAAACCCGTTATATCCTCCTACTCGACACCAAGGCCCCAGGAGGGTTAAATGTCACTGAAGATATGTATACATGTCTCCCATAATTAGTCCCACCTCATACTAGGCCATCTAATTGTTCTGCTCTGACCCCTAGAAAGTTATGAGTATTATGAGCCCCGCTCCTATTGATTTTACCCGGCTGGGAAAATAGTAGTATAAGATTCAATTTGGGGAAATAGCATTACGATGAACAACTATATGCTATTTATTTTTTTAAATGTTATGAAGTAGGTCTTTTGGGTGCTCTAGCTGCTGCTGTTTATATGAATTATGTCTCCTAAAAGAAGGGTCCTTATTCCCTATTAGTCACATTAGTAAGATGATTGATTTATAGTTTTATTCACACTAAATAATCTTTCACTTGATGGACAATCTAAGAGGTTATCTGTAATGACATTGTTGGATTTTATAATTATGGTTTTTTTTAACTAAGAACTGTGACTAAATAATGAGATGAAAAAATATTTTATGATGTTTTATCAATATTTAGACAAAACATTGTATCTGTTTTTAACGTCCTTCTATCCACTAGAGAAGTTGTTAGTATACAACTAGCAATAAGTGAAATTTGCATATTTTGCACAGATTCATTATTATATGCACTTTAACTGTTCATATGATTAGAACAAGCTATTTGCACAGCTGCGTATTTTGCACAAAAATCCAAGGAGATTCATCATCTGAGGATAAGAAATTTGCACTTTTGCGTAATTTGCACTCAGCCTGAGATGTAGCACTGTAATTTCACTGAACTACCAACTAGATGGACATAACTTTATTTGAATTGTACGTTTGACAGCGCTGCACAAATCAAATTGATTGATACAGACACTATCGGGTATTTGACCGTGATTTCTATTTTGAAATGTGCCCATATATTTTCTTAAATCCACAATATTTTGTTCTATTAATGCAGAGATTGAGACCATAGTATTTGACTGTAAATATTTTTACATTGTGTTATATATTGTAAAAATCGATACTAACTTGTGTAATATCTCTGCTGAGTCATTTCAACTCTAGTATTTTGTCCATGTCTACTATCAGCCTGGTCAGGTGACGTTGTTACAACTAATTACTGGCACTTTAAATGAGTGTTTTCTGCATTTGAATGTTGTTATGTGAGTAAGGCTCTTCGGAGCCGAAACGTCATGCGGCTGAATTTGCACAAATACATTTTCAGCACTTACTTGGTCCGTGTCCGTGCTATCTCTGTCTCGGTGTAGGTGTTTGTGCTGGGTGGAGACGCGGTTTACCGGATATATATATATATATATATATATATATAGACTTTTTACGATGTCAGGCGGACAACACAGTTTCTGAATTAGAACTGATCAACCGTATGTTGATTACAATGCTACCACACCATCACATTTCTCTATGGCAGCTTGTACGGCTGGCGGTGTCCCCCTGCAGCACAAGCTCCCATTGAGAAATGGGAGTCTGTGTAAATCCCTGCACCATGTGGCAGGATTTACAGGAGGCCGTAGGGAGAAGGGGGCCCTGCTAGGGGGACCCAATGTAGCTTCCTGACAGGTTTTTCATATCGGAAAGCCTGACATTAAAAGCCTGTGTGAAACCGATATTGTAATCCCGATGGCGCAAACGCTGTCTTTAAGTATTAGGTGTCTGTTCCAACTGGCCAAGTGATCCTTGAGGTTGTCGGAAGCCAGCCGGAATGACCAGCCAGTTTAATTTCCAACCCCCGTGTGATCGTGGGCGGTCGGCTGACTGGAAAAGCAGGCAAGGAGGCCAGATATAGCGTGCAATAGTAGGGTTTATTATGTATAATGAGAGTCCAGATAACGTAGTCCAAGGGGTGTGAGGGAGGAAATAAACCAAAGAAACGATAACTGTGCGGTGGGCTGTAGGTAAGACAAGGATGGATTCGGAGGGGTCCAGGTCTTGGAATGACGTGCTGGTCTTGGAGTGCAGGTCCGGGTCTTGGGTGAAGGTCGAGGTCTCGGTTGATGGTCTGGGTCTCGGGACGGGACACTGCTCTGCCTTGGGGAGTCCTCCGCAGGGCGGTAAGAGAAGACAGAAGAAAGGAGCCGTTAGTCCCACCGTAATGGTATATAAGCACCACTACCTACACCGGGTCGTGAGGGCTTGAAATGGAACCGTGAGGGAAGAAGGATATCGGGTTTTAGGGCAACTGGGGTATGGACGGAGAAGAGTAAAGAGGCTAGTGCAGCAGCGTGATCGGTGTCGGGGAGGGACGGTTAGTATCTTAGGGCTATGTACATCATAGGTGCTTTACAATTATCGACAGTGAACTATCAGGGTTAGCGTGCCTAAAGAGTGCTCAGTGGGTGAGACATCAAAACTGCTCTAAACTATGTACAGGCACTTAAGGTGCAACAGAGAGGCTAGGCGTTACTCACGCGCTCCGCCGCAACTCTCCGGGTGAGTTGCGGCCGCTCTTCAGCTTCCTCCTGGGGACTCCACCAGTCCTCGCACCACTCGTCTGCTTCTCCGTTCTCTTCGTTCTCTTTCTCCTCACCAGTCGCAATCTCCTGCCACGATCTTCCGACGTCTTCTGGTCCTCTGTTTCCGTCTTTTCCGTTTCTTGCCGGCGGCGGGGAGGCTGGACTTCCGGGGTCAGGCGGGTGTGCTTCCGGTTCTCGGGTCTCCTGGATTGGTTCCTGCAAAACAGAGAGGGGAGGGGATTTTGTTGTCATGGACGCTGCCGCTGTGGAATCCGCCGTGAATGGTGAGAGTCTGAGTGGCGGCAGCCCGGGTGGTGTACATGACGGTGTCCCCGGGGTCCTTTCCCGAGGGGCCATTTCACACCCCGTCATTGTAATACGGCGGTCGAAAGTGAAACCGAAGATGTCAGTTGGAAAGCCTCCGACAGACATCAAAATGAGGCCCATAGTGTGTTCATGATCTGTGTACCGTGTTTATCAAATAAAACTGCGGTCAGGGTCTATGCACTTTTTTAGCCAAGTAAAACATACACCCTACATATACATACCAACAAACCTGATTCAGGTGGAAGACTGAAAACTGCTTTATTTTTGTTCCTGCCTGAAATCGCATTCACTTTAATATGTCAATGGGGAAAGTTACTCCCGCCCAAATTAAATTGAATTCTCTCGCTCTTTCTGTTTTTTCAAAATGTTGTCATATATCTATGTACATATGTTGTGTTGTATGTCCTACACACGTAGTGTTGCGCTCTAGTCGTTACGCGGCTGCGTGATGACGTAGAGCGCAACTGCCATTTGAGGAGTGAGAGCCGAGTCTGATCACAATACGGACGTGTTCCCGGTGCTCTCCTTTCGTAATTAATCGATTTACATTTCTTGCACAAATCCTGAGTGAGCTCATCTGTGGGGGTGAAGCCCACGTTATTACAGTAGCGATGAGAAGACAGAAAAAAAACGGGAGAGAAGCTCGAGACCACGAGGCATCGAATTAAAGTACCCACATGAGACCCACTATAAGGGTGACACTCGAGTGTACCAGCCCCAAGCAGGAAGCATCAAAGGAGAGCATGGTAGAGGACAGTGCTGCAGGGACCAGAGCATCCCCCTGCACACATAAGTCACCCCAGCAGGACAAACTCAGCGCAGAGAGTGAAGCAGAAGACACAACCACCCTGCCCCGTGAGCAGAGACAGAAGTCTCTGCCGGCCACCTAGACAACGCGCAGCCCACGGTTCACGGAAGCAAGTGGAGAAAAGGGGAATCTGCCCACAGTGAGAACAAGAACCACACTGAGAGGGAAAAGCCGGGGGATTGAGCCCTTTATCAGGCACAACAATGCCAGGCTCGAGGACTTAAGCCAGTCAGCCTGGGGCCCTGGCGGAGCATGCACCACACAGTGAGGGGGGCGAATCCGGGCCTCAACAAGTCCACGCATACCAGCGCAGACTGAGCGCACCTGGCAGACCCAGAGGAGAAGAAGCACCACAAGAGAGGCAAAGGGAAATGTGTGCCGAGGCATCCTCGCTCACGACACCAGTCCCATTCCTACCCAAACCAGGGGATCCTGTGATGAAGTGGGAGGATTGGAGGGAATACTTCATGAATTATCTGGATGAAAACGGGTAAGTATTTCCCAGCAAGAGGAGGAGGAGAATATTACTCCACAACCTAGGCCCGGAGGGCATCAGAGTTTTCCAGAATCTAGTTCCCACACCGCAACCGACAGCTGATGACGTGTTCCAAAACGCGATTGACGATCTAAAGAACCACTACAGACCGGCAGTATGCAAATCCATCGACAGGTACAGCTTCCAACAGAGAAAGCAGGCAGCAGGGGAGTCTATAGACGAATACATGGCGGCGTTAAAGAAATTAGCTATCACGTGTAAATTTGGCGCCTTACACGATGAATTCATCAAAGACCAAATAGTCATGCATACCACAAATACAGTGATCCAAGACAAGCTGTGGGTCAACAGGGATGCTGCCCTGAAGGAAGTCATAGCCATGGTAAAGAAGGCAGAGCTATCCAAAAGGTGTGCAGGCGCGGCAAAAAGAGAAACAGCTGTGAGGCCCATGGTTAACAGAGTCACCGAAGCGGAACCTCCGGAGAGAGGCAAGATAGCGGTGGGAGACACAAAAACACAAGCTAAGTAGACACCCCGACCAGCGCAAGGGAAGAAACCCGCCAATGAAAGCAAGAACGCGTGCTACAGGTGTGGCAGTCCATCCCACGCAGCCTACGACAAACGCTGCTCGGCCTTTCGTGCCAAATGCATGTTCTGTGGTATCGTGGGGCACTTTGAAAAAGTATGCCGCCGCAAGCAGAAGAGACCGACGGTCAAATGCGTAGCACAAGAGTTGGGAGTGGAAGGAGAAGAAGGATATGAAGAAGACGACAACGTGCTGTGCATAGAATAACACATACTAGGCATTGACTGCAACCGCTCCAAGAAACAGCAATGTGACCTGGTCGTAGGGGGGATACAGATCAAGATGATGGCAGACTCAGGGTCCCCGTATACCATAATACAACAAGCGGTGTGGAACGAACGTTTCAAACACAGCCTAGGACCTCACATTGAACCTTCAGACATTTGACCGGTCACGTTTACAGGGGAGCCCATCCCGATGGTTGGATACCGAGTCCTGAAATTCGAGTTCAAGGATCACAGCGCAGAATACAAGCTGTATGTGGCTGAACAGGCCCTTCGGTCCTGGGATGGATGGACCAAGGCGACCTAGGCATACATCTGAACCCGGGTGGTGCCACGCAAGTTCTGCTGACCAGCCCGGAACAACGGCCCGATGTCACAGGATTAACCTCAAAGCCGACGCCAAACCGGTATGCCACAAAGTGAGAAACATACCACTGGCAATCAGAGAGACGGTGCAACAGGAATTACAGATACTGGAGGAGAACGGCATCATCGAGCCGATAAACAGTGCTAAGTGACTGGCCCCGCTAGTGGTGGCAATGAAGCCCAACTGTAAGGTCCGCCTATGTGTGTACTTGAGGGAATTGAACAAGAACATAATAATCGAAAAATTCCCGCTACCAAGAATAGATGAGATGCTAGCGAAAACTAAGGGGGTAAGATGGTTTTCCACCATTGACCTCACCTCGGCATACCATCAGATAGCACTACACCACACGAGCCACAAGGTGACATCCTTCATAACGCCTTTCGGATGCTACCAGCTCCTCCGGATGCCGTTCGGACTGGCATGGGCGGCGGCGGCTGTATTCCAGAAGCTCATGCACAGACTGTTTAAGACTGTAGACGGAGTGCATTACTTCCAAGATTACATTTTGGTGATGTGCAAGGATCAAGCAGACCATGACAGGAAGCTGTCCGATGTACTGCATTTCTTGGAACGAAACGGGCTCACAGCAGAATGGGAGAAGTGTCGGTTTGGAATGTCATCGGTTACCTACATGGGCCATGAAATCAGGGATCACGGCATCAGGCCCAAACACGCCAACGTCAAAGCTATATGCGAGGCACCCCCTCCGAAGAACAAGGAAGAAGTAAGATCGTTCTTAGGGATGGCTGAATATTATAGTAAATTCGTGCAGCACTTCGCCACTAAGACACACCACCTGCGCCAACTCCAACGAGACAAGACGACCTTCGGGTGGACGGAAGAGACACAAGGAGAATTTCAAAAGATCAAGGAAGACATAAGCAAGGCGGTCCCTCTGCAAGGATTCGATCAGCAAGGGATATCTATACTGACAACTGACGCAAGCGAAAAAGGATTAGGAGCAGTCCTTATGCAGGAGAGGAAGAACGGGGAATTAGCCACGATCAGTTTCGCGTCCAGGTCGCTATCACCCACAGAGCAGAAGTTCAGCGTAATAGAAAAAGAGATGCTGGCTGCCATGTGGAAGTTCTGCCAATTCCTATGGGGCACAAGATTCAAGCTCAAGACAGACCATAAGCCACTGGTCAAAGTACTCACATCCAGTGGGCATGCGAATGCCACCCCACGCATTGCTAAGATGACTCTGAAGTTGTTGGACTACAGGTACGACGTAGAGTGCATCCCGGGGACAAGAAACAAAGTAGCCGACTATCTCAGCCGAGCTTCTGCCATGGAGGAAGCCCCGCATTACACTGAAGAGGACGACGTCAGCGTCGCATTCATGGAGGATCACGAAAAAGTGATAAGAGTGGAAGAAAACCTACGAGAACGATTCAGACATTACAGAAGTCAAGCGATTCACACTGCAAGGATGGCCGGAAAAGAGGCACCTGAAAGCAGAGCACAGGAAGTTCTTTGAGATGCAGGACGAATTATCCATCGGAGACCAGGGGACCTTCCTATTTAGAGGAGATAAAGTAGTTCCTCCCCCTACACTGGTGCCGCACTTACTTGCCATTCTACATGAAGGACACCTCGGCATCGTGAAAGCAAAGCTGAGAGCGAAACAGATGTACTGGTGCCCAGCAATGGACAGCCTGATCGAAAAGCAGGTTCGAGAGTGTGAACAGTGCTAAAAGGCGGACAAGTCGCAAACGTTGATGCGTCCCTCGTTGGGAAAGTTCAATAACCCATCAAATCCATGGGAAGAGTTATCGATAGACATCCTGGGTTCAGTACTGGATGCACAAAGACTACCAAAATATGTGTTGGTACTCATAGACAGGTGTTCCAAGTGGCCAGAAATAGACGTCCAGGAGGAAATGGACACAGAGATGGTGCTGAGGTTCCTTACCGCCACTTTCCTCCGAGAAGGCATTCCCCGCTCCATTCTGAGTGACCTCAGTTCACGTCAGAGAAATGGAACAACTACATGGGAAGAAACGGCATCAAGATTAAACACACGTCCGTATATCACCCAGCCGGCAATGGCTTAGCCGAAAGGTTTAACCGAGTCATAATGGGTTCCATACAATCTGCAATAGGAGCAGGAAAGGACTGGCAAAAGGAGGTGAGGAGCACCTTGTGGGCCTACAGAATCACCCCAACTTGCACTGGATACAGTCCATTCCAAATCCTGAGAGGGCGTGACCCTTTTACGAAGGACAACCTTGCATGGAAGAAACGTACTATCACAAGTAAATGGTCCCCTGCGGTGGTCCATCACAATTTGGAAAGAGCGCAAAGAATATATACTGAACACTTCAACAAAAGGCGCAATGTGAAGGAAACAGTTAGAAAGAGTTGAGTAGGTCAGAGTCAAACTGGCCCAGTTGAGAAGAAAGGGGGACAGCAAGTTTAGTGCGCCCTTTCAAGAAAAGGAAGTATATAACAGATCCGCTTTGTTGAGTGATGGAAAAGTTTGGTCCCAAGATCGAATGTCCAAGTGCGACAAGATACTGCAGTGGACCCAAGGAGAAGACTCACAGGAAAACAACTCACAGGATCAACCGGATGACACTGTCCCGCACTGGGAAGGTGAGGTGAGGTGAGCTCCGGAGCGTGATGACGTAGAGCGCAACCGCCATTTGAGGAGTGAGAGCCGAGTCCGATCACAATACGGACGTGTTCCCGGCGCTCTCCTTTCGTAATTAATGAATTTAAATTTCTTGGACAAATCCTGAGTGAGCTCATCTGTGGGGGTGAAACCCACGTTCAGGGCACAAGTCCTAAAAAAAGAAGTGGGGGACGCTGACGTCACGTCAGGAAGTGACATCACGAAAGGTGGCTTGCACCATCAGACTCATTGCCTCCCCTCGCTCACCCCTTAGATGCGATTGCATCAGAGAAGACAGCGTGTGGGCAACCTTCTGAATGAGCTCCGATCTCGCCCCAGAGAGGCCAAAGAGTGAATGTGTGGCTCCATTTGCTCCAGTAATCGAGCTCCCGGTAAAATAAGTGGGGGGACGCCGTCCACCCGCGTGGTATCCCGACTTGAGCCCTCCCCACGATATTACAGCACAGTGCTTGAAAAGGAAAAATAGAAGTTAAGGTTCAGAGAAGTGCTCGTACTCTCCAATTATAAATATTATGGCTCTCTTGAGAAGTGCAGGTACTCACCCTCACAAAATGTGAAAGTGCCGGTACTAAGTATCGGTCACTAAATAGTCTTACAAAAGGTTCACCCGTAACCTGATAAACAGTGGCGTAAATACAGAAAGAAATATAGTGTTTGCCACTTCGAGCCAGAGATGTCACTCACTGACGGTTCAGTGAGCATGAGCATCATCTAATTCCGTTGCACAGGCAGAACTGGCCCCTAACAAAGATGGATGCTCAGTAGCAAATAAAAGGGGTAAGGAGTGTGGTTATAAAATGAGTAGCATTCACACAGATGTATTTGTGTGGTAGAAATACTCTTGTATCACAATAACCCAGTGCGCCCTGCGTCCATCTGCACAGACCAGGGTCTGAGACAGATAACAGTACAGTCCGTTGCTTCACCCTTCTGACGTCGTGTCGATATGCGGCTCGCTGATTGTCTGGCACCACGGGGCATGCCGGGATACTGGAGGTCTTTGCTGTGGCTGGCTCCGTTCCCTGTGTCTCCGGGTGTGTGGTTCGTGGTGGCGAAGGAACAGTCAGAGTTGCTGGGTGCAGCGCTCGTAGAGGGGCCGGAGCCTCGATCCTCCTCGTTGGCTCGCCATGGCAGGGATCATCAAAAAGCAGATCCTGAAGCACCTGTCCAGGTAAGGAGACACATGAAGCGGGTGAATACTATAACTCCGTGCAGCAACCTTGCAAGAATCTTATGGGACCCCCACCCTCTCAAAAACGAAAAAAAACCTCGCAGTTAATTTTGTCAGTAGATGCCGTTTTATCTGCAGGAACTGCACTCCCACAAGCCCCTGCGCAAACTAACTGTACTTCTACGATTCTATACAGAGGCTGTCATTTCCTAATTCCACGTTTAAGTGGCACTTTCAACCCCGCTTCCAGGAACGATGCTCTCTCACTACTAAGATGACCAGGACTACAACTCCCAGAATGCATTAGTATATTAAATAAAGCAACAGAATTGGAGCACTTCTTTAATTACTTGAAGCCTTCTGGTAACACAACCGACAGTAACCTCTCAAGAGTTTGATGTGGCTTCCACCCAGAGCCCGCCTTTGCTAAGATAGCAACCTGGGCGTGGGCAGACAGAAATGTAGCGCCCATGCTGATGGTAGTGAATTAAATGAGGCAGTAGAGGTTCTCTTTTGTGTTCACTCCCTGGCGGAGCAGAGACTGACCCTTAACTCAAGCATCCCGGGCCTCCTACAGCTCACCTAAATCACCGCAGCATAGCTGCATCAGCAGATGATGGTTTTGTTTATGTGTGCCAGTAGGGGTGAGCGGGTGAAGGGAGAGCAAAGAAGGGTACTGAAGGGGTGTTCAAAACATTGCTTGCCATATGATAATGAAGGACTAAAACCAATTTAAACATGCAAATCAGACAGAAACAAACAGGCAAGGATAAGGCTGCAACAAGATGAGAAGGGTGTTGCTATTGGCATAAACTTAATGCACATAGCTCCATGCGCTCCTCAGAAAATGGGTGCATCGCCCATGGTAAAGGCCAGCAATGCTTCCACACTTTTATATCTCACAGTAACATTACATCTTCCTATCGTCACTCTTCTCCCTGCTGCTGCAGTTACTTTAAAACTCCTCGCGTAGACCAAGTGGCTTTTCATAACTTCGTGCCCAGGCTACAACCCTCTCAGCGTCTGTGGGTGGTCACAATGCGTCTTACAGGTACTGCTATCTAACAATCCTCATGCAGTGATTACACTCTCGCATGCTGTCAACTCGATGCAGGCTTCACACCCACAAGTTCCAGCTGACTCAACATGTGCAACTCACTGGAAGGAGTGCTTAAAATGGTTAGATACAGCAAATACACTTGAACTAATATTTTGGACTCTTTTAAGACTCTGCACCGACATGTACTACTTGTTCGACTATGCTCCCTCATGTTCCCCCTTTCTATGTAAAGCGCTCTGATATCTGCAAAGATCTTGTTCGCGCTATATAAAACTTTCAAAATAAATAAATAAATGGGAGTGCTGCCATTTTTATATTGTTAAAAGGCAGGTCTCCAAAAATCATAAACATTTTACTAGAACTGCAGGCCTGGTGACTTGAACAATCAACTTGACCTAACTTTAATGCCTTTGACCTATAAACTGGTTCAAATTGTGGATTCTAGGCAAATATTTTATTTCATCGAGTCACCTTTTTATTCGTTATTAAATGTGAGAGCACCTTCAGATAAGTGAGTTCAGCATATCTGCTGTACAAAAACTCCTATGTTTTATTTAATAGAGTAAACATTTGCATTGTGTATAATCAAAATGTAGCCCTCACTTGCCTCTTGGTTCATCAATTGCATTGGCATGAGGACGGCACAGAAATGTTTCTAAGTTCAAGTTTAAAAACTCACATTTAATAAATATATTACTAAAGCATGATGTGGTAGTGCACTGTTCTTTACAGACTGCATATTTCCATTGAAATGGCTAAGCACTTTCTCACTGGAATGCAGTTTTACTGATAGAACTATATGGTGTACAAACGAAAACTATATATATGATGGGGAAATTGGGTTTCAACAAATATTTATCATTAGCACATCACCATGTAAAGTGTTCTGATTTGTTTAGATCCTATTATAATATTTGTTTACATCTTACAATAAAATTAAAAAAATGTTTTAAAGTGCTTTCCAAACTACTGAAATATATTTTGAAATTTTTGTACAGTTCATTTACTAGGTATTTAAGAAAAATGTTTGAAACAAAACTGACATCCTATAGCCTTTCAAGCTTTTCGTTGCTCACAGCATGATTGTCAGACAATTCCTGTGAACTATGTACAATAAATTCTGTAGAAATGCTTCTGGATTATAACATAGCTGGTGAATACCCTAAATTGGCACAATTTTATTTTGTCATATTATGACCACATTTGGGATAATATAAAGAATGCAATACAAAATTAAGTCACAAGAGGCATGATGTGGAGCACCCAGGTTTAACGGTGAAGGCTGGGAGTATCCTATTCTAACTGGTGATCTATGATATATTTGATTTGTAGCTCTGATGAAGTCAGGCGGGATTATTTACCAATCTGACGAAATGCGTGTCGGCTACTGAAGGCTTATGAAGCTGTTCAAGTGATGATACAGTGCTTATAAGAACGTGCTTGTGAACTGAAGAAGTGTGAAGATCTTAAGAAAATAAAGGAATACAGAAGAAATAAACTCTTTTTGACACATGGATTGTATATTTATGTTGGTTGCTCTGGACAGTGTATATATTATGAAAAGTGCCCTATGGGGGCGCAACTGTCAAGTGTGTGCACTTTGTACACCCCCTTGGTACGTTGGTATTACAGAAAGTTCCGCAGACGCTTGTGAATAACAATATTTTTTACTTTTGTTATTTGCAGTGAAGTTATATTTTCGTAGCACTATTGCCAATGGTATAAAAAAACAAAAGTAAAATACATTTTCATTTTACCATTCCAGCACCTCTGACTTTAACAAGTGCAAGACCTATTGCCTTGGAAATGCAATCTGTCTTGCATTTGTTAGAGTTGGAATTATTGGCATTATAAATCCCAATGTTTCAGTACCATATGTGGTGAAGGAAGGTCCACAGGGACCTCTTTTGGCCACACATAGTACTGCACCCTGCAAAGTTAGAGTAATTGGCATTATACATGTCAATGTTTTTTAGGTCTCGCGCGCGCATCGAGCGGAGCGAGAATTCAAGCGGCGAAAACATCATGAAACCACCAGCTTTTTGCTGGCGTTTTCATGAAGTTCATGTGAACCACGTGTTCAAACATGAACGCGCATCAGCCTCCCTCCATTTGCCGCACAGCACATCAAAGGGCTTCACCCAGCGTGCGCTCTGCGGCTTCTCCTCCCCTAATTACGCCGCACACAGCCTTCCTTTCATTTCTCCTCCCCCTCCCCAGCCAGCTTCCCCCAGGCCGTGTTCCCTCAGATATGCTATTGCATATCGTTTGGTACCTCTTGTATTTTGTTGCTCTTGATACTTGCACAACTGTCACTATTGCCTCATGTAACGTAACGTTTGCTTTTGTAACATGCTCACTTGTAATTTTTGCTTCATGTATCACTACTGTTGTCCGCACTATATAAAAACGCCTCCCTCGCTCTTCTGCTGCCGCCATTGCCTTGGGCTCTCGCGCTCCTTTCTCCCTCTCTCCCGCTGCCTAGTCCTCCCACCCCCTCCCTCTCCAGTGCGCGCTCCACTCGCATCTGCCTGCTGCTCCGACCCAGCAATGCCGAGAAGCTTGTTTCCTCTAGTAACATATCGTTTGCTACCTCTTGTTTGTAATTTGCAGGAATTATAACATCTAAGTGAATTATATGGACTTCAACCCATGGGATGTATAAGCATTAGTACAGTTACTGAGTTACAGTATAATACACTGTTCGTGGGACAGCGCTCAATACACATGTAAATAATACTCTCTCGGGGTTCTGAAGTTATATGCAATATATTCGGTTTCGCCTAGAATTATTATTATGCCATTAAAAAAACTATATAATATGCATACCTTTTTTGGGGTTTCTTATTACCAGTTCTTGAGTTGATGTGTGCTTTTTGGCTGAAGAGACCGGATGCGTTCAGCAATACATGCTTATTTTCTGAACTCTTTCTCCCCGCCCCTCCCCCCCTCCTCCTCCATCGTAGCTCTGTCTGCTCCCCCC
The DNA here is from genome assembly GCF_964261635.1 of Lissotriton helveticus. Classification (NCBI taxonomy): domain Eukaryota; kingdom Metazoa; phylum Chordata; class Amphibia; order Caudata; family Salamandridae; genus Lissotriton; species Lissotriton helveticus. Next base: position 1,366,413,119 of record NC_136065.1, read on the forward strand.
AACCATCCACCCCTTCCAGCAGAAGCTTGGTGTTTACATCCACTTCCTGGTGTTTTCTACACAAGGTGATTTGTGGAATTGAGACAACATTGATCTCGACACACACACACCAGCCGTCCGAGATTGGCGGCACGCTTGCTTTCCTTGCAATAACTGCTTACGTGACAACGCGCCTGCATCAATGTCAGATTACCCCAACTACTTCTGTTAATTACAGCCTCACACCCATCCACTCTGACACAACCGCACTGAGCAACATCGCTTTTTTGTTGGCAAAACTGACTACGAAAAGTTGGAAGGAAAGAAGGGTCTTTTAATCTTTGATCGGCCTAAGGTCGACACCTGGTGGTTTTATGTGGCAATTGCATCGTCTTGACATATTTTCCGTATATTGTAACGCCACAAATAACAAGCATTGGCATTGCCAATAGGTCTCGCTTGTGGGACCTTATAAGGATTTAGTTTTGCAGCACAATATCCGATTATGCAACAAGGATATTGTGCTGCAAAACTAAATACTTCTAAGGTCCCACAAGTGAGACCTATTGGCTATGCCAATGCTTGTTTACCTAGCCATGTTGCAGGGTGCAGAACCATATGTGGCCAAAAGAAGTTCCATGGGACTTATTTTGGCCACATGTGGTGCTGCACCCTGCAGAAGATATGGTAAATCCACCCTATCCATAATGCGTTGCATGGAAGTCAGTCCGACAAGTACATTTAAATCGCTATGCCCATATATACAATTACTAGCTTTGAAATGTGACTAAAGAATTATTACAATAATTTCGGTTTAGGTTGTACTCTTTGTGGAGCTGATGAAGGAAAATGTAGGTCTCATATAAATGTGAAATGTTCTAGTGAGTGAAGTAACCACTGCCAGCCTAGCTTAGGACCAAGTGTGTGTCCTGCCTGAAGCCTTTTAAGAAATAGTGCCTTGAGGCTGAAATTAAAACCTAGGGAGTAACAACACATGGAAGAGGGGATGTCCTCATGGGAGGTTACAAAAAAGGGACAAGGCGGAGGGTGTACTAAGCCTACTGACCAAAGAAAAGCCGCCATTTACAAAGGACAGGGATAGGAGCCAATTAAAAAGATGGGCGGAAAGTGGGTTGAGCTTTATGCCCATATCCTGAATACAGCATGCCTTGAAGAGACAGCGTAGGCGAGACCTAAAAACTGAATGAGCTAATTTCAACACTTGATGCTTCGAATAGTAAAGTACATCTTTTCGGTTCATGTGGTTTCCAGTGAAGTCGAGCATTATGTTTAAGGGTCTCTGTCTGATAAACTAATGTATTCTGCACAGCCTCTAGAAGCACTGATATCTAAAACAAAACATTGACTAACTTGCAGTCTGAGGGCATCCGTTTGCAACTGTCAAGTGGATTCTTGTTTCAGCTCCATTATTATGAGGGTATTGTTTCAAGGTTAGGAGACTGAAGTTCTAGATCAGAAATCTCCTTCTTTGTCTGTAGTGAGAGCTACTTCTGATCGGTGAAAATCCTTGTCAGCTACTAAAGGCTAAACAACTAACACATTGTTATCAGACAACCCAACACGTCCAGCTTCATTGACTTTAAGGCTAATGCCTACAGAGTCAGATACTATGGTTTGGAAAAAAATACTATGACTTAGGGTACTATGACAGGGCTGCGACATAGTTCATTAAGAGTGTGGTATTCGGGGATGTATGAACATGTGTGCGTTTGAATGGGATACATGTGTATGTGTGACTGAGAACCTGTGTCAGATGTACTTGTGGCACAGGACACACCTTTTGCCATATATGGCACCTTTATATGCATAACATAAGCATAGAATCATTTTTTTTAATTGGAGAAATTTAAAGTGCAGAAAATTGTTCTGCAAAAAGGTTCAAAATATGGAGAAAAAAATCTGCACTTTAAATTTCTTACCATTAAAAAAAAAAAAAAATGACTGTAGTTTTTAGTTATACTTGTGGTACAGTGTCTACTGGCCATTATAAGCAAGAGGCCTGCTGTTTGTAAATTTGACCCTTTCAAGTGGTAGAAAATTAAAACGGAGAGTTAACTTAATCATCAAGGTAACTTTTCATTTTAATTTACCCGTTTAAAAGCACTCAGAAACATCATTTTGTTCTCGGATCCAATATTGAGTTGAATGACTTTTATTTAACAATTAAATACCTCAGTGCATTAGTTCTTCACCTCTGTCTCTCAGCCTGTGTCATATATCTGACTGAGCATTGCTTATTATCGGGCTCTGCTGTCTGCAGCCTGATGATAATGTAAAATAAACTCAGCCTTCCCTTAACTTTAAAAGTAAAATGTGACCATGTGCTTATTGAATAAGTATTTGCAATGTAATAGGTCTCGCATTTGCGAGAATTTAAGCTATTGGCATTGCAAATGACAATGCCTTTTATTAATCTGTTTTGATAATTAACACATAAATAAAAGGCATTGTCGTTTATAATGCCAATAGCTCAAGGTCTTGTAAATGTGATTCCTAACGAAGCGGCCCTCATTGTCCCTGGCTGCTGGAAAAGTTAAAGCGCGCATGGCGGGCTGAATGTTGCAGGCAAGCAGGTCGTGCCTGCAGTAAGAGAAACTCATTAAAGAGAATAGTGCTTACAAAATAAATAAGAAATACCGTATAACAATAGAAGTAAAAGCTCCAGTCCTCATGGGAGGTTACACATCAGGACTAGGCAGTCCTATGGAGGGACTAACCATCCTAATAACGAATCGGAAGCCAGCATTTACAAAGGACAATGACAGAAGCCAATAAAAAGTATGAGCGGAGCTTCAAGTCCATACTTGAATGCAGCATAACTCGTAGAGCAGCGCATACGCTGCCCAAGCTTGACCTAAAAATGAACTCAAGGCTGTTAGATACTCTGAAGATGTCTGAGAGCTACTGGTAGCTCGCAATTGACTGGCTGGAGATGCCTGAATCTAGATCCTACAACAAGAAAATCTTCAGTTGGTGGAAAATGTTAGCAAGGTTGAGAAACTGTCAGTTTCCTCTTCCTCTGCTGAGTCCACATCCTGTCTCTTAATCTTTTCATGACTGAGTTTACAGTCCACACCAGTACACTTGTAGGATAGCAGTTTTTACAATATACACACCATACAGAGACCTCACAATTGCCTCCAAGCGCAGGTTCAAGGTTATAAGGCTTATGGTGCTTAGGCCCCAACAGTATTTTATGAAGAAAGCTAAGGCTTTCTTCTGTTCTGTTCTGTTCTGTTAATTACAGCCTCACACCCATCCACTCTGACACAACCGCACTGAGCAACATCGCTTTTTTGTTGGCAAAACTGACTACGAAAAGTTGGAAGGAAAGAAGGGTCTTTTAATCTTTGATCGGCCTAAGGTCGACACCTGGTGGTTTTATGTGGCAATTGCATCGTCTTGACATATTTTCCGTATATTGTAACGCCACAAATAACAAGCATTGGCATTGCCAATAGGTCTCGCTTGTGGGACCTTATAAGGATTTAGTTTTGCAGCACAATATCCGATTATGCAACAAGGATATTGTGCTGCAAAACTAAATACTTCTAAGGTCCCACAAGTGAGACCTATTGGCTATGCCAATGCTTGTTTACCTAGCCATGTTGCAGGGTGCAGAACCATATGTGGCCAAAAGAAGTTCCATGGGACTTATTTTGGCCACATGTGGTGCTGCACCCTGCAGAAGATATGGTAAATCCACCCTATCCATAATGCGTTGCATGGAAGTCAGTCCGACAAGTACATTTAAATCGCTATGCCCATATATACAATTACTAGCTTTGAAATGTGACTAAAGAATTATTACAATAATTTCGGTTTAGGTTGTACTCTTTGTGGAGCTGATGAAGGAAAATGTAGGTCTCATATAAATGTGAAATGTTCTAGTGAGTGAAGTAACCACTGCCAGCCTAGCTTAGGACCAAGTGTGTGTCCTGCCTGAAGCCTTTTAAGAAATAGTGCCTTGAGGCTGAAATTAAAACCTAGGGAGTAACAACACATGGAAGAGGGGATGTCCTCATGGGAGGTTACAAAAAAGGGACAAGGCGGAGGGTGTACTAAGCCTACTGACCAAAGAAAAGCCGCCATTTACAAAGGACAGGGATAGGAGCCAATTAAAAAGATGGGCGGAAAGTGGGTTGAGCTTTATGCCCATATCCTGAATACAGCATGCCTTGAAGAGACAGCGTAGGCGAGACCTAAAAACTGAATGAGCTAATTTCAACACTTGATGCTTCGAATAGTAAAGTACATCTTTTCGGTTCATGTGGTTTCCAGTGAAGTCGAGCATTATGTTTAAGGGTCTCTGTCTGATAAACTAATGTATTCTGCACAGCCTCTAGAAGCACTGATATCTAAAACAAAACATTGACTAACTTGCAGTCTGAGGGCATCCGTTTGCAACTGTCAAGTGGATTCTTGTTTCAGCTCCATTATTATGAGGGTATTGTTTCAAGGTTAGGAGACTGTAGTTCTAGATCAGGAATCTCCTTCTTTGTCTGTAGTGAGAGCTACTTCTGATCGGTGAAAATCCTTGTCAGCTACTAAAGGCTAAACAACTAACACATTGTTATCAGACAACCCAACACGTCCAGCTTCATTGACTTTAAGGCTAATGCCTACAGAGTCAGATACTATGGTTTGGAAAAAAATACTATGACTTAGGGTACTATGACAGGGCTGCGACATAGTTCATTAAGAGTGTGGTATTCGGGGATGTATGAACATGTGTGCGTTTGAATGGGATACATGTGTATGTGTGACTGAGAACCTGTGTCAGATGTACTTGTGGCACAGGACACACCTTTTGCCATATATGGCACCTTTATATGCATAACATAAGCATAGAATCATTTTTTTTAATTGGAGAAATTTAAAGTGCAGAAAATTGTTCTGCAAAAAGGTTCAAAATATGGAGAAAAAAATCTGCACTTTAAATTTCTTACCATTAAAAAAAAAAAAAAAATGACTGTAGTTTTTAGTTATACTTGTGGTACAGTGTCTACTGGCCATTATAAGCAAGAGGCCTGCTGTTTGTAAATTTGACCCTTTCAAGTGGTAGAAAATTAAAACGGAGAGTTAACTTAATCATCAAGGTAACTTTTCATTTTAATTTACCCGTTTAAAAGCACTCAGAAACATCATTTTGTTCTCGGATCCAATATTGAGTTGAATGACTTTTATTTAACAATTAAATACCTCAGTGCATTAGTTCTTCACCTCTGTCTCTCAGCCTGTGTCATATATCTGACTGAGCATTGCTTATTATCGGGCTCTGCTGTCTGCAGCCTGATGATAATGTAAAATAAACTCAGCCTTCCCTTAACTTTAAAAGTAAAATGTGACCATGTGCTTATTGAATAAGTATTTGCAATGTAATAGGTCTCGCATTTGCGAGAATTTAAGCTATTGGCATTGCAAATGACAATGCCTTTTATTAATCTGTTTTGATAATTAACACATAAATAAAAGGCATTGTCGTTTATAATGCCAATAGCTCAAGGTCTTGTAAATGTGATTCCTAACGAAGCGGCCCTCATTGTCCCTGGCTGCTGGAAAAGTTAAAGCGCGCATGGCGGGCTGAATGTTGCAGGCAAGCAGGTCGTGCCTGCAGTAAGAGAAACTCATTAAAGAGAATAGTGCTTACAAAATAAATAAGAAATACCGTATAACAATAGAAGTAAAAGCTCCAGTCCTCATGGGAGGTTACACATCAGGACTAGGCAGTCCTATGGAGGGACTAACCATCCTAATAACGAATCGGAAGCCAGCATTTACAAAGGACAATGACAGAAGCCAATAAAAAGTATGAGCGGAGCTTCAAGTCCATACTTGAATGCAGCATAACTCGTAGAGCAGCGCATACGCTGCCCAAGCTTGACCTAAAAATGAACTCAAGGCTGTTAGATACTCTGAAGATGTCTGAGAGCTACTGGTAGCTCGCAATTGACTGGCTGGAGATGCCTGAATCTAGATCCTACAACAAGAAAATCTTCAGTTGGTGGAAAATGTTAGCAAGGTTGAGAAACTGTCAGTTTCCTCTTCCTCTGCTGAGTCCACATCCTGTCTCTTAATCTTTTCATGACTGAGTTTACAGTCCACACCAGTACACTTGTAGGATAGCAGTTTTTACAATATACACACCATACAGAGACCTCACAATTGCCTCCAAGCGCAGGTTCAAGGTTATAAGGCTTATGGTGCTTAGGCCCCAACAGTATTTTATGAAGAAAGCTAAGGCTTAGGCGAGGGCCTTTCACGTTGTTTTCTTGCTGAATCTACAGCCTGGCTCATGTATTGCCAGGAACCTGCTTTGAGAAAGACAAGACATGGAACAGAGTAATCCGCATTCTAAGCAGGCAGTGATGGATTAGAGGCTAAGGTGGCAACTAAATTCAATCCCTCACTTGTTAGACAATTGATACCCAAGCGTTCAAAATTCAAAACATTTATTTTATTTCTTGAAAAACTGGCCCTTTTAAATGTACCATGCAAACTTAGCTTCCTTGTCGTTTTGAATCATTTAGGATGAACTACCTCTTAATATTATACATTGGGAAAATAATTTTTAAATGCTCTATTTGCATTTTCATGTATGATCATTTTTAATTAATTGATGTTTTGGTATAGTAGAACCGCACAGCTGGGAGGCCTCTTCGGGGCCTTAAAAACATAATGCGACATCAAACCTCTGAGATATTTATGTACATTGACACCTAAACACATCTGATTTTATCAGGATCAAGTCGCAGTAAAGGGAGAAATCATGGCATTATACATTTAGTCAATAATATTTGGAGAAGGTGTGAGAAATTATTCTCAGTTCTGCATAAGACAGAATTATTCATTATGTGTGCAAAGATCCATGTGGCTTTAAGAAATTAAACACACAGATTTGCTGTGGTAATCAATCATAATAATAATAGTAAATAGGCCGAAATACAGAAAGAACCAAAAGCATCTAAACAGCAAGCAGAATGTCTCTCAAGCCTTGCGTTTTCTCACAATATGAGTCTTTTTTATAGCACAATGTTACGTTAACGGATAATACCGAAATGTTAGTTACACAGCACCAATCAAACTATCAATTCATTTAATACCTTCTTCCATATGATTTCTGTTGGCTAACAGAGTACTTAATTTGTTTCAGAGAAAATCATGTGTTTTAATAATGAAAACTTGAACAAACACAATCAGCTTCTTTTGCATATAAATAAATCTGCATATTTAAGGAAGCTTAACTATAGCCTTGATTGTTGCAACATCGGGCACATCCTTTTAAGGGGAAGGTAATTTACATTATTTTGTTACGTGGAAGTAGAGATCATGGTTTGCAGCTGAATTGAAATTATTTTCAAAACAGAATGAAAATATGAACTTGCTGGGCTCACATACACAAAAAACAAGCACACATGTAAATACTGCAGCTTATTGTGACCTAATTCATTTAAGCAAATCTTAATAAAGCACAATATTTTAATATGAAATATTCTCCTATGCGTACTTACAGAATTAGCACTACTATGTTTTTTGACATCTGCGATCTGTCATCAATGAAGTCATTTAACATATAATGAGGGATGTAATATGTAAGGTCAAGAACAGTGAATGGCGTGGGTGCAAATAAGTTATCTGAGTAAACTATAACTGTTGAATTTTAGTTTTTTTAAAACAATATTTTTTATATTATTACATTGCTAAACTATAACGTCACCTTAACCTTTGTTTTATTTATATATATATATGTATTTATTACTATCTGCCTTTACACCAACAAATGTGTTGTAATGGTACAATGATGTTAAGCAATGCGTTGTAAAGGTCAACGCATTGAATTAAACACATGCATTGTAGAGTATGATAGTTTTTCCCCTGACAATTTTTTTAAAGTTCCAAACTGATCTCTGTGTTTCTATCCTTTGGTTGAATAGTAATATGCCAGATGGTTTAACATTTTAATTGCTTGCCCCTAAATACGCAGTGAGCTGCTGGTCACAAATTTGAAACCTGCTGGAACCAACTCAGTTTTCCCTCATAACAAGATCAGTACATTTAAACCCATTAAGTTGGGTAATAGTAACCTCTGTTATTTACAGCCCTAAGATATGACAGAAGCGTTCTATGAAATGATGGCTAATAATTAAGTGTATTTGTGTATTTTCTAACTTTATTATTGAAAATTTGACTACCATCTTCAACAACTGAGGAGCAAAATAGTCTCATCTGACCATTTGGTTAGAGTCCGGCATACTATTGGTGTGCTGACAATTGAATTTACCTATAAGGCATGTGGCCATTTTCTCCGAATCCTCTGATTAGCGATTCCTGTACTGCTCCCTGTATGGTTGCACTACATCGATTTTTCTGTATCCTGTTGGCTTAGTGCCGCTCCTGTTATTCTTCCTTCAGTTCTCTCCTGGCAATCCTCCATCTGCCATACCTGAGCCTCTCCTGCCTTACTTTTACATCCCAGTCCAAATAACTACCAAGTGGCCCTGTGTTGTATCTGACTTTCAGCCAGACCTGACTTCTTTGTCTGTGAGAAAGGACGAAGATAGAAATGTGACTAGAAGCAGAGTTTTGTGAGCATAGGGAAAGGGGCAAGCAAGTGCTTTCATGCTGATTGCCATTAAATACGATTTACCAGTTCGAATAAAAGGTCTAGACAAAGACCAACTGTGAGATCCCTTTGTGATCTTCTTGAAGTACCTATAGCAGCTGCTTCATAATAAATGTTGAATCTGTTCATTGAAATCGCCTCAGCAGACTTTGTCTTTTGCATCTGGTGATGATTTATGGCGTCACTATCTGACTAAGGTAAGCTACAGCCAGACTCAATTTAATAAAGGCCATATATTTAAAAGCTGCTTGGGCTAATGCATCTAGGTCTCTATGAAGCAAATCAACAGGATCTAAACAGATTTCCAAGCGCTTCTACTTTTAACGGGCATTATAAAGTTCATAAAAACAAACCCATTAATGGGTAGGATTAGGGATGATTTTTTGATCTTAGTCTGTGCAAAAGGCAATATTATTATTGTGAGCGATTGTATTTCAAAAGAGTAAACATACTGGAGTGCAAAAGATCGTAGAAAACCAGGCTGGAATTTGTTTTTTTTGTTATAATATCCGACTTTGAGAAGCTGCATACCAACAATATTCACCCTTTATTACTCATTGTATAATGTTAGCCATCAGTCCTAGTTTTTGAATGTTCTATATTCTCGTGAACCAATAAGAAGCCCTTAACTCTTCTGATTTATGCAAGGAAGCTATAGACCTTTGGCTGGGCCTGCTGTCACCTCTTTGGAGGCCCACTCGAATCACATGAACCGTATTTGTCAGCTGTCCTTTCGCCATTTGTTTAACCCCCTACGTTATTTAATAATGCATTTGCCAATTATTCCGTGCGATTGGCTACGTTACTGAGCACTGTAACGTCTGACATTTGTTGTGCTGTTAATAATTTGGAGTGCAACCAGGCCTTACTTTTAAAATTGTGTTAACTTAATTTGGTTTACCATAAACGTATAATAAACTGCTTGAGTAAGTAAGTAAAGTTTGTTACGTGCACACCACCATGTAATGTGTTTCTGTGATTAAAATCCACGTTTAACACTATAGAGAAACGTATCCTCGCACGGAGCTGGCAGGAAAGGCTGGTAGTAAGAGAATCCTGGCCTGGCACTGACAGGGAGATTAACATAAAGCAATTTCTGTGATCAAGTTGCTCATTTCACGATTGCTGGTGCTTGGGAGAGGCACGGCGGTGGCCTGCTGGTTCCCACATGCAAAGTGATTTGACTGAAAGTGCAGGACTCACTGACAGTAGTACACTCACTATATGTATGCAGTTTCTTGCAGATGAATATCCGAGCTCTGATCACCCTACAGTTACTAGTGCTGCCTTTTGGCTGTGTTTTCTCCCACGGAGTGAAAAAGAAGAGACAAAGAAAGTATGCTTTTAATGGGTGTGGGCATTAACTGACGATAGCAGCCCTGTGTAAGGTTAAGCTGAACTGCCATTCTTACTGCTGGGTGTGGGATGTGTAAGGCAGTGGGACCGGTTCCCTGATCCGTTGAGGAGATTTAGTAGAAAGGACGCCCAGCTGGAGGACTGCCCTTTAATACTGCCGGTAAAGGTGGAAGAACTCGCAATGAACTGTGGACGAAAAGACACGAACTTGAAAATAGATCTATTTATATATTAAGCTCACCCTATCCGATTCAAATGAGCCAGAAAGACATACCTGAACTTTGAAAAGCAATTAGACACGTTCGATTGAAAAAGCCAATCAATGCTGCTGTATACTAGATTGTGCCAGAATGGAGCTCGGGTCTTACTACAGGTAATGTGTATCAAAAGTGTACGTATTATTGCAGACTAACACTTGTGCAGACGTTTGCACTGATAAAGCTGAGAAAGGGCTCTTTGCACTAATCTTAATGAGTACAAAAAAGGATTTTAATGGCTAGACAGACACGTTTTAGAGGGACCTTGTAACCTACTCGCTCAGGGCTTAGAACTGTCATTGCCTCTGCCTTAAACTGGAGTTCTGGTCTGATTACTGTTGGGGTTCTATATAAGGGAGGAACACTGTGTAGAGATTGGGGTGAAATGCCCAGCAAGCCAATAAAAGCTTGTCCTTCGCTGACTTTACTTTATTTCTCTTAGAACACCTAGACTGTTTAGTTTTTATGAAACCCACATGGTGCGTGGATTACTGAGCTTCTGACACACTTGGCTAGTTGTGAACTGATTGCATGCTAATATTAGGCAACTAATAGTATACTAAAAGGTGCCACTCTTTTTCTGCCAATATTTTATTTTTTAAGTATCCTAGTGTTTTACATGTTATGTGAATACGTTTACTAGAGTAAAATGCGAGGATTTGTGTGGATCAAAAACAGTCAACAAAAGAGAATAGAACAATACAGCAATTAATGTAGTTAAAAACGATTACAAAAGTATATAATCATACAGCATTAAGGTAAACGGCGTTGGTGCCAGGTTAGAGACTGAGTGAGTTGGGCGATCACAATGAAGGATCTAGTCGATGGCGGTTGAATCTTTCAGAAACATAGCTCCGTTTGAGAGCGTGTTGAGGAAGTGGTAAAGCAGCAGAGATTTTTCTTCACGTTTGAAGCAAGAAAAGAAGGGGTTACAGCAGAGGAGTGAGTTCCAGATCCTCGGAGCATTCCCCGAGGAACAGCGTGCCTGGAATGATTCCATCTTTAGCTTTGGAGGTATGAGAAGAAGTGAGTTGGAGCTTCTCCATGTCTAGCCTCTTCCTCCTCTCGATAGTTTGGCTTCTAGGTATTTGGGGTTATTTGTATGAAGGGCTTTGTGAATGATACAAGCTGTCTTGAAGGTGCATCTTCCTTCTCTGGGAAGCCAATTGAGACTTTTGAGAGCAGGTGTGAAGTTGTCAAACCTCTTTATTCCTGTCAAGAGTCTGGCAGCTGCATTAAGAATTGTGCTTAGGGGTGCAAAGGTAACTTTTCGGCGTTCCAGTGATGATGGCATGATTGTACTGCTGTCTTAAGATCATCTGGGGAATGAACGGTCTGATTTTTTTTTTAATGCTTTAGTGCATAGAGGGCTCTTTTGGCTGAGTTGTCATGTGCTCCTTCATTTGCATGTTTTTGTCCAAGGTGCTACCCAAGGACTTTACGGAGTTTTAAGGTGAAAGAGAACAGTTTAGTGTCCAAATTCTTGAGCCATTCGTGGATTGGTAAAGGATTGTTTTTTTTTGGGAGAGGAGTAGTTATTATTTTGTTGGGGTCCAGCTTTAGGTGATTGGTGTTTAACCAGGTGTTATCTTATTTAGTGTGGTATTTAGATGACGGATGTCTCTGAGTGATGTTATTTTGTACTAGAGTTGTGTGTCGTCAGCGTGTAGGTGATATTTGACCCTTGCTTGGTTCAGAATAAATGTGAGGGGCTCCATGAAGAGATTAAATGGGGCTGGAGAGAGGAGTGGGCATTTGGGTACACCTTTTGGAACTGAAGCAGGCTTCCAGAGACAACTGTTGATGTTTATTTGTTAAGAACGGTGTTGCAGATAGGATGTGAACAACTCAAGACTGTGCAGTTGATAATAGTGCAGTTCTTCAGTGTCTCAAGTAAAGCTTGATGATTTTATTTTATGCAATGCTATCGATAAATCGAGTAGGATTATCAGGCAGGAGTCACCTTCATCTAAGGATCTAAGAATGTCATCTGACATATTGTCGTAGCAGTTTCTGTACTACAGGCTTTCCTGAATTCTGATTGGAATGTGTTGTGTAGGTGTAATTCCTCTGTGTTGGTTGACTTGTAGTAGGACACACTTCTCAATTGTTTTGGCTAGGTGAGGAAGGTTGGTGATGGGTCTGAGGTTGTTGGTCATTTGGATCCATTCCTGTTTTTTTGAGAATGGGGATGACTTAACCTAGTTGGAGGATGTCAGGTTCACTGTTTGATGGAAGAAAGGCATTGATGATTTTGGTCCAAAATGTAGAGATGATGTGGCTGAGGTTGTGTACTAGGGTGGAAGGGAGGGGATCAGTAGTGTGGGGAAGTGTGCTTCAAGTTCACAATTATTATAAAGATTTCTCCTTCTGTCATAGGTCTGAAATCAGTCAATTTCATTGTTTTTCAGTTGTAGTAGATCATTACTGTCTAAAAAACAAATTCAGGGGACTTCAATCATTAGGTGAATTTTGAGGGAGAGTTTTTGTGGTGGTTTGTATGTTAATGGGGCAGGGGGACTGGCAAGTCAGACTTGTGTCATGGATAATAGATTGTTCAATTTTGGGACTTTGTGGGTGAAGAAGTTGCTTTTTTCTTCACAGCGTTCATTTGTGGCTATTGTTTTGTGTTTGGAGGGTAGTTTGTTGTTTTATTACGTTGAAGAGCTCCCTCTGTCTGTTCTCTTCACAGTCAAGTTGATTGCAAAAGAAAATGGCTTTTTCCTTAAAGAGGTGTTTCTTGTAGGAGAGCTGTTCAGATCTGAGAAGTGAGATGTGTGCTGTTGAGGGGTTCTATCTCCATAACCTTTCGGTCAGTCTTAGTTGTCTCCTCTCTGTGTTAAGGTCTAAGTTCAACCAGCATGTAGATTGGGTTTTTCTGGATCTTTTAACTTTATGCGGGGTCACTTGGTCAAGAACATTTGTCATCTCTGAGCTGTAGTGGGTGTTGAGGTCATCTATTGAGGGAAAGGATGAGAATGTAATTGGGTACTGATCCTGGATTCCAGATCCTTTAAAGGGATTTGTTTGATGTTCCTTTCCCAGTGTGTGGGTTTATTGGATGGGACCTGATAGAATCTGCGGTAAGCCTTGAGATTGAACAGTATTAGATGGTGGCTTGACCAGTTGACGGACATGATGGATCGGAGGGAGGCAACCTAACTTTGGGAAATTATAGAGTAGAGCCTTTATTGTGGGTCTGATTGTTGAAGAGTTGCTTGAGGTTGTTGATTTCACGAAGGTTTGTTAAGTTCCGGACTGTGGTGTCTTCTGTGTCATTCCAGTGCAGGTCAAAGTTGCCTAAGAACACGTTGTTGTGGTCAGTTAGGGAGAACTGTGTTATTAGGTCAGTTAGGTCTTCAGTGAAGAGTGTGCGATCACCAGGGGGGTGTTAGATGGAATGAAGTTTGATAGCGGTGGTAACTTGTGTCCTGAGTTTGACTCCAAGGTATTCAATGGTCGAGCAGTTTGTGGCCTCTAAGGTGTTAAGCCGGATTTCTTCGTTTTGGATGATCGCCTGCCCGTCCCCATCCATCTTTGCCTGCCGTGTCTAATGATGGACTAGCCAGGTGGTGTGATCAAGTCCAGGAGAGGGGTTGAATGTTCACTGAACCATGTTTTCCGTTAGGAATGCAATATCTATTCCTGCAGCTGATCTACAATTAAAGAAGCATTCAGGTTAGGGGCCTAGGTGTAGTATTTGCAGGGTAGAGTTTCTAGATGGTGGTGTACTGGGCAGCTGGTCTGGGTGATATGTTAGCTCGAGGGATTCTGCTTTTGCCCATGATTATTGGGATTCTTGATGTAGGCTTGGGGTCCATTTGAGAAGTTGTCACAATGTAAGATTTGCAGAGTAATTCCACTTCAATTGTGGATCGAGAGTTGAGAGCCCAGTGGGGTCTGTGGGACAGACGACTCATGGGAATGGAGGCCTAGCCGGTGTGCTGGGTCTCTTGGGGATCCTTTATGGGGAGTCCCTTTCTCAGTTCTTTGAGGGGATACTGCGTGTTAACTTGGCCTGGATCACAAGGTCCTTTTTTATGTCAGAAACGTCTTTAGCTATGGAATCATGTTTTTGTTCCATTTGGTCAGGCAAGGTATGTTGGGAAGAATTCCTGTTCGTATGATGATGAACTTGCGGCCGGTCCCGTGTCTAGTGCAGGTGAATGTTCTTCAGTAGAGGGGAGTCAGGTGTCATCAAGGTTGGAAATGGAGAGGGATTGTTTGGGTCGGATGTGTTCCAGATAGGGAGTCAGAGATGTGTTTGAGGGTGCCTCAGTGGTGGATGATCTTGGGTTGGGACTGGTGCTGTTGTGACCAATGGGGATGTCTAGGGGATGAGTGTTTGTTTGGCTAGGGGGGTTGGACTGACTATCCTGACTAAGGCGTGTGTCACTGGGGGAGGCAATGGTCCATCATGTGGCAGTGGAGCACTGGGGTCGAATCCGTTCTATGTTGATGTCCGGGGTAGAAGGGAGGGGTGTGTGTGGGGAAAAAAGAACCATATTGTGAAAATAAGGTGAACAGTACGAGAAATGTCCATCAAAGATGGTAAGCTGATGGTCTGTTGCTTGGATTAGTATGTTCCCTGTCCTGAAGATAGATATTCTCTAAAGCTTTGGGAGCGGGTAGTGGTGAGTTTAGTTTCGTATGGAATTTTGATTGTTTGGTAACTTGTAGGTGGAGCAGGAAGATGTTTCTCCATTTTGCAGGATGCTTTGACTAGAAAATGAAGTCCGTTTTTGTGTTGTTGTTGCTCACGTTGTAGTTTGTATCTACTATTAATTTTTCTCGAAGTTGTTGGAGTAGGTTGTGTTTGAACTTTTTCATTGCATTGTTTGAGAGATTTTCTTTTATCGGCTGTTGATGGCGATTTGCCTGTTTGACAATGTAATATACCATGATGTCTTTGCAATTATTACGAGATTAAGGGAAGGTGAATGACTACAGAGCTTATAAAACATCGGTGTTTAGCCATATATCATCTCTAGAGGCGTGGTGCAAATCAAATTCAAATCAAACAAGCTTTATTCGACTGTTGTCATAAACGCATATAGAATAATACAGATCGTCACAAAATAAGACAACAAATAAAGTTTAAAATTAGATTCACAGAATAATTCATTCGAATATATACATATATAGTATACTTCAGGGGAACTAAAGTGCACACTCTAGGTCCAGGCATATGTTAAAAGATTTGTAAGAAAATAGGGTTTATTTATAGCAATTTACTTCTTATTACCCAGGCCCTAAATATTTTGCCACAGCAATAGCCACAAATTGATCAGTGCAAGTACAGATTAATCTTACAGCCACCATCCCACTCCTAGTACCCAAGGTTTTGCACATGAGAGTTAGCCACACCCTGCGCGGTGTAGCATAAACAGGGCAAACAAACAGTAGATGGTCAACAGTTTCCTTAGCGTACAGAGAGCCTGGGCACACCACTTTTCCTCCGCTCGACCAGTGGTTGGTAAATGCTCTAACCGGTATACTACCGATTCTAAGTTGGAAATAGAGCTTGCGGTCTAGGGGACGTGTAATGAAGTCCCAAAATTCTTCGAATCTGGGCCGATCCTTGATCGCCAAAAAGGTACCAGTCAATGAAAGTGGAGCGGTTTTCCTAAAAGTTTTCAAGGCAACAGCCTCCAAATACATAGTTTTTAATGCTTTTTTGGAGGGGAACCTGGCATTTGTGGGATCTTCCCATATTTCATTCAACCCTAGGTTCAATAATGTCTCTCCAATTTTACACAGCCATTTTATCTTATGGAAAGTGTCAGATTTGATGATATCCATAAGCCCATTAGCAAATATTCTCAGTGCAGGTGTTATCCATTAACGTCTCCAGTATAAAACTGGGCGCAAGCAAGTAAAGCAATAGAGCTTAGTCCCAAATCGAATAATAAGGGACACATTGGTGTGCTCTGAGGTAGCTTAGTAAGATTTCTTAAAAACAAATTTTCTGAAGATGTCAATTTCTAGAGATTCTCGAATCCCCAAATTTCGACACCATATAAAACCGAACTGACACCTTTTCCATTGTACACTGTTAATGCCGGGGCTATTGGCTTGGTAAGCGACCTAGAATGCTCTTGTCTCAAAGCTCCAGCAAGCTGTCGATGTTTAAGAGTCGCCAGCTCAGTCTGTTGCTTCCAAGAAAGGTTGTGCTGTATACAAACACCCATATAGTTAAAAGCTTGGACCTTCTCAAGTGGTAATTCATTCATAGTTACAGTACCCTTGAAGGATTTCGATTCGTTAAAAGACATAAATTTAGATTTTAAAACATTCACCTCTAAACCTCGAGCGGTGCAAAAGTTTTCAAAGATTCCTAAGGCCTTTTGCAACCCACTCGGGGTTTTTGCAATAATCAAACAGTCATCTGCAAACATTAAAATGGGAATTTTCTCGCCTGCAAGAATAGGGGCATCAATGTTTGAATCAATCAGCTTACTTGCCACATTGTTGATGTACATGGAAAATAAAGTTGGAGCAAGGACACAGCCTTGTCTAACCCCTCGTTCCACAGGAAACTGGGGGGTAACATTTCCTGGGCGACCCCATCTAATCTGAGCCAAATTCTGCTCAGGTAATCTGATGATTAGAGTAAGGAGGGTACTCGGCATTCCCATATCTTTAACCGCATGCGCGCAAGCGGTTTTCCCGCTGCGCGCTGCGTTTTGAAAATTACCACATTACATAACGAACTGAGCTCGTCATCAGCGCACGGCAGGTTACGCTCATGCTGAGCTCGTCATCAGTCCCGAAGGGGTTAAGAACGCTCCACAAAATAGGACGGGGGACAAGATCAAATGCTGCCCTAAGATCTATAAAGGCAGCATATAAGCTACCCCCGCCTATTTGTACAGTTTTCCAGTACAACATATCAAAGTGTAACACTTGATCAACTGTGCTGATAGACGATCTGAATCCTGCCTGAAGGTGGGATAGGATGTTCTGATCCTGTTCCCACTCTAAAACCTTATTTAAAATTAACCTACCGAAAACCTTTTGCATAGTGTCAATCAGACTGATTGGGCGATAGTTGCCAGGTAGAGATTTATCTCCCTTCTTGAACACGGGTATAATTTCAACCCGTTCCAAGATTTAGGGATAGGTGCTCCTCTTGCTATGGCATTTGCTAGGCGCAATATATACCTGGCCCAAGATTCTTTTCCATACAAGAAAGTGTCATCAGGGACACCGTCTATACCTGGTGCTCTACCAGGAACCCTCAGGTCTAAGGCAATAAGAACCTCGCCAAGATTAAACACATCTTCCAAGGGGAATATGTGCTGAATCTCCATAATTGTGCTTGGTTCCGGGCCCTTAGCGTATTGGGGTTTAAAGTAGGCCACCCATTCATCTTGAGCCACCCAGTTTTGGGGTTTGTCAGGAGTCCCATCACTACCCCACTTAAGGACATTCCAAAATCTTCTTGGGTCTTTCTGGGTGCCTGCTTCTTTTAAATCCTGCCATCTTTGTTCGTCCCATGCTCGCTTTGTTTTATAGACTACATTCTTGTATTTTGCCCTGGCAAGCTGAACTTGACTACGTGTATCAGTTTTTATAGCACTACCAAGGTCCAGTCGAGCCTGCTGACACTCCCGAGTGTACCAACGGGGAGTGTGGCAAGCACGACTGTCACTCGGCTTTGATGGTCTTACAAAAAGGCTTCTTAGGTCGATAAAAATGGATTCGTGGATCTTTATGCTCTTTTCTAGAGCTGGAATCGCTGCCCCTTCGTTAGCAAGATCTCCCAGTTTACTTGTTTCTTCTACCAGCTTGTTTGTGATAAAATCAGTGTGCTACTACTTTGGCCCACCAAAGGTGGCGCATGTCATTGGTCACATCTACGTCGCTAGTCAAAGCTTGGCCAGAACCCCCTGTATCGGTGGTTTCTTCCCAATAGGTCAAAGACATGCAGAGTGGGTTGTGATCACTCTCAACCCTTTCGACTACCACCATATCTACTAGGTGGATCCATAAAAACAAGCTAATCAGGATGTAGTCGATTTTACTTTCTCGGGAGCCAATCCTAAAAGTGTTGGCCCCAAGTTTGTCATGCTTGTTCCTGCCATTAGTTGTTCTCAACCCCTTGTTCAGACAAAATGAGTTTAACTGGGTTGAGAGTTCAGTCCACCTTTTGACGGGGGCCAGTACAAGCTTCGGGACACCCCATTCTCTGTCTTCATCATCCGTGACGTTCCAGTCGCCACCTAACAGGGGCTCAAAGGTTGTATTAAAATCTCCGCCTAGGATAATGTAAGAATGTTGCGAATAGCATTCAATACATTCATCCAGGCGTACTAAAACGTCCGACTTCCTGCCCCCCGTGCTTCTTGCGTACAAGTTATAAATATGGACTGACTTGCCATTTTTATCACTGAGTGCAAGAATCTGGAGATCCCTATGATTAGAATCTAGGGGTTTAATGATGAGATCAAGACTCTGGCTGATGCAAATCGATAGGCCAACCGAAGGGCGTCCTCTACCACTCTTCACTGCGTGTAGACTGTAGTTCAGGTAACCTGGGAAATGTAAAGATTCAAATAGCCAGGTTTCTTGGAAAAGACATATTTTGTGTTGACTAATAAATAGGGCCCAGTCTGGGGATTCTAATTTAGATTTGAGGCCGGCCACATTCCAAGATAAGATTGAGCAAGATTTGTTCAATCCCACAGGAGAGCTGGCATTTAACTTCAAACTTGAATTCAGGTCTACCACTGAATTTGGGGATTCTACCGGAGTATTCGAGGATACAAGTTCAGTTCTGGGACCTACAATCCCTACTTTATGCTCAAGTAGTTTTACTCTAACCAGTCTATCCGGTCCTCCTACCTGGACAGAGTCATTCAATAGTCAATCGTTAAGATCCAAGCCTGAACTTCCCTCTACACTCCATCCCAGACGATCCTTGGAATACATTAGCCATCTCTGGGGTGGAGAAGATCTCATTTGGATTCTAGAGTGGTCAGGAGAACTGCTCCTAAATTCCAAGTCGATTAAATTTTGAGCTAACTCAGTATTCTTAAATCTTAGCTCGATGCAATCTACTTTGTCCCCTGAGAATTACAGCCGTTTAGAGCTAACAATGTCATCTCTGATAATAGATCTACAGCCCCTGACATACCTTATCCAATGTACAGCTTTATTTGTTAATGATTCATTGGTTTCCGGGGCTCAATTTAGGGACATTAACTAAGTAGACCAGTGGTGGCTTTCGCGCATAGGGATTTGGGCTTGAACGAAAGGTACCTGTGCTCAACATATCCCTTCCATTCTTCGTGGATCTATCAGCCCTATCTTGTCTAACATGACTGGCAGTTGGCCGCATATCAGTAACCCTCCTTGCTTGATAATTGTCGCCCCCTGCTAGCGGAGTTTGCCTGGGGCAATGGCAGAACTACTCGTTAACATGGTGCCAGAAACTCTGTTTGCTAAATGATTCTCACCCCCTGTTCGAACGGCTGTCTTGGGGACGTTCACAGGCCCATGGTGTGTTTAATACACCACTTCCAGTTTTAATCGCCTCGCTATATGATATACCAGTTTCAGCTCGAGAGCTTCGCTTGTCCCTACCTGTTGCAGCTTCAGTAGGACGGGACCCGCTTAGCCCTCCGAGTTTCATTGTGGCTACACAGGTGGGGCAAGAAGCAATAGCCTGCCTAACCTTGCCCTCCCTAACTACATCAGTAAGGTGATCTAGCTTGGTTTGCATAGCCTCAATCAAAATGCACAGTTGTTCAACTACTAACGTTAGTGGGTTAGTATCTGACTCAATTTGGGCTAAGATGCTAGAAATTGTTTGCAACTGAGAATCACTCTCACTTAAACAGGTATCTCCCAGGGGAACATGTGGAGGAGAATTACTGGCAGGAATATCAGATTGAGCCAAAACTGAATACCTATTCTTACACGGCAAAACAGGTGACTTAGGCTGGAGGGGGGACGCGGGAAAGGAGTTCTGGGCTTCCTCATTACCCAGGTTATCAAATATACTTTCCCCATCGCATTCAGCAGTGTTTGTGTTACCAACCGATTTTTGTTTTGTTCAAAAACATTTCAGGAATTACCGTCACATATCTCTTGCCCCCTAGCCCATCGTTAGTATGAGAGTTATTTCCGCCCACACAGTTCTTCCCGCTAGTTGGAATTTTGGCGGTCAGTATTTCCTCACATTCTTCAATTAACTCATCAATCCGGTCCATGACACAATTTCCCCCGGCATGTAATATAGGTTTCTTTGGGGGGGGTTAGCTTAGTTTTTCTTCGTTACTTTCCACCCCTAGGAATGCCACTCGACCCTTCGGTCAGATCTTCCACGCTTTTCCGCTTCCCCATTGGTGATGTATTTCAACACAAGCGAAAACAAAGGGAACACACAGTACCTTGTAGTTGTAAATCAAGGGGGGTGGCCCAGCCCGGCCTCCTTCGGCCCCTGACGACCTAAGACGGCCTTGCTCTTGTCCCGGGCTTCTCCCAGGACGCTCCCGCGCGCGGTTCCGCGACGCGGGAGGAGCGCTGATGTTTTTAGCGCCTTCTGAGCGCGAAAACGGGCCGAGGTGGGCGGGGCTGCAGGGCAAAGCAAGGGCTCGATATTGTCCAACAGCCGAGGCGGGCCTCAGGCGGCAGGCAAAGGCGTCGAAAACGCTGGTCTCCGGCCCCAAGGTAAGTGAGCTACCCGAGTTTGTTATGGCTATTGGCTCTTAGCTGATTGCCCCTGTGTTCAAATTGAAAGACGCATCAGAGCTTGAGAGGTGTATGCTTGAGTTGGACCTTGTGTGGCAGAAAACACCCTCTGCTGGGACTCATTGGTACTTACAGTACGTAATTTGTAAATTTAAAAAAGTGTCGACCAAAAGTTTTGCTCAGAAGCCTGGGATCGGCGCAATCGAAAGTCGGAGTGCTCAACACCAAGGCGGCGCAATCTTGATTCTACTTCATGTCTCCTTCTTCCTCCACCAAGCACACTTTGCCTCTTTATCTCTCACTGAATATAAAAAATGGTTAATAAAATATAGTAACACGAACATAACTTCTCAGAAGAACATCACAATTCCAGCATGGCAACGGGTCTTCGTTATAGTTAGTTTGACAAAACAAAACGTAAAGTTTAAAAAAAATAATAGTTAAACGTAGACTGTCAGCGAGGAAAGTAAATACTTTGAAAAAGGGCAGACAAAAACATTTTCCGCCCAGAGGACATAAGTAACTAAAATATAAAAGTCTGAAATAACTTGAGTGCTGGTAAAGATCAGACGGAGCTTGATTACGTTTGGAAGTTAAATTACTTTTTGAGGGTTGAAGTAGCTCCATCGGTTTCAAATGCCAGAAATAAAATGAATATTTTTGAAGATCAGTGGTAACTTGTTTACTTCTGGGTGGCTCGGTAAGTTAAGCAATAGATTAGGGCATTTGGTGCGACCTGCAGGCCCCGGTCCGAGCTCTGCACGGCATGTCGGCCTTTCATCCAGACGAGGTGATAAATGACGTATCATTAAATTGGGTAATGGCAGGAACATCTCTTTGTTACAGCGGAAGAAACCACAGCCACAGGCTCGATGTGAAATGTGATACTGTTATGAAATTGTTCATGTCGGTGCGTTTTTCGTATTTATGAAATGGCAAAGGATAAAGAAGCGGAAAAAAAGAGAAGGAGAGAGAAGAGGGCCAGAGGAAAGGAAAGAAAGACAATGAGATGAAAGCGAGAAATTCGAGTGAAGGTAAAAGGGGAGTGAAATACCAAGAGTGAGAAAGATAAACAAGCATTGGCTGCGCGGCCGGCCCGCAAAGAACAACAAACAAGTCGGATGGGGGTGGGGGGCGGGGGAGAAGGGGAGTGAGCGAGTGGGAGGGAAGCGCTGGTGAAGCGTCGCGCTTCAAGAGCCTGGTGGGGGGGCGGGGAAGCCAGCGAGTGGGAGGGAGGAAAGGAGCTATTGGGGATGGGGTGTGAGTGAGGGGGAGCAGAAGCCTTTGATGGTGGTGTGCGAGACCAAGCGCGCGCCTGCTTCATGCTCCAGTGCACAACATGCATTGTAGGAAATCCGGCTTGTTCAGAGAGTTTGTTCTAACACAATAGGTTTCGAGTAATGAATTACTCGACCTAAAAAGAAGGGGGGAGCCCTTATAAACTTCTAGAGCATAGGCTTCACCACAAACATGAGAACAGAGAAAGGAGTTCTAGTAGGATTGATATGAAAGAAATTTTAAAGGAGGTAAACTTTTTATTTGAAACCTCTGGCAGGTTAACTCGCCTTATGTGATTCTATCATTTTAATTCATATAGTGGGCATTATTTACATTTTAGAGGTATTGTTTCACCACAGTCAAAAGGGACACTGATTAAAAAAATGCATATCTTATTCAAACCATTTACTTATTTCAAAATTGTTTTGACAACTTTACAGAACAAATACAGAGTAACAACAAATTGAGAGATAATGAGGCAAATCAGTTCATCTTGCAGGCTTATGACTAGGCCTGGGTGTAGTTGGCGGAGTTTTGCTGCTTGTGGAACTCCTTGAATTGACAAAAAAACTCAGCGGAGCTCCGCAAGCAGTGGAGTGCGGCGCGAAGTGCCGTTCACGGTGATCTTCCTGCTGCTCGAGTATAAATTCTACCCGAGCGGCATCTTGCACTTGCTAACTTACCATTGACAAGCAGGAGTGAGGAAAAAACTCCGCTACGTTACGCGGAGCGGAGTTTTCTGCACTCCGTGAGTTCCGCGGAGTGCAGAAAACTCTGCCAATGGAGAGGAGTTCACCTACCAGGCCTACTTATGACAAATTAAAAAAAACAATTTAATTAATGCTTTGAATGTAGGCGAACAAAGTGTCTGCAATGACTGATAATGTGCCTTTTGTTGAGTCACCAAAAATAAAGAACCGTTTCCAGCTAATAACGTCAACTTGTAACAGACCAACTAATACATAACACAAATTAATTGCATCCAACAGCGGATTTATTTGGTCTGTAACCTTGTAGATTTTATGTATATATTTTTTCTCTTTGAATGACGTTGGTCTTGACTGGTAAGGATCAGCGATTTTCGGCCTTCTGTTTATGGCCGCCTCAGGACATTGCGGGACCAGTCACCCAAGCTACAATTGTTTAAACCACAGACAGGGAGGACTCTGTGGGGAAATCCTTATAAATGTTCGAACACAAGGGCGGCAATCAAGAAATTAGCCTGGAAAGTACCCCAGTACGGCATAGTAAGAGAAGCCTTCAGGCCTTTACATCACTGGTAACGTTTTGAAAAACTTGCTGGTTCGAATATGTCTGCGTGGCAGGAGAAACTCTCCAATGGCTGGTTTGGGTCGTGTCCACAATCCACAAACTGGCGTGTGCGTAAACACTAAAGGCCTTGCTCTAAAGCAGATTTTTTCATCCCTGCTTTCTCTCCTGGTCACGTTTTCTCTTTCTCTTCCTTTCCCAATTTTGGATTTTTCTCTTTCTTGCTCTGGATCAAAGTCTGCTAAGGAAAAATAAGTGCTAGTTCCCAAACATGACTCCAGGTGGGATGGGACCCACTTACAGCCAGCGGCTCGAATTGAGCACTGGTACACCCCCTATTGGAAGTGGAGAAAGGGGAATGACATTTTTGTGCACGGATGCCAAAGTTAGTCCTTTATTGTAACTTTTACTGCTGTAAGACACCAGCCA
Source organism: Lissotriton helveticus (assembly GCF_964261635.1). Taxonomy (NCBI): domain Eukaryota; kingdom Metazoa; phylum Chordata; class Amphibia; order Caudata; family Salamandridae; genus Lissotriton; species Lissotriton helveticus. The sequence goes on from NC_136065.1 coordinate 1,366,437,029, forward strand.
CGTTGAGACAGGAAGCAGTGTGTGCAATAATCCGTTAAATATTGGATTCATTTTCCTCTTCTGATGGTGAATTATATGTGAGTGACTCACCAGGACGGCATACTGTGCCAATCATCACGACCTCTACTGTGGAACCTGGTGAAGGAATAAAAAAGAACCCTAGAAGGCTGTAGCCCACCATGGACCCCATTGTTCATTCCTAGTTAGCGCCTCCCTAGGGCTGAGCGATTCAGAGAGCAGCGAACAGGGTAAACTGTACCCGTTACCAAGAGTGTCTGTCTTTGTACTGGGGCATGCCGTGGTGGGCAGCCTAACTCTAGTCTAGGGCGTCAACTGATTCTCTTCTGCTTCCTCCTCACCCCTGCCCACTTCTACAGGATTCCTAACATACTCTGCTTCTCAGATGTCTCAGTCCAAGCTTCTACACACTACCAAGCTGGTCATCTGCGAAGGACGTCATTTAATCTGAACGCCAGAGGTAAGGTATGTGACATGATGTAGCTTTTCAAAGCTGATGACATCACAAGCAAGATTTAAGTCAGTCCTTACCCCTTACTAGCTTCCTATATTTTTCCGAGGGATCAGGAGGAGGGCAAGGCATTGAAAGTAATGAAAATACACAAGGGGATTTGAGTCCTGCTTATTTTCTGTTCCCTCTGCAGCATTTTTGAGAAAATTTAATTTAAATGTTGAGACTGATAAAATGAATATGTTTCCATTTATGAGCTCTGAGATGAAGGATAGGAAGTGCAGTTTCAGGTTCTTATTCAGGGCCAGCTAGCAGAAGTAACTTCTACCCCTGGCGACGCCTTATGGGCCGTCCATGTTTTGTTTATCTGCTGAGGCGCAGCACCATCTCCAAAGTGACTGGTGGTATTTCCACTCAAGGGCGAGGAGAGGCAAAGCTTAGTGTTATGTTTGAAATGAGCATGACTGGGGTTGAGTATGCCTGTGTTTTGTCTGCTGTGGCAGAGGTAAGCCTCAATCGCTGTTATTCACTCATCACTTTGTGTTGTTTTGACTGGTATTTTTACTGCTGGTACTGGGAGCGGACTGCCAGTTTTTATCCCTATAGTCCTTTTTAGGTCTCGCTGAGCCAGCGCATGCACTGCTCTGCGAGACTTTTAGTGTGGAGCTCCAGAAAATGCTACCACACGCTTTTGCTTGTGGCGGCCTAGAGCTTTCGGTTACACGCACAAGGGCGCGCCTGGCTCCGCCTCTCTAATGCACACAACTCGCTCACTAATCTCATGTTTTTTTTATTTCATTTTTTGCGATCGCGCCTCGCTCCACCTCTCCAATGCACACAACTTGCTCACTATTCGCGTGTTTATTTTTTAATTCATTTTTGCGCGCACGTGTACATAACTCCCGGGCTTGTTTGATCGTACCCACGTGTACACCCGGCCCTTTGTTTCCTCTGCCTGCGTGCCCACATCTGGGATATCTCCTCCCAAAGTCATGGTGGTCTGCTGCTCCAGACAGTGTTAAGTGGAGGCGTGGATGGAGCTCAACAGCCGTCTGCCCATATTCCCTTAAAGCGCTGCAGACGTATCCTTTAAGCATAGTAAAATACTCCCCTTCACCCACCCCCTCCCAAAACATAAGGCAAACCAGGACAGAACGCAAACTGGGGCCCCCAGACCGTACTCGGTTCACACACGTTAGCATGCGCATCTTGGAGATACGAATTCGAAAATACAGTTGTAAGCTGCCAATTACACGATACCCACATAGTACATTATTCATTCCTGCTGCATCTGCACCAGGAGATGACGGCAGCCCATGTCAGCCTCCTGAGGCTGGGTCGCGTAGACACTGATCTACTTCGTACAGCGAGCGTGTCTAGCATAATCTGAACTACAAACAAATTAGTGCGTGTATATTTTTATATTGTTTACAAGTCTTTTTTTTTAATATAAATGGTATTTTAAGCACACTATACATAGTTGCACTTTTTTACATGTCGCAGTTGAGGATATCTGTAATGTAGTCTTGTTCATTAGATGTCATTGCTGAATCCGAAATAATTGCATCATACGTTCCTTACTCTCGAGCTTTGCCTTTTCATTCTCGTTGCACATACAAGAGTGCTTGCTCATCATGTGCTAAATAGGTCAGTGAGGCGGGTTTCCGCACTAGAAGGCAGCATCTCAGCCTCCTCCTCCGCACCTTGTTGTGTGGTAATGACGAGGATGAGTTGAGGACATAGCCATCACCTAACTCCCAGTGAGGGTCCCGTGCTAGCGCTGGCTTGCCTTCGCCTGAATTGACCGGGTGGGTCGGTCCTGAGCGCGCTCAGAAGCGGGGGTGCTAAAGTCTGAGATGAGAAGATGCAGATGCACTGGCCCATTGCGGCTAAGACAGGGCTGGCACAGCTCAGGCAATCATGAACCGCGCTAGAGGCCATGCCGGGGTAGTTGTAAGAAGACACATGCAGGCTTAGATAAGCCCACGGCCACCAAAACGGACATCCACCCCCTACTTGCGGAAGCTTGTTTTTTAAAGCTACTGTATCTGTTGTTTTGTGCATATTTTTATGTTCTCCCTACTAAGTATAAACTCATCTACATGCTTTCTACGTGCTTTTGCTGGACAAAGAGGACACAATTGAATGTATTGGATTTTACCTTTTTCAGGATATCTGAGAGGGGGAATGCACAGTTGAGAGAGCCTTATTTCTATACAGTATAATGTAACTACTACTTTACAATTGGAAAGCGGAAGACAGCTAAGGTGTAACAGGGGCCTAATAAATCGAAAATACCTATAAAACATGCACCTTTAATTTGCACTGCTAAGGATATAGGCACTCTTATCAAGGAGGCTCAGATGCTGTTGAAACCAGATCCCAAACCGTTCAGCAGCCTACCTAGTGCATTGAAAATATTTGTGAAAAAAGGCCAATACACAAATTATAACAAAAAGAACAAAAACAAGGAGTACTATAGTCTCTGTCATGTTACGTAATTCATCTGTGGAAAATGCACCAAACTCGCACAGGAGGCCGTTTAGAACAAGGAACCATCCCTCAGTTGATCTGAGTCCAGAGGTAGTGTACATCAATAGTTACGCCCATTTAACAAATAATGATGCCTTCCAGCTAGATGGCCAGTCTTTTGTAGCTGATGAGGGTGAAGGAGAACAAGCTGCGACTACTGTGCAAACCCCAATGCATGTAAACAAGCATTGGCATAGCCAATAGGTCTCGCCTTTGGGACCTTATAAGTGTTTAGCCATGCAGCAGTTAATGTTGTTGCAGTAAGTATATTGTGCTGCATAACTAAATACTTATAAGGTCCCAAAGGCGAGACCTATTGACTATGCCAATGCTTGTTAGGTCTTGCTTGCGACAATGCATGTGCTCTCGCTTATTAGAGAGATTGTATACAGCAACGGGTTTTCACCTTGCCCATTGCATAGCATTCATTGGTTTCATTGTCACTTTTGTTTGCTGCTTTTTAATTGGCCAGAGGGTGCTGGCTTTACTTCCTCTCTTTGCGGCTTTGGGATGGACCAAGAACTGATTGCTTCAGTTTGATTGCTGTCCTTCTGCTGATTATGCTGTGATTGAGGAACTACTTTTATTTTGTCTTCTTCCCTGTCCGCCTTGTTGAACCTTTTACCTTCTGTAGCATAGATATGTTTTACTATGCCACACACCCTTTAAAGAAGCCCTTTTCTTCTTTGAAATGGAGGTTTATTCTGGCAACAGATGTTATCTGCTTTTATTATAACAACAGATGTTACCTGCTTCCAAATGTATTTACACTAAGACATGGGTGTAAATGCTTTATTCATGTGATAGGATTTTTTGGCAACATGCCATTTTTTATTATTTCATATTCACGCCTAGGGAGATTAACTGATTTACTCAGAATCTCAGGGATCTTGTGCCGAATCCTAAAAAGCATTGGCAAAGCCGTTAGGTTTTGCCTTTGAGACTATTGCTTATGCCATTGACTTTTGTCTATCCTGTACAGCAATAGCATGGGCATTGCTGACTTTGTCAATGATTTGCAGCCATACTGTAGTGCAGTTAGCAGTAGTGTGGCTGCTATGTAGAATGGCAAAAAAATCATAGTAAAAAAGGGCTATAATCATCCACTGTTAATGCACTTTTAAATAGAAAAACAGATTAGCCCTGGTTGCATCAAAAATAAGTTTAAACCGCACTACAAAGCATCCGCGCTGCTATACAGCATAGCAAGAAAACATTGCTAAATCTAACAGCTCTCAAAGGCGAGACCTATTGGCTTTGTCAATGCTTGTTTATTGGTGTAATTGTTGACCTACCGGGCGCAAGGTTCCAGGTTATCACTGTGTGTATGTATGTCATTGATATGTTTCCTAGTTTGCCTTATCATTTGTGTAAACCCGTTTTGTCTTCATAGATTAGCAGGGGTGTGTAGTCAAGGTCGCACGTTGCCCCAAACATGGTTATCTTTTGTATGACAAAGTAATATATATTGACATTATTCTTACTTTTCCCTCATTTATTAAAAGCAACACGCCTAACTTCCTTTTGTGTTGCAATCCATCAATAAAGGGCTGCAGCGTTGTGAATACGTAGTACAAGGGCAGGGAGCTCCCAGTGGGAATTAAGTGAAAGCTAATACCTAACTTTTAGGAAGGAATGTACTGGAAGGTTGCAGAAGCTGCCACTAGAAAACTACTACAACTGGAAGGGTAGTGGGGTGCCTGCCATCTCTCTCGTTTCTTGGCGCCCTCCGCCCTGACACCATACGTGCTCTCGAGGCTGCAGCCGCCAATGAGCGGACAATGCCGCCGCCTCCGCCCATGGCAGGAATGCACAGTGCAGCAAAGTGACTGTGGGATTGCTGGCCTGGGGCAAGGGCATTGGAAACACACAGTGTAGACAAAATACGGCCGTGTTAAAGTCCACAACCAGTTCATGCTTGCGATAACTGATCCTCGGCACGCTCCTGCAGTTCCAGACGCACTCGTGCAAGAATACCAAAACTAATTGAACATGCACCACCTCGCCCTTTAACCACACCGAGGAATGCAGCGTTCTCCCAGTCTAGAATATAACCCTTGTTTGCTTCTGTGAGCGCCTCCGGCTCAGCAAGTAGCAGGCACCGTTTCTTGGCCAGGCGCTGCTGGGAGGGACGGGCGTTTCTGGTGAGAAAATCCGTACATGTTTTACCCCGTGACACTAGGAGGGCTCCCAAACACCCGAACAAGGCACAGAGTGGGTTCAAGTAAAGAGTTGAGTAATAAGCGACAAAGCTCTGCCCATGAGATAAACAGCTCTACCACCTATGGATGGATGGATGGATGGCACACAGTCAAAATCTCGGCTCTGCTGTGCGAGGGGCAAGGCTCAAGAGTTCCCTAGAGCTACTGTATTAACCAAGCGATGACTAACTCCTTGGGAGGCACCCTGGTCTGAGTTGTTCTATTTACATTTGGTGACTCTCGTCCTGTATTCTAGATGGCCAAAACCTTAACAGCATTACCAGTATTGTACATTTGGAGTGCAAAGTAGCAGATTACCATACGCTTTCCTGCAAAGAGACTCTTGGCAAAGAATCGGCCTGGCAGTGACTGCCTGTCTTTTGGCTTTTTCAGTGTTTGTTTTGCCTCGATTTTATGTTTTATAAAACATTGTGGAAGCTGCAGTGTACTTGCCGTTATAACTTTTTTTTTTTAATGGTGGGAAAAGCAAACAACTTTTTTTGGGGGTCTCAAAAAGGAAACATCGCCTATAGCAGGCCCTGTCATTGAATGGAACTACTTTGTGAAAGAACCGAGTGCAATTACTCGGAATGAAATAGGCCAAGGGCTGAAGTAGACTGCCTCGCCCTTACTTAGATATAGAGTCGTGATTGTATTTATATCTAGATCTGTTCCTGGAAAATTCAGCTTCAGAAACAGTTTTTGGGCAATTGTTCACTCTCAGGGCATACCATTCCTAATATATAGTGTACCACATTTTGTATATTGTACATACAAAAGGTGATGGGAGGAATGCTTTCTAAAAGACTAACTACTGGCATTCGCTCGGGGTAGCATTTCAACCCATTATTTCTCACCCTCTGGGACACTCTAGACAAAGGCCCACCTCATGCAAATCAGTACTGACCCTGATCCTCGTTAACAGTCCATCCTGAACTGCCAAGCGAGTTCCCCTCCAGAAGGTAAAACAAGCAACGCTAGGCCATTTTATGGCCTACTTTAAGCCATACCAGCGAGGTATAGTTTGGATGCCATGATAATGAGCAAAGGACATTTTACATATTAAAGACACAGCTCTCTTGGCTGACAAGTCACACATTAGAGGTGGCTCAGCTAGTATATATATATATTTTTACCTGCATGGCAAAGGCACTTTCCTGGTTGTGTGTAACTGCTTTACTTTTAAACTAAAGGCCAAACGAAGCACAATGGTGTTCCCTGAAGCTGCATATAATTGTCACATAAGTGGCTGAAGTAAATATACACTGCAGCCCACTTATAACATTTACTTTATGCCATTGGTGCAATGTCTTTACCATTCACGATGAGGTTACACTGTGTCTGTATGTCTGATATTTGCAGGAGCACTGGAATTATGCGATTGTGTGACTACAGCGTTTTTGCATATTCATAGATTTGTTACATAATCCTACATCTGCTGCATAATCTGCTGCCTAATCTGCTGATTTTACAAAAAAAATAGTTTTTAACTCAAATGTTTCAAAAGTTACTTAGATCGCAGTGACACTTGTTAGGCAGTGGAAGGTATTTTACAAAGGCTGACCAGTCAAATTTCTGCTGCTTATTGCTATACTTAGGTGTTAAACTGATACAAATTTGGTACAACCAATGCCCAGACAGTGTTAAATAAGTGTAAAAATAATGAATTAATACAATCACAAAATATGCTACATTACGCCGCATAATTTGCCATTTCTTTCCGAATGATTTATTCAAACCTGCCACGTAATTTGTCCCTTCCTTGATGCATAATTCAAGTGACCCTAACAATTTGTTTGACTTAAACCTACCTAAAAGGCAGCGGTACTGAAAAGCAGAGTTAAAGAGCACAGAGTTACAAAATCTGGTCCATAAAAGGTGAACATCCGGGGAGCAAACACTTAATATTTCTTTATTCTCTGTAGTCTTGTGCTCCTATTTTCCTTTGTTCTGTGTTGCCTCTCCTTTATCCACTATCTTTGTCTTTGTTCTATTACTTTTCTCTTTATCTTATTGTCCATTATCCTTTTTGCTCTGTCCCTTTATCCATTTTACATCACTTCTATTTTGTCCATTGTGATTTCATTAGGTCTCGCCTATGCATCACGCATGAGCTGCATAGGAGGGGACCCCTTGGAATCAATCAGCTTTTTTGGCCAAAAACGTGCAGTCTTTGCATTGCTTTCTATTGCAACGCGTGCACGTTTGGCGTTTCCCTTGCGGGAGCAAGCTTTGGCGACATCTGTTTGTAATTATCTTGCAAACAGATGGTGAACCTGCTCGCTCCCGCAAGGGAAATGCTGTGCATGTCTAGTCCTTAGTACTCTTTAACTTTCGCGGCAGCGGGACGCGCTTATTTATTAAGAGTGCTGTTTTACATCCTTGGATTCATAATCTAGGAGCAACCTAATGTCGCTTATTTCTGACATCTCTCTAGTTTGTAGTCCATTTCCATCTAGTTTTACTGAGCCTAACTTGCAATCGACGACTTGACTTGTCTGTGCAGATTATATCGCACAGCTGACAGAACGTCAGTGAACCAACTCGACGATCGAGAGTCCGATTCTCGGGTCACGCCTTTTTGATTAATTACATTATTTATTCGTTTATCCCCATACTAGATCCATTGCTTGCCAGCTTTTCTCACTTAGTTTAAGCAAATGTTTTTATTAACCACCCACAATACTAGGATAGCGAACTCGTATCTTCTCTCTCACTCAACTTACTTCCTTACAGGAAACTACCATCCTTTACTGACAATGAGGACGGTTATCGGTTCAGTGTTCCACCCCCCGGAAGTATGACCACGCTATAACCAACCACATTCTTCCTCTCTAACATTTGCTACACAAACTTTCCCTCACGTGTTGCGCGCATTAACTCTAGTCACTATTGCCTCATCTCAGGGATACTGGTGTTTGCCCGCTTATCAAAGGGCGTCCCCGTAACAAGTGGGTACAATTTTTTAACTCGTATGGTTTTAAATATCGTACGGGTATTGGGACAGACTGTCTCTTTCGATATTGCAATACATTTTTATGACACACGCAGACGTAACGCAACCGGCATGGCTGTTTACTTTATTGGGCTTGAATTTCCTTTGGGCTAAATGGTTCTTTTTTCCCTGACGCCAGCAACTTTATATCTACAGTTATTCCAATGATATTAGGTGCACATTTATGACTTCTTTCATGAGGCTTTCCCATCCTGCCCCAACTGACCATCTCTCTTGAACCCCCTTTTTTCAGTTTACGGTTCCATTTTCAAACAACTTACTGTATTTCCATATTATTCATCCTGAGATATTGCAACCCATGACACACAGACGGTCATTTGAGTACTGAGGTATGTCCTCTCCATATCTGTTACTTTTAGGTTATCCCCATTAGTTTATAGGCAAATATACTCTTTACTTATGTCCTCATTTCTCCAATAGTAGGCCTCTTCATTACCAATCTTCCTACACTGGATGCACCACGATGCCCTTTAGCTTGGCACAATGTTCATAGTGAATCTCGTAGGTAAGCTGGCAAATCTTAGAACTCCTTATTTATCTTTCACACACTAGCACTAGGGTGTTTTTATAACGTTATCCCATACCTATTTGGCTTGGATACTCTTCCATTTTCTCTTCCCTCCATCACCCTCACTTTCCATCCGTGCTCTCATTACACCGTGAACTTACTGAAGTAGGTTTTCTTTCGAGATTCTTCTCTTCTTTTACCATGTTTTTCCAAACTCAAACCCTCGCCTTTCAACCACACAGATGACATTGCTGTCTCTGTTACACTGATCTTTACATCCATATTTATCTCACTGACGTTTTCTCAAAACGGAAAGGCATCATGTTTGTGAATATCCTACACTCAAACATAGGGAATCCAGGATAAGCACATTATAGAACAAGCATTTGCAATGCAATAGGTCTCGCATGTACACAAGTTTAAGCTATTGGCTTTGTAAATGACAATGCCTTTTATTTATCTGTTTTAAAAATGAAAACAAAAATAAAAAGCATTGTCATTTACAATGTCAATAGCTCAAACTAGCGTAAATGTGAGATCTATTGCATTGCAAATGCTTGTTTTTCCTCATGTCTGTGATCTCACACTTCCTTTGGCCTCTCTGATTTTAGTTCTAGGTTTCTCCTCCGTGCTCCATACATTTATATTGAGTTCTCTGTCCATCACTTCCATGTTTCTCCTTCTTGGGTCAATCCACCTCCTTTCTCCTCTGTACCCTTTCAGGCTCCTCTTTGTTCACGACTATCCTTTTTACTGCGTTCTCTGTCACATTACATGCAGCCTTTCCTCTCTGGCACCTAATTTATACTCTGAGCCCTCGTTCTTCTTCATTCTTATCTGGCAATACCCTCATTCCCACGGCGTTCCACCATACTCAAAAATCCCATTAATCCCACACACTCCAATTCCTCCTTGCCCTCTTGTGCTCCCCCTTTGAATTCTCTTACACTCCTTTTCTCCATTGGTATTCTCTTGCACTCCTTTTCTTTGCTTGAATGAATGAGTGGGTTTGTAAAGTGCACAGATGCTCCAAGGAGTGTCCTGTCACTGACGATTAATAGTGTAGATAAAACGATTTTACCAAAGCAAATAGCCGAGTTTTACGTTTTTTTTCCTAAAAATCGACTGAGAGCTCAGGGAACAAAGCTCAAGTGGGAGCTGATTCCATGCCTGCGTGGCCAAACGAGAGAAGCTGCCAACCGTTTTCACCAGCCTAGCCCTTGGGACCACAGCAGGAAGTGACTGCAAAGTATGCAAAACTCTAGCCGGTGAATAGTGACACAGTCTAGGTTTAGTAGTAGAGGGTCGGCCAAGAAAAATGCCCCTGTAGGCCAAAACTAGTGATTTGTAAATAATTCTCTTATTTACAGGTAACCACTTAATGATCACAGATGAGGAGACATGGTTGTCTGACGAGGGAGCTCAAGAAGGAACTTAGCAGCTGCATTTTGAATGATCTAAAGTCTAGGGATCAGATATTCAGCAATGCCCTGGTACAAAACATTAGCTTATTCTAAACCTAGATGTAATGAGGGCATGAGCCACCATCTTCCATGAGGGCAAAGGAAGAAAAAATTAATTTCATAAAAGCCTGAAGAACCACCTCTGCGAAGACCTGTGTTTGGAAGAATAAGATGTTGTCAAACTTCATCCATAAGTTTTTAGCAACCGCTACTTGGGATTATTTCACTTCACCTGTTTTTTGTTTCTTTTTGGATTCCTTTCATCTCCCTTTTGTCCAGTAGGTTTTTTGCTCTCACTTTTGACCCTTAGGGTTCATTTCCTCCACTATTTTTCGGGTCTTGTTCTTCATTTCATTCTTGGGGCCCACTCTATATCCTCTTTTTCACCAAATGCTGTTTCTTATTCGCCCTAACTCCCTGGGGGTTTTCTCATTCATCATGTCTCATTGGAGGTCAAATTTTCTGTCTTGTTATGTCTCTCTCTCCCCTTTTCCCTTCGGGTTCTCCTCTCCTCTCTTCTCTCTTTAGGTTCTTCCGCTTCCCTACTTTATCTTTAGGGTTCTCTTCCACCCTCATTCTCCACTGGGGGCTCCCTTGTACCCACTTGAACATTTGGGGTTCAGCCTTTGTCTCCAGAGACTTTCCAACTCCCTTTTTCCCTGTCTTTTTAGGTCTCGCCTAGGCAGCGCTTTAGTCAAGTCAAGTCATAACATTTATATAGCGCACTACATACCCAGAGGGTTTCAAGGCGCTTAGGAAGGGGAGGAGGATTATTTGTCAAATATCCACGTTTTAAGCTGCTTTCTGAACGCTAGGTGATTCTGGGTGAGGCGAAGGTAAGCGGGGAGTGAGTTCCATGTTTTGGCAGCCAGGTATGAGAAGGATCTGCCTCCCATGGTGGTCTTGTTGATGCGAGGTACAGTGGCTTGGCTTGGCTGGAAGAGCGAAGTTGACGGGAGGGGGTGTAAAAGGACAGTCGAGAGTTGAGGCAATCTGGTCCGATGTCGTAGAGTGATTTGTGTGCGTGGGTAAGCAGTCGGAAAGTAATCCTCTTATTGACGGGTAGCCAGTGGAGGTCTTTAAGGTGACCAGAGATGTGTTCGTTGCGTGGGATGTCTAATATGAGCCTGGCTGAGGCGTTTTGGATTCGTTGTAGTTTCTTCTGGAGTTTAGCGGTGGTACCTGCGTAGAGGGTGTTTCCGTAGTCCAGTCGGCTCGTGACTAGAGCGTGGGTGACTGTTTTCCTTGTTTCGGAGGGGATCCAGCGAAATGTTTTTCTGAGCATGCGAAGAATGTTAAAGCAGGAAGAGGATACGGCGCTGACTTGTTTGTTCATTGAGAGTGAAGAATCCAGGATGACGCCAAGGTTCCGTGCGTGGTCTGTCGGGATGGGTGCATTTCCGAGGGCTTCAGGCCACCAGGAGTCGTCCCATGCAGAGGGGGATTTACCTAAGATGAGGACTTCTGTTTTGTCTGAGTTCAGTTTCAGACGGCTTTGTTTCATCCATTCGGCGACTTCTTTCATTCCTTCGTGTAGGTTAGTTTTGGCGGTGCTGGGGTCCTTGGTGAGAGATAGGATCAGTTGAGTGTCATCCGCGTAAGATATGATGTTGAGGTTGTGTTGGCGGGCGATGGCCGCGAGGGGGCTCATGTATACGTTGAAGAGGGTGGGACTGAGTGAGGATCCTTGTGGTACGCCGCAGATGACTTCGGTGGCCTCGGACTTGAAAGGTGGGAGGCGGACTCTCTGGGTTCTTCCGGTGAGGAACGAAGTGATCCATTCCAGTGCCTTTCCTTGGATTCCGATGTTTCTGAGGCGTTGTAAAAGGGTGCTGTGGCAGACTGTGTCGAAGGCTGCAGAGAGGTCGAGGAGGATGAGGGCGACTGTGTCTCCATTGTCCAGCAGAGTTCGAATGTCGTCTGTTGCTGCGATGAGGGCGGTCTCAGTGCTGTGTTTGGCTCGGAAGCCAGATTGTGAGGGGTCGAGGGATTTGTTGGCTTCGAGGAAGGCGGCGAGTTGGTTGTTGACGGCTTTCTCGATGACTTTGGCCGGGAATGGAAGAAGCGAGATGGGGCGGTAGTTTTTGAGTTCGGTGGGGTCTGCTGTTGGTTTTTTCAGAAGGGCGGTGAGTTCAGCGTGTTTCCAGTCTTCTGGGAAGGTAGCGGAGTTGAAGGAGCAGTTGATGACGTCTCGGAGGTGCGGAGCTATGACGGAGTCTGCTTTGTTGAAGATGTGGTGAGGGCATGGGTCTGTGGGGGATCCAGAGTGGATGGAGTTCATCAGGCGGATGGTGTCCTCAGTGGAGATTGGCTTCCAGGCGTTGAGGGTGTTAACGGGGGGAAGATGGTCAGCTGATGGTAGGGTGGGTTGGCTTCCGGGTTGGTTGTCAAAGCTGTTGTGGATGTCAGCAATCTTGTTGTGGAAAAAAGAGGCTAGGGAATCGCAGAGGGTTTGAGAGGGGGTGATGTCGTTGGAGTTGGCCGAGGGGTTGGAAAATTCCTTGACGATGTTGAAAAGTTCCTTGCTGTTGTGGGCGTTGTTGTCAAGTCGATCTTTGAATGCTGTTTTCTTGGCTTTTCGGATCAGTTGGTGGTGAGTACGGATGGCGCTTTTGAAGGCGTCCTTGTTGCTGGTGGATGGGTCTTTTTTCCAGGCCTTTTCAAGGGAGCGGCATAGTTTCTTGGACTTCTTGAGGTCGTCGTTGAACCATGCGGCCTTCTTGATGCCAAGTTTGTGTTGACGTTTTTTCAGTGGTGCTAAGGTGTCGGCGGTGTTGGATAACCAAAGGGTGAGGTTGGAGGCGGCTTCGTTGGCGTTAGAAGAGAGGGCTGGGGAGGTTTGAAGGAGCGATGTGGAGATCTGTTCTGTGGTGATTTTGTTCCAGTTTCTTTGTAGAGTTGGTTGGAGGTGGATGATGGGTTTCGGCTTGTTGTAGGTGAAGTGAACGCAGCTGTGGTCAGTCCAGAGGAGATCCGTAGTGTGGCTGAAGGAGACATGGTTGCTGGAGGTGAAGATGGGGTCGAGAGTGTGACCTGCGATGTGGGTGGGGGAAGTGACCAGTTGTTTAAGTCCGAGGTTGTCGAGGTTGTCTAAGAGGGTGGCGGTGTTGCGGTCGTTGATCTTTTCAAGGTGAAAGTTGAGGTCTCCCAGAAGGATGTAGTCTTTGGAGGGGAGCGCGTGTGGGGTGATGAAGTCTGTGATGTCTTCACTGAATTTTGCGCGTGGTCCTGGTGGTCTGTAGAGGAGGGTGCCTCTGAGTGTGGTCTTGGGGTCGATGTGGATCTGGAAGTGAAGGTGTTCGGAGTTGGCGAGGTTGGCATCAGAGCTGGTTGAGATGCGGATTGTTTTCTTATGGACGATAGCGATTCCACCTCCTGTATGGTCGGTGCGGTCCTTGCGTGTGATCTTATAGTCATCAGGGATGGCGATGGCGATGTCAGGGGCGGAGGAAGCGTTCATCCATGTTTCCGTTAGGAAGGCGACGTCAGGAGAGATGGTGTCTAGTAGGTTCCAAAGGTCAATGGCGTGCCTGTGGACCGAGCGGGTGTTGAGAAGGATGCATTCTAGGTGGTTGGGGTCGGGAATCTGTGTTGTGGTCGTAGCGGAGTTGGTGACGGTGCTGCTGAATTTGCAGGAGTAGCAGGAGAAAGGTCCATGGGTGCGTCCAGGAGCGGCTTGGACGCAGGTGGGGGCGCGGCCGGGGTTAAGGGCTAGGAGGGTGGCGGCATCGTAGGTAATGCGGGGGGTGTGGGCGGCGAGAGGGGCAGGGGGTCTGGCGCTGGGCGCGGTCCAGGCGCGGACGGGCGTAGACGGGCTTACCTTTGGCGCACCTTCGGCGCGGATTGGGCGCGATCGCTGCGCGTGAACGCTGCGCGCGGGAGCTACTGTCATATATGGATAATGAAGGGGAGGGGCGAGGGCGGTTCAGCTGGGAGGCGGGTCGGGCTCACGAGGGCAAACAATAATAAACAAATGGAGGCGGAGGGGGGGAGCACAGCCGAGCGCTAGAAGGAAACGCGCTAACAAAGTGAAAACCAGTGAAAACAGCGCAAAATTTACAAATCGCGTTTAAATCAAGCCAAGCGGCACACAGGCAGACAGCAGGCAATGTTATACAGCAATTCAAATGCAATGCAGCAGAAACGATACCAGATGTCTCCAGGGGACACTGGGAGCGACCACCCTGCTCGAGGGAGAGGAGCGAGTCACGCTGAATGCAGGTAGGGGAGCGCTGTTTACGGTCAGTGGGAGGGCGGTTCAGCTGGGAGGCGGGTCGGGCTCACGAGGGCAAACGAGGGCAAACAATAATAAACAAAATGGAGGCGGAGGGGGGGAGCACAGCCGAGCGCTAGAAGGGCTCGGCTTTAGCCATCGGTCTTCACTTTTCAAGCACTGCACTCTTGCTTGTGGTGGCATCCACCTTGCGGGGGCGAGCAGCAGCGTGCCACAAGGCTGACAAACTGTCACAAACTGTCACCAGGCCACTTTTCATCTCTTCCTTCCGCCATTTCTCTCGCTTCAGGTTTGGGCTCTGCAGGTATATGTACTGATTAGGAAGGTAGAGGCAGCCCCTGTCTCCTTTGCAGTGCTCTCCATTTGACTTCCAATCGACACCTTTCCATGTTGTCTTTTTCTCTCCAGGGTTTTGGACATCACTCTAATCTTCCTTTAGTCTATATTTTGTTCCATTTTCCCCTTCCCCCACAATCCCTGGCTTCGCTTTATCCACTTCTAAAGTACCCAGCAAGCCTTCCATGTCCTGTTCTCCCATTCTGCACAAGCTTATTTCTACCCGTCTTCATAAATCAAGAGAAAGGCTCTAAAGTTCCCAGTTGCCCCATACTGCGCTTTTACTTTAATAGCAGCCGTGCCACTTTCTTTACATACTGCTCGTCTGAAGAAAGGGGCATTGCCTGTATTCTGTACCCTTATTTTTCTTATTTATGATATTTGAAACACATTTTTATACTTTGGTTCAACCGGTCGGTGTAATTGATTTACTAATTTCTTTTGTATAATTCAGTTTTGATTGATTTTTTTTTTTTATTTCCGGAATTTTTTATTGTAGAAAAAATATATATTTACATGGATCATAATATATACATGGGTGAAAAAAGGAGAAAAGAAAAGAAGAAGGAAAACGCGGGCATCACAACGACTAGCGACCTACTGAAACAAGGCACAAACGCAACCTTCGACACACTCAAGGCTGAACACAATCTAGAGAGCATAGAGTTGTACAACTTCCTGAAGATTAAGGTAGCTATAAGGAAGGCAAACCTGAACGGACTAACACCATCTCTCATACAATATGCCATTAACCTCAACAAATTAGGACACCAAGTCGCACACCTCTACAAAGCCCTATGCCCAAAATCCACCAAACTGAACGATAAGGTCAACACCTACTGGGGCACACTAATGGGTAGAGCACGGAGTGAGAAGGAAAGGGCGGAGCTATGGAGGTCCACCTCCAGGGGAAAGGTGACCGCAACTCTAAACCAGACTAAATTCTGGCTCATACACAAGGCATACTGGACCCTCGCCCGCCTATTGAGTGTCACTGGATGTCACTCCAAAGATAATGCATATAAAAATTTTCAAAATCGTTTAAAAAATAAAAAAATTCCCTTGTAAGCATCTCTGCCTTCTGCACATGAATAGAGGAAACGCCCCTTTCTTCAGACGAGCCCTGTCTAAAGAAAGGGGCGCGGCTGCCATTAAAGTAAAAGCGCTGTATGGGGCTTTTTTACCAAAAGAGCATTTGTTTGAAAAACAAATGCTTTTTTGTAAAAGCACCTCAAACAAGGGGCTTATACACGCAACCTCTTCCCTGTTGCTGATTAGCAACGTAAAGACTGATCCGTAGAGAGCAAATGTAAGGACAGGAGTTAAAAACATCTCACTCAGGAAAACTCCGACGTGGGATAGTAAAGCTCACAATCTCTACTCCCTTAACTGCTTGGCAACATTTATACAATACCATGGAGACAGAGTTGTATTTTTGTAATAACTGTCTTTGCCAAGAATCGGATTTAATTTGCGGAATGCACAGCATAAAAGCATACAAGCACATCTCACATGACATATTCCTTATTAAAGTTGTATTCTAGGCTGAGCCTCGGGAATCATGCGATTGTGCGGTTGCGGTGTTTTTCACATAAGTAAAGATTTGCCACATAGTCCATCAACTGCTGCGTAATTTGGAACGCCCTTTGTGAAGCTTGACTGGTAACCTTTTTAGGTGAGGCCTAGAGTCAGCGCGCATCTGCTGCTCTGCGATACTTGTTGTAGTGGAGTATGGACTAGAAGCCCCGCCCACTCTCCACCCATATTTGTCATTGGCTTGTGTCATTGTCCTTCATTAATGCTGGCTTCTGATTTGTAAAGAGGCTTGTTAGTCCCTCCTTAGTACTGCCTTGTCTTCATTTGTAACCTCCCATGGCGACTGGCCCTTTTACTTCAGTTGTTACATGGTACGTGTCAAGTCTGTGAGCATTATTTTCTCTTACTGAAGGCACCACATTCAGCACTTTTTCCGCTTGTTTGACTTCCTGTTTTTTTTTTTTTTTGTAGAGTTTTATATAGCGTGAACTAGAACCGAACCAGTTATCAGAGCGCTTTACATAGCACCAGTTACGTTACAAGTTGTACTTTACTTTGCTCACGCACCCCTTCCGTTGTCCGCTCCCCTTTCAGCACGATTTGAGAATTTACAATGCTTTTGTGCATTTTAAAAGGCAGCTTGTCTCCGTTCCAACTGTCCATCTGCAGTCAACCCCAGGCGTCTCCTAAAGCCTTACTTCTCTATTCCAATTGCAAATGTTAGGTGTGCAGGCATGATGCCTCCAAAAATAAATGTATATCGGAAAATCTTAGGAGCCTGTTGTTTAGCATGCTGTTTCTTCATGTAGGCCCGTTTTGTTAATTTCTTTATGTGCGTGATGAAAGGCAGCGTGTTTCTCTTCGCAGATGAGAAACTAATTCACAAAAAAGTGCCTCTAGGCTCATTTACAACATAAACAAATATTTTAAAAAAGCCCTTGTTAACTGGGGGAGCCAAGGAAGGATCGGCTGCCACCTCCAAGGCCATCTGACGCAACAAAAACCTGGGGAGCTCGTGGACTGCGGAGTACTGCGTTCCACTTCCCAACGACACAAAAGGCAACGTAAAACTCAGTTTGTATCGAATTTGGCATCTGTCACTATTACACAAGGTCTCGGTGCTGCAGAATTAGCAATGTAATGTAGACGTTTTAGCAACTATACATGTTTTTATTAACCTTTGATATTTCTGAATGTCTTAATTTGCATTCTGCCGAGTTGTCCTGGACTAGAGTGGCATTTTACCCATGTTCCAGATGCAATATGTGTTTGGGCTCCTTTAGCATACCTTCTGTGTATATGAAGAGCATTGGATGGCTCATTTGAATGACAGTCATTCGTGTACTTCCATAGCATGTATGTCCCGCATGCCTCCACCCCCAAGCAAAAGAAGATGCATACATTTTAGCATATATGTAATCTGATCAGCTTGCTATGTGTGTGTTTTATTTAAATTCTAATGCCCCAAGGGAATGCAAAAGATTCACCCGAGTGGTGGGGGAGGGGTGTTGAATTAGAATCGTGTCACTTCTGTTTGTGCGAGAGCTGTGTCTATAGAACTAAATCTCGGATGCACAATACTTCGGGTGTGAAGCCTCATTGAAGTGTAAAGAAAGCCTGCCTGTTTTAACCGTGAGTATGGTTAGAGGCAGAGTGGCCATCTATGGTAATCTGTGGGCATATGATTTAAAATGCCTTTGCAAAGTTAATTAGTGGGACTTTACATAACCCATGCTTAGTGTGGGTGCCTGACAGGTTTGAACTCTTTCTGGGTTGAGCAGTAAGGCCAGAGCAGGCAGCTGGCTCACGAATCACTGATGGGTACTTGTGTTTCACAGCTGTGGTTCCTGGTGGAAGATGGTCTGGTCTCCCTTCCATTTGTTGCAGGGTGCTGGAGAGAGGTTTTCTTTCAGGGGAGCTTTGGGCGACTTTACAAGTGGGGTGATTCTGTTCTCACGATATGAAGTCTCAGACCTCTAACATGCTGACAATTTTGTGCCCTTTAAATTTGCAGGCCTTGCTCGTTTTAGATGTGTTCTTCTGTAAACCTGTTCGCTTTTTTTAGCATTACGACAAGTTTTGGGGGACAAAGTTAACTACTAATGCCAAATGGGCCTGCTCAAAACTATTCATTCCTCTCCCGCCACTCCTCATTCCTTTTCGCATCCGTCTGGCTTCCAAAAAGTAGTCAACAAGCTGTGAGGCAGCGGCTTTAAAATCAGCTTGCTTGCTGGCAGCGTGTCTCTTTTCGCCGACCAAAAACCAATTAACAAAACAATATGCTGACACATTCCCTTTCCAAGCTACATAAACCCTAAGAAACAAAAGGCACGCTCCCTTTCAAATATGTGTAAAGCATACAATAAATAAACACCTATAACTAAGACATGCAGACTTTCATCCCGTATATCCCCACATTTGTTGCCATTTAAATGTAGAATGCTCTACAACATAGCTTAAAAACATTGGCAAAGGCGATAGCTCTGGCTGAACTCTTATAAGGTCCCAAAGGTGAGACCTATTGGCTATGCCAATGCTTGTAGTTGTTTATTGTCACATTTGGATGTTAAACTAGTGCAAATGAGGGGCAACCAATGAGCAAACAAAATTAAACAGATACTATCACAAACTAGGCTGCATCACGACGCATAATTTGCCTTTTCTTGCAGCAAAATTTAGTCAGCCCCGCCACATACTCTGGCCCTCTACTGTCACATACTTCCAGTGGCCCAGATTCTAGGCAGGTTTGCCACTGTTTCGTGCCATTTAGTGGTTGACACAATGAACACTGTTGTGGGCAGCTGTATTTTGCATTGTGTCAAACTGCTAGTGCCCTCAGGTTGTCTCATATCTGCTGTGGGGCATTGGGCCTGGTTTTGTAGTACAGAGCACTTAGAATGCTGGTGCCTGTTAATTCCGACTTCGCTAACTAATGCACAACTCCAAGCACCAGAATCAAAGGGACATGAGCCAGTCTCAAGCTATGAACATTTTGCACATGACTTGGAAGAACTGGAAAGTTCTGTACGCTGGTCTGTTTTTCGAATATTTTTTAAAAGTATGCCCTGCAAATGCCTAGTTGGAAAAATGTCGACATCATTTCTTAACTTACGTGATTGAATCCTATAGTCTGTATAAATAACTCTGACATCTGTGCATAGCCCTTAACCCTAAAATGAAACACTTGATGATGGCATTTTGCTGGTGTCTTGTACTACTTTTTAGGGCTGGATTTTGACATCCCAGCTATCAAGTAGGGCGGGCTACTACTAACAACATATATAGAGTAGGGCTTAGGCCCACCCCTTTCACCCATTGACTTCCTTCGACCGTCTTTTATTGTCCTAAGACTTTTATCACAACGTGGCTCAGCCCATTGGAGTATTCATTTAACATCAAAATCGTTTCTAGCTTCCACCTGTTCTCGAATTCTTGCTAGGATCTGAGACTACTTTAAAACTAAGCCCTCTCTGCCCTCTTCTGCTGGCACCCTCCTGTTTATCTCGCTCTAATGAGCTAAAGCTGCTGTGTTAACACATTAAACCAAGAATTATTGAATTTGAGACCAGTCACCATCATGTGCTCCGCGGTACTATATGTATGTCATTAATATCACCCTAGGCCTAGGGTAGCTCCTGCCTCAAGCCAAACACGCAGTTATCATTTGAAGCTTAACACGCCATTTTGACTTGCAAATTACCCCCACTCAGTAGAAATTAAATTGTTTATCTGCCTTGATATACTACCCAGATGACCGTACTTGTAAGTGCCAGCCAATCAGGAGCCTGCAACAGTTTCTATCAATAAATAGGACATAGTAGTGCTTTATTGACCTTTTCTTCTTTGGTTAACCAGTAGTCTGTAATGAGCACGACCTGTGATAGGCACAGACAGGCGCGAGTGGCAATAGTCCGAGGCGAGCTCGAGATTATCGAGCTCGCGTTGTTGCACAGACGGGGATGGCCACCCACAGTGAAATTTGGCCATGGCGGCATGACCGCAGTGCATTTCCACCCAGGCGGCTCTCACTTATGATGTTATAGTAGGCGAAGTCATCTTTCAGAGCCGGATTGTCTAAGTAAGAGCTTTGATGTGTTTTGAGATCATTGTAGACAGTTTGTCTGAAGAATACTGCTCTAGAATCCGGGCCCCTGTAGTGGTATGTGCCGTGTGTCCAGCCCAGCCACTCACATCTCAGCGAGAGGTTCCCCCTGTGGTGTGGTGTCCAGCTCAGAATGCAAAGGCGCCCTGCTAGAAAGTGCAGCGTCGCACTCTGTTGCCAATGAGCTTTCGCACAGACATGAAACCTCCTGACAAGCCAAAATGGGACTGCCCAGCCCTTACAGAGAAGGGGGGAAGGATTGTGGGGCGATACCTCGATAAATGGCGACCGAGTAATTGTGTGGAATGCAAAGATGAATATTTGTTACATTTTTATTCCGCCCTACATATATCACAATTACAAAGGATCTCTACTTCTACACGTATCTTTATAAGGTTTCTCTTCGGGCTTGTGACAGAATTCTTGAAATCAGGACTTCTGTCCCAGGCACTGCTTAGATCTCCCTCCTGACTACGACTTTAAACAAGCATTTGCAATGCAATAGGTCTCGCATTTGCGGGAGTTTAAGCTATTGGCCGTGTAAATGAAAATACCTTTTATTTAGGCTTTAAAAACATACATAAAAGGCATTGTCATTTACAATGTCAATAGCTCAAACTCTTACAAATGCGGGACCTATTAGCATTGCACATTTGTTTTAATTGTAAATGTGTTAGATGTAGAATGCAGTGGTGCACTAACATCCCAACACAGGCGATACTTTTTCCCCAACACACGCAAAAAATAAATGAATCTATGATGTTTGAACAACTAGGTTGCTGTCCACCGGTGTACGGAGGAATGAAGGGGCAGAGTGGGGAAAGAGCGAAGGGGGTGAGTGAAGGCTGTGAGAGGAGGAGAGCGGGGACAGGTATATGGGGGACCCTTGTAAAAGAAGAGAGCAAAAAGGCCGTATGGAGGGTTGTGGGAGATTGCTCTGTAGGGGTGAAGTGAGGGGTGCGTTTATTGTGTGTAGAAAGAAAAATGTTGGTGTCTGGGGGTGAAGGGGCTGACTGTGTGTGGGGGGAGAACAGAGAATACTGGAGGGGTAAAGGGACTGGCTGAAGGCAGGGAAAGGAGCAGGCGCGGCTGGTCCATTTGGGCAGAAAGGCCCCGCCCGCCCCCTTTTTCCCGTAGGAACAGTGTCTGTCAGGCTGAACAAAAGTCCGCCTGGCAGACACTACTCCCTTTAAGTTTAAGCAGCAAGGAGACACACATGCACATTTAGCGCTGGCACCTGGCTTCCTGAACTGAACTTTGCTGAGCTGAGAAAATCACAGCTCCATTGGGCGTGACTTTCTCAGCTCAGCAAAGGTTGATGAGGCCCTCCCCTAAGTAACGAGGGATGGCGTCACTGATTGCCTCGCACTTGGGCGCTTCAGATTTAAGCCCTGAAGCGCCCAGGGTCGAGTGTCAATCAGTGACCCTTCATCACAGAGTGGGGTGAGGTCAGTAGTCTCCCTGACCCCATCCCACTCTGTGATGGCGATAGGACTGCTGCCTTCCCTCATTGGCTGACCTTAGGTCTAGAGAATAAAAATAATTAAGTGGGAAAACTACGAATCCCAGAATACTATTGCTGAAAATTAACCCACCAGAGGGCGATTTAAAAGGGAGTAATTAAATGACTCGTTCTCACTTTCCTGCCCACTGACTTTTGCATAAGCCTGTGAACAAGAAGCAGAAGGCTTTGAAACGCGTAGGGCTGTTTTATTTAATTTTGGGCAAGAGATGTCCGGTTTTTCAACAATAAAGGACGCTGTTTCAAGCTGCAGTATCCGCCTGCTTCTCGAGTGCATCCTTGCAGGGGGACATTCTTTAATGAATATATATATATATATATATATATATATATATATATACATATACATATATATTCGAGATCAAAAGAAGAGTATGGGAGACTGGAGAGAGGAAAAGTGAGCGATGAGAAGAGAGGAAGATCGGAGGAGTACGAAAGAAAGCTGGAGTGAGAACGAGCGAAAAGCCGGTTGTCGGCCTGTTGACTACTAGGCGCATTACCACTGAGAGAACCTGGCAGAGCCCTGGTGGACAGAAGTGAGGGGTTCTGGACATTTACACAACGCCGGCCAGCGGCGTTTGCAGAGGTCCCTGCACACAAGAAGGATTGGTCTAAACTGGCGCTGATATTTCGTTAGAAATACTTCCTACTTCAAGAGATTGAAAAGACCAAAACCCACCTCTTCATTCAGGCGGAAAAAGAAGCGGTGTCGGAATCATTGTATTCCGCGCTGGGCTTGATGCACTGTCATTTTTGCCCCCGCCGAACAGATCCCTGGATGAGACGGTTGTGCAGTCAGGGGGCCCGAGGAGATAACATATTCCAGCAGACAGCGCAGGACATCGGCAGAGGCTCTCATTGAATCCTGAAGCTCGCATAACCACTGGGACGCCCAATCCTGACTCACAACTGCATTCTGGGTCTTGCAGTCATTTCGATACTCCAGGAACTGCTACAGGTGATACAGATCACCGACAGGGGCGGAGCGAACTTTCACTATTTTAGCTGGGACACATCTATGAGATTTCACCTCCCTTTCCTGTTCCACTCTGGGCGCTGACGAGGCCACTGGGCCGAAATGCATACGCCCGCTGCTGCAAAATCTTGGAATAAAGAATCTCCACCTTGCTCCCCTATTGCGGCCTCTGCCTTTCATTTTTGTGAGGGGTTCTGGACATATATATATATATATATACATATACATATATATTCGAGATCAAAAGAAGAGTATGGGAGACTGGAGAGAGGAAAAGTGAGCGATGAGAAGAGAGGAAGATCGGAGGAGTACGAAAGAAAGCTGGAGTGAGAACGAGCGAAAAGCCGGTTGTCGGCCTGTTGACTACTAGGCGCATTACCACTGAGAGAACCTGGCAGAGCCCTGGTGGACAGAAGTCTTTGCTTAGGTCAAGCAGAAGGCCGTAAAATGTGTGCTCCTGGGCAGATGGAATGTGGTAACCTCCACCAGGGCCCCTTTTAACCACCTCGGCTCCACTTTTAAGTTTAAAACTGAGCGTGACGCCGCTGCAAGGAACCGCGCTCGTTTTTTTTTTTCTTCAACTTTATCACTGAGCGCGGTGTCCAATCACTGGAACTCCAACGGAGGTCCACAAAAATACACCAATACAATAAAAAAAGACAGCGGTATCCTGGCAGTGGGCGCTGCGCTCAGTGTTAAAGTAAAAAAAAAATATAAAGAAACCAAGCGTGGTGTCCTTGAAGCGGCGCCGCACTAAGCTTTAAAGTTAAAAAAACAAACAGAGCGCGGTGTCCCTGAGGTGGACGCCGCGCTCAACATAAATGTAAAATAATATTAAATAAAGTGAACATGGTGTCCCTAGCGGATGCCACGCTCATTAAAGAAATAAAAACATACAATTTCGAGCGCTTAGCGCTGCAGCCGCCATTGTCCCGATCAGTGTCTATTTTAAAAATAGTGCTCAATCACCAGATAAAGCCCACTATGTCACGCCGCAAGTACACGATCCAGTCCAGATGTGCGAACCGAAAAGGAGACCGGGCGGTAACAAGTAACAAATAAAACTCATTTCAAATAGGGAGCGAGGGTTTAACATAAACGATGACGCCCGCCAATAAATAAAGGTGGGCGGGGCTTTCACTCCACTTCTAAAATCTTCTTGATTACAAGAAGCCTCGCAGAGTGGGCAGCGCATGCGCGCTTCAACGGTAGGCGAGACCTAAAACGCTGTGAGTAGTAGTCGGACCATTAGTGACCAGCGGGTCTGCCTGTACGCCTAGCTAACCCTGGCAACCAAATGTCCTGGGAGTCAGCGGCACGCGCCGAGCTTCTGAAGGTCTCGAGGCGAGTACAAGGAAGGAGAAGGAGCAGGGGGTTCAATAAGAACAGAATAGAAATGGTATGCTGAGAAAGCAGCCATTGTTGTTGAGGCCCTTTCAATGTCCCAAGTACGATGGTCTAGATGGTTCATTTGAAGTAAGGAAAGAAAACATCTGACAAGTTCCGGTCTGGAAACCAGGTTCTCTGGCTCAACTTGAGCTTAGCTTTATTTTTTGCGTTTCAAAGTTAATTCCTATAATTCAGAATTTCTCGTAGCTGATGTATGAAATGGAGACAGCACAATTTGGAAACACATAAGACCGACTCCCTCGTGATATGGCGGCTGGTGTTTCCCCAGCGAAAAAAACTGCGCTTTGAAGGATGAGTGAAGAAAAAGGGCAAGTGGTAGGCAGTGGCAGAAAGGAAACCTGTTCAAAGGGCCGCAGTTGCAAAGAGGTAGGAAGAGCAAATAGGTAAATGAGAGGAAAGACGTTCGAGGGTCGGACTGTGATAGCGAGAGCCAGTGGAGGACTAGTGAGAGTAACTGCTGTAGGAGGAACGGAGCACTGTGAATAAATTGTACTGAAGGAGTAGGTGCTGGGAGTTGCAACTGAAGCAGTGCTAGTTTTAAAAAAAAAATGTTCTTTTTAATTTCATTAACATATAACCAGTCAGTCAGTATATGAATAGACATAGCATGCCAATACAGTTTATTCATGAGCAGGTCAACCAAAAAGCATTCAATAATCTCATATGTACAGATCTGCTACCCTGTTCTCCAGGAGATTGACAAGGGGACCCCCCCTACTTCGTCTGTAAGGGGACCTTATAATATCTATGCTGACCTGCTAATCTGCCCTTCCCCAGCATCTTGGTGTTCTGCGTCACAGGAATCAGAGCTTGTGTCCGAGTCTGTTGTCCCCCTGGAATCAGGAGCTAAGAGGTTTGTAATGGCCCGCAAGGGGTTTAGTGCATCCTCAAGTCCTCTCTCCTGCATAGTCGTATATGTGTCTCCTCAGCTAGGGCCCCCTCGGTCACATCCCTATGCCAGAGTGCTATAGTCTGGGCTCGCTGGAACATCCATGTGATTGCAATTCTGCATCGTGCCAGTACCATCGCTAGTTGACCAAACTTCTAAGTTATTTTACGGTCCTGCGGGTGTCAACTCAAAGGGTAGTAGAGTGGCATGTACCATTTCTTCCTCTACCAGTTGCCAGAAGCTGTGTTCTACGTCGTAGGACCAAGTGAATGTGTAAACGGTCTGCTCCCTAGTATTACAGCAAGAACTTGTATCTGGTCGGGACTCAGCCATACAATGGATATCTTTAGGCGTTAAGTAGGTTCTTTGCAAAAATGTTTAATGTATCAGTCGAAAGCGGGCATTACTAGAGCCCGTTCGTATTGGTTCACAAACCTGTTGCCAGTATGCATCGCTCATTGGGATATCGATGTCTAAATCGCAGGCCACACAAGCCTGTTATGTGGTGTCTACCATATCTGAGCGCATTGCTCTACAAGGGTGTGTAATTGAGTGTCTACCCGAACCATAGGCCAGCAGGATCTCAAGGGTATGAGTAGGTTCGGGCTGCTGGATATCACAGCCAGGTGTGCCTAGTCATTTCTGCTTGTCCTGCATGTTGCAAGGATTGCCACAGGCCTAGACTGAACTCTTCACAGGCATTTTCAAATGAGGTGAAGTACTTGTCTGGGTACAGGTCGCCCCATATTTCACTTCCCCCCCCCCGCCCCCACACTTTCCACGTTTTGAAGAACATATTGATTGCCATCTGCCTGACTGGTTTTAATATCCAAATTGGAAGTTCCCTTTGGAATGGAGCGCGTTTAAGTATGCCAAGTATGCCACTACAAACCGTTGCCACACTGGCCATCTGTCGCACATTATACAGAGTATCTCTTGGTGTACCCGCCTACTCCATTAGTAGTTCAGGAAGATTACCGGCGTCCACCATTCCTGCAAAGAGCATGTCTATTAACTTGGGTCTGTGTAGTGATCGTGCTGTGTGTTGTAATTGGGCGGCATAATAATAGAGGTCCAAGCGTGGGACATCCAATCCACCCGCTGCATCAGGCTTGGTTAATATGGCCAATGCTACTCTACTATGCTCACCGTCCCATAGGAGCGAGATTAGGTGCAGGTTCAGCTGGGATTGGGCACAACGTGTTCTGGTGTAAGTGCAGACATCTGGGCAGGAGTACCATTTTAGAGATGGCTAATCTGCCCATCGGGGACAGGTGGAGCATATTCCAGTAGGCCACTGACATTTTGAGAGTCAAGCACTCTACCCATATTAAGCTGCAGTTGTGCGCATTGCTAGGTTAAATGTGAAAGGGGGGTGGGTGCAGACAGGAATTGTAAAGTGTAGGAGGCTTGAATTATACTGTTAGAGTTTAAGTGCGAGAGGAGTGTGAGACGGGAGTGAAAGTAAACTGTAAACTAGTGCAAATGTGAAGACCATTGGCCAGCAGTGAGACTCCCTGGTGGCTTTTCTCGATGCGAAGTCTTCATGTTTGCTGAGGGTTGATGTGCATTTAATTTGTTTTCGTGCATTAAGTAGTTTCGGCCGTATTAGCAGAACTAAAACACGGGTTGTAGTAGATTTATGTTTATGCGTTTAGCCAATTTGCATTAATCTGAATCATTCGTGTGCTCTGTGTTCTGCTGTGGTGGCAATTAGCTTTGTTGTAATTGCGTTAGGCACGCTGGTTGCAAGGCTCTGCGGAGTAACAATTCTGAGTTTGTGAGGTCTGCAAGGCAGTTTACATGCTGGATTTGGAAACACGAGCCTGCCTTTTGAAGAGCAGCAGCTTTCAGCAGCTGCTTGTACGAATGGGGGGCAGATCATCCGGGAACTTTTGGGCAATCAGGGGAGGCCAGGCAAGTGGCTAGAGGACAGCAGAGTTACGGGTCGCATTGCTTCTCCAGGCTGAGCAGGCATACCTTCAGTTTGAAATAACCATAGCCTAAACTAGGATGACATGTACCTCCAAGTTCCAGGTGCTACTTGCTCCAGTGACTTGTCACCTTTGTCAGAAGTAATCTCTTTAGTCAAGCAACTCTTTCCAGAAAGCATTCTTGTATCAGTCTGCCACAGTCCACAGCCTTGGAAAAGGAACAGATCACGGTGGTGTTTGAGTGCTGCTGCATCGTCAACCAAAGGGAAGACAGCCTTGATTAAGTAGTAGTAGTGAAAAATACGTTTATTAAACATCAGCACAATATTTTCAAATTGTATTTCTTTAAACAAATAAAACTAACGTTATACCTTCAAAATCAAGTAATGTAAAAGATCGTACAATTCTTAAAAATCTTCTCTCTGCACACATTACATCTAAGAGTTGTATAGCATATAGCAACCCAATTGCATCCATTTGTGCAATAAGACCGTATTTAATTAATACAGGTTTTAAAATACAACACTTTTGCACTACAAATGTAAGCAGGCCAGTAATAGATAATTCATTGATTAAGCAATGAACAATTCCAGGACAGGTATTTTTTTTCTCTTCGCACACCATATTGGCACTCCAGACTACTACTACTATAAATTTGGAGCATCTTCTTCCAGCTGACCGTGTCGATTCTCCTGGTCTGTCTCTCGGCAGTGGATAACAATCTTAATTGTACCTGACAGAAAACAAGCTCTTCATAGTCCAGTTAAGTTTCATGCCCTGTAACCATTCTAGGTATCCTGACATATTGATTTGTTTTTTCTGTGTTTTTTATTTTTTAATTTTGAACCATCAGAGGGATTATAAAACCATTCGGGTATTGATTATCAAAAAGTCTTGATTGTTGCTATCATCTCGTACCTAATGCTGGTTAACTTTGGTAATGAGTACTTATACGCTAAGAACCATTGTACTTGGCTTGCTGAAGTTTGTCAAAGCTCTGTAACAAGTCACAGCCATTAAGATATTCCACTCTCTCTTGCCGTCTATTTTCTCTTCTTATTGGTATAGTTCTTTTCTTGTAGCTGAAACAAGAAAGATGGAATCAGTAAAGATGCAACTGAGGTTTGAAAGTTGAAAATCACTTCTCATGGTGGGACTGTGGTCCGTCTGAAGTACTGAGATATCTCAGTAGATTCCATTGGCATGTGAGCGACGGTGCCTGTAGCTGCAGACCTTCTGAAATCAAGCACCTACTTATTATGGTTAATACAGATTGTGTGTTGCAGAATAGAGATCCAGTCGATAAACTGTGCAATGGGAGATGTCGAAAGTCGATGTTGCAATATGGTCTGGTGCCGGGTAGTTTGACTTTTATCTGAAACATAATGTTGACTTACTGGAATCTAAATAACTATAACTAGCAGGATGCCACAACTCCTTGTTTTAAAAAGGGGTACAATTGTTTTATGTTTGATGCAGCCTGAAGCATAATTCATGACACATCCATTTAGCGTGTTAATTAACTGCATTGGATCCCCCCCATTTGAGTCTCTTGGAGTCCTTATGACATGTATCAGGGGGAATAGCCCTTCAGGATGGACTATGTGATATATATGACTGTATTAGGCACCCACACCCCTTACTTACAATGGGGTATGAGATGAGTTGGCCTGTTAATGTTTCCACTATTCCCTTTAGTTTGATGCTGTGACTTGGGAGAGAATAAGGAACGTGTTGGACTTTGTAGCCCTCTGTGCAAATCCAAAGCACCAAAAAAAGAACCTAAACCAAGGGTATCAGATGCTACAACTTCTTGAGATCCCCTTCATTCATCAAGGAAAAGCTGTGCCCCTAGTCTCTTTTGGAAGATGCAATGGTGTGTGGTTAGACTTTGTCAGAGTGTGGTTCTGAAAATCTGGACCCTGTTGTTATCCCGATATCGAGGTCCAATACCCGTGTCACAAAATATCAACGTACCATGACGAATTTGGTATCGACGAACCGATAATGATTAGGACATCATTCCTATGCATTTACATCATGATCGAGACATGCTAACACCCCCGAATCGTAGTTTCCGTCCCGATGCCTTAGACTCCATTTTGTGAACGACATCCATCTTGTGTCTTGCCCTCATGATAAGTCAATTAAAGGTCGAGCTTAATCTAAAAGGACACGTTCACCTTCCCTGACTTCCCCCTGACCTGTCCCAACTGACTCCATTGCCTTTAGCCAAACCTGTTTGGGCAGCCCCTCGCCCAGTGGCCAAGTACGATAGCATCAATACATAACATTCCTCAAACCATTCACTACATACAGACCATGCTTTCTACAAACATGCACCTGTCCATGCTCCTTGTTTATGGCCAGTTTTATGACTGGGTGGTACCTTCCTTTATTGATGTTTCATCGATATCTGATGGGAGTTCCGGGCCTGGCTAGGTAATCTATCACGAATTGGACATCTAAAATACGGGCTTGCCTACATGACTTCGCTCTTTCGTATTATTGTAGAAATATGTGTATAGCCATATCATAAACTCAAGAATTCTTGCTTGCAGCTATTATTTTTGTATATAAGGAGAAGGCTGGTTCTGTAAAAACGAACAGTCTCCTGAGAACACATGACCCGTGCTTGTCGTGCTTCTAGGACACGTGTTACTTGGTAGCTATCAATAAAACTTGATCTCTGACTGCGACTAGAAGACTCCGTGTTTCTGTGGTCCGAAACAAGGGGAACTCAGAGGTCTTTGGGTGTTATTCCCTGGCACCACCGGGTTCCTAAAAACCCGGCACCTCAGTTGGCGCCCAACTCGGGGCGGTATCAAGCGGCGACGGTCCAAGCCAGATGTTCGTGAGGAGCTTCGTGTGAAAATTCCGGAGGACGGCCAGCCACTTCAGCGACCCCTGTATGTCGACGTGGTTCCGAAGGTCTTTGCTGCGAGGTTCCCCGCGTCCCGACGGCTACGAAGGACTGCTGCCCTGACTATCGCCTTGTTTTGGACCCAGTGATCCTTGGTAGAGCGAAACGATAGACGAGTCTTCTAGCGACGTCACAGATCTTCAAATACTTCAGTTAAGTATAAGTGGAGCGTCTCCCAGTCCTTAGTTTGTCCTTAGTTTTTGGTATCCTTGAGATACGACTTGATTTGGTACTTGCAAGCCCCAAAGCCGAAGGACTCGTGTTTTCACGAGAAATATCGTTATAGATAATCTTTTGAAGTTTGAAGCTAGACTAGTGAGCGAAGATGCCTGGTTTTAGCAGACTTGGAAACTTGTTTTGTCTTGGTTGTAGTAAGGACTCCCGATTAGAGGATTCCTGTCCGGTTCCTCCGATTGGAACTCCAACGTATGAGCTCTATGTAAAGCACGGCGTAGGTCCTATCGCATATAATGAAGTGTGGATAAAATACACCCGTAAGGATGGTGTTTTAAAATGGCCCCAATATGGTAGTTTCGACTCAGAAATTTTAGATAATCTAGAGGTCAAATTGTTCAAGAAGAAAGCCCGGCCGGCGATGTTTGACTCTTTCCGCTTATGGCGTAAAGAGGCCAAACAAAAGGAAATTAAATTAGAAAAGAAAAATAAGAGAGAAAGAGGTATTTCAGTAATGCAAGCCGCGATAAAATTTAAAGACAATGAAGAAGAACAAATAAGTGAGCAGTTGCACAGGCAACGTAAAATGGCAATAGATAAATGCTATCCTGTTTTACAACCTCCTCTGCAAGAAACAATAAAAGAGCGTGAAAAAGATCCATTAATGGCACATCTGCTAAGTTCGCCGCCGCCCTATGCACAAAATGCCACAGCACCTCCGCAACCTTTAGTTGCACCTCTGGTAGCTGTTATGCCGGCTCCTTTACAGCACTCACCAGCTGCTCTTCAACTGGCTTCTATTTCTCTGGTGCAGCCTCCTCAAGGCTCACCGATTACATCTATTTCTCCTACTGTTCCTCCTACAACTTCGCCTAGCACACCTTCTATTTCTTCTGATACTCGCTCTACGAATGCTTCTGTTCCTACTTTGCGTGACTCTGTTCTGCCACCAGTTATTCCTCCGCTTTCACCTTTCGTCTGGCATAAAATGGTCAGCATTTCTACTAACATTCCTTCACCACTTTTTCGGTCGCCTAAAACGACCCCTAATACGGGACCAAGACAATTACGAAGCCAAATGCCTGATTATCAAGAGAGGGAATCACTGAATAAGTTAGCACGGAATTGGGCTATGGATACAGCGAGATATGATGTAGAGTCTGTCGTGAACGTCTTCCGTCAATGGGATGAACCGACGCAAAGATATGTTTTTGAACAGATGTGTGTTTTTCTGTGTGAAGATTTGGAAGATAATGGTCAAGAGAGCAACGCTCGAGAGTTGTGCAATGTACGATTTAAATTTGGGGAAGGCATGATCATAGGTCCCGATGTCGAAAAAGCAGTTGGGATATTATTATCATATCGAAGTACGGGTGGTAATTCTGGGTCATCATCTGAATGTGGTACGTCTAGTAGGAAGAGAGCGAGACAGTACCCCATGAGAGAGGTTCCTCCGGTTTGGAGGGAAGGTGATGCGAATGCAGTACCGCCAATTCTGCCCCATTTCCAGCGTGTATGGGTACATGTCCCCTGGAAAAGATCGGAAGTGTTGGCACTCAAGCAGTCACTACCTGACCCTCGTAAAAACCCGACTGGGTATTATAAGGAGTTATCGCAAACTGCAAGCTCATGTATAATGAATTTAGCGGATGTAGACATGTTGTTTGGGAACGTTGTTCCACATCCTTTATGGAGCAAAATCCGTCATACGGATCACGATCAGGAACTAGGTGACTCGTGGGCGAACATTGCGACTACAGATGCTAGACAAGTCGGTGGTTTTAAACCTGAGCCGTTAATAGCTGAACTTCCCGGTAGGATTATAGCGTACATGAAAACAATAATGCCTGAAGTGCGCGTAAACTGGGACAAGCTATCGGCATGTAAGCAAAAGAAAGATGAGAATGTGTCTGACTTCTTCACGAGATTTGAGGAAACTTTCACCGATCATAGTGGTCAAGATATGGCTACCGAGGGTGGCCAAAGATTGTTTGTAGACAAGTTCGTACATAATTTGCTTCCTGAACTATGTAACAAACTGAAAGATTCGGAGAGTGCTTGGGCTGTCTCTACGTCGGCGCAGATTTTAGCTACAGCCCAGTACTATGAAAATAGGCGTAAAGACGAGCTAGATAAAGCAGATAAGAAGACGAAAGATTTGAAAACTAAAGTTCTTCTCCAGCAAGCTTATCCGCCTCGCACGGCTAGTCAGCCCAATTATCAACAACAACAGCAGTATTCGAGAAACGCACAAGGAAACGAGTTTTCCCATCAACGTCCTACGTATGGCCCGAATCAATGTGCGTATTGCAAGGAAGAGGGTCATTTTAAAGGTAATTGTCCGGCCCTTGCGCGACGTTTAAACGGTTCTCCAGGTGTAAGGGGAAGAGGTGTTCAGCATGCCCCTAGAGGTAGGGGCCGTGGAAATCTCACTCAGAATACGACTTCTTTTCCGCCTCAGAATTCGATGAACAGCTTTGACCAACAGAATAATGCGTCGTCCAGGTCAGCTCAGTACTATGCTGACGACTATTACACCGAACACGAAAATGAGGGTAATGATTGCTAGGACAGCCATGAACAAAGAGAGGGAGTTGTTTCAGTTCCAGTAGATCAGAATGGACCTTATGTCGAGGTGATTACCTCAGGAGTGTCAGAGCCATTTCTGCTGGATACTGGTGCTACAAAAAGTTCTATTATGCACTCGAAACTTCCTGGCGAACCTTTGTCTGGCGAAATGAATGTCTCAGTAGGTTTCTCTGGCGCCCCTGTTAGAAACCCGATCTCTAGTCCTATATCCCTTTCTGTTGGCCCATGCGAATTAGAAGCACCCCTCATTTTGACGACAGGTTGCGGTGAAAACTTGTTAGGTTTGGATTTACTAAAAAGGTTGAATGCGACTTTGTACTGTTCCCCCTTGGGAGTACAACTCACTTTAGGCAAGAAGGTCGTTTCTCAAATGTATTTGTCAAAGGAAAATACTCCAACTGAATTGTTATCACTTCCTGATATACTTTGGGCTAATGGTTCTAATGATGTAGGTCGTTTGGAGATAGCACCGTATGTCATAACTTTGAAAGCCAACGTTAGGTTGCCACGTATTCCCCAATATAAGATATCTGGTGAATGTGAAAGAGCGTTATTGACGATTGTTTATGACCTGATTGATAAAGACGTCATCGAACAAACAACAGGAAATGTTTGTAACAGTCCAGTTTTGCCCGTCTTAAAACTTACTGATCCTTCACAACCGCCTGTATACAGGTTCGTGATCGACCTCAGAGAAGTGAATAAGGTAGTTATCCCACAGTTTCCAGTTGTCCCCGACATTACTGCTTTATTGACAATGGTTCCAGCTTCAGCAAATTGGTTCTCGGTGATCGACTTGAAGAACGCTTTCTTCAGCATCCCGATTGCCGAGGAGAGTAGAGATCTTTTCGGTTTCAATTTAGGAGGACGAAGCTTCCGCTTCAAGTGCGCTCCTCAAGGCTACTGCGAAAGCCCATCGATATTCAGTCAGGCCCTGAAAACACAACTAGACACCATTGTTCTACCAGATGGGTCAACTCTGATTCAGTATGTCGACGATCTGTTGATCGCCGCAGACACTGAAGAAATTTGCAAACAAGCTACACTGTCATTGTTGCGTCACTTATGTGACATGAAGCACAAAGTCTCTCTTTCCAAACTACAATTTTGCCGACAAGAAGTAACCTACCTAGGTCACATCTTGTCGAAGGAGGGAAGGAGACTGACACCAGAAAGAATACAAGCAATTGCAGAACTGAGTGCCCCAAAGACACAGAGAGAGGTTCGAGCCTTCTTGGGCATTACATCGTACTGTAGACAATGGATACCGAATTTCTCACTACTAGCTAAACCCTTGCTGGCGCTACTCTGTAAAGACACGCCCAATCCTATGCCCTGGTCTGAAGATTGTCAGACGAGTTTCCACGAGTTGCGTGATGCATTGTGTTCGGCTCCTGTGTTGGGAAACCCCAACTACAGTAAGCCTTTTACATTATACGTCCATGAGAAGGAAGGTTGTGCATTATCAGTCTTAACACAACACTTTGGGGACAAACAGCGCCCATGCGCGTATTTTTCGGCAACTCTAGACCCTGTGGCTAAAGCCCTACCAAGTTGTCTGAGGGCTACCGCAGCAGCAGCTGTCTGCATTCGACAGTCTGCTGGATTAGTCATGAATAATACTCTGATCGTTATGGTTCCACATGCAGTAGACATTTTGCTAAACAGGACAAAGACACAACATCTTACTAGCGCTCGACTATCGAGTTATGAACTTACACTGTTAGCAAGTCACATCCACATAAAGAGGTGTGATACACTCAACCCCGCCACGCTATTACCCATTCCGACAGAAACAGACACGATTGATAACCATGACTGCTGCTTTAGGACAGAAGAAGAGACAAAAGGGAGAGTAGACTTACAGGACACTCCCCTTCTTGAATGCAACGATACTTTATGGGTTGATGGTTGATGTTTCAAGCTGCCGAATGGTGATACGACTGCCGCATATGCCGTAACGACATTACACACCATTATAGAGACCGCACGTATTTCCCTCCATTCTGCACAAGCTGCAGAACTTATTGCACTTACCAGAGCATGTGTGTTAGCAAAAGGAAAGCGAGTGAATGTCTACACTGACAGCCAGTACGCCTTTGGTGTGGCTCACAGTTTTGGGAGATTGTGGTGAGAACGTGGTTTCCTTACATCACATGGTGCAAAGAGACAACATGGTCAGCTAGTTAATGAACTCCTTGAGTCACTGACCTTGCCCCTACAAGTTGCCGTTATGAAATGCAGTGCACACAAAAAGATTCAGGACGATGTTGGCCGCGGGAATGCATTTGCAGACGAGGTTGCGAAAGAGACTGCAAGGAACACAATGAGTCGGATGTATGTTGCGGGTCCCGCTAGATGGATTGCTGATGTGGGAATGTGTGAAGACACCATTGAAAGCGTGAAATCCATACAAGCCGAGGCAACTGAGAAAGAGTTGAATGAGTGGAGGGAAAGTAAGGGTAGACTAGATGCGAATGGTTGTTGGGTCGAATTGTCGGAACACCAGCGATGGCTATTACCTAATGCATACGTACTTGCAGTAGTAACGATGGCTCACGGCATTGCGCACATCAGTTCGAAAGGAATATGTAAACTATTGGCCCCAGTATGGCAGAATAGCAATATCCCAAAATATGCAGAGAATGTGGTCAGAAACTGTATGATATGTCTAAAACACAATCCCGGTAGGGGAACTCCAACTCCAGCTGGTCATTTTGCGCCTCCAACGTATCCGTTCGAGGTTTTGCAGCTCGATTTCATCCACATGGAGAAGTGCAACAATCTAAAGTATGTGCTCGTTGTTGTTTGCGCCTTCTCCAGGTGGGTGGAAGCGTACCCCCTTAAGGACAATACCGCCTTGACAACTGCCAAAGCCCTTGTCAAAGAGTTCTTCCCTAGATTTGGTATGCCTAGAATTGTCTGGAGTGATAATGGAAGTGAATTCATAGGACGCGTGATGAAGAGAGTGTGTGAGTGTCTAGGCATACACCAGAAGTTCCACGCTGCAAACCACCCCCAATCAGCTGGATTAGTAGAGTGCTACAATGGCACGTTGAAACTCAAGCTAGCCAAGATCCAAGCCAGTACAGGTCTTAAATGGCCTGACGCCTTGCCCCTAGCACTCTTGCCAACGAGAATGACTGTCCATTCCAGATTAGGACTTAGCCCTCACGAGATAGTGTTTGGCCGCCCAGCCAACGTCTGGGGCGTGCCAAGACCAAAGAAACTCAGCGAAATAGAACACCCCGTACTGCTTGACTATTTGTGCGAATTGACAGCTAAATTGCGTGTTTTACACCAACAGGTTCACAGTTCCTCTCCGCCAGCCTCTGACGATCCAGGTCATACCATCAAACCCGGCACGTGGGTCCTGGTGCGGAACTTCCAGCGCACAAACAACGGACAGCCGAGGTGGACCGGACCATACCTGGTACTTCTTTCTACGAGGTCCGCTGTTCGGGTGGAAGGCAAAAAGAACTGGGTGCACGGGACCCATTGTAAACGGGTCCCTCTGCCCCTTCCATACGACTGGTGGGTCAATAAAGGACTTGCCGACTCTGAAACAGAATCCATACCTCGTTTCATCCCTTTCAGCGATGCACGTTTAAAAGAGACTGTCGCCGAAAAGGAGAGTGATCGTATTTTGCAAGGACTTGTGCCACCGTCTATGCAGTTGGACACTACCGAACCTGAGACATTGTTTGAAGACACTTCCGTACCTGGGAAACGACGGTACAACCTGAGATCTAACCCCAGAGACTAATAAAAGAGCAAACTAATGTGATTTCTTTTCCCCTAAGAACTATTTTTTGATTTTTCAGCTCTCTCGTCCCAGGGAACTAGCTCATTTTTGATTTTCGAACCGCCATCCGGTTCTGCTGCTAGGGTCGCGGTTGAAGTCTGGGGAGTGCAACTGGGGACGTTTAGGTCAACGGTTCTGATTGGTCCAAGGGAGTTACCCCGGACTGAACAGAGCGCACTCCCTGGGAGAACCAACCTACCACCGCGGGCAGCAAGTAGAGGATGGAGTTTCCAAGGGTAGAGAGACCTGCCAGATTCACGAACTTTGAAAGACAATTGTGTACAATACTGTCCAGAAGAAGATTTTTAATAATATGTGTTTTAATGCTGTGTAGCATAGTAATGTTCTTGACTGGTTATGCTCTATTCGTATTTCAAGTTTCCTTATTCCAAAATGACACCCGGCCAACGCCTCCTCCCACTCTCTCTCCACACTCCTTTCACCATCTACCTGAACACGAGTCTGCCAGAAGACTCGAATTTGTAAATAACTCATTTATTCAACTCCTACACCAACACCAGTCCATAATGAACACATCAAACTGTTGGATATGCGGACTCATGCCGCACACGACCGATAAGGGTATCCCATACTTCATCCTGCCATTCAGTTATTATGGTTCTCTGTGGGCTTTCCAGACCATGTTCCTGTTCGCCCTAGAACCATACCCAACCGGTTCCATTGAAAGCGATTCTAACAACAAGGCACTAGTGGCAGGGATAAGAAACATGAGTAGAGAGTTCGACACATATCTAACGATCCCCAAAGATGAACTCACTCCATACACTCGTTGGAACGTAACTAAATATGGGGTTTACCTGAGTAAGAGCCAGACAGCGAAGAAATCCCGCCCAGTTTGGATAGTACCCCACCGAGGTCACTTATGTTTACAAGGTATTGGTAGGGATCCCAAAGCACAATTAGGAAAGAGCATATGCACGGAAACATATTTGTTCGCTTCTCGAACTTCCCCTATACTATTAGCAGCCAAAGGCACGTATTTCGTCTGCCACGACCAAGCATATACATGGTTGCCCCCTGACTTCTCAGGCACGTGTTTCATCTCATTTCTGCTGCCTCCCACCTACACGGCCCGAGCAGATTACCATCGGACAAGGACAGCTAGAGGTGTCGTGAGTAAAGACGACACCGCGGATCAGGAATTCGCTGACTTCGCAAAGGGTTTTCTGCCATTTTGGGGGCCTATGGTGAACAGCAGGAATATTCGCCAGTTATCTAGGATAGTCGAATCCGCCGTGATTACAACGGCCGGAGCACTTGGCAATTTGACGACCGAGCTTCAGTCGGATCGACTTATGACCCTTCAGAACCGAGTTGCCCTAGATATCATACTCGCCGATCGTGGTGGTGTGTGTAGAGTGATCCAATCTAGTTGTTGCATTTTCATCCCTGATAACGCACCGACAGTGTACCAAGCCATCTCTAAACTACACGAAATATCTGGTTCCCTTCACGTGGAAAAAGGAGATTGGTCCTTGCTAGGGTGGTTCTGGGGACTGATCACTGCCTGGGGATGGAAAACACTGATCTTCATTGGGATGATCTTAGCACTTCTGTTTATGTTCTGCCTGTGTGTACAGTGCGCTCCTGCACTCTGTGGCGTCTGTGCTACTGTGGCCTCTGTGCTACTTCATGTGTACGGAAGCCTGTGTCAAGGGACGAACTGAGCAACAGAATGATGTTACAGCAGCATCTCCACGAATTCCTTCATACAGATTTGAATTATTGCCTTACATAAGGGCAAAAGGAGGGTGTGTGGTTCTGAAAATCTGGACCCTGTTGTTATCCCGATATCGAGGTCCAATACCCGTGTCACAAAATATCAACGTACCATGACGAATTTGGTATCGACGAACCGATAATGATTAGGACATCATTCCTATGCATTTACATCATGATCGAGACATGCTAACACCCCCGAATCGTAGTTTCCGTCCCGATCCCATAGACTCCATTTTGTGAACGACATCCATCTTGTGTCTTGCCCTCATGATAAGTCAATTAAAGGTCGAGCTTGATCTAAAAGGACACGTCCACCTTCCCTGACTTCCCCCTGACCTGTCCCAACTGACTCCATTGCCTTTAGCCAAACCTGTTTGGGCAGCCCCTCGCCCAGTGGCCAAGTACGATAGCATCAATACATAACATTCCTCAAACCATTCACTACATACAGACCATGCTTTCTACAAACATGCACCTGTCCATACTCCTTGTTTATGGCCAGTTTTATGACTGGGTGGTACCTTCCTTTATTGATGTTTCATCGATATCTGATGGGAGTTCCGGGCCTGGCTAGGTAATCTATCACGAATTGGACATCTAAAATACGGGCTTGCCTACATGACTTCGCTCTTTCGTATTATTGTAGAAATATGTGTATAGCCATATCATAAACTCAAGAATTCTTGCTTGCAGCTATTATTTTTGTATATAAGGAGAAGGCTGGTTCTGTAAAAACGAACAGTCTCCTGAGAACACATGACCCGTGCTTGTCGTGCTTCTAGGACACGTGTTACTTGGTAGCTATCAATAAAACTTGATCTCTGACTGCGACTAGAAGACTCCGTGTTTCTGTGGTCCGAAACAAGGGGAACTCAGAGGTCTTCGGGTGTTATTCCCTGGCACCACCGGGTTCCTAAAAACCCGGCACCTCAAGAGGAAGATTATTCCACCAAATAGTGGCAAGCAACTGAAGAGTTTACTGCCAAACGGTTTCTTCTAGAACTTAAACCAGCATGCCACATGTATATACCTCAAAGGTCAACTAAGGGAGTGAGGGGAAGGAAGTATACGTGGATTGAGGAAACAGCAGGACCAGATTGGGGTACTAATGTGCTAGTGGATAGTTGGTGAAAGGAACTTCAACGTGGAGTAGTGAAAAAAGGCAAAGGAGGTTCCGCAGCAGCAGTGGGAAGAAAAAAATGCAATTGAAGGAGCAGCTGCATGAAGTAAGTGAGTGGAGAACAGAGTTATATATAGCTGGCAATTATAAGGGAAAGAATGGGGTAAGAAAGTGAAAGTACATAAGTGTGAGTTTGAGAGCCACTGGCAACAGTGATGGTGGAGCACTGCCCGTTTGTGCCATCTTCTTGCTTCCAGTGGGTGACGTTACTTTATGTTGTATTTGTACGTTTGTAGTTTTCTGTTGATTCGTGGAACTAAACGGCAAGCACCTTTGGGGTTTTATGGCCTTAACATTGACCAAAAGTAATTCATCCAATTTTCTATTCCTACCAAGACACATGCTGGATTATCAAGATGGGAGACCTCGTGTTTGTACGCATGTGTACAAACACAAGGTCTATGAACATTATCCTGTGCTTCAAGAAAAGCCATTGAAGTGCACACAGTGTTTGCGAGTGACCATGCTGGGAGCTGGGCATGCTCATCATCGCTTCCCACTGAAACCATCAGTGCTTGTATATGGGGAAATGAATACAAAATAGTAGGATTAGATAAGAAACTTTTTTTTTTTTTTAAACTTTATTTATCATTTTCCAAAAAAAGTAACACAAACAAAAAGGAAGCATACATGTTGCAATATATATCCGAGTCAGGTGTCATCACAAAGGTCACATATACAAAATCATAGCAGTATGAGCATAGCCAAAGGACACTACTAAAACAAAAGATAAGGAGCGCGGTGAAACTCTGGCACAATACACCCCAGGTCATTGCATAGGCAGTAGGGAGGGAGCAGAACATCGCACATCAATTCTCAATGAAAAACAAGAGTCGAATAAATCTAATCACCCTTTGCCCCTCAACCAATCCCCTCAGGAGCCATCGTAGGAGTGGACGGAGGCTGGGTACCATCTACTGTGCCAGCTACATATGTGCGATACGGACCCCAGATGTCAACAGGTCTGGATGAAGAGGGGACCATGTCCGAGTACTCAGTGCTATTGGTGTTGCATTGCGCCAGGCTTCGGAGCCAGGAGCTGTGTGACGGGGGGCGTCTGTCACACCACCGTAGTGCCACTTCCCGTTTAGCCAATAAGAAACTGAGTGCAGCCAGTTTGCGTAAATTTTTCGGGAATTCGGCCATATATCCCAAAAGGGCGATCTCAGGGATCGGAGCCAGGTTCAGGTACAGCATAGCGCTAAGTGTAACGTGGACCTGGGACCAGAAACTATGGAGCGCGGGACAGGACCATGAAAGGTGCGCAAAATCAGCAAAAGGGCCGCTGCACTTGGGGCAAGCATGGGGGCGCGAGGGGTCTATTCTGTGTAGTCTCGCTGGGGTGAAATACAGTCTGCGTAGAAATTTAAAGTGCAGAAGTTTATGTTTACTGTTAAGTGAAATGTCTTTAGTCGCTCTGCAACACCACTGCCACTGGTCGTCCGTAATGGTGGAGCCCAAATCCGCCTCCCAGGCGGCACGCACCAAATGATCCCTGGAGGGGAGGAGCTCGCAGCACATGTGATATAGCTTGGAGACCAAGTGCGTGCCCGAAGTGTGCTGAATAATGAATGTGAGGGGAGCCATCTCCTCTGGAGGGAGCGGGAAGGAAGAGAAAGACGCACGCAGGAGGGAGCGCAGCCTGGTCAGCACGAAGGAGTCCATGAAGGTCCGCTCCAGGAATCGGGGATCCTCCGTGAGCGTGAACGCATGGCCATCGGGGAACAGATCCCCAATGGTAGCAATGTGAAACTTGGACAGCGTGTGTTGCACTACTGTTTCCCCAGTAATTGGTAGCCAGGTGGAGTTGGGCAACGGGAGGCACGGGGAATACAGTTGAGGAAGGCCAACAAGGCGGCCCAGTCTACCCCACGCCCAGCAGGTCGACGAAACCGTTTGAATGTCTCGAGGGTCTCTAGGTAAGCCCGACGGCAGGGTGGTGGACAGCGATCCCGGCAGGACCAGATCGGCCTCCGGCCGCAAATAAGGAATCCGGGCATCTGGGTGGAACCACGGGTGCGCATAGGAACACTGCGCCACTAGAAAATAAAGATAAAAATCAGGGACGCCGAGTCCCCCCCGCTCATAGGGGAGCGTCCGTACCTGCCAGGACACTCGCGGCGACTTGTTCCCCCACACAAGTTTCAACAACAATGAGCGTAGTTGTGTGAAGAATGTTTTCGTGAGGGGCACCGGTATATTATTGAATAAGTATAAGAACCGCGGCAGTACAATCATTTTAATGATGGCGATACGCCCAACCATGGACAATGGCAGACGAATCCATCTGTCAATCTGTCCCTCTAGGGCCGTGAGAGCCGTACCGTAGTTTAATCTGATAATGAATTCCGTGTCTAAGTGTACGTGGATGCCCAGGTATTTTACAGAGTCCTGGCTCCATGTGAGGGGGAAGGGGCACGAACACTCAGTCGTGACTGGCGTGAGAGGAAATAGTACGGATTTATGCCAGTTGATGCGGAGGCCAGAGTACTTGCCAAATCTGGTGATTTCTAATAGCAATGGTTCAAGATTGGACTGGGGCTGTCGGACATAGAGGATGGTATCGTCTGCATATAGCGAAATCAAGAGCGGGCCCGTCCTAAATTGGAGGCCACGGTGTAAATGCTTCTCTTGGAAGTGCCGGACCAACGGGTCCATTGCCAATATGTATAAGAGCGGCGACAGGGGACAACCCTGTCTCGTACCACGGGCCAGGCGGAACTGCGCAGTGATTGTTCCATTTAGGCGTAGGCGGGCCACCGGGAGAGTATATAATAACTCCACCGTGTTAACCAAACACTCAGGTATCCCCATACGGCGCATCACTGACATGAGAAAAGGCCATTCTAAAGAGTCAAATGCCTTCTCGGCGTCTAGTAGGATCGCTGCCGCCGGGACGTCGGGATCAACCCGGTGTAAGATGGAAAAAAGGGTGCGAAGGTTAAGAGAAGTGGAGCGGTGCGGGACAAAGCCCGATTGGGCAGGGGAGATTATGGATTCCATTAAAAGCGAAAGTCGGATGGCAAGCACTTTCGCCAGAATTTTGTAGTCTAGGTTTAGTAAAGATAGTGGGCGATAGGAAGCGCAGAGGGTGGCATCTTTACCCGGCTTAGGGAGAAGCACTATGACTGCCTCTCTAAGCGTAGGGGGGAGACAACCTGCTTCTAATGCTTCAGCATACATTTCCACAAGGCGGGGAACCAGTACATCTTTATAGGCTTTATAAAAGTCGGCCGAGAACCCGTCCAGTCCCGGGGCTGAGGATCCCGTCATGGAGTCTATAGCCTCCACCACGTTGTCAGACGTAATGGGGTTAGATAAGAAACTTTGGCAGTGACTCACACTAGAGGTCTGATTTCTTCTTCTTGTTTTAATGTCAGAATATCTTTTCCAGACATATTATCTGACATCAATTTTGGGTCCTAAATATAACTTTTTTAAAAAATCGTCCCTTTGGGTGCAGATTTTATATTATTAACTCTTATGGCCCGATGTTTTTGCATACGATATTTAAGTCACAATATTTATGTTAGATGATATTATGACAATGATATTCTGGTACCAGCTCTTTGGTGATCTCAATGTGCTTAGCATACATATGCTAAGCTCCCTATAAACACATAAGTGCTACCCAAATAATGGGTCGGATATAACACATATGTGCACACCTCTTCCCGAAGAATCTCTGGTTATGGTGCTATTTGTGTTTGTGCCTCAGATATACTATACCATGTGCACTCTTATAAACCTTTCCAACAACCATAACTTCCCAGAAAGATTTATGATGTGTCTGCATAGGTGGGAAAGGAATTATGATCCGTTTTCTTTAGGCGCACCTATTGATCCCGCCCTAATACACACATTGCCATTCCTTTACCAGTAAATACGTACATGCACTTGTGTGTGTGTGTGTCTGTCTGTCTGTCAGTAACGGCTAATGCTTTTTTGTGTACAAGCGCCCCATACCGCATTTTCGCCTTAATCACGGCCTCAAACTTTTCTTCAGACGCAGTTCTTCTAAAGAAATGGGCGTGGCCTCTATTAAGGTGAAAGCGTGGCGTGGGTCGCTTGTAAACAACAAAAAAGTGAATAAATAGTAAAAAAACGTGAAAATAAACCAGGGGCACGGGCCGCCACTGTGGCGTGCTGTACCATAAAGACAGGTGAAAACACTTTAAGGAAATAGTGGTCAGAGGTGGTAATTAAAGCCTACCATAGTCCTTATGGAATGATGCAAGATGAGACAAGCGGTAGTAAGGAGGGACTACTAAGCCTATTGACCAATGAAAAGCTACAGTTTACAAAGGACAATTACACAAGCCAATGAAAAAATGGACGGAGAGTGGGCAGGGCTTTAAGTCCCTACCTGAACCTGAATACAGTATGCCTCACAGAGCAGCGCATGCGCTGCCCAGGCTCGTCCTAAAAATCAGGGCTTGGAGTTTCTAAATAGTTAATGGACAAAGAAGCGCACCCTCCCAAGAGGGAGGGCGCCGCTTAAAACGTGTACTAAAACAGTTTATAGCATGTACAAGTGTCATACATTACATAGCAAAAACTATAGAAACACATCTGACAAAAAGCAAATACTC
Source organism: Lissotriton helveticus (assembly GCF_964261635.1). Lineage (NCBI taxonomy): Eukaryota > Metazoa > Chordata > Amphibia > Caudata > Salamandridae > Lissotriton > Lissotriton helveticus. The sequence continues at coordinate 1,366,481,163 of NC_136065.1, forward strand.
TTATGGACTGCAAAATGAAGTTAAATCTAAACAGAAACTGCTTCGCAGACTTGAATTGCTTGCAGGGTTTTAGAGTCATTGTTGAGAAATCAGTGTTTTTGCTGGCAAAGTTAAGGACATGTATATAGGGTCTGGTAGGCACAACCATTTAAAGACATGGACAAGGTGAGCAGTTGCCCAGTGCCCCAAATTGGAAGGGCATCCCTGATAAATTGATTGGCACCAGAACCATTTTAATGCATGTGAAAATGCCCAAGGCCCCCATTTTTAGGTCGAGCCTGGGCAGCACATCTGCTCCTCTGCGAGGCATGCTGTATTGAGGTAGAGACTTGAAGCTACACCCACTCTCTGCCCATATTTTTCATTGGCTTGTGTCATTGTCCACTGTAAACTGGCTGTTCATTGGTCAAAACGGCTTTGTAGTCCCTCCTTATTATCACCTTGTCTCATTATGTAACCTCCCATGGCGACACCCCTTTTTACATGTGCTGTTACTCTGTAGGCTTTAATTACAGCCACCGAGCACTATTTCCTCAAATCGCTTTGTCCTGCGTGCTGTTGCAGGCAAGACATGCTCGCTCATAAGGCTTTTTAAAAAAAATGTTATAGCACGCATTTGCAATGCAATGCGTTTTGAATTTGCGAGAGTTTAAGCTATTGGCATTGTAAATGACAATGCCTTTTATGTATCTGTTTTAAAAACAGCACATACATAATAGGCATTGTCATTTACAATGACAATTACTCAAACTCTCTTAAATTCGAGACCTAATGCTTTGCAAATGCTTGTTCAAGGAGCTTCTTGGTCAAGTGATTGAGACGGAACTCCCAAAAACCAGGTGCATAAAAATGATTTATTATTTAATTTGACTTCTGGGCATGTCCATACTTCCAACATTACCTCTAGCGCTTTCAGGCAGTTAGCAGCGATTTAAATTACAGAATCTTTCTGTCATGCCTCTCTTCTTACGACCTTAGCTCTTCTACCTCTGCTCTCTCTTTACCTGCTCTGTGCTGATCGCTACATTTCTGTGTACTTACCCTCTCTTCTATGCTCATCTGTCTTCTTCCTCTCTCTACTTCTGGTTCTCACTGCCGCTCTCAAAACCTCGCCATTCTACCACTCTGTGCTTGCATGACTCCACCTCTTCACTTTCATCTCATTATCTCCACATCCACTCTCTACCTCACCTGTCACTCTCTCTGTACTTCACTTGTCACTGCCTATTGCTCAGCCCTCTCTCTAGCTCACCACTCTTATTCACCTCACTTCTGTTTCTATCTCACCACACTCTCTCCTCAATCTGCTTCACCTTCCTCAATATCATCTCTTTAACTCAACTATCTTTCTCTCCATCTCTCTACACCTGTCCTCTCCTCTACCTCGTCACCTCATTTCTGTATTACATCTTTCTCACTACTTGATCTGCTTCCTTTTGGTATGCCCCACCTCACCCCTCACACTTGTCTCCTTTTCTCTAGTTGTGTTTACCACTCAACTGCACTCCGAGGGCCTGATGTACAACGCCATTTTTGTGATCGCAAACCCTGCTATTTTTACATTCGCAGAGTTTGCAACTGCATAATTGCATATTTTCTATTTATGAAACCTATTCTGAATCACATTTAGGAGGTGGGCGTGCAAGGGTTATCATTGATAAGTGTCAATGATTTGCAGCTGTTGCATTTTCAAACCATTGATCTGTTACCGATTCCTCAAATGGATCTTAAAGTATGCAAATCTCGGGGTGTGGTGGGAATGAATATGTTCCTTCCTAAACATGCAGTAGGTGCACTCAACCAATATTTCTTCTGAATAAGCAGACGTGCAAGGATGGCGCTGAGGCTTCAGTAAGATCTCATTTCAGTAGAATTGAGCCTCTTAAACCATACTAATGGTTGTTCAGAGGCATCTTTGGTTACCTGCATGGTGTTCAGGAATACTAGCTAACAACGTTATTCATTATTGGTGTTCCTAAACTGTTCCACGCTTAAGATACAATACTAAATGCACCTTGGGCTTGAGTGAAAGGGGTCGATTTAAATACTTTATCTAAATTAATTATTTGGCAATGATCAGGAGCAAATTCTAAGCTAATTTCGCAAGTCTGCCAACTAGGGGGGTGAGGGGAGGCCAGGTACATATTGTGCATTCTCTAAGTTGCATTGAATGAAAAAATGCATGTTTTATTTTTCTCAAACCTTGTTGGTTATTTTGTGAGTTTTGTTTGCAATGATCTGTTTTGGTTATTATTTCATTTTTGAACTTCGAAATCCAAGAGGAATAAATTGTGCTTGCAGTAATGCGCATCTAACGTGTTTTTTTTTTTTTTAACGAAATGTAAACTAGATATGCTTATCAATATATTGGAGGTGAGAAGTAAATAACTTTCCCTGAAAACTTATGGTTTTGTTCTGTGTTAGAGACCTCAGGGTATTTTCTGTCATAAAGTTAGGAGTGCTCCTTAGTGCATGCTAAAACAACTTTCTGACAGGCACAAGTACTGCTTTAGCATTTTTGAGCCCACAACCCAGCGAAATGTATATATTCGCTATTGCAAGACACAAGACATTCAGAATAAAAGACTGAAGCTACTTTACAGGATTTCTTCCTCTAGTGTGAAAGACATTTCAGAAAAATAAAGGTGGACGCTATTGTTTTTCTTGATCTCTTGACTTACCCTCTAGATATGTGTTCGAAGGTTACAGTAATGGAAATCTGGTTGTGCTGAAAATATGAATTGACTGCCTGTGATCTTCTGGAATGTACTGACAGATTGGAGTTGAGGGAGTCACCGCGTTGGTAAATCGACATGGAACTGTTTTTCTTGTCAGAAGTGTAATTTCTTATTTTAACTGTTCATCTATTTCTGTTTGACGGGGAAATTCTTTGTGACGATAAGTAATGCGAACCAATTGATTCTTGGATCAAGTAAAACATTTCCCTAATTTGCATCGGTGCTAACGGTATGATGATACAAAGGTGGGCGAGCTCGTGCCGGGCCATCGGGCCATCCCTGAGAGACTCACGTACACTTGGTTTCAGCTTTACCACATCCCTGCGAGTTTCGCTTCTGTGGCGGCCGCTCCCGAGCTGAGCATTGATCCACCAGCTGTCCCCGGAGAGCCGTCTGCAGGCTAAATGAAAAGGCTGCTGATTCTTGAGGTTGTGGTATTTCGATCCTCATATTAACATCCACGTTTCTCAGACTTGGGTTTTCGTCGAGAAGAGGGGGTGAGATAAGGGCAGCAGAGTTGTGTGTAGCGAGGTACAGTAGCACGACTTTGTACTGTACGTGTGGCCATGAACGCCTGGGACGGGTCCTGCTGCGGGCAAGGGTGTTGTTGTTCACTTTTATGGCGGGGCCGGCTACTGTTGGTATCGGAGCATCCCCTGGAAGTCTGGTGGGTGAAGGCCGGTTTTCGAAGGCCTGGCAGCTTCCGTCACACTGCCAGCACCAGGTTTCTTTTTGGCGGGCTTCGCTGTTGGCCCACCAGAAGAAAGCTGTCCCTTGTGGTAGAGTTACCCAAAGCTATTTACGTAGTTCTTATTATGTATAACCATTAGAATTGTGTCCTTTATTGACATTTGGAGAATATAAGGTGGACATTTCTGCACTGATTCGAAATTGCGAGCTGCAAAGTCCACACTTAGCAGTGAACCTCTTCCTGGTGTTATTGGAGCGTGTAGAGCTGGTGGCATCGCATCTGCTACAGCTCTGAGCTGGGCGACACGAAGCTGGTCGTCTATAGGTACAGCCATGAGTGGTGGGAGGCATGTGCTGCCACACCACAGGAGGTATAAAAAAACGACTCGCACTGCCACACCACTGGTCAAAGATGTCATAGATTTCTTGCTGACATACCATAGATCAGAGAGAAGGGAGTTCACAGGGTGCAATACCAGAGATCAAAGTGCAGGGAGGCCTCTTGCTGCCATAACAGGACAGAGAACTGGGAGTATACAGCTGCCATACCACAGGCCCGAGTGCTGGGACACCTCCCACTGCCATACCATGGGTCAGAGGCCAGGGAGACCTCCTCCTGACTCGTCACAGGCAAGAGAGCTGTTAGAAAACCTTCAGAGGCAAATCCAATGTAATTGTAAAGAATGTAGGTGTATTACTGCAGTGCAGTTCTAAAGGTTGGTATCCTTTCAGATCCGCTTAAAACGAAAAACCACAGCGGTTTTACATTTCAAATACAGCCAAGCTGTGTTCAAATATAAACAATACATAATACCTACACTTTAATGTGAATTCCTTAAAATGTGGCTGTTCCAAAAATCTGTATAAGCATTTCTGTATACTCTGTCGGCTGATGCTGTTAGCGCTGGGATGCCTTCGGGTAGCTACGCGCTTTAGAAGTGTTTTTCTTTTCCGTTCTATTCCATAAAGGTTAATATTCTACACATCTCTCCTCCCAAAGCCATTAGAAAAAAGAATTGTAAACAAAATTCTGATTAAACATATACTCCGTGTTTTACAGGAGGTCTTCTTTCACAGCTTATTCTTTTAGCCCTTGGTGCCACTAAACTCCATAACACCATTGACATTGGTAGTAAGCTTCATGTTTTCTGAATACACCACTACAAGAGCATCACTATCTTGAGCCAGCTGATTATCCTAAATGTTTCCTAAATTATCAACCATAACCAGGTAATATTTCTCGTCTTCCTGTACCACACTGTCTCCACTTACCTTTCGCATAGACTTTGGAACCCATCTCCCCCAGGAGCCCCCAATCCTGCTTTAGTCAGCATACAAACTTAACGACAAAAGAGCTGTATTGGGAACGGTTTAGCTGTATGTTTTCCAAGGACCAGTTACTTCTTTATGACACCTACGGTTCAGGTGTCTCACTCGGGATTGTGGCCTTTTGATCATGCAGTACATGTATGACACTACTCACACTATGAGAGCTAAGCCCGAAAGACTTTGATTATCTGACTAGTTGCCTTGACCACTATTGATTGATGTCCAGAAATTGGCACTGCATCCACTCCAATATTGGTAACCGTACCACTGAGACAAAGACGAAATATAAAGTAATCAATAACGAGGCAGCTTTAGGAAGTTAAGGATCTTTAAATAACAAAGCCGAGAAGAGGAATGAAGGAAAAAAAACATGAAGCAAGGAAGAAAAATAGAAAAGGGAAAGAAAGATGAATAAGGATGAAGACGAGGAAGAAAGGAAAAAAAGAAAAAAGTAACCAAACCTAGAAGTAAAACTGGAGAGGAAACGAGAGGGGTGAAGGGACAGAGGGGGTTGTTAGGGGAGGGGCGAAGGAGAATCGAAGGAAGGAAGGTGAAAAAAGGAAAGAATAAATGGAGGAAAGATAAAAGGGAATGAAAGAACCTATGAATGGAAAGAAATGGCAAAGGACAAAAAAAAAGACGAAATGAAGCTTGAAAGTGGGAGAAGAAAGAAAAACCAATGAAGAGAAAGGAAAGAAGAAAACATAATATGGAGATAAAGAAGAAGAGGGAGATAGAAGGAAAGAAACCAAAAAGAAAAAAGGAAAAGATCGTAGAATGTGAGTATTAAATACAAAGAAAGAGAACAAAAGAGAAAAATGAGATTAAATGAAGGTGAGCGAAAAACAGAATAAAGTAGAGAAAAAAGTTAAAGTTAAGACTGCGAAATAAAGAGAAAGATTAAGAAGAGAGGAAAGGCGATAAAAAAGGAAATACTAACAATGAAAAAGAAAGAAAATCAAATAGCAAAAGAAAGAGAAAGGAAAAAAAGACCTATTTAACTGTAATGCAACTGTCCAACTATATTACTGCTATTGACCTTAAGAAAATCAACTTGTCACAGATACACTATTTTTTTCAGGCAGTGTGTCTGATGTGGGGCATTAATTCGTTTATTTAAGGTTTTTAATCCCTGTCACCTTTCTAGGCGTCACAGCTACGTATTCTTAACTACCCTAACAGACAGGGGAGTAACTCCAAGACAGTCTGCGAGCTACCGGAAGCTCGCGATTGACCTGTTGGAGAATCCTGAACCAGACATTTGGCCAGAAGCATGTTGCAAAATGAAGCATGCTACAACCTTACTAAAAGAGGGTTGGTGCTTACAGAAGACACATCGACACAGAAACACATCTGAATATAAAACACATCCCAGCTGATAGTAGCAGTCAAGTTCACTATTTATTGGCATCTAACTAAACAAATGGGCTTCGATGAAATCAAACAAATAGTAGAGGGGACGCAATACAAAAGGGACACTGACCTGCTTACTGTGGAGTTGTGTTCCAGAACTTCTGACAATAAACACTAGCCTTAGTAGATTACTAATTTCTCACAGAAATCCCTAAACACCCCATATGCCGAGACGGGGCTTTCTTTCCCACTACAGCCCCAGAGTGGTATGCAAGTTTCACTTGTGTTAGTGGATGCTAAACAACCGCTTCTCATCCTTTTGGGGGAAAGAAGGCACCCATGCTTCAAGACTGGCCACACAGAGTATGGCACATTTCAGGCATGACAAAGATTGTACTAGTGCTATCTTAAGAGGGGTTTGACATAATTTGCAAACCATTCTTGGATTATCTCACATTTGAATTTAGGGAGGTCACATGAATTTAGAGAGCTCACATGCCACAGGTTCATAAGCATATTAAAATAATCGATTCATAGAATTCCCAACTACTGGAACATTCAGGCTATGGCAATGTAGAACACTAGTTTCATCCACCACTTAGTCAGCAGTCCAGAGCGTACTGGTGCTCTCGTTGAGGAGCCGGGCTGTACTCCAGGCATGGAATGTCAGAGGGCCGAGGGGGAAACTGGCCCAGAAGGGCTAAAGATTTCTTAAACTTTCAATGTTTGTTATTATCTTTAATGATAAGTGCTTTCTTGTCCTGGGCTGGCCTCCAGGCTGCTGATGCTGGTTGCTGGAACACAAAGCCTTGGTAAAAAAATATTCAAACTATATAAAAGAATTGTGTGGACCCAGGCGGTACCAAATTCCTAACCACATTTTGTAAGAGGGCCTGTAACTTGTTCCTGTAAAAGCCAGATGGCAGCCTGCATATATTATTAGCAGGCAGTGTGCCTTACCCCCACTGACTTCAAGTCTTGAGGCACATCACATCTAAGGATGAGCGAGGAAGAGTCTCGGGGGGTCCTTTCATGAGCATACAGTACTCTTGATATACGCTTGTCCCCATATCAGGCAGTTTCTCATTGGCGCGGGGGAGTCTAAACCACCTGGATGAGAAAATGTGTGGTCCTTTCCTTGTGTCCTCTCCTACAGATATAGTCGTTCTTGGGTCTGGCCAGTAGCTTTTGGTGATGGACTTCTTGGAGTGTTTTGGGACTGGCCAGTAGCAGGAGTCACTTTTGGTGATGGACTTCTTGGGCTATAGTGATGAAGCAAAGTAGTTTAGTAGACACACTCCAGTGGTGTTCTGAACTGTTGGCCAGCCAGCTTAGCAAATAAACGACAGAACCGAAACATAACATGAACGTAGAGTGTGGAACCACACGGGCCCATTGCTCATTAGACATTCAACATTATTCATCAGCTAGGCCCTGCTCACTTTGTGACGTAGTGAAGAGTAGAGAGCAGCAGTCAGCATAGAGATAAAAAAAAAACACTAAGGCCATAATTCCCCAAAACACCATAATTGGCACCTCCAAGACCAATGCCAGCCTGCCTCTATATACTGCTTTTCTAAAGTAGAAGCCTTGCCCTTGGGAGCACCGGCGCCTTAGGAAGGAAAGACTTTCTGGGTGCTCATCTTTTTATAGAAGTGTTCAGCACGTTCCGAAGAACTCACACTTTTGTTAGATAATGGAAATGGGGGACAAGAAGGTGCAGCAATTTTGTCAGCATTATACAATGTAATCAAGAAGGAAGGCCTGGATCAGAACACTGGTCTCCTGGGTGTACTGGTGAAAATTGCGCCACTTGGTTATTGCCTTCCAAGCTCTGCCTTATGTTGTCAGGCAGACCCTCTGGAGCTTCGATTAGCTGGTTCTGAGACGCAAGCAGATATTTTGCAGGTACGGCTGAGGCACGGGTTTTGGGACCTCTAAAAGTAATCCCATTTATATGCAATATATGGTGATTTTCTTTTAGGATGCTCTTCCATCGTATACCCTGTAAGGGTGGCATGTAGTAAAATAGATTGCTATGCATCATTTGTGTGAGCCTGCGTAACTTGTGCGGTGCCTTTGTGTACATCATATTTTGCTGTGTGCAATGCAAATAAGAAATATCCAATTTGTTGTTTAGCTTTAACCTAGATCCCATGGGATAGTGGCACATTTTAGATGTCAAATGGGCTTCGCACCGAGGGGGTGCGATTTACAATTGCAGAGACGCCTTTTTAGGTCTCGCCTGAGCCAATGTGCTTGCGCATTGCTCCGGCGAGATTATAGTAAGCGGTCCGAAAAGTCTACCAAACAGGTGGATTAGACACAGTTCATGTGAGACAGGCATGTGCACAACGCCAGCCACGTCACACACCACCATTTGCCTGTGCCTCGGCATCAGATTTCAAAGGCTGCCGCTCCCCCGCCCGGTGCATCAGACTTCAAAGGAATGAGCTCCTGCTCCCCCGCCACAGCAATGCCGAGAGCTTGTACTTACACGGGATGCATTTTTTCTTTTCACTTTGGTCCCCCAAATATTTGTCAACTATAAATGCTGTTCATTTTGTTACTAAACAACAAATCTCACTGGAACCATAGAGCAACAATATTTTCACTTGTCCATAGTATCACAGAAATGTATGCTAAAGCGCTGTGTTTCTCACTGTTGCTCGAAATGAACTTTTGGACACTTGCTTACATCTATTTAAATGCATTCACCCCCAAAAATATATTCTTGAATTAAACTGGAGCTTTTGTGCTACTTATTAGGCACTCCTGCGAACACACATGAAAAGGCGGGCTTTTTTAGAAGCAGTGCGTCCATGATTAACGAATTATCCAAATGTTTTCAACATTATGCAACAGCCCACCATTTGTCTGTGCCTCGGCATCAGACTTCAAAGGACTGCGCTCCCGCCCCCTCGCCACAGCAATGCCGAGAGCTTGTTCGCATTTTTACCCAGAGCGTGTCACTGTATACTTCGCAGCTCACGGTGCACTTTTGAAATAAGGATTTTGAAAAGTGTTATACCTAACATCTTTTTTCCACCTTCTTGCATGTTTCGATATCGTAAGTGTTATACCCAACATCTTTTTTCCACCTTCTTGCATGTTTACGATATCGTGTATTTCAATTACCACTTTCGCAGCTGTATCTCACAGTTTATTGATAGCTCGCAGCTCTTGTTTTTACTTACAATGTTTTTTTTATTTAACTTTACGCGCCCAAACACGTTTATTGTTTCCTTTCCTTCTTACATTTAGTATGCAACAAAAAACACTCTACTCAAACAGCACTTCCGTCCCCCCTTTTCTTTCTGTCACTATTTTGTGATTTTCAGCTTTGTGTGACTGACTACTTGACCTCGTGCCTATGAGTTTTTAATGCGTCTATTATATTTAATCACTTACAATGTTTTTTTTATTTAACTGTACGCGCCCAAACACGTCCATTGTTTCCTTTACTTCTGACATTTTGTATGCAAAAAAACCACTCTCTCCACAAACAGCACTTCCGCCCCGCCTTTTCGTTCGCTCAACTCATTACCACCACATCACTCGAGGACAGCACCACATCACTCTACATCACTCTGGGACACCACCACATCACTCTGGGACACCACCACATCACTCTGGGACACCACCACATCACTCTGGGACACCACCGCAGCACTCGGGGACACCATCACATCACTGGGGGACACCATCACATCACTCTGGGACACCACCACATCACTCTGGGACACCACCACATCACTCTGGGACACCACCACATCACTCAGGGGCACCACCACATCACGCAGGGGCACCACTCAGGGGCACCACCACATCACTCGGGGACACCATCACATCACTGGGGGACACCATCACATCACTCGGGGACACCACCACATCACTCAGGGGCACCACCACATCACTCGGGGACACCATCACATCACTGGGGGACACCATCACATCACTCTGGGACACCACCACATCACTCTGGGAAACCACCACATCACTCTGGGACACCACCACATCACTCTGGGACACCACCACATCACTCTGGGACACCACCACATCACTCTGGGACACCACCACATCACTCAGGGGCACCACCACATCACTCAGGGGCACCACCACATCACTCAGGGGCACCACCACATCACGCAGGGGCACCACTCAGGGGCACCACCACATCACTCGGGGACACCATCACATCACTGGGGGACACCATCACATCACTCGGGGACACCACCACATCACTCTGGGACACCACCACATCACTCTGGGACACCACCACATCACTCTGGGACACCACCACATCACTCTGGGACACCACCACATCACTCTGGGACACCACATCATCACTCTGGGCACCACTACATCACTCTGGGACACCACCACATCACTCTAATACACCACCACCACATCACCCAGCCCAACCACATCATCACTCAGCACCACAACAGCACTGTCCTTGCTTGCTACCAACAAGCATTGCCATAGCCAATAGGACTCGCATTAGAAAAGTGTAAGATATTGGCTTTGTTAATAACAATGCTATTAATTTATATATTTTCAAAGCCAACACAACTCCGGGACACCGCCACATCACTCAGGAACACCACCACATCACTCAGGAACACCACCACATCACTCAGGGAAACCACCACATCACTCAGGGACACCGCCACATCACTCGGGACACCACCACATCACTCGGGGACACCACCACATCACTCGGGGACACCACCACATTCACTCGGGGACACCACCACATCACTCGGGGACACCACCACATCACTCGGGGACACCACCACATCACTCGGGGACACCACCACATCACTCGGGGACACCACCACATCACTCTGGGACACCACCACATCACTCTGGGGCACCACCACATCACTCTGGGGCACCACCACATCACTCTGGGGCACCACCACATCACTCTGGGACACCACCACATCACTCAGGGACACCACCACATCACTCGGGGACACCACCACATCACTCGGGGACACCACCTCATCACTCTGGGACACCACCACATCACTCGGGGACACCACCACATCACTCGGGGACACCACCACATCACTCGGGGACACCACCACATCACTCGGGGACACCACCACATCACTCTGGGACACCACCACATCACTCGGGGACACCACCACATCACTCTGGGACACCACATCATCACTCTGGGCACCACTACATCACTCTGGGACACCACCACATCACTCTAATACACCACCACCACATCACCCAGCCCAACCACATCATCACTCAGCACCACAACAGCACTGTCCTTGCTTGCTACCAACAAGCATTGCCATAGCCAATAGGACTCGCATTAGGAAAGTGTAAGCTATTGGCTTTGTTAATAACAATGCTATTAATTTATATATTTTCAAAGCCAACACAACTCCGGGACACCACCACATCACTCAGGAACACCACCACATCACTCAGGGAAACCACCACATCACTCAGGGAAACCACCACATCACTCAGGGACACCGCCACATCACTCTGGGACACCACCACATCACTCTGGGACACCACCACATCACTCTGGGACACCACCACATCACTCTGGGACACCACCACATCACTCTGGGACACCACCACATCACTCTGGGACACCACCACATCACTCTGGGACACCACCACATCACTCTGGGACACCACCACATCACTCTGGGACACCACCACATCACTCGGGGACACCACCTCATCACTCTGGGACGCCACCACATCACTCTGGGACGCCACCACATCACTCTGGGACGCCACCACATCACTCTGGGACGCCACCACATCACTCTGGGACGCCACCACATCACTCTGGGACGCCACCACATCACTCTGGGACGCCACCACATCACTCTGGGACGCCACCACATCACTCTGGGACGCCACCACATCACTCTGGGACGCCACCACATCACTCTGGGACGCCACCACATCACTCTGGGACGCCACCACATCACTCTGGGACACCACCACATCACTCTGGGACACCACCACATCACTCTGGGACACCACCACATCACTCAGGGGCACCACCACATCACTCAGGGGCACCACCACATCACTCAGGGGCACCACCACATCACTCGGGGGCACCACCACATCACTCGGGGACACCACCACATCACTCGGGGACACCATCACATCACTCGGGGACACCATCACATCACTCGGGGACACCACCACATCACTCTGGGACACCACCACATCACTCTAATACACCACCACCACATCACCCAGCCCAACCACATCATCACTCAGCACCACAACAGCACTGTCCTTGCTTGCTACCAACAAGCATTGCCATAGCCAATAGGACTCGCATTAGGAACGTTTAAGCTATTGGCTAAGTGAATAACAATGCTATTAATTTATATATTTTCAAATCCAACACATATTAAAAAAATTGTCATTTACAATACCAATAGCTCACACTTTCCTAATGCAAGAACTTTTGCATTGTAAATGCTTGTTAAAATGTTGTGTCTTAAGACCAATGGGAATGAATGTACGTGCAGAAGGGAGCGTCCAGTTAGGGAATGAAGAGTGAACTTCTGGCGCCAAGTATCATATGGTTTAGCATTGCCGACTGGAGCGGGGATTTCTCTGCCATAAGCATTATTTCTCAGCACGAACCATGCTGACTTTTTGTTTGTTTTAGAGACGCCTTTTGTTGGTTGTGCGAGCAAGTGCCAATATTTATTTGTTCCGATCGTCTGCCGTCCCTGACTTGCATGCAACACTTTTCAAGCCCAACTCCTGGAGCATGAAGTCTTTAGTCATCTCTGTAATTAAGGTGCCCAGCTCGGGTGTTTTTAATTAGACCCACAGTTGCTTCAGTGAAGGCATTTGTACTTGCTGCAACACCTTTGTGAGTAGTTCAGGTTGCGTGTGCGTCACCATGCGACCGTTGATTCATTTTTGCGTTGAGACACTAGGACTGTATGGGACTCTTTATTTTCTTTCAGTCGCCCACCTTACCTTTAGCTCTTAATTAGTTGTGTGATCTTATTCCTCTTTAAAAATACAGGTATTTTAATGCGGATACCTACTCATTGTTTTTCCTTATAACAAAGCGTGTACACTGGAGTGTGCTTGCCAGGGGCGGCTCCTCCACGTGGGCGGAGGAGCGTAGCCCCACTGCTTTCTCGCAGTGCGAGAAGCAGAAACATAAAAGGGTATTATAAATACCATTTTATGTTTCTGCTTCTCACAGTGCAAGAAAGCAGAAGGGTTTAGTTGGGGGCTCTGCTAGAGTGCAGGGGGAGGAGTGGCTAGCCCAATGCTGCGGGCCCTGACTGTTTGATCGGCCCTCTGGTGCTGACTAAAGCAGTCATGCGCACTCTCCTTTTTCTCCATGTAGCTGCATGCAGCCTACATGGAGAAAATGGCCTCCCTATAGACGCCTCTGTGGTCGGCGTCCCAACCAATCACAATGCTGCCATTTCAGCATTTTGATTGACTTGGGGGACGGGAGGGAGGTTGCCTGCTTCCTGTTTTGCGAGACCAAGCCAGGAGCTGAGACAGCGCGGGACCCGGGAAGGTAAGTTTATTTTTGTCTTTTAAATTAACCCTCCACCCCCGCGACTGGTGCTTGCAAAAGGCTGCTTCAAGTACCGTGGTAATGAAATTAAATTAAGAAATGAAGAAAGTTCTTGATAAAGTGCACTGCGACCAAGCGGCTTCCTGGCGCTAAAGGTAAAGAGCTAAAGAGTAGGTATTGCCGATGGAGATCAGCTAGAGTACGCTATGAGAAACAAATGAGTCTTGAGAGCTTTGCGGAATTGGGAGTAGACTGGTATAGATCTGATCGACAGAGGGAGGGTGTTCCAGAAACGGGGAGCTAGTACAGAGAATCTAGTGCCTCCAGTTTTAGATCTACGGAACCGTGGAACAGTGAGGAGAGATTGATTGGAGGAACGAAGGGCACGTTTAGGAGTGTAGGGGATAATACGAGAGTTGATGAAGGCCGGGGCAGTGCAGGTACGAGCCATGAAGGCCAGGCAGCCCATCTTAAAGAGGGATCTCTGGCAGATGGGAAGCCAGTGGAGGGATTTCAAAACAGGAGTGATGTGAGAGGACTTGGGAAGGTGATAAATGAGACGGGCGGCCTGATTCTGGATAGCCTGCAGTCGACGTAGTTCATAGGCCGGGATGCCCACATACAGGCTATTCCTGTAATCAAGATGGGAAAGAATCATTGCCAAAATAATAAGTTTGAGGGCATCAGAGGAAAAGAAACGGGACACTTTCCGGATAATCCGGAGAGAGAGTAAACAGGAAGAAACAACTGAGCTAATCTGGGCATGCATGGAGCGGTCCCGACTGACATTAATACCCAAGGTCTTTGCGGAGGCAGCCGGTATGGGCGGGGGGGCCGAAGATGGAAGGCCAAAAAGCGGCCGACCACGGGGAGATGGTAGGGCCAGTCAGGACCAACTCAGTCTTGTCCAAATTAAGCTTGAGTTGGTTACGATTCATTCACTCCGAGATGAAAACTAAAGTGGAGTGGAATTTAGGAAGGGAGTGCAGAGGAGAAGAAAGATCAAAAACCAACTGGAGGTCATCCGCATAGTTATATACGGAGACCCCCATGTCAAGGAGAGAAAGAATAAGGGGACAGATATAAAGATTGAAAAGAAGAGGGGACAGGGAGGAACCTTGGGGGACCCCGCAAGGAACCAAGCTGGTTGGGGCGGTATAGCCAGAGAGATGGACAGCCTGAGTCCGTTCTTTAAGAAAAGAGGCGAGCCAAGAGAGGGCGGTGCCCCGCACGCCTGCCGCGCAGACACGGCCGAGGAGGATGGAATGGTTGACCGTGTCAAACGCGGCGGACAGATCTAGGAGCACCAAGGCCTGAGGTAAGTTGGAGTCTGCCTTGCTCTTTAGCTCGTCTGGAACGGACAGGACCACTGACTCGGTAGAATGGGCCGGACGAAAGCCCGCTTGGTGGGAGGCCAAGAGGTGATTATCCTCAATGAAGGAAGAGAGACAAGATGTAATATAGCTCTCCAAGATCTTCCCCAGGTAAGGGAGAAGGGAAATGGGTCTGAAGTTGGAGGGAAGAGAGGGGTCTGAACCAGGCTTTTTTAAGATGGGGCGAACTATAGCTGATTTAAAGAATTTCGGAACTAAACCTTAGGAGATAGAGGCGTTAAGGAGGGAAAGAGGAGGATCGGGGCAGTGAGTGAAAAGTTCTCTCAGAATGCGAGCTGGAGCACAGTCAGCCGGAGAACCTGACATCACTTTCTGAAGTAGAGCCAGAAAAGAGTTCAGAGGGATAGGTGGAAACTGATCGAGTGAAGGGAAAGACAGAGGAGGAGTAAGAGGAGGAGAAAGAGGTGGCGAGGGTACTAAAGGAATATTGGATTTAATCTTCGCGATCTTCTCTAGAAAGAAGTCGTTCAGAGACAGACGGAGAGCGTGGGAAGGGATGAGATTAGGGTTGACCCTATCCGAAGCAACTAAGTTGCGAACTATGGAGAAAATCTCTTTGGGTTTATTGTCTGACAAAGATATTCTCTCCGAGAAGTAGGTGGTTTTGGCTAACAGGATGGCCTTCTTATAATTAGCCAGAAGAAGATTGTATTTGGTTCGCAAGAAGGGACAATAGTTGCGTCTCCAGTGGCGTTCGGAACGCCTAAGATCCAATGTAAGAATTTTCAGCTCGTCTGTGAACCATTTTTGGGCGTCATGGGGGCGGCAGGTCTTGACTTTCCTAATGGGGGCCACCCGGTCGCAAGAGGTGAACAGCCAGTGATTCACGGCGTCTACTTGACAATCAAGGGAAAGAGTACATAGGTCGGGGGAAGAGGTAGTGAGAGGGACACAAGTTGGTCCTTGCATTGCCTAGTGGTTGGCCTACAACAGTGTTCTTTTGAGTGATTACTCTGTATTGTTTTCAATTAAACAACAATTTCTCCCTCGAGGTCTTCGATTGTGTGACAGCACCCAGTCTCCTTAATTCACTAATGTGGGTCACTTTAATGGGTCTCCTGCAGTTGATGCTGTAGGGACTAGTGCTTCTTTCCTCCTCCCACTCGCCCCCACTGCTAGACGCCGTTTATTGAAGTGTTCTAGTTCGCCGCTATGATCTATAATGATTACCTTACTTGTTTCCCCCTTCATATCGAATTTGTGCTGGATACTATCTTTGGTTGTCAATCACGTCGTTCTGTGAGATAAATGTAAAATCCTGCCAGTCAGAGATGGCCGTTACGTTCATGTGATCCAGCTCCGCTTTCACCCCCGCCAGGAATACACCCCCCTAGGCACTCACCGGTATCTGGGGTACCAAACGCAAGCCCTTTCACTCGATCACCAGTGACTCGCAACATTGCCGGAGCGGCATCCATGACCCGAAGTACCCCGCCCCTCTCTCTGTTGCAGGAACCAACCAGCGGCCGCCGCCAACAGGAAGCACTCTGCATCGACCCCGGAAGTCCAACCCCTAAGGCAGCGACAGCACCTGTAAAAAGCGAACCCATCGACCAGAACGCCGTCGGAGCATCGTGGCAGGATACCCAGACTGGCAGAGAAGACGGAGGAGAAGAGAAACCCGAAGAAGACGTATGGTCGGAGAATTGGTGGAGTCCCTGAGGAGGTGGCTGAAGAGCGGCCGTGGCTCACTGGAGAGCTACGGCGGACCGCGTGAGTACTTAACCTGTGTCAGAGCACGTTAGGCGCTCAGTGTATATAGTGTGTGGTTCTCTCCCTTCTCTAGTCACGGAGCACGTAGAACTCTCACTGTGTAAATTGTAAAGCACCCTCACGATATTGACTCTGTTTCCCCGCACTCACCCTTCGGACACCCTTGCTGTCCCCCCCCCTTCTTCGCCCTTCCTCCCTTCCGTTCTCGGGAGCTCCTTTGTCCTCACGACTCCCTCCTCTATCCTTCCCTCACATCCCGGTGTCGGTAACAGGCAGTTTGCCGACTCCACGTCCGGAACCAACGGTCCCTTTTTGTTTTCTCTTGTTGCCCTCCGAGGTGTCTCCCCGAGGACCGAGCCCGACCCGAAGAACACCCAGACCGGACCCTGACCCAAAGAGAAAGACCCCGAACGGAGACAGACCCGACGGCAGACAAAAAGAACCAGGCCTCCCTTCAGAACCATAGTCCTCTTGTTTCTGGACGTTTTATTGCTTAATAAAAACCGGCATAGCCCACTACATCCGGCCTCCTTGCCTGATATTTCAGCCCGCGACACACCCACCATCACAGTTCAGTAATAGCTGTGCGAACAATTGTCAGCTGCCTGCGATACTGAAGCTTCCCTCGCCAACCCAACAGGTTACTACAGGAAGCGATCTGTGGTGTCCTGCAGTGAAAGTATTATGACGCAGGATACATGCAGTGAGGGTTCTATTGGAATGTGGAGAATTTCAGTTGGGGAAAGGCTATCCTCTGTGTAGGACCTACATCTAGGACCTGCATCTGTGCTTTACCTTTGGACCTACAACTTGGAATAAACTTCTCTTACCTTTTATTGGTATGCGGTCCTCACTACAATTTGGCGACAATTTGGTCAAACCTGCAGCCTTTTTAGGATGCTTCGTACGGTTCCTGCATCTTCCAGTGCATTTACGCGGATATTTCCCTCAAGCTGTCTGTTGCGTAATGGAAGCACAGCGATGTTTCGTTCAGGCATCGTTGTTACTTAAGGAAATTTAGTGCCCTGCCTTTGAACAGTTCATGGTGACACTTTTGAATCAGTGCTTCAGAACGGTTCAAGCATGCATGCTGTCTGTCACTATCACATGAAGCGGCAGAGTAGTGCGACTTGATTCCTGACTCGAGATGTGATTACGATCTCTACACTGTAGCACGTCAGCACACTGCATATACGTCAGCCTTCTTGAATTGGGCTTTCTTCTGTGATATGCTCACCTGGCATGTATTGTAGAGCATCTTGCTGTGAAGCTCCTTGGTCAACACGGAACTTATTCACCCATCCTTACTACTCAGTGACACGCACACCTGACTGTACAAGGAGTCCTTTTGGAGATCACCGTGATAAGCATGTTTTGCGCTCTAGCTGCCACAGAGCCATGCACACTAGTGTGTAAATTTGTGGTACTTTTTGTTGTGCTTGCTAATTAGTAGTCTTTCTTCAATACTACGTTTTCATGCATAACCATATTCCACAATTTGCTATTTCAACTTTTGATGGTTATTAGGGTTACATTGTATCACACCCTTGAGTGAAGTTTTTTTTTTAAAGTCTGTTGTACTTTACATCCTGTTCCTCTTCTATATTCTTATACAGTGCTTAGTTCTGCTTACCATGTGTGCACAAACATTTTCTCTCACTCTGCCCTTGCCATTTCTTCCAACCCTTGGTGAACCAGCTATGAAATGGCCGGAGTGGAAGGAGTACTTCTTTAATTACATCAGTGCTATTGAAGAAGAGGATGAATCATCCCCTGAAAATAAAAATAAAAATGTTATTGCATAATTTGGGAAGAAATTATAGCAAACATTTCATAAAAGAACGCCACAAACCTCTCATGCACACCCTCGTGTGTATAGCTACGACATTAACACAGTCTTATATTTTCAAGATCACAAAGAGATATATATTTTTTATGAATCTTTTATTTTTATTTTATAACAGTAGTTGTCTGATTATTTTTGGTGTCCTATATAGGCTCTTTAGATAGATAATTATACTTATAAAAATTAATAATTCATTTGATAGCGGTGACAATATTCACCGCTTTTGCCCACTACAATAAGACTACTGACTGATTTGTCTTTGTTGGTTTTTGTGATATGTGTTTATATATTTTTCAAAGTTTCTTGTGTAATTGTATATACCTTTATCAAATGAATTATTAATTTTTATAAGTATAATTATTTTAATAATTTCTTTTCAAAACTGCTTTTGCCCTACCTATAGCAAATATATTTTCGCGTAGGGGTCCCCTGTTTTTCAAACTACTATTGCATAATTTGGGTTCCGAAGGATTAGGAATCTTCACTCGGATGGAAAAGAACGTCAGCACTGGTACAGGTCAAAACGTATTTTTGAATGCTTTGGAGGATCTGGATAAATATTACCAGCCTACAGTTTGTGTGGCCATAGATGGATTCAATTTCTTTCAAAGAAAACTAGGCAAGACTGAACCTATTGATGACCATGTCTATGCACTTAAGCAAGTAGCTATTTCTTGCAAGTTTGGCGATCTACACGATGACTTCGTTTGTGATCAAATTATTTTGCACACAAATGACTCGAAACTGCAGGAAAGACTTTGGGTGAAAGATGATGCGCCCCTGAAAGATATAATTGTATTAGCTAAAAAAAATGAGATGTTCAGAAGATGTGCTAAAGCAGCGGTGTCGTCAACATCTTATTTCTGAAAGTGGCAGTGGTAGTGGGGCGATCTGTAAGGTCTCAAGCAAGAGTAAAAGTAAAGAGTCTAAAGCAACTAAAAGGAAAACGAAGGAGTTTCCAAGGGAAAGAAATTGGAGTTGTGGTAGCAAAGACTATCTTGCTAAAGACAAGGGCTTTCCTGCATTATAAGTTAAATGCCTTCATTGTGGTGTGTTAGGCCACTTCCCCAAGGTATGTAGAAGGAAAAACAAAAATGCTGTATGGTGAAACTAATATCCCCCAACACTGATTCTGAACAATCTGATGAAGATAATCTAGAATCTGACAGAGTGTTGTGCATCAATGCTCCTGTTCTTAATTTGGAAGGGAACTCCAGATCGAAACCTATGTGTGACATGTTGATTGGAGGTGTTGAATTCGCTATTGTGGCAGCCTCTGGTTCACCATATACTATTATAAATCAAAATGTATGGGAGAAAAGGTTTGTAACTGGCTTGGGAGGTCTGATATTCATCCAGTTGCCTTTACAGGACAAAAATACCTATGTTGGGATATAGAGAATTAAACGTTGAGTTTAAAGGCTGGTGTACTGTCAGCAAACTGTACTTTGCTGAAGTGGGACCTTTGGTCCTTGGTTGGGTGGACCAGAAAGCTCTTGCTATTGTACTGAATACTAATGGTGTTGACCAGGTCCTATTGTTAGATGTAGTAGAACTAAAATGTGTAGAGGAGATGAAGAGCACTTTTCCCGAAGTATTCTCAGGCACTGTGGGCAAACTGAAGGACTTTGTACATTGCCTTGTACTTAAGAAAGGAGTGAAACCTGTTGTCAGAAAGCACAGAATATACCTTTCAGTGTTAAGAATGAGATGAGAAGAACTGGAAAAGTTATTGAGTAAAGATTTTTTTTGAGCCTGTGGAAACGCAGAGTGGTTAGCTCCCTTCGTTGTGGCCAGGAAAAATAATGGCACGGTCAGATTTTGCATTGATTTGAGGGATCTCAATAAAAGTATAGTAGCAGGCAAGTTTCCCTTGCCAAAGATCAATGAACTCCTCAGCCTAACCAAGGGGGTTAAATGGTTTTCGACCATAGATTTATCCTTCGCTTACCACCAAGTTAAATTGCACCCAGATAGCAAAAATGTAACCGCCTTTATTACTCTCATGGGATGCTTTAGATTAATTTGCATACCTTTTGGGCTAACATCAGCTGCGGCTGTTTTTCAAAGGTTGATGCATCACCTTCTCAAATATGTTAACAACGTAACCTACTTCCAAGATGATATCCTTATCATGGGGAAAAGTAAGGAATAACATGATTCTACTTTGCATTCCGTTCTTGTTAAGCTTAGAAATAGCCGGCTTACAGCAGAACTGTAGAAACACAGCTTTTGCAGACACTCTGTCTCCTCTTTAGGCATGAAATGAGTAAGAGAGGCGTGTTTCCCAAATCAGGAAATAATTAAGGCTATCGACAATGCTTCAGCTAGCACTACAAAAGCTGAGGTGAGATCATTTCTGTGCTTAGCAGATTTCTATTCTAAATTTGTGAAGGATTTTGCTGAGAAAACATTTGGCATTAGACAACTTATGAAGATTTGTCAGGAATTCGTTTGGGATGATAACTTGCAGAATTAGTTTATTTGTATTAAGGATTGATATATGTAATGCTGTTCCGTTGTAAGGTTTCAATACTAAATACCACACTTTTTTAACCACAGATGCAAGCAGTAAAGGCTTGGGTGAAGTGCTCTCCCAAGTATCTGAAGATGGTACTGAGAGTACTATATCTTTTGCCTCACGGTCTCATACTATATCTGAAACTAAATATTCAGTGATCGAGAGAGAAATGTTGGCCTGTGTCTGGGATAGAAAATTATTTTGACAGTATTTGTGGGGACTCTGTTCACCATTCGCAATGATCATAAGCCTTTAGTTAACGTCCTAACTACTAATGGAACAGAAAGAGCCACACCATGAATAGCAAGAATAACACTCACTTTATTGGATTATGCCTATCATGTTGTATACTTACCTATTAACCGCATGTGTGCGGGCGGAATTCCGCTTGTACGGTGAGATTTTTAAAAGCGCACTTTACGTGACGAGCTGGGCTCGTCATCCGCGTGCGAGGAGGCTACCTCATGACGAGCCCAGCTCGTCATCAGCGTGGAAGGGGTTAAAAAGAACAAGGTAACCGATTACCTTAGCAGATCACCAGTTCAGAATAGTGACATCCTGTTAAGTGGTGATGAATGGGATGACTACAGCGTTGCGTGTGTCTGTTTGGACTCAGTTAAGCCAGCGATTCTCTTGAAAGAATGGGAGTCTGGGTATGCTGAAGATGAGTGTTTTATGGAAATTAAGGAGTATATTCTGGGAGGTTGACCTTATAAGTGTGACATCACTGAGTAGTGTAAACAATTTGGAAGGTAAGAGCGGAATTACCCGTTTCTGACTCAGAGTTTATTATGAGAGGCAATAAAATTGTTCCACCTACTAAGTTACGCATGAAGATTTTGGAACTAACCCATGAGGGGCATCTTGGTATTGTTAAATCCAAACAGAGACTCAAATTGTTTTATTGGTGGCCTAGGTTGAATCGGAGACGGAAAGATTTGTGAGAAATTGCATTCAGTATACTTCTGCTGACCAGTCCCCTAAAATGCTTAAACCTCCTTTAGGTGTGGTTGAGTTAATTTGCATGCGAACCTGAAGGATTTTGTAGTTGTGCATTAATTATTTGTTGAGTGGGCACTCTTCTTTTCATTTTGGTATTCTTTGTATGGCTTTGTTGTATTTTAAGCTTTTGTACAATTTGAGTTTTTCTGTTATAATCACTACTTTCTTTTCTTTTTGGTGTTAATGAGTTAAAGGGGGAAGGTGTGTGGTATCCTGCAGTCATAGAATTATGACGCAGGATGCACACAGTGAGGGTTCTATTGGAATGTGGAGAATGTCAGTTGGGGAAAGGCTGTCCTCTGCGTAAGACCTACATCTGTGTTCTCCCTTTAAACCTACAACTTGGAATAAACTTCTCTTACCTTTTATTAGTGTGCCGTCCTCACTACTTGGTCTAAAAGACATTCACATTGAAAATTCTGATAGCTTGAGCATAACCGAGACCTATTGGCTTTGCCAATGCTTGTTATCTGTTTAGAAGTTTTTTTTGTGTGCTTCGATTAGGCATTATACCTCCTAAGTGATTTTAGCAAGTGTGGTATTCGGAGCAATCATTGTGGGCTCGGTCGTCTTTACTGAAGCTTGACTCCCAACTCTTGCAACCAGAGACCGGCAGGTTCAGACAACAAACTTTTGTAACTGGTTTCCAATAGTGCAATATTAGTCTATCCTTCCCTTCCTCCACAGGGCATGGTGCCCCTAGGACTAGCAGTGATTACCCAGGGATGGACCACGGGATCAGCGTGTCAGATTTGGTTTACTTTGGAACAGAAGTGAAGGAGTTGTGTATGTTTGCCTTGGCTACCCGCCTCTATTGCAAAGACCAAAAGAACGATATAACCTGGCAAACAAGCATTGGCAAAGCCAATAGGACTCGCCTATGCAAGAGCAATTGGCTTTCCTTATGTGTTATAGCCATGTTGTACACCAGCGTGGCTGCTGATCAACATGACTACTAATTAGTGGTGCAGAGGAGAGTGGCGTAGAGTGGAATAGAAAAGTGTTGTAGAGTGTACTGGCAGAGACTGTCGTGTATAGGAGTGGCATAGAGAGGAGTCACATAGAGTGGTGTATAGTTGAGTGGCATGCAGTGAAGTTGCCTAGAGTAGAGTGGACTATTGTAGAGTGCATTGGCGTAAAGTGTTGCAGAGTATAGTGGCATAGAGTACAGAGGCATAGAATACAGTGGCATAAAATTCTGCAGGGTACAATACATCGTCTTAGAATGCAGTGGCGTAGATCAGAGTGTTGCATAGTAGAGTGCAGGGGCGTAGAATGCAGTGGTGTGGAGTGGTGCAGAGTAGAATATATTGCAGTAGAGTGTAGTGGCATAGGGTGGAGTGATGCAGAGTAGGGTGGCGTAGAGTGTAGTGGCATTGAGTGCAGTGTTGCAGAGCAGTTTGCCGTAGAGTGCATTGGCATAGAGTACAGTGTTGTACATTGGTGTTGAGTAGAGTGGCATAGAGTGCATTGGCTCATAGTAGAGTGCAGTGGCATAGAGTGAACTGGTGTAGAGTGCATTGATGTAGAACGTTACAGGGTATAGTAAGTGGAGTGGCATAGAATTCAGAGGCATACAATGCAGCGTCGTTGAATGCAGTGACATAGATTAGAGTGGCGCATAGTAGAGTGCAGTGATGTAGAGGAGAGTGGCGGAGAGTGCAGTGGCGTAGAGTACAGTAGTGCAGAGCAAATTGCAGTGGTAAATAGAGTGCAGTAGCATGGAGTAGAGTGGTGTAGAGTGCAGTGGCATCGAGTAGATTGTTGTAGAGTGGAGTGGTGCAGGGTAGAGTTCTGTGACTCTACATGTGGTGGTATCAACCGGCCCGACAATTGAGATCCAGCAATACCAACCTTCTGTGCACCCAGAAAATACGGAGGGCTCGTAATGGTGGTAGAGCCTTTTCCTATCTGGCGGCGAGCCATTGGAATATGCTGCCACAGAACATCAGGTCCTGTGGTGAGCTAACCAATTTTAAGAGACTTCTAAAGACATGGCTCTTTTAGACCTGCATCCCCATCTATCTCCCTTCTCGTACAGCGCTGAGAGATCCCCTCGGGGATGATTCGTTTGCGCTCTATAAATTCACAAAGTAAAGTAAAGTAAAGTGACGTAGAGTGTAATGGCGTAAAGTGCTGTAAAGGGTGGTGGCATAGAGTGCAGTGGTGCAGAGTAGATTGGAGTGGCCTAGACTGGAGTGGTGTAGAGTGTATTATATAGGCTGTTCAGTTTTAGGGTTAAACCTATAATAACTGATAAAACCCCACCAAAAGGGAATTAGCCCTCACAAGTGTAGACATATAAACATTGACAAAACACCTGCACAGCCACAAAATAAATGCCATTCAAAGAAAGAAAAAGGGGAGTGAAAGTCATTTTTATTTCTTCCCGAAAGGGCCAATACAATGTAACTTTGTTATACAAGGTAGCAGCCAGAAAGACTGGGCTAACATTATTCTGCTTGAGTTTTGTTGTTTAAAGATTTTGCTAAAATATGGTTTCTTCTTCCTTTTGCTTTTTTTCAGGTTAGTGGTCTTTGGTCTTAAGATGCGAAGTTTAGAAGGATTTTTTAGGTTGTGTTTAATTAGTTTATAAACTAGAGAATCAGGAAATATCAAAATCATATTTTGGCTACGTTTCATTCTTTCACTGATAGGTAAAATGGTTGGTTTCATAAGAATCTTTCCCAATATGTATCATCTCATTTTCCCACAGAGAATGGGTAAAAACCCTTGCTACATCAGCCCCCTTTTCTAGTGAGTCAGTTATAATAGTAGGTGAAATTCCAAACACTCCAGGCTTTAAACATTCAATGCAAGGTGTAGTGACAGGTATATGTGAAAAGAGTGCTGTCACCAAGCATCTTGGTTAGTGGTGAAAAGATGACACCAGACATTTAGAAAACATGGAATGCAGTATCACTTGGAATGCTGCTGCAACAAGTTCTTACCAAGTTCAACAAAGATTGGAGTGATGTTTGTATTTGCAGTGATTTAGCTATGTATATGAAAAAGTTGTGCGACCACCTATTAAAATCGATACCTGAGCTGAAGTGCTTCCCCGTAAGAGATCCTTGCCGCTTCTAGATTGTATGCTGAGAGCATCTTTACAATCTTCAGAGTTAATGAAGAATGCTTTTGCATTTTTAGTCCATTCTGGTGCACTGATTTGTTATGTACGGGAACTAAAACGCGAATATTTCTAATTTTGTGCTTTGTGTGGCATCAAAGAAAGATTCATCTCAACTGTGTCACTTAGCTTGTGATTCTCAGTCCCAGAGGCTGTGAATACTATATTATCCATGTGGCGACCGTTTACAGAATTTTTGCACATTGATAGTGATGTGAAAAAAAAGTACACTCTACTGCATTCTTAGATTTTTACAGGAAACCCGGACTGCTGTAGTGGACATAAAAACAACTAGAGTCTGAAAACTTCCATGTCTACCAAGTGTTCAGCATAATTGATGTAGATGTGAAACATCTCCTTGAGAGTAGGCTGGGCGACACTTTTAGTGATTTTGGCACTGCAACATGTTCCATGTTAGAGTGCTAGCCACTTGGTAAGCAACGAAATGTTGAGGAGCTATTTAGGAACTTTTATTTTACATTGTATGAGAAATGACTTGCAATGATGTATAGAAATGTTCCTTCACCAACCATGGCATTTGAAGTCAACGAAGCCTCTCTGTGGTACTCTGCACAAGTTCTAGATTCCTTCCATAAAGGGGAATTTTCTCTGCAGTTTCAAAAGTGCTGCTTCATTTTTGATCACTTCAGTGACCCGTAATATTATTTTGGATTGTCTAAAAAGTGAGCGGGCCAATTATATACCATGGCTCAGGGTGGTGGAGAAAAGCCTAGCAAGTGTGGAGCAGGGACACTTATTTACATCTCTCCAAATAATCGACCGCTCACACAAGAATTTAGTAAAAAGGGCTTTGTACAACCTTTGCAGTAATGAGAGGGAAAAGAGCGAGTTTGTAAAACCAGCTAATATAAGGTACATATCCCTTATGGTACCAAGCGACAGGCCCTATGATATGCCCCAAGGCTATCCGTGTAAAAAGCTGGGCAAATGGAACAGGAGCCTGCTGTTCCGGTTCAGGGATGGGAGCATTAAAAATCTATTATGCTTCCCGTTAGGCTTTAACAAAAATTTGGAAAACCTAAGTTGTCCCTGTAACCACGGCGGGAAACAAAGCCTTTTACATTTTACGTTATTTTGTGGCTTTTATGTAAAATACACCAAACATTTTTTAATCCCATATTTTCGAAAGACTGCTCTGATGAATTTTAATTTAGCTTTTGGAGATTTACTGATGTTACGCTCTGACGAAGTAATTTTCAGAGTCAGTTGCTTTCTTAAAGCTGCTGTTCGATTACGAGTATCATTGAACATGGTCTGATATGTTTTGCACTATTTCTTGCCCAGTTTGCACACTGCTTATTTGCACAAGTAGCTGTTCTCTTGCACATATCATAGTCATTGTTTCCGTATTGTTTTTAATTGTTGCGTATCCCATTTTAAGCCTTGCATACTCTCTGAAATCACCATTTCTGCCTGATATCTGCACTTTATGTAATGTACAATGATGGTTAATTATGTCATCTTTTCTTAGCTTTTAAATGATTGATTTATTGTGTTTTTATGGCTGATTGTTGTGATTTACATGTACTTTTATGGATGTTTTCCAAATCCGAATAAAGATCTTTGACTTGACTTGATCACTTCAGTAACTCTGAGGGGACGTAAGCCCAGTTTTAACGCATGTGTTGCAGAACCTGCCCAGAGAATCACAATCTTCAGGTGCACCAGTACTGGCATGGAAAGCTAAGTCAGTGGCCAGAGGTAGAATATTGTGTAGTGGCTGTTTTGGTGTTGCCCATCTCAAGTGCCAATGTTGAGAGGGCCTTTTCACAGATAAATGTTTACCTGGGAAGGAAAGAGCGAGCACACATGACAAAAGACTCACTGAAGTATTGTATGGTGTACTACAATAAGCTTGATTTCTAAAAATGTATTTGGACCTCATATACACACGCTATCTATACACATGCACTATCAGTGCAGAAAGCTAGCAATAATAAAAAGAAAACATTCCATACACACTGGAAAAACTCTGTTTCTGATGTTTCTAATGGCACGAAAATGTATAACCACTGATAACAGTTTTTTTAAAGTATTGAAATCACCTGATAACACTGAAAAAACCCAACCAGAATATACCAAAAATAGAAACTTAAAACAGGAAAGCCTAGTTATGGTTCCCACTAGGAAAGGTAGTACTGCCTATTAGGACAACATGACTTCAGATTACAGGGCCCGAGATATATAAAGATATATTCACTGAAAAAAACCAAAGGTTACAAGGACTTTATTGTTAGGCTCACATTTCCCTCCACACAAAACCAGAGAAATTCAGCAGTTACAGTTAACTGAGCTTACTATAACTCATGCCCCGCATTGCACTGCTTATTACCTCACATATTACATCACTTATGACATGGTCATTGACATCACTCATGACATCATCCAGTAATGCTGAGTGTTTTCTAAAAGTTACTGAGTGTTAAACACATATACTCAAGTGAGTGGCCGTGGGAGTGCCTGTATGGGTGAGTGAGTGGGTGTGTAAGTGGTGTATAGAAGAGTAAGTGGGTAGGTGAGAAACTGTATACATGAGTGAGTGGCTGTGTGAATTTTTGTATGGGTGAGCGAGTGTGTGTGTGTCGGTGGCTGTAAATGGTGAACGAGAGGGTGCGTGAGTAGCTGAATCGGTGACTGAGCAGGTACATTTGTTTCTGTATGGGTCAGTAACCGGGTACATGAGTTACTTTATGGGTGCATGAATGGGTGTATAAGTGGCTCTATGGGCGAGTGAGTGAATGGGCGTTTGAGAGACTATGGGTGAGTGTGAGAGAGATTGTATGGGAGAGTATGTGCTTGCTTCTGTTACTGTATAGGTGAGTACATGTTAGTATATCTGAGTAAACAAGTGGATGTGTGAGCAACTGTATGACTGAGTGAGTGGATATATAAGTGACTGTATGTGTGAGTGAGTAGGTAGTTATCTGTATGGGCGACTGATTCAGTATGAGAATGGCTTTATGGGTGTATGAGTGGGTGTGTAAGTGTCTGTATGAATGGATGTGTGAGTGGCTATATTGGTCAGTGAATATGTGCATGAGTGGCTGTATATGTGAGTTAGTGATTGTGTTAGTGGCTGTATGGATGAGTTGATTTTAGTGCCTCTAGGGATCATTGAGTAGGTGTGTGAGTGTTTGTATGGGCCTGCGAATGGTATTGTCCATAGTTGTGTGGGAGTGGGAGTAACTGGGTGTGTGACTGGTTCTGTGGATGATGTCATCAGTGATGTGATTGGATATGACATCAGTGATATTATTTCCGATGTCATCAGTGTTATCATGCGTGATGTCACTGACCTTGTCATGAGTGATGTAATATGTGAGGTCATAAGCAATGCATTGCATGGGTGGAAGTTATAGTTAGCTCAGCGAGCTAGAACTGCTGAATTTCTCTGGTTTTGTACAAGTAAAATGTAAGCCTAACTATAACGCCCCTGTAACCTTGGATTTTTCAGTGAATCTCAACTTTTTTTTTTCTTTCTATTTCCTAACTATAACGTCTCTGTAACCTTTTCTTTTTTTAAATGAATTTCTTAAAAATGATATTTCTTAACTAGTGGAGAAAAGGGGAGGGGACTCCCACGAGCTCTCAGCAATCCTGCTGGATAGGACTTACTGGAGGTAAAGGAGGGGTTCTTGGCCCCCAAGGACCTTCAGCATCCAAGGGGACTTCATCCCCCCAGTAGTGTGCCAGGAGTCGTGTTTGAAGAGTGGTTGGGAAAGGGGGGTGGATACCAATTAACTCTCAGCAAACCGGTTGTGTGGGACCTAATTTTTTAATTTTTTTATATCTCTATTGGTTTTTCTTATTTGTTTGTTCCATATTTGACCAGTGTCATATAACATGACAAAACGGAGATGTCAAAAACCTTGTTCCATCAGTACATTACAATATCTCGACAATACTAACTTAAATCGTCAACTCGCAATATAGCAGAGCGTTTTTCAATTTGTGATAGCACATCATCTTGCTACCACTAAGTCTCTTCTCATAGCATTTGTGCGATTACCTTCCTCCGCACCATCCCACAGTGTCCAATCAGTGTTGAAGAAAGGATATGACAAAAGAGGGAAGGAGAAGTCGCCAATATCATTTGACAGTATTGTTGGTATCCTTGAAGTCAATATGGGCGAACTACCTAAACATTAGCAGATGGTGAAGATAGGCTCTTGTGGCCAACGCACTAGGCCGATGAGTGGGATTGTCTCAAAGAAAAAGGAACACAGAGAAACTTACACACACCAATAAAATATACATTATTATAATAACAATTCCAAACAACATATTAAAAGGGCTGTCATCAAAAATCAATTGGAATAGCCTTTACAGTACTGGGTGTGGGACTGTGTAGTGTAGTAGTCACGAAATGCCAATATACTAGGGTGAAACTCGGACTCGTGTGGGTGTAGGGGGCAAGTGTCAAGAGGGAGGTACCGGGACAAAAGGTGGCAGGGGTTCGTTACAGTAGAGCTACTCTACAAGACGACATTCAATGGGGTGTCCGTCCGCTGCCAACTTCTAGCTCCCCGCCTCCCGATGCCTTCAGCAGGTATACTATGTGCCTGCTGGTTGGGCGTCTATGCCTTCCCCGGTGGTTCCACTGCTGAATTCTGTAAATATGGTGTCCCAATGCTGCGCTATGGGGTATTTGCGGAGCTCCGCCGTTTCCTCCCTGTGCAGTGCTGTGCTCTCCGTCTGTGCCCATATCTTAAGTGAACTCGTCCAACTGATCACCTCTGGGGGGTCTGCCTGCTTCCACCACTTTATCAAGCGTTTGGCAACTATTAGTCCCAAGTCTCTGAACCGTGATGTGACTCTATTCTTCTTGGACCTAACATAGACCCCTAGAATGTAGATCTCCCATGTGGGCGGTAAGGACGTATTGGTGCAGGTCGCCAATGCTGCAGCAACGTCTCACCAATAAAGGTGGAGGGAGGCGCAAGACCACAGCATGTGGAGCAGATCTGCTTCGAGCTGCCGACAACGTGGACATTCAGATGTAGCAATATTAACATATCTGTTTATTTTGTCAGGAGAGAGTTACGCCCTTTGTATTATGTAGGTTTGTATTAACCTGAATTTAGAGCTTCTTGGTATACAAGGAGCACCAGCTAAGATGGTGGCCCATTCCTTGTCTGTCCAGGGTCGGCCTCTATCAGCTTTCCAGTGGGCACGGAGTGCCAGCATTCCGTTTCAGCGTGTGTGTGAGCAAGACCGTTACCAGCCAGTGCACTATATGTGATCCTACCCCCATTACGTGTAGATACTGCAGCAGCAGGTGTGTCGGCGGCTCAGCCGCTTACTCACTCAAGAGCGCCGAAAGGGCTGGTATTAGAGAAGCATGAAGGAGAAATTGTCCAGCAGGCAAGTCAGTGTCTTCGCTAGTGCCTCGAATGTTAGGAGGGTGCCGTCTCTGTGAAAGTCACCCAGAGTTTCAATGCCTGCTGCATGCCAGTGCCTAAGAACTGCTTCAGAGGTAGCCGCGTTTCCCCTGGCCGTCCCCAAGAGCGGCAGTATCGTGACCTTCGGGTGCGTCTCACGGGTAAGATATAAGCTCCTCTTGTAACATCTATGTGCTAGACCCAGGTGTAGTTAGAGCGGACGAGGGGACCTGGCAGCTGGATGGAATAAGTGAGATATTTGAATGTGAGTGGTTGCTGCAAGGTCGCCGTATCATTCAGATTAGTGCCATTAAGCCACTTCGTCACCCACTGCAGTGGAGCTGCTATGTAGTACAGTTCCAAATTGGGGACAGCTAGTCCTCCTTGGGAGGTGGGAGCATACAGTTTCCACAACGCAACTCTGGTTCTGCCTTTGTTCCATATAAGGTCTTGAGACATACGCTCCAGTTCACGGAAAAGCCTGGTAGGGACATAGACCGGGAGGTTAGAAAAATAATACAATAACTTAGGTAGGACAATCATTTTGAGCAGGGTGATACGACTCATGACATTTAACAGCAATGACTTCCAGAAATGCAGCTTGGCCCATATTGCCGAAATCGCCCTTAACAAATTGCCCTCCAACAGATCATCTGGAGTCCGATAGATGTGGATTCCCAGATAACGGAAGTTGGTGGGGTACCACGGGAGCCTCGAACCATTAATAAATACATTGGTTTCTATTGTGTCCGCACCGAAGGGGTACACTCCGGACTTGGCCCAATTGACCGGGAGACCCGACATTTCTTCAAACACCCTCAGCACCTCTTCTATAGACGCAGGTATGGCGGTGACATGACGCACATATAGCAGTAGGTCGTCGGCATAGAGAGACACGAAATGTGTCCCAGCACCCGAATTGTATGCCCCATTCCTCACCTCGTCTGCGGAGTAGCATCGCAACTGGCTCCATGGCCAAAGAGAAAAGCAGCAGGGACAACAGACACCCCTTGTGTGTTCCCCCTCCTCACTCTAATGGGGGCAGACACAAGCCTGCCGGTGCGGACGCGAACGGTAGGGCGCTGGTACAGCAATTTGACCATGTTGAAAAAGGTAACACTCAGCTCATACTTGCGCAGCACCGGGTTGTGTGGAACCTAATGGGGGTAGCAAGAGGGGTTCTTGGCCCCAAGGACCCTCAGCATCCATGGGGTCTTCATCCCCCAATTAGTAGTGCACCAAGAGGTGTACTGGCAGAGTGTTGGAAAACGGGGCGGGCCTCCGATGAGCTCTCAGAAATCCCACTGTGTGCAACTTACTGGAGGTACCAGGAGGGGTTTTTGGCCCCCAAGGACCCTCTGCAGCCAAGGGGATTTAATCCCCCAATCAGTTGTACACCAGGAGGTCCGTTTGCATAATGATGGAGAAAAGGGCTGGGCCTCTGACAAACTCTCTGCAATAGCAGTACGTGGGACTTACAGTAGGTAACAGGAGGGGTTCTTGCCCCCCCCAAGGACCCTCAGCGTTTGAGGGGACTTCATGCACCAGCAAGTTGTGCGCCAGTAGCCCCTTTGCTGAGTGGTTGAGAAAGGGGGTGTGCCTCCGGCGACTCCCCTGGGGGTCGGTGTGTAAAAAATAAAACTAATCGTTATTTTTGTAATGGGAGAGGATGGCTGTTTGGCCCCCGCCCTGGGCTTATTTCAGCCCCGGGAACCCCATCGGGGTGCCTCCGCATTCATTGTATAATGAGCCCCAGGGAGGTGGCGGACCCCAGGGCTGTGGGCGAGGCCGTATGGCCCCCTCATTAATTTAAAGTTTAGCCTTGGGGAGGTGGCGGTCCCCCCCAATCCCCACATTTCTTAATAAATATTAGCCCCAGGGAGGTGGCGTTCCCTGGCCTGCGAGGGGTCCTGGGGTTCTGATAAGCCCTGTGCATTCCCCTCTTCTTTCTTTTAAGGTATGTCCCCGGGACCTAGCCTATCCGAAAGTTAATTAAAAATCTTCTTTGAATTTTTACCACAAATTTGCGAATATCGTGATTTTTCTTTTTTCGATTTTTATTTATTTTTATTTTTTTATTTTTATTTTTTATTTTATCAATGCTTCGTTGGCCTGTTAGGGTTCCTCTGAGACCCCAGGACCAACTTTATGGGGTCAGGGAATTTCTATCTTGCCCCCTTATCTTTTCTTTTAAATATTTTTGGGGAGACTGGGCTCAAGCAGAGTCCCAAGATGGCTGCTAATACTTCCTGGTTGAAGTTTTGGCAGCCAATCCGAGATCTGTATTTCCCAGCACAAGCTTGTTGTTTTTTACTAAGTCGTCGTGGTCACAGACACCACTAACTCTATTTTCTTAAATTTCTCAACAACTACTGAACAGATGTGCACCAAATAACAAAAAGCACAATTTGCGTAACTAAATCTACCTTTCTGCCAGATTTGGTGTAATTCTACCCAGCAGTTTACTCTGTAGACTTGTTCCTATGGGAATTACCATGCGAAAACACACTTTTTGACACCCCTTTTTCTCAGCCCCTGCTTGATGGATCACCCCAAAACTTTCCATGCACAACAAGTCCTAACTTCACAATTTTTCCAAAACTTTAGGGGAGATTAATCAAACGGCACCAAAGTTTTAGGCAAGTCAAAAAATGGTTTTCCTATGGTAACATGGTCCTAATTACACATACACATGCGCACGCACACACACACACATATATATATATATATATATATCATAACCCCTACGCTGAGAGCATAGTGGGTGTACCCTTTGCCCAATCTCTTAGGTTAGCCTGTGCCCTTACCCGGATAGCTAGACTAAGGAATGGGCCTGATGTGGAATTGGCAATCCCTCTCCACATGACAGGATGAGGGATCCGCGTAAGCTGATCTGATTGCCGAATACAGCAGTTGTTCCAGGACTGTCGTGACTGGAAGGCCCCTCTGACCCGTAAAGAGACAGTGCACTGTTTATATAATAAAGCCTCTGGGTTAGAGGTGCAGCTCTGATGCAATGATGTGTCTAAAGGTTAGAAGATGTCGCCGAACGGGCAACGGCAAGGAATCTCAGGAGTACTAACACTCTACTTCTCATTCCCCCGAAAACTCGCAAACAAAAAACTTTATCACGCTCCTTCTCTGGAAATGCGCCCAAAATTTGGAACCCCATCCCAGTCCATATCGGGACTAACCCCTCCTTGATAAAATTCAAAAGCCAGCCCCAAGACCTCTTCCTCAACCGAATTCTTCAGAATAGATAGCTTATTGTACAAATAGATAGCTGCCGCCTAATGTGGAATCTTGCACATTGCAGTATATAGGCATATAGTCACTTTGATAAGAAGGCTCCTACATCACCTACTTCTTGACTCGCTCGTTTGTCCCCTTTCCCTGAACAGGATTCGTCACGGAACAATGTGTTTATTATTCTTATACTTTGTGTTCGATTGCATTACGATAAATGTTGTTAAGCGCTCTGATACCTTCGGGTCTGGCCAGCACTGTATAAAACTTTAAAACAAATAAATAAATAAACAAACACACTAGGATTTTATGTTCTGTTATTAGCCTTGAACAAAATGTTCCGCAATGTAGCAAAAGGGCTGTCTAAAAACAGGCAGCATGAGCAGCATCTTCGCAGAATAATATTGTTCAAGCAAAGCATGTAAAAAAGAATATATCTAAAACTAAGTCTGTGAAAACGTGTTAAATATAAAACTAAAATGGGGAACCAAAGTGGGTCCATGAGGGCCTCACTACACCCTCCCCTTGGCAGTGAAAAGACTCTGCTTATATATAAAACTATACTAAAAGCAAACCATAATATTTTTTAAATAGTCTTGATCACAAACAAAACAAAAGAAAAGCCATCTAAAATATGGCAATTATGCTAGAGAAGGATAAACGTTAAAAACTATTTATAAAAACAAGGGCGAATTAAAATCCAAAGGAGGCTCCCAAGATCTTATCCATGTTGTCACTGTTAAGGGAATCCACAATGGCTTCAGCATCCGCATATGATATTTTCACAGTGGCCTCGTTGATTAGTTCCAAAGAACAAACGTTGTCAGCACCCTCAGCTGATGCCAAAGGCGTGTCATCCTGCTGTGCACTCACATTTGAAAAGCCAGTCGAGTGTAGCGGTGCAGGGTGGAGTAGAGTGTAGTGGCACAGAGTGCAGCGGAGTGGTGTAGAGCATAGTGGAATGGAGTAGTAGAGTGGAGTATGCATGGTGTGGTAGCACACTGCCATTACAGACAACACATTTCCATGGCATCACATAGATTTATTTTGATAATATTAAAATATTCTCTTCCAACACATTTGAGAATCAACAAAAAATGTACATCGTTTGTGTTCCTAATTCTGATATATTCTGAAATACTTGCATTGTTGTTTGCTAGGGAAAAGACCTTTCCTACCCCCAGTATCCAGCACGATTGTCGCATAAATCCTCTCACTTTGAAGTCCTGAGAAAGAAAGGTAACACAAGGCTTCAACGGAAGACAGAGCCTGACATTTGACCTCAGTCTTTGAATGCACAGCAAATGTGACTAGATAAAAACAAAATTTGCAGACCTATTTACAGAAAGGCACGCTCGTAGAAGAATACAAGGAGAGTCGGGGTGAAAAGGCTTTGCTCATTGGGAGGGACAACGTCACGCTAGACAGCCTAAAACAAATAAAGCCACTAAGTGGAAAGCCAGAAAATGTGAGTTACGAACCACAAAGCCAATGGTAAGCAATGGGTGGAATGCATTCATAGGGAAGCTTTCTGAATGTCCCCAAGAGTTATTTAGCAAACTAGACATCTGTGCTGTCTGGTAGGCTTCGACCTAATAAATGAGGCGGTCCTGCATCTTTGTCATCGTGAAGATGTGAAGGATCATAGCATCACTCTGACAGAACTTAAATGGTGTTAGAGAGGTGGATGTGTGGGTTGAGGCACATATGAGCATCAGTTTATTTGGACATTAGTGCAGGGCGCTGCCTCCGAAGATATCTCTCTTATTTAATCCAGGTCATTGGTGTAAGAACTTTGAATTGGAGGGTGGGTAGATTTGAGAATGTAGTGGGGGTGCTGTTGCCAGAGAAACCATAGGCCGTGCTGTAGATGCTGTAGCATTGAGCAAGCCCCAGGCAGTTGTATTGGTGATGTGCCTCTTGAGAAGCCAGAAAACATGATGTAACACTGAGGAGAAGTGTTTGTGGAGTAACTATATCTGACTGTGTAGGTGCCCTACCTTTGGGGAAGACTTAAACAGTGGTTTTGGATTATTGACCTTTGGGGAGATCAGCTTTGAACGGTGTAGCATTCATTATTATGGCTGTCTAAAGAGGTAGGGTTTAGTGTTGAGGAAGCACTGATAGTGGAACTGTAGGAAATGTAAGAGCACATAAAGTTAAAATGCTGTTCTGAATAGTTTGGGTTTCTGCCCCTAGCTTTGTTGTGCACGTGTTGAGTTGGTCTGTTATGTGATATGATGGTGATGGAGTGTGGAGTGCTTAGTGTATAGTTGCCTTACTGTAGGGAAAAGTGTAGGGGCTGCTGCCTTTCCAGTGATAAATAGAGCCCCCATCAGTTCCACCCACCACCCCATGCTCCTTCCCCACTGCTCACTGGGCTGCTGCCACACATCACCGCATAACACACAAGGGGTGTTCTCCTGCACCTTCTACAAATTCTTATGCACTCTTCCATACCCACCTCTTCACACTCCTGTACCAACAGCACCCAACACACCTCTTTCACCACGACACACAGATCAGATACTACCCACACAGCAACCCACTCTCATGCATGCTCCTGAACACCCAATCACTCACCAAACACTCAATGGAAAGCTGGGACCTACTACATGACCAGGGACCAGACCTGCTTTTCCTCACGGAAACATAGCTGGCTCCAGCCTCGACACAGGCATCTCCTCCAGCTACAAAATTGCCAGACAGGACCATAACCACAAGCCTGGAGGCAGAGTCACTATCATTTTCAAGGACACCATCCACTGCATCCATCTCCACGGGCATTACCACTAGCTACATGGAACACTTCCTGTTCCACCTACTCATCATAAACTGAACACTCATATAAAGACCACCCACCAATTTCACTAGCAACATCATGGACTTTATGGTTCTCCTTATCATCTACTCCAGCACCTTCATCCTGCTCTGAGACATGAACTTTCATTTAGAAGATTGCTCGACCCGAACTTAACGGCCCTTCTGGAAAGCCTTGGAATGCTCGGTCTTACCCTGCATGTTTCCAGATACACATGTGCCGCCGAACACCCCTTTGACACAATTTTCACCTCCCTTGGCAACATCAGAATTGTCAAGCCATCATAAAATGACCCGGACAGACTACTGCTTTTTCAGATTCAGTATCCCCATCACGCAACATCACAGGTCTACCACCACTGGACCTGCCCACCGTAGCTTGGAAATATCCCAGAGGAGGACTGGGCTTTCACCCTCTCTCTGCACTGGCCCAATCACACCAGAAGTTCAAAAAGTTTTAGGAGGCCCCCTCTTGGTAATTTTCAGGGACCAGGGGAATTACAAGCAAATATGGGGTGTCCCGTTGTTTAACAAGCCTACAAGACCTGCTATTCAATTGGAATGTTCTGTATGTCTCCGAGTGCTCTAGGATCAATCCTAAATTTCACAACCCTTCACATAAAAAAACGTAATGTGTACTTTGTGCATAAACAATCTGTAGATGATATAAACGTTGGATGACAAATACTATAAACTAATACAACTAATTTCTGATATAAAATATCTGTATTTATTCTCATTTGATACAGAAAGGGACATATTATAGTATTTAAAAACCACAATAAAAACATATATAAAAAATCAGTCAACACAGTATTATACAAATTCATTAAAACAGAATAACATTTAGTACATAATGTCAAAAATACAAAAAAATTTCACAGTTTTAAATTATAGCAGAAAGAATCACAATTCAAGTTGACGCGCCGTTTCGGTTTTCCTTATACGACACCTTCTTCAGGACCGATTATTTGACACTAGTCTTTATATTTAGATCCACCCGGATTATTGGTGGTGTTTGGTGCCCCAGTCTTGTACGAGCTGTTGGCATCCGTTTATATTTTTCGTTTCAGGCTATCTCTCTTCTTTAATAGGATAGCACGCCTTCCACACTGTGCGAGGAAGCCACCGTTGTAATTCAGGAAGTAGAGAGTC
Source organism: Lissotriton helveticus (assembly GCF_964261635.1). Lineage (NCBI taxonomy): Eukaryota > Metazoa > Chordata > Amphibia > Caudata > Salamandridae > Lissotriton > Lissotriton helveticus. The sequence goes on from NC_136065.1 coordinate 1,366,519,063, forward strand.
CTAATATCGTGGGGTCAAAACCGCTGCAGTGATTTGCTTCTTGATTGCGATCGGCTTCAAAAGCTTAGGGGCTATTCTCCCGTCTTACTCCTTTTAACCCACAGAACTCTATTTTATTTATTTCGGCCTCCCTGCTCCTCGTCACAGCGTCGCCGGTTCAGTACGCAGCTTCGGTTCGGTTCAGTACGCAGCTTCGGTTCAGTTGAACCGAAGCTGCGTACTGAACCGGCGATGCTGTGACGAGGAGCAGGGAGGCCGAAAGAAATAAAATAGAGTTCTGTGGGTTAAAAGGAGTAAGACGGGAGAATAGCCCCTAAGCTTTTGAAGCCGATCGCAATCAAGAAGCAAATCACTGCAGCGGTTTTGACCCCACGATATTAGGACTCTCTACTTCCTGAATTACAACGGTGGCTTCCTCGCACAGTGTGGAAGGCGTGATATCCTATTAAAGAAGAGAGATAGCCTGAAACGAAAAATATAAACGGATGCCAACAGCTCGTACAAGACTGGGGCACCAAACACCACCAATAATCCGGGTGGATCTAACTATAAAGACTAGTGTCAAAGAATCGGTCCTGAAGAAGGTGTCGTATAAGGAAAACCGAAACGCCGCGTCGACTTGAATTGTGATTCTGTCTGCTATGATTTAAAACTGTGATTTTTTTTTTTGTATTTTTGACATTATGTACTAAATGTTATTCTGTTTTAATGAATTTGTATAATACTGTGTTGACTGATTTTTTATATATGTTTTTTTATATATGTTTTTATTGTGGTTTTTAAATACTATGATATGTCCCTTTCTGTATCAAATGAGAATAAATACAGATATTTTATATCAGAAATTAGTTGTATTAGTTTATAGTATTTGTCATCCAACGTTTATATCATCTACAGATTGTTTATGCACAAAGTACACACTGGTTTTTTATGTGAAGGGTTGTGAAATTTAGGATTGATCCCAGAGCACTCGGAGACATACAGAACATTCCAATTGAATAGCAGGTCCTGTAGGCTTGTTAAACAACTGGACACCCCAATCACACCAGAAGCCTGCCGAAACCATCAACATGTCCGCAGCAGGATCACCGCATGTACTGACAGCCTGGTGCCTCTTTCATGCAACTCAATGGTAAGAACCTGACCACAAACCAGCTGGTCCACAGAAGAACTTCTGCAGATTAAACGTCACTGCAAGCAGTGGGAGCACAAGTGTAGAATGAGCCAAGACACCACAGACCAAGACATCTTCAAATCCGGAATACTAAGTGCACAGCCATCCTAGACTGTATTGGCACCAACAGCAGCAAATACATCTTTTCTATTGTCAAAAGATTCCACTGCACCAGCTATCGCCTCCAGCAACACTAAATCTTAACAAGACCTCTGCAACAAGCTCTCGGAATTCTTCAACATCAAGAAGATAACCTCTATATTCAGTAATTTCAACCTTCAACTGGACCCCGCCCCTCTTACAACTTGACTTACCATCTCTGCCGATGAACGGACCCTGACCATGGGCCTGCCGTCACGACTAACGATACCACCTCTACTATGAAGTCCATCCACTCGGGGGTGGGGTGGGGGGCATTTGACCCATGCTCCCACCATGCCTTCACCAAAGGATTCCTATCCGGCAGCGAAGCTCTAACATTCATCCTCAACACCTGCATCAACTCATCTACATTCCAAACATGCCACAATCACTTCTTTGCTTAAGAAACCTTCCACCTACTTAACCATGCTTGCTAACTGTAGATTTATTTCCTTGGTATCATACCTGGTTAAGGTCTTACAGAAGCTCATCAGCAGATGTCTCACCGACCACCAGCTCCTAGATGCCATGCAGCACGGCTTCAGATCCAACCATAGTACACAAACATCACTCCTTGCCTCCACAGACTACATCCCCATTTCCTGGACAGAGTATACCATGCAAACCTCATCCTCCAGGACCTCTCTGCAACATTTGACAAAGCATCTACCCCATTCTCATCAAATGCTCACACAAGATTGACATCCAAGGACCTGCTCTCAGCTGAATCTTCTCCTTCCTGACGGATTGAACTCAAGCTGTTATCCTGGCACTATACTCCTTGGAAGCCTGCAAACTCATCTATGGAGTACCTCAACATTCGTCCTTCAGCCCTGCCCTTTTCAGCTTATAGATGGATCCCCCTTGCCAATGTCATCTGTGCACACATCAACATTCTCTCCTATGTTGATGATACAAAGCTCATAATTTCGGAAAAGACCCTCAACACAAGAAACAAGTTCACCACCTGCATGATCCAAGTAGCCAACTGGATGAAATCCACCTGTCTCTGGCTCAATGCAGATAAAACCGCAGTAGTGATCTTCAGTCAGTACACCTCACCGGTGGTTAACGGAACTCAGCCTTACACCCTCTACAAGCACCCATGTCAGGAACCTCTGGATAATCATTGACAACAAATTGGACATGACCACACTAGTCAAGGACATCACAACATGTAGCTTTCACACCCTGAAGATACTCAGGCAGGTCTCCAAATGGCTGTCAAGTAACTCCTGAAAAACGTTATTCCCACCTTCTATATCAGCAAACTAGGTTACGGGCCAACACTCTACGCTGGGATCACCAAGCAACCCATGGAGAAGTGTGGCTCAATGGTTAGAGCGGCAGACCCTGATGCAGAGGTCTGGCCCGGGACCAGGGTTCAAGTCCCGCCTCGGCAGGTCTTGGGCTCAATTTCCTCGGACCCGATAATTCTCGCCTCGGTGCCTAATCTAATCATGGGTCCCACTCTGCAACTCTGGGCAATAGCTTGCCTAATCTCCATAATGGCCCCAACAGTGCTGGGATGCCTCGCTTCACCTTGGGGGTGCCCAGGAGTGTGCATTTCACAGGGAAAAGCCAGGAAGGGTTCCACAGCGGTATGCGTACAGCGCCAAGACACCTCAGGGTATAAGTGCGCTATACAAGTACGAATTCATTTAATTTCATTTCATCAGAAGTCTGCAAACCATCCTGAATTCAGCAGCCAGACCCATCCTCAACCTCCCATGCAGAAGTCAAATCACACTTCACTTCAGAGAACTCCACTGGCTCCTGATAAACAAATGTGCTCAGATCAAACTTCTCACTCACACATTCAAGACACTACACAACTCACTCTCCACCTAACTAAACAGACAGATAGCTTTTCACTACCCACCCAGGCACCTCCGTTCCGCCATCCTCCTGCCAGTACACATCCCACGCGTACACAGAAACTGGTACCTAGGTCGGGCCTTCTTGTACATTGTTCCTAAAGTATGGAAAGACCACCCACTATCAGAGCCTCCTCCTCTCTTCTTGACTTCCTCAAGAAGCTGAAGATCTGACTTTTCAAATAATCCCAGCTGTAGGCCAGGCTAGGCAATCACCCCTGCTCAGTGCAGGATACCCTTGTGGGTGCGAATGCGCTTTACAAATAAATATAACATACCATAGAGAATAGTAGTAGAGCACTGGTTAAGATGGAACGGTATAGGACCTTGTTTTGGGACAGGCTGTAGAGAATGTTGTAGGGCTGTTGCCTGCTCAGATGCCCTAGGGGCAGTGCTGTGTTGGAGCAAACACTGTTGGGAGAGCTGGTTTGAAGTTGGGGATGGTACAGAATGAGCTCAAAGCATTCACGTGAATCGGATATCTGTGGGATACATTGCATGGTGCAGTCAATGTATCACCAGTACTGAATGGTGCTGAAGCGATGGGAGATATGCAGCTGTGTGAGTAGCACATAAGATCTTCTTTTAAACGCAGTGTTCCCTGCTGTAGGAAATACCTAAAAAGGCTATTAGAGGCAGAAAATTGGAACACTGGCCTTGGAGGAGGCAAGAGGAGTGTTACGGTGCTCACTTGGATCATCTGTTGGCGATAACTAATGCAGAAACTCTGCTTGCAGGGAGCCCAGTAGATCGGTGCAGACCACCGTGCTTGCATGGGATGAGCCTGTAGGCTAGATAAAAAATGCAAATTGTTCTGCAACACTGCGTAGAGAAGGGGTATTACTGGATCAGCAGCCTCCTCAGACTGGTGTCCTGAGGACGAGTGCAGTGAGGGCTCTGCGTTTGTCCTAGAAATTCTCTGTCCCTGCGCCCCTTACAGGGTCAGTAGGAAAGCTAGAAATAGACCAAGGCGCGACCCATGTGACTGGCATCGTAATACCATCTGCCTGACAATGTGGCCTTTCTTCACCCTCTCTGTGCCTGGTTCCGAGCTCGGAGGTTGGGCTGGCTCTGGGGGCTCGGATGGCAGCAGAGCGAGAATAAAAAGAAGGAATGCAGGCTTTGCCTCTGCTGTGACCTGTGTCAAATTTTGTAGGAGCCCACACTATAGTCACTATAGTCAACAGAGGGCCTGATTGTGCACCATTCCAGATTAGGTGTTTGGTTGTATTTATTACATTAGACAATTGTTGGAAGTGTTAAATACTTCAACCTTAGTTACATTTCGGCTGGTCAAAACTGCTGAAATTTAACAGAGGAAAAGCATACGGTATTTACTGTATCATGCGTATTTTGGTGCGTTAAACAACTAAATCCTCATGTTATTTCCCTACTCGTAATAGGAACTATTTGTCACACCATATAAATAACGTTCCCAGTCGTATCGTTATTTATCAGGCGCTATAAATAGCTCCTATTTTCTCAATAAGGGTCCATTAGTAGGACAACATGGATTTGATACTTATCGCACCCAGTAAAATCCATTACGGAGTTGTTTTGCATTTGAGTGTGATAATTATCGCCTGGTCCTGCTTTTTTTAGGAGTAACATGCAGATTTTGGTACTTACCCCTCCAAAATCCTCTTGTCACAGTAAATACCTGGATTATTTCCCCTATTAAATTTTAGCAGGCTTTACTTGTTGAAATTTAATGGACGGTGTGAATTTTCTAAAACATCACACCACTTACGTACAATCCTTTCGCATCGCACCATAACGGCGCCTTGTAATCCGGCCCAACATGCCCTCTTCCCCCCATAAGATCACCCATTCATGACTGTTCTACCCCTTTTTGGACCCTTTGACCCGGTTGGTGCATTTTCTCTGCTGCTGGAATCGGACTCTGTGTTCTCGCCTCTTTATTCGCTAAAACAATAATTCTTATGACTAGATAAAGTGGAAATATTCAGGCCCGCAACCTACGGGATAAGGTCTTTGGAAGTCTGATTGTGTTTTTGAGATGATCACAATCGTCATGATGGTTGCATTCGGTTCACATTTTGCGATCTGGCTAAAAAAAAAAATGCTTGCATCAGTGCCTGAGAAGGCCCAAAAAATTAACAGCAATAAATTGTACCAGGCCAGTAGGGCCAGAATGAGTGAATCAGTCACATGTTAGGCAGAACCAAGTATCTGGCTGTCAGCCAGCCTACCTGTTGCATTTTATTTACAAAGTTATTGCATGTAATTTTGTTAAATCAATGCATACATTTTGCAGTGTTTTAACGACATCACTGTGGCAAGCAAAAGCTCTATGTCCATGCAGTAATGTGAAACTGTTTGAAACAAGAAGTGGAAATTCAAATTGTTTTGTTCAATTGTACATTGAAACCTTAAGTAATACTTAAAAGACTTAACCCATGGGTATCGGTAGCATACTTTTATTAACCACACGCAACGGAACTCTTACACTGAAGCAGCACGTTTTGCGTCTATTCTGTCTGTGTTTTGAAGTAAAACCTCCAGCCTCATGTCTTGTAACTTATTTTTCTTCTGCTGACCATGGTGTGCCTGTGTTGCATTATTTTAAATCTTGGTGAATTCCTTTTACTACGTAACAATCACTGGCCATGCTAGTAGATCTGGTTTATAATTGAAGGTGCCTCTTCAATCATTGATGGTTTTAGGCACTCAATAAGTCATCATACATGCATTTCTTACTAATCCTTACACTCACATGTCAATTCATCCAGCCTCTGACTCATTCTTGCATTCACCCACTTATACAATCTTAGTGAAGCACAAACTCAACAACAGATGCTTGGCAGGGATATCCTTGCACTAACAAATGCAATTAAGCATAGCAGCTTGGCTGCCATCTTTAGAACCAACATGCTGGCGATCTTCGAATGGTAAAATGTTGATATGCCATGGCCAATAACATTCCGTGATGGCTACCTGGTTTAGAGGCTGTGGGAATTGGTGCACTGCAGATGAAGAGAGCGTTAAGCAAGCAGCCTGTTAGCACTATTTGAGGAGCTGTGGTATGGTCTAAAAATGGAAATAAAAAGAGAAGAAAAAGATGAAATAAAAGGGGGCTTATAAAAGAGGAAATGGAAAACTATAGGACTGGACTAACAGCCCTGGCAGTGAAGTGCACTCATATGTCCACATGTGGTCAGACATATACCATTGCTGACAGGTGAAGAGAGAGCCAATGGCTGAAGTGGCTGACCCATTGCCCCATGCTGTATGCTGTCATAGGTGAGGCAGAATGTAAATGACCAATGTCGAAAGAGGGCAGACCCAGAGCCCTTCTTTGTATGTGTATATATTTATGAATATAATGGTATGTTCATGTAATTTTAATGATGTTTTATTATAATATGTTGGCTGGCTTCTAAACTTGTCAGGGTGTCCGAAGAGATTCAAGCAAGAATTATTACAGTGAACATCTTTTACGAATGGGGTTTGTCAAAAGAAGTAATCAACATCAATGTCTTTACCTACAAAGGTAATCTGTGAGGTTTCATGTAACCATATACAAGAAATACATAGAGCCGGAATAATCTCCTGTCATAACTTTTCCTAATAAACAGATCAGACCTATGGCATTTGAATAACTTTCCCAGTGAACCAATCTGGCCTACAACCCTCATCGCTGGCTTGTCACCCTAACCAACTCAGGCCTATTGTAATGAGAGTAAGTTTTCCCTCAAGGCAACCAGTAATTATACCATAATAAAATTACAAATATGTTCACAATTAAAGTAGTCTATTGTTATTTCAAATTATGAAATATTCTTAGTAATACTGTATGCAGATATCACCTTTGGATCAGTCCATTGCAGACATTGCTTTGTTGGGCTATCATGTGCAGTTTAGTTCTGCCCCCACCCAGGCCATCATATACAGATTTTGGAGATTGGGTCACCCCCTTCAACCTTTGACTTGTAAGCATTGTCAGCCAGATTTAGCATAAGGCAACAGAACAGCCATTCAGTGTTTGGCTCTTCAGGCAGTGTGGGTGACAGCATCTTGCCCACTTCTGCCTGCTTCCACCCCTTGAAGGGATAACAACCATCATGCAAAAGAGTTGACATCAACCTATGAACTTTAGCGATCCTTGCACCTGCTTTACCCTGTACTGCTTGCTGCCCTGCTTGTTACCTTGGCTCACAGCAGACACGGCATCTGCTGTGCCCTGACAACATTGCAAGGCTGCTTATTTCTTTTCAGTGTTAAGTGCCCGGTAACCACCCTGCATATTAGAGTTTACCAAAACGTTATAAAGGGTCAGTGCATAACCTTTTGAAATCTTGGCAATAAAGTTCTTCACTACTATCTTTAGCACCACTATCCCCTCTAATATCACCAGTACCATAATCCTTTCCACCTCTGTCACCATTACTACCTACTACTTCCACCATCACTACTACTACCAACACCACTACCGCTTTCAACATTACTACTTTAATTACCACAAGCATTATCTCCACCAGGTTTTTCACTTCCCCTCTCTTTTCCCATCAACAATGACCCCACTCTTGGTAAAGAGAGGGTGACCTAACAGACTTTTAAACCAATTATCCTTGAAGAATCACATCAGGTGATTCTTACCTCTAAATCAGGATCCCCTTTTGATCCCTGTCCCCCCTTGATCTTACGTGCCATAATTGACATCATGAATCCCATCATAAACCAAATAATAAATGTCTCTTTGGCAACTGCTAAGATTCCTGCAGAATGGAACCTCGCAGCTGTAAAGCCACTACAAAAGAAACAACTTGCGGATCCCTCCACTCTCTTTAATTTACAACCGATTTCTCTTCTACCTTGCCGTAGCAAGATTACAGAGAAATTCGTCAACCTCCAACTTACTACATTCTTGGAAGATGCAAATCTGCTTCACCACAATCAATCCGGTTTTAGACCTCAACACTCCACTGAGTCGGCCCTACGGTATACTGCTGAATCCCTCAGAGCAGCCTGGACCAAGGAAAAAATGCTGTCCTGTCTTATTGGACCTGTCGGCAGCTTTCGACACAGTCTCACATGTCATTCTTCTAGACAGTCTCGTTTCTTTTGGCATTTCCCACACTTTTTTGGCCTGGCTAAAGAATTTCTTGCAGGACCGAAGACAAGTTATCTCTCTAGGTCTTTATAATTCAGAAGAAAAAACACTGCTCTCCGGTGTCCCTTAGGGGTCTAGTCTCAGCCCCACTCTTTTTAATGCCCACATGGCCCCGTTAATTAGGCTGATATTGTCATTTAACATAGAGACTATCTCATATGCTGACGATACGCAGCTAATTCTGGTTTTGGATAACCATACCACTCAGGCAGAAGAAAATCTACGCCTATGTTTCACTGCTACTTTCAACTGCATGAAAATTAACCATCTGAAGTGTAATTCTGAAACAACAGAAATACTACAGTTAGGGAAAGGGAATGCTTTCTCTTTCCCATCTGCCAGACACAGTCGCTGTGGCCCTAGTCACGTCCACACTGGATTACCGCAACAGTCTGTATGCAGGTACTATTAAGTCAGTTTTCCACAGGCTTCAGATGGTCCAACATGTAGCTGCACATTTAGTGTTGAAATGGCCTAGGAAGTCGTCTGCATCAGCAGCTTTAGAAACACTTCACTGGCTGCCATAAAAGAGTCCTGTTCAAGGTCCTGATAATCGCATTCAGGACAGTACATTCCACAGACTCCCACTATCTCCTAACCAAATTCAGGCGTTATATACCCGCTCAGAATCCTAGGCCATCCAACGCCAACTTGCTGAAGGTCCCAGCGTTTAGACTTGTTTCAAAAGGAGGGTAATCACTTGTAGTAATGGGTTCTAAGGCTTGGAACAAACTCCCCAATAAGCTTTGTCAAATCCAATCTGAGACTTTCTTCAGGAAAGCCCATAAAACTTGGATTTTCGCAACATCTGATGCCTTATGCAGAACTCTAATCTAATGCCTACTCCTCGCGTCCCCCCGTCATCTGGTATGGGTCCATCAGCCAGGTTTTTTGTTGCCGCTTAGCACCATGATGCTCTTGGATTGACAGTTGCGCTATATAAGTGCCCAACTACATTACATTACAATTACATTACCACACAATTACCACCACCACTACCGTCATTATTACCACCATTACTAATGCTACTAGTGTTACCACCATCCTCTCTACCACTGCTACCTTACAACCATCGTCCCATCATTATCACCATTACTACCAGCATCACACTACTCTCAGCACCATCTGAAGACCCCCTTTTATGGCTGCACAGTGTAGGGTGCAAGACATGGTATCTTTCGGTCAAATTACCAACTGTGATTTTTTTTTTCTTCTTGGCTACATCACGATATCCCATTTGGCACCCATTTTCGGCCAGCATCTGTGAAAGCAAGTCTTGTCCTTGAAGGTTGATGAATGCAAGCTCTTTGGCACTTCTTTACTTACTTTGATTTTCCTCTAAAATGGCGGCAGCCTCACTGCCTGGGATGGAAGAAAGCTAAAAAAAGAATTGCTAGTGTTAAATACTCGCCCCATTCTGGAATCCCCACTCGCACACAGAATACGGGTTTTAAACCCTTGATTTGTCCATGGAGGAAGAGGCTGTTCCTTAGATTCGAACAAAACCAAATGCAAAGATGCAGAGTCAGATCGTTTACTTAAGAACTTTCAAGCCAATCTGAGACTTTGATTACCTGGGTAAATATCATCAGGTATAAATTAGATTTTCTTGAAATCTCCCAATTTTCTTGAAGTTTATAGCTTCAGTTATGTTCAAGCTGGTCCTTGTCAGAAAGATATAGACTCAAGTTGCTGGACGATTAACATCATCTGTACGCCTTTCCCTCTGTTATTATAATATAAATCCATTTAACAGAAATAGCTTGTCTGCATCCTCTTTTTGTACCCAGGAGGATCTGTCCCATTCTGTTACGAGTTATTTTGAGAAGTTTTCAATCTGTACTTTTGTCTGTGCCTTTTCTGACTTCTTCTTTGTATATATGAGTATGGACTGACAGTTGTAAATGAGTGAAGGACATTAAGAGAAGAGAAATAGACAGCACCCTATGAGGAATCTTTACTGGGCTTTGTGTCTTACTGGCATAAAATTTAGAGAGTGCATTTTAGTCCAACAGGTGATCCATCCTCACTGAATAAATAAATGTTAAAGTATAGAATTAGTAGCCAATAAGGAAATAATATTTGCAGAAAAAACAAAACGCCAATGTATGTAATTTGTAAGAGTATCGAAGTTAACCCCTGGCTGAGATGATCAATCAAGAGAAGGGGGTGATAAATGTAGTGTGAGCTTTTGAGAGAAAACAGGGGCTAGACACACCAGAACTGGGATAAAAATCTCTGCTGTATAAAGATGTATTAAGGCCTCTATGAAAGCTTATCAGTAAATCATCAGTGGAGATCCAACAATACTTTGTCCGAATTATTGGTACAGTTCACAATTGAGGGCTTTTTTTGCAGACAATATAATAATACTTTGGATCCTGGGAACTTTCCAAGGCCGGAGCTTTCACAAAGCCTTCCACTGCTTTACTATTGGCAAAGTCTAGTGAATCAAATAGATGTGTAAGACTGCTGTGCTTCATGACGCTGGTAGCTGTTGCTCTCCTTCCGTAATGAAAGTAGGGATGGTCACGCTCTAGAACTTATCTCATACTTGTCTTTGTTGAGTCAAACAACTTGATAGTGGCAAAAATCATAGAAATTCAGTACTGATTGACACACCAATCCTAGAACACCTGGATCAGTTTGCGGATAGTTTGGGCAGGTCCACCATGGAGGAAGATTTATTTAAACATCTGATCAGTGGGTAGTGTAATGGAGCCAAACGTATGTTGGTGGTATGGTGTGTCTATTTTGTGATTAATCCAGTTCTTGATTTTTGTATACTTTTTGGGGAGCATTTTAAACATGACCAGTTTCTCATATATAAACATTGTTGTAGAATATAAAAACAGTAGCAACCCTCCCTTCTTCCCACCCCAAAGTGCTCTACCTGTTCACGCCAATAAAGAATACAATGTTCAAAGAATATCACAGGATGCAAATCCTCGTAGTAGTGTGGTTTCACAATACACCTCACTCCAAATCTCGCAGCCAAATGACTACTTCTCTCACTCATCCCAGTAATCCAACACTAATGGGGGGCAGGGAATCCGGGGGTTCCAGAAGTTCTGTAAGCACTGCCGCCCAGGCCTGAAGATCATCTGTAAGTTTATTATCTGTGTTTTTTTCATTTGGCTTTCCTCTGCCACTGCCCATTCATCGATGTCAAGGAGCCATTAAGGCCCTCTTGGCGCTATAGGGGATAACCATCTAATGGCTAGTCTCTGCTTGACAAGTACTAAGCTCAAGAGGAGAAATTCCCTGCTAAGCTTCTTTTTCTTTCGAACTGGGACCAGTCCCAGCAGACTCAGCCCCACAGGAATGTCTCACCCCGTAACTGTATTCAAGTCAAAACTGTCTGCCAGAAATCATCTAACCCGGGACACCCACAAAACATATGTGCAAAGTCTGCTTCCCACCCGGCTCAGCGGTGACAATAGGGCAATTTTGCTGGATAAATAGCATGTAGCGTAGTCAGTGTGAGACGCACTACATTATATTGGAGCAGCTTGAATCTCACATTCGTAGAGGTCCCCTTTACCCCTTCATGAACTCACTCCCAGTCTTTTGCAGTAAGAGGAGTCCCCAAAATCTCATGCCACCTGTTATGTGTAGGCAGGTCACTTAGTGGTAATTCCTCTTGTAATGCCCTATAAACATGCAAGATTAGTCTCCGGCCTCCTGCTCTGTTCAGTAGTGTCCTCAGAGTCTGAGTCTTGCGGGACCTCAGGGAAGGAAGGCCAAATCCCACGAGCTGTTGCGGCAATTTTAGCAAACTATAAAATATGGCCCCGGCCCAGGACAAAGTCTGTATGGCATCTGCTAGTGGAATAAACCTGTCATTGGGGTATATGTCCAGAAAGGTGTCACACTCACCGGTAAGTCACTTATCAACTGACCTATTCTGCACAATAAGACCAAATGGCCGCGTTGTGAAATATTAAAATCCGGTGCATAGGGCCTCTAAGTAATGCAAGTCTTACCGCCCCTCCCCCTCTCTGGACACTTGTCTGACCACATACAGCATCGAAGAAGGAACACCCGCACCATCATTAAAAGCTCGGGCAAAGGAAAACCATTGCATGCACCACGCAACAATCTCCTCTCTTCATTGAACTAATGCACTGCATGCTACAGCTGAGCTGCTAGGTAGTATAAATCCAGGCAAGACAATTCCACACCCCCCTCCCCAATGGTGCTTGAGTGTGACCAGACTAACTTGTTTCTCCTCGAGGCCCATAACAGTTCCACAATTAGGTTGTCCAACTCAATAAAGTATTTTCTAGGGATATACAAAATATGGCCGTCTGAAAAACATACAGGCAACATGGCAGAACAATAATTTTTACCAACCCTAGCTTGGCCATCATGGACAGCTGGAGAGTGTTCCAAAACTACACTGTGGGCTTCAGTCCTACCAAAAACCTACCGATATTCAAATGCCATAGCCCCATAAGCGATTCTGATCCGAATCACCAGTTGTTTCAGCAGCCACTCTAGATCATGAAGTTGATTTTTAGTCAGAAAATTGACTGGGCCTTATTCTGAGATCCCTGATAGCTATTCTGCATGGACCTAGTATCTGTAGAGATGACAAGATGACCAATCGCGGCTGCTGCCGACACGAGGTGGGGGGGGGGGAGGCAGGAAGGGACAGCGAAGGGGAAAACAATAATAATTTGTTTTTAAAAGTACACTTACTGTCCTGCTGTTGGCCGCTGCGATCCTCTTCTCCCACGCTTCGCCTCAGTGCTCTTCTGGCCCAGGAACTTTAAACTGCAGTTCCCATGAGCACAGGCACAGAGACTCCCCTACGGTCAATCCAAGCACTTCTTGAGAATGGCAGGGATTGGCCTGAGTGGGTTTGTTCACCACTCCAGAGGGGACTGGAAGCCTGTGCCTCCTGTTCTCTCAACCCGACAGTGCAGCTCTGTTTGGGAAGAGGTCAGTGCGCATGTCAGTTTGTCCGTCCTGACGGCCGGCCAAATCCACATGCACACAGACAGCAGTGCCCAGTGCCCACCACTCCTGCTGCTGATGGCCCCGCCACAAGGACTCGGATGACGGCTGCTTGTTCTAACCGGGTCCTACAGGTAAAACAAAATGATGATAAAGCAGTTTTAATAATTGCATTATTATCATTTTATTTTACGTTTTCCCCGGCTCCTTCCAGGAGTGGGGCGACACTCCAACGCCATAACGAAGGAGCTGCCCCTGGCAATGACTGCTTCATTTACTGTGATCAGAGAAGCGCAACAGAGACTTTCATCAGTGCTTCAAATTCACTTTCATTTTATTGAGCTAGTAACTTAATTGGAGTACATCAGACATGGATGAATGCATTGCGGGGAAATGGTCATTATATTCTTGGAAGATTTATGTAGGCATAGACCGGTGCCCATAGCAAGAACAATCATAGATTAGAATGTGGCTGGGGGCGATTGAAATCTATAAAATATGTGGGGATTGAAATGAATATTATCATTGCCATATTTATCTTAGATCTCACTTTTGCTGTCATTCACACAAAGTATACATTTTTCCAAACACAATGATATTCCTGTTGTATGTCTTTCAAGACCTTCCTCTGAACTTATTGAAATCATTTTCCCCAGCTTCGACCCTGAGATGGTGTTGCTACTATATTAGGCGTTGTTATTTAAAGCAGCATGCCTTTGATAACTAGTGGTGTCCTTCTTGTGAGATGGATTTAAAATTCATGGAGAAAGATGTTCAGAAAATTCTGTTTGTTGTTGTACATCAGATACCAGCTCAGGAGTGTGTTTGAAATATCGTGCTTTATCTTGTGTAGGATGCTATTGCCTCTCTTTTTTATTTTCAGGTTCACCAAGAATCTGTCCCCAGATAAAATCAACCTGAGCACCCTGAAAGGAGAAGGACAGCTCACCAACCTGGAGCTGGATGAGGAGGTTCTACAGAACATGCTGGACTTGCCCACCTGGCTAGCCATCACCAAAGTCTTCTGTAACAAGGCCTCCATACGGGTGAGGGGCTGGCAGAGCGAAGGGTGTCTTGTCGCAGGCAGTCCATCTAGTGGCAAAAAAATAGACATATTTTGACACACCAGGGAAAAGCGTGGTGTCTTGCAGCACGGTGCTTGTCTTGGAGACGAATAGTATAAATATGTAGTACCACGTGAGATAAAAAGCAAAGTCTTGTGTTGTGCCCTTAGGGGAAGATTGCTATTTGGGTAAGTTGGGGCAAAGCAGTGCTGCAGCAGATAGAAAGAAGGGTGTCCTGAAGTGATGAAGTTTACTTGGGTACATTTAAGGGTAGCGGTTCAGGATTGTACCATCATATTTCTTCAACGATCCCTGATGTAATAAAAAATAATGTAACTCAAATTAGGTAATCTTTTTTGGAGTTTAGTATACACGAAACAAATAATATCACTTATTTGAATATTTATTATTATGTTTTGTTATAAGTTTAAAGCAAGAACAATGAGAATTGTGGCCCTTCACTTGTTTACTAAATCTGAATTGCGCACAGTGATTTCCCTCCCTCCACCTTAAAAATTGCACCTATAGCTCTTTTTTTCGACCTTAGTTCGGCAGTACAAACGTAAGATTTTGCTTTGCTTTTGTTTCCAAACAAAACTGCCTTGGTGGTTTTGTGCGGTGTGGCCTCTGCTTTGCTTAATTTGTGCTAGTGACTGGAGATGATGGGCTGCAGCGTTCAATTTTGGTACCAGAACTTATTTTATATCATCCGACTTTGGCCCAGATCAAAAGAAAAAGACAGAAAATGCACTGCAATAAGGGATAAGAGAAACATTTGATATAATAGTGACAAAGGGAGAAAGTGGGGATGTGAAGGAAACGGTGAGACAGAGGCAGGTTGGAGAAAAAATACGTGAGTGGTGAATCAAGAAGGCCGTACAAACATGGTAGGTGGCCAGGGCATCTGAGTGCCCCGGCCGTAGGCTCCTAAGAAACACTTTTGCCCCTTCACTTATTATTATTTTTATTTATTTTACAAATGAGCACTCTCTGTCTACAGATGTGGCCTCGTCTTCTCTTGCCCTTCATCAACCCCGCCACCCTTGCCCCCCATCTCTCCTCTTAGGGAGTGGCTAGCCTGCGAATGAGGCTGCCGGTTTCTTAGGTTTGAGTGCCACACTCTGAATGGGGGTCACCCCTTCCTCTGAGACCTTGGCTTCCATGAGTTTCAGTTTTTTTATATCGTCATATATTTTAGAAACCACAAGAGGGTAATTCTTCCATGTGTTAAACATTGTGTCTTTATTTAAGAATTCGTTTGCAGTTCATTATTTGCATGTTGTTTTTTACAAGGGGCCCTTGGGTTAGGGTAGAGTAAAACAAGTGGGTGCCATGGAGGGGCAGTGGGCTGAAAAGGCACAGAAAGTGGATGTCTATTTCATTTGTGATGAACACTGCACATCTCAAGCATGATGAGTAAGAGAAACATAACTGCTAAGCTTGCTAAGTGCAGCGATAAAACCGAGAACCACAAGATAAGGAGCCTACCTCCCCTATTAATCACTGAGTTGGCAGACACTACAGCATACGCCTGTAGTTCACAAAAGTTTCTGGGCATGAAATATTTTGATAATAAAGTGTGGATGGTATCTACCCTCCCAAGATGAAAATGCTGGTGAAGAACAATAAGGAGGGACAGACTTCTGGTACGTGACTCACCAGAGACTGAGTTTTTACCCTTCTTTTTCACTTTCACAGATACAGTGGACAAAGCTGAAGACCCACCCTATTTGTTTGGTAATGTGGATTATATTTTTCTATGTATCCTTTTTCCCCTCTCTTTTCTTCTAACCTCTTGCACCTTCTTTCTCACTTTCTCTTTTTCTCTTTACTGTCTTACCCAGTCTTCACTTGCCAAGTTAGTGTTCAAAAGCTGCCTGTAGGCAACTTCACATACACAAGAACACATACATTGTTGAAATATTACACGAACTAGCTTACAGTAATGTTCTGTGATGGATTTTTTGCTATGTTCTGGGGTTAATTATTAAAATTGTAATAAGGTTGTATGTTTGTATTTTTTTTGTTGGTATTTTGTACAACTCTCCTACCTTGCAGTCATATTGATGCAGGTAGGCGCTTTATGACATTTTATGATATTTGATAATGTGTGGTATTTTAATCAAACACATTATAGTATGAGGTTGTACTCCGTTTGAGACTGCTATTTTAATGCTCTTCATTAAACTCTTCCTAACAGTCCTTATTGAATCCTCGTTTTAGTTAGTTTAGTCACTTTATTCTGTGCAAGTTGTTGAAAATGCATGTGCGCACCTCAAAAACACTTGATAAATGTGTGATTAGTTTTCAATATTGAAAGACGTTTGTGAGTGGTGGTTATGTATAGATTTGAATGTTTTCATATTGAGTGCACATTATACGTGCTGGTATGAACTTTGTGTTCATGGTGCCCGATTCACTATGAGTTGAAGTGTTGCATAGGATGCCCTACTTATAGAACTTGTTTAGCTCCTTAATTTATTTATTTATTTATTTTTGCGATTTATAAAGCGCGACGTATACCCGTAGGTGTCTTGGCGCTATAACTCAACTTCATGTCTCAGTGAGAACATTGTCAGGTTTCAAAAAATCGTACAGTGAAAAAAGACTTTACCTTCTTTGACATTGTAATATATTGGACATGCACTAAGATATGTAAATACTGTATGGTTTTTTTTTTTCACAACAAATTTTATTGATTGAGCAGGTAAAAGCAAATATGCAGTTCCCCACAATCAGGAGATCACTGCCCAATAGCAGCACATGTCGCAATAACTGGAAAACCCAATCAAGAAAAGGAACAATTCCCCCCACCTCCTCCCCACAGCCACCCAAACAACCCCACTACCCACCCCTTATCCCCCCCAACCCAGTGCACGTGATCACAGTAAGCCCCCCGTAGGTGCTGACACTAAGCCAGGCGCCGTGCGTCCCTCTAGGCCTGAAGCCCATTGTTCAAATCTGGACCGTCGTCGGGATCTGCTGGAGGCTCCAGAGTCAACCCCCTATACTCAGCCCACCTTTTCCAGATCTTGTAATGTTTCCGTGGGCATCCTCTGGCTTCGAACACTGGGCGTTCCAGCCCCATAAAATAATCTATTCCAGCCTTCCACGCATTCAGGGGGGGGGGGGCTCGTTCATTCTTCCATGCCCGTGCCAAGTCCCGCTTGGCCACCACTAAGCCCAACAACAAAAGATGGCGTTTGTAAGCATTCCCTCCCACACCCTCCAGCACATGGAGAAGACCCAAGCGAGGGGTACGGGGGAGATCCCACCCCAGCACCTCCGACAGACAGCTCCACACACCATTCCAGAACCGAGTCAAGCCAGCACAAGACCATACGGTATGCAGCAGGGTACCCATTTCGGCTCCACATCGCAGGCACTCCGGGGACACAATGAGGCCCGCTTTCCACAGCCGCTCCCGTGTATTGTAAGCCCTATGCAAATATTTGAATTGAGTCAGACGGAGTCGTACCACAATAGCGGTCCCACGCGGGGACTCCAATGCCTCCCTCCAATCATCCTCATCCAGGGGTCCGACATCCCTTTCCCAGGCGTCTTTTAACGGAAGTAGGGAGGAGGAACAGTGGGTGACTAGCGTTTGGTAGATACGGGACACCTTTTTATCTCCGAGGTCTCCCATGAAAACCTTCGCTTTCACGGGGCTGAATTCCGGCAGCGACTCCAATCCAACCAGACTAGGCGCGAGTGCGTGGCGGAACTGTAGGTACCTGAAGAATTGGGTCTTGGGCATGTGGAATTCATCCCGCAACTCCTGGAATGACTTCATAGTGACGCCGGACATAACATCTCTAAGCGATGAGATCCCGATAGAATCCCATCCGCCAAACCCCTGCAGCGAGGCCAGCGCGGGGAGCCGTCCATTATGCCACAATGGGGTCTCCGCCGTCAGCCTACCCCACCAGCCCATGCGGCGCAGCACCTGTCGCCAAACCACAAAGACTACTTGTGTGGCACACGGCAGCTGCCTCCGGAGTCTGGCTGAGTATAATATTGTGTGCAGCGTGTTGTCCCCCATCAGTGAGCGCTCCAGAGCATACGCCGGGTCTCCTCCATCACCGTACCACAATTCATTCAATACTAGCAAATGGGAGGCTTGGTAATATGACAGCAGGTCCGACGTAGCCAGGCCACCACAATACGTGGATAGAAAGCACGTGCGCAGCGCCACTCTGGCGGCACGCCCGGCCCACAAGAAGCGGCCTAGAATAGAATTGACCTGCCGGAACCACTGAGGTGCGATCAGGTGCGGATGGTTCTGCAACTGATACAGGAAGTGCGACCATTTTAAAGATCGCAGACCGTCCATAGATGGTGAGAGGCATCCGGGACCACGTTTTAATATCCGCTTGGACCCTTTCCCACACCGGAATCACGTTGCGCTCCCACGATGTCATCGCGGACTCGGACAAGAATACTCCAAGATACAGTATGCCCCCGGCTGCCACCTGCAAGGCTGACGCCCACGAGCCCGCACTTGCCCCGTCTCCCAGCACCCATAGGGTGGACTTACGTGGGTTAAGATAGAGGCCCGATACCTCGCCAAATACACGCATGATTTCCAGCACTCGGGGGCCTGATCTATCTAAATTCGTGAGAAAGAAGAGGACATCGTCCGCATAGAGCGCGATCCTATCCGTGAGTCCCCCATCCCACACAAAGCTCCGCAGCTGCGCGTCTATGCGCACCCAGGAGGCCAGTGCAAATAAATACGGGGACAGCGGGCACCCCTGACGGGTCCCCCGGCCGATGGGAAACCTCTCCGAGACCGCTCCGGAGACACGCACGGACGCCGTAATGTCGGTATACAACAGCTTGACATATGAAATAAACACCGGGCCTAGATTAAGACGAGGTAGGAGCGCGAATAGATAAGTCCAACTCACTGAATCAAAGGCCCTATCTATATCTGCCAGCAATAGGGCAGCCCGTTCTCCAGTGGCCCCCATTGCAGCCACAGCCGTCTGCGCCCGTCGTATATTGTGCCGCGTCGCCTGACGCGGCATAACGCCAGCCTGATCCGGGTGGACTAGATCGGCCACGTAGGGGAGAAGACGGTTCGCCAGCGATATGATAGGGCGATATGAGTCATGGCGATCGGGGGGCCTACCCGGCTTCTGAAAAACCACCACCTCAGCGTGGCGCCAGTCAGCTGGCAGCCGACCCATCGGGGCGGTGGAATTGGTATCATCTACCGCGAACAGTTGGACGTCTTCCAGCTTAAAATCAGCGAGGTCTCGGGCTTCGAACGAATGGGTTTTTCCTTCAGAAACCTGGAGAGAACACTGATTTCGGGGGTACTGTGCTACCGGCCGCCGGGCTTGGCCTCCTCTCTGCCAGAGTTCCTGGATTTAGTATATGATCTTTCAAACACCCACTCGAATTTGTTAGTCTTGGGTGACTTTAATCTATGGGAGGGGGGTCCTTTAGACGGTGCGTTTACTTCACTCTGTCAAGCCCTTGCTGACATCCAACTGCAGCAACTGGTCCGTTCTGCGACTCATAGGGGCGGTCATGTCTTGGACTTGATTTTCGCTGGAGCTCATTCGGCAGCGATTAATGACATCTTGGCCCAATGCTGGACCGACCACGCGCTCGTGGTCTTCTCCTTATGTTTAGGAGACCACTCCTCTGAGGCCGCCGGGGTGGGACTCTCGACACTGGGCCGACCTTGGTCCCGATTGCTCAGCTTATCTCCTTTATCTGCCAACTTCTGCCTGAGGAATTCGGTGGAAGAAAGTTACTCCTCCTTGTGTTAGTCCATCACCGACTCGCTTGACAAGACCGTGCCCCTTCGTAGGGCAAGAGTGAGGGTGAACCGGGCTTTCCCTTGGTATACGGAGGAGCTACGACATCTGAAGTTGAGCTGTAAACGGGCGGAGAGAGTGTGGAGAAGGGAGTATTCCTCCTCGGCTAAAGCCTTGTTTAGATTCGCATTGAGAGGTTATAAGGATCAGATCAAGCGGGCCAAGGCGACCTTTTTAGAAACTTCCCTGATGCAGGCGCCTAATAAATCCCAAGCCTTGTTCAAAATCGTCAAGGACCTGTCACATCCGGCTTGCGCGGCTAACTCGGTTCGTGCGTCACAGGATCTCTGCGACTCGTTGGCACTTGCCTTCGAGGAGAAGACCGCTAGGATCCTGGAGGGCTTAACACACCCCTTACCTGTGGCTTCTAGTCCGGGAGCTCCGGCTGACTTGATCAGTCGACCTCGGACAAGTATGGCTGACCCGGGTTTGGGAGCTCCGGGCAGATCGCCTAGTCGACCCCAGCCGACCGGCGTGGGAGCTCCGGTGGAGCGGCCCAGTCGACCCCAGACGGGCAGTGTGGTCCTTGATCTGGGAGCTCCGGGCAGCTCACCCAGTCGACCCCAGCCGATTGGTATGGGAGCTCCGGCGGATCTGTCCAGCCGACCCCAGACGGGTATCGTTGCCCTTGGTCCGGGAGCTCCGACAAGTACACCCAGTCGACCCCGGCTAAGTTCTTTCCCTTCCCCTTCCTTTGAGGAATTTTGTAAGGTTGCTCATTCGGTGTCCTCAGGGTCTCCGCTTGATCCGCTGCCCCCCAAGTTTTGGAAGGCCTTTCATGCAGAACTTTTTCGGCCTTTGTTCTCGATTTGCCTCCAATCTTTGGAATCGGCGGCGGTGCCAGAGTGCTGGAAGTTAGCAGTAGTGTCACCTCTGCTAAAAAAGTCATCCTTGGATCCGACCTGTCTCTCCAATTATAGGCCGATCTCCTTGCTCCCTTTTCCGATTAAGATCCTGGAGAAGTGGGTGACCCGCTCTCTCTCTGGCTTCCTGGAGAACATCGGGTGGTTCGATGAGGCCCAGTTTGGCTTCCGCCCTGGACATGGGACGGAGTCCGCGCTGGTGACCGTGTTGGATAATCTTCGTTCGCGTGTCGACAGTGGTCGGGCAGCCTTCTTAGTGCTGCTCGACATGTCGGCCGCGTTCGACACGGTCTGCCATCGGACCCTGGTAAGGAGGCTGGAGGAATGCGGGGTCACTGAGGGAGCTAGAGATTGGCTGATATCCTACCTTGGTGGCAGGCAGCAGCTGGTCTCACTTCCGCCATTCAGCTCTGAGCCAAGGAGTATAGGACAGGGGGTTCCACAGGGCTCGGCCATCAGCCCTATATTGTTCAACTTATACCTCCGCCCTTTAGTCCAGCTAATAAAATCTTTTGGCGTCTCGGCATTTAACTATGCCGATGACACCCAGCTGGTCTTTTCACTGGAAGGGCATAAGGCGGTCTCGCTGGATACTTTCCATCGCTGCATGGCAGCCACAGCGGACTGGCTACGAGCTAACTCCCTGCAATTCAATAGCTCGAAGACGGAGGTGCTCCTCTGTTCCACTGACCGGATTCCGCGGGCACTTCCTGAGAACTTTTGGCCCAGCACTTTCCTCGAACCAGTGCTGGCATCGGATTCAGCCCGTAACTTGGGGGTTATGTTTGGCCCTAGTTTACAACTTGATATACACGTCAATAAAACTACTGCAACGTGTATGATGCTGTTACGCATGCTACGCAAAGTTCTGCCTCTTCTCCCCGCCCAAGCCAAACCAGAAGTAGTCCGTGGGACCATACTAAGTCGTCTTGACTATTGCAACGGACTTCTTCTGGAGGCTCCCAAAAATTTGATAGGGAAGTTACAGCGGGTGCAGAAAATGGCCGCTAAGCTGGCCCTCTCTCGTCCTAGGTCCAGTTCTTCCACTCTCGCTCTACGAGATCTGCACTGGCTCCCGGTAGGTCTGCGGGTACAGTTTAAAGCGGCATGTTTGGTGTTTAAGGCTGTACACCTTTTGGGCCCCGTCCCTCTGCAAAACATGTTTGCGTGGTACGCGGCTCCACGGCTTCTGCGGTCTTCATCCGCTCACCTTTTGGTGGTTCCAAGGTTTCAAAGAGTGAGGATGGGTGGCCGCTCTTTTAGTGTGGCAGCAGCCACATTCTGGAACTCCCTCCCACTCTCTTTGAGGAGTCACAAGGACTATTTTCCGTTTAGGAAGGCTTTAAAAACTCACTTATTCCCAAAAAATGCTTGAGCGGTTATAGTGGCTAAGGTGCATGGTTCCGGATTAAAGCGCCAGGATGCCCTTTGGGTGACAGGTCAGCGCTCTATAAATATATTAAATAAATAAATAAATAAATAAATTCCTCTTGCCCCTGGCACTTTGGTCCTCCCGTTCCTGCGACGGGCCTCTCGAGTGTCTCACCATCACTGTCTCATCCGTCCATTTAAAGACATCTTCTGGAATATCAAAGAAATGGGTTCGCGACTGGAAGACTACCCGCAGGCGGGCCGGATAAAGCAAGGAGTATTGGATCTTCAGACCTCGTAGTTTCGCCTTGGCGGCAATAAACGAGTGACGTTGTTGTTGCACGATTCTAGTATAGTCCGGAAAGATCATGATCTTCTGATTCTCAAATAGAAGAGAGTCTTTGGCCCATGCCTCCCATAGGATAGTGTCCCTGTCATGGAAATTCAGGATTTTAGCTATCACCGGCCTGGGCCGCTCCCCCGCCGGCGGTTTCTGCGTCAGGGCTCTATGTGCACCTTCTGTCACAAAACAGCGCGACAGAACATCCGGAGGAAGCCAACTCTCCAACCACTGGGACAAGAAGAGTTCCATATTCCCTTTCTCACATCCTTCCGGAAACCCCACAAAGCGAAGGTTGTTCCTGCGTGCCCGCCCTTCGGCATCCTCCACACGGAGCGCAAGGCCCTTCTGGACGCTTTCCATTGCTACCATTTTCCGCTTCAGGGTCCCAACGTCGTCTTCCACCACCGATATCCTGGATTCCGCCTCAGTGACACGCGTCACCGCAGTTCGCAGGTCTTGACGCAGTAGGGTCACGTCTGCTCCAACTGCCCCTATTTTGGCATCCAGCATGTCCCTGGACTGGGTAATCGCTGCCATGAGCGCTGCATTGTCAGGGCCCGTCCCTTGGCCACCACCTGATGCTCCGGGCACCCCACTCGGCCCGTGAATTTATCGATGGGCCCCTGTTTGGCGGACCCGCTGCCCCCGCCGCCTCTGGTCATGTCCGCGGCACACCTGGAGGCTGCTGTCTCCGGATCGTTTGGAGATTGCCCCAGTGCCGACACCCCACACCACCAATCACGACCAAGGGTACACCACGCGAATGTCTCCGGGTACACAGCTCCCCCACACTGTCGTCGTCTGCTGCTAGGGGGTACACCGGGTTCCACAAGGCTGCTCCCCAATGCAAGATGTACAATGCTGTTCTGGCCGGGCCCAGCCCCTGCTCCGTGAGGCCCCTGGTCCGATCTCCGCACCTCAGGGGGGGGCCCGCGACCCCGCGACCCCGCACCAGGCCACTCAGCGACCAGCTGCCAGCCCCGGATGGAGGAGCCCCTCTGCCACACAGTCCAATTGCTCTGGGCACCCACCGGCGCTGCAGGTGCCGGCCACGGCCCCTTGTCGCCTTGTAGTTACACACTCGGATGTGGCCACACGGAGTCACCCACGCCTTTCACGCCGTCCCTCCAGGCGCCGCCACTGGGCCCCCCCAGGCTTGATCACAACACTCGCCGGAGTCTCAGGCCGCCCACCAGCTCATGGGCCCAGGAGTCACAATCGCGCTACGCCAGTCTCGTTGGGCGGGGTCTCACCTCGGGGGTCACCGCACCGTCGGTCTCTCCAGTCGGTACCTAGGCCACCGCCAGTCACCAGCACTCGCAGCCGGGAGCCTCTAAACTCGAGGTCCCGGTCTCGCGGCTCCAAAGTAGGCCTCAGCTCCCTCCGGATGTCCTCCCAGCACAGGTCGTCACTGCCTCCGCAGCGGACAGGTCCGAGGACCCGCCCACAGCTCCGCCGCTAATGAGGGCACCGGGCCCAGGATGGATGCAGGCACGGCCGGCCGGCGCGGAGATCTCCCGACCGGGAGGCGCCAAAATCGAGGCCCCGGCTTCACTCCCTGGTACCAGGCCGCAAGCCGCCGCTGCCGCTGTCTCTGCTTCAAAGGGCCCGGGAGCGCCGAATACTGCACCGGGCAACACCTCCTGCTCTCCGCCACAATCGCTGCAGGTGTGGGCTACAAGGCGGGTCCAGGAGCCAGGATAAATCGCCGGATAATAGTCGGGCTGGTGGGAGCTCTAGAAAGCTGCGTCCACCATCTTAGCCTGTGAAGCCACGCCCCCCAATACTGTATGTTTAACGTACACATGTTTCTTTCCATTTTTTTTTTATTTCAAATGTTTTTTATTAAATATAAGTTTCATTTCAGAAGTTACATACAGTACATTATAATGCAGAAAGAAAGAAGAGAGAAAGAAAGAGAAAGGGGGGGGGTTGTCGTTAAGTCCTTCGTGACTCCAGGTATGTGTCGAGGAGCTCCCACATTCCATCTTTGGCATTGTGCTCCTTTGTGAACTTGCTGGTGATGTTGTCTGCGCCTCTGAGGAAAGGGACCCAGTTTATCCATGTTTTGAAGTTTGCTTTGGCTGTGTTCTTCCAGTTTGTTAGGATGATTTTTAGTGCTGCCGTTAGTAGGATGTCTACCAGGTCTCTCTCCTCTTTGCTGTCCAGGTCGTCCGTCATGAAGCCTGTGGCGAGGCTCACGAAGGTTAGCTTTATATTCTTGCTGGTGATGTCATTGATAAAGTTGTTTACTTTCGCCCAGAACTTCTTGACTTTGTGGCATTCGAAGGTTAGGTGTTCCAGGATCCCTTCCTCTTTATCACAGTTCCAGCAGATACTCGTGTCTTTTATGCCTACTTTGTGGAGTCTTGCCGGGGTCCAGTATGCTCTGTGGAGGAGCCAGAACTTAGTTTGTGCCAGTTGTGGCGTGACCTTGTTTGTTGTTGCCGACCGCCACAGTTTGCCCTTTTCTTCCTCGTTTAGCTGCCTTCCAAGGAGTGATTCCCATGTGTTCGTTACTTTCTTGTTTAGCGAGGATGTTTGAGGGTTGAGAAGCTTGTATATTTTTTCTGTGTGGTGGCCAGTCGCGTTGAGGGCTTCCATGTATTTGATGATGGTTGGCGGGATTTTGCTTAGGATTGCCTTTGTAATGGCCGTTTTCATTTTCAGGAATGTGTATAGTTCCTTTGCCGGGAGGTCGTGTAGTTGTTGCAGGTTTTGGAATGTGATTGGCGATTTTTTTGTTTCCAGTTGGTTGGGTGTGGTTATGCCTTTTTCCATCCACGTTTCACTGCTTAGTCTTACCCTGGTACGTTATTTTTGTGTTTAGCCAGATCGACTCCCAGGTTGAACCCTTCAGTTTCTGTTCCATTCGTTTGTCTATTTTCATTAGTGCCTCTTTGGTGTGTCTGAGGATTGGGTTGAATCGGTGAGGGTGTTTGTTCGCTGTGAGTAGCGCTATGGGGTTGAGCCCCCCCAAGATGTTTTTTTCCACCTTCAGCCACTCTGGTTCGTATTCCTGCAAGCTGGTCAGCCAAAAGGTGCCCTGTTTCGCTAAGCAAGCTGTCTGGAAATTTTTGAAGTTCATTAGGTTGAGGCCTCCCAAATTTTTTGTTAGCCTCAACTTTTGTAGACTTATTCTCGGTCTTTTGTCTCTCCAGATGAAGCCATAGTTTATCAAGTTTCTTGTGGAAGTTGTCTGTCGTAGCCAGGGGCAGCATGCTGAGCGTGTAGTTGATAGCTGGTGTAACCATCATCTTGATCGTTTCAATCCTCCCCCACCAGCTTATGTATTTGGGCGACCAGGTGTCCAGTCTCTCCTTTATCTTTTTTCAGGATGGCCTCTTTGTTGTATTCCAGTGTTGTCTTTAGGTCCCTGCCGAAGAGTAGGCCTATGTATTTGAGCGGTTTGTTTTGCCAGGCTAAGCCCGACTGGCCCAGTACATCTTTAGTGGTGTGCACGTTCATTGGCTTACACTCCGACTTGTCCTTATTGAGCTTGTATCCCGAGGCTGTTGCGTATTCCCCTATGGTCTCCATTAGGGCTGTGATTGATGAGGTGGGCTCCGTGGTGGTGATGAGGATATCGTCTGCGTAGGCAGCGAGTTTCACCGTCTTGTTTTTGATTTTGACACCGCCTATGTCGTTGTTGTTTCTTATTCTGGCTAGTAGTGGCTCTAGTGCCAGGAGGAAGAGACCGGGTGATAGGGGGCAGCCCTGCCTTGTGCCTCTTTCCAGCGTTAGTATCTCCGATGTGCACCCGTTTACCACCACCTTTGCCCTTGGTTTGTTATAGAGGGCCATTACCATTGTTCTGTATTTTGTACCTAGTCCGAATTTCTCCATGCATGCGTTGAGGAAGGGCCATGATACTCTGTCGAAAGGCTTTCTCAGCATCTAGAGCTATCATTACTGCCTGGTCCTCGCTGTGTGTTGTGTGGTTGATGAGATGGCATAGTAGTCGCGTGTTATCCTGGGAAAGTCTGTTCTTGATGTAGCCCACTTGCGAGTTGTGGATGAGTAGTGGTAGGACCCTGTTCAGTCTGTTTGCCAGGATTTTCGCGTATATTTTACAATCTACATTGATTAAGGATATTGGTCTGTAGTTTTGTGGAAGTTGCGGATCTTTCCCTTCTTTGGGTATCACAATGATGTTGGCTTCGGCCATGGAGTCTGTCACTCTGCCCCTGTGGGTGCATTGCGTGAAGGTTGCGGCCATGATCGGTCTCAGTTGGCCGATGAATGTCTTGTAGAAGTCTGCCGTGTACCCATCCGGTCCGGGAGCTTTGTTGGGTTTGAGTTGGGTGATTGCTGCGTCGATTTCTGCATCCATTATGTCTTCCTCAAGTGTATCCCTTTGAGCCGCTGTGAGGGCTGGCAGGTTGGTCTTGCTGAGTAGGCTTGAGCCTCCATCGGCGTCTAGGTGTTTGTCAGCGCAGTATAGTTCTTGGTAAAATTGTCTGAAGACCTCTAGGATACCCTTGGTTGTTGTTTGTGATTTGTTTGATTTGTCAGTATGGCCGCGATTGTGTGCTGTCTCTGTTTTGCCTTCAGGTAAGACGCCAGTTGTTTCCCCGCCTTGTTGGCTGCGCATAGGTTTATTGCCCTGAATTTATTTATCCATGTACCTGCCCTCTCGCTGAGCATCTTGTTTAGTTCATATTTCCTTTTGGTTAGGGCCATTAGGAAGTTCCTGTCTGTCAGGTTCGGGCAGTGCCCCTTTTCCAGAAGGGTAATCTCTTCTAGGTCCTTGATTTTCTTGTTTCTACCGCGGTTCATTCTGGCCTTGATGTTTATCAGTTTCCCTCTCAATGTCGCTTTTTGGGCGTCCCAGATAATGCTCTTCTCCACCTCGTCATTGTCATTGTGGTCCAGGTACTCTCGTATGGTGTCTTCGATCTCTTTCACATTGCTGGGGTTCTGCAGGATGTCGCTGTTCAATCTCCATCTGCTCGTTGGTTTCTCATTGTGTCTTGCTCAGTGACAGTGTGATGTGTGCGTGGTCTGATATGGTTATCGGCGCTATTTCAGTGTGGTCTATAAGGTGTGTGTGTGTGTGTGCTGGACATCAGTATGTAGTCTATCCTGCTGTAGGAGTTGTGTGGGTGTGAGTAAAAGGTGTACTCCCTTGCGCTTGGATGTTGAAGTCTCCATGGATCGGCGAGGTGGAGCTTGGCACATAGGTTTTTCAGGGTGTTGGTGTTTTGTGATTCATGGCTTGTTCTGTATGGGTGTCTGTCTGTTGCCTGGTCCCAAACTTGGTTCATGTCGCCTGCCACTAATAGAAGCTCATCTTGAGGGACTTCCCCGAGCATCGTGCCTACTTCCTGCCAGAAGTGTTTGTCCTCTGCGTTGGGGACGTAAATATTGGCTATATGTATCCGTTCATCTCCTCTGGCCAGGCTTGCGAGTAGTACTCTGCCTTCCTCATCCGTACGGGAGGTGTTTAGGATTAGGTTAGCTTTCTTGCTCACTATGGTGATCACCCCCCGCTTTTTTTGTTTGGCAGGAGAGCATAGGACTTATCCTATCCATCTTGCCTTCAGGTGGGATGCTTCTTCTTGTGATAGCTTGGTTTCCTGAAGTACGTAGACGTCTCCCTTCAGTTTGGCTAGGTGGTCTAGCACCTTCCTGCGCTTGATGGGGTGGTTGAGACCTTTGATGTTCATGGACACTACTTTGAGGTTTGTGGCTCGCCCGGCTTGCGTTGGTGGGTTCATGGTGGTTTCGGTGTTTCGCCGCTCAGTGGGTTGGCTTGGTGTGTGGCTATCTGTGGCATTGTTCTGTTAGTCCCTCCTCTAGCGCCCCCCCCCGGGCCGTGGAATAGTGACAGCGGGGATGTAGATAAGATAGAGATGTACAGTGAGTGAGATGCATATACATGTACTGTGGCGTTTACCCGTAGTTTCCCATTCCCATTTCTTCCCCCACCCCCCTCCCTCCCTCCCTCCTCCCCCCCTCCCTCCGCCTATTGAATTGTGAGCGTGTGACAGCAAGGGTCCTCCCTCTCTCCCCCCCCCCAAGTTTATGATTGATTAGTTTGCTGGTTTACAGAGAGTAAAGGAAATGGTGTCCAATATTGTTCAATCGAGACCCCTCGTTTGTATTGACGTTATTGTATATCCGCCTTGGTAATTCGAATTTCAGAAGTCTTCTGAATCTCTTCTAATTGCAACAGATCTCTGTTTTGGATTCAGGACGTTCTAAAATTTGGGGGGTTGAGCTCCCAGGGTTCTGCCTCCGTTTCCTTCCTCTTGAACACATTTGGGTTGAGTTTCAGGTTAGTGCATAGCAGGGTGCCTATTTCTGAAATATGACAGGCCATTGCCCCAGTGAGCCTTATCTGTGCTGCAGAGAACTTTGTGTGATCCTCTGAGACTACAAATAGAAATTGGAGACCATCAGGTTTTGATGTGGTCACGCTTTTTTGTCCTTTGGGCTGCGATTAGTAAGAATGGATTGGATTCATGAGAGTCTAGTGAAAATCGGCTTGGGCTGTTTTATAAAATGCTCTCTGAAAGGGTCCTATGTAACCCACAAGCAGAATGTAAATTGTAAGGGCATACATTAAACTGTAACCATATGCAAAATGAATTTTCCATGTAATATTTGGTGACCTTTACTCCAGGGATTAGATAAAGCACCAAAGTGCATTTTTTTTAATATTTAAATTTCAGTGATTTTTATTGTGATGGATCTGACAGAAGTCCTTATGTTCATGCCTCAGGACCCCCACTATTTTCTTTTACTTTGCCTGTTCCTGACCATATTTGCCTGTTCCTTCTTTAATTTGTCTCTCCCTCCTTCAATTAGTTTCAGATGAACTCTTTCATTATTTCTTTTCCCCGCAATCCCCTTTCCCTTGGCATTTCTTTATTCTTTTCCACTTCTTGGGCTAGCTGTTGCCCTTGTAGTCGGCTATATATTGAAACATCCTCGACTTTTATTATGTCTGAACCCAGGCAGTAGTTGAAGTCTTATAAATGGCAGTCGCCGGTTGTAGCTCACCCTGTCTCTAAAGGCATCACTCCTGCACTGGCCACTGTTCCTTCCAATATTTCTCTCCTTCTGCCTTCATGCCTGACACACAGACACACACACGCCGTGGGAGGTCTCCACCGGTGGATTGGTCTCTCCCATGTTTTCTTCTCTTACAGTTCCTGGATAAGGTGGAGGTGGAAATGCGAACTTGTGAAGACCCACGCCCACCCAATGGACAGTCTCCTATTGCCCTAGCTGCTGGGCAGAGGTAATTAACCTCCTATCCTAGCTGTTATAGCTCTATTGTACTGCACTTCTTGCCCTATTCGCTTGAGAGCACTGATGACACGTTTGATCACTGTGTACATTTTTAATTGAATACACTTGCATGCTGTCTATGATATTTCTTACACCACACATGGACATGTTTATGCATTACAGTTGTGAAAACTCTGTCGTCTTACATGAGTAGGGTGTGCACGACATTTTCTATTATTTCACACATGCACCGGTCATGCATAAATGGTTACCTAGGAACCTCTCAAGTCCGACTTCCATGTTGAATGTGTTCTCAAGTTCTTACACTCAAGCACATCCACACACTTTCTTTTCTCTCTCTATAGCCTCTTACATATTCTAATGGTGTATGATAATTGTTGCCTGGATAAAAGTGTCCAGAAAACTAGATGACACCATACCCCTTGTTTTTGGTTGACCGTGTTAACAGTTTGATTTGAAAATGCCTACATTTGTACTCTTTGTTTTCAAACCCTGTTTTATCTTGTCTTTTTTTTTTAGTGAGTACGGTTTTGCAGAGAAGGTGGTCGAAGGAATGTTTGTCGTTGTCAATTCCATCACAATTAAAATCCACGCTAAGGCCTTCCATGCATCCTTTGAATTGTGGCAACTCCAGGGTTACAGCGTCAACCCCAAGTGGCAGCAGAGCGACCTCCGCTTCACTCGTGTGACAGACCCTCAAAGAGGAGAGGTAAATAAGCAACAAATGCCACAGCCCTGGCAGTCTTTTCGCAGGATTTGTAATCACAGCAAAGTGACTGCATATAAAGACAATAAGATAAGAAGTTGTACTCTGGTCCTACTTTCCCTGTACCACGTGGCTCCAGGATAGCCCTTGTCAGAGAGCAGAGACTGTAGAACTGACAGTCTACGCCCCGCTGGCCAACACCTCTAAGTCTCCTGTCTCTCAGTCCTGATCAGTTCTCTCAAATTATGCTAAACTCACTCTTTCACTTTGATGGATGTTAAAGACCTGTTTCACAAAGAGATGGCTTTAAGTCACATTGGGACACATTGTTAAAAGTTCTGTCAATTCGCTTTGATTCCAGGGCATCAAAGAGGAACAGGTTGGAGACAGCCACTGATATCACTCAGCTAAGAGAATGGTCCTGCACGGATTCTGACATAGCTTTGTTTTTTGTTGTATGTTTGGGCCCAGACTTTGGGAGTTCCACATTACACTCCCCTTTATCTACCAGAAAAAAAATGGACTATTATTGTATGCAGAACTCTACTTGTGCTGCAGTCCTCTGGCTTTAAAGTCATTGTGCCATGATTTTGTTTAAACACATTGCCTATATTTTACTTGTTTGGGGTAGGGCAGTTATCGGGTGCAAGCCTGTGTTCTATCTATGTGCATCGATATAAGGTCCCCAGAACTGCTGGCTGGTTAGTTTGCAGAGCAAGAGTGCACAGATCCTTTAGGGGATATTGGATTGCATCATTTGTGTAAAAAACAAAAGCCCAAGTGAGATTAAAGCAACCATTTTAATGATGATGTAGCAAGACAGTCTCCCCTTCCGATACCCTTCCATGTGGTGGTCAACTTCACTGTCCTATTTCTACTTGTGAGAGTTTTCTTTTTCATGGTTTTGCACAACCTGTTTCAGTTGGTACAGTCCAAGGAAAGAGCATTAACCGCTCCGCATTGGAGGGCATTTCTTGGACTGACTCTTCACCACTGTGGAGTTTGTTGCACTGTTCTGTCGAGTCCTTTTCCATAGAGATCGCTATTGCACTGTAGGATCATGCCAGTCTCTCCTTCTAGACATGGTGCAGCACTGCCATTGTTCTACAAGTTAGATTAAGCCTCTATATTTGAGTCCATGTCAGATGGCTACGACTCATATTTTCTCCCCTGACTCACAAGACTTTCACCGAGCAGCTGAGGCCAGCTACTTCTGTGTCTGTCGCAGTCAAAACGTGATTATACAACCTCATCTCCTGACTCCTCCACCCCTTTATAGAACAGAGTTCCTTCTCGCTGTGCAGATGACAGCCCAGTGACTGGCGGAGAGCATCACCATGCAAGGATACTCTGGAGGACTCATTTACCAATGCAGCGCTCAAGCACACCACTTTGCACCTCGCAGGGCAACAAAAAAGGTGAAGGCATTGAGCAGCACCAGACCCCCACTTAGCTCTCCTGTAAGGGCACCTAGATGTAGCAGTATTTTTGTACGTTCATCATGACTCCAAAGGTACACCTAGGAGTATATGACCCCACCCAACTCAGCCGACCCTGATCTTGGAAGAAATGGAATTGGCACAGCTCTTCCTCAGTACTCTTAGAAGTCACTATTCACATTGATTGCCTGTCTCCACAGGATTTAGTCTCCCTCTCATTACATGTGGACTTCATAGTAGAAAGGTCAGACTTGCTTTATTAATCGGGCGCAGAAAGGCTAGACCACTAGTGGCCCAATCACTTCCAGCTTCCCTTAGTCCTCATTGCATTCTTCACCTCGTTGCTGTCCTCGAACCTCAGGGAAGCATAAGGTTAGCCCACTCTCCACAGCTATTCCAGATGGCTGTAGACCCATCTTCAGAGCCTGGGTTCGTT
Organism: Lissotriton helveticus; assembly: GCF_964261635.1. Classification (NCBI taxonomy): domain Eukaryota; kingdom Metazoa; phylum Chordata; class Amphibia; order Caudata; family Salamandridae; genus Lissotriton; species Lissotriton helveticus. The sequence continues at coordinate 1,366,551,664 of NC_136065.1, forward strand.
AAACCATTGAATGTCTCCCTACTCTCAGATGCAGACAGGTGACATCCTGAATGGGGCGAAGCCACTACTTGGGTGATGGCCTGATTTTGGACTGGCAGGGCATGTTATCGATGCTTACCCTCTGACTTCTTTAATCGTCTGACAGCCCAAGATGTTCTATGCTCCAGTTTGTTCCTGCTTGGCCTCATATGGTTTGGTGCTCGGACCTGCTCCATCTTTTCCTAAGCTACCATATCTTACTTCACCATCGAAGACCACCTGTCCATCCACGACAGAAGTGTTGCATCTCTCCCTTCAATTGCTCAATATGAGCATGTGGCTTTTGAAGCACTAGCCATTGAACTGTTAAGCTACACCTCCAAAAACCTTGAATGTATGGTGGCCGCAAGAAGTCCTCCACAAGAGCAAGTGGTGTGATTGGGATGAAGACTGTGGAAGGACATCAGCCTTTGCAATTACTCAGTGGATGGTATTCTTTTTTGCATCATCCTACTGAAATGCAGGTAGACAACTGCAAGACTTACTTTCCAGCCATTCACTGCTGATTGACCGAGTCTGGGAACTCCTTCTCCACAAGTAAGGAGGCCTTCAAAAGAGATCCTAACAGTAGAATATACCTGTTCTTTGCAATCAGGTGCTTCATAGACTCATACTGTTTCTTACCCAGCAATTGCATAAACACTTTGAGCAGCTGCCCTCCTATTTCATTAATCTTCTTGAAAGGAAGCCTTTTTTCTTTTATTCCTGAAGGCCATAAAATTGAAAGGCCCATTCTGCCCTTTAACCAGTAATGCGATTATACTGACATAAGGTGATGTTGTTTACGACTTTGCCGATCATTGTGCTGGCCGAGGGGCTAGTAAGGCCACCATGTTAAATGTTAAATGTCGTATACTTGTAAAGCGCACAGCTGCCCCAGCAAAGGGGCGTCCCGGCGCTGTATACCGCTGGGGAACCCGTCGTGGCTTTCCCTGTGGGATGGTCCCTACTGGGAATCCCCAAGGTGGAGCCAGGCATCCCCGGCGTTGATGGGGCCATTGTGGAGATTAGGCAAGCTAATGCCCAGAGTTGCCGAGTGGGACCCCAGGTTAGAGTAGGCACCGAGGCGAGAATTGTAGAGAGATGGATAACATTTACTGTGCGTAGCTACACTCTGTATACATCCGGTGCCTAGACACGTCACCAGGGCTGCAGCACCGTGGTTTACAGTCTCCAGGTAAGTGATATACAGACAGTGGCCAGGCTGCAGCTTGGACTACCCCACACACATTCAGCCTGCACTGCACTGTAGAGGTAATATGCGGGGGAAATACCAAATTTTGGGAGGTAGTTCTGCACAACCTGTGCCTATTGTTTTTGATGATGCATTAGCCATCACTTATTATCAGCAGTTGTGAATGCACTCACAAACCTAAGAATGGGAAGGAGCCAGGACCTTAGAGTAGAATAAATGTACCTTTATGCTTACTTCATTATTTTTAGTCTGTAGCTTGCATCTCATTATCCACATTTACCAGCCGGCCCCTTGGACATGGTGTAAAAAACAAACACTGATGGGCCCTTTTCAGGTTTCAACAGGACAACTAACACGGGCACACATGGAACTAGGAAATTGGGACGTGTTGCGTATGCATTATGGGTGCATGCCCGCTGATGAGCTCAAATCTCTGAATTAGCTTTTGAAGTGGTTTTTGGTGGGGCCTTTTGATGGCACGGTACCCCCAAAAAGGTGATAATAGAAGAAAAGGCTACAAAGGTGAATTTATCTTTATCTACAATGTGTCTCCATAATGCCACACTCGCCACTACCTACTTTAATTTATGGAGGATTATAAAGGAACGTCCTGCTTGCGTTGAAAAAAGAACCCAAAACGGTGTAAGTCCTGTAGGGATTTTCTTATATATCTTTTTTTTAAATAGCCAAGTTTACACCCCGGCATAAACTCCTCAGCAATGTACAGTAGCTAAAAGTGCCTAACCAGGTTTATGCCAGTAATTTACCATCCAGTGGGATGATATTTTCAGCGTGTGACATTACAGAAGTTCCCATACTGGAAAACAAAGTAACTTATGCCTTTTTGCAATTTTTTTATTTACCATTCTGTGTTTTTCTCCTCCCTTATTCTTACCCACTTTTGCTTGTTTCCCCCCTCTGCTATTGCAGTTCTTTTTGTCCTTTGGCAACGTAAGACTAAGGAGTTCTTCCTTTCTCCTGTGTGAAGGTGTTAACATTTAAGGAACTGACCTGGCAGACCCTTCGTATTGAGGCTGATGCTACTGACAGTGGTGATCCAGATGCTGTGACCACTCCACTGAGGTTGATCACCAACCAGGGAAGAATCCAGATTGCTCTGAAGAGGAAGGTGAGTGCCTTGATCCAGCTGAAACATGCTTTATACTGTCATTGAGAGGGGAGGATCTACCATTACAGTTGCCACAGTAGCTTGCAGATCACTCAAACACAGTTGGCAATATTAAATGGAAACTAGGGGCCAGACTGCAATCTTTAGCCACCCCATGGTGCAAGCACCCCTAAATAAAGGCGTCCCTATCTTGTGAATTTTGTGGACCCGGACAACCCTGTTTTTAAAGTTCAAGCTTATGATTAGGAGAGAGATGGTTGAGCATTTTCCCACGGGTATGTGTGTATAAGAGTCAAGTTCTTGCATTTATTTTTGCTCATGATTATAGACAAAAGACTGCAACGTGGTGGCTTCAAAGTTGATGTTCCTCCTGGACGATTTGCTGTGGGTGCTAACAGAATCACAGCTCAAAGCCATGATGAAGTATGCCAAGTCCCTTAGTGAAGCTATGGAAAAGTCAGCTCAACAGAGGAAAAGTATGGCTCCTGAGCCGGCACAGGTATGGAGAGCCTTGTGTCAGACATTATAGGTGGGAGGACAGTTTGAATGGTGTTGCGAACTAGGTTATTTTATTATTTTCTAATCATCATCTATAGGTGACTCCACCACCACCCAGTGCCCAGCAGACTTGGTCCCAAGCATTCTCTGGCAGTCAGAGCACCAGCACCGTAGGTCAATACTTTGATAAATATGACATGAAAGAGTCGTCCTATCACCTGCTCATCTCCCGCCTAGACCTACATATTTGTGATGACAGCCAAGCACAAGAGACAGGTAAGGGAGGAGAGGTAATCTGTGAAGAATTTGGGATTGCTTTGATAAAGGAATAGACTAGTGGATTAAAAAACACAGTCTCCACCAGGAACTTTGGAAGCCAATCACTAGTATCAGGATAGATGACAGGATTTCTAGAGTGGATTGACACCCACAGTGGAGTACACAGTGCAGGGGAAGAAGTTACTGAATAACCTAGATTTACCTTTATTTGTATTCTGGTAATTCTGCTGGCATTGAAATATGGGCCATCTTAAACTTAGATTCAGTAACAAACAATTGCTTTTTATTGGGTTAAAGTGTGTATACTCCTAGGTGGAGGAAATTTGTGTAGGCTTGAATTGGAGAAAGCTGCGAGTGAGATGCTGTTATTCCAAATGAAATAACTTTGTTGGTTGTGATGTTTTGGCTGAGACTACTTGTAAAGTTACAAATAAATAATAATGCTATATAAATATCTTATATGTCATTTCTCACCATTTTTGAATGAAGTGCTATGCATTTGAATTCTTGGTAGGTCTTATGCCACTTTGAACATTTTGTGAGCTAAATGGTTAAACTACACAACATCCATTCATACAATTCTACATAGAACTGGTTCTGCTGCACATCTAAGGCTAACAACAAAGATCATTTTGTCACTTTATATTATTCACAGTTGAACTTCTATTTTTGTCAAAGACCCACAAACGAATGCGGATAGGAGCATACCTACATCAGGTATAAAAACACAGCTAACCTAAAAATTCAGAAAGATGGAATTTGCTACATACAATTGCATATAAAGCTGTAGGGAAACAATTACATGTAGAGCTAGGGGCACACTCTCGGAACAAACAGCTCTTCCCAGTAATGTGCCACTTCAAGACCTTGCAGAATATAAACTTCTTGTCACACATTATTAAGAAATGACAATATTACAAACCCTACACACATTAGTCTAACTGACTAGCGCTATCATTTAAATCAAATACTTGTATTTGATTAGTTATATTTTCACTTGTGACCCTCCCAGCATTTGATTTAAAAAAAAAGTGGAGCTTTCTAACCTAACCACTAGATGACTGGAAATGCAAATGATGTAAATCTAGACCTATTCAACTTTAATTTTGTTTTACTGGTAAGGGCTTTCTTACTCCTGATTGGCAGCATAGTCAGTGTGATTTTATTGTCATAGGAGCAACCGATTCAATCAGTTTGTAGTGCATCCTTTCCATCATGTTTTAGAGGCATTTTAAGATTTGTAAAACAATAAACAAGGTTACATTCTCATAATTAAAAAAATTAATTGTAACATAAGATTGACGAAAGTCCAGAAGGAAAGATTTGTATAAACTGGCACAGTGATAACACTGTAGGAAGTACACTTCACAAAAAATGCCACTGAGTTTGTGTTAATGAAATCTAGATGTAGTCCCAAAACCTGCCAATCAGTCTTGTTTTGAAGGGTATCAAAAAAGATCTTGGATCTAGTGTCAAAAATTATACTTGTTAGATCCTAAAGCTTGCTTGCTTTCCTGTATCAGTCAACTTTAAATCCATTTCTAAGAAATTATGCAATAAATATATTTTTTCACTAAATGTTTTGAAAAAGTCAAAATAATAATAATTTCAGGAGGCTTTTGGTACACCTTTCATAATCTTACATAAAAAGAAAACACCTAGAGAGGAGTCGACTGTACTAGGACATAGTTTTGATACCTTAGATGGAGGTACCAAAGAAAGATGATGACTCACAGCATGTAATTAACACCCCTCCCGGCATTCAACATACACCACCAGTGGAACAAAATAGGCACACAGAAGACAATGGGTATGTTGCAGGGGAAGATTAAAAAGAAATGTGGAATTATTATTTGACCAATTCTCGATCAGCAGATATTTATTTGTACACATTTAGGACATCACCGTCAGCCAAGATTAACTCGTAATAGAAAAAAATGTAAGTTACATGACAGCTACAGGAAGCTCTCTTGACTCCTGGTTCAGACGTCTACATCTCTATAGGTGAAAAATCGATTCCTGCTTTTATTGACCTTGAATTGGTAATGGATACATGTAACTTTACTGAACTAAATGGATAATTCCATGAATAGAATCTAAATACAGATCTGATCCACAATGTTCCACATTAGGTGATCCAGAATCTATTTTTAAAAAGAAAGCTCAAAGCTATAGAATGACATGACCGTTATCTCTGAGTAAAAATGTAGTGGACAAAGTCGTATAATCTGTGGGGAAGTCATTCCTTGGGACATTGCAAATTCTATGGTTGTCATGCTAGACATGACCACTTACAGGGGGAATATATTCATAATATTTAATTGAAGAGCAAAAGGAGGTAATGGAATTGTCCATGATGGGCACAATTGGTGCAAAGCACCAGCAGCAAGGTGTTTCCCAAAGTGGCAGACAAAGCAAAAAGATGCATAAATCTGTTAGTAACATAGCATGCAAGTCCAGCTCAGCATTCACCTCTTCGGCCAAGGGATCGATGCTATGTTGTAGTGCATCAATAGGCACACTTCAGACAGCCACCCTGTAGGAGAACTACTACAAGAATGGCATCCAAACAAAGGCCCATTGTGTAATTGCTGTTTAAGGCCAATATTAAATTCACCTCCCCACCCTAACATGTAGTCATGACTTGTAGTGAACCAACAAAATTGTTTATAACTTTATCACTTGGCAATTGTGTTCCCTAACTCCCGCTGAACAACGTTGTGTCCTACTACCAATGAGATGAAGTCCAAGACTCAATTTTTCAATGTAAGAGAATATACAAAGTGTGTTCTGAGCTTTAAATGTGTTCATGATCCCATTACTACCTTTATAAACAACAAACACAGTAACATCCCTGGTCCTGTATCAGAATATCATTCCACCCATAATTGTCAGCGAATATTGCCCTGCAATTGAACATATTTTAAAATGTATGTCAATCTTCATTAATTAAACATAATGTCAAAACCGAGAAGTCCGGAGTTTCATGCTTAAGAGGTTGAGATGGCTATCAAGGACAGCAATTATGACCACCATTTCTGCTCGGAGCAAGGTGTATGTGTGAACCTAAAATAACATATGAATGGATCGAACAAAAATTGTAGTGAACAATTTTTAAGAAAGTGCTTTTTGTGTTGATTATGTAAATAAAGCATACCTTTCACTTAGGAGATCATTCAGAGCTTTTCTGGTGAGTGTCTCTTATAAAGGATATAGATAGCTCCATAGATGTAGTTGCAGAGTGTACTCTCAACGTGGCACGATATAGCCTGGAGTCTTGAAACTCCCTTTACCATTAATCTCTATTAACTTCTGCAAACCCATTGGGGGCCCGCTGATCGTCTGCACTGAACCCTTGGGTTAAAATCCAAGTAAATGGAAACATTGTGTTTCTGATTGTTCTCCTCTCTAGTTATTGTCAGGCTAAGGTCACTTTAGTTTAGCTCACAACAAGACAGTCTGTCCTGCATCAGTTCAGTCCTTGGTGAGTAGTAGTCTCTGTGCACTATGAACTTTCTGGACATTGGTAAATTGTCAGATACTTCTCAGAGGAACGTCGTAAGGACTATGTCTGGTTTGAGTTGATTCTTGGAACCTCACCACCCTTATTTTATTGCACCACAGACGGCACTCCGAATCTTCATTTTTCTCTCTGCAATGCTTAGTCTTGCCTTCCACTCACTTGTGCATGCTTTTTAGCTGTGTAGCCTCATTGTACATAAACTAGTCTTCTGATCAACTTCATTTCATTGGCTATGAAGCTGGCTGATTTTAAGTAGGAAGTTTTCCAACTTCAGTCCCACAATCAAAGCTTGTTTATTATTATCTGGATAGAAGTAGAAGAGGCTGCTAACCCCTGCATCCCCTCCAGGTTCCCACCGAAAAGGTAACAAGCTGGCCTTAACAAGCTAATACGTTAATTAGCTATTTTTATTGCAATCATATTCAAATGAAGAAAAAAAATGCTGCTGCCTAAATGAGATTTTCATAAAATTTTTATATAATAAAAAATAATTAACCTTTTAAGTAACTTCAATAGAATACTATGGGTTCTTCCTAGCAGGCAGATGTAGTATCTAGACCAAGAACAGAAAAGGTTTTTAATTTTAATGCATATCACAGGAAAATATGATTCTTATTTGCAAAAAGAAAATATACTATTGGCTTTGCATTGCTGTAATCTGTAAACAGACATGGATGACTGAAAACAAAGAGAACAAATGCATGGAAAAAGTAATTAGCTAAGTAAATGTATTGCTCGCAGACCCTGTCACTGAAATAGCTTCTTTTTAGGCGGATGTATCTGATCGAACAAACTGCTCATAGTGCATGAGAACCAAAGGCTGAAGTAAGCTGACCCAATGCTCTATAATGTGCGCTGTGGTGAATGGGAGCAAAGTGTGAATGACAGACCAGTGGATGAAAATGGTTGAACCAAAACCACTCGATGTATGTATATATCTATGAAGATTTTATTTAGTAATGTATTTAGCCCAGGGTTGGCGATACTTAACCCCTTCTACGCTCATGACGAGCTCAGCTCGTCATGAGCGTAACCTGTGCTACGCGGATGACGAGCTGAGCTCATCATGTAACGCAGGATTTTTAAAATCGCAGCGCGCAGCGGGAAAACCGCTAGCGCGCATGCGGTTAAAAAGGCTGTGGAACTGCATTTTGAGAAAATCAAGTGTTATGCTTAGAGTTGCCTATATTCACAAGAAAGATTTTCAGTATATCAGCAGCACTTTAGTAGTTGAAAAAAAATTGTTGTAGTTTCAAATAACATGACAATCCACAACAAATTAATGCTCTTCATTTAAGCATTAAAAAGTGAAAATCTGAATGAGAAAGGGAATCTGCACTCGTGTTTGTACAATTATAGAACGTTTAAACGATAAGTGTGCTGTACCAGATTAGTGCCTGCCCACTGATACCTAAACCATGAATATGGCCCAGTGTTGTGACTCACTGGGACTCTGGTACGCACTACATGAAATGAATTATTCCTTTAAACCATTATGCGCATTTTGTCCAATGCAATTTATTATGATTCCCAACAATATTCATCAATGTCATCAATTCTATGATGCAAATTTTTACACTGTCATTAATTTATCCGTAACATACTTCAAACACAGGTTTACAAACAAAAATTCAAATTAAATGAAAAGGACAACCCAATGCATTTCGGGGCGACAATGCCCCTTCGTCAGGGGTCTGTGAAAAAAGGAGGATACAAACAAGGAGAATGTTAATCATACAAGCTAAACACTGTTTACATCTTTTATATCAGCAACATTGCGCTTTGAAAGCTTACCTAAATCCTAAAAGGTAATCTGTACCCTGTGTCTACTTGATGTGAGCATTTCAATCAAATATCTGCGGAAAAAATCAAAAACTAGGGTGTGTAAGCATATCCAATCCCATTAACAATGTTTACCTATTGCACTCAGAGTTATTCAAACAACCTCACAATCATGAATTTTTTTACCTGCGCAAACGTTGTTGGTAACCGTTCTATGATGTGGAAAAAGTGATAAAGAAGAAACCCAAGTAACTACATAATCAAGAATGAAATGCATATGCATTTTTTCAAAAAGTATATATAACGAAGTGTAGCTCACCTGCGTGTAATGTGGAGCTTGCGGTCACGTAGAAAAAACCTGTGGCGGACAAGCAACTAGCGTCAATACGCGTGTATATTCAGCTTGCGCTTTTAAGATGATACACATCCAAAAATTATTTACCTGCGAGTCTAAACGTGCAGGTTTCGACCTCGCTGCCTTTTTCACGTGTATGCTGTGAAAAATAATATTGAAAAGTCTGTAATGGTTCCGCGAACATAACCGTAATCCACAAAGAATACGACTGTGCCTTATTTTAAATAGACTGTAATCACCACTGGGTATGGGTTCCCACGCAGTAAGGCCAAACCCTGCCTTAACTATGAATATCACACAAAATGCCAATACTGCCAAATTCCTTCAATTTACTCTTTTATGTACTACATCCGATTCAAACAGAATGCAACCGAGACTTTTCTCATAGAATTAATCCATTCAAGATTTGCATTTTATTTACAAATATTTTTCTTTTTTGTATTTTTCAAATAAACGAATTTTTCTTTACAAAAACTTTGTTGAAGCACAGAACAACACAAGACATTGTCGCCCCGAAATGCATTGGGTTGTCCTTTTCATTTAATTTGAATTTTTGTTTGTAAACCTGTGTTTGAAGTATGTTACGGATAAATTAATGACAGTGTAAAAATTTGCATCATAAAATTGATGACATTGATGAATATTGTTGGGAATCATAATAAATTGCATTGGACAAAATGCGCATAATGGTTTAAAGGAATAATTCATTTCATGTAGTGCGTACCAGAGTCCCAGTGAGTCACAACACTGGGCCATATTCATGCTTCATTTAAGCATGTCACAGGACGTACTGTGTGCTTTTTACAAGACTTTGATAAAAAAATAGCTAATGAGGCCATATTGTAATATAGTTTGCGTACAACGTCAATATCCCAAAAACATTTCCCAGCATTTGGATTTTATCAATAATATGCACATTGTACGAAGAGAAAAGTTTTTCTCCTCTCTTTACTCAATAATATTCCTATGTAGCGTGTTCACTTTTCAGATAGTCTGTGCTCTATAGTGGTCCCCAGTCATCTCACTGATCATCTCATTGTCTGGATACTGTAAAAAATAGTTCTTGACTACTAGTGAGGTCACCCATTTAGGAAAGGCATTACTAATTTCTATTGTCTCCTTCAGTCCCCGTCTTGAGATGTTAAACCTTAGTATGCCCTTATGGGAGAAGGAATTAGGGGTCATGCTAGGTGACCCTTCATGGATACATATTTGGGCGCGAGACTCTGCCTCTTCCATTTGCTTCACCTATGAAGAAAACAGTAATACAATTCTCTTGATGATATCTCTCACCAGTCTGACTGGCGGCTATCTAAGATTCGAACCCAGAGCGATGGAATTGTAAGACCAATCGAGGCACGATGGCCATTTGTTGTGGTTTTGCACCTGAGTTTTATTAGTTCTGGAAAGAGATACTAAAGCAGATTAAGGCCCTTACAAATATTACTCTATACATGGAGCCTACAACTTTATTGTTAGGTGATCAGGGCGACCACTTAGATTAACCATAGACAACCATTTGAGGCCTATTTCTCATCCAATTCCTCTTTGCCGCACAGATAACAATTGCATGCAAGTGATAAGCTCAAGTGCCCCCAATGATCCAAATGTGGTAGCCCATAGTGCGGTCACTATACTCCATGGCAGCAGTGGTAAGGGACCAGGTCCCTAAGATAGAGAAAATATGGGCACCATTCTGTGCTTTCATGAAACCCCAGAGTAGAACTGGCCTGGGACTTGGCTGACTTCCGAAACTTATTCAAGCTTCTGGTCTTTGTGACCTGAGCTCCTCGGAAGACTCGGTCCCAAAGGTAGATTTTACACCTGAATAACAATAACCCTGGTATCCGCAATGGCTGAGATTAACGAACCTTTAGGTATGCTTACTCTTCCGATCTCTCACATAGATGCTGTGGGTTGGGAGTGGAGGGTAGATAACCCTGAGCATTCAGGGATGGGAGAAGGCGTTATAAACTAAAGTAACAAAGAGGGATCGATACCCTTATGTTAATCGCTCACTTTGGAGGTTGCGCTGTCTACCCTCCCCCTCCTTTTTTTCTTTCTCTTTTTTCTTTTCACTCTTTTCTGTTCTCCAGTATTGGATATTTCATAGATTCACATGCTTGAATTATTCCCCGTCGTCGACGTGGGAGTTCCACAGTACCATAGTAAAGCAGTATGTATCAGCATCATAGGTTATAATGGCAATACAAAGTCAGTTCAATAACCTATCAATGTACTGTAACCAATCAGGTGACAGCACCCTTTAGAACACGCCCAACAGAGGCTGAATCCCTCCAATTTTCTACTGAACGTTGTGGAAGGTAGTCTCCCTATGCTCAGTTTTTTCCTTTACATCTGAAGATTTATCTATAACTACTAGGTCTGAGACTTCTTAGAAGGCCTTTTCAGATCCTGCAAGACCTGTGGGAAGAAAAAGCGACACATGGATGATCCACATAGAGATTGTCTTTACTGCCTCTATCCTCAACATCAAGTAAAGGAGTGCAAAATATGTCACACTTTCTCTTCTAAAACCCTAAAGGACAGGGAGAGAAGGCTACTTCTGTGGATACAGAAGTCTAAATCGCAGAAGAAACCACTTTTGAGGAGGACAGTGATACATCTGTGAGAACCCACAAAAGGTCAAGATCATCTGACCAAGGGGCTTCTGAGGAGAGCAGAAAGGCCTTAAAAAGGCATCATAAAGACCCTCTGAGAAAGAAGAAAATAACTCTCTCCACAGAGGTGGCCTCCGCTCAGCCTTCTACACCATCTATGAAGATATGGGAGCTTAAGCATTCTTCTTTCTTTGAACCAGCAAGGTAAAGAAATTCTCTCAAAACCCTGTCGGCATCGCAGTGGAAGCCGGTATCGACGGCGCCTGTCACCACATTCTTGTCTACAAGACCATCGTTGTCGAGAACTTCGATGATGGCCGTCGACGCACTCATCTCATCGACAATGGTGATATCGTCCATCAAGACACCATGAACGGCAACAACATCGACGAAGCCAGCGACACCGTTGACGACTGCGACGACGATGGAGTTCCTACCGTTGCCGCTTAAGTTCACATTCACATATTTGATGGGACTGTCCACAATGATAAAAAACACCAAAATAACAAAAAAAGCTTTAAGACCTGAATGGACCTCCCCAGCAAGGTCTCACCTTTGCCACCAAGACACTTGTTAGACCTAGAAGAGCCGGACGACGATGGGCCTTTTGGGAGCAGCACACAACTCCAGGTAAAATTCCAGGAGGAAAATGGGGAAGAGAATTAATATCATAAATATTATGCCCCTCCCAAGCGGCATTACGAACATTGCCAATACCATCCTCATCCTTAGCCCAGGTATGATGAAGTGCAAATGCCCATATTGCCCTATCTAGACGACTGGCGGCTAAAAGCCTCAACACAACAGCAAGCTGCCAGAGCTCCCATGCTTTGCCACTCACTATTTTACAGACTTGGCCTTACAGTGAAGTACCCAAAATCTTTAACTATCCCAATTCAAACTATAATGTTTTTGGGTGCCAACCTGGATACAATCAGAAACCGGGCCTATCTATAGCAAGACAGGCAGCAAGGTTTGACAAACTTAGTTCTGAAGATTTCCAAAAGAAAGTCTGTTTCAGTGCGGCTGTACAAATGGCTACTCAGCATGATCTCTTCCGCAATAAACCTGGTCTCACTGGCACGACTGAAGCTTAGGGCACTGCAAAAGGAGATCCAAATGCATTGGATCCAATTGGAATACTCCTTCGATCACTTGATTAGCATTACCCCCAGGATGCTAGAAATGTTAGCAGAGTGGTCTCAAATATCTGATCTGTGACGCGTCCTCACATTCTTGACTTCAGTACCAGACTTCATCATCATGACCAATGCGTTCTTGGAGGACTAAGGTGGCAACCTGCAGATCTAAGGAAAGTGGTCAAAGCTTTTCTATCACTAATAGCAGGAGCCTCCATGCTTGTCCGTACTTCCGAAAAATTCATAGCCTCATATGCAGCCCTCCTTGTTCCTTTTTATGTGCCTGACCCTCTGGTCTGTACTCTTAACATGTTCGGGAAGTGAACTCTTAGCATGGTGGTCATTAGAGGACATAAAGTGCTGAGCACATTGTCTTTAATAACTAAATTTTAGTAAGGTTACAGTGAGGTGAAGGTGCTATTAAATAAACACTGTTGTTCACATCATGGCATGTTGACACTGTTTACTGCCGTACCTAAAATTACTGGGGACTTCCAATATGAGATGGCTGGGAATCATTCAAACATGTGACTCTTCGAGCAATTTCAGTGCTGGAGAACTCTAGTTACAGGTAAGTAACTTATGTATCTCATTGAGACTCTCAAAACTCTTGCAAAAGAGAGTTCGATCTGTTTACAGCTAATTTGAGTAGTCTTCATTCTTTGGGATATGTGACAGTAGTCCAAATAGAGGCTAAATCAGTTTGTTTCCTTGGATCACGTTATTCTGTTACGGATCCATTGTAAGCAAGTATGTTTAAATTCATTGATATGACTAGTCTCTGGTCACCAGAACCTCTCACTATGCTTAAAGATTTGCTCAGTGGTGTTGCATTACTTACTTAAGAAGACTTGGTAAGAAGGCTCAGAATTAATATATCAGTGATACCATGAGCAAAGGTAGGACTGTCCCAGGTTACGGTGGGCTACAGTCATCATTGTGGCTTGATTAAAGAGTCTGATTTTGGCCTGCTATTTATTCCAGGTGCTGCGAAACAACGAGTGACAAACGGAGCTATCCAGCTCACCTTCAGGAAGATGGGCTTCGATTACTACCCGTTTCACCTGGCAGGTTCGGAGTTCCAGTCTTTCTTTTGTGTTTTGGGTGCTTTTACCAGGATATTTTGTTAAGCTTTCAGTGACTTAAAGTAATAGGAGTATAGTGAATACTGATAGATGGATTCTGTCGTTTTTGATCAGTCAATCGTTGTGCTCTTGGGAGGAATACTCTTAGTCAATAGGCCTTGTATAAGATGGGGCTAGGTGGTGTAACAAAGCGTTCAGCTGCCCGGTGCCCTGCAGAGTGTGAGTAGACCCTGGCTGTGCTCTCTTAGCAAGATGTGGTGGCGTCTACCATCCCTCTGCAGCAATTGTTTTTTTTTTTTTTTTTTTTTTTTCAAAAACCTTTATTGTGCATTAAAAAGACAAGATACGGGCCCACAACCCACCGGCTGGCCACAAAAACGTGAAGGCACTTGCGCATACAATATAGCGACATAATAATACAACACTACTACAAGCGAGCATCAAAGACCACAGCTGAGATCATCATGATACTGTGACGAAGGAGCAATGAAGGTTAATTTTTAAACATTTTTCGTTGCAACAATAAAGGTCAGCATATCACTTACAGATCAAAAAGGCAAAATATATAAGAAGAAAACAGAGTCCGTGTAGGCATAACAGCACCAAAGTGACAAATCAATCTGAAAGGTCAACAGCCCAAAAGTCAAGCTTCCCCAGGCGGCACGGCGGCCAAAGTACGTGTAACTAAGGCAACAGCAGGAGCAATCGAATCAACGCACGCCGCCCCCCGCCCGCAATAGTCCGAGACACGGACCAGAAGAAAAAGAAGAAAGACAAAAGAAGAGAAACAAAGGCACCATAGAAACTAAAACCCGTGAATTGGAGACCCCTCTCCCACCCCCCACCCAACACGCATGCGGAGGCTACGGCCTACCCCCCCCCCCCAGCAGTGTGTCTGTCGCCCAGCAAACCCGAAATATAGAAGAGGAAGAGAAAAAGGAAAAAGGAAAGGGTTAGGAAAAAACCTAAATCATGAGAGTAAGAAAGGAACATCCCAGTCTAAGACTCCCATAGAGCACCGAAACCCGGAGGAGGGCCAGAACCAATTATTCCCAGACTCCACAGCCCGCACGAAACCCACACCCCACCCAAAAAGGATCAACAACAGGACAGATTAATACAACTTGAGGTGGGGAAAAGAAACATTTAAAACAGCGCATTCAAACATAGTAGAAAGCGTCCCAGTCCGAATCATCGCCCGTAGAACAGACAAAGTCAGTGAGAAGAAAACCATCAGCCCTGGCCCGAACGTCGAAAGCCCACCAAACATGGCCACCGCTGGGAGCTCACCGAAGGCAGAACAAAAGGACAAGATGGCCGCCCCCAACCAAGAAGAAACAGGAGAAGATGAAGTGAAAGTCTCGATTGAGCAATAAGTCCAGTGTCCAAAAATGCCATCGTCCCCTTATGTACAGGATAAAAAACAGTCCACCACCTTAGAAAAAAGCCTTTAGAGGGAAAGGCGGTCAGGAGGGTCAGCAGCCGAGAAGGCGGTGAGCAAGGCAATGGGGACAAAAGCAACGGCATAGTCACAATTCTCGGAGGGGGGGGAGACAATGTAACAGCAGCTCCATCAACCGACTGATACAATCCGTTGTTGCCAGGAATCATCCGCTGTATCGGGCACGCATGCAGAAACATATTATCCATTTCAGGAGTGATCGGAAGCAGCAGGGAGCCGGATCGCGTCAGGCGCCTCGGGGCAGAAATGGCGTCGTCAATCTTCCAACCCAGCTGCTGGGTGCATCGCAGCCATGTGTCCCGTAAGCCGGCGAGCGCTGCCAGGATGTCGCCATAAGTCAAATCCCGCTGCGGTTCCAAGCGGACCAAGACGCAGGTCTTTGCCGTCGGGCCGTCACCACTCTCAAGCCTAGGCAGGATAGCACCCCCGGGAGATAAGGAGGCATTCATCAGCCCGTCCTGAAAAACCAGCGTCAGCACCATATCGCCGATGAAACCCCAGTGGGAGGGGGAGGGCGACACGGACCCCGGGAGAAAGGTCGGGACGCAGGTAGAGACACGGCTTGTAGTACAGAGTTGTGCTTCAGGCGAGGAGGGCGACCCTAGGCAGGAAGGATGTCCCAAAATGGAGGCAGCTAAGCTCGTCGGCAGAGGAACAATGGGAGGCATTACGAGAGGGGAATCACACCTCGCCAGTATACATTACAGCACAGGGGGAATTCGCCACATCCGCGAAGGATAAACGCCATCTCCCACAGCAGCCGGCAGCAGCAACGCAATCAACAGCGCCTCCCCAGATCGTCTCTCCGACGTCGGTAAAGCAGCGCCCAGCGGCGGCGGCAGGCAGAGGGTCCAGGGGCAACCATGGAGGAAAAGCGGCGTGTCCAGATCTCCGCAATACCAGCAGGCAGAGACTTCGGAGGAACGCGAGCGGTGTCAGCGCGTTTCAATCTCCATTATACCGCAACAAAGGCACAGGAAAAGAGGCAGGATATCGATGCAGGAGTGAAAGGCTCGCGGAGCCGGGCGCTTACACGACCGTCCCGACGGCCATCTTGGCTCCTCCTCTGCAGCAATTGTTGCTAAATAAATCAATGGGTTCAGCCTGTTCTGGAATCGCTGGAAGCTTCACCCTTGGGCATTATGCATGTGAGGCAGGGAGTTTCAGAGAGGTCTCCTGAGGAGTGACTAGCTGATGTGAGGGTGCTTGATTCTGTGTAAGGAAAACCTGTCTATATTGGCATTGAATGTTGCATGAAAATACTCGCTCCAGGGTTGGATTTTAGTCTCTTGGAATTCCTTGAAAGTAAAGTGGGTCTTCTGGGGTCACAATATCTTTGTTGAATGTGTGGAGGTCTGTAAACTTGAATCTCATGTGTAAGGGAAAGCCAGCTTCT
This sequence comes from Lissotriton helveticus, assembly GCF_964261635.1. Classification (NCBI taxonomy): domain Eukaryota; kingdom Metazoa; phylum Chordata; class Amphibia; order Caudata; family Salamandridae; genus Lissotriton; species Lissotriton helveticus. The sequence goes on from NC_136065.1 coordinate 1,366,568,167, forward strand.
GTTCAGGTTACTCTTGTATGAGGGTGTATGAGTATTGAGGAATTAAACCAGACCTCATTTTGAAATGTTAGATCTTCAGGTGTATGTTCAGTGTAATTGGTCAGTGGGTGAGTGTGGCGTGGGATGTGATCCAATTCTGTTAGTATTCTGAAAGTGCATTGCCGTGGTGTGGATTCCTTTGTTTCTGTATGTTGTATTTCTGACTATAGGTTATGGGAGGCTAGTGGCTGGAAGTTCACTTCTATGTGACTGTTAAAGGGGTTTGTATTCTGGTGGTGGCAGTGGAAATGTGTGTGGAAAGTTAGGAATGAAGGCCATACTTTTATGTGGTGAATGTAAGAGCAGTGCACGGGACTAAGTGCCTTATGTGGTGTTGCAGTTGTGTAGAGGACACATAGTTTACTTAACAATATTTGTAACCCATTCTGTATTCATTTGTCAGGAGACAGCTGTGCACATTGGACCCAGCACTGCCCAGCAATGGAGACCCGAGCTGAGTGGGCCGCAGCTCTTGAAAGTCAGTTCCAGAAGAATGCTGATGCGTTGTTTGATGAGTTGGATTCTGAGAGACCGCAAGCAAACGAATCTCCCTTTAAAAGGAGGCCAGGTAACACAAGCTTGACTAGTAGCTTTTCCAGCTGCATTTCTGTTATTGAAATTAAGATTGTCTAGCAGCACATTTAAGTACAGTCTACTAAATAATTCTTAACTGCATTAAATATAAGTGGGAACAGTGTGAAGGAACAGGACTGAGTAAAAGCAAGAGGATCTATAAAAGGATCCTAAGATACTTCTGAAGCTTTTGTGTGGAATCAAAAAAGAAAATAAATATTAATCTCTCCAGTGAGAATTTGAATATTCACCGCTTCTGTGGATGCCTCAACTCGAAACGGGAAATCGCCAGCGATAGAGCTCCAGGCGGCTGTGCTGTAGCCATATTGAATGAATGTACAGCTCATTGTACATGGGTTCCTTTCCCCTTTGTTTTTGCCCCGATAATCTTTGCTCCCATAATTGTTTAATATAAACCATTGTAGTGGTGGGTTTGTAGAACTTCTCATCCACTGCAGTGTTTCACAATACTTAAAGGGTGATCCTAAAGACAGTTAAGAATGTATCAAACGGAAAGATAAGGGTTCATATCTTCTTTAAATGTTCAGCAGGTAATCTATTAAGAAATGAATGAGGTAGAAATGCGCCGGATTATCTCCCTCCTCTACCTGAGAGCATTTTAATACAGCAAATGCATTACTGATTGCGCAATGAAGATTTCAGGCTTGCAGTAGTGCTCGTTTTTTTGTCCAGTCCTTACTCTGCTCCTGTACATATGGTTCACCACTCCCTACCTGCTATGCGAATGCCATATCTGGGGGGGGGGGTCGGGGTGGAGGTGAGAAAAAAATATATATATATATATATCTATATATATCTATATCTATATATATAGATATATTTAATCACCTCCTGGAAATTCACATAGATATATATATATCTTTATCTAGCAGCCCGTCCCGACGTTGTCCAGGAGCAATTAGGCTTCAGGTCCCCCGCCCGCCCCGACGTTGTCCGTGGGTCCCCCGGAGCCTTCCTCCATATGTTGCAGTATTATACCTCTATGTTTACTTTGTACGCTTTTGTAACCTGCACACATAACTTTTTCCTCCTGTAATGCACTGTTTGGTTCACTTTTTTAATGCTCCGTTTGCTTCCTCTTGCTACCTGCACACGTCACTTTTTCCTCCTATACCTCTATGTTTACTTTCTACGCTTTTGTAACCTGCACACATAACTTTTTCCTCCTGTAATGCACCGTTTGGCTCACTTTTGTAATGCTCCATTTGCTTCCTCTTGCTCACGATGTACGCTTTTGTAACCTGCACACGTAACTTTTTCCTCTAGTAATGCACCGTTTGGCTCACTTTTGTAATGCTCCGTTTGCTTCCTCTTGCTCACGATTTTAATTTTTGCTTCATTTTTCCGCCGCTTACCGCTCGTAAATAAATAAATAAATAACCTACCTCATCCGCCGCTCACTGCTCCTCCCCGCCTGTCCGCCGCTCCTCACCGCCTGTCCGCCGCTCCTGTCCGCCGCTCCTCACCGCTCCTCCCCGTGCCATGTCCGCTGGTCCTCCTCGCGCTCCTGGACGCCGCTCCTCCCCGCGCTCCTCACGTCGGGCACGCACGTCGCGGCCGGCGCTTCTTCCAAGGGACTACTTTTTTTTCGGTAAATTTTTTAAATAACGTATATTTATTAAGTTTATATAGCCTATGTCCATCTGCACACCCTGACGATTACAACGATGTATCGGGTGTGTGGATTGGCGCTGTGGTTCCCGAGTTTACCCGCCTCAAAGGTTCAAAGTTCTTCCTTTATAATAGTAGTATAGATAGAGCCCCACTCCGACTTCTGTGCAGACAAGAAACTTTATTCATCTGAGGCAGCAATTTATAACTCACATCCTGACCGGTTTCGGCGTCACCACGCCTTGCTCACAGATGAGTTCAATACTTCCCAAGTGGTCACGAGGCAATAGGATTAACTACACGCCCCAGCATGCATCACCTTTGCTTCATAATAACGAGGCATTGCATTATTTTTCATGTTTTTCAAATAGCGTTCTTTTAAAACAATGTCCCAGCAAATTTCCAAATGGTAATGTGCACGTATTTCTTTACCCAGCAAGTGCACTTTAATGCTGCCTCTGTCCTTGATAAGGGTCGGCACTGCTGAGCTTCCAAGACGAGAAAGCAACTCCCTTATTCCCTTTCTCTCAAATGCGCAACCAATACCTGCGGCAATCCTTTGGTTGGTGCGCGAGAGCGTGTCATGCCCCCTCCATGAAATACAACACAACAAACTCCGTTTTCTGGGGGCCACCGACTCTGCAGGGCGGGCTCAAGAGTTGCAGGAGCGGAGAAGCCTGCTTGTTGAACACTTCACAAAGATAGAGCCCCACTCCGACTTCTGTGCAGACAAGAAACTTTATTCAGATGAGGCAGCATTTTATAACTCACATCCTGACCGGTTTTGGCGTCACCACGCCTTGCTCACATGTGAGTTCAATACTTCTCAAGTGGTCACGAGGCAATAGGATTAACTACACGCCCCAGCATGCATCACCTTTGCTTCATAATAACGAGGCATTGCATTATTTTTCATGTTTTCCAAATAGCGTTCTTTTAAAACAATGTCCCAGCAAAGTTCCAAATGGTAATGTGCACGTATTTCTTTATCCAGCAAGTGCACTTTAATGCTGCCTCTGTCCTTGATAAGGGTCGGCACTGCGGAGCTTCCAAGAGGAGAAAGCAACTCCCCTATTCCCTTTCTCCCAAATGCGCAACCAATACCTGCGGCAATCCTTTGGTTGGTGCGCGAGAGCGTGTCATGCCCCCTCCATGAAATACAACACAACAAACTCCGTTTTCTGGGGGCCACCGACTCTGCAGGGCGGGCTCAAGGGTTGCAGTAGTGGAGAAGCCTGCTTGTTGTTGAACAACAAGCAGGCTTCTCCATTTCTGCAACCCTTGAGCCCGCCCTCCAGAGTCGGTGGCCCCCAGAAAACGGAGTTTGTTGTGAGAGATATATATATATATATATCTATCCTACTGGCGGTCGCCAGTAGGTAGTTATAGTTAGGATTGATTTCCATAGGGAAATCGCAACATTCTATTGGTAATAACTTTGGCGCCGGTTAAGGAATCTGCCTGAAATTTTCCTCAACTTTGCCTCGCGGCGCTCCGCTCCTTCTCTGAAAGTTTGGGGGGGGATCCGTCAAGCGGGGGCCGAGATAAAAGGGGGTCCCAAAACGTGTTTTCCCCATGTTAATTTCCATAGGGCGGTCGGTCTCACTTTTAGCTCGAACGGCTGAATGGATTTTCACCAAACTTGGCAAAATTGTAGGGACTGGTAGCCCGATGTGCCTTTGCTATGTCTCAAGATATGTGCTCCAGAGGATTTTGAGTAATTTAGGTTCCAAAGAATTTATATATCTATAGCCGCGCCCTGGTACGCGCACCGGGGAGCGCTCCGGGCGCGCCACGCGACTTGCGCACGGAAAGCTGATTGGCTCTCGGGTGTCTGTAAACATTCCAAACAGTCCGGAGCGGCTGCCATCTTGTGTCTCGGTAGGATCGAGACACAAGAGGTGGTAAAAACAAAGGGGGAAATAATCAAAAGGGGGCAGGATAGACCCTAGGTTTGATGTGGGGGCCATAAAAGGGTCCCTCTGGTAAAAACATTTTTTTAAAATTTTTTTCGATTTTCGTGGGGGGAGCGCCCGGTACGCGCACCGGGGAGCGTACCGGGGAGCGTACCATGGGGGAATAAAGACAGTTTTTTTGTAGCATTTTTATATAAATTGGAGGTAGTTCTGAAAAGAACTTTTTTTTATTCTTTTTGTTGTTTTATATTTTTTTATTGTTTTTTGAATTTTTTTACTTTTTTTGGCTTTTCTTAACAATTTTATATTTTTTTGTAGTTTTTCTGGGGGTGAAACAAAACACAGGGAATTGCAAACAGCTCAACTGGAGCAAAAAAAAATTTGAAAAAAATTAAGGTCGCTTGCTGCAGTGATGGTTGTCTGCAGCTCGATTGATTAAAGTGATGCTTTGCTCACCATATGAAATTGTTTTGTTGCAATATTTGCAAACAAATTTAAAATCTCCAAATTTAGTTTGGACATTAAGGACCATCTCCCTAGCCTCTGCATCCAATAGAGTGGGTTGATTGGAGGCGCTTGAAGAATGATGGGAAGGGTTCTTGGTCAGTTCCCTGACCTCTGCTGCCGAATAATTGTTCGGGTGCTTCCTCTGCATATGTCTTATCATCGTGTGGTTCCCAAAAGAATACTTCTTCTTTGGGTTCCCTCTTGACAGTTCTTGGCCACAGATGAGGCAAGTCACCTTAGCTGCATTCACCTTTTTTGCACCCCTTGGCATCTTGTAAAAGTTCCAAATAAAATGTTCCTTGGGTCTGTATGGGGAAAGTCCCTCTCCACCTCCTCCTCTTCGTCCTCCTCTTCTTGTTGACCACCAATGTGGTCTTGTGGTGGTCCTTGTGGTGGTGGTGGAGGTGGATGGTGGTGCAGATGCACCTGCAGCTGCTACTAGTGAAGCCATTTCTCAAAGAATGAATGCAGGTCTTCTTCACTCAAAAGTGAAAATGAGGAAAAAAGGTGGGGTCTTTCAACATTTAGAAACCAAAAGTGTTCTGAACCAATCAAAAGTGTTATTTTCAGGTCACATGACCTGACGCGCTTACGCTACGCGCCCCGGGGCGCGCCCGTAGTCGCGCTCCGGGGCGCCCCCGGGGGTGCGTAGCGTAAGCGCGTCAGGACGTTGCGCGATCGTATGCGCTTGCGTGCTTCCGGGTGCGCTTACGCAGTGCGTCATATGACGCATCACGCGGTTACACGAAACGTCACAATGTTGTTTTCAATCGCGAGAATAGCGCTAACGGGACGCTGCCCGGTACGCGCCCCGGGGCGCGCCGTAACATTGGACTTACCCGTGCGTTCACCGGTACGCGCCCCAGGGTTAAAAATAAAAAAAATAAAATTATCTGACATAGTTATACAATATAAAATTCGTTTTAAAATTTATTTTTTATACCTATAAAGATTTGCTATTAAAAAAACCATTGAAATTCACTGAAAAAACCATAGGTTTCACACCAGTTATAGTTAGGAATTAGCATTAAAAAAAACTATTAAATTCACTGAAAAAACCATAGGTTTTACACCAGTTATAGTTAGCTGGAAGTTTTACTCGCATTAAACCATTGAAATTCCCACGTTATAGTTAGTTGGACTCACTATAACTTGCGCGTGCAATGCACTGCTGATGACGTCACATATTACATCACTCATGACATGGTCAGTGACATCACTCATGACATCACTGATGACACCATCCTTGTGACAGAGTGACTCACCTCCTTTCACTGTAATCTAACCTTTGAAACACATATTCAAAAATAGAAACTAAAATTTACAAAAAAATTGAGATACCCATAACAGTTACAACAACCAATTCAGTAATTCCACCATCTATATACACATCCACTCATTCACCAACAGTTCTATATACTCACTCATACATATACTCACTCTTCATATGTAGTGACACACCTATACATCCTGTTACACACCAACAGTCATCCAAAAGTTACTCACACACATACTCACACATGCAAATAAACTATTGAACATCCATTTATTTGCATATAGAGCTATACACAGACTATCATTTTACTTCTAAGGAAATGTACACATACTTACTCTCTTAAACAATCACTTATAGAAACACATACTTATTTAAACAGGAACTCTTAAAATCCCTCACTCTCGCATATACTCACTTATATACATCAATATTCACATATACTAGATTAAAACATATGTAGTTACTGATAAAGACACTAGTGAGATAGTCATTCACTCACTAACACACACATATACACTCTCATCCACCCATACAGTCCTGCACATATGCTGTCTTCAAAACACATACAAAGAGAGAGTCAGTCATTCATGCATCTATGTGCTAAGTAATACCCCCACCAAACCATACAAACACTCATACTGATACTAAGAAAAACTTCTAATAACCCATATACATACACATGTACCTACTCACCAACCCATGCAGCCACTTATACAGAAAGTGAAACACTAATACATATATTTAAATATTCAAACATTACTCACTAATATTTATTTTTCAGAAAGACACACATTCACTGGATGGTGTCATCAGTGATGTCATGAGTGATGTCACTGACCATGTCATGAGTGATGTAATATGTGACGTCATCAGCAGTGCATTGCACGCGCAAGTTATAGTGAGTCCAACTAACTATAACGTGGGAATTTCAATGGTTTTATGCGAGTAAAACTTCCAGCTAACTATAACTGGTGTAAAACCTATGGTTTTTTCAGTGAATATATATGTATATAGCATTGGCACAGCAAGGATCTTGTGGGCCCTTATGCAAGCTTACATAGGTCCATCAGGTTGTTATTAAAATAACCCTAACTGGGCTGCAGTGGGCTCCTTAAACCACTGGGCACTGGTGTCACTTTACTTGTCACACTAATGATAGTGTGGTTGGGACGCTCTCAACAGTTTGTCGCCCCCTCCCTTCTCCGGTACTAAAGTAGTCCCAAAACTATGTGGGTTTATAGGTTTGGTTTATTTTAGATATTCAGGTTTTAAACCATCAACATAGGTGCGTTCTTGAAGGCAGCAATAGTCAGCATAGAATAGACATAAAGCAGGTGTGGTGCCCTTCACTGTAGACTCCTTGTCTCTCTGCTCCCAGCTTCGTCTTGTGGCAGGCGAGCGTGGACCCAAAAGAAAAGAAAACAACATGGGCTCAGGCTTCAATTAAATACTCAGACATAGAAGGGAGGGGAAGTGCACCGTCAGCAGTCCCTAGTGTATCGTGCCTAATGTGAGGGAAAACAAGTGGTGACTTTAGTGATGCCCCCTTATACGCACCCACAGCCCCTGGACAAGCCCTGAGCATGCAGCGGGTACTTGCCTGCTTACACGACGCTCCTGGGCCATGGTGTTGGGAGACCAAGCCTCCTCGCCGTCGGGGAGTGCAGTGGTCCCGGGGGCAGGTCTCCTTGAGCTGTTTTCCCTCGCTGGTTCCTGTTCGCTGTTGCGTTGCTCTCGCCCTGCTCCTCCTGCGCGCACCTTCTCGGTATCCTCTTTTGCTTCCCTCGGGGTCATGCTCCGCTGGTTGTCCTCCGGTTCGGCTCCAGTCGCGTCCTCCTCTTCCCGCTCCGAAACAGCTGAACGCCCTTCCAGATGCCGGCTGTCCTTTTTACCAGTCTCGGGCGCTGGTCCTGTCTCAGACGCTAGAGCGCCAACCCCACTTATGGTTTCTGCTTCGGCGTAAGCCATGTTGGGTTGGTCGGCATCGTCGATAGCGAGTGGGGGTTGGAAACCACCACAGATGGCTACACCACTGCTTATGAGTTCTTCTTGCTGTCAGTTTTTTCCCTTTCTGGAGCTCTCTTTCCTTATCTTTCACTGTCCTCCAGATCCTCGCATCTCCATATTTCCATGATGAGGGGATCCTCTCTTCTCCACGAGACTGATAACTTTTTCTCTTCCATATGCCTTCCCTCTCTTCACCCCATCTCTCACTCATGCTTACATCCTACCTCTCTTAACCACTTTTTTGTCTCTTTGCTCCCTTTCAATCAATCAATCTGGTTTCTTATAGAGCGCGACTACAGACCTGTGAGCTGTCTCAAGGCACTGAGGGAGGGGGTTTTGCAGTTTAGTCGAAGCAACAGGTCTTGAGGTCCCTCCTGAATTGAGGCAGTGATAATGATTGCCTGAGATGCAGAGGTAGGCAGTTCCAGGTATTCGCAGCAAGGTTGCAAAAGGCTCTTCCTCCAGCCGAGGTCTTGCGAATCCATGGGATAGTGGCTAGGGCCAGATGGCCGGAGATGTCTGGTCGGTGTGTAGAAGGAGAGTCGATGGTTGAGGTATTCAGGTCCGTTGTTGTGGAGGGCTTTGTAGACGTGCTTGAGGAGCTTGAAGGTGATTCTTTTGTTGATCGGGAGCCAGTGGAGGTCTCAGGTGACCGTAGATGTGGCTTTGGCAGGGGATGTTCAGGATAAGCATCGCGGAGGTGTCGTGTATTTCTATAGGTTCTGAATCGATCCCCCTATTCCTGACCCTATTCTGGTTAAACTAACTATCTAGTTAACTAACAGTCAGCCCATGAGGCAAGAAATCCCCCATGATGCAGATACCGTTATCTGACGCAGTCACACTCCGGCACAGGAACGTGTTATCTGATTAGGTCATAACGCTTGAGATCTAATTAGACAAGCGACATTCCTCCAGCCCCTGATAAGGCATACGACGTTCTCATAACAAATCAAACCTATGACAACCTGGATAATCCGTGCGGCCATTGTTTTGATTTCACAGAGAACTTTAGTAAAGAATGTGCTAACGAGCAAGTCGTATGACATCTTTATTGACGTACCTATGTCCATCCTTACGTCAATCCCGGCACCTTTAAGGTATAAATATTGCCGACCTTGCCCTATGCAAACACACGCGTGGTGACAAGACGGAGCAGCCATACTTGCCGAAGCCGAGAGCAGAAGCAGACCCCGCTGGCAGCAGCCCCGCCTTCCTGACGCGCTGAGAGACGCGCTGCTATCTCAAGCCGAGAGACCCAGCACCGGCGCTTCCGGGTAGCCCTCGCAGGCAGCCTGGAATATCGAGAGCAGAGAAAGAGATACCATTCCTCATCCATCCTAAATTCCAGGTACAGAACTGAATAACCCCTCACAGAGAATTCTTTAGTTATTCACTTGGCAAAAACAAACTTAACTTAAACTGTAACTTTCTATTCCCGCCCACGCATTAGACTTAGGTCAGGTACACGGGGTAGGCGTATTTAGAAACACCAGTTGAGTACGTTTAGTCAAATGTATATGTGTATGTAAATATATTTTAATCATTTTAAAACATCATATGGCTCAGAAACCATATCAATGTTTTTACAGTATTATTTTATACTATTGCTTTTAATGTATGCACTTTACTTAACTATAAGTATTGCAATAATATCGATCCATTTCTCTTGTACGAGAAAAGAGACTGATCAATAAATAACACCTTTTTATTGAACACGCCCGTCTCTTCCTTTTCTCTACATTCTGATGAGACTAAGAATGCACGTACTGACTGAGTAAAATAATTGCCTTGTGCTCACACGACTCTTGAGATTGACTCTTGATTAGGGGAGAGCAAAGTTGTCATGTTCTATGGTTGTCAGAAACTAAATCCCTTCTTGTCTAATCAGGGGAGTTAATCCTTCCTTGAACATTCGAGAAAGTTTCTAGCGAACTCTGAGCTTAGCTGGCAAACCCAAAAATTAAGTCTAGTATCGACAGTAGTAGACCTAGTTAACGTCTGGTCTAGGCCTTTACTGCTGTAGGTACTATTCCAATGCGCAGAGCCTATTGGGAAAATAGGAGCTACACTACATGGCGCCCAACGCGTTTGGAAAGGGCGATAAAACTAACGTAAGACATTTAGAGTAACTCAGTCGTGCTTTCTCACTCAGACCCCTTTTCCCAAATACTCCAAAGACGTCTGGAGTGGGTGAAAGGTTATATCCTCCAAAACCTCGCAGGAGGGAACTCCTATGTATGGTTTTTGGTCAAATCAACGTTGAAGGATAAAACAGTTCCAGAATATTGTGCATCTAATCTCTGTCTCCATAAGAAACCTGATCTGCAAACAAACATAATACCATCCTGTCTGTAAAATGGCAGAGAGTGATGATGAAAGAGAGGCAATTAGATTAGCTACTGAAATAGCAGATGCTGATGCTACCATGCAAACAGCAGACCCGGATATAATACTCATCCAGGTCGCCAAAAGGAGATCTATAACCTTAAAACTTATAGAAAATGGACTGACACCTAGAGGTGGCACAGTCATATTCGTAATTGAGGCACACGAATATCGGCAGACAGAGGTATACTATACATGGATACATTTTCCAGCAGCAAATGCTGTAACAAAGTACTTCCACTATTACAAAGTAGAGGAACCTCCTGAAACGTACACTCCTTTCGAGGAGGTGGAAGTACCACTCAAATTCCAAGAGCATTTGCTCTTATTTGATGGCGCCCTAAAACACAATAATCACATTACAAGGCTCGGTCCTTTAGGAAGACCAGGAGCAACGTGGCCGGTCCTAGCCGGATACACACCACATCCAGACATCGATAGGATGCCTGCAGCTGAATTATTAACACAGCTGAAACAATTACTAAAAATTCATAGACAATTAGTTCAGTATGTAATGCGGACTTCAACAATTCAGCCAGCGATTAAACTACCACAGCTGACCCCACACCAGGGGAACACAAATAAAATTACACCACAGAACATCCAATCCTGCCTAGGTAAAGTTCCAGCTAAACGGGAACAGATACCATTCTGGTTGGCACAGAAAATTACCCAAATAGAGGCGGTGTTTCCTGACACCACCCCGCTGGAAAAACACAGGATTCGGACTATATGTCTCCCAATGGGAATCGCACCACACATTGAGGACTGTGACACTTGGGGTACAGTCTTTGCTTCCATCTACACAAAAACGCACGGTGTTCCATCCATTTCGGTAATACCAGATGTGCTTAAACAAATTCAAGATGAATACGGTCCAGAACCTGCTTTAACTCTTGGTATGAAATTATGTTGGCTATATTACTAGCCAACATAAAGGGTGAAGCAGCAAACGTGGCGATCCGCCAGAGGTTAAAAGAGACAGATATAGCAGACCAACCAGCTGAAATTGCCAGAATCATAGAAAAATCCTATGAAGAACTAGGCAGAGATAGTCTAGGTGGAATACCAGTAAAACCGCAACTGACTACAAGTCCAGAAAAAATATTTTTTAATAATAATTCACCAAAAAAGAACTGGGATGGAAACAAACAATCCAATCCTAAAGAAAAGAAATTCCAGTCCAGAGGAAGGTCGCCTAGGCGAAGAGAGAAACCTCCAAACCCAAGACAAAGGTCACCTCAGAGTGACCCCTCTGGGAATAGATATAACCTTAGAAATAGGGATAATATTAAAAAACCTGATAGATATCAAGACATTGATACACGTCCCTCTCAATCTTTTCAGAATTCCTCGCAGAAATCGGAAAGAAGAGGACGATCAGAAGAGCACGCCAAGTCCAAAGACAAGGAACCTGCTCAACTGAAAAAGAAATTACAATTTCCAAAAAAGAAGGTAGCCAGTATCAAGGTAGTTAACAATGCCGAGAATACTGAGGACACAACTGAAAAACGGAGAGTGGGCTCAGACAATGCTAGACAGCGCAGCAGAGGTGAGCATAGCTCGCAAAGTCCTTATGAATCATCTGGAGACAGTGGACACGAATGAATACCTTCAAGTGGAAACTGCAGATACCAGAGTTAGCAAGCCCCACAAGATATACGAGATAACATTACGTATAGAGGGAGATAAGACTAGGAAAATAAGGGGACTATTTTGGGATAACCTATCCAAGGGCTATGACATCCTTCTAGCTGAAAAAGACTGGCCACCAGAATTTGTCAGGGAGTGCCCTCATGGCGAAGAGGTAATTATGCCTGCCTTCTCGAATCAAATACCGATTCATAAAAAATACACACTTGCTAGAAAGTGGGCAGTGGCCTTAGCACCTGCTTTATATAAAAATCATGTAGGATGGGATGAGGATTCTCCTCCCCACAAAATCCAGTTAAAATCACAACCAACTGCACAAAGGCAGTACCCAATTAAGCAAGAAGCTAAAAAACAGGTAAATGAAATACTAGACCAGCTAGAATACCAGGGGGTGATTGAAACTTGCACCTCACAAATGAACAATCCTTTGTTTCCGGTCTCCAAACCAGACAATTCGTACCGTCTAGTTTTGGATTACCGACACCTTAACACATGTTGCAAAACCTTTGCAGTGCAAAACTCACACAGTGCTGCACTAATGAATAACATAGTGCGCAAAAAATACAAAACAACCTTGGACATCTCCAATGGATTCTTTTGTCAAAACATAGCACCAGAGAGCAGATCTTTAACTGCATTCTCAGTAAATGGCACTCAAAAACAATTCTGTCGGTTAGCCCAGGGGTACAAGAACAGCCCAGGGGTATTCTCAGCGAGAGTAACAGAATTACTACAACTATATGATGATGAAGCATTATCTTATGTCGATGACATTTACTTAACAGATGATGACTTGGAGACTCACTTGAAAAGGGTGAACACCATAATACTTGGGTTCGCTGCAGAGGGTTACAACTTCAACTTCAAAAAGTCCAGAATTGCCCATCTGACGGTCCTATTCTTAGGATATGAGTTATCAAGTGAAGGTAAAAGCCTGGCAGACAATTTCCTAGAGAAATGTGCCGTAATCCAAGCTCCTAAAACACTAAAAAACCTACAGTCAATTCTAGGCTTCCTAAATTTCGGAAGAACATACATTGCAAATTACGCAGAAAGGGTCAAACCCCTTTACGATCTAATTAAACCAGACTTTAAAAGATCCAGTTGGACTCAAACACACACAGAAATTTTGAGATCCTTACAAACAGACATGCTAATTAAAACAAAATTAGAAACCCGTGATAATACACGCAACCTTGTGATCCGAGTCATCCCAGGGAGATGCGGATTCACATACCTGACCTCTAATGAGGGAGAAAAGGTACCAATTGCATTCAAATCACACTTGTACACAAAAGCTGAACAGAGATTCAGCAACAAAGGAAAAATTGTTCAAGCAGTTCAAACCGCAATAGCTAGAGAAAAAGACATAGCTGACGGTAGACATATCACAGTCAGAACAGCTGAATCAGCCTTTGAGGCATTAACAACACCGTGTAATTTACCATCAACAACATTGGATCCAGAATGGATACAATGGGTGAATTCAATCACAACGGACAAAGTATACTACTACTTTGATCCAGAACTAGAAGAATTGAAAAATCTAAAATATGAAAAGACGTATCCTCTGCCAATCGACATTCTGCCTCTACGACATTACGCCTGTGTAATCTATACAGACGGACATGCTCAACCCTCCGTTTGGGGAGAACAAGCATACAACCCCACATGTGAGATTACAAAAGAAGTGTGGCGCGGAGGTAAATTAAAACCTCTATTAACAAAATCACACTCAGTAGAAACTAATTCAGAACTACAAACTGAAATAATAGCTTTGAAAATGGCGCTAGATAATGCGGATCGCGAATTCCCGACACTTATAGTGTCAGATTCATATTACTGCGTCAAAGCATATAACAAGGATTTGCAGACATGGATTCAGAACGGTTACAAAGATGACACAGATGCACCAATAAAGCAGAGACTGCTCTGGGAACAAGTAGCTCTTTTGAAAAAAGAACTACCAAAGACTCACGTGACACACTCACTGAGTCATCAACGTGATGGCGTTCACGTTGTAGGGAATTCATTGGCTGACACAGCCGCAACGGCAGCCACTAAATCGGCTCCCGTAGATCGAAAAAAGCGTACATTAAAATACATTGACGGTGAAACATTGCTGGCGGTGAAAACGTCATCAAAAGGCGACTGCTCAGCGTTACCGATCAACTATCCACTCAATTATACATACATAATCGATGCAAACTCCGTCCCTTTTGCTCGAATCCCTGGAGTGGGGGATAGAGTGATTCCAAACATGGACAGGAGAAACTTGTTAATCGCAGACGCACACATGGGCGAGGGTCTCAGACACCTTAAATTAAAAGATTCTCTGGAAGAATTACAATCACGGTACTGGTGGCCAGGCATGAGCCTGCACTACACCATGTTTGTAAAAAACTGCCCAAACTGCAACAGAGATCGCAGAGGGGAGAGAAGCAGTTTAATACCTCGTCGAATCAAGGCAGATAATATTACCAGCAAAAAGAATGGCTTGCGATTAACATATACAGGCTAGTTTCCACTTATAATGTAGATCCACGGCACTCGGCTGACGTCCGGACTGTTATACAAGATTTGCGAGTCTAAATGGCATATACGCTAAGAGCATGCTACGTTCGACCGTTGTTTTCACTCAGGCAAACCAGCCTGGGGGGGAAACATGGCCAAATGAGCACAGCCCAGCGGGAATCTTCTCACTTCCTTCCTGAGGGTATGGGATGGTGTAAAGAAAAAACCAAGGCAGAAAGCAATCTATAATAGAAAGGATATTAGGTTCGGGAGTTGGGTGGGTCAAACATCTAATAAGTGTCCAACGTAGTCTAAATAACTTGCCAAGAAATTCTCTGAAGGGATTCAGTCCGTACGAATTATTATTCGGAACTAGGATGTTGATCTCTGACCTTGATAGTCAGACTTCAGTGGTAATAGAAAAAACCTTTGATGTCAAAGACCGTTTGGCTATTTTACAGGACTTAAACAAAACAAGAAAAGACCTGAGCAACATACAGTTGAAACAACAGCCAACAACCACTGAAGAATCACCACCTGTCCCAGCAAGACCTGTCTGGATTCCAAAAGTCGGGGATCTAGTCAGGGAGAAGATCGCGGTAAAGAAGGAATTTGGGCCTTCTTACAGAAAAGCAGTTCCTGTCTTGTCTGTCAACGGGACAAGATCAGTTGTACTACCGCCACTTGCTGGAAAAAAGGAGAACCGAGTTGTATCCATCGACCTGGTAAAACCACAACATGTGGCCAATAACAAACAGTAGGCCAAGTGGACTCCCAATAAGTAGCAGAACACCAAGGTTTGCTACCAGTACAGAGGTCCTATCAAAGAGGCTCATCACATTCGAAACGCCTACAGAAGAACAACAAGGACTATGCAACAATGCAATAGAACTAAGACCTCTGAAAACCCAAATAAAAACATTTAGCAGAGACACACCAATCTACAATGAAGTTCCAAGTGAAAATGCAAAAAACAAAAATCCTGAACCAATTGGAACAATTGACAGAACTGCATCTGGTTACTTCATCAACTTCGATGATTCCTCTGAAGGTTTCAGCGAACAAAAGACACAGCCATCATCAAAATCCTTTCAAGACAAAGCTAAGGAACTTTTGAAACAACTGAAAGAAACATATCTGGTTTCTCCATGGATTGAATTTTGGGTGGGTTTTGGTGCATTTATCCTCATACTTTGGCTCATCATGGTATTTACTTTGGGACGCTTCATTGAGGAAAAATATGCTAAAATGGACACAGCAAGTCAGAACATCAACTTGGTCCTCAAACCACACACATCTTCACACGTCGAGAAAAGAGAACTTTCTTCAGAACTTTCTTCAGCCAACTTCACAGCAATTCCAATACCTGGTGGGGTAGCCTGGGACAACACTGACTATGAAATTTATGGTCCGGTCGAGATCCTGAAATATCCACACCAAATCAAGATCTCCTTGAGTGACTTTGCAAAACCAAACTCATTTGCTGATGATTGGGACTTTGAAAGTATAAACAATATGATGTCTGACTTAGTAATGTCTGCTAAATTTACAAAACATGATTATTTGCAAGGTTCTACAAATTATGATAGTATGTATTGCTATAACCATTATGGTAACCATTTCTTGCATAAATCTGCACAACCTAGAAATGTTTTAAATTATAATCAATGGGAACATTGTGCTACACCTCCAAAAGGGAGCTCTAGAACCGTTTATGACAAATATTCATACTTTCAAGGTTTTAACACTAGTAATGCTGAAACATTTTATTATAAATTGTCAAACAAGACAGGGATGAAAACCATGATAACCAACACAAAATTGATATATTCAGACATATTCTTTGAAAAGATGAATACTTTTGGATTTGATTATTGGGACAAAAATGTTGATTTGAAAAGTGTTTGGGGTACAAAAGAATGGCAAGTACAGGGTTTAGAAGCTTTGTTCAGAGCCTGCATGATCCCAGAACAAATGATATTTTTAAATGACACTGTTCAACAAACCACCTGTCTTGGCTTAGCCAAAATCAAAGATTTAAATATTCCAAAGCCATCAATGTTTAGCAATAGCTCTGAAACAGATGAAGAAATAGACATAAACCATATACTTAACCAAAACAGAACACATCCTGATTGGAAACAATGGTTGATCTGGCCCACAGATACAAATCACTGTCAAGATAGATTCCTGAATAAAACACAGGGTTTCATAATGACAAGGCCAGACCCTAGATATCCCCAAAGACATCACCCAGGGATAATAACAACCTACAGTGTGGGCAAATTATGCCTTCAATGGCTACAAACTTCCACACTGCCTGAAATTAAGCAACACCTAACTTTACTTACTGATGGTGCTGACTTGCGTGATTTCATACTGGGACCACGCAAACAGCGTCATAAGCGTTTCATAGCAGCCTCTGTATATGCAGCATACAATGAGGCCTGGAAGGTTACTCAAATTGAAACAGCAGAAAGAATACGGGAAATTGACCGTATTAATTTGGAAAAATCACTTTCTGTAGTGGACAATGGGTTAATGACTCTGTCCTCCAGAATATTTTCATTGGACAGCATTGTGTCTTCAGCAATCGATATACTATCGCAAGACTTACTGTTATTACAACATGGACAGTCACAATTGCGTTCCATTGTACAGCTTGGCTGGACGTTACAAAATCTGCGTTCAGGCTATGTGCCTTGGCGTTTAATCAACACAACGTCACTATTCCAAATCTTTAACCTTACTGATAGACAAATCGGTATGGCACAGAAGGGTGCTGATTATACAATCTTGAGCATTGAAAAACTAGAAAGATTACCGTTGACAATGTCAGAACGACCTGTCAGTGAATGGATAATCCACGGAATAATAAATATTCCAATCTCAACCTTCAGGTTTCAATACTGCCAAAAATATATACAGGCTGGCATGTACGAGAAATTGGGAAAGGGGTACCTTAAAACAACTTGGAACCTGCCCTATTCACATGCATGTGTCAGTAATAAAGGACAGAAAGTGTTTCTTAATGGCAACAATTGTGCTATGTCACTAAGCGGCACACTTCTGTGTAACGGTATTAGTTTGCACGGAGCCTGTGAAGGGAATTCATACAACCTTTCATGTCACCAGCAAGGCGCACCTGCAACTGAAATAGAACCATTCTTTCAAAGACTCTATAATGGGAGTTACATTCTTATTGTAGACCGCAGATGTTGCAGTCTTATGCCCGGGACTCCTTATCTAGTAACAACAACGGCGAAGGTCAAGTGCTGTGGACGTTCTTTATTCCCCAGCTCCTTTCCAGACAGGGAGGCAAGGGCATGGCCCAGTTTGAAAATTACTTCTATTCGAATAGACACTTTAAGCAGAATGAAAACAGTGCTTCTTCAGACGCCTACAAGGCTCACGTCATCAAAAGAAACGTATGATCTACAAGTCGCAAGGACGACTGCAGAGATACATACATTATTATCAACCAATTCCCCCGTACATTTCGCGGAAATCCTGAGCGAAATCTTAAATATTTCTGATACCACTGGGGTCTCAAAGGTATTTAAGACAGTATTTTCGATGGCATTAACACCATTCAAAGCCATACTGGGTATTTTTCCAGATTTCGTCCATTCGATTTTTGGCGGACTTCCCCTGATCCTGGGACTAATTGCAGGAATCCTATTCCTAGTCCTTATTTTTCGTTATGGCAACCCATGTCACAGATCAAACTCTCGCGACAATGGAAGATACGATCCTAGCCATTGGATACCGGGACCGGATATCAAAAATCCTGGGACTCTCCCGGCTTAGAGACCTAAACATGACTTGGTTTCTATCATTTCGACCAATGTGGCAAAGGTGTGTTTTACCTGTACTAAGGTGTCTGCTATGCGGAGAAGAATGCGTGTTAGACACCTGTCTGACGCTACAATCGGATGCGTCGGTGGATGCAGATACACTGTTGGTTCCTACCAAGGTTCACGCTTTGTGCTGCCCTCAAAGGCTGCCAATCCTGATGACGGCATTCCTGGAATCTTCACCACTGCGATTGAAGAGTAGTGAAGTTCAAGATGAAAGCAGCATCGAACAGGTACGACCTTCTGTCAGCAATGCAAATCAGAATGTCAATGCAGACAATCATGCGCATGAATGCATGGTTACACCTATTTCCGACTTAGTGGAACTTTCCCATGAAGCTGTTGACAGTTTTTTCGAAAGCCTGAATGATATGATGTTCTCTCCGGAACAGAAATAGAGACTTTTGAGTAAACTCGCACACGGCGTTCCCTGAATTCGGCCTTCAACTTTTAAAAAATAAAGTCACATGAACAATTACAATCCAGTTCACGGACAGCAACTTTTTTCAGCAAGCCCCTTAAAATATTTTTCTATATATTTTTTTTTCCGGGACACTGATCTTCTGCTTAAAGTAAGAAACTATTCCTAGAGAACTAAGATTTCTATTTTTAGATACTTTATATAGACTTTAGCTGCCCGCTGGTATGTTCACAAATATTTTATTATGTGATGAAATGGTCTCGACTTTCCTTTCTGTATAGCTATATTAAGAGCCATTTCATGTGTACTACTCAAATACCAAAGAGCAATAATACATAAAAATGCGTGTTTACTTTTGCATTTAATTCATAGCTTAAGTGCATACAATATATATGACTGCAATTTTTCAGTATATTTGAAAATTTCGAAATGCATTTATGTATTTTGGGGTGGTAAGGTATACACTATACTCTATAGTATGTTGTACTATGTTATACTATGCATAGATTAGTAGATATGACCATAGTTAGCGTGGAGTGGGTGTCGTGTATTTCTATAGGTTCTGAATCGATCCCCCTATTCCTGACCCTATTCTGGTTAAACTAACTATCTAGTTAACTAACAGTCAGCCCATGAGGCAAGAAATCCCCCATGATGCAGATACCGTTATCTGACGCAGTCACACTCCGGCACAGGAACGTGTTATCTGATTAGGTCATAACGCTTGAGATCTAATTAGACAAGCGACATTCCTCCAGCCCCTGATAAGGCATACGACGTTCTCATAACAAATCAAACCTATGACAACCTGGATAATCCGTGCGGCCATTGTTTTGATTTCACAGAGAACTTTAGTAAAGAATGTGCTAACGAGCAAGTCGTATGACATCTTTATTGACGTACCTATGTCCATCCTTACGTCAATCCCGGCACCTTTAAGGTATAAATATTGCCGACCTTGCCCTATGCAAACACACGCGTGGTGACAAGACGGAGCAGCCATACTTGCCGAAGCCGAGAGCAGAAGCAGACCCCGCTGGCAGCAGACCCGCCTTCCTGACGCGCTGAGAGACGCGCTGCTATCTCAAGCCGAGAGACCCAGCACCGGCGCTTCCGGGTAGCCCTCGCAGGCAGCCTGGAATATCGAGAGCAGAGAAAGAGATACCATTCCTCATCCATCCTAAATTCCAGGTACAGAACTGAATAACCCCTCACAGAGAATTCTTTAGTTATTCACTTGGCAAAAACAAACTTAACTTAAACTGTAACTTTCTATTCCCGCCCACGCATTAGACTTAGGTCAGGTACACGGGGTAGGCGTATTTAGAAACACCAGTTGAGTACGTTTAGTCAAATGTATATGTGTATGTAAATATATTTTAATCATTTTAAAACATCATATGGCTCAGAAACCATATCAATGTTTTTACAGTATTATTTTATACTATTGCTTTTAATGTATGCACTTTACTTAACTATAAGTATTGCAATAATATCGATCCATTTCTCTTGTACGAGAAAAGAGACTGATCAATAAATAACACCTTTTTATTGAACACGCCCGTCTCTTCCTTTTCTCTACATTCTGATGAGACTAAGGATGCACGTACTGACTGAGTAAAATAATTGCCTTGTGCTCACACGACTCTTGAGATTGACTCTTGATTAGGGGAGAGCAAAGTTGTCATGTTCTATGGTTGTCAGAAACTAAATCCCTTCTTGTCTAATCAGGGGAGTTAATCCTTCCTTGAACATTCGAGAAAGTTTCTAGCGAACTCTGAGCTTAGCTGGCAAACCCAAAAATTAAGTCTAGTATCGACAGTAGTAGACCTAGTTAACGTCTGGTCTAGGCCTTTACTGCTGTAGGTACTATTCCAATGCGCAGAGCCTATTGGGAAAATAGGAGCTACACTACAGAGGCGTTCTGGATGCACTGCAATTCCTTTTGGAGCTTTTGCATTGCGCCGGCTGTGAGAAAATGAGTTTCTGTTGCAGTACCTCCCCCGCTTTTTACCTGATACCTGATGCACTTTTCCTTGGTGTGCCCTGGGTCCCTGGCAATCAGGTACCCAAGGCCTGTGTCCTTCCCTAAAAACTGTACTAAAGCCTAAACCCAATTGGCATCTTTGGCCACATGTCACCCCCTAGTAATTGGTACCCTAGGTACCCAGGGCATTGTGACCAGAGAAGACCTCTAAGGGCTGCAGCACTTATTGTGCCAACCTTAGGGGCCCTGTACCCCGACACACACACACACTGCCTTTGCAGGCTGAGTGTCCTGGTGCAGAACTAAACAAAGAGTCGACATGGCACACATCCCTGTGTGCCATGCCCACAAACCCACTGCCCTGGCATACATCAGCCACCCCTCTAGCTGGGAGCCCTATGCCAGTGGTGTGGGCACAGGTGCATGAGCCCTGTGCCCCTACAGTACCCGGGGGCCATTCCTGGACACTGTAAGTGCAGTGATGCCATTAAGAGTATATGGTGCTGGGAGGTTGTCATTACGAACTCCACAGCACCATAATGGCTACACTGAAGGCTGACAAGTTTGATATCCAACTTCTCAGCACATTATACCCACACTGATGCCAGTGTGGGATTTAATGTAAACTGCACTACAGAGGGCATCTTAGAGATGCCCCCTGAAACCTAACCCTACAATCCACGTCTTGTCTGAGAGGCCGCCTAGGCTGCCACACAGCAGACATGTTGCTGGACCCCTGGGTGGAGAGCTCCCGATCTCCGGGGCCTGCAACAATGCACATCCTGGGACGGGGTGCCAAGCCTCCACCCCAGGATGGGCAGGGGAAGCTTCAAAGGCATTCCGCCGTTGTGAGCTTCTCCAGACCACTTGCTGTACTCAGCAACTGACCCCCACTCTGGCGGGAAGACTGGCGGGAAATCATACGTCAGAAAGGGGTGTGTGCCAGCCTGTGCCAACCCTGCCCCTCAGGTGGGAGAGGCGAGGTGAAGCATGACCCCAGGCCCGGCCATTTTGAAGATGGGGAGCCCTGCCCAATCACAGCTAGGCTCCTGCCCCCCTCCCACAGGAGAGGAGCAGGCTAGGGGGTGTACCCACCCCAGGACAGGGATCCATTGGTGTATGAAACGAGGACCCCCTGAGCAAAAAATATTTTTGCAACTCCTAGGTCAGGGAAAATTCATATATGTAAACATCTACCTAGGCAATCGTAGTTGCTTGTCTTAGGAAATGATATAAGAGCAAAGGACCATTCTCGAAGATGAAATTACAATTTTATTTTCAACACGACAATGAATTAATATAAAACAGTAAAAATCAATTCTTTAATAAACCAAAAATGTAAAATAGTTCAAAAGAACTATACATAAAATATCAACATAAAATACAATAAATATGCAAGGAATTAAGGGGGGAAAAAAACGTAATGAAGTATAAAAAACACAAATGTATGTGGCACAAAAATGAATAATCGACTCGCGTTTCGGCGACCAGCGCCTTCTTCAGGACAAGCCACTTGGTAACCTAGATAGTAAACAACATATTTCAACATTAAAATAAGCAAAATAACGTGTCTATCCACAAAAATAATTATAATCACATTTCATCTAATAAGTATCATCCTATTTACTTAACATACGTTTCATAGCAAAAAGGTAATACATCAACATTAAAGAGAATTAGTCGAAGGCCCATCTCTAGACAAGTCTAACTCATAAATAAACATGAGTTTAAGTTGTGGATTTCTGTGCTCATTTGACATAGGACCAACCAAGCTGGAAATTTATTACATAATAGTGACTTTGGCAGTCCTAAACAAATTTATAAAAAGGGGCGGGGTCAATTGTAATTTCATCTTCGAGAATGGTCCTTTGCTCTTATATCATTCCCTAATACAGGGATCCATTGGTCCCTGCCCTTGCCCTACCTGTAATGCCCCTAAATTCAGTATTTAGGGGCCCCTGAACCTTTTTCCAAAGATCCAGATTACGAAACTAGGAAGAAGATCAAGGAACACGAAGACCTGCTGTGCAGCTGCTAAAAAGAGGAAGACACCAACTGATTTGGCCCCAGCCCTACCGGCCTGTCGACCCTCGAACCTGCTCCTGTTAAACCCCGCCGTCTCCAGTGGTCAGCAACCTCAAAAACCCCGGAGGACCTGACTGCCTAGTGACTCTGACTACCTGGGTCTCCCATGAGCAGTGGTACTGCTCAAAGCAAGTAACAAGCCCTGGCATCAGCCCGGAACCGCGAACCCTGCACACCATGCAATCGCCAAGCCTGGCCTGTGCCGGAGTGAATCAAGACCCTGAGGACGTCCCCCCGGCGATTCTGACTTAGGATCCAGTGCCCAAGGACCCTCCTCGATGACCCCGACGACGCCTGCAGCCTCAAGACAAAGGACCCCTCCGACCGAAACCAGCAGGGGGTAAGATTTCCCGACCTCAAAAGACACCCCTGCACCCAGCACCCCACAGCCCCCTGTGCCCAACTCCTGGGTGCCTACCTATCCTCCAAGATCCCAACTTACCCCTCGAAGTGTTGGTCGCTCCAGAAGATCCTCGGTCCGCGAGCCTACAGCCTTTGCTCCCTTTTCAAGATCGTCATTGAATAACATTGAGCACCCGAAGGCTCAAAAGTACCCTGCACCCAGCCGCCCGAGTGCCCCTGGCAGTGCAATCTGTACCCTATCCTACTTCCCCATTTGCCTTGAGCAAGTGACCAGGAGCCCAGCTCCAATAGCCGCGTGGCCTGCTAGCCAGCAGCCACCAACCGAAAGCCCCCTGCCTCTCATAGGATAACATTGGGCCTAACTACCTCTGCACCAGGCCACCCCTGTGCCGCTGCGGGTGTACTAACTGTACCTACCTGACCCTGGGGGACCCCTGAGTCTATGCCCAGAACCTTAACTTCACCAGTCGAGTACTCACCTGAAAACCGATGACTCCCTTTCCTGCCATAGGATAACATTGACTGGTTTGACTCGAAAAATCTTTTGTGTGAAGTTTTGAAACTTTAAAATATTCATCTAAAATCAGCCGAATAATGAATTCCGAAGTACTCATCTGTGATCAAGAGAGAAGCCAGTACTTCATAACCGTGTTTACTAGTAACCTGATTTTTCTCCATAGGAATCCATTGTCTGCTTTTCTATGAAATTTCTTTTGTCTACTTTCGAAAACTTGAAATATTCCTTAAAAATCGTACCTACTACTGAAATGTAATTACTTACCTGTCTTAAGTAGAGACCCCAGTGCTGGACCTAGGAGCCCAGTACTGGATTACAAAAGTAACGAGAACGTACTTTACCTGTAACCTGAATTTTCTCCCATTGGATAACATTGCTAGATTTTCACTGAAAAGTTTCTAAGTGTGAACTTTTAAAATACCTTTTTATTCTTTAAAAATCATTGCAATAACTAAAACGTTTTTACTAAACTGTTTTCAGCTTAGACCCCAGGCCTAAATCTAGGATACAGTCCTGGAGTTACAAAAGTAATCGATAAAGTAATCAGCTGCATTTATGTAGAAAAACCCATTGAGCTCAATGTTAAATTGTATTTACAATTGTGTTGCCTACTGCAACCATTGTACCTATTGTGTTTACAAAGTTTATTGCCTCTTTGTAAAGTAATTACATGAGAGTACTCATATCGAGAAAAGTATATTTTGATACCTGTTAGTTTTAAAAATAAAACAACTATATCTTTGGATATAAAAACAATTGGCCTAGAGTTCACTTCTTGAGTATGTGAAACCTTTTGCTGACTGAGTGCGTACAACAAATGCTTTACACTGTCCTCTGGTACTGCCTTACTGCTCGACCAAGCTATCACTTAAGAGAGTAAGGTCAGACCTGATTTTAACCTCTGTTATACCTCTGGGGATTGTGGACTCTATACACACGGTACCTTACTTTGAACCAGTACACATAGATCCACTTTCTCACACCGGCTTATAGTGCATTGCCGTAGTCGAGCTTGCTGCTGATTAGCGCCTGGGTGATTGTTCTCCTAGACTCGGTGGGGATCCATTTGAAGATCTTTCTGATCAGGCAGAGTGTGTGGAAGCAGGAGGATGATACAACATTGATTTGGTGGTTCATAGAGAGTGAGGATGATGCTGATGTTGCATGCGTGGTCGGTGGGAATGGGGGGAGTGAGGTCCGAGTGCTGCTGGTCACCAGGAGTTGTCCCAAGTGGAGGGAGTGGAAGCCAGGATGAGGACTTCAGTTTTGTCGGAGTTGAGTTAGGGGTAGCTTTCCTTCATCCAGGCTGCTATTGCCTTCATCCCGTCATGGAAGTTGCTCTCAGCGACTGTAGGTTCATCGGTGAGGGACGATGTCTGCGTAGGGGACGATGTTGAGTCCGTGGACTTCTCGTACTCTGACATAACTGTATACTTTGTTTTAATATGTGCAAGGGTGCTCTAATGTATTCTTTGGTGGCCTAATTGTTTCAATTTGTTCGGCCACAGCTTTTGTTTTGCCTGATTTTCTTTTTTATTCTAATGATATATATGTCCCCACTTGTATGTTTTCTTAAACTTTTTATTAAATGATTATGTCCAGTTGGACAGCCAAAAATATCATTGCATTTTAATTCACACGATTTGTCTCAAAAGCTTCTCCGTTAGGGACCATTGTTCCTTAAAACAGTTCGTACCCAAGGTCCCCGACCACCATGTGGGTTCCCTTGTCTTTGTAAAATACATTGCTAAAACATCAAGCACGGCGCCTGGGCGACGAGCAGACAGTAGAGAGTTTAAAAACATTCCCCCAGTGATGAGGAGCTTGAAAAGCCTTCTCTGGCGATGAGGAGCAGAGGGTTGAAAAGCGGTCCCCTGCAGAAAAGCACCTACGGTGTACAGCAAGAGCAAGTCATTAAAAAAAAAAAAAAACTGTGCTAACAGACTGTAAATAAAACACACAGAGTAAAAATGCAGTAAAAAGTCCAGTCCTAATGGGAGGTTGCAAATGCAGACAAGGCAGTACTAAGAAGGGACTACTAAGCCTATTCACGAATCGAAAACAACCATTTAGAAAGGACAGTAACTGGAGCCAATTGAAAGATGGGCGGGAAATAGGTGGAGCTTCTGTTCCATACCTCAGTGCAGCGTGTCTCAAAGAGACAGCGCAAGAGCTGCCTAGGCGAGACCTAAAAAAGATCAACCAAATAAATATACTGTAACTAATGGATAGCACACTGAGGTCCTTCACACTCCAGGGCCCCATTGCACCTACACCGGCTGCACCACTAATAGCTCTGCCCCTGATGGTGAGCCATCTTATATATGCGCATATGAGGATTAGCAAGGACCCGTATGGTACCACCCTCCGACTTCAGCAATAGGATAGTGTAAAGGCACAGTTAATCAGGAGCTTGATTCAGGTTTCCAATGAAACTCTTATTATTCTTAAACATATATTAGCTATTTAGGACATGTGTTAATTATCGTGTTGGTTTACCAATTGTTTGTATCTATATACACATCCACTCATTCACCAACAGTTCTATATACTCACTCATACATATACTCACTCATCATATGTAGTGACACACCTATACATCCTGTTACACACCAACAGTCATCCAAAGGTTACTCACACACATACTCACACATGCAAATAAACTATTGAACATCCATTTATTTGCATATAGAGCTATACACAGACTATCATTTTACTTCTAAGGAAATGTACACATACTTACTCTCTTAAACAATCACTTATAGAAACACATACTTATTTAAACAGGAACTCTTAAAATCCCTCACTCTCGCATATACTCACTTATATACATCAATATTCACATATACTAGATTAAAACATATGTAGTTACTGATAAAGACACTAGTGAGATAGTCATTCACTCACTAACACACACACATATACACTCTCATCCACCCATACAGTCCTGCACATATGCTGTCTTCAAAACACATACAAAGAGAGAGTCAGTCATTCATGCATCTATGTGCTAAGTAATACCCCCACCAAACCATACAAACACTCATACTGATACTAAGAAAAACATCTAATAACCCATATACATACACATGTACCTACTCACCAACCCATGCAGCCACTCATACAGAAAGTGAAACACTAATACATATATTTAAATATTCAAATATTACTCACTAATATTTATTTTTTAGAAAAACACACATTCACTGGATGGTGTCATCAGTGATGTCATGAGTGATGTCACTGACCATGTCATGAGTGTTGTAATATGTGACGTCATCAGCAGTGCATTGCACGCGCAAGTTATAGTGAGTCCAACTAACTATAACGTGGGAATTTCAATGGTTTTATGCGAGTAAAACTTCCAGCTAACTATAACTGGTGTAAAACCTATGGTTTTTTCAGTGAATATATATGTATATAGCATTGGCACAGCAAGGATCTTGTGGGCCCTTATGCAAGCTTACATAGGTCCATCAGGTTGTTATTAAAATAACCCTAACTGGGCTGCAGTGGGCTCCTTAAACCACTGGGCACTGGTGTCACTTTACTTGTCACACTAATGATAGTGTGGTTGGGACGCTCTCAACAGTTTGTCGCCCCCTCCCTTCTCCGGTACTAAAGTAGTCCCAAAACTATGTGGGTTTATAGGTTTGGTTTATTTTAGATATTCAGGTTTTAAACCATCAACATAGGTGCGTTCTTGAAGGCAGCAATAGTCGGCATAGAATAGACATAAAGCAGGTGTGGTGCCCTTCACTGTAGACTCCTTGTCTCTCTGCTCCCAGCTTCGTCTTGTGGCAGGCGAGCGTGGACCCAAAAGAAAAGAAAACAACATGGGCTCAGGCTTCAATTAAATACTCAGACATAGAAGGGAGGGGAAGTGCACCGTCAGCAGTCCCTAGTGTATCGTGCCTAATGTGAGGGAAAACAAGTGGTGACTTTAGTGATGCCCCCTTATGCGCACCCACAGCCCCTGGACAAGCCCTGAGCATGCAGCGGGTACTTGCCTGCTTACACGATGCTCCTGGGCCGTGGTGTTGGGAGACCAAGCCTCCTCGCCATCGGGGAGTGCAGTGGTCCCAGGGGCAGGTCTCCTTGAGCTGTTTTCCCTCGCTGGTTCCTGTTCGCTGTTGCATTGCTCTCGCCCTGCTCCTCCTGCGCGCACCTTCTCGGTATCCTCTTTTGCTTCCCTCGGGGTCGTGCTCCGCTGGTTGTCCTCCGGTTCGGCTCCAGTCGCGTCCTCCTCTTCCCGCTCCGAAACAGCTGAACGCCCTTCCGGATGCCGGCTGTCCTTTTTACCAGTCTCGGGCGCTGGTCCTGTCTCAGACGCTAGAGCGCCAACCCCACTTATGGTTTCTGCTTCGGCGTAAGCCATGTTGGGTTGTCGGCATCGTCAATAGCGAGTGGGGGTTGGAAACCACCACAGATGGCTACACCACTGCTTATGAGTCTAAGTTCTTCTTGCTATCAGTTTTTTCCCTTTCTGGAGCTCTCTTTCCTTATCTTTCACTGTCCTCCAGATCCTCGCATCTCCATATTTCCATGATGAGGGGATCCTCTCTTCTCCACCAGACTGATAACTTTTTCTCTTCCATATGCCTTCCCTCTCTTCACCCCATCTCTCACTCATGCTTACATCCTACCTCTCTTTCCCACTTTTTTGTCTCTTTGCTCCCTTTCAATCAATCAATCTGGTTTCTTATAGAGCGCGACTACAGACCTGTGAGCTGTCTCAAGGCACTGAGGAAGGGGGTTTTGCAGTTTAGTGGAAGCAACAGGTCTTGAGGTCCCTCCTGAATTGAGGCAGTGATAATGATTGCCTGAGATGCAGAGGTAGGCAGTTCCAGGTATTCGCAGCGAGGTTGCAAAAGGCTCTTCCTCCAGCCGAGGTCTTGCGAATCCATGGGATAGTGGCTAGGGCCAGATGGCCGGAGATGTCTGGTCGGTGTGTAGAAGGAGAGTCGATGGTTGAGGTATTCAGGTCCGTTGTTGTGGAGGGCTTTGTAGACGTGCTTGAGGAGCTTGAAGGTGATTCTTTTGTTGATCGGGAGCCAGTGGAGGTCTCAGGTGACCGTAGATGTGGCTTTGGCAGGGGATGTTCAGGATAAGCATCGCGGAGGCGTTCTGGATGCACTGCAATTCCTTTTGGAGCTTTTGCATCGCGCCGGCTGTGAGAAAATGAGTTTCTGTTGCAGTACCCCCCCCGCTTTTTACCTGATACCTGATGCACTTTTCCTTGGTGTGCCCTGGGTCCCTGGCAATCAGGTACCCAAGGCCTGTGTCCTTCCCTAAAAACTGTACTAAAGCCTAAACCCAATTGGCATCTTTGGCCACATGTCACCCCCTAGTAATTGGTACCCTAGGTACCCAGGGCATTGTGACCAGAGAAGACCTCTAAGGGCTGCAGCACTTATTGTGCCAACCTTAGGGGCCCTGTACCCCGACACACACACACACACTGCCTTTGCAGGCTGAGTGTCCTGGTGCAGAACTAAACAAAGAGTCGACATGGCACACATCCCTGTGTGCCATGCCCACAAACCCACTGCCCTGGCATACATCAGCCACCCCTCTAGCTGGGTGCCCTATGCCAGTGGTGTGGGCACAGGTGCATGAGCCCTGTGCCCCTACAGTACCCGGGGCCATTCCTGGACACTGTAAGTGCAGTGATGCCATTAAGAGTATATGGTGCTGGGAGGTTGTCATTACGAACTCCACAGCACCATAATGGCTACACTGAAGGCTGACAAGTTTGATATCCAACTTCTCAGCACATTATACCCACACTGATGCCAGTGTGGGATTTAATGTAAAATGCACTACAGAGGGCATCTTAGAGATGCCCCCTCAAACCTAACCCTACAATCCACGTCTTGTCTGAGAGGCCGCCTAGGCTGCCACACAGCAGACATGTTGCTGGACCCCTGGGTGGAGAGCTCCCGATCTCCTGGGCCTGCAACAATGCACATCCTGGGACGGGGTGCCAAGCCTCCACCCCAGGATGGGCAGGTGAAGCTTCAAAGGCATTCCGCCGTTGTGAGCTTCTCCAGACCATTTGCTGTACTCAGCAACTGACCCCCACTCTGGCGGGAAGACTGGCGGGAAATCATACGTCAGGAAGGGGTGTGTGCCAGCCTGTGCCAACCCTGCCCCTCAGGTTGGAGAGGCGAGGTGAATGATGACCCCAGGCCCGGCCATTTTGAAGATGGGGAGCCCTGCCCAATCACAGCTAGGCTCCTGCCCCCCTCCCACAGGAGAGGAGCAGGCTAGGGGGTGGACCCACCCCAGGACAGGGATCCATTGGTGTATGAAACGAGGACCCCCTGAGCAAAAAATATTTTTGCAACTCCTAGGTCAGGGAAAATTCATATATGTAAACATCTACCTAGGCAATCGTAGTTGCTTGTCTTAGGAAATGATATAAGAGCAAAGGACCATTCTCGAAGATGAAATTACAATTTTATTTTCAACACGACAATGAATTAATATAAAACAGTAAAAATCAATTCTTTAATAAACCAAAAATTTAAAATAGTTCAAAAGAACTATACATAAAATATCAACATAAAATACAATAAATATGCAAGGAATTAAGGGGGAAAAAAAACTTAATGAAGTATAAAAAACACAAATGTATGTGGCACAAAAATGAATAATCGACTCGCGTTTCGGCGACCAGCGCCTTCTTCAGGACAAGCCACTTGGTAACCTAGATAGTAAACAACATATTTCAACATTAAAATAAGCAAAATAACGTGTCTATCCACAAAAATAATTATAATCACATTTCATCTAATAAGTATCATCCTATTTACTTAACATACGTTTCATAGCAAAAAGGTAATACATCAACATTAAAGAGAATTAGTCGAAGGCCCATTTCTAGACAAGTCTAACTCATAAATAAACATGAGTTTAAGTTGTGGATTTCTGTGCTCATTTGACATAGGACCAACCAAGCTGGAAATTTATTACATAATAGTGACTTTGGCAGTCCTAAACAAATGTATAAAAAGGGGCGGGGGTCAATTGTAATTTCATCTTCGAGAATGGTCCTTTGCTCTTATATCATTCCCTAATACAGGGATCCATTGGTCCCTGCCCTTGCCCTACCTGTAATGCCCCTAAATTCAGTATTTAGGGGCCCCCTGAACCTTTTTCCAAAGATCCAGATTACGAAACAAGAAAGAAGATCAAGGAACACGAAGACCTGCTGTGCAGCTGCTAAAAAGAGGAAGACACCAACTGATTTGGCCCCAGCCCTACCGGCCTGTCGACCCTCGAACCTGCTCCTGTTAAACCCCGGCTTCTCCAGTGGTCAGCAACCTCAAAAACCCCGGAGGACCTTACTGCCTAGTGACTCTGACTACCTGGGTCTCCCATGAGCAGTGGTACTGCTCAAAGCAAGTAACAAGCCCTGGCATCAGCCCGGAACCGCGAACCCTGCACACCATGCAATCGCCAAGCCTGGCCTGTGCCGGAGTGAATCAAGACCCTGAGGACGTCCCCCCGGCGATTCTGACTTAGGATCCAGTGCCCATGGACCCTCCTCGATGACCCCGACGATGCCTGCAGCCTCAGGACAAAGGACCCCTCCGACCGCGACCAGCATGGGGTAAGATTTCCCGACCTCAAAAGACACCCCTGCACCCAGCACCCCACAGCCCCCTGTGCCCAACTCCTGGGTGCCTACCTATCCTCCAAGATCCCAACTTACCCCTCGAAGTGTTGGTCGCTCCAGAAGATCCTCGGTCCGCGAGCCTACAGCCTTTGCTCCCTTTTCAAGATCGTCATTGAATAACATTGAGCACCCGAAGGCTCAAAAGTACCCTGCACCCAGCCGCCCGAGTGCCCCTGGCAGTGCAATCTGTACCCTATCCTACTTCCCCATTTGCCTTGAGCAAGTGACCAGGAGCCCAGCTCCAACAGCCGCGTGGCCTGCTAGCCAGCAGCCACCAACCGAAAGCCCCCTGCCTCTCATAGGATAACATTGGGCCTAACTACCTCTGCACCCGGCTGCCCCTGTGCCGCTGCGGGTGTACTAACTGTACCTACCTGACCCTGGGGGACCCCTGAGTCTATGCCCAGAACCTTAACTTCACCAGTCGAGTACTCACCTGAAAACCGATGACTCCCTTTCCTGCCATAGGATAACATTGACTGGTTTGACTCGAAAAATCTTTTAAGTGTGAAGTTTTGAAACTTTAAAATATTCATCTAAAATCAGCCGAATAAGGAATTCCGAAGTACTCACCTGTGATCAAGAGAGAAGCCAGTACTTTAACTATTAGCCAAGTACTGAACCGCAAAAGTAATCATAACCGTGTTTACTAGTAACCTGATTTTTCTCCATAGGAATCCATTGTCTGCTTTTCTATGAAATTTCTTTTGTCTACTTTCGAAAACTTGAAATATTCCTTAAAAATCGTACCTACTACTGAAATGTAATTACTTACCTGTCTTAAGTAGAGACCCCAGTGCTGGACCTAGGAGCCCAGTACTGGATTACAAAAGTAACGAGAACGTACTTTACCTGTAACCTGAATTTTCTCCCATTGGATAACATTGCTAGATTTTCACTGAAAAGTTTCTAAGTGTGAACTTTTAAAATACCTTTTTATTCTTTAAAAATCATTGCAATAACTAAAACGTTTTTACTAAACTGTTTTCAGCTTAGACCCCAGGCCTAAATCTAGGATACAGTCCTGGAGTTACAAAAGTAATCGATAAAGTAATCAGCTGCATTTATGTAGAAAAACCCATTGAGCTCAATGTTAAATTGTATTTACAATTGTGTTGCCTACTGCAACCATTGTACCTATTGTGTTTACAAAGTTTATTGCCTCTTTGTAAAGTAATTACATGAGAGTACTCATATCGAGAAAAGTATATTTTGATACCTGTTGGTTTTAAAAATAAAACAACTATATCTTTGGATATAAAAACAATTGGCCTAGAGTTCACTTCTTGAGTATGTGAAACCTTTTGCTGACTGAGTGCGTACAACAAATGCTTTACACTGTCCTCTGGTACTGCCTTACTGCTCGACCAAGCTATCACTTAAGAGAGTAAGGTCAGACCTGACTTTAACCTCTGTTATACCTCTGGGGATTGTGGACTCTATACACACGGTACCTTACTTTGGACCAGTACACATAGATCCACTTTCTCACACCGGCTTATAGTGCATTTCCGTAGTCGAGCTTGCTGCTGATTAGCGCCTGGGTGATTGTTCTCCTAGACTCGGTGGGGATACATTTGAAGATCTTTCTGATCAGGCAGAGTGTGTGGAAGCAGGAGGATGATACAACATTGATTTGGTGGTTCATAGAGAGTGAGGATGATGCTGATGTTGCATGCGTGGTCGGTGGGAATGGGGGGAGTGAGGTCCGAGTGCTGCTGGTCACCAGGATGAGGACTTCAGTTTTGTCGGAGTTGAGTTAGGGGTAGCTTTCCTTCATCCAGGCTGCTATTGCCTTCATCCCGTCATGGAAGTTGCTCTCAGCGACTGTAGGTTCATCGGTGAGGGACGATGTCTGCGTAGGGGACGATGTTGAGTCTGTGGACTTCTCGTACTCGGACATAACTGTATACTTTGTATTAATATGTGCAAGGGTGCTCTAATGTATTCTTTG
Source organism: Lissotriton helveticus (assembly GCF_964261635.1). Taxonomy (NCBI): domain Eukaryota; kingdom Metazoa; phylum Chordata; class Amphibia; order Caudata; family Salamandridae; genus Lissotriton; species Lissotriton helveticus. Next base: position 1,366,601,540 of record NC_136065.1, read on the forward strand.
GTGGCCTAATTGTTTCAATTTGTTCGGCCACAGCTTTTGTTTTGCCTGATTTTCTTTTTTATTCTAATGATATATATGTCCCCACTTGTATGTTTTCTTAAACTTTGTATTAAATGATTATGTCCAGTTGGACAGCCAAAAATATCATTGCATTTCTATTCACACGTTTTGTCTCAAAAGCTTCTCCGTTAGGGACCATTGTTCCTTAAAACAGTTCGTACCCAAGGTCCCCGACCACCATGTGGGTTCCCTTGTCTTTGTAAAATACATTGCTAAAACATTAAGCACGGCGCCTGGGCGACGAGCAGACAGTAGAGAGTTTAAAAACATTCCCCCAGTGATGAGGAGCTTGAAAAGCCTTCTCTGGCGATGAGGAGCAGAGGGTTGAAAAGCGGTCCCCTGCAGAAAAGCACCTACAGTGTACAACAGGAGCAAGTCATTAAAAAAAAAAACCAGTGCTAACAGACTGTAAATAAAACACACAGAGTAAAAATGCAGTAAAAAGTCCAGTCCTAATGGGAGGTTGCAAATGCAGACAAGGCAGTACTAAGAAGGGACTACTAAGCCTATTCACGAATCGAAAACAACCATTTAGAAAGGACAGTAACTGGAGCCAATTGAAAGATGGGCGGGAAATAGGTGGAGCTTCTGTTCCATACCTCAGTGCAGCGTGTCTCAAAGAGACAGCGCAAGAGCTGCCTAGGCGAGACCTAAAAAAGATCAACCAAATAAATATACTGTAACTAATGGATAGCACACTGAGGTCCTTCACACTCCAGGGCCCCATTGCACCTACACCGGCTGCACCACTAATAGCTCCGCCCCTGATGGTGAGCCATCTTATATATGCGCATATGAGGATTAGCAAGGACCCGTATGGTACCACCCTCCGACTTCAGCAATAGGATAGTGTAAAGGCACAGTTAATCAGGAGCTTGATTCAGGTTTCCAATGAAACTCTTATTATTCTTAAACATATGTTAGCTATTTAGGACATGTGTTAATTATCGTGTTGTTTTACCAATTGTTTGTATGTAATCAAAAGCCTAAAGTGAATCACTCTGCTTGTTCTCGGTATTGCTGTGTCAAAATGGGGAATGCAATGACCAGATAACGTTCATGAACCGGAGGGATGCTGTGGGCAGACTCACCCTAAGAAGAGTGTGAAACTTGTGACAAACACTTTCCATTCTGGTCTTTGTAATACCCTGGTCCTAGTAGTGTTTCTTCTTCTATGACGTACCTGCCACCTCATATTACATAACAATCTAGTGTAATTTCTGGTACATTTATTCAAAGAACATACTGTGGCATTTATTATTATATACAACATGTTGTTATCGGGAGAAGTATAGTGGCAACCCCTCCTGCCTGCTATTTCTTGGACTGGATACAAGACTGAAACATGAAAGAAGAGGGAATAGGATCAAGAAATTGGAATCCAAATATATAATCAATGTGGAGCCAATTTAATGTATGCCATAATCAGCACGAGGAGCTCAGCATACATCTTGAATGATATGCGGATGAGGTGTACTTAAAAGTGTATGTATGCTAGAATAGCAATGGATCCGAAGTCCTTTGCTTTTCTATTTTCCCATTCTTTAATACTCACCAAAAGAGTAGTATTATAGATCAGCCTATTACCAGAGCTCCACAGGTCCTTTCAGATTCTTCCATTATGTCATATTGATTTACCAGCTGGAGATTGCTGTGCTTTTAAATGAATCCTTTTATGATTAGATCACTATAAAATAGTATTATGGATGCATCTTGGGTTTGTTGTATGATTACGATCATTGGCGAACACAGTGAAAATTAGGTATCCCTGAATTCTGCTGCTCTATTATTTTAAATGCAAATGATACCAGACAAGGCACTACAAGTGCCATTGTGCACCTGGGTGGTGTGAACTGATAGGCACAAAGGGATTGTGAATTTATAAATAATGGAAATAGTTGAAGACAAATTATAGCCATGATCAAGATCCAATAGGTTAAAATGAGTTGGCATATCGTGTTGCGAGTTCTGGCTCCCAGCGGCCATGTTTATAACTAAACAGCAAGAACAAACAGCCTCGACTGCAGCTGTCTTGTTTCTCAAGATTTTTAGAAACATATATTTATTTTTTTACTAAAAAGGATACATTCATTTTATTTAAAAAAAACATTTAAATTCTCCAAACACACTTAATTTGAAGGGGCGTTATTGCTTTAGTATAAGTCTATAAAAAAAATGTAATTAACCATTTACAGTGAGCAGTGCAACCATGCCACTCTTTTGCATCTCTGGTGCACATCTCATGACCTTATGCTGGTCAGAGCGCACTTATGCAATAATTTTCCATAGGCCAGGCCTTAAATTCACGGGACTGGGCCAGGATACTCTGCATGCAGGCTTTGCACTTTGATTACCTTAAACACCTTAAAGTGGAGAGCCCTGCTTCCAAAGATCGCTGAAAGCAGTGTAAAGAGAGTTGTGGGGCACAGAATTTAAGAAAAGCGTGGCCAAAGGGTAAATCTGCTCCCTGATCCTGCTGCTAGGGGCCACTATTTACAACTGGCATTCACAGCTCCTGTCCACAGGCCATGTGCATTGACTTCCATGGGCACATGACATGGCAGTGTCCCACATTCTGTAGCGCAAGATTGTAGACGACACACTGTGGGTTCTGATAACATATTAACCGAAATGCATTGGGCCTTTTGAAAATAAATCATGGCATGAAATTCACCCTTTGCTCATGAGCTTTTTTGAAAATGGACGACATAATGGATTGAATCAAATGAATTGAATCAATAAGTGTGAAAAAAATGAACGGATAAAATTGCGAAAAAGTATGAATAAGGATATGAACTTAATTCATTGGATTCAATGGGCTGTGCAGCTTTGTGGGACCACAGTTGGTTCCCTTCGTGGTGGAGTTACGGTTGCAGTGCAACGAGACGAAGCGCGTAGAAAGTATTGCACGCCAAAACTGGTTCAAAGACATATTTGGTTGAAACTGTTGGAGTAATTGGATTAATCGGAGTGCATCTCATTCTCTATAAAATTCTGATAACAAGACCATGTTGATGAAAATAGGGGTATAAGTGTTGAGCTTAGTATCCAGATGCTGAAATGGACTTTAGGCCCCAAAACTGTTTAACACCCCTCTGGGTCTTTGCAGAGGCAATCACCTACCCTTTGCTGAGCAAAGCCAATGGTTGAGCCCAGTAGGCTCTCAGAAGTAGAAGTGGTATGCTCCTTTTTGGTTTTATTGATAATGTCATTTGTGGTGGTGTCTGCCATATCAGGTTTCAGCTCTTGTGAGGTACATTGTGTGAAATGTTAGCTGCTTTGTTAACCATAACTGGCGAAGTGGAGTTATTTTTATTTTTGACACAACCATAGCAGGATATCTCGGTATTATTTCTTCTTAGTGTAGACATAGTGTTTGAGTGTTTGAGGCATGTGTGCTGTAGATACACATGCTTTACATACTCCTGCCGTCTAGTGGTGGGTTCGGATCCTTGCAAGTTGTTTTCTTTGAAGAAGTCTTCCCTAGTCATGAGGTAAGGTGACTCCCCCATTCGGTTATAGTGTGCATGGGCATTGACTCCATTGTTAGATTGTTTTTTTCCACCATCGAGTTTGAATGTGCATTGCTGCACTCCGGTTCGAAGTCGTTCTTTGGGTTTCCCTCGGTGCGCAATACTCTCTACCTTTGATGGTATTTTTTCATACGCGTTTCCTACCTCTCCGCATATAATTTCAGCCAACTAAATCTTGTTTTTGATCGGAGAGCTTCTTGGACGGCCTTTGAGCATAACCGCGTCGGTCCAGCTCTCCATCAATGGAACGGACACCGTTCAGATTGTTTCCTTTGTGCCTCGCTAATTATCCTCGCACTGACTCACACCAGGTGTGTAACTTGTACTTGTCTGCGGAGCACAAAGAAGAAGACTGTGACACTTGCAGATCGTTTCGGTCAAAGAAAACTCTTTGTGATCGTCGGGCTCAACGTCGAGAGATGCAGCTTCAAAGCATTGAAGACACGCTGGATATTTTCGGTGTCAAGTCAGAGCAAGAAGATATTGGCGTATCAGCAGCGGAGGAGGAAGAGGCCTTCTCTGGGTCGGAGCTCCAGATAGACCTTGACGCCGAAGAACTTCCGCAGGGACAAGGTGACGTGATTACAGAAGACCGCTTGCCCCAGCAACTCACTCAAAAAATCTAAGGCTTCGGCACCACCTCTGCCTTCTGGCAAAAGTTGGCACCGAGATGATGTTTCCGACTCCCCAACTTCTGTCTCGACTCCGAAACACACAGTCAAGCCTTCCGTCTCGGGACCGAGTCAACACAAACCCTCTTCAGAGCTGAAACTCTCCGGTTGCAAGTCGAAATCCGGCTTGGAGCTGAAATCCTCCATGCCGAAAAATAAACCGCCTTCAGAGCCGAAATCTTCCATATCCAAAGGCCAGGCCACATCGGCACCGAAAACACCGTCATGAAACCAAAAGATGTCCCTATGGGTCCATATTTAGACATTGTACCACCGAACATGGATCCCAAACTGAAGAAACTTTATATTAATCCGGAAACTGGTCATATGGATAACAAGTTACCTCGTAAACACAAGCTTCCTGATGAGGACACTCATTACAAGGTCCCTTTAAAAAAAATAGGTTTGTTGGTACCAGTCCTTATCATCCACTACCAGCATCCCCTCCACCACCTTCTTCTATGACTTTAAATCCTTTGCACATCACTCCTCAGGATTCTCCACAATCACACCATGATGGGGACAATATTGTTGAGGGGGGCACGCATATACCAGTAGATCCATGGAAGGATTACACAATTGACCCTCTATTAGACAACGACCCAGATCTTTACCCTGCCAAGCCATCTCCAACTGATGATAATGTATCTTATCAGGAACTCATTAACGGGGCTGCAGAATATGGCGCTAAGCATGGACCCGCACTCAGCCCACCAACATGGGGCCTCGCTAAAGTATTTTCCTGTCTTGAGCCACACACTTAAGCACTGCGAGACCCAGGGAAGGGATGTCTCTCCCCTGGGCTTTGCAGGCATGTGTAGCGCTGCGAGGAATAGGGGAAAAGGCCCTCTTCCACTGCGGTTGCTAAACCCAAGGAGGGGCCCCTTCTCTCCTGGGCCTTAAATCCACAGACGTAGCTGTAAGGCCCGTCTGGATTTGCAGGTGTGGCCTGCGAATGAAGATCCAGACCATTTCTTACTCGAAGGTAAAACATTATGCCCATAATCCCGCATTTTGGCGCCTAACAGTTCTAACCATTTAAAAAGACAAGCAACTCTTTCAGCTGCTGGTGAGCTGTGAATGAGATGCCTGTCAGTGGCAGAAAGGATGGTCGTTGCAGCAGAGGAGGGGGTCATACTCCTTGTGAGGGCACAAGCACCTTCCATTATTTAGCTGCAAATACGAGTAAATGAAACCCATTTTTTCACACAGTTTTTATATATAGCAAACTCAACCCAAACGTATTGGAGTGCTTTACATGAGCACTAATTAGAGTTCATAAGGACATATTCCTTTTTTAGATACGGAAAGTTTAAGTGATTTGCCCAGGATCACAGTATGTTGAGCCAAGACCAGATTCAAGTCTGATTCCTCAGTTCCAAAGTCGGCAGCTCTGTTCTCAAGCTCCATTTTCTCCCCTCCTCTACCCATGCTCAGGACCTGTCCAGGGAGCACATTCTTAATATCTACTTCATACATGAAGCCTCTTTCGAAGTGCTGCCATATTGTCAAATCCGTGGATGAGGCACAGGGAAATAATTATTTGCCTAGGATCAAACAGTTGGTTACATTATTAGTCCCAGGACTGTATTGCACTCCAACCTGGGGAAAGGCTATATATTTACCACTGTATTTCGTTTATGTGACTATACAATGTGACTGGGTACCCTCTATTGTCTAAGGTAATATTTAGCCATTTTAAAAAATCACACTGACTAGTAGTTTTTACATTGAATCCAAATACTCCAAATCTTGCCAGAAAAGGAACAGCAGCACATTAAGTTCAGAAATGTGTTTGCCCAAGAGCACATAATTTGGCCAAATTGAAGGCCGGGATTAAAAACTCCATCTCCTGCTTCCACATTTCCAACTAGTTCACCAGACCACAATTGGGGATTCGGTGATTCTGTTGGCAAGACGGAGGGTCTGCCCCACTGAGGGAATCGTAACTTTGTTATGGGCTTCCTAGCTTTAACCCCTTGCATGCGTCGGACAGCCCCCGGCCGTCCAATGCTGCGGTGCTCGCGTGCGTCGGATGGTCGGAGGCTGTCCGATTTGCACACGCGTGGAATTTTGCCGCACCGCGGAAAAATTCCGTCCACGCCCAAGGGGTTAAACAACATAAGCAAGTGAAACTTAACTCTGCAACAGGTTGCACAGCGTAAATACACGTATCACATAATTTAAGTAATCCAAGAAAACTAATTTTACAAAGTTGTATATGGCACTTTATATTAAAGGCCTTTATACATTAATGACCTGCTCACAATGTACATGAATTCATTGTATGCATTCTCTTGAATATGTTACAAAACAGTCTGCATTGTGAACAAACTTTATCCAAAGTGACAGCTTCAACATCCGTAATATCAGTTGTTTATTTCCATCATAAAGCTGAGATTAGATGTAAAATATCCATGACTAAAGGGTACTCACTAGAACAACTCCAGTGGCAGAAGGTATTTACTGGACGGCATACATGGTAGACACTGATATTATCCACTGGTGTTTCAAAGATTAAGATTATTACATGCCATTTATGTACCAGAGTTCATTTTCTAAACTTCTTGCTCAAAATGTGAAATAGCGATCAGTGAAGGCTTACTCCAGAAGGTGGTAAATGGAAGGTGGAGGAAGAGGTGTGGCGCCGCAGCCAGGGCGACTGACTCCGGAATCTGGGGATCACGGTTCGATCCCCGGGGCCGGCGCCAGGTTAGCCCAGCACCATGTGACTCTGGGCAATAGCTTGCTTAATCTTCCCGACGGCCCCCAGCGCCTAGAGACCCTAACGGGTGATTGTGCGCTTTACAAATGTGGATATTATTATTAGAACTTAAATATAGTGTTAAGGGTAGTCAAGCTCGATGAACTCAATCTCAGGCTGAGTTACCTTTTAATATGGCCTGCTTTAAAAACAGGAGTGTTTTAGAATAAAATCCCCAAAATCCACTATGTGACTCCTAGTTCCCTTGTTCCCCAAGAGACAGCTTCTGATGCCTCTTCACCTGCAATGTGTCTCCACTTGTGCAGTGTGTCTTCAAAGGCACACATTTTCCTGTGAAGTGATAATGGAACATTGGTCACCCTACTTGGCCCTCACAGCGATGTCTGGAGACCAAGGCTTCGAGGCCTAGGGAAGGGGACTCTCCTCTTCTTGGGCTCGCAGCACCAGACCATGGATGTGATACCCAGGGCCGTAGGCCACATCCAATGGGCCATGCAGCACTAGACCTCAGCTGTGAGGACAAGGGGAAGGGACCAATGTCCCCTGCGCCCTGCCACTCTGAATCATAGTGGAGTAGTTCAGAGGAGGGAACACCCATTCCCTGGGCTTACAGTGCTACACTATTGCCTCAAGGCATATGGAAGAGGGCTGCCCTATTCTGGGTCACCTCCCCTTGGTCTTGCATGGTTGCTAAGCCTAAGGGATTCGAGGCCCCTACCCTACACCTCATAGCTGTGGTGGAGAAATGAAAGACCTTGCGGAGGACCCCTTTTCCCTGGGCCTTGCAGCCATATCTCAGTGCTGCCAGACCCATGGGTAGTGGACTCCCTCTCCTAATTCTCTCAATGCTACAGCATGACTCATAGGCCCATGAGTAGGGGGTAGCTCGTGTGGGACCCCACCCGTGGACCCAATTGTATGTGTCTCACAGCACTTTACCCTGGCCCTGTGCATGGGCATATGTCAGGGGCATAGCAATCAGTAGAGCAGCCGGTGCAGTGGCACCAGGCTCAGGGATAGAAAGGTGGACGAGGGTGAGGGGACGCTTTTACTTTGCACCATGACACCATTGCTGTGGTTCTTCCCTTTCTTTTATGGGATTCACAGCATGCTCCAGAGCTGTGAGGCCTGGAAGAGGCTCTCCCCTCACTGGCTCTCACAGCCATGGCTAGATACTCAGGGGAGAAGGCACCCATCCATGAGCTTAGCAGCTGTGGACACCATGGTTGTGATGCCCACGGGTCCTCTATCAGCGGGTGTAGTTAACAGTAGTGCAGCAGGTGCAGTTGCACCACGGCTCAAGGATGTTAGGGACCTAATGCACCCAAGTTATGGCTGTGTTTTACTGTCTGGTATAATTTTCTTCCATCCGGGCTTATGTCTACATTAGCACTATACCACTGGTTCCTTCTCCCATGCACTGCACAGCCACAATCCAGAGCTGCAGAGATCAAACAAGGCCCATCCTCCCCTAGGCCTCACACCATTGTCCAGTGCTGGGAGGCCCAAGTGAGGGAGTCTGCTGCCCTGGGCTTTGCGGTACAAAAGGGGGTGGTGATGGACGGAGCATCTGAACCAATCAAACACTCACACCCAGTCAAAAGATCTGGGTTTAATCCATCACGTTCTTTAGCCCACTCTGCCACCCCAGTTCAGACATGGCTATATGCAAATCAGTCTGACCGTGTGCCTCATGGGAACAGTCCAGCCCGAACTGCCAAGCCATGCCTTCCCTGGACCGGAAACAAGCTTCCGAGGACCGGTTTCTGGCATTACAGCCGTCTTCAGCCCGGCTTGCTTGAATCCAGTGGCAAAGTGAGCAAGGAACTCACGTCTGAGCATACCCTGCCACACTTAAGGTGGCCAAAAGCGGTACAAAAGGGGGCGGTGATGGACGAAGCATCTGAACCATTCAAACACTCACACCCAGTCAAAAGATCTGGGTTTAATCCATCACCGTTCTTTAGCCCACTCTGCCACCCCAGTTCAGACATGGCTATATGCAAATCAGTCTGACCCTGTGCCTCATGGGAACAGTCCAGCCCGAACTGCCAAGCCATGCCTTCCCTGGACCGGAAACAAGCTTCCGAGGACCGGTTTCTGGCATTACAGCCGTCTTCAGCCCGGCTTGCTTGAATCCAGTGGCAAAGTGAGCAAGGGACTCACGTCTGAGCATACCCTGCCACACTTATGGTGGCCAAAAGCGGTACAAAAGGGGGTGGTGATGGACGGAGCATCTGAACCAATCAAATACTCACACCCAGTCAAAAGATCTGGGTTTAATCCATCATCGTTCTTTAGCCCACTCTGCCACCCCAGTTCAGACATGGCTATATGCAAATCAGTCTGACCCTGTGCCTCATGGCAACAGTCCAGCCCGAACTGCCAAGCCATGCCTTCCCTGGACCAGAAACAAGCTTCCGAGGACCGGTTTCTGGCATTACAGCCGTCTTCAGCCCGGCTTGCTTGAATCCAGTGGCAAAGTGAGCAAGGGACTCACGTCTGAGCATACCCTGCCACACTTATGGTGGCCAAAAGCGGTACAAAAGGGGGTGGTGATGGACGGAGCATCTGAACCAATCAAACACTCACACCCAGTCAAAAGATCTGGGTTCAATCCATCACCGTACCTTTAGCCCACTCTGCCACCCCAGTTCAGATATGGCTATATGCAAATCAGTCTGACCCTGTGCCTCATGGGAACAGTCCAGCCCGAACTGCCAAGCCATGCCTTCCCTGGACCGGAAACAAGCTTCAGAGTACCGGTTTCTGGCATTACAGCCGTCTTCAGCCCGGCTTGCTTGAATCCAGTGGCAAAGTGAGCAAGGGACTCACGTCTGAAAAACGATGGATTTAGGCCCAGATCCTTGTAATGGGGTGAATGTATGACATTGTTCTACATTCTGTCCATCAACTGTGTTTTTTGCAATTTTCACCCCGAGTGAGCTGGGTATGCTCAGACGTGAGTCCCAGGCTCTCCACACCACTGTAGTCAAGCTATCCAGGCTGATGAAGGCTGATAGCCAGAAACCGGTCCTTGGATGCTTGATTCCGGTCTGGGAAAGGCATGGCTTGGTAGTTCGGACTGGACTGTTCCCATGAGGCACAGGGTCAGAGCTGATTTGTATATAGCCAGTGTCTAACCCAGGGTGGTGTGGAGTGCAAAAAAACGATGGATTTAGGCCCAGATCCTTGTACTGGGGTGAATGTATGACATTGTTCTACATTCTGTCCATCAACTGTGTTTTTTGCAATTTTCACCCTGAGTGGGCTGGGTATGCTCAGACGTGAGTCCCAGGCTCTCCACACCACTGTAGTCAAGCTATCCAGGCTGATGAAGGCTGATAGCCAGAAACCGGTCCTTGGATGCTTGATTCCGGTTTGGGAAAGACATGGCTTGGTAGTTCGCACTGGACTGTTCCCATGAGGCACAGGGTCAGAGCTGATTTGCATATAGCCAATGTCTAACCCAGGGTGAATGTATGACATTGTTCTACATTCTGTCCATCAACTGTGTTTTTTGCAATTTTCACCCTGAGTGGGCTGGGTATGCTCAGACGTGAGTCCCAGGCTCTCCACACCACTGTAGTCAAGCTATCCAGGCTGATGAAGGCTGATAGCCAGAAACCGGTCCTTGGATGCTTGATTCCGGTCTGGGAAAGGCATGGCTTGGTAGTTCGGACTGGACTGTTCCCATGAGGCACAGGGTCAGAGCTGATTTGTATATAGCCAGTGTCTAACCCAGGGTGGTGTGGAGTGCAAAAAAACGATGGATTTAGGCCCAGATCCTTGTACTGGGGTGAATGTATGACATTGTTCTACATTCTGTCCATCAACTGTGTTTTTTGCAATTTTCACCCCGAGTGGGCTGGGTATGCTCAGACGTGAGTCCCAGGCTCTCCACACCACTGGAGTCAAGCTATCCAGGCTGATGAAGGCTGATAGCTAGAAACCGGTCCTTGGATGCTTGATTCCGGTCTGGGAAAGACATGGCTTGGTAGTTCGGACTGGACTGTTCCCATGAGGCACAGGGTCAGAGCTGATTTGCATATAGCCAATGACTAACCCAGGGTGGTGTGGAGTGCAAAAAAACAATGGATTTAGGCCCAGATCCTTGTACTGGGGTGAATGTATGACATTGTTCTACATTCTGTCCATCAACTGTGTTTTTTGCAATTTTCACCCTGAGTGGGCTGGGTATGCTCAGACGTGAGTCCCAGGCTCTCCACACCACTGTAGTCAAGCTATCCAGGCTGATGAAGGCTGATAGCCAGAAACCGGTCCTTGGATGCTTGATTCCGGTTTGGGAAAGACATGGCTTGGTAGTTCGCACTGGACTGTTCCCATGAGGCACAGGGTCAGAGCTGATTTGCATATAGCCAATGTCTAACCCAGGGTGAATGTATGACATTGTTCTACATTCTGTCCATCAACTGTGTTTTTTGCAATTTTCACCCTGAGTGGGCTGGGTATGCTCAGACGTGAGTCCCAGGCTCTCCACACCACTGTAGTCAAGCTATCCAGGCTGATGAAGGCTGATAGCCAGAAACCGGTCCTTGGATGCTTGATTCCGGTTTGGGAAAGACATGGCTTGGTAGTTCGCACTGGACTGTTCCCATGAGGCACAGGGTCAGAGCTGATTTGCATATAGCCAATGTCTAACCCAGGGTGGTGTGGAGTGCAACAAAACGATGGATTTAGGTCCAGATCCTTGTACTGGGGTGAATGTATGACATTGTTCTACATTCTGTCCATCAACTGTGTTTTTTGCAATTTTCGCCCTGGGCTTTGCAGCACAGTTCCTGGATTCTGTACCAAGGGCAAGAGGCACCCTCTGAAGGGCGTCCCTAGAAACAGTGTAGAAAGTGCAATGGGACCATGGTCTAGAGGAGTTATGGGCCCAATGCATTCAACTTATGGCTGTATTTGGCGCCGCGGCCAGGGCGACTGACGCTGGAATCTGGGGACCACGGTTCGATCCCGGCTCCGGCGGCAGGTTAGCCCAGCACCATGTGACTCTGGGCAATAGCTCGCTTAATCTTCCCGACGGCCCCCAGCGCCTAGAGACCCTTACGGGTGATTGTGCGCTTTACAAATGTGGACTTTAACTGTCCAGTCAGTGACTAGAGGGTAGTGGGAAGGAACACTTTACCTTGCTTGCACAATGGTGCATGGCAGCATTGCATCACTGTTCCCGGTCGCTTTCGCCACGCAGCTTGATCCAGTTCTGCACGGCCCAAGACCTCCTCTCTCCTGGACCACACAGCCATAGTCCAGTGCTCTGAGGCCTAGCAAAGTAGAGTGGCAGGGTGCAGGATTGTTCTTCATGTTTGCCCTGGATCCTACTGCAAGCTCCTGCTGGATGCCAAATTTCCAACTTTTTTTGCTTGCCAAGTGATTGATGTAGACAAGCAGGATAATCAATAGGTGGTGCAAAAAGAAATAGATTAGCTGGCAAGCCTGGAGCAGTCCATCCCAGTGGTATGCCACAGAACTGACTCTGTGAACAACCACTCTACAGAGGTGGCCAGCATTTACTAACATGACAACTGGGAGGCAGGGCTTGTACTGAAGGACTAAAATGAAGTATTTTCATGTGTTAAACTTAAATATATGTTTACTTGTTTTATTAGTTTTAATATTTATTTTTTATTGTTTTACTGTTATGTGCATCAAGAACATTGCTTATTGCAAAGCCTCTCAGCGATAGTCAATTGATGGGACTATCTGTAATGGCATTTCCTGTGATTTCACGCTGTATGCAAATTAGAAGGGCCCCACACATTCCCTTTCTGCCCGGGCCCCAAAAGTCCTAGGACCGGCCCTACATTGGGTGCTACTAAACAAAGAATCACTAGAAGAGGATTTTTAAGTCTCGCCTACGCAGCGCGCATAGGAGGGCCTTTAGCCGTCACTCTGCTCATGGCGGCATCCACCTTGCGGAGCGAGCAGTGGCACGCATGCTAATTGGCTGTTGCTCGCTCCCACAAGGCGGATGGTGCAACAAGCACGAGTGTGCTTGAAAACAGCTGCTGTCACACTAGCTCACGCGCACCAGGCAGCTCGCATGTTGGTGACTTGTTTATTCTTCCTTTTTAGGTCGAGCCTGTCAATGCGCTTGCGCATTGAGTTTGCGCGATATATTGGGGCTTAACCAGAGCATAACCATCGGCGATTGCATGCAGTGCCCGTGAAAAAAGCGCGTGCACTTCAAAGCCACCAGCCTCCCTCCCACAGGCATCTGAAGCTGTGCGCTCTGCCTCAGGGATTTTTCCTCCCCTAATTATTCACGGCCGGCCGGCCATACTTTCACTTTCACGGCCGCGTCTCGCGTTTCTCCTCCCCCCTTCCCCCCTCCCTACAGCAATGCCAAGAGCTTGTTTATAAAGAGATTTGAACCTGTATGTAGCATGTCGTGGACTTATTTTGTCTGCCCTATTTACATCGTGCATGCATTTGTGCCCTTTACAGTATTGTTTAGTTTATAACTGTTTCATTATTTTCTTATGTTTCTTTGCCTCCAGAAATTCCTCTAGATAGATGGCATATGAGACCTCATGTCCACACAAATCATATCTGACGAGGTGCATCCATTTAAGTAGCATGGTTTTTGCATCAGATGACACCCCGATCTCCCCACATGAAAAATATAGCACCAGCTGTGTTACATTTATTGTAGAGTTTCCATTAGTTTCACCCTCTAACTTTGTAATACTGTTTTCTCACCAAGTCACAACAGTGCTGAATGCAATAAGAAACAGAGCTTTAAAGGGGCTTGCTTAAAGCTTGAAGGCAATCTGCTCCCCCGCCCCCTGGTGTTTCTGACTTTTCTCGCTCGCTAATCAGTTTTTTTCCCCCTCCCACCCTTCCTTTGATGTCCGCCGCGCGTGGCCTCTGCCTGTCGCCTAACACGGTCGTTGGTGCTACCACCTCTCACAAAGCTGCATTTACAATTCTTGTTTTGGGGGGAGGTGGGCAGATTTAGCTTAAGCGCCTATTTGGGGTATATGGGAGCAGTAGGGCCGCTTTGTACAAGGCAAGAGTGTGAATAAGAGTAATCCGGCAGAATACATGGTTCCTTTCGGACACTTAGACCTTGCCAGCTACCTTAAAGAAGTGAAAGCCTCCTGCCAGCACTTTTTCTTGTAAATCTCTTGGGCTTTCCTTCTTTCCTACATATTTGCCTTCTAGACGGATTCAGCCACCCACTGATGTATTTCATTCAATTTAAAAACAACCAGAATGGAATAGGTTTAATTGTTGCATTCTCCTTAGTTTCGCAGATTTTAAAGCTAAGCTATTACAGTTTGAATATTTCCATGGTCTCTACTTTCTAATGATCTCTTAGATATAGCCAAAATAATGACCAGATGCATAATCGGCACAGTCTTGTTATTTTATGCTGCTGCCTCCAAGGATGAGGTGTCGTTTAGCTAAAGGTCCTTTACTTTATCTACACGGATTATATCTGAGCAGCAGCTTTGCCAAATGCATACAAAAAGTCAAGGATATTGGAAGCTGTTTCATTATCTGGTCTTGTACAATACACAACAGCTATTTGTGCACTCTGCATATATTGACCGAAGAGGTAAGCGTATTTACAAATACTCCCTCATAAATTCTGATCAGATGACCAATCAGTTATGTAAAGGCTTCACCCGGACAGTCTGAGCTGCTCCCTTGACTTGCTTTTTTTGTTAACCTTCAGACAACGGTGCGGTATTGTGCAGCGAGTTACGCCACCTCTGCTTCTGATCCTCTCCGGTCACTATGAGGCTCGGGGATCCCAGAGCCGCAGTCTCAGCCAAGGCTCGGTGATATTTGGTGAAATGACTCCAGTCGGAACTGAAACCAATGAATCCTGCTTTATTTCTCAAGGACACTACGGAACGCCATCAGGGACACTTTTCGTGTAAACATTGGCAGTAGCCGCTCTTTGCACACTTGCATTTTTGGAAATAAAGCATGCGATTACAGCCCGTTTGTTCTGCCGTGTCACTGCAGAGGCCGCGTTCCCGTCACCCTTTAATTAACACATGAATAAAACCTCAGTGTGCGTTTTTGCATCAGTGCTGAGGAGTTCTATGGTTGACTACAGCTCATAGACTGTAAATAAAACTCATGAATACAAACAACCACTCCATCATTACACACACTGATTATATTAATTATTTCCCTACTTAAAAAGCATTTTAATGTTGATGGTAATAAAATGCAGAGAGAAAAATGAGAACACCACACGTGTAATAAATAGTATTTGCATATCAACCTTTTCAGTAAGATCAAAAGGTAAATGGCCTTGCGGGTGGTTGATAATCAGTTGTCAGTTTATGCCGATGTGATTACCATGTTATGCTGTTTACTTAAAAATATTATGATTTACTCAAGAAATGGGCACTTTGTAGGCTAAAGTGGCCACACGTTGAGACGCATGGTAGGCTGTACAGAGAGAGTTCCACAAGCAAGGAACTGTGTATGAAGTTAAACACGTAACCTCATATGTTTCCCAGCCACTGCATATGCAGGTGGGCATGTTGCACCTATGAAGAACATCCCGCTTTGGCCATATTTAACGTCAATTTGAGACTTCTAAAGAAATGCTGAAGAAACATTTTACGGCATCCATTTCAAATCAGGTATGAAAATAAAATAGAAACCGATATTAATCTCGTGTTTTACAGGCACCATGGCTGAATTATGATTTTTTGTCTTTATGCTACATGCATTCCAACAGCTTCTCTCATACCATCCTTGGACTTTGTTGTCGCCAGAGCCGTCTTAGGCAGGGGCGGCAGGGCACCTTGCTTCAAATGGGTACACAGAGCTTACCTATTATTTCTTTTAAGCACTAATTCCACACTCTGGCACTTCTTCATTCTCTTCTAGCCTTTCTATCAATCCTTTTCTTCTCTTCCTTTAGTACCTATATTCCCTCCATTTCCGATTCTCTCCTTCTGACTTCTTTCTCATCAACGGCCCTTTGCCTCTAATTTGGCGCAGATGATCAGGAAGGGCGCTTATATGCTGTGTCCGTGATGCAATATGAGCAGAAAGCTTAGCAGTGATTTTTTGGGCCCTAACTTGAGTCCTATTGTCTTACTCCTTGTCCCAGGAGAGTGGCTTTAATTTGCGCTTCTGGGGGGAGTCTGCTTCCGGTGATGGAAATACAGAAAGCTTCCTTGGTCTGTGTTAATGTAGTACCTGGCTTGCTGGTAGAATTTGTGCAGGGCAGCTGTAGGCCCCAAACCACTCGTGCTTCAACGTAGCCTCTCTGTTGTACAAGTAAAGATGGAATTCCCAACCTCCTGCGGACCTCCCTCCTGTCCCCATTGCCTCTTAATTGCGTCCTCTGGGTGATCCCAGGACTGCCTTTCCACTCTCTCGACCTCCCGTCTCCCCTACCCTCCAGCCTCTTCTCGAGTCCAGTCCAATTTGTTAACTCTACAAAGCCCTTTTCCTTTCTAGCCCTATGTGTACCCTTGCTCCTTCAAAGCCCCACTGCACCCCTGTCCCCACCCTCTTACCCCATCAAGATCTCACACCCCATCCCTTTACACTCTCTGCTTCTTTACCTTCGCCTCCCACTCTACTGCCTCGAGCCCGGGTTCCCTGCTCCTTCTCCCTCTCTTACTAACTCTATAACACAACCCCTCTCCCTCTTCCACTATCTATCTATCTATCTATCTATCTATCTATCTATCTATCTATCTATCTATCTATCTATCTATCCATCTATCCATCTATCCATCAATCGCCCTCACTCTGTCTATCAATCGCCCTCACTCGATCTATCGCCCTCACTCTATCTATCTATCGCCCTCACTCTCTATCTATCTATCTATCTATCTATCTATCGCCCTCACTCTATCTATCGCCCTCACTCTATCTATCGCCCTCACTCGATCTATTTATCGCCCTCACTCTATCTATCGATCACCCTCACTCTATCGCCCTCACTCTATCTATCTATCGCCCTCCCTCTATCTATCTATCTATCTATCTATCTATCTATCGCCCTCACTCTATCTATCGCCCTCACTCTATCTATCGCCCTCACTCTATCTATCGATCGCCCTCACTCTATCTATCGCCCTCAAACTATCTATCGCCCTCACACTATCTATCGCCCTCACTCTATCTATCTATCGCCCTCACTCTATCTATCTATCTATCTATCTATCTATCTATCTATCTATCTATCTATCTATCTATCCATCTATCTATCAATCGCCCTCACTCTGTCTATCTATCTATCAATCGCCCTCACTCTGTCTATCTATCAATCGCCCTCACTCTATCTATCTATCACCCTCACTCTATCTATCTATCGCCCTCACTCTATCTATCGCTCTCACTCTATCTATCTATCGCCCTCACTCTACCTATCTATCGCCCTCACTCTATCTATCGCCCTCACTCTATCTATCGCCCTCACTCTATCTATCGCCCTCACTCTATCTATCTATCTATCGCCCTCACTCTATCTATCTATCGCCCTCACTCTATCTATCGCCCTCACTCTATCGCCCTCCCTCTATCTATCTATCGCTATCACTCTATCGCCCTCACTCTATCTATCGCCCTCACTCTATCTATCGCCCTCACTCTATCTATCTATCGCCCTCACTCTATCTATCTATCGCCCTCACTCTATCTATCTATCGTGTCACCACAGCATCACTTAGCACCACCACTCTATCTATCTATCTATCTATCTATCTATCTATCTATCGCCCTCACTCTATCGCCTCACTCTATCTATCGCCCTCACTCTATCGCCCTCACTCTATCTATCTATCTATCTATCTATCTATCTATCTATCTATCTATCTATCGCCCTCACTCTATCTATCTATCTATCGCCCTCACTCTATCTATCGCCTCACTCTATCTATCGCCCTCACTCTATCGCCCTCACTCTATCTATCTATCTATCTATCTATCTATCTATCTATTGCCCTCACTCTATCTATCGCCCTCACTCTATCTATCACCCTTACTCTATCTATCGCCCTCACTCTATCTATCTATCGCCCTCACTCTATCTGTATATCGCCCTCACTCTATCTGTATAGTATATCGCCCTCACTCTATCTATATATCGCCCTCCCTCTATCTATCGCCCTCACTCTATCTATCGCCCTCACTCTATCTATCGCCCTCACTCGATCTATCGCCCTCACTCGATCTATTTATCGCCCTCACTCGATCTATTTATCGCCCTCACTCGATCTATCGATCGCCCTCACTCTATCTATCTATCTATCTATCTATCTATCGCTCTCACTCTATCTATTGCCCTCACTCTATCTATTGCCCTCACTCTATCTATCGCCCTCACTCTATCTATCGCCCTCACTCTATCTATCGCCCTCACTCTATCTATCGCCCTCACTCTATCTATCACCCTTACTCTATCTATCGCCCTCACTCTATCTATCTATCGCCCTCACTCTATCTGTATATCGCCCTCACTCTATCTGTATATCGCCCTCACTCTATCTGTCTATCGCCCTCACTCTATCTATCGCCCTCACTCTATCTATCGCCCTCACTCTATCTATCGCCCTCACTCGATCTATTTATCGCCCTCACTCGATCTATTTATCGCCCTCACTCTATCTATCGATCGCCCTCCCTCTATCTATCTATCTATCTATCTATCTATCTATCTATCGCTCTCACTCTATCTATTGCCCTCACTCTATCTATCACCCTCACTCTATCTATCGCCCTCACTCTATCTATCTATCGCCCTCACTCTATCTGTATATCGCCCTCACTCTATCTGTATATCGCCCTCACTCTATCTGTATATCGCCCTCACTCTATCTGTCTATCACCCTCACTCTATCTATCGCCCTCACTCTATCTATCTATCGCCCTCACTCTATCTGTATATCGCCCTCACTCTATCTATATATCGCCCTCACTCTATCTATCGCCCTCACTCTATCTATCGCACTCACTCTATCTATCGCCCTCACTCTATCTATTTATCGCCCTCACTCTATCTATTTATCGCCCTCACTCGATCTATTTATCGCCCTCACTCTATCGATCGCCCTCACTCTATCGCCCTCACTCTATCTATCTATCGCCCTCCCTCTATCTATCTATTTATCTATCTATCTATCGCCCTCACTCTATCTATCGCCCTCCCTCTATCTATCTATCGCCCTCCCTCTATCTATCTATTTATCTATCTATCTATCGCCCTCACTCTATCTATCGCCCTCACTCTATCTATCTATCGCCCTCACTCTATCTATCTATCGTATCACCACAGCATCACTTAGCACCACCACAACATCAATCTGTGCAACCATTCAACAACAACTGGTACAAGTATGTTCTCTCAAAGTTTCAAGCTTTATTACAAATGTCACAAAAAGATGTTAAGATTTCACTTCTGTTCTTGGATTTTCGTCACAATAAAATACACTGAACATAATCTTCACAAAACTTATTTACAAAAGTTTAACCTATTGCCATTATAAATTACAATAGCTTTTATTGAAATATTAATTATTCCCAAAAATGTAAAGCCATTGTTATTTGTAATATTAATACATGTAAGTCACGTAAATACAACACATATTGCATTACAAATGCTATAGGTGTCACATTTGCGAAAGTTAAAACTATTGGCATTGTAAATGACAAAGCTATTCATTTCGCTATTTTCAAAACCAACACATAAATTAAAAATGTGTCATTTACAATACCAATAGCTCAAACTTTCCTAATGCGAGACCTATTGCATTGCAAATGCTTGTTCTCTCTCGTTCTTATTTTATTGTTTGCATTGTCTGATCTCCTTGCTTGATTTTAACTATTACCTTAGTTCTACTTATTTATTTTCCATTTGTCGTTTTTCTTGTACTTCTTCCTTGTGTTTCCTCTATTTCAGAATTGTTAACTTCTCTGCCTCTCTAGCCCTTCTCTCCCGTAGTGTTTCACCTATTTTAATTCCACTCCTGCCTGTTCTCTGTGTGGAACATATGCGGTCTACTTTCCCTCAGCTTTTTCTCCGGTGTCTCTGCTTTCAGCGACCGCCCTCCCTTCATCCTGCTCTACCTGTTCACTGACCCCTCCTCCTTCCTTAGCAGCTCATGCCTGGAGAGAATGCCTCACACGTGACAGGGACTGCTCCACCACAGCTAAGGCTGAATAGCAGTCCCACTCCCTGAAGAGAGCTGACCAGGAGACTCAGGACCCTAAGGACCTGTGAGAGAGGACTGTTAACCTTGAAATGAGTCTCGGCACACCAGTCACGCGCACTCATACAAAAAGAAACACTCCCGCCCGCACACACGCCCGCAAGATCCTTTGCTCAGGTTCTCCGCAATTAACAATTAACCCGTACTTTATAGAAAGTGTGCTTCACTTGACATCAACAGAGTTCTTAGTTTATTTAGATTTTATCTGCAGTAAAGCACAAGCATAACAGGGAATTTTTGGGACATTTGGTAAAGTATTTACTCCTTTCTCATTTCAACGGTAGGACCATAAAGCGGAGTCCAAGCCTACTGTCTTGAACAATTATACATCGCCGTACCAAAAGTGCTTAGAAAAAATCACATCCTCACAGAAACCTATGTACTCTTTGTAAAACAGTTGTGCAGCCCAGGAGGTGCTCACCCACCCCCTGCCCCCTACCGGTACCCTTCATCAAGAACTAGCAAAACAACGTGTGTGGCTTGCACTGTGTGAACTGCTCTATGGAGCGTTACCCAGGGAACACCGCCTTCAGCAGAAGGGATTTGGGGCGCGTTAGGATGTAGCTTACTCTCAAAATATGGTCCAAGTCTAAAAGTAAAGAACCTCAAGTTACTTAGCGCAATATTGCGACATGTAGTTATCTTGTAACAAGTTGAAAGACGTAGAGGACACCAACTTTAGCGTCATCGTGGGGCCACCAACATCCAACAAGCATTGGCATAGCCAATAGGTCTCGCCTTTGGGACATTATAAGTGTTTAGCCATGCAACAGTTGATATTGCACCAAGGATCTTGTGCTGCATTATTAAATACTTATAAGGTCCCAAAGGCGAGACCTATTGGCTATGCCAATGCTTGTTTATTTGAGACCTTAGGATCCATACACAGGTCAACACAAACACTCCCTATGCTTAAGGGTATGATAAGACACAAATGTTTAAAGATCCTGTGCGTGCAAGCATCTTGACTCCTAGAGTCGACAAAAAATATAAAGCCTCCCCAACAGATCCAATATTTATTAAGGGCCCATTGCCACAAGACTCACTGGTAGTGTCCAGTGCTCGCAAATAAGCTAATTCCCAAACCTCAGGGGACGCGCCTCCCCCCGACAAAGAATCCAAGCTTATAGAAGCTTCTGGCAAATGCATAGCTGCTCAAGCTGCCAATCACTGGCGCATTGCAAACACTTAGGGCCTTTTGGCCAGATATGACCGGGCACACTGGGATGAAATGGAGCAATTGCTCCAATATTTCCCAGATGAGCATAAGGCAAAAGCGCAAGATTTGGTAAATGAGGGAAAGCTAATTTCCAATTTGTCAATAAGTTGTGCTCTAGATGCTGCTGATACCGCAGCTAGAGAGATCAACACTAGAAGACATGCTTTGTTAAGATTTCCGTGTTTAAGCCCGGAGTCCAACAATTTATTTTAAATACACCATTTGATAAAAAAACATCTCTTTGGTCCTGAGGTCAATCAGGCTCTTGAAAAATTAAAAAAGGACACTAAAGTCGCAAATTCCATGGGAGCGCACCAGTCTCCTTCAAACAGAGGCTCCTTTTGTCGCTCATCTTAACCGAGCAGGGTCCAAACCCACACCCTCAGACCAGAACACTTCCTCTTACAAAGGGAATAACCAGTCCTCTTTATCAAGAGGCCTCTTTCGAAGAGGATGTAGGTGAAACAACTCTAAAGGCAGGGGTAAGGGCAACACACCCCGTAATTCGCCTTCCCCTAATAAGCAGTCCTTTAGATGCTTCTAAACAAAATATTATCTGTTACACTTAAAGCAAACTGGGCTGGCTTATACATCTATTTGTTTGCTCCGTGCAGCGGTAGCTGCCTATAGAACTGGCAGCATTTATCACTATTTAAAGTTCCAGTGATCAAAGCCTTTATGGAAGGCTTGAAAAGGGTAATACCACCAAGAATTCTACCCGTGCCAGTATGGAATCTTAACACTTAATATTGTCCTTACAAGGCTTATGGGTCCACCTTTTGAACCATTGCACAATTGTCCTTTGCAGTTTCTTTTACGGAAAGTTTCATTCCTTATTGCAATCTCTTCATTAAGGAGAGTTGGGGAGCTACAGGCATTAACCTTGGAAGAACCCTTCTTTCTGCTCCAGAAAGACAGGGTAGTTCTTTGCACCAACCCTTAATTCCTTCCAATAGTGGTTTCTGCTTTTCATATAAACCAATCAGTTGAGTTACCTGTGTTTTTTCCGCAACCTGATTCTGTAGCAGAACGAGCTCTAAACACTCTTGATGTCAAAAGAGCTTTATTGTACTCATAGCTAGAACCAAATATTTTTGCAAATCAAAACAACAGTTTCTTGCATTTGCTCCACCTCACAAAGGCAATCCCATCTCTAAATCTGGCATTTCAAGATGGATTTTTAAATGCATTCAAACATGCTATGCAAAAGCTAAAATAACTTTATCCAAACCCCCTAGAGCACATTCCACTCACAAAATAGGGGCTACTATGGCCTCTTTAGGTAACGTTCCTCTAGCTAACATATTTAAGGCAGCTACATGGTCAACACCGATCACATTTACCAAACACTATTGTGTAGATGTGTTAGCACGCCAACAAGCCAATGTAGGCCAAGCAGTACTTAAAACACTGTTTCAAACAACTGCAACATCTACCGGTCAGCCAACACTTTGAGAGTATACTGCTTTGTAGTCTGTGCAAAGCATGTGTATCTACAGCACACATGCCTTGAACGGATTATGTTACTTACCCAGTAAGCATCTGTTCTTGCCATGTAGAGCTGTAGATTCACATGCGCCCATCCGCCTCACCGGGCACCTATAGTTGTTGCAGCTCTTCATTATATATTCATACGCATGAACATCTCTATATTACACTTACTTATTCCATTCTCACCCTCTTGCGGTAAAAAAATCTAACAATGGAGTCGATACCCATGCGCACTATCACTGAAAGGAGAAGTCACCTTATCTCGTGACTAGGAAGAACTTCTTTGAAGACAAACTACTTGCAAACATCCGACCCAACACTAGATGGCAGGAGTATGCAAAGCATGTGAATCTACAGCTCTACATTACATGCCAAGAACAGATCTTACTGGGTATGTAAATAATAATTTCCTTTTACAAAGGTTACTCTGTGGAGAAAAAAGATACACTGAACATAGGTAGGATCTGGTCATCCACAGTGACCATATATAGCTCTTCTACTCCAATAGCAGCTTAAGTGATGCCTTGTTCATGTCAATGGTAATGTGATAAGTGCACCAGCAATGCCACTGATATTATTTTTGTTTTTGTATGGGGTCTTGAGCAGCGCATGGTAGGGTTGGGAATTGAGGCTGTATAGTTATCCTAAGTGGAAATTAAAAGTTGGTTAAAACTGCTTTAAACCCAAGCAGAACTGAATTTTACTAAAGGTTTTTTCTATGTATCTGTACTCAGAGGAGCAGCACTTTTACCTAGTCATTGTTTTATGCATAGGAAGAGGCTTTCTTTCAGTGAGAAACATTTTGATATGAATTTAATGAAGACACTTATGTTGCCTAGCTAGTATAACCTCCCCATCGTTAAGGGCATGCGGGCATTAGTTGAATATGTGGTTATGTCTTCTTTCTAAAACGTTAGCTAGTCTATTCTAGTGATGCAATACATTAATGAAAATCTAGGGTTCTGGTCACTTAATGCAAAATGTTCCAGCACTGGCATAAGGGGCCGCACATGGCATAGGGCCACTTGGCAGCTATGGGGGTACTTTCTTTTAAATTCTGCACAGTAGCATTATAGACGTCATTTGTTGCATTGCGTGTAGCTGTTCTGCAAATATTCTTAGTTTTCCTTGCTTCAGTTCTCTTTTTCAAATCTTCACATCCTAAATCTCATCACTGTTCCTTCTTCTGCAGCATAAATAACTGCCACCCCGCCCGCCTCGCATAAATTGTTTTTCAGCAGCCTCCGATCAGAAAGGCACCTTCATCCCATCTCTCCCACGTGCCTGTACGCTGTATCCTAGCCATTTGACTCCTTCACTGCCTCTCAGCCTACCCTGTCCTTGTAGTGCAGAAAGCCTACTGTTTTATTGTTATGAAATCCTTCTCGCAGCCGAGACTCGATTACTCAAGCCTCCCTTCTCATTTCAGACACTCTTTCCACATCTCGGAGCAGTGAACCG
This sequence comes from Lissotriton helveticus, assembly GCF_964261635.1. Lineage (NCBI taxonomy): Eukaryota > Metazoa > Chordata > Amphibia > Caudata > Salamandridae > Lissotriton > Lissotriton helveticus. The sequence goes on from NC_136065.1 coordinate 1,366,625,923, forward strand.
GAGATTGGCTTCCCGAAGATCGCAAGGCCCTCTCGCCCCGTGTGGAGCCGGCTGCGCTCCAGCTGCGTGGTGTTGAGGGTGGATGGGCTCGACCTCCATCAGGTGGGTGGATGAAGGAGTGCGAGCTGCCTCAAGGCACAGCTGTGTGATTAAACAAAGAAGTGATGGATGGAAATGAGTGAATCAGTCTCAACTAGAGGTCAGGATTCCACCCCATGGTTTTTTAGTCGTCTGTGCCAATTACTAAGTGCAGCCATTTGAAAATCTATCCCACCCCCCTCCAGAGAGACAGACAAGCCTAAAGTCTAAACGGGGATAGGAGTAACCCCAGAAGCATTTGTGACCACAGACTATACAATGTTGAATTAGAATGCATGATTCAGACATTTACAGCCATGGCTTGTTTCTTGCTTAAAAGAGATCAGTAGGAACAAGTTCCAGCCCAAGAGATTTCATTGTAACTGCTCTTACTTTAGTAGGTTTCTGCTGCTCTGCTTTTCTGCTGTGTGTGAAAGCCGGTTCCACATCTGGCCTAGGCCTTTTCATTGAGTTGTTTTCATCCCCTGTTTTTTAGGTCGAGCCTAGAGCAGCGCGCCTGCGCTGTTGCGAGTCTTTTAGTAAGGGGCTTCAGAAAACTCACCAAGCTCTCTGACTTTTAGTAAGGGGCTTCAGAAAGCTCACCACACGCTTGTGCGTTGTGTTTTTGTTTTTCTCACAGGCTATTGGGCTTTGCGTGCTTCTTTCTAAGAAAGACAGAACGCAATTGAGCAAAGGCGGGTACATGTCCTGCCTTTGCTTGGCCTACGGTCTATTGCTTGCGGTTACCCACACGGGCAACATCTGTTTTGAATTATCGTGCCCAGACACGGGCGCGATAATTGAAAACCAATCGCTCGCTGTGGCGCGCACCACTCGCGGGCTTGTTTCCTTTTCTGTATCCTGTCTACTTTTTCTTCTGTTCTTCGAGAATCTCTCCCTTTTCTCCTATTTCTCCCTTCCTCTTCTACTTATCTCTCTTATATGCCCACAACTTTCTTCCGCTTTTGCTTGACTCTTTCTTCCTTGTTTGTTTTGTGCCTCCTGCCTGTTTCCAGCATGGCCTGTCAGTCCTTCACTCAAAGTGGGGGACAGTGCCAGAGCCTGAGTTTGTCCTTCCCGTGCGACACATAAGTAGCATCCGGGACCTCGTGCATGAAGGGTGCACTGCAAACATCTTCAGACCACGTCGGGGCGGATGCACAAACAACGTCTAGCGACCTTTAAAGAAAATGCAGTTGTAATAATCTTGTAACTGAAGTTTATATTGGATTTCGGACAAATAAATATTTTAAAAAATATAAAAAAATAGATAAGATGTCTTGGTGGGGCAATGCACCTGCTCCAGAAGTCTGTGTGCACTCTGCAGGGCACAGCTGCCCATCCCGGCAGGGCATACGCCCTTTGTCCTACTGAGGCCGACAGCAGGAGGCAGCCAGGTGTGATGGCTCTGTGAACTGAAGTTTCCACTGAAGGTGCATGGGTTTGACCTGTGGTCACCTGCTCGACTCCTGTCCGGGCTTTTATCTTCACTCACTTGGGTAACAAACATATGTCATACGGCTCCAGGAAACCCCATGTGTGATCGTGTGCTTTACAAATACATCTTACGTCGCTGCGCCATTGTCGGTCACTTGTAGCTCTAGGAAGCCTCAGACGTGGTTAGAAAGCTCTGCATGAAGAAACGTACTGTTGACTCTGTTTTCTTTGGCCTCTCTTGGTCGTTCTTTCTCCTACCTCTTCCTTTATATGTGCCCCTCCATATTCCTTTCCATCCCTGTCCAGTGGGTTGCAGTGTGGCCCAAGTAATTACCGGAGGCTGAGATTAATTCCAGCATTTCATTCTGTTTTTTTAGTTCACTGCACATCAGCATCACAGCTTCCTCATCCTGTACACCTACAGCACAGCTGTTTTCTGCTTTGCACCACTGTCCCTCCTCTTGCACAGCTGCCCCTCCTCCTGCACATCTCTCGCACAGCTGCCCCCCTCCTGCATATCTCTAGCACAGCTGCCTCTCCTCCCACATCTGTAGCACAGCTGCCCCCTCTCGCACATCTCTAGCACAGCTGCCTCTCTTCTCGCACATCGCTAGGTCAATAGGCCTCGCCTTTGGGACCATATAAGTGTTTAGCCATGCAACACTTGATGTTGTTCCACCAAGGATATTGTGCTGGATAACTAAACACTTATAAGGTCCCGTACATCTCTAGCACAGATGACTCCGGACTACGGCAGCAGGTTAGCCTAGCACCGTGTGACTCTGGGCAATAGCCTCCAGCGCCGGGACACCACTTCGGAGGTAGCTGTGCGCTTTACAGATGCTGGTATTTATTTCATTTCTCCTCTCGCACATCTGTAGCACAATTGCCTCTCCTCCTGTACATCTCTAGCTCAGCTGCCCCCTCTCGCACAACTGTAGCACAGCTGCCTCTCCTCCCGCACACCTCTAGCACAGCTGTCTCTTCTCCCGCACATCTCTAGCACAGCTGCCTCTCTTCTCGCACATCTCTAGCACAGCTGCCTCTCTTCTCGCACATCTCTAGGTCAATAGGTCTCGCCATATAAGTGTTTAGCCATGCAACACTTGATGTTGTTGCACCAAGGATATTGTGCTGGATAACTAAACACTTATAAGGTCCCAAAGGCAAGATCTATTGGCTATGACAATGCTTGTTTATTTTGTCTTCACATCACACTTTTTCTCTCGTCTCACAGTTTATTTTCTTCTTATTCATCATCTCGTCGTTTGTTTGAATTCGAAACCCGTGGTGTCACTTAAGGTGCTTCTAGTCTTGCTATTACGTATGAATTGCTCTTTAATTCGTTTTCTGTCTTTTGATTGTGAATATATAACTAGAGAAGAACGAGTGTCCATGACTGTCTTGTTCACCTTTTTGTGCTTTTGACTTTTATCTTTCTTTGTCTGGTGGTCAAATAGAATTCTTTTAGTTTACCTTTCTTGTTGTAACATACGTGGAGAACTGTGCACTGTATGGCAGAGGGTCTGGATTCCAACTTGTGATGTATATATATGTGTGTGTGTGAGTAATCGGACATACTCAAACACAAAAAGCATGAAGCGTTAGACTGTTTGTCTCCCCCTTGCTTATCTGCTCACCAGTTAAACAGTTTCTTATTTTACCGAATGATTATGCGATCAACAATTCAAAAACCTATTTTTTTAAATCAAAGAAGCACTACATTTACATATTACGGCCTTTATCAAAAGAGAAATAAATTAAAATTTAAGGCAGTCAGAAAAGCACGCCCTTAATAAAATGTGGATTTAAATCGCTAAACAGGATGCTGGAAAGGCTCATGGCTGTCTTTTATTCGAGTTAATGGAGGAAACACATGGACATCTATTTGCTAGTTAGTCAGGTTTGTCTCCTTCTAGAACGCTGCATTCCAGGGGGATCCCAATTGATGCCCCCCAACCTCATGGCATCGGTTTTGAACATCCATAGCTATGGTCTTGACTACAAATGTGGGGTCCTGAATTAATCTCAGGGGGCACCAAGCACTGACCAAATGGACCAGCATGCTGAAAACAGTACTGCATGGTCGGGGAAAAAAACATCTATACTGGCTCCGAAATACCTTCAAAGTCTTCCCTCTCTCCCCCCATAACTGTCAAGTTTTCCGAATGTTAATGTGTGACATTTTCATGGTTTCACTGTACTTATGAGTTGCACTCAACTACCAAATGTGTGACACTTAGTGTGACATTATCTCGCAAATGAATCCTAGCAGCGAAGTGCATGGAAACAGATAAATATTGGAAATTTCACCTTTTTGATCACTAAGACCTAAACTATTTTGAAACTGCTTCAAAACCCCTGAAATGGAACATTTGTGTGCCCAGAAGAAATACAAGTAAAAAAATCATACTTATACGTCTCATACTCCCATGCATTGCACTTTATTGCGCCCTATTACAATTAAGCACACACTGCTGAGATCAAATGAACGTAGGGCAGATATTTTGATGTTGCTGGCAGTACAAAAATAAATAAAATCACTGAAAGCTGGTATTTTTACATTTGATCTGTACATAATTCAAAGATAAATAGAAATAGAAAGCACTTTTAAAGCTGTTCTGAAGGTGATCCACGCATAATACTTAAAGTAAACATATATAGAAATGGCATATTACAAATAAATACAATTTTGTCTCATGTTCTGTTTAGTATCAGGCCAGGTTTTGCAGACTCTTTGAACAACAACTAATGGCCAGTCATTTTTCTCTTGAAAAGGTATCCCCCTTAAGGTGACTCACCTGACAGCTGCATTCCACCAGAGCCTCCGGGAGTGTCTCCAAGCTGAGAGCTTTGCCCTAGCTTTGTTTGCACAGTCTTGAGCTGCGACATGTCTTGGTGCATCAGCCGGGGAGGAGGGTGTAAGGCTACAGCCGCAATTTAAAGATATGTCAGAGAGCATGGGGAGCCACAGGCATTTCTCTACACAAGTGTTTCGTTCTGGTTCACAGCAGTTTTTGCTTCTTACAAACTCCCCTGCATGCTGTTTTCCAGGGGGGCAGCCCCGCCCGATTAGCAGCAATGTCTTCTTGGGGGCAGCCGGGCAGCAAATCTGGTAAAATTAAAAACATCCTGCATGGTGCCAGGCACGCACGCTGACAACACAGTGAAGACTGGTCCACACTCTCTGTCATTCTGTCCCGCACCGCAATAAGAAAAGGAATGTTTAATTTGCCCACCACTCAGTTCATAGTTGTAAGTCAGTTCCTGCTGTGGAGCACGTTATGAAGCAGTTCTGTCAAGTGCGGATTTATTCTGCACAAATGTAACGTTTGCTGCTAAAAGACACATGGGAAGGTAACAAAGTACAGTAACAGAAAGGATATGCTCGCAGACTGGAAGATGTACTGAACACATGCTTCCACAACCTGCTTTCGAGAACAAGCACCAAGTGTCTGTTAACATTTACCACCTGAGTCATGAATTCTGGAAAAAAAAGCTAAAGTAAGCCGTAACCACAAAATGACAATGAAATTATAAAAAGTTTCAGTAAAGAAACAATGTTGGCACTCCTACCATCTCATTAGTGTCAGTGGGGTGTCAGGAGGCGCTATAAATGCTTGACTTATGAATTTTAGTGCGGACCTCCACACTAATTTGTGTTAGTCTAATCCCTGATATGTGGTACTGGGTAGGGCTATCCACCTCCCCCCATTTCCCATAAAGGTTCACTCGGCGGTTACTTGTATGCTTCGGGACGACCGGCTGCCCATAGAATATTAGCAAGCGCAAATTATAGCATTTTTAATGGGGATAACTGAGCATAACCAGAGGCGGCTTTTCCACTGCTGCGGAGGAGTGTCACCCCACTGCTAATTCATCAGTGCACAAAAGAAAATATTAATAACATAACATTATCATTTTATTTTTCTATGCGGAGCTTGGAGCCAGGTTGGGGCAGGGCTGGGCTCTGTGATGCCAAACAGAGTGAGAGTGGTTTGCACTCCTCTAAGTGAGCATGCTGTCATGCGCACTTGGCATGTTCTCCATGGGGCTGTGTTGCACAGCCCATGGAGAATATGCCCAGCCTCCCCACGGACGGCCTGAGCGGCCAAACAGGACGCTCAGCCAATCACGACGGCATAGGTGGAAGATCACTGAACTATACACTCTTATTTTGTTCCTTTGATGAAAAGTGTCCTTCTTCTCTGCGTCGCTACTTGTGACAAAAGAAGGTATGGCCTGGTTCTACGGATACCTGTAATTTCATGTACTTCACTCAGTCCGCTTTCTGGTACAGAAACCTTTATCTTCAGTTATGTAGTCACATGCAATACCTGTTTGATTTATCCTGTCCCACGTGTGCCACCAGGTATTGTAAAAAGAGAATTAAAATTGTCAATATTACCCCACTCTAACACACATCTCCTGCTTCACATTCATTGCTAATGATTCAAAAACATCATACCTTTCCTATCAGTTAATTGTAGCTTTCCAACTTTTCCCTGCAAACTTAAGAACAGTTTTTAGATTTTCTTATCTTTTCTTATCTTATCTTATCTGTATCTGTAGTGATGATTAGTATGATTCATTTGAAGTGGAACACATTAACAAAAAATGTGTAACTTCTAAAGAGTAGATGGTAGACGTAAACTAGCACTTTATTTCATATTAATCCTTGTTCAAAGTGAAATTTCACCAAATCCCTTCCCTAATCGACGTGTGGAGAATAGGGGTATGCTACTCTCAGACTGACTTATTTGAGGTGAAGAAGATGGTACCTGAATATTTTCTCTAGCTGGATTTCACTTAAACCACTTTAAATACATGAAAACTGCAAAAAGACTATTAGCTAAACTGAAATTCTGGATTGTTTTTGTTTTTTTACATTTTTCCTTAAGCCAGATATTGCAAGCGCTGAGGATTGCTGTTGTCCTTATTTTTATTTTATATAGGGACAGAGACCAGAAGAGTATTTACTGTACCTTCCTGATCTCTTTCCTTCCCAACAGTCAGGGATTTTCCTGCATTAGCAGGCATGATTGAAAAACCCCTCTTGAGTAGAGAATTAGTGTTGCAGTTCGTATGAGCATGAGTCTGGGTGCCCAGGCCTACCCCACCTGTGCATGACCATCGATTGCGTTTGGCCAGGAGACTTTGCAGCGTGAGCCCACTCTCTTCCTATCTCTTTGTTGGCTGATGTGGTATTTAGTTTGCATTTGTAACTCTTGATTCCAGTTGACCAAAAAAGGAAAGTATATCTTTGCCTGTACATTTGCTGTACATGCTGTTCGCGGATACAGTGCCTAAGGTGACCAGCAGGTCCATATCACTTACTGAGAAGAAGCCTGTATGTCATGCATGGGAACTTTACATCTAGGTAGTTCTTGCTCTTTTTTTCTTTTCTGGAATTCCACAAAAGGCTATAAATTACTATCTCCGGTCTATGTTTAAGGACCAGTACTGAGGCGGATGCTGGACTTCACTGTGGGACACAAGATTTGCATGTAGGTAAGAGAAACTAGACACTGTCAAAGCATCGGCTACACCTGTTTGTAGTACTGAGTGTTCACCACTGATCTTCCGAGCCATCTGTTTTCTTTGGAAGGGTGTTTCTCTTGATTTATGTAGTTTTTAGTGATTCTTGTAGGGAAAGCACCAAGTCAAAAGACCCTGGGTCTGTGTTACCACTCACTTTTAAATCCTTTGCCTAGTTTGAAAAGGGTATCACCGAAGTGTAGTTTTGCCTGAGAGCTCCTCTAAACAAGATTGGAGCTTCTTGAGGTTGATCAGGCTCATTATTCCCAAGAAGGTGGCGAGGGAGTATATTGGTGGCATTGTTGCCTGGCACCGATGTTCCCTGTGAACCTACGTCTGGCCTACAAAACAGCAGTGAACCATATAAAAAAAATTAAATAAGTGTCCAGGCCAGAACCATAACATGCACTGAGTGTGGCTTTGCCTGTGCATTCACATCCCAGGATAGTTACAAAAGAAAAAGTAACACAAGCCAGTATTGAATCCAGTATGATTCACTTTTAATTTGGAAGTAATTATTATTTGATGGTATCTGCTGTCCTAACTGGGTTACTGGAGATCATCTCTCAATTTTGGGTGCCTTTTCTTTACAAATCTATTACCATTTCTGTTTAGAAGAGATGTTTATTTCTTTCCATTTGATCATTTCACTTACCACCTAATGAATTGTTTGGCTTGCCACTAGCAATTAAAGTTCATGATCATAGGTGGGTCAGACTCAAAATACTTCAATCAGATTTCTCACCCTCCACTGCCCGACAATAGTCTGTTTCTTTAGTCTTTCATATAGCTATTAGGTGCACAGGCACGTTTTATGATGCATTTGATTGCTGATAGAAACTTCTAACCAAAGATTCCTCATCTTAGAACATTCCCCAGGGGTCAGACCGGATCAGGAAAATCTTGAGCAGTACCTCTGCATGCCAGTAGGTGGCGTCGATTGTCTCTATGTCGACTGTGTCCGCGTTGGAAGTTACGCAGCAGGTGTCTATTTCGGCGTCGCCCCGGAGGCTGACATCAATTCCTTTCTTTCCACACCAACAACGCAGATCCGGAGAGATTCCTCTGTCACTTTTTGACCACTTTTTTTCAAATAATTGTCGACCATTTTTTAGCTATTTGCTTTTAGTGTCCTAGGGATATGTCCCCTATCAAATCTATGCACCCCAAGGCAATCCACAAGTGGGTGATAAAGTTCTTGACACTGCATCAGAAGAAGGCTCTGCGTTGTTCTTGCTCGCGAGGAAGATCTTGGGACCGCTCTCCTAGTTGTTCCAGCTGACAGTTGTCTTCCCACTCCAAAGCATCTTCCTGAAAGTCCAAGAAGAAGAAGTTGAAGGGTTCTTTGGCTTCCGCACCCAAACAACGTGTTTGCGGCCCTGCTCCTGACTCCACCTGCGGAGCCGGCGGCTGGCTGTGCTCCCCACTTCCTTGAGTTCCTTGGACCCGGAGCGACCCACCCTCAAATTATTTACTGCACTGATCTCCGCAGATAAGCTGCAACATCTGGCATCACCTTGGTGAACATCCGAGGGGCACTGATGAAATCAAAGGGGAGGACAGCAAACTGAAAGTGCTCATGGCCCACTGTTAACTGCAGGTGATGCCTCTGGGCCGGCAGAACGGGAATGTGGAAATTTGTGTCCTGCAACTTCGACACTACAATCCAGTTTCCTGGGTCTAGGTAATTTCTTGATATAATGTATGCCATCTTGCTCCTCCTGAGTGGTGCTACTCCTAAAGGTTAAATCCATGTAAAAGCCTCAACCTGTTCGATTCTATCTGCAGTGATCAAATTCTGAAGTTCATTAGTTGCATCTCAATGAAATCAGAATACTTCTAACGTTGTGTAATTTGAGAACACCTCTCTCCTTGAAATTAGTTGGTGGCATGCTTCATCATTGGGTTTCCACCTGGGATGCTGAGTGCCTCCGGGGTGTGCTTCGACTCCTGAATTACAGCGGAGCGTGTTTGTTTGTTTGGACAGTGCTAGAAAGTGAAAAGGGTAACATACTTAAAATTGCCTCTAGGATCCCCCTCCTTACTAGGATACCGTAGATATTTATTAATGGGGTCGTAGGGCAAAGCTTAAAAACAAGGAAAGGGGATGCTATGTGTAATTCAATCGATTGCAAACATCCATGACAGGAGCGACCATTACAGTTATACCTAAAGAGAGCAAAGATCATCAGCTACCGAAAAACTACAGGCCAATCTCCTTCATCAATGTAGACTGCAAAATCTACGCAATGATGCTAGTGACAAGACTAAACAAGATACTGCCCAAACTAATAAGTAACTCCCAGGTGGGCTACATGAAAGGTAGAATGTCAAGTGACAACACATGCCTTCTATGCCATGTCTTAGAACAAGCCTCAAAGAGCCCCTCCCAAGCCGTTGCCATAGCGCTTGACGCAGAGAAAGCCTTTGATAATGTCTCATGGGCTTTTCTAGAGCAATGCATGGAAAACTTCAATCTAGGGGAGGACTCCATAAGGAAAACAATGGCCCTGTACCAGACACCCACTGCATGCATCACCATAAACGGGGGCCTATCAGAACCACTGACCCTTCAACAAGGCACGAGACAGGGCTGTCCGCTATCGCCCGCCCTCTTCCTACTAGCCCTATAACCTCTAATCCAAAGCATCAAACAAAACGGAGAAATTTGAGGGATATGCATCGGCGACTTTTCTGTAAAAGTAGCTGCATACGCCGATGATATACTAATAATGACAGAACAACCAAAGACCTCAATAGAAGCACTCATGGCCTCAATCAGCGAATACGCTTCCCTTTCAGGATACAAACTTAACACCGATAAGTCAGAATGCATACCGCTAAACATCCACTGCAATAAAGGGGTGCTAGGTACTTCGGGAATCAAGTGGCAGACGGGAAACGTCAGATACCTGGATATCCATTTTAGCACTGACCTATATTCCACCCTGAGACACAACGAGAAGCTAGTGTTAGAAAAGATAAAGAAGCAACTTGAAGCATGGTCTCCCAAATTCATGTCCTGGTGGGGGCGAATTGAGACAATAAAAATGATGATCACCCCGCTGGTGAACTACCTCTCAAGCATGCTCCCAATATTCCTTTCAGAAGATTTCCACCAAAGACTAGATAAAATGTGCTCCAGATTTCTGTGGTGGGATAAAAAGGCCAGAGTAAGCATGAAAAAACTAAGAAGACCCAAAAGCCAAGGGGGGGTTAACCTGGCAGACTTTAAGACATTCCAACTAGCTTTCCTAGCCAAGCAGGGAACACACTGGATAGAGCAAGCGAAAGACTACACACCAGTCTGGGTTCAGCTGGAAAGGGCAATACTAAAAAACATCAACCCACTGGCACTTCTCACAGCCACCACACACCCACTAGCAGGAAACCCAATAATGAAAAACACCAAGATAGCACTGCTAAAACTAGACCACAAACTGGAGGTGAGCATTAAGGGCTCCAAGGCTGAATCCCTATGGTCTAACAGCGCCATAAAATACAGGGGCAAAAAACTCAATTTTAACAACTTGATAAGGAAGGGCATCTCACACCCATACCAACTCGAAGAGAACTCCGCACCACTAACCTTTGCCAACCTAAAATCCTCTCTCCAACTAGAGGACTCAGACCTATACAAGTTCCTAAAGTTCAAAACAGCCTTGACAAAGTCCAAAATATCAAACTCAAAGCCCTCTATATTCCACTACGTTGCAAATATATATAGACTAGGACACCAGGTCTCACACATATATAAAACCCTCACTCCACAGAAAAACAACATCAATGAAAAGACCGAGAAATACTGGAACTCTCACATACACCCACCATTTGACGACAGAGAGTGGGACAAACTATGGGCATCAGCCACACGGGCCAAGATTACCCCAGTACTTGCGCAGACCAAATTGTGGCTCTTACATAAAACTTTCTGGACCCCAGAACGCCTACACAAGCTGGGCCTCAGAGATAACACATGCTGGAACTGCAACGGGGCCAAGGGGGACCTGGAACACCTGATCTTCCTGTGCCCGACTCTCACGGAATTCTGGGGGAGTGTCTTTGATTTTATAGACAGGATGTACAAATGTAGGATATCAATGAACTTCCCCTCTATCATCACAGCATCTATCCGAACCGACCTCCCCACAGAGGAAGAGAGAGAACTTCTGGACCTTCTCATAATTGCTGCAACCAAACTAGTCCTCACAAACTGGAAAAATACAGCAAAAGTGACGTATGGCGGATGGCTCTCCTGAATCACCTACCTAAGGGGAGCCGACACGCTAGCAAAAAGATATTCACCCTGGAAATCCACCTCCAGAGACTTATGGAAATCATTGGACAAGGCCCTATCAACTTTCAACCCACCATAAGATATGAACAATCCAAGTTTTGACCCCTAGCCAGCAGAAGTTTTTAGGCCTTGCTGTTACCTGACCTAAGCTATATTCTCCCTTCTCCCTTTACTTATTCACACTTCTTTCTCTTTCCTTCTCCCTACATTAATCCAAAGTATTACAAAAAGGGAGCCCGTCATAAACCCACCGTGTATGATCTACCTATGCGACATGTCATGGATCCCAGCCGGGGGCGGTGCCTGTTGTCAAACCCTGGGAAAGGCGTAATTAAAAAAGTTACCAGAATAAATGGAAGCGCGCTCAATGGTACGGCGGTCTGAGGGCAAGTGCCCTACTTACTTCATCAAGGAAAACCACCTGTGTCTGTCACCTATTCTGGTCCCAGCACGAGATGTCCAGAGATACTCCGTCTCTTGTGCGGGCTTCGTTAAATGGACTCATGTCAGTGTGTCAACACTTCCTATCACATGATCACATTGGGCGTGCTGACGTCATGGCATCCAGCTTGTCTCCTAGGTGTTAAGCCTCAGTCTCCCACTGTTATGAAGCAGTATGTAGTGGGTGTAAATGACAGACAATAACCTGTTGCTGGCTACTTTCTGGTGCCGGGTCGGCAGGTGGGATGACATACCAATATGTTACCCTGGTTAGAAACCACTAATTATAGGAAATGACAAGGGGAAAAACAAATTGTGATGTACCCAATTCCAAGGGTCACAGAGACTGCAGGGGGCATTAGAGTTGAGTCTCCCTTAATTAAGCATTTATTTATGACCAATCGCTACTTCTAACCTGCACTGATGTGAAGTGTCCTGTACTCTTAAGTTCAGGATTCATAATTTCAATATCTGAAAGAGACACATTAGTATTAGATTCCTTACCTTAGAATATCCCCAGGCGTCAGACTGGATCCGGAAATTTTTGCGTAGCAGTACCCTTGCGCGTCGGTAGGCGTCGTCTGCGGCTCCGCGTCCGTCGTCGGCGTCGTGGGCGCCGTGATGACGTCGTCGGAGTACTTAGACGCCGCCTCCGCGTGCTGACGTCAGTTCTTCTTTTTTCCGCGCCAGCAAGCGCAGATCTGGAAAAAGCAGTAACCCTAGTCAATTTTTGACTAACTTTTTTGATCTTTTTGATTGCTATTTCGAGTCTCTCGACTCCGACACGGTGCCTTTAAGGATGCCCGGCTTCAAACCTTGTGACGATTGCGACCGACTGATGTCGGTCACGGATCCTCACCGCGTCTGTTTGTCGTGTTTGGGCGTCGACCACGACGACAAGGCCTGCTCCGACTGCCGGGCCCTCTCTTCGAAAGCCAGGCGGGAGCGGTCCCGTAGGCGCCTCGAACTCCGGCAGTCGGCCCCGCGCCGTGAGAGGTCCCGATCCCATGGGAGGTCGAGGGACAGGTCGCGGGCTCCGAGCCACCACAGCTCCGAGAGTAGGCCGCACTCCTCCGGGTCGAAGTCGTCATCAGGTAAGAGGCACAAGAAGTCCAAGCGGCGTCATCGCTCCTCGGACTCCCCCCGACGCTCGCGCGATGCGGCCGGGGGTTCGGGTGACACCACCCACGCGGCTCCGTCGGAGTCGCGGGCGCCGCGTGCAGCTCCACACCCTCCGGTCTCTGGGCTGAACGCGTCGCCGGAGGAGATCGAGCGCTTCCTCATGGCCATGAGGAAACTCTCTCCTCCGACGGGCTCCGCGGCGCCTTCGGGCCCAGCGGACCCGTCTGGGGGTCCTAGCGGGTCGGCGGCTCCGGCCCCGACGCCGCCGACGCCTTCGGGCCCGGCGCCGCAGGTCCCCGTTATCCCGACGCCGCCGGTGCCTTTGGGCCCGGCGCCGAGGGGTCCAGTTGTTCCGACGCCGCCGACGCCTTCGGGCCCGGCGCCGCAGGATGCCGCTGGTCCTCCTTCGGGATCTGGTTCGTCGCCGGTGGATCTGTAAACCTCCCCGGCGTCGGACCCTCAGGTGTCGCCTCCGGCGCCGGCCTCAGGCGGCGCCGTCCCCGGTTCCACCTTCGTTCCTGTTCCGGCGTCGGGACGGCCCCGATGGGCGCCGCTCCAGACGCCGGTTGGAGAGTTCTCTCTCTACGAACAGGCCCCATTAGATGAGAACCCTGAATTTCAGGAGATGGGTGATGAAGAGGACTGGGAGGGGTCTGAGGACCCTCTGACCAGGGAGTGTCAGTCTCATGAGGACTGGGCAGGAGACCTTGGGGAGGCCAGTGGCCTGGACACCTCTCCAGACACTGTTTTTGTCTCCCCTCCTTCCGTGGCATCGGAGGAGGGGGCAACTTATAGTGTGGTGCTGATGAGGGCTGCCAAGGCCTTGGGCCTTGAGCTCCCCGTCGCGGCCGTGAGGACTAACCTCCTCACTGAGGTCCTTAAACCGCAGTCAAGCTCGGCCGAGCCTCTGCTGCCCTTTAATGAGGCCTTGACCGACGTTCTTCTGGGCACTTGGTCCAAGCCCGCTACGGGTTCGTCCGTAGATAGGAACGTGGCCAGACGCCACCGCCCAGCCCCGGGCGACCCATGTTTCCTGTCTTCCCACCCTACCCCCGAGAGCCTGGTTACCCAGGCATCCAATTCCCAGACCGCATTCCCGTCTGCCCCCCCCGGACCGGGAATCCAAGAGGTATGACCAGTATGGATCTTCTCATCCCTTAGCCTCGGCCTGCGGTCTTCTAACACCGCCTGCCTCTTGGGACGTTACACCCACTCTGTGTGGGATAAGGTCGCGGAAGTGCTGCCAGAGTGTCCGTTGGAGGTACGGGCCAAACTCGGCCAAGCCCTTGTGGAGGGCCGGGATGCAGCTAAGTATTCCATCCGGTGTGGGCTGGATACCACTGACTCGCTGGGTAGAGCGATGGCAACGACGGTGGCGGTCAGACGCCACGCCTGGCTGAGGTCCGCCAACTTCTCGGCAGATGTCCAGAGCACGCTCATGGACATGCCGTTCGATGGCCGTCGCCTCTTTGGCGACAAGGCAGACCATGCGCTTGAGCGTTTTAAGGACTCCAGGGCTACGGCCAAGTCCTTAGGCCTCTCGGGCCAACGCCAGCAATCGGCTGCCTATCACTCCTTTCTTTCGTGGCCACGGAAGGGGTGCGCCCACACGTGCCGCCAGCCACGCGCCGCAGGGCAATACCCAACGCGGTGGCGGCCGTGGGAACCGCCGTCCAGGCGGTCGGGGGCAGCGGCGAGGTCAGTCCACACCTTCCCCCGCAGCATCCGCCTCAAAACCCTCCTAGTCCGTGCTTTCAGGCCCATGTGACGCCAGTGGGAGGCAGGGTTCGCCATCACCACCTCCACTGGCGCACTGTCACGTCGGACAGGTTGGTGCTGCAGATCGTCCGAAGGGGCTACTCCCTCCCCTTCGAGGCGACTCCTCCAGCCATGCCACCGCAGAACCACCGTGTATCGGGGGATCACTTGCGACTTCTGCAGGAGGAAGTTACGGCCCTCTTGGCCAAGGGGGCCATCGAGCGCGTTCCTGGGCCAGAAGTAGGGTGTGGTTGTTACTCCCACTACTTTCTGGTACCCAAGAAGGGCAAAGGGGGCCTACGCCCTATCTTGGACCTGAGGAACATCAACGGCTTCCTCCGGAAGGAGAAGTTCAAAATGCTGACTCTGGCTCAGGTTCTGGCTGCCCTGGACCCAGGAGACTGGATGGTAGCGTTGGACTTGCAGGACGCTTACTTTCATATCCCCGTCCTGCCTGCCCACCGGCGCTACCTGCGGTTCATGGTGGGCCTCGAGCACTTTCAGTTTACCGTGCTCCCCTTCGGCCTTACCAGCGCCACACGGGTGTTCACAAAGGTGATGGCGGTGGTCGCAGCTCATCTGCGCAGGTTAGGGGTTTCAGTCTTCCCCTACCTCGACGACTGGTTGTTGAAGGCGGGCTCGCCCCAGACAGTCGTCAGCCACCTCCAGACAACGGCAGACCTCCTGCACCAGCTGGGATTCTCCATCAATGTGCCGAAGTCACACCTGTGCCCCTCTCAGAAGCTCCTCTTCATGGGAGCGGTTCTGGACTCGGCGCAGTTTCGGGTTTATCCACCCGAACAGCGGATCCGGGATATTCAGGCTCTGATTCCCATCTTTCAGCCGTTATCCCGGGTTTCGGTCAGGTTGACGCTGCGGCTTCTGGGGCTGATGGCCTCCTGCATCCTACTGGTGCATCACGCCAGATGGCGGATGCGGGCTCTGCAGTGGGACCTGAAGTTTCAGTGGGCCCAGCATCAGGGCAACCTATCCGACCACGTCCTGATCTCGGAGGGCACTGCGAGACAGCTGCAGTGGTGGCTTACGAACCGCGATTGGGTCAGCGGCAGATCCCTCTCCCTTCCCCAACCGGAGCACGTAGTTGTGACGGACGCGTCCCTCCAGGGCTGGGGAGGCCACATGGGAGAGGCGGAGATCAGAGGCCTCTGGTCTCCGGCGGAGACCCGGCTCCACATCAACCTGTTGGAGCTCAGGGCGATTCGTCTAGCACTGAAGGCATTCCTCCCCTCTGTCCGGGGGAGTGTAGTGCAGGTGTTCACGGACAACACCACCGCCATGTGGTACTGCAACAAACAAGGCGGGGTGGGGTCGTGGATCCTTTGTCAAGAGGCTCTTCGCTTTTGGCAATGGCTGGAACGCCAGGGCGTGACCCTGGTGGCTCAACACCTGGCGGGTTCTCTGAACGCCAGGGCGGACGAGCTCAGCCGTCGGTGCATGATGGATCACGAATGGCGTCTGAACTCGGACGTGGCGCAAGGCCTCTTTCAGCGATGGGGAGAGCCTTGGTTAGATCTATTCGCCACCGAAGAGAACGCGCAATGTCATCTGTTCTGCGCGTTGGAATTTCCAAGGCGGCACTCGCTCAGAGACGCTTTTCGTCGCGAGTGGAGTTGCGGTCTGTTGTACGCCTTTCCGCCTATACCACTTCTGCCCAGAGTGCTGAAGAAGATCAAGCGCGACCGGGCCCAAGTCATCCTTGTGGCTCCGGACTGGGCGAGAAGGTACTGGTATCCAGAGCTACTCAGTATGTCAGTCGATCCCCCGGTTCGTCTGCCTCTTCGGGAGGACCTTCTGTCGCAGCAGCAGGGGACGGTCCTCCAGCCGAACCTGTCCAGTCTCCACCTCCATGCTTGGAGATTGAGCGGCGACAGTTGAGGCCATTTGACTTGCCTCCTGAAGTTTGTAACATCATTCTGGCAGCCAGGCGTCCCTCCACACAGTCGGTATACGCCTGCAGGTGGAACAGATTTGTGGCATGGTGCACAGCAAAGGCTGTGGATCCTCTTTCTGCCCCTCTTTCTGAGGTTCTTCTCTTCCTTCTTTCTCTTGCCCAGCAGGGCTCTGCTCTGGGCACTATCAAGGGCTACCTTTCTGCCCTTTCCGCCTTTCTCAGGCTACCTGATCAGCCTTCTTTGTTCAAGTCCCCTATTGTAAACCGATTTCTTAAGGGCATCACACACACGTTTCCTCCTGTTCCGTTTGTGATGCCTCAGTGGGACTTGAACCTGGTTTTGACATTCCTGATGTGCGCTCCCTTTGAGCCACTTCACAACTGTCCTCTTCGCCTTCTGACTTTGAAGACTGCTTTCCTGGTTGCCATCACCTCTGCCAGGAGGGTGAGTGAGCTCCAGGCTCTTTCTTGTACTCCACCTTTCCTTTCCGTCCATCCGGACAAAGTGGTGCTTCGTACCAAACCTTCTTTCCTGCCCAAGGTTGTCACGGCCTTTCACATCGGGCAGTCTATCACCTTGCCAACCTTCTTCCCGCCACCGCATCCCTCTAAAGAGGAAGAGCGGCTCCACCGTCTGGACCCAAAACGTGCGCTCTCATTCTACTTGGACCGCACACGCCAGTTCCGGGTGGATGACCAACTCTTTGTTGGTTACCTGGGCGCTAAGAAGGGGAAAGCGGTGCACAAGAGGACCATCTCCCGGTGGATCATCCTGTGTATCCAGGCATGCTACTCCTTGGCTAGGAAGGAGCCCCCGGTTGGACTGCGGGCTCATTCTACCCGAGCGACGGTGACTACCACTGCCCTGGGCAGGGGTGTGCCCTTACAAGACATCTGTCAGGCAGCTACATGGGCATCGCTGCACACGTTTGCAAGACACTACTGCCTGGTTAGCCAAGTCCGGAGGGATGGCTTCTTTGGCCGTTCCGTCCTCCAGGACTTTCTGGTGTGATTATTGGTTCGCAGACCCACCACCGGGGTTGGTATTGCTGGGGTATCTATTCTAAGGTAAGGAATCTAATACTAACGTGTCTCTTTCAGATGCACAAGTTACTACTTGTGTAACGATATATCTGTAAGAGACATTAGTTAGTATTAGATTCCTTACCGACCCACCCATCCTCCCCGTTCTGCGAACCAATATCTAGGGTTAGGGTTGTCCCCTTCAGGGCCCTAGTTTCAATGGCACCAGTGTTGGTTTTTAACATGGCTCTGCGTTTCTGGCGCGGAAAAGCTGTGTCTAAGAACTGACGTCAGCACGCGGAGGCGGCGTCTAAGTACTCCGACGACGTCATCACGGCGCCGACGACGGATGCGGAGCCGCAGACGACGCCTACCGACGCGCAAGGGTACTGCTACGCAAAAATTTCCGGATCCAGTCTGACGCCTGGGGATATTCTAAGGTAAGGAATCTAATACTAACTAATGTCTCTTACAGATATAGCGTTACACAAGTAGTAACTTGTGCGTCTCGTACAAGATGTTAGTCAGACTTTTGGGGTGTGTAGTAATGTTAAGTTCCTAACTTAGTGAGAGTGTGGCCATTTAGCAATATAAATGAGTTCCCTGTTCCTGAAGAAGTGTCCGGTTTACTTGTAAATCCCCATCTTCGTGTGTGTATCATGTCTGGTTGAGTGTATTCCAGAGAATGTTTTTATTGAGCCCATCTTTGTGAGTTGAAAGTCTGTACACCCATCTCTGTTTTGTCCAGAAGAAGTTTTTGTGTGTTCCCTACTATCTCTACTTGTTCGATGATTACCCATTTGAGGTCATTTGTTGTGTTTCCTGTTCGTAAAAAATGATCTGTCGTTATTGTCATGTTGTGGTTACACCTGATGTTACTGCAATGTTCGCATACTCGCAGTTTGACTTTTCTGCTGGTCATCCCTATGTACCAAAATTCGCATGGGCATGTTATTTATTTATTTATTTTTTTAAATATATTTTTATTGCAGCAACAATATGTGTACAATCAATTCACCGTTCAGGTCAGCATCCTGCGGTCTCGTTGTATAAGCTCTTTAACAGAAAAAGAAACATTAGTCTTACAAGGCCATTTAGCTCACACCCCGGACGTCGAGCGGCAATATACAGGAGAGCATTTTTCGCAAATAGATGCATGAGTATCCGCATATAACTGCATCTCAGGCAGTACTCAGGGCTGCTTTTCTTACCATCCGGTTCCCCCTGCACCTGTCCTAGAGAGCTCCAAACAATATCCAACATCTCCCCCCCTCCTAAACTCCCCACCCGTAGCCCCTCCATCCCTTCTTTTCCCCGCTACCCCCCTACCCCCCTACTCCCCCCCCCCCGCTCCTGCCCCTCCCCCTCCCCCCAGACGTGTCAGAGTTCCACAAGAGCAAGCCAGAATCCCTCGCGGGCAGTGCAGGTCCGAGACCGACAATCAGGAGTAACCAATAGGAAAGTGCGGTCAGCACGTGGTGTGTGGGGTAATCTAGGGAAAGAGCCTGGCCGAACACCAACCTAGGCCAAGGTGCCTAAGGACCAGGACTATTCACATGGGCATGTTATCATGTACACCACGTTGGTAGAGTTACAATTGGTGTGTGATCATAGAAACCAGTTATTGTTTGGTTCCAGGTCACGACTTTTTTTGGTGACCGTAAGGTGGCAGACACTTCCATCGCCAGAGCGGTAGTGTCCGGTCACGTTCGGTAGGCCCCGGGCATTTAGAACTGTCCTGGTGGGCTGTTCTCTGGCTTTTTTAGGACGGTGGATACTAGGGTGTCTTTTACGTTTCCTGCTGTTTTAAAAAAAAAAAAGTGGTCTTTCCCACTTCAAGTTTCCTGTCTGTAGGATTTTGCAAATGCTTATTGATTGACTTAATTACTTGATTAGAGGCCATGCTGTGAGTTGTTACACACGTCAAAGGGATTTCATTCGTAGTTGCAGGGGTCTCCTGCAGGAGTGCATCTCTTTGTTGGTTGCGAGACCGTTTTCACGAGGTCTATATTATTCTGTCACGGTAGCCTCGGACCTTGAGTTTATTATAAAGGTCTTTTGGTTGGGCTTGATAGTCACCAAGGGACACACATGATTCCTCAATACAAATCATATACTTTAAGTAAAAAAACACTTACTTGTATTAATGTCCTATCTTGGTCTGTTTCTACTAGCCATAGCCAATATGTAGCAATCACTTAGGTTAGACACCAAACTCAAAACCACATGTAACAATGCTCGTGAATCAACATACATCCACATTATTGTCACGTTAATCCCTTTCCACTAGTCACAGTCAGTTCACAAAGACACAGACAGTGAATTGTATCTTATAGATCTTGCATCACTCCTTATTGGCTTGCTTCGCTCAGATGAACAGTGCCTCATAATCTCAGTTATTAATTACAAGTATATCATGTCCCGCCTGTGTTTCATCATTGGTTAAAATTGTGGTATATTATAGCCCATATTTAGCTTGAACCTTACATTGTAACAACTTCCAATGTTCCATATTTCGTACTTCGCATAAACCATATCTCAACATCAAAGTTTCACTTTTAATCCAAACGTTACCAGTATAGAGAGTACCCCGAAACTCTAGTCATGGCATACTCCATCCCAGTTGTTTAAACACACATAATATGCCTTTTGTTTCAACATTAACCAAAAGCAGGACGTGTTACAGCCCATATTAGTCACTATACTTATGTCTTTAACCATTAACAGTGTTGCTCTAGTCTACATGTAACCGTATCACGTACTTCACATAAAATATCTCTCATCTAAGTTTTACCTCAATTCAGACGTTGACGGTACAGAGAGCCCTCAGATACTCATTATCTCGGCGTGCTACATCCGCGCTATCTTGTAGTGTCTACTTACATCCTTGTAATAATAGTGAAAACGGATTATCTCATTTTGCGCATCCTTTTTGGGCGCCTACTTAGCCCACTTATATTCCTTAACTTGTGGCGCTACATTAAGCCCATCAAGCATATGTACAAAAAATTTACATGTGATACATTGTACCGACTAATTGCCTGGTAAAAAATAATACATTTTACTGTGACAAATTCATAGTGAAACGTAGTATATCCCAAAGGTTATTCTTTTGTAAGAGCATGACCGCAGCATTGGTCTACTAATTTTACATTCTCTATGACAACGCCATCGTTGTGAGTTATGACAAAATATGCTCTGGGATAAACACATAAGCCCCACACATTTTGCCGCGCTGTGTCTCCATGAGGAATGGTTTAGTACTGATGGTGTGTACTGATGTTGTGATATTTAAAATGTATTACAGATAATCTTGGATATTTGAAGTAGGATACTGGTCAGTTGTAACAGATGGTGGCTATAATAGGAGACCTGGTAAGATCGCATGTTGTACTCTTGTAACTTAGAAACTTATAAATGATCTTTAGGAATTGATATAAAAACATATTTATGCCTATATATGCTACATTCTTTTTTTCACTTTACATTTCTGTGAACTTTTGTGTTTTCTCAGTTACTAACAATCACTTTGGTGGTTTGTTGAGAATAAGTAGGAGCATTGTAAGATTACCTCTTAGTTCGGTTATCATTTGGTTTGTTGCCCTGACAAAGTCAATGGATGATATACCTTAAGACGAAACACATGTTGGCTACACGTTCTAGCGTATATTTGAATTTTTTGACACATTTTGTGCTCAGGATATTATTGTTTACATTTCTCTCCTGGTTTTCCCCTGAACTGTGCTGAGTCCTCGAGAAGGCAACTCCCCCCCCCTTTTTTTTTTTTTTTACAAGTTAGAAAGGCAAAATACACCCCTAGAGTGTTTCTAACAGACTGCCTAATCTGTTTTGTGGTTTCAATTGTGTTTGGAAAGTGTATCTAGCAGGCTCTCTTTACTAGAAAAACTGATTTGTTTAAGTGCCTGAAAGGCAGTATTTTAGTAGCTTTAGATTTGGGTCTTGCCTGCAGGGTTGAACAGGAACTATAAACTGGATTGATCCCGCCTGTATCCCAGGAGATTTTAACTTCAAGAGCATCTCCTTGCCCCCCTGCACACCAGTTTGATTTCAAGATCAGGTGCTCTTAATTAAGGTTTGTTACTGAATAATGCATACATGTTCCGACTAGTTTCAAGGGCTAGGGTCTCTGTTGGACTTGGGGCTTCGGGTTTGGGTTTTGAATGGTTGCTAGGGTTAGGGTTGTGATTGGTTGATAGGGCCAGGACTCCGATTGGCTCTAGGGTTAAGAGCTTGGGTGACCATTGGTCAAAGGTCACCTGACCTACGGCTATTTAACCCTAGGGCTCAGGGTGTATCAGCACAGGCATCGAGGCTAAAGGCATTTGCCTGTTTGGGCCGGGCCTAACCACATACTTTCAGCAAATGCACACTACTCATTTACAACAAACAAACCTTATCCACATTTCAGTGTCTTAACAACCACTAAAAACCGCACAAACCACAACTACACCCTCTTCTACCCCCAACTGCCACACAAAACACCGTTCTGTCCTATACAACTATCACATCCACACATCACCAACACACCAAAAATCCATATTATACATAACCTCAATCCTTTCAAACATATACTCCCTGTTCATACAAAACACCAGCTTTGCCCTCTACCTACTCCTTTCTGTCACCAATAAACCTAATCTCAACCCTCTCTCATACCATCCTGCTCTTTTTTTAACCAAAAACACACAACCAAACAATCCTTAGACTCCATACTGCCACACATACTGCTTCTTCATGCTTCCAAATCCAACACAAACACTCATAACTCATTTCATCTCCTTTCACACACCACATACACTCTCCTCCTACGCACATCCCCACCCTCTTTACCACTCAACATTTACTCAACAGCACTTTTTATCCATCCCCGTCACAGAAATTCACTTCATCAATATTTCATCACACTACTCCACAAAATCAAAACATGACACTCATCAGCACAACAAAATCTCGCACACAATTTCATACTACATTATATCATACAACAGAAACAAACACCCAATCTTACCTTCATTGCTACACAAATAATACAGTTCTTAAACCATCTTTACTCCCAAATTTTCTATCTTCAACAACACCTACCACAAACACCCCAACACAACAACACTCACCGCCTCTCATAAAACAACACTCACCCACCTCTCATACATTGCACAATTTAGAGCCTTAAAACATGAGTCATGACCCACATGCTCCCCCACCACTACTAACCGATTCATCTTCCACTCTAAACAGAAGCAAAAAAAAGAAACCGGCCACTCTTCACAACTTCTCATTTCTTTGTCCATTACACAAGAAGGCTACTCTACAAAAACAACACAGCTCACTAACTCAATCTCAACCACCATTTTCACCAACTACACACACAAACCCACCAAAATGCCTCCTAAGTCTCCTTGGGGGGATCACGATCTAGACAAACAGCATTATGTCTATCTTCATACAGGCAATAGTAACACTAATAATACGCCTGCTACAAGTTCAAAGGATACTACTCAATCTTCTAGAAAACAAGGTCACACCACCACCAAAACATATCGTCTAGATTAATGCTTGATTACTCTGTAAAAACAAGCACCACATCTACGACACACTCACTGACACACAACCTAACTTACTCATCATAACTGAATCGTGGTTGGGGGATGGCATGACTCTAGTGTTGCATGAGGCCATTCCTCCAGGCGGTCAAACTGTCACGCTAAATCGCCTAGGCAAAAGAGTTCTATTTAAGGAAATAATAAATCCTACCAAAGCTGACGCCATTCCCATACAAGATTGTGAGGCCCTCATCACCAGATGCAACCCTACCCCATCCTATAACTTCCTACTTCTTTACAGATAACCTCTTAGCAGTGCAACATTACCAGAGTCGTTTCTAGACCGTTTCAAACCTTATGAGACTACATTCCAACCTATGCATCCCTAGTGACCTAAACATGTGGTTTAACAAAACCAATATGCCGCATTCAAGAACTATCATGACTTGCCTAGACACACTGAACCTTTGTCAGAATATCCACAGACCGACACACATTGCTGGACACATCCTAGTTATAATTTTTGTACATCCACAACTAGTAACTTTTCAAAGGATTATTTCAGTCACATGGTCAGACCACCAACTGGTAGCTTTTCAACAGAAAACACCACAAATCAACACATCTCAGGCCACCTTAAATGCATCCACCTATCGACCATTGAACAAACTAATTTTTGATTAATTAGAAACACAACAAACATCCAGCACAGGTCTAGACACAATACATTTCATTCAAAAACTTTGAGTGGCTTGTTTTGAGATCCTAATACCACGATGAACAACAAAACGTAGCAAAAGAAAACATGCACCTTGGAGGAATGCAGAACTAAAGAAGATAAAACAACAAATTACAAAGCTGCAACTCACTTGCTCAACACAAATAGTAATGAAGGCAAACTTCACCTACACAAACTTAATAGAGTATACAAATCAACAGCTAAAAAAAGGTACCATTCTGAAAGAATTTAAAATGCTAAATGTGCAAATAAAGAATTTGATAAAATTCGTACTGAGTTTCGTAAACCTAAATGCACAGACTGAACGCATCCCTCAAGAATTTACTGACAAATTGGACAATCATATCTGTAAGAACCCGTTAGTTATAGATTCCTTACCTTAGAATTACCCCCAGGCGTCAACCTAGATCCGGAAGGTCGGCTCCCCGTTCGTCATTGGCGTTGTGGTCGCCGGGATGATGTTGCAGTAGCTACATAGACGCCACCCTCTCGTGCTGACATCAGTAATTTATTTTTCCGCGCCAGCCACGCCGATACGGAGAGAGCGGTACCTCCAGTCACCTTTTGACTGACTTTTTTCTCGACTTTTGTTGACACCGTTGTTGTTGAGTCTATAAACTCCTGGTGCACGAGGGATGCCCGATTTCAAGGCTTGCGGTTCCTGGACTGATGTCGGTGAAGGATCTGCACCTGTCGCGTGGGAGGTCGAGGGACCGGTCGCAGAGCCACCACCACCAGTCTTCATCATAGTCTTCAGGTAAGTGGAAGCACAAGAAGAAGTCAAAGAAGCACCGTCGCTCTTTGACTTCTCCCTGTCCGTCGGCCGACGTGATGAGGGATGCGGGTGGTGCCCCTCCCGCCGCTTCGTTTCCGGAGCCCGAAGGCTCAACTCCCTGTTTCCCTCCCTTCCCGGGACCTGGAGCGACACCTGCCCTGCTTCGCCAGTTTTACGAAGCGATGCATGCCATCTTTGGGCATTTTTGAGCCCCACGGACTCGGCTGGGGGCCCTGGGCTTTCGAACGCCAGCAGCTCAGGCCCCTGCACCGCATGGCCCCCTTGGATCCAGGCCTGGTTCCCGATTGGTGCCGGTTGACCTTGCAACACCTCCCCGGCAACGATTCCACCAGCACCACGTCTGCAGTCCACGCCAGTTGTGTCCCTAGCCGGCTTAGACCCCGGCCTCCACCTCGAGGTAGAAATCACCCCCCCTACTGACGCACCATCACGTCGGACATCCATGCGACCTCAGTACCATCGCATGTCGGAGGATCATCTGGCCCTTCTCCAACAGGAAGTTTCGGCACTCTTGGTCAAGGGAGCCATCGAGCAAGTTCCTGTCCCAGAAGTAGGCCCTGGTTGCTATTCCCACTACTTTCTGATGTGCAAGAAGGACAAAGGCCTGCGTCCTGTCTTGGATCTCAGGAATGTTGACGCTAGCTCAGGTCCTGTCTGCTCTCGACCCTGGAGACTGGATGGTAGCGTTGGATTTGCAGGACGCTTAATTTCACATCCCTGTCCTGCCGGCCCACAGGCGTTACCTGCAGTTCACGGTAGGCCACGAGCACTTTGGCTTTACCAGCGCCCCTCGGGTGTTCATGAAAGTGATGGTGGTGGTGGCAGCTCATCTGCGCAGATCAGGGGTTCCAGTCTTCCCCTATCTCGACAACTGGCTGTTGAAGGCGGGCTTGCCCCAGGCAGTCGTCTCCCACCTCCAGACCACAGCTGACCTCCTGCATTCGCTGGGGTTGTCCATCAACTTGCCGAAGTCACACCTGACTCCCTCTCAGAAGCTCCTCTTCATCGAAGCGGTTCTGGACACAACACAGTTTCGGGTCTATCCTCCCGAACAGCGAGTCTGAGATATTCGGGTTATGATTCCGATCTTTCAGCTCCTAACCCGGGTTTCCGTCAGGATGACTATCAGGCTAGTAGGCCTGATGGCCTCCTGCATCCTGCTGGTGGACCATGCCAGAAGGCATTTGCATGCTCTCAGTGGGGCCTGAAGTTCCAGTGGGCACAACATTAGGGGAACCTGTCCGATTGCGTCCAGATCTCGGAGGATACTGCACACCAATTGCAGTGGTGACTAATGAACCAGGATTGGGTCGACGGCAGATTCCTCTCCCTTCCCCAACCAGAGTTCACAGTGGTGACCGATGCATGACTTCTCAGTTGGGGCTGCTACGTGGGGGAGGCAGAGTTCAGAGGCCTCTGGTCTCCGGCGGAGTCTTGGCTCCACATCAACCTTCTGGAGCTTCGGGCGATTCGTCTTGCACTTAGAGCATTCCTCCCTTCTGTCCGGGGTAGAGTTGTGCAGGTGTTCACGGACAACACCACCGCCATGTGGTACTGCAACAAACTAGGCAGGGTGGGGTTGTGGACCCTATGTCAAGAGGCCATCTGCCGCTGGACATGGCAGGAACATCACAGCATATCCCTGGTGGTTCAACACCTGGCAGGTTCGCTGAACACTAGGGCGGACGAACTCAGCTGCAGGTGCATGATGGATCACGAAAGGCGTCTTCACTCGGAGGTGGTGCAAGGTCTCTTTCAACCGTGGGGAGAGCCTTGGTTAGATTTATTCGCCACCAAAGAGAACATGTAATGTCAGCAATTCTGCGCTTTGGAATTTCCAAGGCGGCACTCGGTAGCAATGTTCCCTCTAATTGTTTTCCTCTGTGTGCGGCTGTGTAGGTACTCTGTGCGCTGCAGCCATGGCTATGTGCGCCAGCAACCAGACCGCGCTTGTGCTGAGCGCCAAGTATCACTCCAAACGTTTGCTTAAAATATGCCTCTGGCTCCCATCCTGGTCATTCATTCTTACATCCTGCAGATAATAAAATAAGTACTGCTGTGTTGGGTAAAAAGCCACTTGGGGCCATATTATAAGAACGGCGTTAACATTATCGCCGTTTTAGCGTCGGGAAACTGCCGCTAAAACGGCGATAATGGGCTTGATAATATGCCCTTGTGAATTCCTATAGAAGCCAAGGTTTGCTGTCCTTCACACCAGAACCTGGGCTTCTATTGGAATTCAGTAGGGCATTCTATCAAGCCCCTTATCGCCGCTTTAGCTGCAGTTTCCTGCCACTAAAACAGCGATAATGTTATCGCCGTTCTTGATAATATGGCCCTTGTTGTTTACAGACACCAGTGCTTAATTTGCGCCAGTGGCTGGAGGCATCGGCGGTTCTGGATGTATTTATTATAATCGGATCTCCATCCAAATAGACAAAGGCAGAAAGGGCGAATGGAGAATACAAAGACAGGAAAACAGTAGGAAATGGTGAACCAAGAGATTAAAAGGGAACCCACATGCGTAAAAATAAAGAGATGGGAAGTGTAGAGAGGTGGAAGAGTTATGATGCGTCATCAAGACGAAACAGTCCTGGTAATCTGCGACGCCGGAATTCGGTAGCTCCAGCAGCGAGCGCTTAATAAATACTGTGGGCTCTTTCACGTAATAATACTGTTTACAGTCCCCACCGAGCGTCAGTTTACGTGGCACCAGTCACCATTTGAAAGCGCTCTCAATGTTTTGCGTTGATTCACTTCTACTTGGAATTTCCGCTTTCATAACTGTTTATGTACAACCCTGGTTTATTTAATAATTGGCAGTAGCCTGACAAGGTTTCAGAAATAGATGGGCCTTTCGATTGAGAGACGGTGCTTTCCCGCTGCCAAAGAATCTCGGGTGCACCAGATGAATTGTTAGCGTCTTTTATTCCCCACACACTTAGCGTCTTTTATTCACCACACACTTTTTCCTTTAGATCCAGGTAGATACAGCAATTCGAGACGCTCACGTTATTTTGAGAGGAGTCATCTATTCTGCATTATAAGTCTATATAGATGCAGTCGAGTTGTCTTTAAATATGGGCAAATATTCAGAAATGTGTTTTTAGAAAATTGTGGATAACCTGACAACTAGGAAGTGAAAACGAAAATGTTTTTCACAGTTTATCAAGTTAGTTCCAAGGTAATTAACAAAATTAAACTGAGCTCGTTGTATATTAGTATAATTATGCAGAATTTTTTCGGAGCAGCCTATGTGATATATATTAAGGATGTGAATGGCTCTCTCTCACTCACATTTCCCTCCTGAGCTACCCAGGGGCCCCCCCTTTGTGGGTCTTGATAACAAAGTGCTAATCTGCTCTCACCACCCCATGCACCTTCTCTCTGCGTCCTGCTACAAGCGGCTCTGCACCATCGCGTTCCTCAGTTAGGTGCCCCACTGCAACAATGCCACTGATACAATTATGTGATCTGGGGATTCAGTGTGAAACACTATATGTTGAGGTGTTCTGTGTCCGGCCCAGCGTGCCTCAGCTGAGCCTCAATCAGTGGCGGTAGCAGGGGTAGTCTATATTTACAGAATCCCCCTTCTTTGGCCCCTGTCATGCCTTTCTAATGGGATTTTTCCCTACATTTGCTACAGGGAGTCGGAATTGTTTTTTGGAGCTACTTCCATAAGGCAGGGTTGCTGAATACCAAGGCTGGCTAGTTTTTGACAGTAATGCAGCAAGCCCAAAAGCACGATGTGTGCTTTACACGCCGTGCTTTTAAACTTGATGCATGTCTTCGCTTAATGGAGCGCGGCTGAGGGCGGATTGTGGGCACTTGTGAAAGTTTTCCTGTTAATTGCAGCCTCCTACTGTGCTGCAATTAACAGGAATATTTTCACAATGGCCCGCAATCAGCCCACAGCTGTGGCCTATTAAGAAAGAAATGTAGCAAGTGTAAGAGCCACTTGCTACGGAAAGCTTCCCCACATCATGAAAATTACCGTTTTTCGCGCAGCTCGCGTTTTAAAAGCGGTGGCACAAATGATCTCCCGGTATGTGCGCGCTTCACTAAGGACAGTGCGCGCTCAGGGCCACTGAGGTGTGCGGGTGCATTTTGCTGGGAACACTGCTCGCTAGGCGACGCTTTTTGTCTCGAGTGGAGTTGCGGTCTTCTATACACCTTTACCACTTCTGCCCAGAGTGCTGAAGAAGATCAAGCGTGACTGGGCCCAAGTCATTCTTGTGGCTCCAAAATTGGGCACGAAGAGTCTGGTATCCCGAGCTGCTACCCTTGGCCATTGATCCTCCGATCAGACTCCCTCTTCTGGACGATCTTCTGTCACAGCAGCAGGGGACGGTCCTCCACCCGAACCTGTCCAGTCTCCTCCACCTTGCGTGGAGATTGAGCAGCAGCAATTGGCATCGTTTGACCTGCCTCCCGGAATCTGTGATGTTCTCTTGGCAGCCAGGTGTCCCTCCACTAAGACGGTATACGCCTGCAGATGGAACAAATTTGTGGGACAGTGCACAGTAAAGGCTGTAGATCCCTTCTTTCTGAGGTCCTCTTGTTCCTCCTTTCTTTGGCTCAGCAGGGCTCTGCTCTGGGCACTCTAAAGGGCTACCTCTCGGCCATTTCAGCCTTTATTAGGCTTCCTGATCTGCCTTCTCTTTGCAAGTCCCCTGTTGTGAATCGCTTCCTTAAGGGCATTACTCATCTTTTTTATCCTGTTCCCTTCGTAATGCCCCAGTGGGACTTGAACTTGGTTCTTACTTATCTTATGGGCGCGCCCTTTGAGCTGCTACATAACTGTCCTCTCAGGCTTCTGATCTTAAAAAACGTCTTTCTGGTGACCATCACCTCTGCATGCAGGGTGAGTGAGCTTCAAGCACTTTCTTCTAAGCCTCCTTTTCTGACTTCATCCAGACAAGGTTGTCCTTCCTTCCTTCCCAAAGTGGTTACTCCTTTCCATATTAGATAGAGCATCACTTTTCCTTCCTTCTTTCCGCCTGCGCATCCTTCCAAAGAAGAAGAGAGACTCCATCGTCTGGATCCAAAAAGTGCGCTTTCCTTTTACTTGGATCGCACAGAACAATTCCTGGTGGATGACCAGCTCTTTGTTTGCTACGTGTGCGCCCAAAAAGGTCGGGTCGTGCATAAACAGACCTTTTCTAGGTGGGTTGTATTGTGCATCAAAGCTTGTTATTCCTTGGCAAAGAAGGAGCCTCCAGTGGGGTTGGGTGCCCCTTCCACCAGGGCGACGGCAGCTATCACTGTTTTGGAACGTGGAGTCCCCTTTAATGACATCTGTCAGGCAGCTTTGTGGACATCGCTGCACACGTCCACAAAACATTGCTGCCTGGACAGCCAAGTCCGGAGAGACGGCTTCTTTGGCCGTTCGGTTCTCCAGGACTTCCTGGTGTGAACTTAGTTTGCAGATCCACTTCCAGGGTTGGTGTTCCTGGGGTATCTATTCTAAGGTAAGGAATCTATAACTAACTGTTTCTTTCAGATGAACAAATTACTTACCTTCGGTAATGATATATCTGTAAGAAACAAAGGTTAGTTATGGATTCCTTACCGCCTCACCCATCCTCCCCGTCTGCGAACTGACTTCTAGGGTTAAGGACTTCCTTTCAGGGCCCTAGTTTTCTGCACCAGTGGTCAGTGTCTTTTATGGCTCTGCGCTTCTGGTGTGGAAAGTCGTGTACAGACCTGACGTCAGTGTGCAATGGCGGCATCTGTGTAGCTACCTCGATGTCATCCCGGTGACCACGACGCCAACGACGATCCCAGAACAGACCAACGCCACCTTTTGACGAGCAGGGGTACTGCTGACGAAAAACTTTCCGGATCCAGTCTGACGCCTGGGGGTAATTCTAAGGTAAGGAATCTATAAGTAACCCATGTTTCTTACAGATATATCATTACCAAATGTGAGTAACTTGTTCTACACAACCAAAGCTGAGAGGGTGGACTCCTATTTAAAACAAAGGAAAACCACTGCACCTTTTCTAGCAAGCACCCAAAGGGCAGGCTTACCCAGCCTTGGCATTCCTACAAACAATTATAACAGAGTGAATTTATAGATCTTGTCAAAGCAAGCAGGCCAGCTGCCTGCCCTTCTGACCCTTGTCCACCATAAATCTTTAGAACATTCTTGTAACTTCCTCTGCTGCCACACCAGTAAGAAGAATCATTAATAATTTTTAAGTACATAAATCTTTCCAGAAGACTCAAAAAAGGCATACATACGCCCATTATTAAACAAACAGCTACAGACCGATTACAAATCAACCTTTTCTAGGCAAACTGATAGAAAGAGCAGCATTCACTCAGATGTCACAATTCATTGAAGATAACTCCATACTTTCCGACTTCCAAACAGGATTCCAACCAAGAAGAGGCACAGAATCTGCCCTCATCGCCCCCTAGGATGACCTTAAAAACATAGTAGACTGTACTGAGTTTGCTGCACTACTTCTCTTGGACCTTTCAGTTGCCTTTTAAACAGTTGACCATGACTCTCTAATCCAAAGAATCTACAAAGCTGGCTTAGAGGGGACTGTTCTCGAGTGGCTCACATCCTACCTTCAAATCAAACGTCATCCACACTCCCCCTTTCTCATCCAAACCATACTTCACACAAGAAGAAGTCACTCAAGGCTCTGTCATCGCACCCATGCTTTTCAACATCTACATGAAGTTATTACTGGCGATTTTGAATGTATTTCAGCTCACATGCTATAACTATGCACATGACACATAAATATGTCTTAAACTGGAAAGCCCCAAAGACATCGGAAACCCAAAAATATTCAGATGCTTCAGAGTGGTTGATCAGTGTATGATATGGAGCCATCTCAGATTGAAATCTTCTAAAACTGAAATAGTCACGTGTGGCGATTGAAAAAATTACGATCCACTCTGCACCGGCCTGAATATCTGGGACCAAATACTAAAGTATCTTAGGAAGTAAGAAACTTTGGAATTACCATGGACTCTACATTATTAATAAATGCCCAACTAGACAAGTTAGAAAGATCACTCTAGATTATGATGAAAACTCCATGACGCATCTTTGCCCACCTAGGATTCCCAGGGAAGGTCCAAGCTACTATTTCTCTTGTACTGTCTAAACATGTTAACGCCAATGGCCTCTACCATAGATCATCTTTATCAGCTATGAAAAGACTACAACAAATGCAGAACTCTGCTGCCAGACTACTCCTGCATGTAAAGCCACAAACCCATATCCTTGCGGGCTGCATGTTGGTTACCGGCTGCTGGAAGATCCACCTTCAAGCTGCTTTGCATCACCCACAAAGCAATACATTTAACAGAACCACTTTGATTCTCAGTGGTAGCGTGGGTCGAGCGGCCCAATGCTTCTCGGGGGGGGGGATTCAGGAGGGGGGGAGTTGAAAGATGGAATAGGGGGTAAACTCAGACTCGCACCTCAAAATACGTTCGGCAACAGCAATAAATGATTGCCCAGTCAAATACTTGCCTTACTAAAAATAAATGGGACCTTCTAAGTATTTAGTTATGCAGCACAATATCCTTGGTGCAACCACATCAATTGTTGCGTGGCTAAAAATGTATAAGGTCCCAAAGGCGAGAGATTTATTGGCTATGCCAATGCTTTGTGTGGTTGTGTGTGTCTGTGGTTGTATGTCTGTGGTTGTATGTCTGGGGTTGTGTGTCTGTGGTTGTGTGTCTGTGGTTGTGTGTGTGTGTGGTTGTGTGTCTGTGGTTGTGTGTGTGTGGTTGTGTGTGTGGGTGTGGTTGGGTGTGGGTGGTGCGGTTGTGGGTGTGGGTGGGTGTGTGGATGTATGGTTGGGGTTGGGTGTGGTTGTGTGTGTGGTTGTGGCTGGTTGTGTGTGTGGTTGTGGGTGTGGTTGTTGTAATGGCCCGATATTTGTCAACAACAGGTCATGCAGACATATCCACCCTTGGGACCCAAAAAGATATAAAACTCCACAATACTTACCCAAATAGAAACAATTACAATTATATAGCCCTTGCCGAGAGGACTCGCACACTATATCAATCCTCCTAGTGACAGGCGCTGCGCGTGAGGCAATTTACCGCTCCTCTCCGCCACAGAATACTCACCTATGAAGATCTGCATATATTCAACACACATACACATAATACCTCTCATAACAAGGCTGGGGATGGAAGAATTGAAAAACAATGAAAAACAAAAATGTCGTCGTATGGAACACCGTTGGCGTCTGAACTATTACGACTCTGATAAACAGATCTACAGGACAGCCCTCAGGTCCTATAATGCACTTGTGGTTACCGAGAAAAGCAAATATTTTAAATCTCAGATTGATTCTGCAAAATATTCCTCAAAAGAGTTGTTTGCAGTTATAAATAAACTAACGGTTCCCAAGGCTCTGAACAAATTAGGCAGTCAACAGTTTGTTGATGATATGGCGTCCAATTTTAAAAGCAAAGTGCTGGATATTGTCTGTAATTTTAAAAATGGCGTAGGTGCTCAGTCGGTCCCTAGTACGCAGGTGGCAGCTGCCGGCATGAACAAGTTTCCAGAGTTCTCTCCTGTCTCAATTGATACAGTGAGCCATCTTATTTTGGCCTCCAAATCAGGTTCTCCATCGGATCCGTGCTCATCAGCCTTTTTAATGGATCTAGTGGACCTGGTGTGTCCTGTATTAACGGACATTTTTAACAGAATGTTCTCTCAAGGCAGCTTTCCAACTATCTGGAAAGAGACCTCTGTGCTCCCGCTTCTCAAGAAACCTACCTTAGATGCATCCACAACATTGAATTATCGTCCCATTGCGGTCTTCCTCTTCCAGCTAAAATTGTGGATAAAATTATGAATGTCCAATTGACTCAGTTTATTGATGACAATGGGCTGTTGGATCATTCTCAGTTCTGCTTCCGCAAGGAACACAGTACTGAGACGGCACTTATTAAGGCGACCGAAGAAATTAGAGCGGTTATGGACGGGGGAGGCACTGCAGCATTAATCTTGCTTGATCTCTCCGCCGCGTTCGACATTGTTGATCACACTCTCCTGACCCACCGATTAAAATCCTTAGGTGTGGAAGGCATGGCATTGGCCTTGCTGGCTTCCTTTTTGCAGGAGAGGAGATCAACGGTATCGCTCGACGGGTTCAATTCGGAGCCTTATGTGCTGCCTTGTGGTGTTCCGCAGGGAAGTTCGTTGAGTCCACTGTTGTTCAATGTCTATGTCACTGAACTTGCTTTGCTGATCAGAGATTATGGCTTCTCATTAACATCATATGCAGATGACTCTCAGATTGTGGTTGCAGCCCATAAAAAACAGAGCTACCCGGCTGTGCAATTCCATAACTGCATGGGCGTCATTAACATCTGGATGAGTAGTCACTGCCTTAAACTAAATTCTGAGAAGACGGAAGTGCTGATTTTCGGCAATTTAAAACCTTCCTGGAGTAATCTTTGGTGGCCCGCAGAAATGGGTCTGCCGCCCATTCCAACGGCAAAGACAAGAAACCTGGGCATTCTGATTGACAACAGATTGACGTTCATTCAACAATCCAATGCCATTGTGTCTGCGTCACACTTCCTGATAAAAAAAATCAGGAAGGTACTTCCTTACATCCCTGAGGAAACCAAGAAAGTGGTCATCACCTCCCTAATCCAGTCTAAATTGGATTATTGTAACGGGCTCTATTTGAATGCCCAGAAACAATGTCTGAGGAAACGGCAGGCAGTTAAAAATTCAGCTGCTCGCTTCTTGCTGAGCCTCCCCCGGCATAAATCCATCTCTGAAGAAATTCGAAAGCTGCGCTGGCTTCCAGTGGGGCAACGGATTAAATTCAAGGCGCTTTGTGTTACTTTAAGTCCTTGACAATGAAAGGCCCATTGTTCCTGCAGAAGCTTTTTAGGTGGTACAAGCCAGGTAGATCACTTCGCTCCACAAGTGCTAAATTACTAACAGTGCCGAAAATTTGGACCCTGCAGTGGGGAGGGCGGAGTTTTCATTATGGCACTTCTAAGCTGTGGAACCTGCTACCACCCGAGATCAGAAATGCTAGCTCTCTTTTGAGCTTTAGAAAAAACTTGAAAACCTGGTTGTTTCAGTGAAGGGAGCTGGTTGGGGATCTGCTCATGGTTCTAGCGCCTAGACACCATTTTTGGTATTTGTGCGCTTTATAAATATCATTATCATTATCAATTAGAATTTTGCCCTATGCTGGGAGCAGGTCAAGATTCCGTATCACAATTACTTGCCAGAAGGGTATTTACCCATCCTTCTACAATGAGCATTTGGTCAAGAAGGAGCCAGTACTCCCACCATAAGGAAAACAGACAAAGAATTATATGCTCTGGGGTTTCTTTTATTACATTAAAAAAATAATACACGGTATGCCTTCTTCAAACTAACACCTAAATAATTGCTAAACGCAATCAGTGAAACATATATAGAACTTATATGTATATAAATGTATAGAACCTGAAAATAGAAGAAGATAGTTAGGCAAGAATAGTAGGAATATAAGAATTAGTGGAACACCTCACCAACTGTCTGCTCATCCCGCTTCCACTTCGCCAGATGGGAGCCCATTTCTCTGGCCGAATCGGAAGACAGGGCGGTACTATTCGCTCCACCGTCACAGCTGCACGTCTGCCCTGTGTTGGACTTCCGAATATCGGAACTCAGACACCCCTTTTAGTACGAGTGGAAACGTAAGACGAAGCTCCTGTGAGCCGCGCCCCCTTTTCCCATCAGATTCCATACCACTCCGCACCAAGGCCACAGCTTTAGCTGGTCAGGCGTCTGTTATGACTTCAGAGCAGAGCGAGTACATTCCTCCGACAAGAACCAGTTCCTACCAGTATACGAAGTGCAGAAAACAAGTGAAAAGCAAAACATGGCTTCTCACCTAGAAAGGCTCAGAAGATGGCAACAGCTTAGAAAATGGAGTCGCTCAAGCATAGGCCACTATTCCCGTAAACGAGCAAAGTTAGTATGCAAGAGGGCATAAGAGTATGCCAAAGCCAAATAGCAGCAAAACACACAAGATGATGGACGGAATGTTGCACAATGGCAAAACATTCACCCCCAGTCACAGATTTGGGTGTAATCCATCGTTATTTTGCTCACCAAGCCACCCCAGTTCAGACATGGCCATATGCAAATCAGTATTGACCCTGTGCCTCATGGGAACAGTCCAGACTGAACTGCCAAGCCATGTCTTTCCTGGACCGGAATCAAGCACCCTAGGATCGGTTTCTGGCTATCAGCTGTCTTCAGCCAGGATAGCTTGACTCCAGTGGTTTAGTGAGCACGGGACCCACGTCTGGGCATACCCTTCCCACATAGGGTGAACAGCAAAACACACAAGATGTTGGACGGAATGTTGCACAATGGCAAAACATTCACCCACAGTCACAGATCTGGGTTTAATCCATTGTTATTTTGCTCACCAAGCCACCCCAGTTCAGACATGGCCATATGCAAATCAGTATTGACCCTGTGCCTCATGGGAACAGTCCAGACTGAACTGCCAAGCCATGTCTTTCCCTGACCGGAATCAAGCATCCTAGGACCGGTTTCTGGCTATCCGCCGTCTTCAGCCAGGATAGCTTGACTCCAGTGGCTTAGTGAGCACGGGACCCACGTCTGGGCATACCCTTCCCACATAGGGTGAACAGCAAAACACACAAGATGATGGACGGAATGTTGCACAATGGCAAAACATTCACCCCCAGTCACAGATCTGGGTTTAATCCATCGTTATTTTGCTCACCAAGCCACCCCAGTTCAGACATGGCCATATGCAAATCAGTATTGACCCTGTGCCTCATGGGAACAGTCCAGACTGAACTGCCAAGCCATGTCTTTCCTGGACCGGAATCAATCATCCTAGGACCGGTTTCTGGCTATCAGCCGTCTTCAGCCAGGATAGCTTGACTCCAGTGGCTTAGTGAGCACGGGACCCACGTCTGGGCATACCCTTCCCACATAGGGTGAACAGCAAAACACACAAGATGATGGACGGAATGTTGCACAATGGCAAAACATTCACCCACAGTCACAGATCTGGGTTTAATCCATCGTTATTTTGCTCACCAAGCCACCCCAGTTCAGACATGGCCATATGTAAATCAGTATTGACCCTGTGCCTCATGGGAACAGTCCAGACTGAACTGCCAAGCCATGTCTTTCCTGGACCAGAATCAAGCATCCTAGGACCGGTTTCTGGCTATCAGCCGTCTTCAGCCAGGATAGCTTGACTCCAGTGGCTTAGTGAGCACGGGACCCACGTCTGGGCATACCCTTCCCACATAGGGTGAACAGCAAAACACACAAGATGATGGACGGAATGTTGCACAATGGCAAAAAATTCACCCCCAGTCACAGATCTGGGTTTAATCCATCGTTATTTTGCTCACCAAGCCACCCCAGTTCAGACATGGCCATATGCAAATCAGTATTGACCATGTGCCTCATGGGAACAGTCCAGACTGAACTGCAAAGCCATGTCTTTCCTGGACCGGAATCAAGCATCCTAGGACCGGTATTCTGGCTATCAGCCGTCTTCAGCCAGGATAGCTTGACTCCAGTGGCTTAGTGAGCACGGGACCCACGTCTGGGCATACCCTTCCCACATAGGGTGAACAGCAAAACACACAAGATGATGGACGGAATGTTGCACAATGGCAACACATTCACCCCCAGTCACAATGGATTTAGGCCCAGATCTCTGTACTGGGGTGAATGTATGACATTGATCTGCATTCTGTCCATCAATTGTTGGTTTTGCATTTGTCACCCCGAGTGGGATGGGTATGCTCAGACGTGAGTCCCATGCTCTCCACACCACTGGAGTCAAGCTATCCTGGCTGAAGACATTCAGGTTAAGCCGCACTTGTACTCCCAAGTGTCCCACTCCAGTTCATTATTAAAGTAAAAAATGTTCCATTGTTGAAGCAATATATGGAACTCAAGTACCACGGGCTGTAAGGCCAGTAAATCAGTCTTTCCCACTCAGTAAGACCTTAGCGACCAGAGTTTCTGAGCGTGCCCCCTTAATAGGCACTGGAGCTGCAGCGGCTGTTGCCGGTAAGTTCATCTCATGCGGCGTGGCAGGGGGTCCTTGACACTCCTCTGATGCTTAGTAAGTCTCTTGAGATCCTGCCCCGCGTCTCAGTCGGTGCCCAGACCTGCTCAGGTCACAACAGTGGCCTTCATCTCACGACAACTGTCTTAGTCAGACAATGCTTCTTGCCTTGTCTGGCCCCTCGGGGTCACAAACTCCACTATGTTCACAGGCTGTGGCCCGATTGGCACAACAGCACTCTTCACAGCAGCCCCTCTTGGCATATGAGGTTGCCAACTTAGTTCTGCACAGGAGGTATGGCCCGATCAACACGACTGCACTCTTCACTGCGCCCGAACCTGGCATATGGGGTGGCCGAGTTAGCTCTGTTCGTGGGGTACAGCGTGATTGGCACAACAGCACTCTTCATGGTGGCCCCAACTGGCATACGGGGTCGCCGACTTAGCTCCGCCCACTGGCTACGGCCTGACTGCATGTCACTACACTTTACTGTGGCACTCCTTGGTATATGGGTATGCCGTCTTTTCCCTGGGCAATGACAAGATCAGTACAGCAGCTGTCTCCTCACACTTTGCTACAGGGTGCAATCACCAGGATACCCTACTGGAACTTACTCCCTCCAGCGCTCCCCTCTTCCTCACAGGGCACATTGGTCTTGGCTGGCATGCAGGCGCTGGTGCTGCAGGGAATGTTGGGGGATCTGCTTCCTTTTTAAATGCCCGCTTCTCTGCCCTTCCCTCCAGAAAGCAGTCTGTCACAGCAGAATTGACTCAAAATCTGGTAACCCTATAACTCCGGACATGGGATTGACAAGAGTTTCACACCTGGATGTGAGCCACAGTGATATGTGTATCAAAAAGTTACCTCAGCCCTACTTTTTGATTCTTCTACAGTCCCCATCTCCTTTCTGAGATGTGCCCAGGTCCCTTCCCAGTGACCCTTCTCTGAATAAAATAGCCCCCTTTGAAGTGTAGTGGAGAGCCTGGCTCTTCCTTACTCTCGTATCCCACCAAGCTGACAGGAATGCAGCAATCCTCAAATCTGTCTGGGGGGTTCCTCTACCTCCTCATGTCCCTCCAATTAGCCCTGGGTGTCTTAAAATGGAACCCAGAATCTGCCATGAATTGTACCATTTACAAGCATACATACACATGCATATAAAAAATACCTACTAAACAATCCCTGTCCAAGACCATTGATAGGCACACATATTCCCAGCCCATTTACAACACACATGCATTGTGCAGCGGTATACACTAAATTGATGTAGGCCCGGGTGAGCTAAACACACAGCAGCAGAACGTTAGTTGAGTGAGCCTGTAGGCCTCTCTCTAGTGACACAGGTAAAAAGGACCTGTTCACTTCTACTAATCACTACACTGCCTGCTGCCACCACTTCGCTCGTGTTGTTTAACTCCTGCCAAAGTCTTTAACCATTATGAGGGTAGCGCTTTGGGTGCCCTTTCTGGTCCAAACAGACAGCAGTCCGTGTGATAGGCCTATGTCAATGCTCACAAGCATGGTCCGTGTTCGCCCATGACAACAAAAAATCAGCATCAGGGATCCAGACATCATTACAGTTGGGGCACTCTGAGCAGGGGTGCATGTTCATCACCATGCATCCCATCACCATGTCCCAACAGGCTGCATTCTTCGGTGCTGAGAAGGATCTGGATGGGTGCAAACAGGGAGTCAAGTTACAAGTTCCCCTATAACTGTTGACTAATCTTCAAACTATGAGCTCGGGCATTTATCAAATGTTTCTTCTAACCCCTGCTCCTTTAGGCAGACACCACAACATCATCACATCCTCCTTTACTAAAGCTACCTGTAGAAAAACCCGGTCCTACCCCCTTCCTAACCCTACTCTCACCACCACGTCCTCCTCTTCTGCCTCCACACCAACAGATGGAGTGAGTATACAATGATGATGATGAAATTATAATAATGAGGAAGGGTGAAGACACAGGTGACAATGCCTAAGATATTCCTGAGATTCAAGCAGGGCCCTCTGCCACCAAAGATGCTGAATGGGGAATGATCCTGAAGCTGGGAGGCGATGCACATGAACCCTCGTCCTACCGACCAATCACCATGGAATGCCAAGATTCTGTGCAAATTGCTAGCATCTCGCCTAGGACCATATATGCCACACCTTGTGCAAGAGGATCAATGTGGTTTAATCCTGACCGAAACACAGCCATGAACTTACGGCGACTCAACCATGTCATGCACGCAGTGAACACGCGGGAAGAGCAAATGGTACTTGTTTCTATAGATCTAGCCAAGGCATTTGATACAGTGGACTGGGTATACCTCTCGGAGGTACTCAGGGTCGTGGGGCTGGGCCCCAATTTCCGCTGCTGGATCCGGAACCCAGTGTGAGGGTCAAATTAGGGGAGGGGGCACGCTCTGAGGAATGGCAGTTGGGACGAGGTACCCGTCAGGGGTGCCTACTTTCGCCCCTCTTGTATGCCTTGGCTATTGGCGGTCCACGTCAGAGCTGAGCTAGACCAGTGGGGACTCAGGGTGGGAGACACCAACCATATTATCTCCCTGAAGTGACCGCAAACACAAGAGTTGGTGGAGAAACAGTCATTTAATACCGTTCAACTCCTCAGCTTCCAGGGAATAAACTAACAGTCCCAGAAGCATTGAATACATACATTCTATCACCAAGGTAATGACCAACCTGGTGATAACAGAACATTAATACTTCATAGACATGGCTGACATACTACACTCCCTTTACGCAGACAATGCGCTTTTTTATTTAGCGTCCCCTCTGGAAGCAGTGTCAGAATTGCTGCGTCTGCTAGATAATTTCAGATGGGTTTCTGGTATCTGGGGATCCAGGTTGCGTTGACAGACACACAAGCAGTGACATTTAACATAGATCAGATGCTCCTGACCCTACAGCAATCGGTGGCTTTCTGGAATACCCTCCCACTGTCACTGATGGGCAGGCTGGCCATCGCAAAGATGGTGATGCTCCCCAGGGCCCTATATGTGCTCCAGAACTCACTCTGCCCGCTACGGACGCACATCTTTACAAAACTGAACATGTTACTGACGTCACTGCTCTGGACCGGAAGGAGGAGCAGGGTGGCCCTCAATACTATCGTACGGAGTTACGAGTAGGAAGGTCTAGAAGCTCCACTATTTGATTTATACTATTACGCAGCTCACTTGCAACATGCGGCCCGATGGATGGCAGAGGAAGACAACTGGGAAAGACGCTTACTGGCGTGAAGGACAGATGCGATAACACTGCAGATTGCACTGATGCAGGGCAAGGGAGCGGAGGGAATACTCCCATATGTAGTGAGACATACGGCGAACATCTGGCAGCGATTTGTTGAACAGATTTTAGGGAAAGCACCATTCCATAGAGAGCTGCCGATCTGGGTACTGGCCCCCTTCTGAGAGATGAGAACACACATGTCTTTTCGGACATGGAGCGATGGCGGCTATGAGGTCCTTGCTGACCTTTTTCCAAATGAGACCTTCATCTCCTACGAGCAGGCCATCGAGAGCTTTAGCCTGGGGCAGGGGCATTACTTACACTATTGCGGCATCCAGGAGGTAGTCAAAACTATGTGGCCACAATACCCAGACATTCCCCAAGCAACACAAGCACTAGATATCCTACTCACATGCTGCACTGGTCGTCGAATGGTCTCCCTCCTATACAAAGCCATGAAGCAAGACTCCACGTCTCCAACACCGTCATCAAGGGCGGCCTGAGAGATCGCCGCACACAGATAGAGGAGAGACCGTGGGCATCCATAAGCGCTCTTACACGCACTGTTTCATGCAATGCTAGATTTAAATTAACTCAATAAAACTTCTTACACCGCACTTACCGGACACTGGTAAAGCTCAACCTCATCTCACACAACAAAGATAGTAGATGCCCGAGCTGCACTGCAGAAAATGCAGACTTTATTCACCTGGCATGGGAATGCCCGGTGGGGAGTCAGTTCTGGACAGGGTAGCTCACAAGATAAGAAAGGGTTACTGGCCTGCTGATACAGAACAAACCATTGCAATGTCTCTTAGCCCATGTTCGTAAGCCCAAACAACGAAAACTACCCTACAAATTGTTACAACTAATGTTAGTTCTAGCCAGACGCAGGGTGGCCATAACATGGAAGGAGCAGAGAGGACCAGAGGTGCCGATTTGGCTCAAAGATATTTGTGAGTGAGCATTAACGGAAGAAGCACATATGAACCTCACACATAGAGATGATAAATTACAAGCAGACTTGACAGAATTGCTGGAATCAAGCAACCCTGCGCTAA
Organism: Lissotriton helveticus; assembly: GCF_964261635.1. Taxonomy (NCBI): domain Eukaryota; kingdom Metazoa; phylum Chordata; class Amphibia; order Caudata; family Salamandridae; genus Lissotriton; species Lissotriton helveticus. The sequence continues at coordinate 1,366,668,009 of NC_136065.1, forward strand.
TGGTGAGGAGTGAGTCCGATAACAATGCCTCAGCCGGTGGGGTGGGGTGGGTGGGGCGGATGAGGAAGGCCAATCTGAAAGGGAAAATCAGGGTGAATGAATGCTCTAAATGGGTGTCAGAAGCTTAAATGACCTACCCCTTGATCCGTTCCTTACTTTATTGTATATTAGACAGATTGAGTACCCCTACTGTCTTTGTTGAACCTCTAATGCCTTAACCTAAGACATAATGCAGAAGATAATGCACTGTTTGCTGTATTGTTGATGTTTTGTTCTTCCTGCAAAATGTAAATAAAGTTTTAAAAAAAATGCTGAATGGGAAGGCAATTGTTGCTGTGCTTAATGCCTCTCCAGAACTATCACCCAAGGTTTTATGATCCCCTTAGACAGCATTGCAGAGGTTTAACCTTAAAATCTTATCTTCTGCAAACTCGTGCTTCCTCTCTGATTTGTGGTTTAATTTATTTAATTATTTCCAAAATTCAGAGCAATGCAAGGCAGAACAGGGTCCTAGACCTTCATCATCACATTTGTAAAACCGCTCAACACTCTCGACACATAACACCCCGCACCCCCTTCCTCTCCCCAGGATTCCACCATAAACAAAGGAGAGGACATCCCCATGTCATGTATGGAAAACGTCAAAACCTCCCTCAAGCAGTGTAAGTTGGAGGCTCTATTAGCCGTAAAAGGTGCAAATATGTAGGGCATTTGAGCTCATGGAACTCCGCAGTAAGTAATGCTAGGAATGGATGTTATAGGTCAGGGAAGGAAGTTCCGTAATTCAATAAGTAGAGAGACAGACTTTCCATGCCTAGAATATACCATAGGCGATGGAGCCAGCCTTGGTGAGTGGGGATGTGCCTGTACCGCAGTGTGATAATATGTTCTGTAGGTCTTCCCTCAATGCTAGACCAATCTGCCTCACCCTACAGGATTTAAGTGGGAAGGTAAGCGCATTGGGTAGACCTAAAACATTATAGGCTTGGGAATGGGGTTATTATATATTTAGATGGCCATCTATATCATGGAGTATAGGAAAAGAAGGGTACCCCAACAATGGTTCAATGGTGACCTTAATAGGGATCACTTGGATTTGATATTAAATCAGACAGGGGAAGCATCCTGAAAAAAAAAGTACGTTTTTCCAACTCTATGAACTTTTGAAGAGGCGCGCTCCTAGGACCAGAACTTCTGGCCTCAAAAAGGCCTCCTGCGCACCCCAAAACACGGTTATCATGTAAATATGTATACAAAGTGCATGTACATTAAACCAATCATGTCACTGGGAGCACAAATTCACTTTGGAAAGAATGATTAAAAAAATAGGGCCTAGTGCTAATGTATTTTAACTTCCTCCAGTTTCAGGATGCTTCCCCTGTCCTGATGATGATCTTGACTTAACAAAGATCGAAACGTCGTCGACAACCCCCCAAGGAAAATCTTCCCCCATTGTATATATCTTTGTGGATCACCCCTTGTTGTATTTGTGATATTTCGTTTATTTCACTGTTTCACTTATGTCACGATACGCACTCCACCACTGATGTGACCACCTGAACTTATATATACATATGAAATCATTAAAATTTCACATGCTGCCCTACATGGTTTTGCTCCCTTACTGATTTAATATCAAATCCAAGTGATCCCTCTCGTTTTTTCAGGACCTATTAAGGCCACCATTGAACCATTGTTTTCTATAAATACATCTAAATCATGCAACACCTGTGCCCAGTAAGCTGTGAGTTTAGGGATGCCCATAGTAGGTGGGTTAGTGTGCCCAAGGAGCCACAGGAACTTGAATACTCAGGCCTACGGGGAGATTCCCTTTATGTGGCCGGGGAGGGGTAAGATACCAATAGGTTACTATTTCGGTCATCGTTTCAATGCCAGCTACATTTCATGCTGTGTCTTGCGTGGTAGTAAATATCCTCCCATTCTCGCTGTGTGAATGTGTGACCTAATTCAAGCTCCCAGTGTTTCTGACTTCTCTTTGTTTTGAAAGGAAAATTGCAGCGACTTTAGGGTGATCAAAGATCTGATTCACTTATTGGAGGAAGGTCTGATGAAAATGAGAAATCCAGCTTCAGGATCAGTGATACTGTCTACATTGGAAAAAAATACAAGGTTGCAGACACTTCTGCCTGTCTCCTGAATGATAAGAAAACTGGCTCATTTATTTTAGATGCAGCCAAGCAACAGTGAAGAAATCTTACATCCCTGTGTACTGCACCACCAGATAAAGACAGTTGCAAATTGGTCTGTAGAAGCAAGTGTTAATGTATTGGCTTCTGTCTTAGTCAACATTACTTACCTCGGCCATTTTATCTAGGTACACGAGGTGGTTGGGGTATAATATCAACCCTTTTATTCACAAGCTGTTGTAGGAAGATAACATTCAGGTGAAGGTCATTTTGCAGGAGGACAATTTAATATTGTATCTACCATTATTGACAATTTAATGGATTCTTCTACAATAAATTTCAGACAAAAGGATATTGTACAATGGTTTCCTGAAGAGAACCTCCTTTAGACTTGAAAGCCAAGTTAAGACTATGAACTTGCCCATGCCCTTAAAAAGTGGTATCTTCAGAAAAAAGAGTTGTGTTACAAGACATCTATTCCAATGCAGAAAGTGATAATTCTCAACATACTCTTTAAGGTGTCAGACATACTCTGTTTACAGGTGGCAAAACCAACAAAGAGACTACTAGCATCAATATGGAATTTTCGGTCTTTAGTGCCGGTATGCATGTTACAAATTACAATAATCGGAGAGTCATCTGCAAAGACAGTAAATAGGCCAATCCAGTAAGTTTGGCTTGAACAGTAGAAAGGTGTGAACACCTAATTTTCATAACTAGAACAAAAAAGGCTGACTTTGCTGGTTTCACAACCTCCTGCTTGACCCTGCTTGTGGACTGCAAGATCCAATATGACTTACAAAACTAAGAAGACATTTCATCAGGCAGATGAGCACTTGGGATCATCCATCAGCTAAGGAAAGGAAATTCTTTTAGCAAAAAATTATGAAAATCTGAATCAGAGGTGCAATTGAGAAAGTACCAATGGAGCAGCACAATAAAAGCAGTTTATTTCCTTATGTCCAAACAAGTCCTTGCCTTGAGACCAATAACCGATCTAAGGGTACTTAACAAAATTGTCACACCTCTAAAATACAAGATGACTACTGTACAATAGGTTATACAGATGATGGAAAAAGAATGTTGACAACAGATATCAGACACATACTTTCACCCTCCTATGAAAAAGGAACATTGTAAATATTTCAGATTTGTACTGGAGGTATTCAGTATCAGTTCAAACGTTTTACAGTTTTTGATTAAATCAGCACAAGGGTGTGTACAAATGTCTGGCAGGGGAAGCGGTACACTAAAAATTGCCAAATGATACCAGTCTATCCCACTTAGATGTGTACTTGGTAAAGGAAAACCTTTCCAGCGCTGACACACCAGCTTACACCAGGTCATGCAGACTGTTTTACTGGAATTCACAGCCAGTATGAAGAGATTACTCCTCATCCATCGCAGCAGTAGGTGTTCTTAAGAGCGAAGTTGGCACAGTCAAGGCAGTGTTTTTCCCTACAAAAATATAGATAGCTCTACCATTACAGGAAGAGGTTCACCTTTACCAGATGTCACAGTCTCAAGGTTTAATGCCCTTGGCAAGACTACACAAGAGACCTAGTCTAAAGTGGCTCTCAAGTCAATAGTCGCAGACAACAGAAGGACGATCTGGTGGTTGTCACTAGGAGTGTGCAAAGTCACATAATTTTTTTAATCAAATTTCATAACAAATTGCAACTTAAGATCAAATTGTTATTTGCACGTATCTTGCATGACTTTTGATGCAAGAAATAATTTCACATTAAAACAAAAGTCGAGTGAGCGACCAGCAGGTGACCGATATGAGCAGAAAATATCTCTTAATGAGATTCTCTATATTGCGTTGGTTACGTCTAGATTAGACTACGCCAACGTCCTTTATTTGGGCCTATCGGACAACCTCCTTAGGCCCCTCCAGGTGGTGCAAAACTCAGCTGCAAGGGTGATTTTCAGACTGAAACCCAGGTCTCATATGGCCCCCTCATCTCAAGGCCTGACACTGGCTTCCAGTGAAAGAGTGGATAAAATCCAAAGATATGAAGGCGTGTATGTCGCTATAAACCTATCAGATCGTGAAGATCACCTTCCTCTGATTTCGCTTGCATCCCCAAGGTCCGTGTGGCACGTAGGGGCGGTAAATCTTTCAGTTTCCTTGGTGCTTAAACATGGAATAAACTTGCAGTGGCACTGCATTTGAGCACTGATTTGACAACTTTTAAGAAACAGCTGAAAACATGGCTTTTAAGAGTTAAGTCTTCCAAAGGGTGCAGTCATGTGTCAACCTCCAGCACCAGGACACTCCTGAGGGAGTAGCTGTGCGCTTTAAAAGTTACGCTCATTCATTCATTCCTTCCGGATTGCCCCTCCCTCGTGAAAACACTAATGCAAAGCTGCATTAAAAGATATGATAGATGCATCACAGACATTGTAGGTTGCACACCCAGGAAACCGAAGTTCAGGTACCAATGGACAAAGTAGGAGGCAGTCATACATATCATTGCCTTATAACTAAAAACTATATTCATAATGGTAAACAAAATGATTAAAATACAAATGGACATCCACCCTCTCAATGATCATACAGCGGAGCATGAGATCTTTCCTGCTCAAAACTAGCACATGGAAATGTGGGCATGGGCCAAGCTAAGACATAATATATTATCGTGCTTCATCTTGTAGGAGAACCACAAACAGAGTTAGACAGGCTAAGAAGACATGTAGGGATTTCACGTTAATTGTAGCTATATAAAAGTGTTGTTGACATGAATTTTCAAACAGGGAGAACACCATAAATAGACCTGGTTTTAACGTGCTGTGCAGTAAAATGAGCAGAGTTTGTTATTTATATGGTGTAGATGGCAATAGATCCAATAGGATTTAACAAATAAGACTGTTATAGTCCAATAACTTACGCATTTACAGAAGTGTAAAAGTGGCCCTTCACACCAGATCCTCTCTCCAATCCTCATAAATAAACATCTAAGTCACTTCCACTACTTGTGGGAGCTTAGAGTCCTTTTGTCACAACTGATAAGGCAACCTTTTAAACTAATACGCAAAACCAGCCTAAAACAACCCGCATTGAACACAGCATTTCTAACAGCAATCACATTGTTGTGTAGAGTGAGCGAGTTATAGGCACTAACAATCCCAGAACCGTATCGTCAAATAAAGACATGATAGTGATGAGGATCAACCTGCACTTTGTCCTTAGGGTGGTGTAACATTTTCATGTCAACCAATCTATTCAATTAGTTATGTTTTCAACAGCTAAAGTCTCTTTCAGAAAGAGTCCTCTACACGCTAAATGCCATGAGTGAATTGTCTTTCCAGCCTCGCTCGTCTCCTGCTGCCAACAACAAATCAATGTTTCCTTAAAAAAAATACATATATCCCCCTCCCCCCCCCCCCCCCGTGGCAGTCAGCGTTTCCGTAGGAAATGCGTTTTTTGTGTTGCTGATTTCTGTTAAAGACACTCGAGGAACAATCGAATTACCAAAATTGCACATACATAAGGTCACTGGTGACATTAACTTGTGGTCCTTTAGGCAGCTGTAGTGCAGAGTATGCACTAGACATTCACACAACAAGGTAGCGCTCCCTAATTAACCAGTAGAAAGTACTGCAGTCCTTTTATTAAAATGTTCTCCCCACAGAATAGGGTTCCTGGTGCATAATTAGGCGCAGGGAGATGGGGCATGCCCCCCCTTCCTTTATGTAAATGTAAATGTAAATGTAGGTGTACTTATATAGCGCAAACCTGTCACCCAAAGGGCATCCTGGCGCTTGCTTAGGGAACCCGTCCTGGTATTCCCCTGTGAGAAACCCCGGCAGGGTGTCCACAAGGTGAAAGCCAGGCATCCCGCCGCGAGGGGCCGTAGTGGAGATTAAGCAAGCTATTGCCCAGAGTTGCAGAGTGTGACCCTGTGATTCGAGTAGGCACCGGAGCGAGAATTGTCGAGTCCGTGGAATTTTGAGCCCGAGACCCGCCGAGGCGGGGAATCGAACCCTGGTCCACGGTCGATCTCAGCTTCCGGGTCTGCCGCCTCTAACCACTGAGCCACGCTTCTATTAATTATTAATTACTCAGCCGTGGTGAATGGGGTCCCCGGAGTCTAAGAAGGCTCGTGGAGGAGGACTGCACTCCCCCTCTCCCTTTGTATTAAATTTGGCCTGGGGAGGTGGGCTGCTGAGCTCCCTCCTCTTTTATTTACATTTTGGCCCAGAGCATGGGGTCCCCAAGACTAAATTAAGCTCAGGGAGGGGGCTGCACATCCCCCTCCCTTGATTAATTACTCTGCTCCAGGGGATGGTGTTCCCAGGGTCTAATAAGGCTCGGGGAGGGTGGCCGCACACACCCTCCCCTTTTAATTGTAACTGGCCACGGGTGCTGAAATCCTCCGGCCCAGTTAAGGCTTGGGGAGCGAGCTGCACACCCACTCCCCTTAATATATATATATATATATATATATATGTTTTGGCCCTAGCAGTTGGGGGTCCCCGGGGCATGAAGGCCAACATGTACGCTGCACATGCCAAAGGCTGTGCTCGGTGTGCGGATGGCAGCCTGCTGGATGTTTGACCACAGGGCCTGGCCGTAAGCAAAAGCCTGTTGCCAACTCCCATGGGTTGGCTGACAGCAGGGAGTTGAAAGCTGGACCTGGTTGCAACCTGGTTAGCTACTCTGGGTGGCTGCCTGCAGGGAGTTGGATGCCGGGCCTGGCATTATGTCTCAGCCCTACGGACAACCACTCACCGCAAGCAACAAAAGGCTTTATGTATGGTAAAAAAATATTACTTTATGTTACAACAAAAAAACAACTAGAAATTCACTGATATAAAAACAAAAGTTAAAGTAATGTTATATATTAGGTGTGATAAAATGATGTTTCTGTTTAAAAAAAAAATAATAATTCACTGAAAGAAACAAAGGTTAAAGTAACATTATAGTTAGGTGAATATGTTAGTGATAACATTAAAGTTTTGAACTGAAAAAAACACACTAGTTATTGTTAGCAGAGCTAACTATATCTCGTGCCCCCGCCATGCACTGCTTTTGACTTCAAGTATTACATCACTCATGACATGTTTTATATCACTTGTGACCACTGATGATATCTCAGATTACATCATTGATGACATCACAGATGAAATCTCAAATGACATCACTCATGACATCATCCAATAAGTGTGTTAGTTTTTATAGTTTACATAGTGGTGGGTAACTACCATATTATTTTTCTACCTTAGTTTGTACAGTCTGTATCCAGCTAATGCGTGTACGTTTTTACAAAACGCATGTACTCCTAATGCATCATAGATGTGTAGAGGTATTTAACACATTATATACTTTTGTATTGAAAAGTAAATTGGTGTGCATATGACAGATGATTACTTGTTACCAGTATGTTCCACACACGTTTTTTGCTTCTGCAGCAAAAGTTTCTACCAGGGCGGAGATTCTCCTGAGTTGATACTAAGTATTGTAAGCATCCTTGAGTTATTAGACAGAATCGTCTTAGTGTGACAATTTCTACATAACATAGAAGACTGTGTGCACCAGGTACTAACTTGTGTACATGCGCTTCTTTACCTTCAGAAGGCTTACACCACAGTATGAAGGCTGCCGGTAGTATGATCTTCAGCACCTTTCAGACCATGGTGATTTTAAGCTGATAGTGTCTTTTTTCACAACCGTTTCATAGAGTGTACACTGTTGTTACTAGATAACCTTTAATAATCTGTGGTGTATTTATCAGGAGAGTTTCACAGTCTGCAAACACTGTGGTACAGAGTAAACTCTCCCCATAGAGTAAACACTGTTTACAATACCCACTTTTCTACTCGTATCAACTTCATTTCTCAGTGCCGGTCAGTGACTGTCAGGGGTGTGAAACAGGTAAAGACTGTCCATATTAGGGGATTAATTTTGGAGCAGACGTTGAGCAGCTTGATGAACTTGGGTTTCTCTGAACAATTGTTTACATATTGAACATTGTGTGCAATGAGCATTTTCCATATATCTGTGGTGGATTGCTAATGTGAACTAGGCTTTCCATGAAGAATATCGCATAGGGTCAGTGTTGCACATAATACATGCTTGCTGCACCTAAAGGAGTAGTATCTGTGTTGGCATTAATGATGCTTCATATTATTTTGAGCTATTTTAAATTTTCAGGCTTCTAATGCTAGACTATTTTATAGAGTAATGTGTACAAAAGAAGCTTGGATTATGTCATCAGCAATGTCATGAGTGATGTCATAGAACATGTCATGAGTGATGTAATATGTATGGGTATAAGATGTGCATGGTGGTAGCTCAAGTTGTAGTTGGCATCTTTTTTTTTTTTTTTAGTTCAAAACATCACTGAAATATTCACCTAACATTAAAAGTAATTTTTTTCACAGATAGGATTTTTTCTCTATGGGATTTTTGAAAATTCTATGTCTAATAACTTTGGCGTTTGTGGACGGAATTGGCTGAAATTTTCAGGAAAATGGAACATTCTGTTTCTGAGCAGCCCCTGAAAATTTGGGGGGCCTTCGTCAAGGGGGGGCCGAGAAAAAAGGGGGGTACCACAACGCGTTTTTCCCATGTTAATTTCCATAGGGCGGTTGGCCTCACTTTTAGCCCGAACGGCTGAATGGATTTCCACCAAACTTGGCAAAATTGTAGGGACTGTTAGCCCGATGTGCCTTTGCTAGGTCTCAATATATGTGCTCCAGTAAATTTTGAGAAATTAACGCTCAAAAAAATATATATATCTGTAAGCGCGCTCCGGGCAGCGCCCCGGTTCGCGTACTTGACGCGTAACGGAACTTCGCGAAGCGAAGCTGATTGGCTCTCCGGTGTCTGTCAACATTCTAAACAGTCTGGAGCGGCCGCCATCTTGTCTCTCGGTAGGATCGAGAGACAAGAGGAGGCCAAAACAAAGGGGGAAATGACCATAAGGGGGCATAGTAGATCCTCCCTGACCCCCTAGGTTTGATGTGGAGGCTTTAAAAGGGCCCCGCGGGGCAAAAAAAAATAAAAAAAATTGGTTTTTTTTTTGCGTGGGTAGCGCCCGGTTCGCGCACCGGGAAGCGGTCCGGGGAGCGTACTATAAGGAAAAAAGAATGATAGACTATGATATTTTGAAATATTGTATGTTTATTGATTGTTCTTTTTGTTGTTTTTATTTTTTTATTTTTATTTAAGTAGCAGTATTAATGATTATTAAATATAAATTTATTTTTGGAATTGTGCACAGTATACTATAAGTCTGACTTTACATTATAATCAATTTGGTACTAGTTTATGAATTACATATAAAAATGATTAAAGACTCAAATTTTTTTTAATATTAAATATAATTTTATTTTTCTGATTCTTTTTCAAAATTTAATAGAACGTCTAACATTTGACTGTCCGATATGTCCTCTTGATGAGTGAACATAACTTCCCACATTTCACCGTCATCATAATGAAGTAAATAATCCACAGATTCTACACATTGTAGAAGTTCATGGTCTCGTGATTCATCCATGAATTCCAAGTCAATGGGTTCAATTATTTCCTCATTGTTCATGTCTAGGACAATTTCAAAGGAAACGTTCTGTTCTCCTTGCATTTTTGTGCTGAAATTTGAATAAAAAATAAATATATCAGTAGAGATAGGGCACTGTTGGGTTTAAGTTCTGACAGGTACTTTTGAGGCATGAAGTAGTACTATTAAAAAGTGCCTGTGAAAAAGCCTATGTAAATTCATAATTATACCACAGAAACCTAAATCAATCCATAATTATAATAAACAAGCCTTTCTAAATGTCTAACTCTTACAAAGGGATAGTATATAACTATCTGAAAATGTTTTCAAATTTATAAAATATCTTACCTTTTAAAAACAAGTTTAAGTTGTGAGTGAAAATGATCTTGCAATGTAGTTCAGGAAGTAGTAGTCAAAATGGCTGTGTTTCTCTCTCTTTTTTTATATATATTCAGGTACATAACCAATCAAATGTCAGGTAAAAAAAGTAGAAAATGAAAGTAACATTTTAATTGGTTGTCAATTCCAACACTTCAGATGTGTTTTGTGAAGTAATTTACCTCAGGGTATTTAGAGAGGTCTACAGGCTAAATGGAATTCCAACCAAATTTGTGAAAATGGTAGGGATTGGTATGTAGTATGAGCTAATCTATATTTGGTGAAAGTGTCTCCAGGGTTTCTTCTGTAAATTACTTTCCCACCTTTTTTAATGGAGCGCTTCCCGGTGAGCGCCCCGGTACGCGAACCGGCAGCGTTACGGGAGTCCACCATTTTGTGTTTCGGTCGAATTAAAATACAAGATGGAGGGCAAATAATGTTCAGAATGGGTAGAAGGAGGCACGGTAGACGTATCTTGACCCCCTAGGTTTTCTGAGGGTGGCTGAGGAGGCCCATATGTGCGAGAAAAAAAAACATTTTTTTAAAAAATTTCGCGCGGTTAGCTTCCGGTTCGCGTACCGGGTAGCGCTCCGGGGAGCGTACTTTGTTGAAAATTAGTGAAAAAAGTTAGAGTAAAATAATAATTGTGAGTGATTAGATGTAGGGTAGCTCTGAGAAGAGCTTTTGGGTTTATGGTACATTTAGGTACTTATAAGTAGGTACCAATGCACAGTTTTAAATTCAGAATGAAAACTCTGTTCCCTTCATCTGAGAAGTGAACTCCATCTCCTCTGTAGATATCTTGCATGTAGTAACGTAAGTTATTGTTGTAGATGGAGCCCATTCCATGGTCTCTCATGTAAGCTGAAACAGATTTGTTTACATGCTTCCTCGATTTCTCAATTTGTGGACAAAATTGGTTCGACCACCTCCATTTCTGTCTTTGGCATATATTTGAATATACCAAGGCAGTTTGAGGAAAAAGTGCCATCAATTGCTCAAAGGTGTCCTTTAAAAGCATTTCCAGACCTACCCCAGTCAAAGTGCCCAAGTCATTTCCTCCACAGTGCACAATTAACAGGTCAGGTTTAGGCAAATGCATAAAGGTTTTCCGCGACGCGTCACGATGTTGATTTCTAACGCGGCAGTTGTGCAAACGGAATGTTTACCGGTTCGCGGACCGGGTCGCGGCACCAAATTGAGCTAACGGGAAGCTTCCCGGTTCGCGAACCGGGAGCCAACAAAAAAAAATAATAATAAAAAAAATTATTAATAAACATATAAAATATATTTTTTGATTTAAAGAAGAATACATTTTACAGCTATAGATATTAGCTTTTAAAAAACCAATGAAATTCACTGAAAAAACCATAGGTTATAGACCATATATAGTTAGGAATTAGCATTTACAAAACCTTGAAAATTCACTGAAAAAACCATAGGTTATAGACCATATATAGTTAGGAATTAGCATTTAAAAAACCTTTTTTTACTCACACAAAACCATTGAAATTCCATATATAGTTAGTTGCACTAACTATATAACGCGCACCCGCAATCCACTGCTGATCATGTCACATATTACATCATTCATGACATGGTCAGTGACATCACTAATGACATCACTGATGACATCTCAAATGACATCACTGATGACATCACTGATGACATCTCAAATGACATCACTGATGACATCACTGATGACATCTCAAATGACATCACTGATGACATCACTGATGACATCTCATTTGACATTACTGATCACATCACTGATGACATCATTCATGTGATAATACGATGAACCTCTTCAGACTCTAATATAACCTTAGATACACTCAGTGTAAACAGACACTCACAGACTGTCACTCATCCATGGAGTTACTCACACACTTAGTCAGTCATGCAAAGAATCAATCACACCTCCATTTCCTCAACTATATAGTTATACACACCTTACTTATTCAAACATATACTAACACATATTTACTCTCTTTTACAATGCCTGATACAAGTTCACAATGATCAATACAGCCACTCACACATTCACTGGCTCTTATGCACAGTTATTTATATATGTCAACTGTCACATGTACTGTGTTTTACATATGTACTTACTTTGACATGTAGCACTGAGATATCCATTCACTCACCAATGCACTCAGTCAACCGCCCATACAGGTGTTTCCACATGCACTTTTGAACCCATACATCTAGTGAATCAACTGCTCACACATCTATGCACAGAGTCATACACCTCCCAGCCACCCACACACACACACTCAGTCTCCCATACAAATACTTGGGCAACCAATCAATAACCCATATACTTACTCATATAGCTACTGATCAACACATGCAGCAGTTTACAGAACAACAGACATAATGATGCACAAATTAAGACAGTTTAGTCACTAACTCATGCACTCAGTGACACACATTTATTCACTCACTCATACAGTCAATCATGCACCTACTAAATCCTTCATCCAGACACTTATACATCCACTCATTCTTCAATATGTAAGACATATTTTAACTTTACAGAAACATACAGTCACTGGATGTTGTCATCGGTGATGTCATTAGTGATGTCATTTGAGATGTCATCAGTGATGTCATTAGTGATGTCACTGACCATGTCATGAATGATGTAATATGTGACATGATCAGCAGTGGATTGCGGGTGCGCGATA